>NW_026294562.1:15655175-16855175 GCF_007827085.1 Peromyscus californicus insignis
GAGAATTGGAAGCTCCTGGTCATCCTCAGCCACTCTAGTGAGTTCAACGCTCTCCTATACTATATAGATCCTGTCTCAAGAAAGATTTTTAAAAAAAAAAAGAGGAAGAAGTAGAAGAGAGAGAATGTTTCAGACACGCACAAGCTGTCCTGTCAGCAAGGCACCATGAAGCAGCCACTGTCACTTTATAAGTTTAAGCCATTTCCCTCAGAGTTCTTGAACAGCTAGTTTATTCAGTCATGGGTGATATAGGAGCGTGCTAGTCAGCACCGTCCCCAGTTGTCTTCTGTGAATGTCCCTCCGTGGAGCTGAGTGGCAGTGTTCCCTGGACCACTGCCCTAGGCTGGGCCTGGTGTGCCAGGCTGTGGTGCTGGCATGCTGCCAGGCGAGGCAGATGTTTTTGGAGGCATCCCCAGACCCACATAACTCCAGTTACTCTGGATGAAGTGTACCTACATTGTAGCAAAGTGTTGATCAACTACTTCAAATCTTGGTTTCCCTTTATCATTCTTGCAAGAGGATTTTTTCCCCTCTTGCTCATAAAGTACCTTCCTTCTGAACCCCAAAGGTCTCGTTAGCTTGTTTCTCTCCACTAATTCCCAGTTGCCATGACTTGCTTTCCTCAAATTTTACTCTAAATAACTGCCCTAAAAACAAAGATTTTTCCCTTTCTCCTTTTTTCATTTTATTTAATTTATCCATTTTATTTTTTGAGATACGGTCTTAATCTATAACCCTGGCTAGCCTGAACTCACCAAGCAGCCCACCATACTGGCCTTGAACTTGCAGCAATCCTCCTGCCTCAGCTTTCTGAGTACTGGAATTAAAGGCATGCACCACCAAGCCTGGCAGAAGTTTTTCTTCTCGGGTTCATCCGAGGTCCTACTAAAGTAGTTTCAGATGAGTACCTGTTTGTTTCCGTCACAGTCTGGGGTTGAGGCCCCACATGGGAGACCCCACGTCCTCACTCCACTCACAGTCCAGCTACAACCCCCGTCCACCCTACAGTAGCCTCAGCCCAGCTCCCTGTCCTCCTGTTGACCGAGGAGGACATTTCTTTTGATCCTCCAGATGTGCGTGCCTCTCTCTACATTTAGTGTCTGTTCTTTTCTCTTGTCTTTAACTTCACCTTCTGGTTTCTGTCACTTACATGTAGTATCCTGTTAAACTGATCATCCTGAAGGCCTCATAGGGAGGGGTCTGTGTTGATCATAGGTAATCTCATGTCTCACTATCCTTAGCAAGATCCAGGTATACATATACATAGTTTGTATTTTCCACGCCTTTGGAAAGGTGAAACCCAGGGCCTGTGCATGCTGGGCAAGCTCCCTACCTCCAAGCTACACCTCAGCCCTAGTATACGTATTACTTACTATAAAAAATATAAGCCGGACTGTGGTGGTGCACGCCTTTAATTCCAACACTCGGGAGGCAGAGGCAGGCTGATCTCTATGAGTTCGAGGCCAGCCTGGTCTACAAAGCAAGTTCCAGGACAGACAGAGCTGTTACACAGAGAAACCCTGTCTTGAAGAAAAAAGAAGAAAAAGAAAAGAAAACATCATGTGAGCCAGGTGTGGTAGCACACACCTCTAATCCCAGTATTTGAGAAGGGAAGCAGGAAGACAGGGGTCCATCCTCTGCTACTTAGCAACTTCTAGTCTAGCTGGGACTACATTGAGAGCTTGACTCAGAAAAACAAAAGAAAGAAAAGTAGCCTGTTAGCCTTGATATTGTTAACAATGATTCTACTGAATGAAGTAAACATTGTAAGTATGTTTTCTTTATTATCACAGTAAGCCATTTGGAATATTAACAGTATCTCTTTGTATCATATATGGCAAAGTACTTCAGAACTAATGTAAAAAGTAGCTATTAAGATTCCAGTGTTGGGGTTGGGGATTTAGCTCAGTGGTAGCACCGCTTGCCTAGCAAGCACAGGACCCTGGGTTCAATCCTCAGCTCCAAAAAAAAAAAAAAAAGATTCCAGTGTTGACCGGGCAGTGGTGGTGCAAGCCTTTAATCCCAGCACTCGGGAGGCAGAGCCAGGTGAATCTCTGAGTTTGAGGCCAGCCTGGTCTACAGAGCAAGATCCAGGATAGGCACCAAAACTACACAGAGAAACCCTGTCTTGAAAAGCAAACAAACAAAAAAAAAGATTCCTGTGCCTTAGCCAGGCGGTGGTCCCAGCACTTGGGAGGCAGATGCAGGCATTTGGAGCTAGCCTGGTAGAGTTCCAGGATAGCCAGAGTTGCTTAGTGAGACCCTGTTTCAAAAACCCCAAAAAATAAAAATAAAGTAAAAGTATCTGGCAGTATAGCTTAGTGGTGCATCCTGTGTGTTGTATACCTGAAGCCCAGGCTCTCTCCCCAGTTTTTGTGAGCTATTAAATGTAACTGCAAGAATTAATTGGTCTTTTTGTGTCCCACTCCCCACCCCCCCACCCCTGTCTGTTTCAGGGTTTTAACATCAAAAGTGTACAGTCACAAGGGTTTAAACTGAATGTATGGGACATTGGCGGACAGAGGAAAATCAGGCCATACTGGAGGAGCTATTTTGAAAATACGGATATTCTTGTAAGTAATCCTGATGTGCCCATCAGTAATTACATTGCTAACAGTGATCCATTGAGCAAGGCCAGCAGAGGGCTGAAGCTTGTGAAAAAATATCTTTGTACAAGATGTTTGGCTGTCACTCAGTGACAGTGTTGTGCCCATACGTACCTTGGCAAAATGTTTATTAATCACCACAATGTTATGAATAGCAAAGTAAGAAAGAAGATCTTGAACTAGCTCTGTCACCCCAAATTAGTCAAAAATTACCTATGTCCAGAAGAGAGTGATACAGTCTAGGGGTCTTGATCGGGTTCATTTTTCTGTCAGTTAAAGAATTAAAAGGCGCCGGGTGGTGGTGGCGCACTCCTTTAATCCCAGCACTCAGGAGTCAGAGCCAGGTGGATCCCTGAGTTCGAGGCCAGCCTGGTCTACAGAGAGAGAGAGTTCCAGGACAGCCAGGGCTGTTACACAGAGAAACCCTATCTAGAAAGAAAAAGAAATAGAAATAGCAAAGACAAAGCCTCCGGGATGGGGCCTGCCCTACAGAAGCAGCTAGAGGGCTGATGTGGTTCGAGCAAAGGAGCGAAGAAGTGGAAGAGGAAGTCAGGGAGGTGACAGGTCAGAATGTAGAGGACCTCGCAGTGTTTGAAGGGCCGGCCTTTCACTCCGAAGTGGGAGCTTGTGGCCTAACATCACCACTGCAGCCACGGTGGAAGACTTGGGGCAAAGGCAGAAGCAGGGGACTGTCATGCAGAATGCACAGATTGGTGTTTGGAAGTGGGGGGTGGGGAAGACGGAACCAGATGGACAGACGGATGCCACAATGACATGGGACCGCGACACTGCCCAGGTTCTCCCTGGGATGGACAGGACTTGCTAATGGGTCGGAGATAAGGGATGAGGAGAGAGAAGCTGAGGAGATCCGACTCCACTGGTTTTGTTTGGGTGTTTTTTGTTTTGTGACAGGGTCTCGTGGGGCCCAGGCTGGCCTCAAACTCACTAGGTAGCTGAGAATGACCTTGAACTCCTGATCTTCCTCATTCCAGCACCCTCATTATTGTGATTGCAGATGTGTGCTGCGGTACCCAGTTGGTGTTCTGGGGTTCTCTTTCTCTCTGTGTAATGTAGGCTGGCCTGGAACTCACAGAAGTCATCCTGCTTCAGTTTCCCGGACGTTAGGATTGCAGGAGCAGTGTCATGTGTGGCACATCAGTGGTTTGGGGTGAGAGGAACTGCCGTGTCCTGAGCAGGTTGAAAGGGTGTGCCTGAACTGGAGTGGATAAAGAAAGAACGTGGTTCGGGACCTGTTGGACTTGAGGGGCTTCCACTGACAGGGAGACTTCAAACAGGCAGCTGACTGCCTGAGACGGATGTCACGTGAGAGTTCCAAACTAGAAGTAACTTTCGACTCACCAGAATGAGCACTCTAACTACAGCCTTGAAAAAAGCTGTGACCTGGAGGGAGAGTCAGGACTGAGTTCTGGGGCACCCTGACATTTGGAGGTGAGATGATCTGAGAGCTCTCCGCTGCTGTAGCGAGCACACCACTGCCACATCAGCTGAGGCAAGGTTTCCTCTGGCCACAGTTGGCATGGCAGTCCGTGGCTCTTGTTGTAGGCCTGTAGCAGAGTTGCGCTGTGGCAGGCAGGGCATTACAGAGGGAGCTGGTCTCCGAGTGAGGAGGAGGCCAGGGTCTCACAGTGGCCCTTGAGGTCCTGCTCTGGTGACCTAAAACCCTCCCCAGAGGCCTTGACTCTCCGAAGGTCTGCACCAGTGGCCTCGGCCCCCCCCCCATCCCCCGTGCTAAGACGGCAGCTGCGCCCCGCCGTGCTGGCTCTCACCTTCTTGCTCCTCGCCTTCGTGTTCACCTCACAGCTGAGATCATCCTGACCATTCTGTGCTTTTCGGCCACTGTGCCTTTAGGCGCTATCATGTTCATTTGTCCTTGCTTTTTTTTTTTTTTCCTTCTTTTTTCTTTTTTAAGTGCCAAAGATTTATCTAGCCCAGGGTCTTACACCTGCTCGGTAGCAAGCATCCCGCCCCTGAGCTACATCTCTGGTCTTACTTTATTCCTGTTTTCATTGGTTTAGTGCCTGTTCCTCTCACCAGAGAAGTCCCATGAGAACAAGGACTTTAGCATTTTTAATTTCTATTATTGTGTGTGCATGTGTGTGTGTGTATGTGTGCAGATACTTAGGCACATGTGGAGATCAGAGGACAACTTTGTGGGGTCAGTTCTCTCCTTCCCTTGTATGTGGCCTCCGGGATCAAATTCAGGTCCTCGGTCTCGCATGGCTGTCAGGCACCTTCACCTGCTGGGCCGTCTCAGACAAGCTGCTTTTTTTCTTTAAACTGTGTGTCATCGTGCCTGGAAAAGTGCCTCGGAGAACAAAAAGGAAGCTGTTGTAGATGTTTTCTGACATGAGGTAGAATGTGGAGTTACATGACCTCTAAATTCCCTCCCAGATTCAAGGCTGTCCTTCGTTTTTGTTTTTTTTTTTTTTGGTTTTTTGAAACAGGGTTTCTCTGTGTAGCTTTGGAGCCTTTCCTGGAACTCACTCTGTAGCCCAGGCTGGCCTCGAACTCACAGAGATCCGCCTGGCTCTGCCTCCCAAGTGCTGGGATTAAAGGCGTACGCCACTATTGCCTGGCCTCACTGTCATTCTTAAATTGAGAATGTAAGATTATGCTACCATCAGCAAACATGCTGCGGCCTGAGATGGCATGGCATCCTGCAAGCACATCCTATTTACGGCCCTGAAGTGGGTTCCAGTCCATTCTTCATGCTGGGTTGAAGGTTGAAGTAGATGAGAAGACAGATGAGGAAGGAGCTGCCATCCATTCACTCACCTTTCAACCGATTATTCCATGTAAATAAGACAGGATCACGTGTATCCCAGACTGGCCTTCATCCACCTGTGTACTGAGGATGACCTTGAACTCCTGATCATCCTGCCTCCATCTCCCAAATGATGGGATTGCAGGTCTGTATTACACCCAGCTTTATGCAGTGCTGGAGATGAGCATATGGGTGTCTTAGTTAGGGTCTCTGCTGCTGTAATCAAAAGCAGCTCGGGGAGGAAAGGGTTTATTTTCGCTTACACTTGCAGCCCCCAGTCCAACACTGATGGAGTCAGGGCAGGAACCGATGTGGACGCCGTGGAGGATGCTGCTTACTGACGTGTTCCCCTGGCATGCTCAGTCTGTTCTCTGTACCATCCAGGACCACCAGCTCGGGTGGTCCTGTCCACAGTGGGCTGACCCTTCCACATCAATCATCAGTCAAGACAGTGCCCCGTAGGCTTGCCCACAGGACAGTCTGTTTGGAAGCATTTTTTCAAGTGCCTTTTTTCCCAAATGACTCTAGCTTGTGTCAAGGTGACATAAAACTAGCCAACACACTAGACAAGCACTGTACAAATGGAATTACAGTTTTTTAGTTTAAATTTTTTAGATTCACACAGAGCTCAATAACAAAATAGTATAATGAAACCCAAAATATAAAACTCAGCCAAGCAGTGGTGACACATGCCTTTAATCCCAGCACTTGGGAGACAGAGGCAGGTGGATCTCTGTGAGTTCCAGGCCAGCGTGGCCTACAGAGCAAGTTCTAGGACAGCCAAGACTGTTACACAGAAAAGCCATGTCTCAAAAAAACAAAACAAAACAAAAAAAAAAAAAGGAATGACATTCAACTCAGCTTTATTCTGTTCAGTTTCAGTTTGGACTTTTTTTTTTTTTAAAAGATATATTTATTTATTATACATAGTATTCTGCCTGCATGTATTCGTATAGGCCAGAAGAGGGCACCAGATCTCATTGTAGAGAGTTGTGAGCCATCATGTGGTTGCTGGGAATTGAACTCAGGACCTCATGAGGAGCAGCCAGTGCTCTTAATCTCTGAACCATCTCCAGCCCCGGTTTGGACAATCTTGTTTCACTGTACTTTTAGATATTTTAAGACAAATCTCAGGCATTGTGGGGTTTTGTTGTTGTTGTTGTTGTTGTTTTTCACAAATACTTGAAATATGTGAAAAAAAAAAGTATAAAGGGAGCGGGAGGGGGTGTTTGTTGTTTTGATCTCAAAATTAAAAACAAAGTATGACTTAGCATCCAAAATATGGAACACTTAGATATAAAACTTGGGCATAAGTCTGTGTGTGGAGCCAGGTGTGGTGGCACACCCTTTAATCCCAGTGCTGCGAGGTATTTGATTACATTGTGTGAGATGTGATGTCACTGCAGTTGGTTTAATAAGAAGCTAAATGGCCAATAGTTAGGCAGGAGGTTTAGGTGGGACTTCCAGATAGAGAGAGCTCTGGGAAAAAGAAGGGAGGAGTCGCCAGCCAGAGGCAGAGGAAGCAGGACATGCAGGAGGAGAGGTAAAAGCCACAAGTCATGACGTGGCAACACATAGATTAACAGAAATGAGTTAATTTAAGTTATAAGAGCTAGTTAGGCCGGGCGGTGGTGGCACACGCCTTTAATCCCAGCACTCGGGAGGCAGAGGCAGGCGGATCTCTGTGAGTTCAAGGCCAGCCTGGGATACAGAGTGAGTTCCAGGACAGACTCCAAAGATACACAGAGGAACCCTGTCTCGAAAAATCAAACAAACAAAAAAAGAGCTTGTTAGAAACAAGCCTAAGCTAAGGCCAAGCTTTCATAGTTAATAAGAAGTCTCCATGTTGTTAGCTGGAAGATGGCTGGCAGGACAGGGAAAGACTCCTTACACATGACTCCCAATGTGGGTCCACATGAGGCCTGAGCACTCGGGAGGCAAAGACAGGTGAATCTCTGTGAGCTTGAGGCCAGCCTGGTCTACATAGTGAATTCAGGATAGCCAGGGCTACGTAATAGACCTTGTCTCAGAAAACCAAAAAAGAAAAAAAGAAGATTTTGTCTACAGCTATAGCATAATCCAGACAGCACATGGAAAGAATATAAGAATTGGTCAGTGGTGTGAATAGAAGACACAAAACTAGACACCCCCACACAAAACTAGACACCCCCACACAAAACTAGAGACCCCCACACATCCCCACCCCCCAGCCCACCCCCCGAACATAACCAAGTATGCTCACTAAGAGAATGAGACAGTTCGGAGGAGGAAGGGTATTTAGTGCGCATGGTGCTGGGCCAGGGGAACATCCACACACCAAAACACAGAACCATCTAGACACAGACCCTACCCCATTCATAAAAAACTCAAAATCTAATCCTTTTTTTTTTTTTTTGGAGGAGTATGTTGAGATAGAGTCTCACTATATAGACCAGGCTAGCTTTGAACTCACAGAGATCCACCTGCCTCTGCCTCCTGTCTGTGAAAGAAAGAAAGAAAAGCTGGGCTTTACAAGCATTTAAGCCTTCCGTTTTATGAATGGTTCTAGTAAGAGAATGGAGACACCAGTGAGACAGTTGCTGTGAAACAAAACTTCCAGGGCAGATGCACCCCAGGTAGGCAGCCCACGACAGACCAAAGTACAGATCCACCAACGTCCAACTTGGTGAACCAGTGAGTTTTACTGGGGTCACTACAGGAGTATGAGTCGGGGGTTACTTCCAGGAGCAGAAATGATTGTGTCACCAAAGTCACCCCAGCATGGTGACAGCTCACGAAAGCTGCGAGTGTTCAGTATGTGGAGCACACTGCTCAGCCTGCAGGCAGCCCAACAGGTTGGAGAGGGTTGTTGATGATTTGTGGGGCCTCAGGGACTTCCCTGGCCAGGACTCACGGGAGGAAACCCACCCTTGGCACTGAGGTTTCCACTCAGTAACCTTATGGCCTCTGGGAGTATCCTTTTCCACCCAAGAAGGGATTTTTTTTTCTTTCCTTTTAACTAACTGAGTTAGGTAGGTGGGAGTGGCATCACCGCACCTGGTTTGTCTCTCCAGTGGCTTTCCAAATCTGCAAACACTCAGAGGCTAGCATTACGTCATCTATGCTATAGCAAAACCTTTTCCAGAGGATGGACAGGGCAACATCCTGAACCAGACGACAAATAGTGGGTTACAAAGATAACCTAGGGAAGGACTCTGAAAGTCAGCTGTCACCTGTTCTCAGCAGGTGTCAGGTGACCCCAGAAGTTCACAACTAGGAAGATACTAAGTCAAACATAATCAGCTCTAGTACAGCATGGAAAGGTTCCATCGTTTGTATCAGTTGCTTCCCCCACAGATCAAGGTTGGATACAAAGCACAAATAGGAGGTAATTAGTTCCCGGTAGTCCGAAGTCATTCTCTCTGAGCCATTTCCATATCCTGGAGCTCTTCCAGGGAGCCTCCCTACATTTCTCCACACCTAATGAACTCAGTGCCTGACTTAATCTGCTCAGACCTACTCATGGCCAAGGGTGAACATGGCCCTGCTGTCCCCTGCTGCACCTGATGACTCTGGATCAGAGTGGCACTGGGCCTGCACTGTAGCTCTTGACTCCTCATTTACCATACCTGATTGTTGGGAGAATTCCTGGCTGAATGAATCATCTCTGTCCTTAGGATGGCCTTTGGCTGGAGGGAAATGCACCCTCCCTTCTTCCTCTGGGGGTATTAGCCACCCCGGACAGGCTTGATTGTCTTTACCTGTGTTGTATCCGGAGGTCTGCCGTGAGCCACTCTGCACACTTCGTCCTTCGGAACTTCCACACAGATCCTGCCACATCTATCTGAGTAACCCAAACAGATCTCTTTCATGGCTTTGTCTTTTTAAATGTTTCTCTAGGCTGTTCTGTCACCTTCCGGACTCTCATTATGTGTTGTCATTTAGATCTGTCAACACCTTTTATTTATAAAAATCTTGGCCAGGTGTAGTGGTGCACTTTAATCTCAGCACTTGGGAGGCTGAGGCAGGAGGATCTCTGAATTCAAGGACAAGGACAGCCAGGGCTACACAGAGAAATCCTGTCCTCCCCCCCCAAAAAAAAAAATCTTGCCCCACCAAAGGGCTCAGCAAAGCCACTAAAGGCCCACACTAGCCTCGGGGTCCCTGCCGGACCAACCTTTTCTATAACTCCTCTGTTAAAGTTCTATCTGGCCCAGTGAACTGGGGTTCAAACACAGCTCTTCTTATTCCTAGTTACCTCAATAGCATCAGCCCTCCCCTGTGGTTGTCCAGCCCGTGCTATTTGTGGGGACCTCAAACAGAGACAACCAAGTATTCCTGGTGGCTTTCATAAGCCACCTTCCCTCACACTGTCTCCGTTCTGCAGCCTGTGCCCCAAAGAACGGGAAGTTTACCTCACTTGAGTTTCCTGACTGATCCCGCCCACTCCCATGTCCCACGGCCTCACAGGCATGCTGAGACAGACTCTTTCGTTGCTTGTTTAAACCTCCCTAATTCCAGCAGTTCAAGTGCTGAGCATTTCCTGATTACCCTAGTTTCTTGTACCAAACCATTGTGAGCCCCCCAAACACGCTGGATCACAAATCAATCGATCTCTCTCTGTCTCTCTGTCTCTCTCTGTCTCTCTGTCTCTGTCTCTCTCTCTCTCTGTCTCTGTCTCTCTCTGTCTCTGTCTCTCTCTCTCTCTAAGATTGGCCCCTTGGGGTATCTTTTATTGCTTTTATATTAGATTTTGTTTTGGTTTTTCACCCTCTGAATCTTTCCGTGGGTTCTGAGTTCTTGGGTCCCTGGAAGGGCTTTGGAGCATGGATCTAGCTTGCCTTCTCTTCCTTCCAGCCCCCAACCTTAAGAAGCAGCAGCGACACCTCCGTCTCATCCTCTCTCTTATCTAATGCACTTGCCACACCGGAGGCCAGCACGCGGGATGCTAGCCTCACCTCCCGCCCTTGTTGCACTTCTTCCTTTACACAAACAACTTCCGGCTTCACTGCCATCTCAGCCCCGATGCACTTCTAACTGCACACCACCGTGGCCGAGCAACCGCGGCTGCTGCTTGTAGACAGACTCGACCCTTGTGCATTAATCTCCAGGACTCTAACATTTCCTCTAAACCTGTAACTGTTTTTAGGACAGCTCTGTATTCACCTGGTATTCATCAAGCGGGCATGCCACCCGCACCACACAGAGAAAGACTGCCATCCTGGGATTCCTCCCACACACACTCCTAATCCTGATGGCTCAGCCTTAGTTACACGTCTCACTACCCAGAGCAAGAACCATGCAACTGCTGTTGTAGCACAAAGACACGCTAGCACACACCCTACGGGAAACGACAACTGTACTGGAATTTCCTCCACAGATGCCCCGACTCAGGCCTCTCAGTCTTGGTTGCATATCTTGCTGCACACAGTCAGGACCGGGTACTCCTCCCCAACTCATGTTTGGTTCTTTTGTGTCCCTGTTCAGGTGCCAATTATGTTGTGTGATGGAACTTTTCCTAGAGAGATACAACACACACATCTACTCACTCCAGATAGGCAGCCCATGACAGACCAAAGTACAGATACCACCAAAGTCAGATCAATGAGTTGTATTGAAGTTACAGGAATATGGGTGTGGGGTTACTTGAAAGGATTAGTGTAGCTTGAACTTTCCTGCCTGGCCCACAGTCAGGACAAATCTCTCTCACCCGCCAGTCCCAAGCCGCTCAAACCCGATCAAGTAAACACAGAGACTTATATTGGTTACAAACTGTATGGCCGTGGCAGGCTTCCTGCTAACTGTTCTTACAGCTTAAATTAATCCATTTTCATTAATCTATACCTTGCCACATGGCTCGTGGCTTACCGGCATCTTCACATGCGGCTTGTCATCATGGCGGCTGGCAGTGTCTCCCTGACTCAGCCTTCCACTTCCCAGCTCTATTCTCCTCCTTGTCCCGCCTATACTTCCTGCCTGGCCACTGACCAATCAGTGATTTATTCATTGACCAATCAGCAACACATTTGACATACAGACCATCCCACAGCAGATTAGTATCGGCTCAGGACTCTCCAAGACCAAGTTCTCAGCACAAAGGAGATTTCTTTTTCCCCAGAGGGACAGAGGGCAGGAATAAGAGACAAAGACAGGTCAGGTGGTGGTGGCGCACGCCTTTAATCCCAGCACTCAGGCAGAGCCAGGCGGATCTCTGAGTTCGAGGCCAGCCTGCGCTACCAAGTGAGTTCCAGGAAAGGCGCAAAGCTACACAGAGAAAACCCTGTCTCGAAAAACCAAAAAAGAGAGAGAGAGAGAGACAAAGACAGGAGACAGAGGATGAGGGAGAAGGGATATTTGTCCTGGAGGGACAAAGGACTGCCTTTGGATAGAGGAGACGTGGCCCACAGGCAAATGATAGTTTATAAAGGTAAAGAGGAAACCCCATGGTAGGATGAGGTGTTTAATTTTAATTAGACATGTTAATTAGGTGAGTCAGAGAGAGCTTTTGATTGCTGGACTTCAATGCTTTGATAGCTGGACCTTGGTAGTCAGCCTCAGGAGGAGGAAGTGGCCAAATAAGGGAACAGACTTTGGTGGCTAGCTTTAGGGATGTAATCTAACAGTTTTCAGCAAGGCAGAGGGAATGAGGAGAAGGGTAAGGCCCCCAGAGCCACGTTTTCCAGGCCTGGACTGGCCAGAGTCCCTACGTTACTTACAGGAGCAGAAATGACTCAAAATCAGCTGGCTTCTGCTTCCCACAGGCAGCTCTTCTGGTCACAGAGTCTTCTGAAACCTTGGCTAAGAGTCCTCTTTGCAGCTCAGCTCCTCTCCTCCATGGGGGACCCTTGGCTTTTGCTTGCTATGGCAGGGACAGACCTAGTGAATCTGGTCAGTTTCAGGGACTTCCTGACGCTCTTTTGCGTTGTTTACCTTCCTATGAAGGAGCTTCCCTGTTACACAGCAGCAGTCTAGCTGGTGTAGACACATGCCACCAAGCCACATCCTGAGTTCACTCTTGGGATCCCTGGGCGGCAGGAGAAGAAAATCAGTTCCTACAGGCTGCCCTCTGACCTCCACACGTGCACTGTGGCACTAGATTGCGTTCACATACACACAAAAACTAAAAAGTAGGGGAGAATGAGAAAACACAATGTGGATTGGGAGATCTTTATAAAACACATATCTGATAAAAAAAAAAAGCTTATGTCTAAAATATACAAAGAACTCAGGTTGATAATAAGAAAACAACCTGATAATTTACCTGTTTATCAATGTGTGTCCCCCAATCTCTGCCTGCCAGAGAGGAGTGCTGGGATTATAGATGTTTATCAGTGTGTGTCCCCATCTCTGCCACTGGGGTTATAGGTGCTTATCAATGTGTGTCCCCATCTCTGCCACTGGTATTATAGATGTTTATCAGTGTGTGTCCCCCCCATCTCTGCCACTGGGGTTATAGGTGTTTATCAGTGTGTGTCCCCCCCCCATCTCTGCCACTGGGGTTATAGATGCTCCACTACATCTACCTCATCCATGTGTTTCATGGATGAAAGTCAGGTGTCAGCTTGTGAGTTTTTTTGGTTTTTTTCGAGACAGGGTTTCTCTGTGTAGTTTTGCGCCTTTCCTGGAACTCGCTTTGTAGACCAGGCTGGCCTCGAACTCACAGAGATCTGCCTGCCTCTGCCTCCCGAGTGCTGGGATTAAAGGCGTGCGCCACCACCGCCCGGCCAGCTTGTGAGTTTTTAAATGGGCAAAAGAGCAATGAGGCATGATGGTTCGTGCCTGTAACCCCCAAATTTCTGGGCGGCTGAGGCAGAAGAGAATACCACAGCAAGTTTGAAGCCAACCTAGACAAATAAAACTGTCTCAAAACCATAAACTAATTAAATAAATAAATAGGTAAAAAGGATCTGAGTAACCAGCTCAGTAGAAAAAACAGAAAGATGATGGATAAACATTTGAAAATAACTGACCTTGTGTCCTTAGGGAATTGTGAAGTACAGTAGCGGAGAGATGTGGCTGCCACCTACTAGAATGGCTAAAATCTGAAACCTGGACCCGGGACAGATGCTGGTGGCGCTTGTAGCTGTGGAAACGCATTCACTGCTGGAGGGTGCAGAGCAGCCCCTCTGGAAGGCCGTTGGTAGTTTCATTTAGAGCCGAGCAGCCACACAAATACAGCGCAACAACCAAGTATCCAAATTCATTGAGAACGTATACCCTGCCCTAAGCCCTGTATGCAAATGTTTGTAACAGTGTTACTCCCAATTGTCAAAAACTAAAAGCACTCAAGATGTCCTTTAATAGGTGAATGGATAGCAAACTATAATCCGTCATTTTGGGGGTATTATTCAATGATAAAAAGAGGGTTCAGCAGGAAAGGCACTTGCTTGCCAAGCCTGACCACCCAGGGTCCTCATGAGGCTCCACACGGTAGGAGAGAATCGGTCCCGCAAGTTGTCCTGTGACCTGCATAGACACTCGGTAGCACATGCAGAATTTCACATACACAAAATGTAAAAATAAAACCCACCAAGCTACTTGTGGTAGTGTAAACTTTGGAGCTAGGGGGATCAGAAGTTCAAGGCCAGCCTCAACTATGTGAGACCCTGCCTCAGAAAAAAAAGGGGGGAGGGGCAAGCTGGCCATGGTGGCACACACCTTTAGTTCCAGCACTTGGGAGGCAGAGGCAGGAGTTCTCTTGAGTTCAAGGCCAGCCTGGTCTATAGAGCGGGTTCCAGGACAGCCAGGGCTACACAGAGAAACCCTGTCTCAAAACAAACAAACAAAAAACTCTGGATGTGATCCCAGTACTCTGGGAGGTAAACAGCCCTCCGTGAGTTCAAGACTGGATCAAGTTCCAGGCCAGCCAGAGCTATAGTGAGACACTGTCTTTAAACAAATGAACTAGCCGGGCGTGGTGGCATACTACTTTGATCCCAGCACTTAGGAGGCTGAGGAGGATCTCTCTGAGGTCCAGGACAGCTAGGGCTGTTAGACAGAAGAACCCTGTCTCAAAAAGTCAAAATAATAATAAATAAAATAAACTGGAAAAAAAAGGTAAAGCTGCTTTAGATGAAGTGCCCAGAGAAGAGCAGTACATAAGAACATTAATGCTTGAAGCTCCAGAAGGCCTCAGAGCTTCTGGTCTGCACATAAGCTCTACCCTCCTGAAGGTGGACTGCAGCATGGTAGGGCCCTGGATCTCACATTCTCAGTAGCTGTGAGTGCCCAGGAATAGCAACCCCTAGCAAGCATGAGAGCAGCCCTTTGGCCATGGTATGTACTAGTACAAGATAATATTTAGGGTTGAGAGTCAACCTCATTATTGTCCAGCGCCATTTGAGATTAAGCAGGTTTTGGAAAGCAGCTGAACCATGCTCCTCCCCCCCTCCCCCTCCCCTGGGGTTCACGTCTACAGCCTTGAGACTCAGCTCTGCTTGCCTGCCTATTTCATAGCAGCCCTGAGCAGGTTGATGGATTCTGTGTTTGTCTGGGTTTAATAATCTTCCATTGTTAGTTGAAAAAGACCTATTACGCTGGACGCCATACTGCTGCAGGAGCAGGACTGAGGCTTGACATATTTCGTTGCCTGGTTAAATCTTTTCAATTCTCTCTGGAGTGCCGTGGTAAAATCTAGCTTTGGAGCAGAGGTAGACAGATTGATCCAGCCTGCATCCTGTTTTGTGTAGCCTGTGAGCTAGAATGGTTTTTATATTTTGAAGAGGTTGAAAAAAAAAATCAAAAGGAAAATGCTGTTTTGTGGCACCTGAGAATGATGTGAGATTTAAATCCCAGCGTCCGTAATGCAGTTTTGTCGGAACCCAGCCGCCAGCATTTGTTCCTGGGGTTCCCACAGCTGCTTTCTCCCTGCAGCAGCCTGGCTTCGTGATTGTGACAGAGACTGCATGGGCCACAAAACTCTGATGCTCACAGAAGTTGCCTCCCTCACTTTAGAACACGAAGTTGGAAGGTCAGGGTTACTCTCCAGGACAGTGATGCTGAGAACATCTGACTTCTGCTGAGGAATTTAGGGAAACAACTAAAAAAGAAAAATTGAACTAAGATGGAAAGAAGGAGCTCGAGCAGTCGTCCAGATCTCTGTGATCACCAGGTGTGGTAGTGCACCCCGGGAGGCAGAGGCAGAGGCATGGTCTGTAGAAACCCAGGCCAGCCGGGGTTCTGGAGTGAGACCTTGTCTCAGTGAACAAGAGGGAGAAGGAGAGACAGACCGACAGAGGACCCCCAGAGCAATGGATGTCAAATGTTTTAAAATAGCTCTTCCCTACTTCCATATTGGTGCTCCTGGAGGACAGAAGGCACCAGGGACTGAGAACCCTGAGTTACAGATATCTGATCTATCAGTTTCATTGTCCTCTTAGACCTCAGCTGTGAGGACAGCCACCTGCCTCCCTTGTCACCTCTTCCTGCCTGCCCTCTGGTGGGGAAGTACCAGAAGCAATAAAATGGTCAAAAGGTGGCGGCAGGAGGGAGAAGAACCATCTCCAGCTCTCAAAGACAGCTTCCAGAAACAAACAGATCAGAGCACCTGTGACTTGATGCCTCAGCTGCCTCCTGGGTGCTGGGGATTATAACCTTGCTGTAGACAAGGTTTCATGGCTTGCTGTTGGAAGGTCTCTATCATTTTAAATCAGAAGCACACGTACTTAACTTTCTCTGATACTTCCTGGCTAGAGACCAGAAAAAAATATTAATCATCAGTTTGTTCTGAATTAAAGCAAAAAAATATTTTTTTTAAAGTAAGCAAGAAAAAGAACTGTTGCATGACTACATGGAACGTACCCATGGCTACACAGAACTTACCCATGACTACACGGGAACATACATACCCATGGCTACACGGGAACTTACCCATGACTACACGGGAACGTACCCATGGCTACACGGGAACTTACCCATGACTACATGGGAACGTACCCATGACTACACAGGAATGTACCCATGGCTACACGGGAACTTACCCATGGCTACACAGAACTTACCCATGACTACACGGGAACGTACCCATGACTACACGGGAACGTACCCATGGCTACACGGGACATACCGTGGCACAGAACAAACAGACAAAGGAGCTCCGGGAGGAAGCCGACCCTTCCTGGAGAGGGAGAGCTGGAAGCTCACTGGGGAGGGTCTTGGAGGCCAGTTAACCCCATTTTTTTTTTCCAGTGACTCTTAAGTGTGGTAATTACTTTCTAGACTTGATCCTAGGTGTTTTGTTTTGGTTTTTGATTTGTTTTGTTTTTGTAGCAGTGTTCAAATTCTATACAGACAAAAGCTAAGTAGGAGAAAGAACTGGGGTGTGGTTAGAGCCGTCCTTTGGAACCTGGTATGGAAACACGAGGTGAAACATCATGTCCGGTAAGAACGGCAAACACTTGGTCGCTGGAAACTGTTCTCTGGACTCCTGGCGTTTGGACGGTCGGCTCTTTAAAACCTCTCCACTGCTCGCTGGCCTGTGTCGACCGTCTGTTTTTGCTTTCCTTTACGTTTATTTGTTGGGTACACGCTTGCCATGGCGCGCCTGTGGGGTCCCTTTTCTCCCTCATCATGTGGAACTCCAGCCCCCCCATGCAGGTTCCTCCGTTTCCTCTTTATCACGGAACGGCCCCCTCTCTTCCCTCCGTGTTACTCACCCCTTGGCCCCCACACACCTTCCCTACTTTGTCGTCTGTGTTCTGTGCAGTGGCCTGCACACACCCTTCGGGCCGCTGCCTGACTCCAGAGCGTCCTCCCAGCAATCAGCTGGCTTTCCTTCCCTCCTTCCTGTCCTGAGCTGTGGCTTCAGTTGTGATTGTCCTAATTAAACTGTAGACGTGCAGATAATTCTATAGAATCACGTTTAGGCTCTTCCCACCACATCCATTCTTTCTAAATCTGTGTTTACAGTATCCATGAGCCCCAGGCTGGAGAGGTGGCCGCAGGGTTAAGAGCATATATTATTCTTCCTGAAGGACCTGAGTTCAATTCCCAGCTCCCGCGTCAGCAGACTCACCAACTGCCTGTAACTCCAGCTCCAGGGGATATTACACCCGTGGCCTCCTCAGGCACCCACACACATAGCCTACAGACACACATATGTACATGATTAACATTTTTTAATTTAAAAAGACGCCTGGTGGAACCTAGTATTGCACACTTTTAATCCCAGCACTCAAGAGGCAGAGGCAGGCGGATCTCTGTGAGTTTGAGGCCATCCTGGGCTACAAAGTGAGTTCCAGGGAAGCTAGGACTATGTAGAGAGACCCTGTCTCAAAAACAAAACAACAAAGCCTGAGCCCCCAACATACATAACTAAATAAATTTAAATTTTATTTAATTTAAAAATAAATGAGCAAAAATAACGTGAGCCACATGTGCTTTGCCTGGTGAGTTATTGTCACATCAGGTGTAGAACGTCGGTGACACGGGCACCATCTGCTGATCGTTCACTAGCACTGAGTCTGATGGCCAAAAGAAGATTGAAATCCCATCCCCCCCCACACACACACACCCCCTATGCTTCTCCAAGTGGAAACTCAGGCCGTTCTTGAGAGACAATGTAAACTTGGATTCTGCTGTAATAGTGAGTGTTAGTGACTAAGGGGAAGAACCCTATGCACAGAAAGGATCATTTCCTTTTCCAAAAGAGAACAGGCTTTCGGTGAGATAGAGAATTTGAATCAACAACAATGCTATGTGCATGGCAGAATCCAATGTTGTAATTTAAATTATGGGATGGAGAGGTTGGTTTCCATTTTTAACTGAATGTACTTTTTTAAAGAGAGCCTTCCATTACACTATTAACTTAGTAATAATAATGTTAAGTTCTTTTTCTTTTCTTTTTTTTTTTGAGACAAACCAATTAGGCTGTCCTTACATAATTAGGCTGTCCTCAAACTTCAATACTTACTGTGTATGTAGCTCAGGCTGGCCTCAAAGTCTTAATCCTCCTGCCTCAGCTTCCCAAATGGTGAGATTGCAGGTGTGTTATCACCAACCTCACCAAGTAGCAGCGTTAATTTTTTTAATAGTTCAAAATTTTCTTTTCTTTTTTATTTTTTTATTTTTAAAAATTAATTAATTAAATTTATTTTTCTATTATCAGCTTGATACAGTATGTATTCTTATCTTAATAGTGAAATGTTTCGGGCTGGAGAGATGGCTCAGAGGTTAAGAGCACTGCTTGCTCTTCCAAAGGTCCTGAGTTCAATTCCCAGCAACCACATGGTGGCTCACAACCATCTGTAATGAGATCTGGTGCACTCTTCTGGCCTGCAGGGATACATGCAGACAGAACACTGTACACATAATAAATAAATCTTTAAAAAAAAAAAATAGTGAAATGTTTCATTGAAGCTTGCTCAGTAATTGAGTAAAACCAAAACTTATTATAAGCCACAGTCATCCTAGGGTCCCCCATGCTATATATATAGTCTCCATGGTTCTGTGGGTTGTAGTCTGATTGTTCTTTACTTTATATATAGAATCCACTTATGAGTGAGTACATACCATGTTTGTCCTTCTGGGTTTGAGTTACCTCACTCAGGATGATTTTTTCTAAATCCATCCATTTGCCTGCAAATTTCATGCTTTCATTGTTTTTCTCTGCTGAGTAGTACTCCATTGTGTATATGTACCACATTTTCTTAATCCATTCTTCAGTTGACGGACATCTAGGTTGTTTCCAGGTTCTGGCTATTACAAATAGTGCTGCTGTGAACATAGTTGAGCATGTATCTTTGTGGTATGAATCAGCATTCCTTGGGTATATGCCCAAGAGTAGTATGGCTGGGTCTTGAGGTAGATCGAATCCTAATTTTCTGAGAAACCACCATACTGATTTCCACAGTGGTTGTACAAGCTTGCATTCCCACCAACAGTGGAGGAGTGTTCCCTTTGCTCCACATCCTCTCCAACATTGACTGTCATTAGTGTTTTTGATGATAGCCATGCAGCGTTAATTTTTTAAAGAATTTTAAAAATATGCCCAGTGGTGGTGGCACATGCCTTTAATCCCAGTACTCAGGAGGCAGAGGCAGATGGATCTCTGAGTTCAAGGCCAGCCTGGTCTACAAAGTGAGTTCCAGGACAGCCAGGACTGTTACATAGAGAAACCCTGTCTGGGGGGGTGGGGGGAGGTGCTAGAGAGATGACTCAGTGGTTAAGAGTACTGACTGCTCTTGCAGAGGATCTAGTTCATTTTCCAGCACCTACATGGTGGTTCATAGCCATCTTTAACTCCAATCCTAGGAGATCCACCACCTTCTTCTGGCCTCTGTGGATATTAGGTACACATATGATACACAGACATGCATGCAAACAAAACACCCACCCATACATATAAATAAAATGTTTTAAAAGTACATAATTTTGCCGGGCGGTGGTGGCGCACGCCTTTAATCCCAGCACTCGGGAGGCAGAGGCAGGCGGATCTCTGTGAGTTCGAGGCCAGCCTGGTCTCCAAAGCGAGTACCAGGAAAGGCGCAAAGCTACACAGAGAAACCCTGTCTCGAAAAACCAAAAAAAAAAAAAAAAAAAAAAAGCCGGGCGGTGGTGGCGCACGCCTTTAATCCCAGCACTCGGGAGGCAGAGGCAGGCGGATCTCTGTGAGTTCGAGGCCAGCCTGGTCTCCAAAGCGAGTACCAGGAAAGGCGCAAAGCTACACAGAGAAACCCTGTCTCGAAAAACCAAAAAAAAAAAAAAAAAAAGTACATAATTTTATTTCTGATTTTCTTTTTAAATTTGCATATGAAGAATTAGGAGGGGCTGGAGAGATGGCTCAGAGGTTAAGAACACCGACTGCTCTTCTAGAGGTCCTGAGTTCAATTCCCAGTCACCCACATGGTGGCTCACAACCATCTGTATACATAATAAATAAATTTAAAACAAAAAAATAAATAAAGTTTAAAAAAAAAAGAATTAGGAAAGAACTTATCTTTTCTTCAAGACAGGGTCTCACTACAGAGTGAGTTTGAAATTAGCCTAGACTAGCCTCATTCTCATAGCAATCCTCCTGCCTCAACCTCTCAAGTGCTGAGATTACAAACATGTGCCACCACCCCTGGCTGGGTAGAGCCTTCTGTAGGAAATGTAAATAGCTGATGTGTTTAGAAGCTATAGCTGTGGGTGATTTTCATTCCCTTCTCAACTTTATTTCCCTTATTGTTATACAAAGTTACTTATGTAGTAACTAAAACTCATGGGCAGAGGGGGAAGCTTCAAATTTGAAACTTACAATGAGTCTCAAATTTTCTTCCTGCTGGGGATGTAACTGAGGCCTAGCATTCATGTGAGGCCATGTGTTCAATCCCCAGGACCCCATAAAACACACCTGTACCCAGCAAGTCAGGCAGAATCAAAATTTCAGGGTCATCCTTCAAGGCCACCATGGACTATATGAGACTCTGTCTCAAAACAAACAGAAACATTATCTTCTAGTGTAGCTTTCCCATCTATTTCTAGTCTTCAGTCTTGACGTCCCAGCAGCCTGGGAAGGTAATGAAAGAGATGGGAGGAAACTGTCTCTTGTCTCACCCCAAAGTCAGCATAGAATTAATGTTAGTACTTTTAGAGAAATGAGGTCCCAGGAGTATAGGATTGCAGATGCCTCCAGATAGCGTCGCCTTTAGTCCCTCCCATCTGTCCTGTTCTGAGGACATGGGGCAGCACAGGAGCATATCGGAGAGCAGCTGTGGAGTTCATTGTCGGGTGTGCTTGAGTTTGAACCCCGGCTTTGTCACATACTGGGTGTAACTTGGGTACCATTTGTAGCTGAAGTTTTCCTGGTCCTGCCTGGCCCATGGTCAGGACAAATCTCTCTCACTGGCGTCCCCCAAGGAAACACACAGAGACTTATATTACTTATAAACTGTATGGCTGTGACAGGCTTCTTGCTGTCTGTTCTTATATCTTAAATTAACCATTTTTATTAGTCTATACCTTGTCATGTGGCTCGTGGCTTACCTGTAGCTTACATCTTGCCCCTCATCGTGGAGGCTGGCAGCGTCTCCCTGTCTCAGCCTTCCACCTCCCAGAATTCTCCTCTCTCCTTATCCCGCCTACACTATACTTCCTGCCTGGCTACTGGCCAATCAGCGTTTTATTTATCAATCAATCAGAGCAACACCTTCACAGTATTCCCAGCAGGTTATTGTTTAGACTTTATGTTTCTTTATGTGCCACATAGGAGAATAGTGCGTCTGTCCTGGGGATTGAACACATGGAGCTCTAGGAAGAACTAGTGGGCTAGGAAGCCTCACTCACTAGTGAAAGACCAGAGCCCCACAGAGTGCAGGGATTTTACCCTCCTTGGCCTGGAGTTTCCCTGGATGTGTTTTCTCAGCATCCTTGGTTAGTTAGTTAATTAAGTAATTAATTCGCTTATTTTGCTTCCCCAGATGAACTGAGAATCGCCCGTCCATTCCCACATGATGGGTTAATCCGAACTCTCTGAGGACCTTCTGTTCCTTTTGTAAAACTTGCCTCTTCTCTGGGCGGGAGAGATGGCTCAGAGGTTAAAAGCACTGGCTGCTCTTCCAGAGGTCCTGAGTTCAATTCCCACAACCACAGGGTAGCTCACAACCATCTATAATGAGATCTGGTGCCCTCTTCTGGCAGGCAGGGATACATGCAAGCAGAATACTGTATACATAATAAATAAATAGATCTTAAAAACAAAAACCACGACATTTGCCCCTTCTCTTTCTGTGTCTGTTTGTTGAAGTAATTCTTTTCTTCCTTTGCAGATATATGTAATTGACAGCGCAGACAGAAAAAGATTTGAAGAGACGGGTCAGGTAAATGATTGTTATGTCAAACTCTTTCCCAAACACCGGGTATTCATGACTCTGCCTGAAGTGTGTGTGAGGAAAGGGGGGACTTCTTGTTACAGTTCAAGGAAGAGGCTCATTCTGGCGAGCAGGCAAAAATACCAGCTGTCCAGAGAGATCAGTTTCAAGTCTTTTATACTATCTTTTGATGAAAGCTTTAGCTTAATCAAACTTAATATATAAGATATAAGTAGATGGGGCTGGAGAGATGCTCAGAGGTCAAGAGCACTGACTGCTCTTCCAGAGGTCCTGAGTTCAATTCCCAGCAACCACATGGTGGCTCACAACCATCTATAGTGGGATCTGATGCCCTCTTCTGGTGCACAGGCATATATGCAGACATAACATTGTATACATAATAAATAAATAAATTTTTTATAGATATATATTATATATATGCAAATGGAACTTTGTACCACACCAAAAAAAAGTCCTTCTGATTTTTTTCCCAGACCTTGTAGAAATGAACTCACGAACACTACAATTAGCTTTTCTATTCACACTTTGTTTGTTTGTTTGTTTCGAGACAGGGTTTCTCTGTGTAACCATTCTGGCAGTCCTGGAACTCACTCTGTAGACCAGGCTGGCCTCAAACTCACAGAGCTCCACCTGCCTCCGTCTCTGCTTCCCGAGTGCTGGGATGGTGGTGGGTGCGCCACCACCATCGGTATTGACACTTTTCAATACTTAATTGACCAAGAATGACTTTGGCAGATTGAGGAGGATGAGAAGAAACATACAAGCCAGAACTAAGCTACTCACTTTCAAGCCAGGAGACGAGGTCAACCTTGAACTCAAGCACGGCTTCAGCTGCAGGCCACCTGTCAACATGGTTAGGTGGTGTGATTTGTGTACAGAGTCATACGCAGAGCAGTGCTGGGCATGGACCGTTGAGGTCAGAGTGAGGTCACCAGCAGGAGCAGCAAGGGGAAGGGAGTCCCCAGAGAGGCGTGCTTGGATCTTAGTGCAGAAATTCTGGCCTGTTTCCAAAGGCGGAAGTTCCCATGTTTCTGTTCCTTTTACTTGGCAAGCGGGTTGTGGAGTCTGCAGACTCCTGGAGACAGCGCAGCTCCCTTCCACACCCAGTGGTTTCTGGGTCCTCTCTGGCTGAGGCCGTGCTGCCCTTGAGCTTGGGGCAGGGCTGTCCTCGGAGTTAGCTGCCTCTTGAGCTGTCTAGTTCCTTTTTGTCTTTTTAGTTTTGGTTTTGGAGACAGGGTCTCATTATGTAGCCCTGACTGTCCTGGAACTCCCTCTGTAGACCAGGCTGGCCTCAAACTCACAGAGATCTACCTGCCTCTGCCTCCTGAGTGCTGGGATCAAAGGCATATGTCACCATACCTGCAGCTTTCTGGGTTTATTTTGAAAGCTGAATGTTTAAAGTAGCTAAAATGTAGCCGGGCGGTGGTGGCGCACGCCTTTAATCCCAGCACTCGGGAGGCAGAGCCAGGCGAATCTCTGTGAGTTCGAGGCCAGCCTGGGCTACCAAGTGAGTTCCAGGAAAGGCGCAAAGCTACACAGAGAAACCCTGTCTCGAAAAACCAAAATAAATAAATAAATAAATAAACAAATAAAGTAGCTAAAATGTGAGTTTAGAGGGAGCGAGGCGGAGCCTGTCCTTTTGGTAAGTGTATCTACTCATTTGAAATTACTGCAGACAGAATTAGCATACACTGTAGAGTTCAGCCTGTGACCTGGAGGGCCAGTGAAGGTCTAGTCCCTTCCAGTTCTTTCAGGATGAGAGTTTGATGATGTTGATGCATGAGTGCATGCTTTGGAGATAGGGATTACTAGACACAATTATCTCTAATTGTCATTTTCATTTCTATGCATGCTTGCACCTACACACATGCACTGAGTTATTTGTAGGGTGTGGGTCCAGCCCAGTGAGGGACACCTGCTTAGCATGTGTAAGGTTCTTTGTTCAATCCCCAGCACCAGAGGAGAAATGAAAAGGATATTTGCAGGTGGTAAGCTTGAATAAGTCTGAGATCTCTATCCGCTGTCTACCTTCTTCCTCAAACAGTGGCTCTCGGGTGTTTCTCAGTGTGACCTATGAGTCGCTCACAACCTGGGGAGTCCGTTAATAGTGCTTCCTGGACGCTGGCTCTGGCTTTCTGCAGTCAGCACCCCTAGTTGGAGCCCAGAAATTTGCTAGGGAATCTCACACAGTTACAGCCTGAGGGTCTCTGCCTTGAAAGTTGCTGCTGATCAACTTAACTGCTTAATGTGTTGTCATTCCAAGTACGTGGCTTAAATGTCATAGTTCTCAAACTTCTGTCCTCTTTCCTTCCCAAAAAATGGCCCAGGAACTAACGGAATTACTGGAGGAAGAAAAGCTAAGTTGTGTGCCCGTGCTCATCTTTGCTAACAAGCAGGACCTACTCACGGCAGCCCCCGCCTCCGAGATCGCAGAAGGGCTGAATCTACACACCATCCGGGACCGAGTCTGGCAGATCCAGTCCTGCTCAGCTCTCACAGGCGAGGGCGTCCAGGTGAGACCTTGGCAAAGTTCCGTTCCCATCAACGTGGCAGCTCACCAAGGCAGCCTTCCTCACCGGTAGGGTTGATCTAGACCAGTGGTTCTCAACCTGTGGGGCACAGCCCCCTTTGGGGTTGAACGACCCTTTCATAGGGGTTCCCTAAGACCATCAGAAAACACAGATATTTACATTACGATTCATAACAGTAGCAAGATTACAGTTATAAAGTAGCAACAAAGTATTTTATGGTTGGAGGTCACAACATAAGGAACTGTATTAAAGGGTCAAATCATTAGGAAGAGTGATAACTACTGCTCTAGACAGAAAAAGATTTGAAGCAAACGGCCTTTGATTGGCAGATGAACATTCTAGAAAGTGAAGGGCACAGAAGGAGGTTGCTTCTTTGCTGCTAGAAACCAGCCAGATACCATGAAGTGTTCCAAGGAAGGAATAACCCTGCACCTCCAGCATACTCTCCCTGCTTGGAGGAGGGCTGGAGAGATGACCTGGAGTTGTTCTAACTCTGGAATTGTTTGACGATTGTCTTGGCATTCTATGTTACATCTAATATTATGGACACTAAAAGCCTGTGATCCCACGGTGATTGCGTCACCACCATACAGGGCCTGGTTGGCCTCGAAAGACCTCTCCCCTGCTCCCGGGCTTGGTGTCTGTTTCCAGCTACTGGTGTTGATTTCCCACTTTGAGGCTTCTATGGACACAAAGTCCTGTGCTTTATACTGAGGAACTGTACACCAGGAGATTGAACAGCCCCTTTTTTAATATTAATTTAGGGCAGAACACAGCCCTGCCCCCGTCATCCAAGAGACTGTATTCTCAAGAAAAGTCTCACACTTCCAACTCAGGTGCATCCTGCCAAGCATCATCATCAGCTCAGTGACACTCCATAGCCAGTCCTTTAAGATGACCCAGAATCCTCCACATTCCTCTTTTCAAATGTCCTGTATGTCTGCCAGGACGTTCAACCGTACTGTGAGGACTGGGCCATACTGCTCTAGGACATAGCTTCCCGCCTTGCCACGTGGTACGTCAATAATGGCATGGACAGTTTGCTTTTCTCCCAACTTGGCATGTTGGTTGCAGACCTGAGGTTTGATTCCCGACCTTTGCCCACGGCCCCTTTCCATTCGCTTTTCCCATCTGATGTCCCCTCACCTCAGACATTTAACACCGATTTGTCTTTAGATGGTCTGATAGCATTTATCCCAAGCAAATAACCACATCCTAGAATTGTGTTAGTCCTAATATGTTTGCTACATGGTTTTTGTTTTGCTTTTGCTTTTATAACAAAAATAGTCAGGGCTGGAGAGATGGCTCAGAGGTTAAGAGCACTGGCTGCTCTTCCAGAGGACCTGAGTTCAATTCCCAGCAACCACCTGGTGGCTCACAACCATCTGTAGTAAGTTCTGGTACCCTCTTCTGGCCTGCAAGAACACATGCAGGCAGAACACTGTGTACATGATAAATAATTAAATTTGAACACTGTGTACATGATAAATAATTAAATTTAAATAAATAAATAAATAAAAAGAAAAGATACACAGAGAAAGTGGG
Organism: Peromyscus californicus insignis; assembly: GCF_007827085.1. Classification (NCBI taxonomy): domain Eukaryota; kingdom Metazoa; phylum Chordata; class Mammalia; order Rodentia; family Cricetidae; genus Peromyscus; species Peromyscus californicus. Next base: position 15,681,430 of record NW_026294562.1, read on the forward strand.
CACAACAGTACAAGCCCGCAATCCCAGTTCCTAGGGGTAAAGGAGGGGCAGGGGTTCAAAGCCATCCTCAGCCAGCCTGGACTGTGTGAGATTGTCTCAAAAGTAAGTAAAAAATTATTTTCTCGATCCTAAGTCCTGCTCTATAAAGGGACTAACTACCATTCTTCTAGATTCTTCCTTATGAAATTGCTCCCACATAGGTGATTATATGTGTATATGAGCTTGTCTATCAGGCCTTTGATTTAACTCCATTTTTCAGGGTAATTTACAACCTAGTCCAAGTGCGCTATGACATGGAATGTTGGTAATAGGTAAATGCTGGTAGTTTTATTTAACCTTGTCCGATTACAACCCTCTTTAAAAATGGAGTGGTCTAACCCCACACGTGCCCTTCCATCTGTGCACAGGTCATTTGGTGAGACACGGGTCAAGTGATGGCAGCTTGCTTTCTTGTTGGTTTTCCATCACAGAGGATGGAACCCAGGTCGCTGTGAGTAGCAGGCAAGCACTCTACCTACCGAGCTACAGCCCCAGGCCAGGAGAGGCTTTCCCGTGTTAGAAAACATTCCAGCATGTGGACTCTGCCTTCTACATGGCTCAGAACACAGATGTTAGAAGGCCAAGGGCATCCTGGTGTTGGGAGCTGTAAAGATGGCTGAAGAGGAGGCAGGTTGTATGTCACACTCCTCAGAATGTGGGCTCGTGGTCCTGTGACCTCTCTCTTGGCCCTGAGTGGAGAAAGCATGAAAAAACAAAGCCCAAATTCACAGTGAAGCTCTTTCTTCAGCCTGCTTTGGGCTATGGAAAGGGGCAACCAGGGTAGTGCTCTCGAGTCACTTCTGAGCACAGTGGCCTTGAAGTCAAGGGAACCATAGGAACCGGAGGGCAGCCAGGGAGCTCCTGGCTGGGTAATCAACACTGGTTCACAGCGCCCCCTGCAGGCCCCTTCCCTTCCATTCCTCTCCCTCTCCTTTCATCCAAACTGGAAATCAAACCCAAGGCAGTGAACATGATAGGCAAGCGCTCTACCAATGAGTTCCATCCCCAGCCTCCTTTGTAGAACCCTTGGGCCAAGACAGCAAGCTACGAGGCAGTTTGACAGTGTGGGTGGGAATAGCAAGGGACATCTGTAAATAATAAGCCAGTTTGAATAAAGTGAGATTACAGTAATTTGATTATTATTTAAAAAAAAAAAAAAGTGCTTCTTTAATCAGGGACCTGCAGGAGCCATGGACACAGGAAGTAACATCAAAAGAGATCCAGGGTCAGCAAGATGGCTCAGTGGATAAAGCTGATTGCCACCTCACCTGATAGATGACCTGGGTTTGATCCCCAGGACCACAGGGCAGGAGGAGAGAACTGACTCTCAAAAGTTGTCCACTGACTTACCCACAACAGATAAATCAATTAATTAATCAAAATGAAACCATATGAATGAGAAAGAGAGAGAGAGATCCAGCAAAGAACTGAGAGCAAAGAAAATGATTTTGTACGGAGGACAAGTAGTTTGAAGGTCACTTAATTAGTTTGTAGATAGTACCAGGGTGTATAGAATTGGATAGTTAAGACTGGGATTTCAAGGTTAATGAGATTAGATTATGGTTAATAGAATGATATAAATTTAGAGAATTTAACCATTATTTGAAATGGGTTATTTAATAAAAATGTTAATTAAGAAGGGAACCTACTGTCTATTGTCCTTCCATAGTAACCTTTGGGGACCAGAGAAAGGTCATGGAACCTTCTGTGGAAGCGCTTTTCACCATCAGGCGGCCATTGACCATGTTCCTCCCTCAGGTGATGCCGCTGACCTACACTTCTGTCCACTCAGCCAGTTTCTTGGTTTTTTACCTTTAAAAGAATCACCTCAGTGTAATTCCTTCCAGGTTGTATGACTAAAGTACAGGCCTTTCATGGCTCTTAATTAAGGCCTAAAATATCCCTAAAAATGAAGAACTCTGCTAGGAAAATGACTGTGATCCAGGTATTTGGGGTTCACTTTCAGGTAGGAATTCAGTATCGTCACGATTAAAGCTCCCCAAACCCCAGCTCTGTTCTCCTCTTCCCACCGCACCTCCCCAGAAACTACCCAGCTGGCTGCGCTGCTAACATCTGTACCCCCTCTTCAACACCCAGAAAGAAAGCAGGAAAGTCTGAAAAGGGCAAAGGGGGGAAGGTCCAGGATTTGTTTGTAACTGTGGGGCTGGAAGCATCTGCCATCTGTCCGGTGCGTGTATACAGGTGTTTAATCCAAACGTACCTGGTAGCCTACAAGAAGGTTCAGCACACTCACCTCTAAACCTGATAACACAACTTCAATCCCTGGAACCCACATGGTATAAGGAGAGAACCAACTCTGGTGGGTTCTTCTCTGTGCTCCATACACATGCCATGGCTCACCTGGCCACCTGCACTACACACATACACACAGTGTTTGAAGGAATAAATGAATGAGGGGCTGGAGAGATGGCTCAGCAGTTAAGAGCACTGACTGCTCTTCCAGAGGACCCAGGTTCAATTCCCAGCACCCACATGACAGTTCATAACAGTCTGTAACTCCAAAACCTGACGCCCTCACACAGATATTCATGCAGGCAAAACACCAATGCATATAAAATAAAAATAAATAAATAAATAATTTTTTTTTTAAAGATTTATCTATTTATTATGTATACAGCATGTATGACTGCAGGCCAGAAGAGAACACCAGATCTCATTATAGATGGGTGTGAGCCACCATGTGGGTGCTGGGAATTGAACTCAGGACCTCTGGAAGAGCAATCAGTGCTCTTAACCTCTGAGCCATCTCTCCAGCCCCAATAAATAATTTTTAAGGAAGAAAGAAAGAAAGAGGCTGGAAAGATGGCTTAGCGGTTAAGGGCACTGACTGCTCTCCCAAAGGACCCGGGTTCAGATCCCAGCACCCACACGGCAGCTAACACTATCTATAACTCTAAGATCTCACACCTTCACACAGACATACCTGCAGACAAAACACCAATACACATAAAATAAAAGTAAATAAATTCTTTAAAAAAAAAAAAGAAAAGCCTGGGGGTTGGTGCACACCTTTAATCCCAGCACTCAGGAGGCAGAGCCAGGCAGATCTCTGTGAGTTCAAGGCCAGCCTGGTCTACAGAGTGAGTTCCCGGAAAGGCCCCAAAACTACACAGAGAAACCCTGTCTCAAAAAAAGAAGAAGAAGGAGAAGAAGAAGAGAGATTAAAAATGAATGAATGAATGAAAAGTAAAACATTTTAAACAAAAAGCAGATCTAGGGCTGGAGAGATAGCTCAGAGGTTAAGAGCACTGGCTGTTCTTCCAGAGGTCCTGAGTTCAATTCCCAGCAACCACATGGTGGCTCACAACCATCTACAATGAGATCTGGTGCCCTCTTCTGGCCTGCAGACAGAACACTCACTGTATACATAATAAATAAAAAAAAAAATCTTTAAAAAAAAAAAAAAAGCAGATCTAGAAGTGTGTCATACTGACCAATAGCAAGGACCTTCAGTGGTCTAGTCCAGAGAACAGCCACAGTCAGATAGGGATGTGCCAAGCAGGGCAGGTACACTACTTTCCGCTAGTTAAGTGGCTTGAACACATGATCTGAGACTGTGGGAGCTGGTGACTCCAGGGATGGAATTCCTGGGGTGGAGTTTGTACCTGATGCTGTTAAGCCACACTTGTGTGGTCTTTACAGGACAATACTGTGAGTCCAGCTGTGAACAGAAAGAGTGTTGAGGACATCAAGAGAGCTGGAACAGGTCTTTCCTGGCCTGACTGATGGCCACTAGGCAGCCAGCCCGTCACCTGGTTCAAGTGGGTTTTCATGGGAACCTGTCTTGAGTAGATACTAGTAAAGGGTACCAGACACCAAAGAAGAGCGTCAGTCTTGGCGACTCCTTCCTGCTGAGAGGACTGTAGTCCAAAGGAGTGGTCGGAAGAGACCAGTTACGTCAAGTAGGTGAAGGCAGAGAGGAGAAGTGAAAAATGTGTGAGAGGGATTACCTAAAACTCCCGCAGCAGCCAGGCCCCGCCAGCACTGAGGAATCTCCCTCCATGCTTTCGAGGCTAGGCTGGTTGCTAGGGCCTCCTAGAATATATCATCCAGCACTGGGCCTCTTGTCCTTTTTCTTCTGAATGAGCATCAAGGAAATGGAAGAAAAAAGGGGGGGTAGCACACAAAGGCTCTGGCTTAGTTAGAGAAAAGGCCCTGCTTCCGCTTGTGCCTGGAATCCCCCCCCCCCCCCAAGAGTGTGCTTGTAATTGGTGTTGTACTTTCAGGGTTGGAGACATTTTTTTCGGAAACACAGTGTGTGTGGTTGTTCTGGCTTTGGATTTCCTTTTAAAGCAGAAGTTGGCAGTTTGAACTTGGCCTCTAGACTTCGTCCCCATGGTCACCTGCCTGCACCAATGGCTTTGAATGGGCAGTGTTCACAGGTGTTGCTCACCTCCAGGCCACCACCTCCAGGCCACCACCTCCTTCTGCAAACAGGCAGGACGATCAGGTCACAGAATCTTCCACCATCGATTCCTTAACAGGATCAGCAGTGTTCACCAAACCAGCCTCGTGCCTCTGCTTCTTTTTCCTTGATCCAGGGGAGTCTTTCCTAGTCTGCTAACAGAATTTGATTTGTTTTTCTTTGGGGGGGGGGGCAGTAGAAGTGGAACCCAGTACCTTGTTTACGCTAAGCCCTTATTGTACAGTGGAGCTGCTACATTCCGCAGTCCTGAACTTCAGTATTTAAAAAATGATGTCCAGTCCTTCTCTCTAGGCCTGGGATCAGTTGGCACTTACACCAGCTCTGCCTGGACCTACATATCTGTCATTCGGACCTCAGGTTGATTTTTATGTCTGCAGACCTCTGTGAACTAAAGGGAGCCTGTGGCATGTGATTTGCTCCCTCCCTGGTGCGCTGCCCTTTGTCACCAGAAAAATATGAACGGCAAGCCATATTTTATGTGTGCTGAGTTCAGCTGCTTCTTGACCCCGGGGGCCTAACTGCACAATGGGACAGGCCGCATTGTTCAGCAAGGGTCTGAGCTCCCTGTCATCCTAAAGCAATTAGTGAAGTGACCACATAGTCAGCCCAGCTCTAAAAACCAGCCCACCCAACCATAGCCACCACCACTGCTTCCTTCCAAGGGTGCCCTGGACTGAGATCAGATTAGAAAGAGTGGTGGAGCCAGCACCAGCTCTACCTCGGCAGGTCGTACACCTTGAACCTTAGGATTGATTAGTCGGTTTCCACCATATAGTAGGGCGGCCTTGCCCCACCTCCCCCACCCACAGTTACGGTGGGGATGTTCCTGCCACACAGAGACATTTCCTCTCCAGGAAGCTGTACAAAGCCCAGTGTTTGAGGGTCCCTGTCTCTCTTTAGTCTCTATTATTGAATTGAAACTAATCACATTCAGTTTGAGCAAGATTGGTCGGAAAGGAAAGGGGAGACTGTTCACACCAAAGATAGTCATTCCCATAATGGAGATCAAATGTGCAGGAAATCGGTCAAACCAGTTTTTAACAATAAAACGTTCAACCATTAAACAAACCTATGAGTTCATTTCCTTCTTCAGGGACAGCAGAGTCGCCTCCTTTAAGTAAGCAATCACCTCTTCTCAGAAAAGCAGAGCCCAGCATTCACTTAAACACAGAGAAGCCCAGCATTCACTTGAACACAGAGAAGCTCAGCATTCACTTGAACACAGAGAAGCCTAGCATTCACTTGAACACAGAGAAGCCCAGCATTCACTTGAACTCAGAGAAGCCCACCATTCACTTAAAAACAGAAGCAGAAGACTCCTGTAACCACTGGAGGATGTGGCCCAGGTCACAAATGTCCAGCCTTCTGCAGGGCTAGATCCTGGCAGACTAGGAATCTTCTGGTCCCTTTTAGAGCTGTGGCTAGGTAGGCAGGGTTCCCTGACAGAGATACCTCCAGTCTTTGCCCTATATTCAGCTGAAGGAAGCCATGAGGGAAAAAACCCAACTGAATGGCCTTTCCTGCCTGCCTTCGAAGGGCCTCCCAGCTCCTCAGTGATTAGATGCAGGGCTCTTCCTAGGCCACCCGCAGTCACGGAGAAATGGTGAATAGTATATGGTTCTCAGTGGGAAGACAGGCATATTTCAAGGCCCACCTCTGCCCCAAATTATTCTCTTCTTCATTTCCTTGTTTGTAATATGGAAACTAATACATTCACTGGGTGGTTATGAGAATTAATTTTAAAAACTGTAAGTATGGACTATATTAAGCCAGACAGCATGCTAGTCCCTTGCTTAGACCCTCCCACCCTTCTTGGTTTTTGGATAACACTATTATCTTTCCTTTCCAGTGAGCTACCTGACAAAGCTTGCCCTTACTTGATTTATGAGGTATTGTCACAGAGGATTGTGACCTTCCCCCTCCCCCTCCCCTCCAGCCCCCAAATGCTGTGACTCAAAGGGGCCTCCCCAAGCCCAGCAGAGGCCCTGGGCTTTGCTGCAGGATATCCCCAGGGGCTGAGGGCAGCCATGAATGCTGCCCCTGAGCGCCCTCTGTTGACAAGACCGTGGTGGGCCGACCTCTAGATTCTCAGACATCTGCAGGACAGCACCCCTCAGCAGGCTGCGCCCTTTAAGCCCCTTTCTGCCTCCACAGAGTAAGGCTCCCTCCACCTTCTGCTGTGAGTGCCTGCAGCTGAGTAAATATTTTCCCTGTCTCTTTGCATGCACTTATGTTCGGTGAGATATAATAAGAGAAACCCCCCTCTTCACCAGTCATAAACCAAGGAAACAGACAAAGCAGTACTGGCGTTGTGTGGGGACACTGCCGGGTTCCCAGAGAAGCAGGTCTGAGAAAACACGTCTGTAGAAAGGAGGACGTTGAGATGGCACCTTTGGGTGTTGGTGCTGCACGTGTGCTGAGCTCTTCTGCTTTGGAGCAAGACAAGATGGTTATCGTATTCATCCCCTCTTGTATGTGTAAAAATCCTTTTCGTCTCCTGGCAGGTGATCATTTTTTTTTTCCTAGAAACCAATTAGCTACTAAAATTAAACGTGCTCTCTTTAAATGAATCCTTTTCATAAAACGGCTTTAAAATTGTTCAGCTTTTCAGGGTATGCCGCTGACCCAGTTGTAATCAGATGCATTGGGGTCCCCTCACCCAGTCCTCCACTGCCCAGCTGCAGCCAGGTGCTCCCCACCTGAAGGTGCTTTGCCAAGGCCAGGCCTCATCTTGGCAAAGCAGAATGTCCCTCAGATCATCGGGTTCTCCTGCCCAAGTGCTCTGATGGCAGCTGGTGGAGTTTTAATCACTGTAAATGCAGGTGACCATCAGATTAGCCAGGAGAAAGGGACCTGCTGGTTGTTTTGCAGTGATGTATTGTTTACGGGATTAGTGTCCCAGTGGCCAAGGGTGTCAGCTGATATTTATTGCTATAAGCTGTCTTAGCTGTTCAGGCTCAGCAGCCAGATCCACAGCCACCAGAAACGTGGGGTTTAGAGTGTGAGGTGTCACATGTGTGTGTGTGTGTGTGTGTGTGTGTGTGTGTGTGTGTGTGTGTGTGTGATAGCATACATATGTGAGACTCAGACTGTGGGCAAATGCCCTGCAGGGCCCACCTTGAGTTCTGTTCTGTGCTCCTGAGGGAGCTTGCACATGCCTGAAGGTCAGGAGTCTCTGGGGAGGAGTGTGTCCAGGTATGCTCCAGAGGGGGTTGAAAAGGAGGTCATGTCTGACAGGCCTGCATCTGTGAGGAATTGTGCTGCCTACCAGGTGGCTGTCAGCAGTGTGTGTGTGTGTGTGTGTGTGTGTGTGTGTGTGTGTGTTTTAACCTCAGTCCCTCTCCAGCCAAATAAAAAAGGACACTTTCAAGGTCACTGTGCCTTTAAGGGAACCTTCTCTCCTTGCCTCTGTCCCTCTGCGTAGTAGGGCTTAAAGCAACAAGAGGCCACTTTTAAACCTCTCTGTAGACATAAGTGTGTATTGCTCCTACATGTGTGGAGTAACACCCACTGTAGAGGGTTGTTTTTCCAAAGTGAAATTTAATTTAACCCGAGTGTACACTGTCACACTGTAAACACGCTGGGGCACCAGAAGGGTAGCTCATTGAATTAATGCCCTAGCAAAGGTCAGCTTTTAGAAAAAGCCAGAAATGGCTGGACTTTTTCCTGATAGCTCCTCAGTCAGGCCCTGGACCTGGGCAGGTGTGTTTATTTTTTCAGAGGGAGTTCCTGAGAATGAATCTCAAGTTCAGATGCTGGCCCCCTCCTGTGCCCAGAGACCCCCCTCCACCCTCCCAAGAGGTCACGGCCCTGGTCAGCCAGTTGGGCCTCTGGACTGCCACCAAACTCCCTAGAGTGGGTGATGGCAGTCTCCTCCAGCCTGAGCTCTTGGGATTTTTCCTGCAACTAACACTGCCCTTCTCTGCCCATTTCCCTCAAAGGATGGCATGAACTGGGTCTGCAAGAATGTCACCGCGAAGAAGAAGTAGTCTAGAGCAGTGGAGATAAAGGAGCTGTGGGAGCTGCGCTCGGCCCGAAAAGCACGGGTTTGCTGTTTCCTGACCCAATGCTTTTTCATCTGTACAGCCGCCGCCGTGGGACGAGGGGACAACAGCTTCAGACGACCCCCTCTCCAGCCGTAGGTTTTCACTGATCTCCAAGGTTCGGTATCGTTTTTCAAATAAAGGAATTATATTATTTCCTCTGCATAATTGAAATAGTATTAAATGTCTCAGAGCACATGATCAGGAATGGGTAAGAGCTTGTGCTGCAGTTTAGACAATTCCAGTGGGCTTTTTGTAAAAAAAAAAAAGAGGAAGAAGCTGCTGCTGCTTGTGCTGCTGCGTCCCTTTATTTACTGACCTGTCCCTTCACTCCCTTGGGGTTTGGAAACTACATGCATGGCGGTGCTGGGCAGAGATTTGATTTTTTTTTTTTTTCCCTCATCCCCAACGGAGCCAGGGCTTTAGTCTCTCCAGCAGGAAGCTGCTTGGGGAGGCAAAGGATAGCAGATGATTAAACCATCTTGTCAGGTAGGTAAGACACTGTATGTAATCCCCACTTTATGGGCAGAGGGGAAAAAAAATTCTTGCAAACAAGTCACTACAGAAACATCCCCACTCCAGCCCCCCATCCCCTCACCCCTGCCAGCCACGCGGGGAAGCAGATTCTTATGACTTTTGACTGTAATGACATCTGGAATGTAAGAAGAGGTGGGAGGTTTAATTCCAGAAAAATTACAAGGTCCTTAAAAAGCCCTCACATTGAGAGCTCAGGCTAGCGTAAACAGGCTTTCTCCAGCTCAGTGGAGCAGGGCGCAGTCGACTCCAGGTTAGCCGACTTCTCCACTGCAGGCCTATAGAGGGGATTTCTAAAGCTCAAAGAATTCTGTGTTTAAATGATCACAATAGGCCGATGCTATCAGATTTTAAAAATAAATGCAGCTTTGCCATGAACCTGCTCCACTGAGAAAAGCCAGGCAGATCGATTTTGAGAAGAGATCAATTTTTACAGTGCGGGCACTCGGTGGTGTGGGAAGCTCCCGGATGGGAAGCATCTGCTGCCGGGAACATGGGATGTGATCGCAGGGGTTGTGCCCAGGGAAGCCACTCACCCCGTGCTGGTCTCCTCTACTTCTTTCCAGCAAAACGTGTTGTTGGCTGATAGGGAGGGGTGCAGAAGTCCTGCCCTTCCCCCATTGCCAAAGGAGCGCGTTTCCCTGAGCCCTCAGAAATCCCAGCCTCAAACCCCAAAAGCAGGCCAGAGCATTGCCTGCTCCTGAATTAAACTCTGTTCTGGGCATGAGCTCAGGGCTTTTCAGAGAATAAATAAGAGACTATCCAATGCCTGGTAGGTCCAAGGAGGCCAGCTGCCTTCTCATCCTGGGAGGTGGCCCTTTCCAAGTCCACCGTGATGTGTGAGCTAACAGAAAGTGCCACAGAAGCCCCTGCCCCATGGTACCCAGCTTATTCTGGACTCTGGAGAGGGAGAAGCTTGTACAGTTTGAAAGGTAGCTGAGATGAAAAGTAGTAACAAAGCCTGGGGGAATGGTGGCTGTGGTTGCCGCGGACAGGCCTGTAAGGGCTTGCAAGACAAAAGAAGGTGAGGCTTTTAAACCTCAGGCTAGTTATGCCTGCCACCTCTTCCATCGACTTCTCTGCTTTGAAGGGTGGCAGACAGAGCTATAAGGAATCAGAAAAGTCCTTCTCCAGCCTCCAGATGGAGCTTTGGCCTTGAGACTTGCTCTTCCTTCCAAATAGTGCCCCCAGGATGTTATCTGAAGGGCTGCATGCCTGCTTTGAGGTCTAGTTTTGGAATGCTGCAGCGGGGACTTTGACTCTGGAAGAGCAGGATCTGTAAAATATGTTTGGTCTCTTAGTACCAACTAAAGGAACTGTTCTAAAGAGCTGTCCCCAGGCCGCAGCTAGCAGGCAGAGCTGCTTGCCCTGCTCTGATGGAAGCCTCTGTGAATGTCCACATTGCTTTTCAGCCAGAGACACCAGAGACAACTGTGGTTGTCACAGGCTTTCATCTTGCCTGTGAGCCCTGTTGAACCCTCCGGGGGCTCGGGATAGATGAGAGGAGCCTGGAAAATGCAGTTTGAAAGCTTCCATTTGTAAAAACAAAATGCTTGTAAAGTCCCCTTTCCTCTCTACGGTGCCACCCGTGCCCCCTGTGGCCATGACCAGAGGACAGAGTCTGAAGCTAGGAAGGGGATCCCCCAGCCCTGTGCCTCCCCCATCCCAGTGAGCCCTGGTAAGACTTTGGCTCTGCGCACCATTGCATCTGAATGTGCAGGGGGCGAGGACTGAGGCCAGAGGGCAGGCAAAGTCCACAGTGTATACTCAAACCAGTTGTGGGAAAAACTGAGCCCTCCTCCCACCCTCCCCGTGTGGCTGCTTTTGGCTGGATTCCCTTCGCCCAGTGCAGTACACCCTTTCCCCTTCGCTCTCCCTTGGTTACTATGGAAACAAGGGTGTCATTGATGTGGGCTGAGCTGGGGAACATGTCGGTGCACAGCTGAAAGTCAGCGATTATGCCGGCGGTTAGCTCGGCCCGGTAGAAAAGTCCACGGCCTGCGATGCTGCACACAAGGATGGTCTTGCCAGCGTCCGCCCTCCTCCTCCTCTGTCCCCTGGCTTTGACGATTTCTTTATTCCCCTCCGGACTAAAGTGGTGGCTATTTTTAATGCCACTCTGTGCCCCACCCTCACTGTTGGCCGCTCCTTTTCCGGCCTGGCCTGGAGGGTGACACCATGTCACCCTCACCAGGACCCGGGCCTCCATTCCCATCTGCAGTATGCTTTGATTTCCCTTCCTCTCCTTCTCGGGACGCTTCTTCCTTTATTTTTAGCTCTGCTCTCCATGTGGTTTCAGGGTTCAGTGTGATCCATCGAAAGGTTCTTTTTTTATAGTCCCTTTTGAAAATGATAATCAAAGGAAGGGACGTGGTGTTTGGTCATGTGGAAAGCTCAATGTATAATTTAGACGTCTGTCAAAACTGCGACAAATAAAATGTAGCTGAAATGAAGGCAGTCTGCAGCGGGTTGTGTTCTTCGCCGAAGCTCCGACAGGACCCAAGTGGCTTTGCCCTTTTGGAGATTAGCTGTCCTCAAGGGAAGGCTGTTTTCAGAAAAATGCATGAATACCATCACCAGGTAATCTGGTTACCACCACAGGCACAGCAGCCGCCCCGACAGCAAGCCTTTATTATGCACCTCCTGCATAACTTGGCAGCATCAGCCCCACTTTGCAGTTGAAAAAACAGAGGCATTTGCCTCGGCTAAGGAATTTGCCAGGATCACAGTGCCGTTAAGGATTGTTGGAGCCTGAAACCTGGGTCCCCTGCTGTCTCAGAAGAAGAGAAAATAGCCTGACAGCTCACTTCTCAGCAGTTCCAGCAGCTGCCTCCTCAGGTCCCTCTGCACCAAGTGTCTCCTCTGATAGCACTGCCCCTGGATTCTGGGTCCCCAGGGCCAAGTCCTCTTGTCACAGCAGGAAGTTGCAGGGTTCTTACCTTCCTTTGCTTAGGGTCGGCCCTGTGGACAGCAAAAAGAGGAGAGAGGCATCGAGACATTAGGGCAGCCGGGGATCCTTGCAGTCACCTGCTGCCTGCTACTGAGTCCTCTTGTAGGAAGCCTTCAAAAGAAGAAAAGAAGAGTCAACTGGATCTCTGTGAGTTCGAGGCCAGCCTGGGCTACAGAGTGAGTTCCAGGAAAGGAGCAAAGCTACACAGAGAAACCCTGTCTCAAAAAACCAAAAAAAAAAAAAAAAAAAAAGAAGAAGAAGAAAAGAATGCCAGCCTTTGGAAGGTGGAGGCAGGCAGTTCAGGACTTAAGGGCAGCCTAGGCCACCTGAAGCCTCATCTCAAAAACTCGGAAGTGGCATGGGGGATACTTGTGAAAAGTCCCATGGCTGTTTAGCAGAGGCTCAGGAGTCGTGTTCTGGAGCCAAAGATCTCGTCCTCCTCTTTGTCAACTTACTCCTAGGGTCCTTCCTAACCCAAAGGACCAGAACCTACAGGGTGAGCTGCTGGCAGGAAGGAGGTGGGGACCAGAGGTGGGAGGAGGTAGAGGCATAGGGCGCTAGATGTGTTCCAGGTTGAGCTTGAGTTTTGGATAGAGACTGGTTTTTAATTCGCATATACTCCACACCATAGTTGAGACGTTGCTGTAATACTCAGGGAGATTTAATTGCCATTCTGTTGTTTTGTTTGTCTTTTGATAAACCTGATATTCCTACCAAGGACTAATAAAGTCATAGTAAAGTGCCACCGACATGTGTCCTCAGCCAGGCAGGGGTGGCACGGGCCTGTAATCCCAGCACTCAGAGGCTGACAGGTTCAAGAGCAACCCAGGCTACACAGCAAGACCCTATTTCAAAAACAACAGGAAGGAGCTGGCTGTGGTGGGGCGCACATTTAGTCCCAGTGCTTGGGAGGCAGAAGCAGGTGGGCAGGTGGATCTCTGTGAGTTCAAGGCCAGCCTGGCTTACATAGTGAGATTTGTCTCAAAAACAAAAGGAAAGGAAAAGGACGACAATGGCTCACAGGGTAAAGTTACTTGCCGTCCATCCCGGAGTTCAATCCCTAGAACCCACACAAAGTTCGCAGGAACGAACTGACTCTGCAGGGAGTAGACACTCTGTGCCTCAGTTTCCTGTGTGTAGAAGAGGGAACCGCTCCCCAGGAGGATGCAGACATTAGAGAGCACGTGTACACAGTGTGTTGTATATGTGAATTCTCTGTAGCCATTACAAAAAATGGCAGACCTCCCAGGCCCCCAAGACCTCTGCCCCCACCTCCATTCCTTCTGTGTGGCTCTGTGATTCTCAAAGCAACACACAAGCAGGTCTGCCAGCAGCCTTCTCTGAGGGCTAGCAGACCCCATTCCACCCCACCCCCCAGGCTCCAGGGCCACCCCAGCCACACCTCTTGCGATTAGATCTGTAAGTGGGAACAGGCTCTTGTCAGGGACTCCTGATCGGCTCCAGGCAAAAACACAGTTTAGCGTTCAGTCAAGCTGCATTTTAGGGCCTCTGTGCCCCCCCCATCCCCCTTAATTGCAATCTGTTCTGTAATTTCTTTTTCCAACACTGCAGAACACAGAGAAGCTGCAGCCACCACCAGCAGGGCAAGGAGGAGGGAAAGAGCTCCTGTTCCCTACAGAGCATCTGCTGGTCCAGCACTTGGTGGATACAGATATGAGTGCAGTGTGTGGTGTGTGTGTGTGTGTGTGTGTGTGTGTGTGTGTGTGTGTGTGTGTGTATGTGTGTGCAGCGTGTGCGAACACCAGCCAGCCAGCCAGAGGCAGGGATGTGTGGAGGTACAGTCTGTAGCCAGCAACTAGACCTCCATGTGTCAGGGTCAGCTGAGAAAAAAATGGTTAAGGCTGTATTCTCTTGTCCCAGAAGCATCTCGTTTATTAAATCTATTTAACCCTCGCAAGGACACTATTAACTGGAGACACTGAGTGAGTCACTTGTCCAAGATTTCACAAGAAGAAGATGACATAGGCAGAATTTGAACCCAGGCCTGTTGGACTGCTAATCCCAAGATACTTCTTTTCTTTTTGATTTTTTTTTTTTTTTTTTTTTTTAAGACAGGATCTCACTATGTTATCCTGGCTGGCCTGAAATCCACAGACCTGCCTCTCTGGTGGGACTACCTGGCTCTTTTTTACTTTTTTTTTTTTTTTTTTTCTCAAGATAGGGTTTCTCTATGTAACAACCCTGGCTGTCCTTGAACTCACAGAGATCCGCCTGCTTCTGCCTCCCGAGTGCTGGGATTAAAGACTGCGCCACCACACCTTTTTGACTTCCAAAGCTGTTATCTTAGAAGCACAGGAAGGGGGCTGGAGAGCTGGCTCTTTGGTTAAGAGCACTTGCCATTCTTGCAGAGCACCAGGTGCACGTGGTACCCAGACACACATATACAGGCAAAACACTAATATACGTAAAATAAAAACAGTAATTTAAAAAAAAAAATTGTTGCTGGGCAGTGGTAGAGCCTGCCTTTGATTCCAGTACTTGGGAGGCAAAGGCAGGTGGATCTCCAAGTTCGAGGCCAGCCACAGAGAAACCCTGTCTCAAAAAAAAAAAAAAAAATTGTTTCAAAAGAAAAAACACAGGAATCTCCTACACAAAGAAATACAGAGTGATTTCTTAGTGTGAAGAGCTGTGTTCCAGGGACAGAAAGCCCTTGCTAAAGAAATTAAATATTAATGACAGAATTGCAGGGAGCAAGTGAGGTGCAGGAGCGGGCAGAAGCCTTGGCTGAGGAACCCAAAGCTGGGACCATGCCCCTGCGAGGGATTAGCTGAGCACATTCTGCTCAATAGCCCTCAATAGTCATCTGAGGTCCCAGATGAGGAGAGTGAAGCCCCCAGGAGAGCATGTGGCTTGGACTCCTGCTGACTCCAGGACTGGATGCCCTTTTTCTCCATGAGGACCGTCAGTGGCTAGGAGCAGCTGAAGGACAGGCCTCCAAGGCACCGCAAGGTGGGCCAGAGGTGACCTCACTCTTTGCCTTTGGACTTCCCCTGGCTGCTGCTCTTGAGGACACTTGCACAGGCGTCAAATAGGACCCAGCCCCACCCTTAAAAGAAAGCAGTTGGGGTCACCTGTGAGTGCAATCTGGCCTAAATCTGTCACCTCCCTTCCAGACAAGCCCCAGAGTCCACTCTGACTGCCTGAGGGCAGAGGAGGAGGGCAGCCTGCAGGACAGACACGCCCCTCCGAACACCCACAGCTTCTGCCTTGTGAGCCTTCTTGAAAACTGAAGCCCAAGAAGTTTGTCCTCTGTCCCCATCTTCCTCCCATCACCTCCAGACCCACGTTGGCCAGATTTCACGCTGGCTAGGATGCAAACCATCCACAAGGCACAAACTGGACATTCACCCCTGGTCACTGCTCAGCCCACGCCATGAATCCTCGTAACCCGTTTTCTAGTTCCACCTCTGTACACTCTTCTTCCGGGCTAAAGCCCATCAGCCTCCCTTCCTCAGCCTCACTTGTACCAAAAGGTCAGAATATTCGAACCACACCAGCACCCATACACAGAGCAAGCGGGGCTGATCAGGGGCTTTCCAATATGGATGGGACTTCCCTTAAGCTCCCAGATGACAGGGCTAAAGCAGTTTTCCACAGATGGCTTTTGGAAAGGAGGGGATCAGCTTTGCACGTCGTCCATCTCTCGAAGCCAAAAGACTTAATCAAACCCAACTTCCACCCCCCCACCCCCCCCACCCCCGCTCACTGAGCGCCCACGGCGCAGTCTACAATTCCTCCTGACTCACTCATGGGCCCCTTTCCCATCCTGAGACCTCCAAGAACTAGCCGGGCAGTGAGTTGAGCGAAGAGCAAGTGGGAGGAAGCAAGCAGCATTCATTCGATGGCTGCAATGCTGATCCGGGCAGGAGGCGGGGCTTGCACAGCTGCAGGCAGCCCCCTGCCCGGAGTCTGTGAATGGGCACGACACCCTCCCGCCTGCCCAAACTGCTCCTGAAACAGTTGGTCCTAATGAACACTAAGCAGGCAGGGCAGCTGTGTGCATTATCCATATGCATGGGGAGGTGTATATTTATCCTCACATCCCACCCCACCCTGCAGCTGCTGCCAGCTCCTATGCCAGGAGCATGAGTGGGCACCAGGGCTCAGGCTCCTCCGGGTCCCCTGCCCACCCCACTTCCTAGCCTTCCCTCTCCAACCCGCACCCACAGCCTTCACTTGACCCATTTAGAGGCAGCGTGTGTGTGTGTGTGTGTGTGTGTGTGTGTGTGTGTGTGTGTTTGAGAGCAAGTGAAAGACAGTATGCACACATCCACACATCATTTCCCCAGTTGGTGCTTTTGATTTTCTCTGAAGCCTCTTGATTGCAGGCACACAATGGCATCTTGCTGCCCTGCTCCCTCAGCAGCTTGGGGCTCTGTGCTGCCTCCTCCCTAGAGCTGAGATTTTTCTGCTGACTCTGGGCCCAGGGTTGGCAAGCGAGGAAGAGAAAGCCTGATCCAGGCTTCCACCCTTGACCCTGGTCCTTTCTGAGCTCTCCCATCCACACTGGCTTGTACTTCCTTCTGTCCCCACGCTGGCCACCTTCCTCCTGCTGCCTGGCCCCACTTTCCTGTGGGGGTCAGAGCTATTGTGCAAAAAGGCAGTCCCCTGCTCAGAAGCCTGCTCTCCAGGCCTTGCTTAGGACTTTCAACTCAAAACAAACATTTATCTTTTTTTTTTTTTTTGAGACAGGGTCTCCCTATATAGCCCAAGCTCCCAATCCTCCTGTGTCAATATGGAAAGTGCTGGATTTACTGACACGCACCAACACCCTTCTATCACTTGTTCTTCTATAGACTTTTGACTACAGACTTCATACAGCCCTTCCTTCCGTTCTAAAGGCACTTTCCTCCCTGCCCCCACTAGGACTTCCGCACCTGCTCTAAGAGCGAACTCCTCCAGAGGTCGCTGCCCCTCCTGGGTGCCTCTCTTATCTCTCCTTTAGGACTGGATTCAGCCCCACCTGCCTAGGAGGTGAGGTCCACAGTGGCTGAATGTAGGAACTTGGCTTTCACACCCTTACTCATTGAGCAAGTAGCTCCTGAGCAGAAGCCAAGCTCTTCCAGTGGCCCCTAGTCCTGGAGCTGTGTCCCCACCGCCTGGATGACCTCATCACCCCCGACCCTGTCCCTCCCCACTCTTTCCAACCACACTCGCCTCCACCCCTGTCTCTTCCTGAAAGCATGTGCTCATCTCTTCTGTCTGTACCGCCATTGCTCCAAATATCTTCGGATCTTGCCCCATCACATTCTTGAAGTTTTCTGCTCCCTTTTCACCCTCCTGGTAAAGCCTACCCATCTCCCTCTATAAGAACCTCCACATCCTTCTCACATCCCCCCCCCCCACTTGCTTCTTTTTTTTTTGTGGTATCTGTCACCATGGTTATTTATTGCTTGTCATTTGTCCCTTCCTCATGAGGCTATCAACTCTAAGATGGACAGAGTTCATGTTCACTTACATGCTCCAACCCTGGAGTGATGCCCAACACCAAAAGGATCTCAGTGGATATTTGCTGCATGACTGACTGAATGAATGAATAGCAAGGCACAGTGCTAGACTCTGAAACATAAAAGATGACTAATATTGCATATTTCCACAGAGAGTCATATCCTATGTTAGAAATGTAAGCCCTGTACCCTGACGTGTAAACCACAATTAGATTCTTTTTTTTTTTTTTGTCCTGAAACTCACTTTGTAGACCAGGCTGGCCTCAAACTCACAGACACCACCACCCCTGCCTCTTGAGTACTGGGTAAAGGCATGTACCACCAACACTGGCTTTGGTTTGTTTTTTGTTTTTTTGTTGTTTGTTTTAATTATGTATAAGCACGTGCAGAGACTGGCCTGGAGCTAGAGTTACAGACACCTGACATGGTTGCTGAGACTTGAATTTGGGTCCTCTGGAGGAGCAGTACATGGTCTTAACCACTGAGCCATCTCTCTACCCCTGTGAATCACAATTAGAATACCAAGGAAGACAGGCACATGCATGGGAGTCTGGTTAGCCCAAAGGAACAGGACCCTGTGATTGTCTCCAGTACTTGAAAGCTGGCTAGACCCGCAGCAGCTCCGGCACCTCACAGGTACCATCTCATCACCCCTCCATCCCGGTCTTGGGGAAATGGGGCTGGTGGAGGCTCACAGAGGAAATGAAACTTTGATGATACCCAGAAGAGTCTAATGTCCAAAGCCACTGGGACATGCAGCCATGCGGACTGTTTGCTGGAAGACTGATCCTAAGTGTATGGTTTAGTGGGTAGAACCTAGGGAGCTACAGCTGGCAGGGATGGTTAACTGATAAATCCCCATTAGGCTACAAGCTGTCCATTTGCATCCATGCCTACTCCTGTTTGATGTCCTGCAGCAGGGACACATATGGACAGTGTTTGATACCAACATCCAATTGACAACCAGGACATCTATGTGTCAAATGACTCCCTGCCATCTTTTTTTTCTGGGTAGACCAGAAGTCCACATCACTCTCAACACTCAACACTCGGCTCTTGGAAACCCTTCCCCCATTCTAGTTCTGACCTGTAATTTTACATGGTGTCTGTGTAGCCCCTCACCTCCATTCTATAAGTGATACATTATCCCACATATCACCCCTGTCTTGCCTCAGTGTAAATAATGAAAAGTAACCCAGGGCACAGAGCAGATGGGTTCCCTTCCAAGAAAGACCCAATTACTGAAGATCTAATGCAAAGAGAAGTCATAAATATCCCAGTTTGCTGCAGTTGAGAGAAATTAAGCACATAGCAATTAAAGAAAACTGGTCTCCCGTGGAGGAAACAGGCAAAGACCCTCAGTGCAGAACTCTGGAGTAAGTCCATTGCCTGGCCAAAAGCAGCTCTGGGCTCTGAAAGGCTTCCCCGACTCAGGGAGTGTGATGCCTACAGGTCTACTGTGGATTTCTACTTTCAATGTGGAAGGGATGTCTGGGGCTGCCAGCCGTCTGCAAGGTGAGCTCCTCAGAGACTTACTGGAATACTGGAATACACCTTGCTCTGAAGGAGAAGGAAGGCTTATGGGTGCAGCTTGAAGGGAGAGAGAGAAAGGAGGAAGAAATGAATGTTCTTGGGGCCAGGTTTGGGTTTGGCGTTATGTTATTCCTCCCTCACCTTTCAACCGTAACTGCCCCGACACCACTTCCTGATTAGTTTCCCATTGCCTCCAAAGACAATTCTAGAATAATAGCTTGTTGTTGTTGTTGTTTGTTTTTGTTTTTCAAGACAGGTTTTCTGTGTGTAGCCCTGACTGTCCTGGAACTCGCTCTGTTGACCGGGCTGGCCTTGAACTCAGAAATCCTCCTGCCTCTGCCTCCTGAGTGTTGGGACTAAAGGCGTGCACCAGTTGGCCCTCTCAGTTGGAAGGAACCAGGCACGCTGCAGTCCTGTGAGGCCATGAATAACTGTCCTGTCAGCATTTGGGAGGCTGCGGCAAGGGAAGTGTGAGTTTAAGCAGAGCCTCGATTGTACATAGTGAGACCCTGTCTCTCAAAACAGAAAGGGTTGGCCATGGGGACATACACCTAGGACCAGCGCTTGAGCAGAGAGGCTGGAGGAGTCTCACAAGTCTGAGACTAATCTGGTCTACAGAGTGAGTTCCAGGTCAGGGCAATAGAGACTGTCTCAAAAAAAAAAAAAAAAAAATTAGGAGTGGTGGCTCACTAGGGTGGCCAGAGGCAGGAGGATCTCTGGAGTTCAAGGCCAGCCTGATTGTAGAGTTCCTGAGCAGTCAGAGCTATACAGAGAAACCCTGTCTCCAAAAAAAAAAAAAAAAAAAAAAAAAAAAAAAAAAAAAAGGATAGAAAGGAAGGAAAGAAGGGGGAAGGGTGATTCAGAAGATTCTAGAACCAGTGTCAGGATTCTAGGGTCTCTCCTTATCCTAGTGGCCCTCTTCTTCCTCCTTTCTCTTCCCCCACCCCACCCTTACCCCTACCCCCACCCCGACAGACAGGGTTTCTCTGTGTAGCCCTGGCTGTCCTGGAACTCGCTCTGTAGACCAGAGTGGCCTCGAACTCAGAGATCTGCCTGCCTCTGCTTCCTGAGTGTTGGGACTGAAGGCAAGTGCCACCATGCCTGGCCCTCCTTCTTTATTGTTTGGTCCTGTTTGGTTCCAAGACACTCATCAGGTAGATTCTGCTGGATCCTCCTGTCTGTCCAAGCTCCTCTACCAGGCCATCTCTGGAGGTAAGTCTTTCTAAGGCACTTCCAAGGACAGTTCTCCAAACCCATGAAGGCACCCCTTGGCCCAGGACGGTCATCCAAGAGCCCCTGAGTATACGGACTCCACCTCCTTGCACTCAGCATTCCTGGTAACTTTTATTGATAAAGGAGACTGTCAACGGTACCCTCCCTGCTGGCTCTCCTCCCCAGGAATTTACAGGCTGCCGAGGTCGGATAGGGGATCTCCCAGGGGCTTGGTGCCTTCCTGAAGTTATTAACCAATAACCCCCACCCTCAGTCCAGGAGAAGGTGGCTGAGATCCGGTTTGATGACTGAGCTCTGAGTGGGAGGGTGTGAACTGGGCTTGGGAGGGATTCAGCAGTGAAGTTAGAGTGACTGAGTCTCCTCGTGGGAAAGATGCTGAGATGGCAGAGACAGCCCTTCTTCACAGGGTGCCCTGGGCCGCCAGGTGTCATTCGAAGCTGGAAGAGTTTTTTGCCTTGTGTTCTGTTTTTTAAAATCTTGAGTCTGGGGGTCAAATGCTCGGGGACGAGGGGCGGAGCAACCCACTGCCCCGGGCCTTGCCCCCAGACCAGCTCACTCCCAGGCGAGATGCTTCCGGCAGTTGCAAGCCCTGCTCCCTGCCCTGCAGCTGTTCTCCAGCTGCCCAGCCCCACCCCAAAGACAGCTGGGAGAGGCTGCAGGAGGGGGCGGGAGCCCGCCCAGCTGCTGGCTCTGGCTGGGTCGGGGGAGGGTTGTGACATGAAAGAGCCCGGGCAGACCAGGGTGGCGGAGGAACCTCCCCCACCTCAGTCCTCCTCCTGGTGGCCTCCTCGCGGGCTCTGCACATCTGGGCCACAGGAGCCGCCGCCCCCGGTCTGTGGGGTGAGGGTGGGGGGAGGCCGTCGCCGCCCAGCCCTTCCTGGAAAGGGGAGGCGCGGTGGCATCTGAGAAGGGGTGAGGGTGAGGGGCACAGGGGCCTGCCTAGGGGGCAGTGCACCTGTGGGAACCCGGGGACTCCGCCTGTCCCTCCAGGTAACCATAGGAAAGGTTCCTTCCTGCTTTCCTGAGTAGGCCTGCGTCCCGGAGGGAGGGGGTTACCTAAGCCCTTTCTGGGCCTCCTCTGCCCCTCATTCTGCTGGGAGGTGGATGACAGCTGCTTCTACAAAGCCAGGACAGCTGGGTAGCTAGGGACAGCTGGATGGAGTTTTCCCTGCTTCTCTGGCTGCCCAAACAGGCTGTGGGCCTCCAGCTGTGCAGCTGACTGTTGGATGGGGGTGGAGTTCCAGTCTAACTTACCCTCAGCGGTGCCCCTCCATGTCTCAATCCGATGGGTGCACCTGGAGAAAGACCCCTCCCGTCAGCCAGCACAAACTGGGCCAAGTGGGAAAGAAATTAGGCAGCTTTGTGTTGGCTTCCAGCTCTTGGCATGGAGCATGTACCAGGGCTCCTGACAAACTAGACAGTGAGACAGGAGCAGATGTGAGTAAAGTGTCTATCTGCCCACCGGTATCCTCCTGCCTCAGACATCTGTCCCCTCCCTTCAGCCCTAAACAGGTGCAGGAACCTGGGCGGCTGTTGTTACAACTGCTCCTGGCTCTGGCTTCTAGCCAGTGTAGGGAGGGAGAAGCCATGGGGAGGTAAGCTTCTAAACTCCCCTTCTCTTGAACAGCACACGAGGCTGGGGGGGGGGGGGGGGAATGGCCTGATCCTTTCTTCCCCCTTGGGTCTCTGTTCTGAGAGGTGGAATGTCATGGGTCAGCAAGGTCTAGATAGTTCACAAGCTTACACTAAGGCTCCCTTCTCACATTGTACCGATCCCACCCAGACTGGGGTGGCGTGGAGGAGGGGATGGACAGATGGACTAGGTACCAGCAAAGGCCTGCCTCCTACTAGCGTGCAAAAAAGGTGTGAGTTCCATTTTAAGGGATGCATGCAAAACAGGCAGCTGGGCCAAGCATGGTGGTGCATGCTTTAATGCCAGCACTCCGGAGACAGAGGCAAGCAGATCTCTGAGTTCCAGGACAGCCAGGGCTACAGAGAGACCTTGTCCCCAAAAGCAACCGACCAACCAGGTAGCTGAGCAGAGAACCTTTCACAAGAGGACCAGCCAGTAATTCAGGCACCCAGGAGGACTTAGGGGAATCTCCAGTTCAGGGTAGTTAGTCTTTAAGATCAGAACGCCTTGGTGTGTCCTTAAGAAAATACCAGGAAGTGGAGAGCCCTCCTCAAACCCTGGTGTCTACAATTACCAGCAGATTTAGGAATGCAAACTCCTGGGTTTTCAGGTGCCCCTCCCTTTAAATCATATTACCCCTTTATCCCTTCCAGGGTCAAAGTCCCAAGGCTAAGGAACCCAGTGGCCCCTCTCCCTGGAATAGGGCCTGTTTTGTCTGAACCTGCAGCCTGTACAGTGCCCAGCATATAGCACATGCTCAACGTTTGTGGCCAGAAAGCAGGTCAACTTTGCAAGACTCAAAGGTGTTTCTCCTTCACCTATCTTAGCTAGAAGCACATTGGCAGAACCTCAGAGACGCCAGGGGCTTGTGTGGCCTGGGAGGCCTTCAGCAAATATTTCTCAAGTGAACCCAAGGTGAAGAGCAGATGTACTTGGTGCCTGAGGAAGTGGTATTTACAGGTCTGGAACTGTGTCTAGACCCAGGAGGGCAGAATCAAGGGAGAGCTGAGACAGCAGCCTTAGAGTGCCCCTGCCATACCAATGCCTAAAGACTCTAGGCCTGGGGGTGCCAGCGGGTAATAGGCAAGGCCAGGGCTGCGCCATCAGGGTTATTAGAAGGTTGGATTTCAGTGTGTGTGTGCGCGCTCTAGACAGATTACAGAATAAATACCTGTCTCTTGAGAACAGGAAGTCCAAGATTCATACAAGGTGCTCACTATAGGAAGTAGCTGTCCAAATCCAGGTAAGGACCCAAATCTGGGCCGCCCCTCCTCCACTGACCTAAACAAGGCCTGTGCTATTGTTTTTATTCATTATTTCTTTTATTTCTCTTTATTATTATTAATATTATTATTATTTGCTTTCGCTGTGGTCACTATCATTGGCAAAGTTCTTTTTTCAACGTTCCTGGACTTGGGGCTCCTGGCTTTGAAAGGTTCCACTCAGGCTGAAGGTGCCAAAAGCTGCTTGAGATGTGGCCTTGAACTCCGTCTGGGAAGATGGTGAGGAGGCAGAAGAAATCATTCTTGGTTTAAAAAAATTAAAAAACAAAAAAACCCTCCACAATCTATAGGTCATTCTTTACTCCATCAGTGATCAACCTGTCCAGAAGGAAGATTGGAGGGAGGGGAAACAGGCCAGTGGGCCATCTCCCAGGGTAAGTGAGGAGAGTGGTACCCGAGGCTCCTTCCAGCCCTGGGAGGTGTGAAGGGGAGGGAGTGGGATTAAAAAAACAAAGAGAGAGAAAGGGGGGAGGGGAGCTCAGCGCCTTGAGATAGACACTGTCCCAACTCCAGGGCCACCTGCAGCCCCTACCCAGGCCAGCCTCCCACTATCACCACCTCATCCAGGAGATACATAAAAAAAAAAAATCCAAACAAAAGGCCCTAAATAAAACAAAATCCAAAAGGAAAAGACCTGGAGGAACGGAGGAAGGGGAGGAGGGTAGATAGAAGGGCAGGTCTCTGGATGCATAACTCCCGAGCCACCGGGGCTGGGGGGAAGGGTCCCCAGCGTCCACTGCCTGCTTGGCGTTAGCTTGTCACATAGTGTTTGGTGGACGGCTGCCCGTACACCCTGTAGAAATCCTGGTGGCCAGGCTGCTGGGAAGCGTCGAGCCAGTCTCTGACGGCCAGGCCAGGGAGGGACTGAGGGACGGAGGGTGTGGGTGGAAGTGGGTGTGAGTACTCCTGTGAGGGCACTGTCCAAGGGAAGTGGCCGGATCGGGGGTACGGCTGGTGGCCACCATGGTTGGCCACGGAAGAACAGTAACAGTTGTCCACGGAACAGACGAGAATCTTGCGGCCGCCATATTGGGGAAGCATGGGCTGCTGGGTGGCAGAGCCATTGGGGTACTGCGATGGGGGAAACACAGGACTCGAGTGTACCGGCTGGGCACCACTTGGCAGGGCCACCAAGTGCTGTGTGGAGCTGCAGGGCCCCAGGGGTTGCCCAGACTGGCCCTCGCCGCTGGCTGTGCCCGCCGCCCCATACTGGCTGCCCACAGGGCCGGATGACGTCTCAAGGAAGCTGGCCTCCGGGAAGGCTGTCGAGTGCTTGCGCTTTTCTGCCCCTGAGCTGTTCACACCACAAGGGTACAGGGGGACGCTCTGCAGGAAGGGCACCGGCGTGCTGAAGGAACCTGTGGAGAGTCTGGAGTCAATGTTGCTGGAGCGCCCAGCCCAAACAACCCTCTTCCTTTCCCATGCAGGCTTTGAACCTCTATGGGTCCAAATATGTGACATCTTGGTTGACATTTACTATTTTCACTTTCTAACTGAAAAAACAAAAACAACAAAACATCTGAAGCTCGAGGAGGCAACGTAATGTCACTCGCCCAAGGTCCGGCCTGCCCGTGCTAAGCTACCCCGCCTCTCGGACATGGCAATGGTCCACCTGTGCCCAGAGGCTACACCCTCACCTTCTAGCATCTTCCGCAACTGCTTCTCCTTCTTGGCCACCTCGTTCAGGAAGAGCTTGGAGTTCAGGTGGCCGATCTTAGGGGGAGAAAGGCTGCTGCCCGTGCAGGTCTGGGTCCTGGGGGCAGTGGACGGGGTGTCTGCTGTGAGGAGGCATCACCAGTGAGCCCGCCCTACCTCCCCACCCGTGGGCATGGCCCTCTCTGCCCTCCCTCGGCTAGGTTCTGGAGGAGGGGGGGGGGCTATCAGCTCACCTGTCCATTAGGATTTTCACAGACTTGGTGTTCTGCAAGGGAAGAACATTCAGTCAGTGGGAAGGCAAGGGCAAGGCAAAACGGCTCCGTTTACCGAGCACTGGCTATGTTGGCATGGCTTCTGATGTTTGAAACAGGGCCTCATGTATCCCAGTCTGGCCTAGAATGAAGTATTAGGATGACCCTGAACCATCCTCTTGCCTCCACTTCCCAGTGCAGAATTGCAGGAGCGTGGCAAGGAGCCTCGCATATGGTGCTGAAGACCAAACCCTGAGTTTCCCGTGTGCTCGGCAAGTACAATCTGAGGCACGTTCCCACCAGGCACTGCTGCTTCTCTGTATCCACTGTATCTGGGAGAGGGTTCCACAAGCCCTTTCCTTTTTATTTTTTGAGACAGGGTCTCTCTATTATGTAGTCCTAGATGCCCTAGAACTCACTATATAGACCAGGCTGCTCTGGAACTCAGAGATCCACCTGCCTCTGCTTCTGAGTGCTGAGATTAAAGGTGTGCACCACCCAGTCCAACAGGCCTTTGAAATCTGGCTACATCTGGATTTTAGAAGGAAGCAATGGTGTTTATATCACATATGTATTACATATGATCCAACAGGACACCACAGTCCGATCCAACACTTCTACAGCAATCTGTTTGAATTTTTTTTTGTTTTTGTTTGTTTTTTTTTTTTGTTTTTTTGAGACAGGGTTTCTCTGTGTAGCTTTGCGCCTTTCCTGGAACTTGCTTTGGAGACCAGGCTGGCCTCGAACTCACAGAGATCCGCCTGCCTCTGCCTCCCGAGTGCTGGGATTAAAGGCGTGTGCCACCACCGCCCGGCTGAATTTTTTTTACCATGTGAAACACAAAGACCATTAACTGCCCATGTCAGTTCTACCCAGTATTTGCTGCTCAATGAGGTGCCAAACTTTGTTGTTGTTGTTTTAAGTTTTAACTTAAAATTCTGGAATAATAGATAAAGGATGGGGGACTGGTACATGTGAAGGCTGAGGAATCATCTACATCAGAGCAGATGACAGACTCTGGCCCATGCAGAAGGCAGAGGCAGGTGAGCACACTGGGTTGGAAGCAGCTGAACAGCTGTGCAGAGTGGCCCCCAGCCCCACCTTCATGAAGCTGACATCTTCTGTCTTATCGAAGAGAAGCTGCAGGGAGCCCAGCAACTTCTTGGCCTCCTGCATGCGTTCCCCAAGGTGCAGCGCCTGCGCCGCGTTCTCGCTGCAGAACTTGGCTTGCGCCTTGTCCAGGACCTCTACTGTTTGCCGCAAGTCCTCATCCAGCAGCTGGTGAAGCTTCTCATACTGCAGCCGCACCTCTTCCTTCAGCTGGCTCACTTTCTCCTGAAGAGAGAGACGAGGATGGGCAGGCACATGAGCACGGAGTGACCTCAGGCTGATGGCACTATCCCAACCCCATTTCTAAGGCTGGGGTCTGGGACCCTGAGCCCCCTGGCTTCTGAGGGTAACCTGTGACCTGCCAATTCCCCATGCATAGTGCTGGGCTCTGTGCCAGCCACTCCTAAAATCAGTGGGATTCCTATTCAGTTCACCTAAGAGCCGGCACCCCCATCCCCCCAGGGGCTCAGGGCCCGCTACCTCCACCAGGCGCTTGTCTGACTCAAGCTTGTAGAGCTGGTCCTCGATGTCCTGCTCTCGCTCCTCCAGCCGCTCCTGCTGCTTCATCAGCATCTTCTGCAGGGACAGTCGAGGTAACGGCGGTGTCAGGACCCAGTGCAGCCCAGCACCACACCTCCCTCTTGGTAACAGATTCTTCTCAGAGGTCCTTTGACTCAAGGTGACCTAAAACCTCTACCGGCCAGCCTCCCCTGGCCCTCACATAGCCCCAGGACCAGCTACTTTCAATAAAGAGAGACAGAGAGGCTTCCCGTGTGTATTCCAACCCTGGGCCTTCTTCTCAGGGCAGGCTCTGCCAGCATGCTCACTAAGTACTTGTAGACCCGGCTTTCTATACATCCCTCATCTCATCTAGAAGGGGCTTCATCCAACCGCCCCACAGCCATGAGGTAAGGACTGTGTTAAGAGCCTCATTCACAAAGGAAGACACGGAGGCCTAGAGGGGCTAGACCATCTGGCCAATGGAGGGAAGAGCTGGCTCAGTGGTTCCGAACGCCTACTGCTCTTGTGAAGGACCCAGAATATGGTTCCAGCACCCACGTCAGGCAGCTCACAGGTGTCTCAGGGGAATCTGCCTCCTCTGGCCTTTGCAGGCACGTACAGGCACACGCACACACACAATTAAAAAGAAATATGTATCTTGGAAGTTGTATAGCCTATAAGTGGCACACACCAGGTAATGTGGCAGGAGGCCTGTGATTCCCCATGCCAGGCTACTTTCCCCTGGGGGCACCATCTTGAGTAGAACACCCTAAGGTGCAGAGGGCCAAACAGCCTTCCAGGGTGACAGGCTCTTGGCCTCACTTTACATTTGCCTTTTTCTATGGTACAGGAACACAGCCACCCCTTCCCTGTTCCCGAGGCTGAGCACGGGCCTCAGGACTCAAGTCCTTGCTCGTTGTGTCCCTCAGTGAGACCAGGAGAGAGAAGAGACCCTGCTGTTCCCAAGAGTGATCTGCTGCCAGGCCAAGCTGTTTTTCCAAGCTCTTTCCTTAAAAATTTAATTCATTAATTGTATTTATTTTGTGCATGAGTGTTTTGCTTGTATGTATCTGTAGTGGGTGGCTGTTTGAGCCATGTCCTGAAGCTCCGCCCCTAGTGAGGTAGCAGGTAGCTGTTACACCTGCCTATGACCTTGAGGTACATGCCCCTGGGAGGACCCCTAAGACCTGGAATGGACCAGGGCTGAACTCGCCAGAGAACAGCATTGGACTGTGCTTCACCCTTCCAAGATCCTGTGACAAATTCCTTCATTGTGTCTTGTGAGTTAACCCCCAAATAAATTCCTTCGCTCATTAAACAGACTCCGTGGATGCTAGCGATATAATCCCAGTATGTGTCTATGTGTACAAGGTATGTGTGTGGTGCTGGCAGAGGTCACAGGGGTTGGCTCCCCTGGAAATGGCATTATGGATGGTTGTAAACCACATGCGGTACTGGGAATTGAACGCAGGTCCTCTGCCGGAGTGACAAATGCTATTGATTTCCTATTTCTACAGCCCCCCCCCCCTCCCCCAAACACACTTCTTCAAACAAGGTCTCTCTTGCTCAAGATGACTGCCAACTTTAAATATTTCAGCATGGCCAAGAATGATCTTTTACACATGACTTCCAGCCTCTCGAGTATAAGCTAAGTACAAGGTAAGATTTTTTTGGCTGGGCCGGGATCTCAATGTGCCTTTAGAAGGTTCTGTGACCCTCTGCATCCAGGACTGTGCTCACCAGGGCACTTCAATTCTCTCTGTCATTTTCTGGGAGCCAACAATGCCTCAGCTCCTTTGTCTGCTCTCTGAGGAACTTTCCATGACCCCTGTTTGTTCCGAGTTAGTGCAGGTCCCTTCCTATCCTGGTCATGTGATGGGCTGTCACATCCTGCCCTACTCAGTAGCTGTGTTCTTTAGCATAGTGGCCACTTTTTACACTGAAGTTTATACAAAATAAACTAAACCAGATACGGGTAGTACCCGCCTGTAATCCCAGCATGTGGAATTGAGACAGGAGGGCTGGGAGCTGGAATCAGCTCGGGCTACAGAGAAAGACCCCCCCGGGAGGGGGGGGGACGACTGAGCACAGCCTCAGGCTTTCAGTTGCACCGCTCATTTCCAGTGACTAATGGCTACATGTAGCTAGTAATGGACACATGTTGCGACTCTCAGGAAGCTATGCTACAGCTCTGTCCCAGAATCTCCATGCCTCCTAGGCATGTTGTTTTAGAACACTGGTTGGAGCCCAGGGGCTCGCACATGCTAGGCCAGTGCTCTACCACTGAACCACATCTTTACCTCACATTCTGGGGTTTTGTATTTGACTCACAGACCATGATCTGATTTCTCCACAAATCCCAACCCTCTTAAGGAACTCAACTTTAGCTTGGGATAGTGGCACACACCCAAAATACCAGCACTAGGAAGGCTGAGGCAAGAGGATCACCATAAGTTCAAAGCAAGTCTGGACTACAAGGGGGAAAAGGGAGAAGAGGGTGGTGTAGTAGAAAATAAGAACTGAGCCAGGCGGTGGTGATGCATACCTTTAATCCCAGCATTCTGTGAGTTTGAGGCCAGCCTGATCTACAGATCGAGATCCAGGACAGGTACCAAAGCTACACAGAAAAACCCTGTCTCAAAAAACCAAAAACAGCCGGGCGGTGGTGGCGCACGCCTTTAATCCCAGCACTCGGGAGGCAGAGGCAGGCGGATCTCTGTGAGTTCGAGGCCAGCCTGGTCTCCAAAGCGAGTTCCAGGAAAGGCGCAAAGCTACACAGAGAAACCCTGTCTCGAAAAAACCAAAAAAAAAAAAAACCAAAAACAAAAGCAACAAAAACACACAACAACAACAACAACAAAACCCTAAGGCTTGACAGTGAAGCCTTAGTTTCTGCTCTGGGGACAAAGAGGAAAGATCACCATATCTGAGGTCATCTTTGGCTACAAAGGGAGAGACCCTATCTCAAAAAACCAAACCAAAAGGCTTTGGGACCATCCTCTGCTTCCCTTCACAGCTGGGTCTCTCAAAGGCTGAGGACCTGGTTGCTGCTGAATATATTTCCAGAAACATCCAGGAGTTGAGCACAAAGCTCCTCTGCAAAGCAGCTCTCAGATACTTGAGGAAGTGTCCACCAGCAAGGGGTGCTTCTCTTCCTCTGTGGGGGCCACAGTCTCACCACATGACCCCTGCTCACACCACACCCACCCTTTTTATAGATGGGGAAACCAAGGCCAGCCAGACTTTCAGGCAAACCTGTTCTACAGAGGTTGCTAGCCTAGAAACAAAGAATCGAGATGTTGAGGGCAGGGGCTGGGTTGAGGGTAAGGTTCTCCTAAATTAAAAAAGCCTGGAGCTAAGAGTCCTAGTAGGTGAGTCCTAGCCTAGCTAAGTCCTAACAGGCTCTTCCCCTCAGTGACCCAGCAGACCTTGCCCTTGTCAGCCAGAGGGATCAGGTTGACAATACAGCTTATATGTGGGCAGTCTGTCTGTCTCTCGGTCTCTGCAGCCTGGCCCTGAAAGCCCTTAGTGCACATATACTTGCACCCAATGCCCTATACAAGGAAGGCTGGATCTTTGGAGACCCCAGACAAGGAAGGGGCCTGAATAGAAAGCTTTCCTGGGGACTGAAGAGATGGTTCAGGGTTAGGAGTACTAGCTGCTTAGGCAGAGAGGACCAGGTTTGCTCTCCAGCACTAACAGACTCACAACCATCTGTAACCCAGGTTCCTGGAGTTCCAACACCTTCTTCTGCAGGTACTGCACGCACATAACATAGTACACCTACATACAGGCAGGCAAAACAAGATTTTTAAAAAAATCTTCACTGTCAACAAGACCTTGCTCCCTCTCCTATACAACAAATGGGGCTCACAGAGCACACGGGTGGCCTATAACGTGAGGGCGTAGGTGCAACCCCCACTGGCACAAAGCGCCCCAGAGATAGGAAGCAGGGTCCAGGCCCTCACCACTGCATACCTCTCACCAATTTGCCTGCCCAAGTCATGGATGAACAGGGCCATGAACAGATGAGAGGGCGGCCAGGCTGAGTCCCAGGGGAAGGAGACACATAAGGTCCACATCCTCTGGCCAAGAAAGGATTCTTATCCAGCCCGCCAGTGAGGGCTCCTCCCCCACCCCAACTGAGGCCCTCTAGTTTATGGTTGCCCACACCCCCAACTCCTGCCTAGTCCTGGTGTGGCTCAGCCTCCTCTCCTCTTAGGCATTCCCAGGAAGCACCCCTCTTCTGGGATCCTCGTGCCCTGCCCTCAGTTTCAGGATTCTACGATCCCCAGCAGGGCGATGTTGGGTCCAGCCATGGCCTAGTGAAAACAGGTAGGTGGGTCTAACTTCTCCTCCGCCACCTCAGAGACCCCTGGTTTTCCAGTCTGCTGTAAGAGGAGAGGGCAGGAAGGGGAAGGAAGCTCACCAGTGAGACCTGCAAGGCAGGTAGGGCTGGGAAGGGCCCTCCCACAGCTCCTGCAGCCAGGGGATGGCGGGAGGTGGCTACTTCAAGCACTGAGATTGGTGGGAGGAAACTACCCACCTACCACCTCTTCACCAGATCAAAACATGCAGATGAGCTGGGCATGGTGGCGCACACCTTTAACCCCAGCACTTGAGAGGCAGAGACAGGGTGATCTCTGTGAGTTAGAGATCGCCTGGTCTATGTAGTGGGTTCCAGGAAAGCTAGAACTACATAGTGAGACCCTGTCTCAAAAGAACCCAAAAACTAAGAGAATTAAAAACCAAACCAACCAACCAGGAAAATGCTGGAGGACCAGGGCTGAGGAGGCAGGAACCGAAGCCTGTCCTCTCCGCCAGCAGCCCCACTAGCCCAGCTTCCACGGGCCTTCTCAGGGAATCACCTCTCCCAGTTGGGAAAAACACACAGCTGAGGCCGGACTCCATTTCCCGGCTTGCTTCCCAGCAAGGCCTCCCAAGCCAGGGGAGCAGTGGTGTTCTAAACTGGCTGGCCCACCATAAGCTTCCTGGACTGTGGCCCACTCAAGTGTGTGGGTGGGGAACCATGTCTAGTCTAGAAGCAATGGAGGGAACAAGGACTCTGGGGGAGTCCCCAGAGCAAGTACCCCTGGAACTGTGGGCCTCGGGCACTCTGGGATCTATTGGGCCTGTGACGAACTCCCATGCCCTCCACGGCTCCAGGGTGCCAGGCATCTCAGACCTGCTTCCATGCCTTGTTGCCCACCCAACCAAGAGGGGTATATTCACAGGGCCTGTCTTCTGGCCTGCCATCTCAGGTGCCTCAGGAGCCTGACCAACTAGGCCCTGTTGGTATTTTGCTGCCAAACTAGACCAGGCAGACGGGTGAGGTTTGGAGATTAAGGGCTGTGTAAAAGTTAATAAATAATAATAAACCCTCAAGTCAACCTTGAAGAAAAGGAAGGTCAGGGGAGAATGGGCTGAGGGCCAGGGCAGAGGCAGGCCCTAGGTTTGCAGGCAAGGCCGAGGTTGGCTCCAGCAGCCCCTGTGGCCATGGTGAGTAGGATGGGGGACGGTCAGGCCAGCACTGGCTCCAGGACTCTGCTTAGAACCTTGTGGGACTTTTTTCCTAAGCTTTTGTGACTGTCCTTACTGCCCCATCTAAGCCCTTATCCCAGGATCAAACCTGACCTGGCTCCAGGGGACAAGCACTCTCCTCTCCCCTCCAAAAAGTCTCCCTCCCCTGCCACAGTGCTTGCTCTGGACCAGCATGTGAAGTCTCAAGCTAGGGAAAGCAGAGATAAGGGGTGGCGGGCACAGGAGTCAGGGCAAAGAGAATGCTGGAGCCCCAGCGATCCCCACAGGCCATCAGCATGAGAGGGCTTCCCAGCTGCAGAGGCGAATTAGCTTTTGCTGTGCACAGAGCAGCCTCTGGGGCAGCAGAACAAAGAGACGAGAGAGAAAGCCCCCCTTTGTCTGGGTTTGAATGCCAGGCCGGCCAGGGAGGAAGGCTTTCCCAGAGCCAGGGATGAGGCTGGTCAGGCTTGCTTGCTCAGCCCAGGGCAGAGGCCCAAGTGGGGCTGCCCAACCAGACTCTCCCCGCTCCCCAGCACCCACTGGGGCCCTCTCATCTCCAACACCTGCACAGGCAACAGCTTACCCTGAAGTGAATCCCTTCCCAAAGGTCCCCAGGCAAGAAAGTCACAAGCCCCCCGGCAGGCCCCAGCCCACCTATTACCTGAGTAAGCACTTAGTAAGTGGCAGTCTCACAGCAAAGGACAGGAAATTCACTAACACCCTGCACTGCACCCCTCCACCTCACCTGACATCCACCCTCTCACAGACACAAACACATGAGCATATTTCTGTCCCTAACGCCACAGCCACACAGGAAAGCAGTGCCTAATTAGTCAGCCATGCGCACGCCCTTTCTTGAAGATACTCATGTGGGGGAAAAAAACAGTTATGACAGACAGACAGACAGAGACACACAATGAGTCCAGAACTGCAAGCAGGTAGAGTGATCAATGGAGTGTATGACAGGCTGTGTCAGCAGGATCCTGGGGTAGAGGCAGGGGATTGGGCCTCTTCTCTAAGGACTCAGGAGATCACAGAAAAGACAGTATACGTCCCTCACACTACACACACCCCAACATACACACATTTCCTCCACCCTGTCTGCTATTGGAAGAGGGAAGAGTGGGTCTGAATTGCCCGAATCATCAGGCTGTAACCCCAGCCCCAGCTTAGTAGAGACCTCTAGGCCTCCCTCTCACAGGCAAACTCCCAGGTTTCCCATGTACCCCTCCTGCACAGGCATGTACCCTCATTCCAAGGAACTACAAATCCCAGCAGTGGAATTCCCTTCCCCAGAGAGCACCTCTCCTCTGCACGAGGAAGGATGTAAGGCATAGGGTCTAGGCCAACCCCTCCAGCCTGTTTCCGGGGTCCTAAGTATGACAGAGAAGCACACAAACCACACAAGCTCAAACACCCACATCTGCAAGCCCCTCACACACATGGCCATGACTTCTCTTGGGTCCTTTCTATGTTGAGAGGGTTCCTAAGAGTGCTCCCAACTCCCACCAGCCCCCTATTACTCAGATGAACCCCTAAACAACTTAGAGGCGGGGAGGGATTATGTCCATTCAGGATTGCTAACCCTGAGCCCACCTGCATGTCTCAATCCTGGGCCTACAGCCCAAAGGGAAAACATTTCAAGGATACAGGTATGTCCCAGAGAGTGATCTTGAGGCCCAGCTGCTTGGCATCCAGTCCTCTCAAAGGCAAAGTGGGGCAATGTCCTGGCCTGCACAGGCCTAACTCTTAAGTACCACCTCTTCCTGATGCCCCACCCAGGCCACTGGCTCAAGCACATAAAAAAAGTAGGTGCTTGTGTATATTGGGGATGGGGCTACCAGGAAGGGCTAAGCAGTGGTTGTGGGGGGGTTTTGTTTGTTTTGTCTTTTTGGTGTTGGTGTTAGATTTGTTTGTTTGTTTTTTGAGATAAGGTCTGACTGTGTAGCCTTGGCTGGCCTGGAACTCACTCTGTAGACCATACTGGCCTTGAGCTCACAGAGACCTTCCTGCCTCTGCCTCCCCAGAGCTGGGATTAAGGTTGTGGGCCACCACTCTGGGCCCTCAAAACCCTCAGCAGTTGTTAACTATTTCCAGCCAGTGGATCTCGACCCTAACCCCATGGGGGAGGGCAGGAGAGGAAACAGATTGTTTTTAGGGTTCTTTGTGCCTCTGCTCCTGTACCTTGGAAAACTCTGGTGCCTTTTCCACAGCACTAGCAAAGGCCCTTTAAGACAGACCCCTGCTAGCAGGAAAAAACTGGTTGAGGCAAAGACCCCCTCCTCCTGCATAGATAGCCTAAAGAGAAGGCAGGGTTCCTCCATTCAGCTTCCTCAGGACTCAGGCCACCCCTCCCCAAGGGCGGGACCCCTACCTCTGCATTCAATAAGTCAGACTCATACTGAGTGAGGCTGGGCTATTGAAGGGTTTCCAAGCCTAGTGCCCTGGGGCACTAGAGAGAATGGCCAGGAGGAGTATGGAGGAGGATGAGCCTCGGGCACAGATGCTGACCTCACAGAATGCACATCTGGCCCTAATGCAACTCACTACTTCTGAGCTTGCCCCCAGAGGCACCAGAGCACACAAGCAGTTACACCTATCATGGAGCTGTTGGCAAAGTTCAGTCCCTGACGAAAAGAACCCCACAGTACACGCTGCAAGCCAATGCCACCCTTTCCTCCCCAATCCTACATGCAAGACACATCCATTTGAGGGTAAACGTAGACATGCATCTAAGGGTGCCCTAACAGCAAGCCAGGTATAATTAAGTTTTCTTCCCTTCCCCAAGACTCCCTAGCATTGAAGGGGTGCAAGCACACATCCACCCAACAGCCTCTCCCGTTCCATTCAGTCACGTTTTTTTTCTGTGCCCTCTACCCACTTTCTACAGCCAATCCCAGACAGAGACCTGGACAGCCAGCGGGCCTTTCCCCAGCCTTCCCCTGCACTTGCCCAGCCTCCGCCCCTACCATCTTTATTAATAGCAGCAGCAGCTTCAATACTGGGTAAAGTGTGGGCTATGCTTGCCCCGAGCTGGAGGAGGAGGACCACAGGGCTCCTCCATTTCCCCAGCCCTTGGCCTTTTCCAACACGAGTGGGGAGGAGTGACTCTTCTTCTCCATCCCCCACACTTCCTTTAAGAAACCAGAGGCCTCTCCTGGCACAAACCCCCAGAGCTGGCCCATGCAATTGCAAACTAATTATACAGCAAATTTTGTTATCCCCGCCCTCAGCCTGCGGTGGCCCCTCTGCCTTTTGTTGGTTGTATATGTATGGTTTTTAATTGCTAAACAGTGACTCATTTAGATTCTAAGTCCCCTCCTCCCTACCACCAAGCAAACAGCCCCCATCTACATTCTGGACAGGCCCAGCTTCCTCATACTGCAGAGGCCCCACTGGCCTCCAGGGGCCCCCACCCTGAACACACACTCCCAGTCCTACCAAACCTAACCTTGCTCTCTTATCACAAGACCCCCTAGCCCGAGCTTTCAAGATGGCTCAGATGGCTTAGATCAACTCCTTCCTTCTGTGTGACTCAACCCCAAGAGGCAAGGGACCCGAAAGGAACCTGGGAGGAGCCCCCTTCCAGTGAAAGGGACGGAAGTATGCCCTAGTCCAGTTCCCTAGCCAGGCCCAGAGGCCTAAGAGGGGGAAGGCGGTTTTGACATTGGCTGCTGCAGCAGGGTGTATACAATGGGAGGGGGTGCGGTTCCGTAATCACCCAGCCGGCAGCCCAGGGGAGCCAGCTGCCTGAAACCAGATTTCAAGGCGGCTCAACCTTAAACCCACAGGATTCTTTTTCCGTCTTCCACCTCCCCTCCCCAAATGTGGGAGGGCTGTGTAAGAGGGCAGGGCTGGGAGGAAAGGGTTAGACACATACTTTAAGGTTTGTTCATGCAGGGTCAGGCAGCATACAAGCAGAGAGAGCAGTCTCAGCCTGGAGAGCGTCCGCTGGGACGGGTTGTAAGAGCTGACAGTCGGGGACTCCTCTGGACAGCCAGGCCTGGCCCAGCTAGATACCAGAGTTCTGCTCTACCTCCGGAAGCTCCCCCCAACCCCCAATGTGTTTCCAATAGAGCTGAAAACTAACATGGCTGCTTTTGTTTACTTCCTCATTGGAATGCCAGCATCATGGATCATGTCAGCCACAGCAGCGGCACCAGGACACTCATTACATAAACAGCAGCTGGAGAAGCAGGACCGGGGTCACTGCCTTGGTGACTTCCCGTAGAGCTTACAGAAACAATGCTGGGGGAGGGAGCCGCGCAAAACAGAAAAGCACATTCAAACTACTTCTAACAGCCTCCCTGGATTCCATAAATGACTTGCAAAAGGGACCCTGAGGGCACAGGTGTGAGAATGCACTCAGTAGCCAAACCCTTCGTCTCAGGACCTTCCCCCCCCGCCCCAAACTTTCACAGAAGAGTTTAGAAGAGGGCCTCTAGGCTAATGCCACAAGAGTCAGCTTGAGGGGATGGGTGGCCCCCAGGCGGGATGTGTGTGTGTGCGTGTGTGTGTGTGTGTGCGCGCGCGCGCGTGCGCGCGAAGTGTACTTGCCCGTATCTCATTCCTCCGGATCTCCACGTCGCACACCGAGTGTCCCTGATGCGCGCCGCTGTAGTAGCAGCAGTACTGGCACACGGCCACCTGCTCGGCCTCGCAGTGGTACAGGCGGTAGGCGTTGTGCTGCGGGCAGCTCCAGGCCCGCACGTCGTCCGCCTCCACCAGGAGGTGCCCGCGGGCGGTGGAGGGCTGCTGCAGGTGCGTCTGCACGTGGGACTGGCAGCAGGGAGCCTCGCAGCGCAGGCAGACCTTCTGCGCCGGCAGCGGGGGGCCGCGGCGACAGAACACGCAGTGCAGCGCCGTCGGCGGCTTCTCCACGTGCAGGGCGTTGAACTTCTCCACGATGTTGGTGAGCTTCAGGTTCTTCTCCAGGCCCGGCTTCTGATTGTAGGCCTGGTTGCACTCCGGGCAGCGCACCAGGCCACTGTCCTTGGCCCAAGCCTCGCCGATGCAGCCCCGGCAGAAGTTATGTTTGCACGGCAGCTGCACCGGTTCCACGAAGACGTGCAGGCAGATGGGGCAGATGAGCTCCTCCTCAAAGCAGTTCTTCCAATTCTCCGCCATGGCGGGTGCGGGCAGGGGGCCCGAGTAGACCTCCCTAATTCCCCAACCCTGGGGATCCGTCTGGTGCAGCTGGGGACCCACCGAGCCCGGAGATCCGGTCCCCGCCGGCCCCGCCAGCCGCTCAGTCACCAGCGCCTTCCGCGTGCCCGCCCCCCAGAGGAGGGAGCCTGGGTCCTCGCGCCGCGCGCGCCGCCGGCTGCGTCTCCTCCTCCTGGCGAGTGCCTAGCGGGAGGCGGCGGGCTGCGCCAGGGCCGCGGCCGGGGCACCAGCCCTGGAGGAGAGCGCCGTGGTCCAAATTCCATATAACAGGCCGCCTCCCCGTCGGCGCGCCTAGGGCAGGGGCGGCCCGCGGCCTGCGCTCGGCCCCGCGGCTGACATCGGGGCGCGCCCCGCGGCGCACCGAGCGGGGGAGCCGCACTCTTCCTTGGGTGGCGGTCGCGGCGACGGTGGCTCCCTCCCGGCTGGTCCGAGCCGCGCCTTCCTTGCCTGGCTCCCGGCCGAGGTCCGAGGGGGCACGGAAAGCTAGTGCGGCCGCGCCGAAGCTGCCTGGAGCCGGAGCCGGCGAGCAAGGCGCGCCGGCGGTCCCCGGGCCGTGGCGCGGGCGTCCCCCGGCTGGCCGGCCGGCTGCGGGTTACAGGGCGCGGGCGGGCCGACTCCGGGGCGCTGCGTGCGCGCTGGGGCAGTCATTCAGATGAAATTCCAGTCCCCGGCCAGAGACACCAGCCCGCCTCTGCCTTCCTCCTCCCTTCACAAATAGAAACGGAAGGGGGAGGGAGAGAAGTGGAAAAAAAAAAAAAAAAAAAAAAAAAAAAGCAACCAGAGAGGGAGGGAGAGAGAAGCCCGGGAGGTGCTCCGGCCTGACCCCCTTGTCGCTACTTCTGCGCTCCCCGGAGGCCCCGCGCAGGGCGCCCCCGCCGCGGACAGACCCCACTCCCCGTCCCCGCGCTGGGCGGGCGGCTCGCCTGCGCTGAGGAAAACAAGGATTGATCAAACTAGAAAGGAATTTTTCTCAACTGCTAATGAACGGGAGGCTCGGCTCCCGGCCCTCCCCTCCCCCCCGCCCGGTCCTCCCCCTTCGCCCCCCCCACCCCTCCCCCCCACTTTCTTTTCTTCTCGGCCTCTGCTCCGGCCTGGAAGGCTCCGGGCTGCGGTCGGAGCCGGCCTGCGGCGGCGGGGCCGGGCCGAGCCAGCCGGGCCGGGTGCGTCTTCAGCGCCCAGCCATCTTGAGCTCCCAGCGGCCGCGGTGGGGCCGGGGCCGGGCGCGCGCTCGGGGGTCCCGCAGCTCGCTTCCCCCCCCACCTCCCTTTGGTGGGATTTTTTTTTTTTTTTTTCTCCTCCAAGAGGAGGGCTGGCGGCCTCCAGCAAATTAGGAGAGAGGGAAGGAGGAAAATGCCAAGTCTTGATTTCTCTCCACCTCTGCTCCACCCATCCCGGTCCTTTCCAAAAAAAATCTTTTTAAAAGATTAGAATTGGAAGAAGTCGGCCGAACGGCGAGCGCCTGCGGCCCCCAGCGCTGCCCGGGCGACGCGTCCGGGGCGGGCCCGCGCCCGTCGCTCGGTCCGTGGGTCCGTTTGTCCTCTCCCGCAGCTTCTCAAGTGAGAGGAGGGCGGGCACTCCGGGCAGGGTCTCCGCTGCGGCTGTCGCTTCAGAGCTTTATCCTCAGATCAAAAAAAAAAAAAAAAAAGAAAAAAAGAAAAAAGAAAAGAAAAATGAAAAAGAAAAACGGGGGAAAAAAAAGATAGAAACCACCCCCAGCCCGAACACTCATCACAGCCACCTTCAGCCATCTTGCGGGTATTATTTCAAGAATAATCTGTTTAATAGCAATAGCTGCGTCTCTGGCCCCCTTCTCCGCATCCTGGGGTCCCGCCCCCTTTTAATAATAATCTCGATAATAAAAATGATCAGCGGGCCGGGCAGTTCGAGGCCGCTTCTCCCTGCCTTGGGTCTCTCCGGCTCTCCCCTAGGAAAGGGTACTGGGGGGCTCGCGCTGGGGCTGGGGGTGCGGCCCACCCACCCCCACCACCAGAGCAGCGAGGGAAAGGCTCTGGCGCCCCAGCCAGGGGCAGCTCGGGTGGAGGAGGGGCCTAGGCCCGCGGCACCCCACTGAGGGGGCTACACGGGGGTCCTCCGGCCCGGGCCCGGGTTCGCAGCCGCCCCGCATACAATGGGTTCGAAGCAGAGTGAGGCCGGCAAGATGGGGGCGCGAGAAGGCAGAAGGATCGCAGAGCTCAGGGCTCGCGGATAAAGGTGATAGAAGCGCCGGGGGTGTGGGGGGGGTGTCCCTACATCAAGGCCGGTCCCGCTACTCGGAAAGGGGGCGGGGAGACAGGGAGGGGGAGGTGAGGGGGAAAGCGGCGGGCGGCGCCTTTAATCAGCACCCGCTGGTTCAGCCCACCCGGTACTAGCGACAGGAACGGGGGAGGGGGGGAGGGGAGGGGGCGTATTTTCCGGAAGTGCTGTTACAGCCGCTTAGGCCCTTGGCCCCGCCCCTTTCCCTGTCTGGAATTAGGGCTGTTCCTGAAGCGGCTGCTGCTATTGGTCCTCAAGGTGAGACTCCTCCTCCTTAGGGCGTGGTGAACCGCCGTGATCTCACGTGACTGGCACTAACTTCGGTACATTAAACATTGGGTGCTGAGGGAGGGGCTCTGTCCGAGCTTCTTAAAACGGCAATGAAGCCGCCTGCCTGTGGGACCATTTTTTCCTGGCCTCTTCAGCCGTAGCTCCTTTTACTTGAGAGGAAGGAAGGGTTGTCAATCAGTCTGCTCAAGTGTCTAGAGGAATTGAGTAGGGAATTGCAAAGGTTCACCGTGGAGCATTTGCCCTGTCTCCTGGATACTTTCCCCTACATCTCGGAAGCTTAAAACTACCAAGCTAGTAATCCCTTTTCCTACTGATAAGGGAACTGATGTTTAAAGAACTGTAGCCATCTCCCTGAGTTAGTTGGTCAGTCAATGAATATACAGTGTAACAAAGACCTCTTATACTGGTGACATTTTTCTAGTCCCAGGGAATTTCCTGGAAAATGTACATTTAAAAAGAAATGAGTATATGTAGGATAATTTCTGAGTAAGAGGCACACAAAGGCTCTAAGTAAAAGTGACATTTGAGCCCAGATCTGAATGCGCACAAGAATCAGGCTACTGCCAACCTGGGGAGGGGTACTCTCATCAAAAGGCAAAAACAAATGCAGAAGCTTGTTCCTGGGCAGAAAGAAGGCATCATGGGAGGGAGAGAAACAGGTAGGGGCCAGAACACACAAGATATTGCCAGTCACCGACACAGGAAGGAATTTCGACTCTAAGCTGGCTGTGAGCCGCTGGGCTTGGTATATATTGGAAGGAGAACCAACAGGACTTACTGTTGGATTAGCTGTGGGGTGGAGGGGAATCCATATAACAATAGGGACTAGGTAGGAATAGGACCAAGATGTACTTACCATTATGTATAGCCTGCTAAGAATATACACACATGTTTATTTCCTCCATTATCTTACATAATGTTTTTATCTAGTTTGTGGTGGAGGCAATTGATGCAGAGCTTTGTAAATGTTAGGCAAACATTGGCCAAACTACATCCCACATTCCAGCATGCACCCAGGCCAGAGCACAGTGTTGGTTGGTGGTGTTCCTCAGGTATGTCTGCTTTCTTTTGAGACAGGGCTCTCACTTGTCTGGAGACCACTAAATAGATTTGGTTGGCTGTCTCCACATCCCCAGCAGGGCACTCAGGAGTGCCTGGCTTTTCACATGGGCTCTGGGGAGTCCACTCTGAGCCTCATGCCTGCAAGCGTGAGCTATCCTGCATGACCCAAGTTCTTTTTTAAATTCCTTTTTGTTGTTTCGAGACAGGATTTCTCTGTGTAGCTCTGGCTGTCCTGGAACTCGCTCTGTAGCCCAGGCTGGCCTTAAAATCACAGAGATCCACCTGCCTCTGCCTCCCAAGTGCTGGGATCAAAGTCGTGTGCCGCCATGCCCAGCCTTTTTAAAATTCTTAATTAAAACATATCATACTTGTACATAGTTATGCTGACTAGTTTTATGTCAACTTGACATAAACTAGAGTCATTT
Source organism: Peromyscus californicus insignis (assembly GCF_007827085.1). NCBI lineage: Eukaryota > Metazoa > Chordata > Mammalia > Rodentia > Cricetidae > Peromyscus > Peromyscus californicus. The sequence goes on from NW_026294562.1 coordinate 15,722,828, forward strand.
TGAAAGAGGGAATCTCAGTTGAGAAAATGCTGCCTCCAGACTGGCCTGTAGGCAAGCCTGTGAGGCATTTTCTTGGTTGATGATGATTGATGTGAGAGGGCCCAGCTCATGATAGTGGTGCCATCCCTGGGCTGATGGTCCTGGATTCTGTAAGAAAGCAGGCTGAGCATGCCAGTAAGCAGCACTGTTCTATGACCTCTGCATTTGTTCCTATCTCCAAGTTCTTGTTGTGAGCTCCTGCCCTGACTTCCCTGGATGATGGACTACAGGCTTGTGAGATGAAATAAACCCTTTCTTCCCCAAGTTGCTTTTGGTCAGGGTATTTCATCACAGCAATAGAAATCTGAGCCAAGATGATACTCATAATTTCTAATATGATAACTCATTGACACAGATAGACAATGTGTAATGACTTGTTTTCTGGGGCTGGGAATGGATTAAACCCAGAGGCTTACTCATACTAGGTTGTTAGGTAAGTACTCCATCACCGAACTCTAACTGCAAATGTCTTTTTTTTTTTTTAAATAGGGTGCAGGGTTTCATTAAGTTGCCCAATCTAGCTTTAAACTTGATTTGTAGCCCAGTCAGACCTTGAATTTGTAATCCTCCTGTCTCAGCTTCCTGAACAGCAGAGATAACAGGCTTGTACCACCAGGCCTGGCTTGAAACTGTTTTAAATGACTCCCAGAAGTTTCTTGTTGGGCCTCAAGAAGAAAACTACTTAGTAAGAGGCTACTTACTAAGAATGGGGCACTCAAAGAGCATTCAGTTCTGGCAGAGGCATTTTCTATGTTATATTTGATTGGCTCAGATATCTAATGGCAATGTTGAGGGCTACATCTATGTATAGGCTCAGTGGGAAGTATGTACTAGATGTATGGATTTCAAAGACTTTGTTTGTTTGAGACAGGGTTTCTCTGTGTAGCCCTGGCTGTCCTGGGGGAACTCACTTTACAGACCAGGCTGGCCTCAAATTCACAAGAGATCTACCTGCATCTGCCTCCCAAGTGCTGGAATTAAAGGCATGCATCATCACGCCTGGCTCAGAGACTATTCTAAGTCATAGAACTAAGTTCCAAATCCTGCTCATCATGACTTCTGGGTCCCTGATCCTCTGAGGACTGAAGACAGCCCGTGTCTTTAGTACTTTGCTGCTGCACTTGTGTGAGAGGCCATATGGTGGACAAAGGAATCCATGAGTTCATGCATACACATGTCTGATTGAACAAACAGTGAGAAAATGGCTTCTAAGCCATGTTTGCTAGAAGCAGGTGGAGGACATGTCTCTGGCTTCCTTATTGATGAGCTGTGGAAGATCAATCTAAAGGATTCTTCTCCCCTCCCATTTTCTCAACTGTGACTTGGAAGACATCAGATTCTTCTGGTTTTCTTCCTCTTCTAAGTTGGAAATGTTGACAGTTCTGAGAGTCCAGCCCTCCATCCCCCTTTTTCCTAGTCACATGTCCCCTTTACTACTGAGCCTTTATGTCTGTCTCCCCAGTGAGTCTTTCTAGACAGTTAACTAGTGACCTGCTGCTTGAGAGATCCACACAGCTCACACAGATTTCTCTCGGGCACTTTGGAGTCCCATGTGTTAGACGCTGAGCTTCTCATTCCTCCCCTGCTGCAGCCCATTCCTGCTCCTGTGTGCACTCCTATAGCTCCATGGACAAGTAACCACTTAGCCATTGCCGAGCCAGGTCTGAGAGCAATAACCAGGATGTCTGCCTTTCACTACACCAACCACTCCATCGGCATCAGGAGCTGTAGCTAGATCCTTCTCTTTGGTCTCAGAGCACCCTCCAGGATACCAGGTTTTCATGTGCCTTTTTTTTTTTTTTTTTTTTTTTGTCTTTCAAGACAGTGTTTTTCTATGTGGCCCCGGCTGTCCTGGAACTTGCTTTGTAGACCAGGCTGGCCTCAACTGCAGAGATCCGCCTGCTTCTGTCATGTGCCTTTAAGTGGGAGCTACAACAAGGATCTCAAACCTAACACATCCAAAACATTATTTCAGCATTCTCCTAACCCTGTCCCTGCCACAGTCTTCCACCTCTCAGATGCCAGACTTGGAAAATCCACTCATTTATTTATTTACTTATTTATTTTAGTTTTTCTGAGACATGGACTTATATAACCCAGGCTGTCCTCAAACTCTCTGTATCACCCAGGCTAACCTTGAACTCCTGACTCTCCTGCCTTTGTCTCCCAAGTGATGAGATTACAAACCTGTGCCACCATGCCTGACTTTTTACGTATGGTGCTGGGGATAAAACCCAGGGCTTCGTGCATACTAAACATGTATTCTACTAATCGAGCTACAGCCCAGCCTGACTCAGCAAAGCATTGATTGCTTTTATTTTTATTGTTTGTGATGTTGGATATCAGACCCTGACCCCTGCAATACACAACCAGAGCTCCAGCTCCCAGCCCATTACTGCTTCAAATATCCAGGATTTCATTATAATCTCTTTCAGTGGGTCCTGTTTCTGCTTCTGTTCTTATCTCCTGGAATTAATTTGTAACGTAGTATTGAGGTTATTCTTTTGTTGTTTTTGAGACAGGGTCTCTCTATGTAGCCCTGGCTATTACGGAATTTACTATGTAGAGCAGGCTGATCTCAAACCCACAGTGATTGGCCTACCTCTACCTACCAGGTGCTGGGACTAAGGGTGTGTGCCAGCATACCGGGCTGAGTGTATTCTTCGTAAAATGTACACCAGGGACAGAGGACGGTTTAAATTGCCTGTAATTCCAGCTCCAGGGGCTCCAATGCCCTATTCTCAACTCTGTAGGTACCTGCAACACACACACACACACACACACACACACACACACACACACACACACACACATACCCATAGATTGAAAGTAAAAATAAAGGGCTGGAGAAATGGTTCAGATGGTTCAGCAGTTAAGAGCACTGGCTGTTCTTCCAGAAGACCTGGGTTTGATTCCTGGCACCCATGTGATATCACAACCACCTATAGGTCTAGTTCCAGGGGATCCAACACTTTCTTCTGAATTCCAAGGGCACCAGTCAAGCATGTGGTGCACATGCATACAACATACAATGCAGGCAAAACACTCATACACACAAAAATACATCTTTAAGAAAAACAAAAAACTCAGCAGTCACGTGTTGTGGCACATACTTGTGGTCCCATTCATGAGGTTGAGGTAAGAGGAACATCTGAGCACAGAATGTGGAGATCAGCCTGAGCAACACAGAACCTGCCTCGTTATTCTTGTTGCTGGGACCATTAAATCCCCGACAGGGGCAGCTTAAAGAAGCCAGGGTTCATTTTGGCTCACAGTTCCAGGATACAGTCCAGTGTACTGAGGAAGTCATGGTAGCCTGAGCTGGAGGAGGCTGGTCACATTGCACCCAGTCAGGAAGCAGAGGGAGATAACACTACATTCAACTCAACCCCTCTCAATCTCAGGACCGGAATGGAGCTGCTTGCTGTTGGGCACATGGGGGTGGGGGTAGGGGCTTGCCCTCTCGACTGATCTCATCTTGATGTCCCTGACTGTCATGCCTAGAGGCTAACCTAGTCTAGATAACTAGATAACCCCTGCTAGGTGTGCCCTTAGGTTTATCTCCCAGGAGTTTCCAGATCCTGTCAAGTTGACAATGTTAACCATGACATACTGCTTCTCAAAAATAAAATGAACCACATCTCAAAAATAGTGGCACCCACATGTAATCCTAGCAAATGGGAAACTGAGTCAAAACTAGTCCAGGTTACATTAGCTAGACCTTATCTCTAAATAAAATGAACAAGTGGGGCTGGAGAGATGGCTCAGTGGTTAAGAGCACTAACTGCTCTTCCCGAAGACTGGGTTCAATTCCCAGCACCCACATGGCAGCTCACAATTGTCTATAACTCCAGTTCCAAGGGATCCCACAGACAGACATACATGCAGGCAAAACACCAATGCACATAAAATAAAATTAAATAAGTTATAAAAAAAAAATAAAATAGCCAGGCAGTGGTGGCGCAAACCTTTAATCCCAGCACTCGGGAGGCAGAGGCAGGCAGACAGACCTCTGTGAGTTAAGAGGCCAGCCTGGTCTACAGAGTGAGTTCCAGGACAGCCAGGACTGCTACACAGAGAAATCCTGTCTCCAAAAACCAAAAAACAAAAACTAAAATAAGATGAACAAGTGCTATAAATGTTCGCTAGACTCTTCCAGTGGCTTCCCAGATAAAAGGCCAGGGAATTACAGCTGTCCAGAAGACCCCAAACAACCTGGCCTCTGCATAACTGGCCAAGCAGCTCATTCGGCTCTCGCCACTAGCTTCCCTGAGGTTCCTCAAACACGCTGCGTGTCACAGTCCGGTCTTTGCAGCTGCTCTTCCCTAGCCTGACCCGTGTTCTTTGCCCAGAGGCCTCTGCAGCTCACTTCTTCTTTATTCAAATCCACCTATGCCTCGGGCTTTCCCTGACCTACATAAAATGCACCCCTCACTCTCCCTCATTTCTTCACAGTGAGTATCTCCATGAACAAGTACATTCCTTTCTTGTTTGCTTGCTTGTTTGAGACAGGGCCTCATGTAGCCCAGGCTGGCCTCAAGCTCTTAACTGTCCTCCTTACACCCGCAAGTGATAGGACTGCTGGCCTGTATATACTCTACCTTAAAAAAATTATTGGGAGCCGGGGTGGGGTGGAGTGGGGTGGGGTGGGGTGGTGCACGCCTTGAATCACAGTTCTCCCGAGGCAGAGGCAGGCAGATCTCTGTGAGTTCAAGGACAGCCTGGTCTATAGAGTGAGGAGTAAGTTCCAAACAGTCAAGGATAAACAGAGAAACCCTGTCTTGAAAAACAAAACTGAAGAGATGAGTCAGCAGTTAAGAACACCCGTTGCTCTCCTTGAAGCCCTAGGTTTATTTCTCAGCATCCATGGAGTGGCTCATAACCATCTATAACTCCAGTTCTAGGAAATCCGATGTCCTTTTCTGACCTCTGAGAGCATCAGGCACATATGTGGTGCACATACAGAAATATAGGCCTATACACAGCAAAATAAATAAGTCAAATATATTTATATGGTTTCTGAAGACTGGACTGGATGCTTTTAAAGGATGGCAGAGTTGGGCCAGGTGTGGTGGTTCAAGACTCCCCCTCCCCAGACAGGGTTTCTCTGTGTAGTTTTGGTGCCTGTCCTGGATCTCCCTCTGTAGACCAGGCTGGCCTCGAACTCACAGAGATCCACCTGCCTCTGCCTCCCGAGTGCTGGGATTAAAGATGTGAGCCACCACTGCCTGGCTAAAGATAAAAAATTTTAAATATTATATTTATTTACTCATTTTATGTGTGTATGAGTGTATATATGACCTAAGTTAGGTGCCAATTTGCACACATGTATGCATAGCACAGTGTGCATGTGGAGGCCAGAGGACAGCTTGCAGGGTTGGATTTCTTTGTCCACCATGTGCGTCCCAGCAATCAGACTCAGGTTGTCAGGCTTGGTGGCAGATGCCTTTACCTAATGAGCTGGGTTATTGTTTGTTTGTTTGTTAGTTTTTTAACAACAACAATATATATATATTTTCTCTATATAAATAACTATATATATATATATATATATATATTTTTTTTTCTCCACAATACAGGGTTTCTCTGTGTAGCCCTAGCTGTCTTGGAACTCACTCTGTAGACCAGGCTGGCCTCAAACTCAGAGATCCACCTGCCTCTGCCTCCCAAGCACTGGGATTAGAGGCATGCGCCACACTAGTGAGGTCCCAGGATCTACCCATTTCTATTCCTTAACACTCAGGTTATAGGCACACATGGCTGGTGTTTACATGCATGCTGGGGACTTGAACTTTGGTCCTCATGCTTTCACAGCAACTGCTCTGACCCACTGAGCCATCTTCTCAGCCTGCTTTATAGTTCTTACGCCCTAAGACTTCTCACGAGACTGAGGTGGGTGTGAGTGGAGTGGGCCAAACCACAAAAAACAGGGACTGTCCTTGACCTTCTGGCTTCAAAAAGACTACTACCCTAGTTACAACCCCCTCAAAGTTTCCTTCACCCCATGTTGCTCAGTTATAATCACCCTGGGAATATTCACTAGCAGTTGGGGCCCTTCCCCATTCTGTCTGCCCTTAACTCTCCCAGACATAAAAAAAAATATATCGTTGATTTAAATATTTGTGTGTGTGCGGGGCATGGTGGTACACTGAAGTCCAGTGCTCAGGAAGTCGAGGCAGGTGGATCTCTCTGAGTTTGAGATCAACCTGACCTACACTGGGGGTTGGAGACATGTCAAAACGATATGGAGAAAATGTCTCACAACAGCTCCCCTCCAAAAAAAAAAAATACTAAATATTTATGTGTGCGCATGCACACATGCCATGATGCCCATGTCGGGTTAGAGGACTATGAGGTTGTCAGTTTTCTCCTACCATGTGGGTTTGGGGTGCTCTAATTCAGGTCACCAGGCTTGGCAGCAAGTACAGAAACCTCTCACTAGCCTCTCCCAGATTTCCTGAGTCAGCAAAGGACTGGCTCAGGTCCACTGTGCTCCCCCCCGCCCCGGGGGGGGGGGTGCCCCTCCCAGACCACATCCTGACCTGCCTCTGCAGGCTGGGAACCCATCACTTTGCTTCATTCTGCTCAGCAAATCACACCCTCACCCCAGCCCAGCCTCCCACTCCCTCCCTCTCAGTGCCTGCAGCTGCCTCAGTGCCTGGCAGGCTGGGCAGTCACTTCCAGCTTGCATTCCCTTGTGGTTGGGCCAGTTTGGCAAATGTCTTGTCAGCCCCACAGTGCTGGAGCAGCAGCTCCCACTGAAAGGCCGAGGAGGCGGAATAGAAAGATGCCCACAGTAACCAGGTCTTCCTAGAGGAGACATCAAGAGCATGCTGAGCTCTCTCCTAAGTCTTTAAGAATGAGGTTTCTGCTCTAGAGACTGGGTCTCCAGAAAGTCTCTGTCTTTCTAGACACCCTTGGCCTGGTACTGTCTGTCTCCCAGAGACATTGACACGGGACCTTCCCGCTCTGTGCTTTGTGGCAAGACTTTCAGTGACTGACTCCTGGGCCTTCTAGGTCAGTTAGGTGAGGAGGGTGAGTTAAGAGGAAAGGCATGGCCTGGAATCCCCTGAGCCTATCAATCGGGCCTCAGACACCATCCACTTGTTCTCTTGTCCTGGGTACCAGAGGGACCAAGGGCCCAGGCATGACCTACTCCATTGCTCAGGGGCCAGCCATTCCCAGAATTCAAGAAGAGGTCACAGGGAAAGATGGACATTGACTTTCTTCCTGGGAAGGTCTCCAGATAGCTAAGAGTCATAGGAAAAGAGGAACGGGGCTTAACACCCACTCCCTCTGCCTTGTGAAGACTCAGGACTGTCACTAGTCCTGGTGGAGTCCCCTGAGTGCCACCAGCCCATTCTGAAGATCAGGAGAAAGGCCCTGCCATTTTTCTTGTTTGTTTTTTGTTTTTTTCGAGACAGTGTTTCTCTGTGTAGCCCAGGCTGTCCTGGAACCAGGCTGGTCTCACAAAGATCCGCCTGCCTCTGCCTCCCCAGTGCTGGGACTAAAGGCGTAGGTCACCACTGCCTGGCTGGCCCTGCCATTTCCTAGGACAGAACAGTAGGCCTAGCACAAAGGGGAAGAATGTGGAAGGCCTCAGGTGGTCCCAAGGGTTCCCAGAATCCTGTGTGGATGCTGACGCTGCCACGCCTAGGCTGCTCTCTCCTTCTCCAGCACTGGACTCTATTGATATGGGGCCCTCAAAAGGCAGATGCCATCAGGCAGCCCTGGGGGAGAATGGCATACCACCCTGCCTCTTTACCTGGTTAGAAGGGTGAGCTGGCCTGTGTCATCTGGTTTGGAGATTTTCCACATCTGAGTGCAGCCCCAGGCCGTTGAAGAGGAGGTGGAATTTAGATCCCTGGTAGAGAGTGACTAGCTGTTAGGAGAAGACTCCAGAACCGGAGGTAAGGAAGGCCTGCTCTTCTCAGCTTTGGACACCTCTGGAACCAAGGGAAAAGTGTACTGATAAAGTGGGAAGCCTAGGAATAAAGAGACAGACGTGTGATTGGGCACCACCCCTGAATTCCAGCACTCGGGAGGCTGAGGCAGTTTGGGCTATACAGTGAGACCCTCTCTCAAACAATAAACAGCAGCAGCAGCAGCAGCAGCAAGAAAACCCAAAGAGGAATGAAGTAGCGAAACAGCAGAGAGAAGGTCCCACCCACCCACTGCCACAGACTAGGTTCCAGCCCCAACCCCCTTGACCTTAAGGGAAACAAGAGCTACAAAGGGAGGCTGTGTGTGTGTGTGTGTGTGTGTGTGTGTGTGTGTGTGTGTGTGTGTGAATCTTAGCACCCCTTGGCACCCATGGACTTCCAGCATCACCCCTCGGGCTCATTCCACTTCTTTTTTTTTTTTTTTTTTTTTTTTTGGTTTTTTCGAGACAGGGTTTCTGTGTAGCTTTGTGCCTTTCCTGGATCTCACTTGGTAGCCCAGGCTCATTCCACTTCTAAGTGGTTGCCAGGGTGCCAATCTCGCTCCTTTACTTCAGGCATCCAGAAAGAAGCGAATGGGGGCTAGAGACAGAACTCAGTGGTGGAGCATTTGCTTAGCATGCAGCAAGGCCATGGGTTTAAATCCTGATGTCATCCATATGTCATCACACACACACACACACACACACACACACACACACACACACACACACACAAAACCTGCAAGCCATACCCATCTCATACTACACATACACAAACACACACACAACTACACACACCAGCAAGTCATTCACATCTCACACTACACACACACACACACACACACACACACACACACACACACACACACACTCTAGTATGCCAGGAAGAAGCACACAAGCAGACACTTCTGCAGATATGTTTAATGCACTTAGATCACACAGAGGAAGAGGGGCAAGTGGGAACAAAATCTAAGTGAGTCACTCAAAATTTCTTACAAAAGTCCTGAGCCAGCTGTAGCCCCAGGAACTGAGTCGCCACTGACATTAAAAACTAATATAAAAATGTACAAAAGTCTGCTCATCGCAGCATTCAGATCTCTGTACAAAAGAAGGGGTCTCCCTATGGGGCTCCTGACTTGTAACAGGGACCCAGACACCTCACCTGGCACCGAGATCCTGGAAGCCAGAAAGGGAAGACAGTTAAAAAAATACAGTTCAGGGAGTAATCGGCTGGTCCACCCCATAGGGGCACAAACTTCAGGCCCTCTCCCTGCTCTCAACTCAATCTCAAAACTCAGTCCCAGCACCTAGGGTCTGGACTGCAGATGTCCTGGCCCCTTTGGGCTCCCAAGGCCCCCACAGGCCCTGTTGCAGCATGTCACACTTGGAAGAGGAGAACACTGTTCCCCAGCATGGCAGCCCGCATTGCGACCCTCTACGGCCCACGGAGGCCCAGGCGAGCTCTAGTTAACAGGAGGACAGAGGTCCTTCCTTTCGGAAGCTCTGGTCCCGAGGACCTGGAAGGTCAAAGGATGGGGACAGCCTGGAGGAAGTCTGCAGAAGACCAGGGGGAGGGGGGTACACTCCTGAACCCCTCCGCAGGATGGGCTAACAGCCCCACAGGGCTGCAGGGAGGGAAAGAAAGGGCCCCCCGCACAGAGCACCCATCATGTGCCATGATAAGGTAGGTCTTGCTCCATTGATGTTAGGGGCCCTTCTTCCCAGGCAGCAGCCCAATGGGCGATCCTGTTCCCTGAGATCCCTCTGGAAGAAACCAGAGCCCAAGGGAAAGGAGGTCTGGTCACACCAGGCTGAGAGCCACTGCACTAAGGAATGCTGGGTCCTGGTCCCAGCAGGATTCTAGACATTCCTGAGGTTCCTGACAGGATCGAGGCAGGAGAGACCTCAGGCCCTGTTGACATCTCTTTGGAGTTTACCTGCCATTTCCCTGCTCTCCAAGAATAGGGCCACCAAGCAGGTGGTGGCAACCATCAGTCTGCAAAGACCTTGTAGGCCTAGGGCAGCAGTTGACCAGGAGTCACACATACTAAGGACAAAAGGCAGCTCATAGCTCACATTCTCGCCCCCAAGCCAGGCAAATGGAGGTAGGGCAGAATGCAGCAGGGGCCCTTAGGCAGGTCTCCAGGGAGAATGGGGGAGGGGAATTACTACCACACTGGTCAAGATGACAAGGAATGGAGGTAAACTGAGAGCATCTCTTGGCCCAAACTTTCAGAAGACAAGAGCTTTAAAAAGGCAGTGTTGGCAGTGTCCCTTGTGGAAACGTCTCAGGCAGCATGGTGTCTGCTCCAGAGAGGCTGGTATCCTGGCTGCTGGGGGCCTGCAGCCAGCCTCTCAGAGTGCTGGCCTTGGAGTTAACTGCTTCGATTTGGGATATGCAGAAGGAGCCAAATTGAGTTATTTCTTAAAAAGCTAACCTTTGTTCCCTCGAGCCCCCAGCCAGGTTCCTTGAGGGCCCTGCAGGCAGCTCTTTGGCCTCCTGTGGTACCCTGGCGGTACCCATCGTAGGTGGTGGAGGCAGAGTGGTGGAGCTCTTGCAAGTCCCTGACAGACAAAATACCTTTCCTTTGGAGAGATATGAACTTACAGAATGAAGAAAGAACATCAGACCTAGAGAGGAAGGCAGGAGTGCAGCAAAGGGGCGTGCCAATTCCAGGTCGGAAGTGGGAGATACCTCAAAAGCAGCCCTCCAATGTGGCCAGAGACAGGCTGGCTCCTGGAAGGCATGCAGATCTACAGTTCTGGGGATAAGAGAAGGAGCCCACAGCCGGGCGGTGGTGGCGCACGCCTTTAATCCCAACACTCAGGAGGCAGAGCCAGGCGGATCTCTGTGAGTTCGAGGCCAGCCTGGTCTACAGAGCGAGTCCCAGGACAGACTCCAAAGCTACACAGAGAAACCCTGTCTCGAAAAAGAAAAAAAGAATGAGGCCCACAGAAGGAAAAGGCAAGGATGAAGAGTGAGTAAAGAATGGACGTGGGAAGGATAGAGGGCCACAGAGAGCAGTGTCAGCAGAATTAACATGAAAGGACAGTGAGAGGTTGACTTTTCCGTTTTTAATAAGCTAAAGTCCTTACAGCCCGGGGGGCTGCGAATCCAGGGGAAAGGGGAAATCAAAGAGCTGGAGGCCCTGAGGAGCAGGATGAGGGGGCAGCGGGCTTTACCCTCTCCTTGGCAGGCCTGGTTGGGTAGAAAAGGGCTGGAAGACATAGCTGAGGCCACCATGTCCTCGAGTCCCTTCTGTCCTCAGAGCCTTGTAGAAGCCTAGTTCATCTGGAAGGCAGTGGCACCCTTCTAGGCCACAGCATATCTGGCCCCAAGGCTGTTCCCTATCTCAGGCTCCTCCAGGGCTCAGAGCTGACAGACAGCACCAGGCACCTTCTTGGGCAGAGGGTGTGGGGGAGGCAGAGCCCCCAGACCCCTGTCTAAGAGAATGACAAAGTTCATCTAAATAAAGTCCTGTTTAAAAATCCACTATAGACATGGCTTCTGGACCATCTTTGCTGAGCAATAAAAAGACCATCCGGTTTCCACAACAAACTAAGGAAGGAAAAACAATCGTGACAGGAGCAATCGTTCCACGGGCTGGAGCAGCCTGACCGACCGCGCAAAGGCCCGCTGGGGTTGAGCTGGGCAGTGCATCCGCGTGTGTGCTGGGCACACCTGGCGGTATGGCAAGGCTGTCTCTTCCTCGGAGCACATCAGTTGAGCCTGTGGCGGCAGCAGGTGGGTGGGGAGGTTCGCAGGTGCAGCCCCACTCACTCACTGGCATGCAGGACAGAGGCCCAGTCACGTGGGCTTGGCAGCTGGGAGTAAGGCCCCTGAGCTGGAGGTGAGGTGGGGCCTGTGGCGGGTGCAGCATTCTGCGGGCCTCCTCACACTTGTCCTTTTATTCGGAGGCGTCTCCTTTACACAGCTGTCACACTGAAGTCACTGGGAGCCGCTGAGCCCCTCTTGGCCCCTGCAGGGCCAGGCCCAGGCTAGTGCAACGGACTGTCGAACACCACGTCGGGGAGGATGGAGACTTTGAGCTTCTTTTCGGGCCAGCTGTACTCTTTGGGCAGTTTAAACTGTGGAGGGAGCAAGCACAGAGCCTGAATGCTCTGGTTAGCAGACTCCATTGCCTCCTAAGACAGTGGTACCCAGAGAGAGGCAGGACACCGCCCAGACCTGTCCCTAGGATGCTGGGGACAAGACAGGCTACTGGAGACCTCCAATGCTAGACCCAGGTGTGTGTGTGTGTGTGTGTGTGTGTGTGTGTACATGAACGTGAGTGCATTCGGCTGGTCCGGGTGCCCCTTTCTTCCCACACTGCCAGTAGCCCATCAGACTGGAGGAGGCGTGTTTTTCTAGTTCTTCGACCTCCCTCCTGCTCTTTTCCTTGGTTCTGCCTCCAGCCACAAGCATGTGAGGAATCTGCTCCCTGAGGCCCTGGGGCTGGAGGATAGGGACCCAGCAGGGAGCAGATATTACAAGAAGATGCCTGTCCTTGTCACGGGCTCTCTCTGAGGTTAGTGTGGGGAGGATTCTAGAACCTGTCCTCCACAGCTCTGTCAAAGAGTCAACAAGGACGGAGTCTGTAGTCGGCCCCAAATGTGACCCTGCTGGGACTTAACCTGTAGTAGGAAGAAGGTGGTTTGTGTACATTCTCGGAAGGAGAAATCCTTCGCTCTCCACCGCCCTCTTCCCCCTGCTTCGCAGGGTGCTTTGCTCAGTGATCCCACATGACAGCCGAGGTCTTCCAAATCAGAAATCTATGACAGCTTGGCAGTTAATTTCTTCACTTACCTGGGGCCTTCTGTTTGGGAGAGGGGAGAAACTAACTTCTTATTCCTTTTGGGCTCTAGAACCTTCATGTAGCTTAGCACACAGCTGGAGCTCAATACATTCTCACTGACTTGGGTTAGTGCAGGGGCCCTCATAACTCCCACTGCCTCAGGGCTAGGCTGCAACTCAGGGCCAGGGAGAGGAGGGCAGAATCATGTCCCAGCCTGCCTGGGGCTGGGCTGAGGGTAGACAAACGGACACTTCCTGGTGGCTCCCTCTGCCCTCCCTCTCATGGAGGACTGGAGACCCAGGACAAAGTGGAGACTGGGCAGGGTATGGGGACAGCCTATGGGCAGGAGGGCGGGAAGAGAAGAAGTCATTTTTAGTGACCTACTTTCCAAAGCTCCCCTCGGCTCCTGTCTCTCTTGCCTGGACTCCCCTCCCGCCAACAACGCACCCAAGCTCAAAGCAGCAGCTTGGCATAATGCCACTGCAGTGTGACAAGGCCTCTCCGGAAGCCCTTCTGGGCAGCTAGCTGGCTTTGGCCTGACTGAATGGGGGAGCTAGGCCTTTGAGGAAGTGACTTGTGGGGGGACTGGTTGCCACAGAGTGGATGCTTGATAACCTTGGAATATGTACATGAATTAATTGATCAAGCTGGATCCCTGCAGTGGGGGAGGAAGACATGGTTCCAGTCGGGTGACCAGCTCTGAGGAGTCCTATCTACCCTGAGTCTGAGGCCTGTGTGGCCCTGGGAGAGCGGCCCCTGGGAGGTAAGAGAGCTCTCTTTGCCTCAAGCACATTAGGACAAAGGGAGGGAACGGTCGGGCTCTGCCACAGGCAGCTGGGGGAGGGCCAGAAGGTCCTCCAGAGGCCTGGGAAGCTTGCTAATGTTCCACTACCCCATGGAGCACTGGGGCCAGGAAGGCTTGCCTGTCTGCTGCCTGGGTGCTGCTTAGTAGGAGGCAGGAGGAGGAGAGGGGACTTTCCAGGATGAGGTAAGTCCCCTCAAACCAGGAGGCCAGAATAAGGAAGAAAAACAAAAGGGATTATGGGCTCCATTCCTGTACCCCGGAAAAAGAGCCAAGGGGCGGCATAACCCCACCTGGCCTTCCAGTCCCTCAGGCTCTGAGCTAGCCAAGAGGAGGCAAGCTACAGCTGGAGAAGGAAGGGAGTGTGGCTCTTGGGTGGCCCAAGGCAAGAGCAGGAGTCCCCTCTGCCCGCTAGAAGTCCCCAGTGGAATGTTCTCTGGCAGCAGACAGGGGCTTTCTGTTCAGAACCTGCCAGGGAACAGCAGGGGCTGGGGAGAACTCTAGCCTGAAGGCCCTGGCTGCTTCTTCAATGAGGTTCTCAAAAGCTGGCAATTCGGACAGTTTGCTGGGTGTCCTCACCAGGGTGGGGGCGGGCAGGGGTGGGCTACTGTCCTCACCAGGGTGGGGGTGGGCAGGGGTGGGTTACTGTCCTCACCAGGGTGGGGGAGGGCAGGGGTGGGTTACTGTCCTCACCAGGGTGGGGGCAGGCAGGGGTGGGTTACTGTCCTCACCAGGGTGGGGGCGGGGCAGGGGTGGGTTACTGTCCTCACCAGGGTGGGGGCGGGGCAGGGGTGGGTTACGGAAACAGAAGAAAAATCAAGTCATTTAACCTTCTCAGGAGCCGCTCTCCATATGATCCCTGTCCTTCAGAAAACAGCCCACAGAAGTGTGAGCACGTGCATAGGCACACACCACACACAGGTACACACACATGCACACAGGTCCATGTTCTGGAGCCCAGGACCCCTCTCTGAGTGAGAAACCAAATAGGCTTACTTCCTCTGGAGAAGTCAGATCTTCCAAGTCTTCCAACATTTTCTCTACAAACTCTTCCGTCAACAGAATCTGGGAAAGAAGGCAAAAGGCAGGTTGTCATTTGAAAAAACACACAGCCCTTTTGCCAACTGCCAAGCTAGGGATGTTTCTTTAGCTATGGAGGAAGGACGACCCATTGACTGGGTCTAGGAACAGAGGGAAGTACTTGAGGCTTCCGGAAAAAATTGCACACCCTCCCAACCTCCCTCCCGCCCCCACCTGCTTGTAATATTGGCTAGAGAAGGGCGGAGAGGTGGGGTGGGGCAGTGGAGAAAGGCATATCATCTGGAAGGTGGGCAGTGCTGGCCTCAGAAGGGAGCTGGGAGGCAGCGGAAACCCACTTCTTTGGGCTGTTCGGCCCCCTGGACGTTGCAGGGCAACAGAGGGGACAGGAAAGCCGAAGGCCATGGGAGAGCCATGGCCAAGGTCCTTGCCTGATCAGGCTCATATGCTCCCACCCACTTCGCCCAACCATGTAGGACAAAAGGAATCTGTTTGACTTTGGAATCCAAGCCCTGTCTGGGATGTAGATGTGGCCTAGTGGTGGAACACAGCCTAATAATGCGTGCAAAGTCCTGGGTTCCACCTCTACCACTGGGAGGATGGGAGAGCAGGTAAAAACCAGGAAAAAATCTGAGCTGCAGAATGAGAGCCTGCCCGGCTCTTCACAGAGCGGGTGGGACTTAGACCCTCCCTCTGCAGCTACAGGGTCCTGTCTCAGGGATGTCCCTGCAGGCCCCAGTCAGCAGCTACGCTCTTCTAGACTTCTGAGACACTTCTTCTCTGGGTGTCTCTCACGTCCCCACCCTACTGCTTTATTCTGATGCCTGTGACCACAAACTGTGATGTCCAAGACCGTCTAGTGCCACTATTTGCCTGCAATAACCACTATCCTTATGTCCTAAGCAAGTTTTCTCAGCCAATGGGAGCGTCCACAGCTGCTCAGAGCTCTGTCAAGCTGATGGGCCACTTTTTCAACTGATGGCTCCCTCAGGCAGCTCTGCTGGCCCAGGCTGAGCTCCTGCATGCTCTTCTTGCAGATTCTGACCCTTTCTACTCCACCCTCCATGCCCTTGTCCATAGGGTCTCTCCACCTCTGGGGCAGACCCTGCACAGTGCCCAGAGGGAGAAAAGGATGCAAAGGCAAATGAAGGGAAACCTCCCTTTCAGGAGGCTGGGAATCCCAAACTTGAGGAAATACCCATCAAGTTTCCCTTGGGAGCGGATCATCCTGTAAGGGCAGGAGTTTCCGGACTGTGACATAGAGAAGTGGCCAAGGAAGGGAGCAGCAGGGGGCCAAAGAGAGAATGGGAGGCAAGAAGTTGATGCACAGGGTGACAGGTGAGGAGGAAAAGCTCTGGCATTCCAGAACTATGCTGACTGTTCACACCTTATCTCCTTCAGTCTCCTTCCAGATGGGGAAACTGAGGCACTTGCCCTGTGGGGCTAAAGCAAGACCATACGTCATGTCTTGGCCCAAAAACCTGATGCCTTAGACTCTTAGGTGGAGGACACTGACTCAAATATTCATTCTTCTCCGACGAGCAAGCCTATTTCCCACCCAACTAGCAGCTCCCTAGAGAAACAGGACCCGCCCTCCCACAACAGGAGCAAACAGCTCTGACCAGGAATGAGGGAGAGAGACAGAAGGACAGAGGAGGGGGGGGGGAGAGAGAGAGAGAGAGAGAGAGAGAGAGAGAGAGAGAGAGAGAGAGAGAGTGAGAGAGAGAGAGAGCGCACAAACAGTATCCAGGGGAGTGTCCACCCAAGGTACTTATTCCTTTTCCTCCTCCAAGCTCCCCAGAGGAGGTTGGCTGGCTCTTTCCAGTCTGTCTGGCACTTTCTGGTCCTCAGCCACATCCAGTCACACCTGGCCTTCCTTCCTGGAGCCTGCGTCGTCCTCCTCCTCCTCCTCTTATCCCATGGGTCCCCTCCCCCAAGCCAAGTTTCTCCACTGGTTATCACCAGGTCTGCTTGAGTAATACAAAGTCACATTCATATTCTCGGCATTTCCGGGGCTTGTTGCCATCTCTGCAAATGCTAGCACAAACACAAGCACACCTCAAACCCAGTTATGTTACACACACACACACACATATATATATATATATATATATGACTCCAGTCCCGGCCAGGCTGGGTTCATTTCTAACCCACAAATAATCCAGAAGCGTAAACAGGTCTGGAACTGTGGCACTGGGGTAAAATGGGCTGGGGGAGGGCTTCCAAGGACGGTGGCCACCCAGGGAGACTCCCTAGGGTGTTTTTCAACAACAGGAAAGGTGAGGCCACCAACAGTCCAGTGCTAAGCCAGTGCCTCTGTCAAAGGTCTGGAATTGGTGAGTTATGGAGGCTTTCAGCAGAGCTGCCACCGAGTGTGGCACCATCTGTGTGTGGACTTAATTTTGTACTCAGTTGGGGGAGGGGATGACAAGACCCCCAAACGAAGACAAATCCTAGCTGTTTCTTCATTTTCACTTTTGATGATTTGCTGGTTTCTACTGGAAACCACATTGTTTTAAAAGAATTAAAGGGGAAAAATTATACATGAGATCCACATGATATTAAGGGTGACATTCTCAGCAAAGAAACACGACAGACTGTCATAGCTCCAGGCACCTGATTTAATTTCCTTTGGGAGTTAAACCTTAGAAGCTTGGACTGAACAAACATGCCCTGTTCTCCCTATATTTCAGAGCTGGAGCTGAGAATGTTAACAGATCTTATCACAGGACACAGGAGATAGGCAGCTATGATGGAGAGCTCCTGGGAGCTCCCGGAGCTCTGCCTGGGAACAGACTCGCTGCTGTGACGCCACTGTGGGAAAAGCCTGTGCAGGTCTACGACTTGGAGCTCCTGAAGCTCACCTGTCCCCTTGGAGCGACTGGCCAGCCTCTGCCACAGTAAGAACAGGACAGTGAAAATGACCAAGCACAGGAGTGGTACCTGCCTCATCTGCAGACTGTGCTAAGGGCGGCCCTGTGTCTCCTCATTGAAGCCTTTAATGGACTGGCAGGGGAGGGGCTCTAGTTCTCATGTGCAGATAGATGACTGGGTCCTGAGAAGAAGACGGTCTTCTTGGCTTCAGAGCAGTGCCTACCTGGGTAACTGAGCACGCTCTTTTCCTGTTTGGAGACAGATCAAGGCTGACTTTTGATGGGGGTGGGGGAGGTAATGGTAGCTTTTACCAATGGCCTGGAAGAACAGCACCCTCAACCTTAGCCAGGAATATATATGTTCTCATTTCAACAGGGCTGTGAGGTGAGATTTTGTTTCTGATCTAACAAATACAGCTTGCCTGGAGATCAGAGGGCGGAGCTAAGCCACTAGATAACCATAGAGGCCAGGCAGTGGTGGCAGCGGCACAGACCTTTACTCCCAGCACTTGGGAGGAGGAAACAGGAAGATCAGGAGTTCAAGGCCACCCCGGGCTACACAAGATTGATCCAGTCTAAAAGAGGAACAGCCAGGTGGTGGAGGCTCACACCTTTAATCCCACCCAGCACTAGAGAGGTAGAGACAGTAATAAAAGGTGGGAGGGGACAGGAGCTCGGCCTCCTTTTTCGGACCTGAGGATTCTGTAGAGGTAAGAAGTCTCTCTAGATTCTCTGATCTTTCAGCATTTACCCCTATAATATCTGACTCGGGTTTTTATTAAGACCAGTCCGAATTTGCGCTACAGGGCTGGAACCCGAGTATCACAAACCCACAGCTGCTAACCACAAATAAACCAGAAAAGCCTGCTGGGAAGGAAAGTCCGCTATGTACCACCGAGCCATCTTGCTGGTCTGAGTCCATACTCTATTTAGTTATTTTTTGGGGGGGGATAGGGTCTCTCTATTTAGTCCTGGCTGTCTTGGAACTCCCTATGTAAGCCAGGCTAGTCTCAAACTCACAGAGACCCTCCTGCCTCTGCCTCCTGAGCATTGGGATTAAAGGCGTGGGACAGCACACCTCACTCTGAGTCCACACATTGTAACAGCTCCGCTAGCCCTGGAAAGAGTGGCAGAAATAATGACATCATTACAACGATCACCACACTCTGTTCCACTTGCACGCATGAAGAACTGGGACAAAACCCAAGGATTATGCACAAAGTCCTTGGAGGGAAAAGACCCTCTAAGGAGAGCAAGGGCCCCTGGACCAATCTGAGTAACACATCCCCTGGAGGGCTCTCACAGAGAATGTGGTGATGCCAGGCCACACATTCTCTAGAACTATATACCCAAGGCAATGCAAAACATCTGAGTTTTCACAACACCCCAAGAGATCATAGCGGGAGGAAGCGTCAGGAAAGAGGTCCAGAGGAGGAGGACTGAGCATAGGTGCTCAGTCCTCAGTGGCTGCAGCTCCGCCTTGATCTGACTGACTGTCAGGGCACCATCAGTTGGAGAGAGGGTTTGAAATCCAGGCCCGGCTCATAGCTCACTCCAGTGGGTTCACATCACAGGCCATGTGCAGTACAGTCGGACAACCCGGCTTGGTGATGATAAGAAAGGATTGTCAACAACCTCTCAACTCTCGAGGCTCCAGCAAGTTCCAGAAAGGAACCTGAAAAGTGATCCTGTGTCGGTGCCTGCCCTGGGCAGGCCCAGCTAGGCAGGCAGGGGCTAGACAGCTACAATCTGGCACTCAGGCCTAGGTCTGTGGTCAACGGATTTCTGAGTGGCTGACAATGCCATCCCGTCCCCTCGGCACAACGACAATCCACACTTTGTCTTGGGCCTTGTTTGTTCCTTGTGTTGACACGTTGTTCTGCTTCCCAGCAAGTTTGGCTTTCTTCCCCTCCCTTTCCTTTTCTCCAGGAAGGAAGTGTGCTCTTTACAGAGGCAGGGCCTGCCAAGGAACAGCTCTGGCACCCACGGTGGCAGCGAGGAAGGGGCTAGCAGGAGCTGCTGTCTGCTGTCCCCCTTTCCCCACCTCAGGCAGACAAAGGCCAGAAAACACTGCAGACACTGCCATCCACGCTGGGAGGGCCGGTGAGCAGTGGGGCACTCACTCATTTCCTGCTCTGGGTGGGTGGTGAGCAGTTGGCTTTGGTGGCCAGAAGCAGGATCAGATTCCTGCTGTTGACACAGCAGGGAATTACAGTTTGCTTTAAACCTTAACAGGCAGAGGACTGGACAATGAGGTCTTGAGACAACCCAAGCCAAAGTCTCCAAAGGAGGCAGGTACAGCCAGGCCCACCATTGGGAGAAATGCTAGGCATCAGAAAGGGTGCTCCAGGGCTGGGCTTGGGACTCCCAGGTTGCCTTCTACACAGCATCCAAAAGGGTGCATCGGGACAGAAGGAAACACAGGACCTTGGCTGAAGGAATATGAGGAGCCTGTTCCTGGGCTGGGTAGAGTTTAGCAGTGGTTTCCCAGCCTAGCTGGGAATATCAGACCCCACTGGGAACAGCTGTGAGGTGTCTTCTCCCAAGCCAGAGACCTCCCATTGGGCTGCTGGGGAGTGGCTGGGACTAAGGGCGCCACCTGGGTGAGCCGTCGGACACCACACAGCTGAGAAAGCACTGCAGGGCCTAAAAAAAAATAATCTCGTGTTTGGTGATCTGCCCTCTCTGTGACCTCTGGGACTGAAGCTTCCCTCCTTCCCATTGCCCTGGCTAGGGACCGCTGAGGGAACTGACTCAGCTCTGGGCGGGGCTCTGCTCCGAAGACTGGCAGCTCAAGGTCAGCAGGCCAAGGGAGAAGCATGTTACAGCCCCTAGTGAGGGGAGGCGAGGGGCACGAGAGGCCGCTGGCAGGCCTGTTCCGGGGTCTGCAGACCTTCTCATGAAGCTCTGGACTTGGCTTCCAGGCTCTATGATCTTGAGGGTGACATGAAGCAGGACAGATGAGTATGGCCCGAGCCAACTTCTGCCTCTGTAGCAACTCCTAATGTGTCAGTTTCCAACTACACCTGCCTTCTTCTTCAGGCCCTGGGTCCTGACTTCCCAGGCCCGGGTCTCCCTGAGGTGGTAGAAAGTGGGGGACCAGGTGGCAGCCCAGGATGAGGTGGGTATGGAAGCTTGTCTGAGGCCATCCCGCCAGCTCTGAAAAAGGGCTCTGGCTCTCTAGCCTCCCTTTCCCTTTCAGTCCTCCTTTCCCAGCACAGGGAGAATGGATGCCTTGCCTTGCCTTTCCCTAAGAGATAACAGGCCTGGGCTGGCAGCCAGAGCAAGGTGCCAGGGCTGGGAGTGAACGCGTTGAAGGCTGCTGAGGCTGATGCAGGACAGTCTCCCCGCCGCTCCCTCTTCAGCGGTGATTCATAGGGGCAGTTCAAGCAGCAGCCAAAGGACAGAAGTCTAGGCCTCCACATCCCCTGCCCCTGCCCCTCTGCCATCAATACGCCTGGGCACAAAAGGCTCAAGGAGACGCCCCAGACCCTGTGAGTGACAGAAGCCCGTAAAGAGGAGAAGCAGCTCTGTGGATGTTGAGTTCTCCCTCCAAACAGGCCTGGGCCCCTTCTTGGCAAAGTGGGGCTTGATCTGTGACTTTGAGTGGAACCTCAGGTTCCACAGACTCCTGGGGAGACAGCTGGCCCTTGAGAGGCAACCTAGAGGCCCACAAGTCATTACAAGCCCGGTTCCCACAAGCTGGGGAGCTGCCTGTGACCACAGAGGCAAGACCCTAACGAGAAAGTCAGGCTAGCAGTCAGAAGCAGGAAATGCTGACTGCTCTCAGGACGGGAGGAAAGCTGTTGTGGGTGTTGGCTTCACTGCTGAGAACCCGGCTGGCTGGGGCAGGTCAGATGGAGAGTTTCCCAGGGCTCCTTGCAAAGAGCCTGAGAAACCTCTTGGTGATCAAGGGTGCGTGCCTGGAGGGCGGGACCTGAATCAGCCTTCCCAGAGCTCTCCTGAGGGGCGGCCCGTGGTGGACCACACTAATGAGCCCATAACAGTCCTTTGATTAAGCAGCTCCCAGCACAGCGACTTGATTGAAACATGCCGAGGCCAGCAACTCGTTCCCACCGCTCCCAGGTTCCCCGGGCAACAGCCCACAGGAGGGGGACCCAAGTGCTGGGAGGCAGCGGTGCCGAATGCCCAAACTCACTGAGGGGCTGCCAGCATGTGTCTGGGGTGGGAGTTCCAAGAGTGGGGACACCAGCAGCCAGGGGATTAAGAACTTGGGAACTGGGTGGGGTGCAGGAGGCTTCCTTCCAGAAGACTGAGGGGCTGCCAGACATCTGCTGAGTCTTCTGGGGGCCCAGGTTCCTGAGCAGGCTGAAAACTAGAGATGCTGACCACCCCAGCCCTTGGGCCGGGAAGATGTTCTCCAAAGGATGACAGAATACAAGGGCAGACACTCTTCTTTAGTCTAGGGAGACCCCAGTTCCTAATTCCCTCCAAATGTGCTTCAACTGCAGACACACACTCACGAACTACCAGGACACTTCTGCTAAGACCTGCTGGCATTAAATCATTCACTGGAATGATGATCTGGGAACTCTCTGTGGCTGGAGTGACCTTCGGGGGTCCCCATCTCCCACCTCCATACTAGTTCTGTCCAGGGGAAGAGACCTGTGACTCTGGTTGTCAGTAGAGACAGGGGTGGCAGTCTGGGACATGGCTAGGACTGGGAGTGGGGGTACCAGAAGCTGTTTCTTCTTGTGCTGGGCTCATTTCAAATGTTACACTTTGAGCTTTTGCTACAGTAACTACCAACACCGCACAGACAGAAATCTAATGTTACCAAGTGGGACTTTTAAAATGTATTTATAACTTTATGGTTCAAAGTAATTTTGTTATGAAACAATGTAATAACAACAGTGGAAAAAGGCAAGATAATTTATGGGACACAATATCCCTAAAGCACTAGCTTCCATTTCTACCTCTGGGCTTAGCGGGAGAAGAGCAGTTGGTATCCTTTGTTTGCTGTTTGTTTTAATTAAGGGTTAGGACTTTGGTGGGGAGTAGGGGGAGGGCATCAGCTGCGAGCAGACACATGCGGGCGGAGGAAAACATACCGTACTAAGAGGAGTGCGGCCCCCAGACCGGGCTACCCACAAAGCTGGTGTGGTTCCTTCCTTTTTACTCTGACTCCCGTGGTTTCTCTAACTCACCACAAACAAAGCGTGGGTACCTTTTGGATGGAGGGCAGATCCTCTTTCTGAAGCCCCAATTCCCTTTCTTTCTTTTTTTCTTTTTCAGACAGGGTCTCACTTTGTAGCCCTAGCTGGCCAGGAACTCTATGTAGGGCAGGATAGCTTCAAACTCATAGAGATCCTCCTGCCTCTGCCTCCCAAGTGCTGGGATTAAAGCTGTGTGTCAACACACCTGGCCCTGATTCCTTTTCTTGATATTCTTGTGAAAGGTAAGTAAATTGCTTTCCCCCTACCCCAAAACACAGTCAAAAGCCAAAAAAGAAGCATGGTAGACCGGGCAAGTGACCTTTGGAGACCTGGGCAGGGTGGTCACTGGGAAGAGCTAATGGCTCTTAGCCCCAAGCACTGTGACATCAGCTCTGACCCTCACTCCACACAGGGAGCACACTAACAGAATGCTCTGGACAGTCGCCAGGTTCTGCTCAACGGTTTCCATCAGGACAAAAGGGAGCAGCTGATGTGGGGTAGCCACTGTGGCCTGCCCAGCCTGGCCACAGAGTTCACTTCCTGTGAATTCTGGTGAGAATTCCGTCTAGTCACTGGAGGCTATCCCCACGTTGCTTCACCCTCCATGTCCTGTATCTTGATTTCCTGGGGTATGGGAAGTTTTCTATTCCTCACACCTGGATGTCCACTGTCGTTAGTGGTTCCGGCAGTGGCCAGGAGAGCACCTCGTTTCGGGGAACGGGAAGGAGTTCGGTCAAGAGGTGCCCCTGGAGCTGTGAGGACAGCAGCAGCACCCATTCTCCATAACCACACCCAGAGCTCAGGCTCTGAATCCCAGGGCAGCTCCCAGCTCAGGATGGGTGCCCTAGGGCACTGCCCTGGGAGGGAGGGCTGGCAGCGAGGGAAGAGCGGACAGAAAAAGGAAGGAGAAAAGGATGCTTCTCACCTGTAACCAGGGTCCATGAGCTGCGTAAGGGTGCTCCTCAGTGGCAAAGGCGCCTTCCACTCCCGTGGACACAAAGGTGATGGCCATGTCACCTGTGATACTCTTGTAGGTGAAGTGCCGGCCATGTAGGAGTCTGCCCCTGGGGATGGGAACATGGACACAGTGGGGATCTGGGCCTAGAAACACAATTCCGAGCCAAGGTGCTAGGGCTACAGAGCGACGTTCCCTGAGGCAGAGTGCCTGGCCGGTGCCCTCCTGAGGGCCCAGCTGCCCTCTAACGGGACTTTTAACCAAACATGTTCACTGTAGCACATTAGTGACAGGCACCACCAGCTCTCTGAAGGCATCCTTCCAAGTGTGCCTAGCCAGTGGACACTCTAGATCAGAGCTCAACGGGCCTCAGGGCAGGTGAGAACACTGAGGCCAAAGAGAGAAGTTAAGAGGGTGCCAACATCATGTGCGGAGTGAAGAAGGACTCCTGCCTCCCAGTAGGGAACTTCTGTGCCCACGCAGGACCTTCCATTTGTTCCTGGGCTTTCCTGTAACACGTAAGCAGGTATCCTAGAGGCTCTGAGACAGTCTTTAAAGACACAAAAACAGCCGGGCGGTGGTGGCGCACGCCTTTAATCCCAGCACTCGGGAGGCAGAGCCAGGCGGATCTCTGTGAGTTCGAGGCCAGCCTGGTCTCCAAAGCGAGTTCCAGGAAAGGCGCAAAGCTACACAGAGAAACCCTGTCTCGAAAAACCAAAAAAAAAAAAAAAAAAAAAAAAATAAAGACACAAAAACAAAAGTCTGAAGCCAAGCAGGGTCACTGCACGAAGTCGCCATAATCCCCAGTCTGGAAATATACTTGGAGGAAGGGCAGGCCGTGGCACCCAATGGGCAGGGATGCCAAGTGGTGAAGGAGGCAAAACCGGTTCATTGCATCTCGGCTGCTTCAGATTAACCCTTCCCCAGGCT
Source organism: Peromyscus californicus insignis (assembly GCF_007827085.1). NCBI lineage: Eukaryota > Metazoa > Chordata > Mammalia > Rodentia > Cricetidae > Peromyscus > Peromyscus californicus. The sequence continues at coordinate 15,747,359 of NW_026294562.1, forward strand.
AAACGGCCAAGCTGTGCCCAAGCAGCTGCTAGGAGGATACAGCGGAGTCTGGCGCTGGCCCTGGGAGGTTCCCCTCACTCAGACCACTCGATACCTCTGCCCTGCTGCTCAGGGCAGTTGGCTAAGGCTGGCTCAAATTGTAACTCCTCCCCCACTTCTCCTGGCTCTTGGAACCATGGGCAGGGTTCAAACCATGCAATTCCTTCCTCCTTGTCATTGTCCCCTCCAGTTTATGGGGATTCTTGCTGCCTCCTGTGCTAGCAAGTGAGGATGGAACTCAAAAGGGTTTGGAGGAAGCCAGCCGCAAGAGATCCAGCCTAGTGCAGTGTTCTGAACAGCTGCATTCTGGCTCTCACAGCAGAAGAGACACAGCTGGGCTCTCAGTCACTCAATGAGGCTGCTGGGCTGGTCACTGGGCTTTCTAAAGAACTGAGTGGCTTGCATAGGAAAAGCATCAAGCAAAAGGAGGAAGAGCCCAACCTGTCAGAACCCTCCCACTCCTGTGACCTGTTTATGGGATGGCAGGGGCCATCCTAGACTCTCTTGGTTACTCGACTTCTCAAATGGGGGGCACAGCTGAAGGACATTTCTGGACAAAAGAGTGTTCTCAGCATCTACTCCCCATGGAGTCTGACTCTGAAACTTCTCAGAGAACCAGAGAATAAGAAAGCCAGGTGTGGGGCACAAACCTTCTACCCCAGCTCTCAGAGGCAGAGGATCTCTGTGAGTTCAAGGCCAGCCTGTGTCGGGGGAAGGCAGACTGTGGAGGCTCTGAGGCCTGCAGGGTACTGTGGAATGGACTGTTTCAGCTCACCTTAGGCAGAGAGGAATGAGGGCCCCCGACTCCTGGTTAAATTTCAGATGTACACTCTCAAGTTGCCGAGTGCGGATCAGCTCGTGGGGGACAATGGCCGTGGAGCTGTCACTTTCCAAGCTGTCTTTGCGGCTCCTGTCGAACAAGCACGGGGAGAGCAAATGGGACTTCCTGGCCGAGTTCCTGGTTAGCAACTACGGTGCCTGTTAACTAGGGTAACAGCACCCTTCACCATGCACTAGCCAAGGGTCAGCGTGCGTCAAGCACTTCTCACTGGCTGCCTATGCCTCCCGGCAGCCCATAAGGTGGGCACACTGGGGCTGAAGTGGCTAAGTTACATGTGCAGGTAGCACAGCCCATAAAGATGGGGAGCTGGCATTTGGTCGGAAGTCGGCCAGGTTCTAGAGCCCACATCCTTGGCCAACACACACCACAGTGGCTTGTTTGTCCCGTGAAATCAACAGGCGCTCTAAGGAGCCTTTTCCCCCTGCCTTCAAGCCCTGGAGTCTGACACGGGACAACAGTTCAAGGAGCTTCTGCTAGCTGACCTTTGGGTTCTGAGCAAGCACACTCCTTCATAAGGCCAGGCAAGGCAGCGGTGTCTTCTTCTAAGCAGGGTAGCACAATCCTCGCGGAGGGGTGAATGCTGGGCCCTTAGGAGTCAGATGCATGTGGCTGGGTGACACTTAGCTGAGCTTCATTGGTGTGTTGTGTGTGTGTGCGCGTGCGTGTGTGCGGACATGCATGGATGTGTGTGTGTACCTGTACATGTGTATGGTGTGGTGTGTGTGTGGTTCAGTGTGTGCTGTGTGCATGTGTGGAAGCCCAGAACTAGATCCCTCGACAGTGACCTTGGTCACACTAAGCTGTCACTGTTGCTCATGCTCCCTCCAGCTCAGCTCCCCACCAACAGCTTGTCCCACAGCTGGGCTACTGGGTCCCTTGTCATTCTAAGTTTTGCTTTTCTTTCCTTTTTTTCCTATTTTTTCCCCCGAGACAGGGTTTCTTTGTGTAGTTTTGGTGCCTGTCCTGGATCTCACTCTGTAGACCAGGCTGGCCTCGAACTCACAGAGCTCCGCCTGTGAGTGCGCCTCCACTACCTGGCAAGTTTTGCTTTTCAAATTCAGCCATCCTCACTGACCTCCCAAATCTTCCTCAGCAGGAAAAGAGGGTCATCCACTGATACCATTCAAAAGGCGGGGCTCTGGTTTGGGCTGTGAAACCCAGAACAAGTCTTCAAGTATCCATCAAAACACTAGGTGAGGATCATTCATTTTTTGTTTGTTTTTAAATCATTTAAGCACCAGGCAGGAGCTACTCAAGATATCTGAGGTGGACAGCCACCCAGGAGCAGGCCTCATCCTGCTAACAGAGGGTGAGCGCAGGGGCCCACCTGAGTGGCCAGGCCTTGGCTCAGCACTCTCTTCTCCCCAGGTAGATCCACCCCTAGCTGTGACCACTCTGTCACACTGTTAAGTGCAATGCCTCCTGCAACTTCCCAAACTACCTTGGGAACTGTCTTTCCCTTGGCAAGCACTTCACAAGACCTGTGAAGGAGACAAACGGGCAAGAAGACCATGGTATTTCAAGACTGGAAAGAAACTCAACCTGCTTTCTCCACCTCTTTCCTTTTCAAAGAGGGGACATATCCAAGGCCAGACAAAGACCATGTCAGTGGAGGCCAGCTTGTGAATCCTGGACTTCTGACCACCTTCTATGCCGGCCTTCCAAGGAGGGCAACCCCACATCTCATCCAGGCACTACTGATAGGTTCAAAGGTGATATGGGGGTGCTCCTGGAGCCCAAACAAGAGCAGAGGACTGGAAATGACAGCGGCCAGGTTTGTCAAGGGCTTCCTCTGTGCCAGGCTCTGTTACATGCACAGGCTCACTCAGTGGGTCCTCACAGCAAGCATGGAAACTCTCTTAGCCCTTTACAAATGAAGTGAGCAGAGACAACTGCAAGGTCACAGTGGGGGTTTTATCTGGGGTGCTGGGGTTGAAACTCAGAGGTTCATGCATGCTAGGCAAATGCTTTACCACCGAGCCCCAGCCTGAGCCCCGCTGAGTGACTAAGTGGCAGAGCCAGGACGTGACCCTTATACTCACTCCCATGTGCATCTGAGGCCTGGGCTGCAGGGGGTGGGACCTTCTGGAGGATCCCAGCCTCAGTGGGCCAGGCAAAAATGCTGATGAATAGCCATGGGAGGTGGGGTGGGGGCTGGTAGAGAAGAATCACATAGTACACAGGGCTAGAGAGTCTCAAGCTGGAGGGAAAAATAAATTGTTGAAAGTCAGCTAAAGTCACCTTGGTAACTGCCACAACACACTCACCCAGAACGGGGACATCAAACCCAACTGCAAACAGCTTTAAAGAAGAAGCGGCAAAGAACTTAATCATCTGAAGAATTAATGTGACAAGTGCCCACATTTACACCTCCCACCAACCTTCAATCATTTGAGAAAACATACTTTAATCTTTTAAGAAAAAAAAAATCTCAAAATGCTAGATCTGCATTCCTGGAGCCTGGGTATTTCCGGCATACTGCTTCAATGGGAAGGCTTCACACGCGCAGGAGCCCAGCTTTTTGCTGATTTGTTTTTTCTGGACATCGATGCAGAAGCATGAATTATTTGTGTGGGCTGGGTGAGGTATTAAATCTGCAGCCGACACAGGTTTGCAATGTTTTGCATGGTTGTCAGCTTAATCTTAGTCATAAAGAAATAAGCAGTGTGCTCGGCAGCAATGGCCTGATTTTTCAGCTGGGCTTTCTCCCCGAGCTCTCCATAGAGGATAAGGCAGAGTTTTTGGGGGTGGGGGCTGGGAAGGAGAGGGACTTCCTGGGAGGCATGACCTACAGCCACTGGCGAGGCCTAAGGGACATGGGACCAGGAGCATACTCTAGGAGGCAGAGTATCACACATCACGGGTTCACGTCCTAGGTGACCTTGGCAAGTAACAACCTTTGTCTTTCCTTTTTTTGAGACCAGGTCTCGCCATGTAGCCCAGGCTGGTCTTTAATTTTATTACGTTTATTTGGTGTGTGTGTGTGTGTGTGTGTGTGTGTATGTGTGTGTGTGTGTGTGCACAGATATGCCAGTGTGCACAGAATTGGAGGACAACCTGCAGGGGCTGGCTCTCCTTTTCTACCACGGGGAGCCTAGGGATCAAACTCAGGTCCATCAGCCTTTGTGGGTCTGACTTTATCTGTTGAGGCATCAGCTCTCCACCTCTCCAACTCCCAGGCTGGTCCTGAACACACTGCTCTCCTCTTGACTCAACATCTGGAGTGCTGGGATTCCACATGTGTAGCGCCATGTGCTTTCTTTCCCTAAGCTTCGATCCCTCCTAGATGGAAATAAGCAACAGCAGGGTCACGATCATATTTAAATGAGATGCGTCTGATGAGGCGTCTAACGCGGGTGCATAGGGTGCTGCAGGTGCTGCAGCTCCTCCTGCAAGAATGGTGATGGCAATAGAAACTGGTTTGCCGTTATCCTGGGTCCAGAGTCCAATAGCCTCTGGCCAGATCAGTTCGTCTGCTGAGCAAAGGTCTTGGAAGGGGGTATCTAAGACTGGCTTGAAAGGGAGACCGGGAGTAAATGCTTCATCCTGGTCAACCAGTGGTGCTCTGGGAAGGCCGGATTAAAGGCAAAGGAAATCCCTCAAGGCTTTTGCTCCACTGAGGAAGATGGTGGCCAAGCCATCTTGCAATCTGCCTTTGCAATTCTCAAACCACCAGCCTTTAAGCAGCCCGGCACTTTAATCCATCTTTCCCTGGTAGCCTTTTGCACCCCGGAGGCTGCTCTTGAATCCTATCAACAGCCTCTTTTTCTTGGATACGTGGCCCTAACTTTCAACTACATTCTTGACAAGGTTCTGAAATCCTCCATCCCTTCAAGCCACCCTCCCTTGGATTCATTTGAGCTCGTCAAAGCTAGAGTGTCACATCTGGCAGTGAAGCGGCATGTGGACATAAGTATAGTATGTGGCCTAACCAGTGCAGAGCTCAGAGGCTCTGGGACCACTCTTGTCTGCAGCAGCTTATTTCTATTAAAACTGTCATCAAATTGTCTTCCTCTGTAACCTCATCATACTGCCAACTCACACAGCACTCCCTCTGTCAACGAAGTCTTACTCAGGTTTTCTTCGACAGGCTACCCTCTCCTCTCCTGTCCAGTGTGTGCTGTGGATTATCGGAAGCTAAGAGCAGAACTCTACAGTATCTGGCTAGGGTTTCAGGCAGTGTGGATGAATCTGAACTCTGGCGTCCGTCATCTCCACATCCCTTCCTGACTTCACATCACTGACATGACCGGTCGACTTGCTATCGACATTCTCAATCCAGCTGATTAAACTGAAAACAGACCTGGGCTGGGCAGATAGATTGGTAACACTGCTTTTTGGGTATATTCATCCAACCGATTAAAAATAAATCCACCTTTCCTATCACCATCCTGTATGCTCTCTGGACATTTCTGTCTTGGCCTGTAATGATGTCAGAGTATATTCAAGATGTCTGGCTCAATGCTGCCTAGGCCAGGCCACAGCACATCTTTTGTCTTACAGACAGGTGAGCACTACGCCTGACTTGAGTCTCTCGGGGTTGTTTCCGATAGCACTCAAAGCTCCTTGCTGAACAATCCAGTCCAGACTTTTCCTGAGAGTGATAACAAGCATTACTGGTCCAGAAAGTGCAAGATGCTCTCAGCATCCTCAACTTGTACACACTGCCAGTCTGCTGGCACCTATCTCCTCCATTCCCCAGATGAACATGACTCTCATCTGCCAATTCTTCGCACAATATATGTGGCCTACAAGTTGTGAAAGCAGCCGGGCGGTGGTGGGACACACCTTTAATCCCAGCACTCGGGAGGCAGAGGCAGGCGGATCTCTGTGAGTTCGAGGCCAGCCTGGTCTACAGAGTGAGATCCAGGACAGGCACCAAAACTACACAGAGAAACCCTGCCTCGAAAAACCAAAAACAAACAAACGTGTGAAAGCATGGCTTCTGTGCTCGTGGCTCGTTGATGGTTGATAATCATTTGTTTGGAGATGGAAACAGAACACAACTCCAGTGCATTCTGCTTCCTTTGTAGCTGCTCAGTGTTACTCTGTCTAAACAACAAAGCCTAGGTGTTCTTCTTGCTCCAAAGAAATGAAGTCCTTTATGCCAGTCATGATTTGTCTGTCAAGACCCAGCCCTTGACTTCAGCTTTGCCTTGTTGTGGTTTTGGTTTTTTCGAGACAGGGTTTCTCTGTAACAGCTCTGGCTGGCCTCGGACTCCCAGAGATCCACCTGCCTCTGTTGGGATTTAAGGCGTGCACCACCACACCCAGCCACTCTTGCTTTTATTTTTGGCTTTTCTTTCCTTTCTTTCTTCTTCCTTCCTTCTTTTTTGAGACAGAGTTTCTCTGTTTAGCCCTGGCTGTCCTGGAACTCACTCTGTGTATCAATTCAAATCAACTCACTCTGTATATCAATCTCAGATTCAGAGATTCACCTGTCTCTGCCCCCAGGTGCTGGGATTAAAGGCATGCACCACTACGCCCAGAAAATTGCAGCTCTTCTTGGCCTTGCTATTTACATCTGTGCTGGTATAATTCACCTCTCCTTCTAGCTATTATCCAAATGATTTTTAAAAATGTGAATTATGTGCTTAATTCTTTACATACCTACCCTGGTATCTAGAGGTATCATGTATCCTTTTCAGGGAACTATTCACAGGACTACTGGTATCTCTTATTTTTAAAATGGTTACTGTTGTGTGGTGTGGGTGACAGGGTGCACGTGCAGAGGTCGGAGGGCGGCTCTGTGGCAGCTCTCTTCCACCTTTGCCTGGGATCTGTTGCACACCCAGTGTTTTTACTCAGAGCCATCTCGAGGATTTTTACAGAGTGGAGACAATGGTGTCTCTCCTGTGCTGAGCTCTTCATATACATCGCTTCCTTTCATTTTCATAAGAACCCTATAAATAGGAGTTACTTCCCTCACCTTAAAGCTAAGAAACGGAAACCCAGAGACCTTAAGTAACAAGCCCAAGTCATGCAATGTGCACTTAAAAGCTGAAGCAACATCTTAGCTCTTTCCGATGCCAACACCACAACCCAGTGAGGCGGGAGGTTTTTTAAATCCCTGCATTTGAAAGGCAGAGCCAGGCCAATCTCTGTGAGTTCGAGGCCAGCCTGATCTATAGAGAGGGTTCCAGGACAGAGGAGCTGTTACACAGAGAAACCCTGCCTTGAAAAATCAAAACAAGAACAGGGATGGGAACATGGCCCAGGCAAGTGCTGTGCTGGCCACACAAACATGGAGAGTTCAGATCCCAGGCATCCATGTGAAAGCTGGGGATCTGGGGCTGGAGAGTGGCTCAGTGGTCAAGAACTTTTACTGTTCCTGCAGAAGGACCAGGTTTGGGTTCCCAGCACCCATGAGGTGGCTCACAACTGCCTGCAACTCCAGTTCCAGGGGACTGGATGCTCTCCTGAATTCATGTGGTGTACATCCTCATGCAGGCTCACATACATTTTTAAGATCTTTAAAAGTTGGCATAGGCACATGTCTGTAACTCTAGCAGGATGGTAGAGTCTAGCCAATCTGTAAGCTCAGGGTTCAGGGAAAGACCCTGTCTCAAACAGTAAGACAGAGGGGGACAGCTAACTCAATGTCTAGCTCTAGACTCCATATGCACTCACTCACTCTCTCTCTCTCTCTCTCTCTCTCTCATACACACACACACACACACACACTTTCATGCACATACAATTTCCCATGCCTCCGTTGACTTCATTAAACAAAGTCCAATCATGTAGGCAAGGCTGGCCTGGAACTACCTATGCAGCCTAGGCTAGCCTCAAATTTGCATTTCAGGCACTGGGATTATAGACCTGTGCCACTACACCAGGCTTCCCTGAGTTCTAAAAGGAGCTGCCTCCCTGGAATACAAGACTGCGCTTCTTGAAAATTTTGTTTTAAGAGCTGCTTCTAGAAAAATAGACACGGCACGGCTACATTTGATGTGCTGCCCCTCAGATAGCGAGTCACAGAATGCTGGCACTCTGGACTGAGAGCTACAGAGGAAAAGTGAACTGCTTTCATTTTTTGTAAGCCAGCCAGCATTTTCCAACCTTTGTCAAGAACTCCCTTTTCACTGAACACCAAAATCCTGTGGGGACGCCCTCTGCAGACCAGGCCAGGTGCCACTCTGACAGGGCTCTGGGTTTCCCCTTCTGAGCTCTGCCATGCCCAGTTGCTTCCTTCCAAGGCTATGCCAGTCCTGCCTCATTACACTTCCTGATGGTTAGAAGATCCAGAGTCCCTCACTCCACAACAGACGCTCTTACAGGACTCTCAGAGGATTCTCTGATGTTCACGCCAACTCATCTGGATTCCAGGGAAGTTGAAGTTCCTGAGGGCTTGCCTTTGAGGATAGTGGTTTTCATTGTTGTTTTTTTTTTTTTGTCTCTGCCTCCCAAGTGCTGGGATTAAAGGCATGCACCACCACACCCAGGAAGTATAAAGTGTTTTTACCTGGAATGTGTCATAAGTCTTTCCAAGGGCAGGGCAAGCTGTAATAGCTCACATAACAGTATTTCTTTTTCTTTTCCTTTGGTTTAGTTTAGTTTTTTGCGATGGGAATCTCACCACTGTAGTCCCAGATGGCCTTGAACTCATAATCACTTTGGTTAACCTTGCCAGCGTTCCTGGGCAGCTTCTGGTTGCAGGTATGTGCCAGCACACTGTCTCCTCTTCTAAAGAGCCAAATGGTCCCCCAAGGCTCACTACCAGTCCGCAGTACTCCAGGTCCCCTCAGAAACGCACTCATCTGTTAGCTGCTGCTTCTGTGTCCTTCCAATATCCAGGTATGTGCTGCCACAGCCAACATGGTGGATTCTTCTGAGCTCTTCCTTGACTCTGTAACCTATGTTGGCCCCAAACCCACACCAGTCCTCCTGCCTGACCCTCCAGTGCTAGGGTCATAGGCATGAGCTACCATGCCTGGTTATTCCTTGATGTGTGTATTTTGTGTGTATGTAGAGTAGGTAGGCCTGAGGACAACGTTGGGGGTCTTTCTCAATCACTATTCACCTTACTGTTGAGACAGCTCTCACTGAACCCCGAGCTTGCTGATTTGGCTAGAAGGGCTGGATGGATCCCCTGATCTCTGCCTCTGGAAGTATAGGTGTGTGGAGCATGACTCCTTTTTAAGATTCATTTTATTTACAATTATGTGTATTTCTTTATGGGTCTGTGCACACGGGTGCGAGTGCCTGAGGCCAGAAGGGGGCAGGGAGGCTCTGGTGCTCGAGGATACAAGGGGCTGTGAGCCTTCTGACGCGGGTGCTGAGAACAGAGCCGCTCTGAAAGGGCAGCATGTGTTCTTAACCACTGACCCATTTTCCAGCCGCTGCCACTGGCTCTGTTTTATTTTCTTTGAAAAGGTCTTGCTGTAAGCCCTGGTGGTCCTTGAACTTACTAAGTATAGAAGGCTGACCTTGAACTCACTCTTCTTCCAGCATACAGTAATTAAAGGTGTGTCCTACCACACTTGACCTAATTTTTTAAAAATGTCTTACATTTTTGCCAGGCGGTAGTGGCCCATGCCTTTAATCCCGGTGCTTGGGAGGCAGAGGCAGGTGAATCTCTGTGAGTTCAAGGCCAGCCTGGTTTACAGAGTGAGTTCCAGGACAGCTAGGGCTACACAGAGAAACACGGCCTCAAAAAAAAAAAAAAAAAAAAAAAAAGTCTTACATTTTTATTGGAGTGTGTGCACACATACACAGGTATACACGGGTCAGAAGAAAACTTCCAATAGTTGGTTCCCTTTTCCACCGTGTGGATCTGAGAGGGAACTCCGTTCACCTTCACGTTGCCTGGGTCTTTCATTGAACGTGGAGCTCACAGATTTGGCTACACTGACGGTCAGTGATCTGCCTGCCTCTGCTGCCCAGGGCTGGAGTTACGGACGTGTACTAGGCCTGGTTTTTACGTGAGTGCTGGCAATCCGCATGCAGGCCCTCAGGTGCACTCAGCAAGCGCTTCGCTGACGATCCATCGCCCTACCACGACAGTCTCTTAGTTGCATCAGTTTACAGTATACATCTGTTTGTTTTATGTACCGTGTATGGAGGTCAGAGGAACTTTTGGGAGTCAGTTCTCTCACCCTACCATGTGGGTTCTGGGGACTGAAGTCATATTGTCAGGCTTGGGAGAAAGTACCTTTGTCTGCTGAGCCATTTCATGGGACACACACACACACACACACACACACACATTTGAGACAGGTCCCAATGTCCCACTATGTGGCCCTGGCTGGCCTGGAGCGTGCTATGAACACCAAGTTGGCCTCAAAGTCAGAGATCACCTGCCTCACATAAGGCTTCCCTAGGTTTTAATATATTTTATTTCAATTGCCAACATTTCTCTTTTTTCCTCACCCCCCCCCCCCCAGACAGGGTTTTTCTGTGTAACCCCGGCAGTCCTTGAACTCATTTCTGTAGATCCGCCTGCCTCTGCCTCCGAGTGGTGGGATTAAAGGTGTGCGCCACCACAGCTCAGCCACATTTTTGACATTTTTTTAAAAATTTTATGTCTAGAGGGTTTGCCTGAACGTATGTCTATGCACTGTGTGTGTGTATAGTGCCCGTGGAGGCCAGAGGAGGGAATCGGATCCCCTGAGATTAGAGTTACAGTTGTGAGTCACTATGTAGCTGCTGGAAATTGAACCTGGGGCCTCTGGAAGAGTAGCCAGTGCTCTTAACCAGAGAGCCATTTCCCCAGCCCTACTGGCCAGCATTTCTTCTCTCTCTCTCTCTCTCTCTCTGTTTTTCAAGACACAGTTCCTCTGTGTAACAGCCCTGGCTGTCCTAGAACTCATTTCATAGGTCCGCCTGCCTCTGCCTCTCTTGAGGGCTGGGAGCCTGGCAGTCAGCATTTCTAATTTAGGCTTCATCTATGGACTCCACTCTGGAGGCTGAGCTTTGAGCTCTCTTCTATCCCAGTCACTTCTTCCGAAAGTAATTCCCTGGTACCATCGTGCGGACCACAGTAAATAGTCCCATGACTGGCTACATTAATGCTTCTCACCACCAAACCATGCAGGCTACTTAAGGAATACCATTCCTTCGGCCAGCCACAAGTAAGAAGTCGGCCTAGGGAGTGGAGTTCCCTGTAGAGAAGAGAAGAGGGAAGAGAGAGATGAGGCTCCTCCTCACACAATTCTGTATGTTCTTTGGATTCAATAACTGTTTATTTCTGTGATGCCAGGGATGGAACCCAGGGCCTTGCCTACTAACACGTGCTAGTCAGATGCTACACTCCCAGTTCAACTGTCCTAGTGCTTATGTATTTATCAGCTCTTAACTGCTGGGACATGGCTCCAGCCTCTTTTCGTTGCTTCTTTCTTTTTTTGGTTTTTCCAGACAGGGTTTCTCTATGTAACAGTCCTGGCTGTCCTGGAACTCACTCTGTAGACCAGGCTGGCCTTGAACTCAGGGATCTGCCTGACTCTGCCTTCTTGTTGCTTGCCTTTTGTTCTTGCTGCACATCTGTCACCTGGAGTCATGCTTCAGCGTGGTCCTGACTCCCCCACCTCCTCATGTTGGAGCCCTGGCTGGTTAGGTTAGGTTTGCTTGTGTCGGCCTGACACAAGCTAGCGTCATCTGGGAAGAGGCTGGGGTCTCAACTCAGAAACTGCCCCATCAGATTGGCCTGTAAGCCAGCCTGTGGGACATTTTCTTAATTCATGATTGATGTGGATATGGGAGGGTCCAGTCCACTGGGGCGATGGCCCTCCCACTCGGGCGGTCCCCGGGTGGTATAAGAAAGCAGGCTGAGCAAGCCATGGTGGAGAGCAAACCATGAGCAGCATTCCTGCATGACCTCCGCTTCAGCTCCTCTTAGCAGGTTCCTGCCTTGAGTTCTGTCTAGACTTCCCTCAGTGACGGACTGTGACATGGAAGTCAAGATGAAATAAGCCCTTTCCACCCCAAGTCACTGCTTGTGGCTATGGTCTTAATCACCACAATAGAAAGGGAACTAAGAGTCCTCCCCACACCTCGCCTGTCCTCCTCACCCACAGTGAGGAGGATTACATAAGCTAGCAGATTTACTTGACGGTCAGTATGTTTACCCCAGCCAGATGTTTTCCACTTGCCTGTACCTTCAAGGCTTTCCAGGGAAGTAAAATGCCAGTTTCATTCTGCATTCATATGTAGACTTTCATATTATCAGTTATTGTACTTTTCTCACCTTTTCTGTTTTACTTTTTGATATGGAAATATAGGATATAGATATGATAGGATAAAAGGATGGATTGTGGAATCTACTTTTTTTGTTTGTTTGTTTTTTTGTTTTTTGAGACAGAGTTTCTCTTTGTAGCTTTAGAACCTGTCCTGGATGTGTTTACTCACTCTGTAAACCAGGCTGGCCTCGAACTCACAGAGATCAGCCTGCCTCTGCCTCCCAAGTGCTGGGAACTTATTTCTATTTTACGTGCATTGACGTTTTGCTATGGAACTGGAGTCACAGATAGCTGTGAGCTGCCATGTGGGTGCTGGGACTTGAACCCAGGTCCTCTGGAAGAGCAGTCAGTGCTCTTAACCACTGAGCCATCTCTCCAGCCCCGAACCTACTTTTAAAGAGCAACTTGTTTAAAACATTTTACATTGGTATAGATTTTAGTTTATTGACACAAATTTAAAGTTAATTTTGTTATACTGTATATATATTTCTACTCTTGTTTAAGGTATTATGTTTATGTAATTCATTTAAATGGTAATGGATAATTAAGAAATACAGATTAGGGCTGGAGCGATGGCTCAGTGATTAAGAGCACTGACTGCTCTTCCAGAGGACCCGGGTTCAATTCCAGCACCCACATGGCAGCTGACAACTGTCTTTAACTCCAAGATCTGACACCCTCACATAGACATATCTGGAGACAAAACACCAATGCAAATAAAATAAAAATAAATTATTAAAAAAATACAGATTAATAATTAGTCTTCTATGATAGTCAAACTTACAGTCATGTTAAGTTTTCTAGATATACATAGATATAATTCAATTAGGTAAGTAATCTTCAAACACTTCAAAGACCTACAGAATATGGCATTTAAAATGTTTTAAAAACTTAGACTTTCTGGACAGTGAGACACATCTGCTCCTGGCAGGACCAATTTACTTCGGAGAGGAGGGTGGGCATCAAAGACACTCTATATGGAGTTTATCTTCTTGGCAAAAATAGACATTTTGGCAAGTAACTGTTCTTGCCTGGACTGCTTGACAAAATGTTGTATTGACTGGACATGCAGGACCCATAGAAAGGTGACCACTGAACTTTGCAAGGCGAGATGGTCCTTCAGGTTCCTGCTTCACAGAGGAGACTGCCAGACATTCTACAGGACACAGAGAAAAAAAATGACTGAGAGACTAGACCTATGAGCTAAAGATGGATGTCCCAAAGTCACAGAGGAACTTTGGGTAACTGTCCAGGCAGGCAGCTGTCTCTGTCAATTCCAGATTTTTGAAAGTTGCTTACAATGCATTTCCTGTTTACTTAGGTAGTATTATATCCTTCTGGGGGCTTTGATGTAGTTGAAGACTAGATAGTTATAGGATAAAACCTTCTGGGGCTGGAGAGATGCTCAGAGGTTAAGAGCACTGGCTGCTCTTCCAGAGGTCCTGAGTTCAATTCCCAGCAACCACATGGTGGCTCACAACCATATGTAATGAGATCTGGCACTCTCTTCTGGTCTGCAGGCATACATGTAGGCAGAACACTCTATACATAATAAATAAATCTTTTTAAAAAAAAGTTAAAACCTTTTGTTTAGACAGAAAAGGGGAAGTGATGGGGGGAATGTCTTTCTGTATGCTGTGAATGTGTTGCTCTGATTGGTTGATAAATAAAGATGTTTGGCCTATGGCAAGGCAGCTTAGAGGCAGGCAGGAAATTCAAAGAGAGAGACAGGAAGAAGGTGGTGGGGGGGACAGGGGACACGGATGGGGGGGCAAACGGGGTCGGGGACTGGGGGATGGGACGGGCCGCCAGCCAGCTGCCCAAGCAACATGTAATGGGACGCAGGTAAAGCCATGGAACATGTGACAATACATAGATTAATAGTTATGGGCTAATTTAAGATATAAGAGCTAGCTAGCAAAAGGCCAAGCAGTTATAATTAATATAAGCCTCTGTGTGTTTACTTGGGGGATGCGAGTGGGAGAGATTTGTCCCGACAGCCAGCAGACGAGGACACAGGAAAACTTCTAGCTACAACTTTTTAAATTATTTCTTTTTTTAAAATATATTTTATTTTATTTTTATGTGCATTTGTGGTTTTGCCATGGGTGTCAGGGTCCCTTGAAACTGGAGGTACAGACAGATGTGAGCTGCCATGCGGGTGCTGGGAATTGAACTCAGGTCCTCTGGAAGAAGAGTCAGCGCTCTTAACCTCTGAGTCATCTCTCTATCCCTATTTCTTCTTTTCTTTTTCTTTTCCTCCCTTTGGTTTTTTGAGACAGAGTTTCTCTGCGTGACCCTGGGTGTCCTGGAACTCACTCTGTAGACCAGGCTGGCCTTGAACTCACAGATTCTTTTTCTTTTGAAATTTTAAAACTTTTTTTTTTAGTTTTACAATTCTTTAAAATACTTACATTACCTTTGTTATTGTTTGTTTATTTATTTAATCTATGTGTACAGGTGTTTTGCCTGCAAGGCTGTCTGTGAAGTATGTGCATGCTTGGTACCAGCAGAGACCAGAGGGAACACCAGATCCCCTAATTAGAGGGACAGAGGTTGGTGAGCCACCATGTGGGGCTGGGAAACAAACAGGTGCTCTGCAAGAGCAACACCTGCTCTAACCACCGAGGCATTTTCCAGCCCTCTATATTCATTTATGTGTATGTGTATGTATTATATATGTGTATATGTACACACAAACCACAGCACATGTGGAGCTCAGAGGACACCTTGTAGGAGTCGGATCTCTCCTTCTACCATGTGAGTCCCAGGGGTCCAACGCAGGACATCAGGCTCAGCAGCAAATGACTTCACCGGCTGAACCATCTCTCATTATTATTATTATTATTATATTTATATTTTATTTATTTATTTTTTTGTTTTTCAAGACAAGGTTTCCTTGTGCAGCCCTGGCTGTCCTGGAACTTGCTCTATAGACCAGGCTAGCCTCGAACTCAGAGATCCACCTGCCTCTGTCCCCCAAGTGCTGGGATTAAAGGTGTGCCACCACCACCTGACAGTTATTTATTGTTTTTTGAGACAGGGTCGGTCTCTGTAGTCCTGTGTCCTGGAACTGCCACGCCCTGGCTTGACTCTACACGTATACAGCTCAGGCAAGTGCACCCTACCATGTGAAGTGGAGGCAACAGGAGCCCCACACAGGTGATAGATAGCAAGTACTATTCAGCCTCAAGAACTAACTGTCCAGCCCAGGGTTCTGCCTGTGTTGGGGCCACGAAGGGCTGGCATCTGAAATGGTTTATACTCGATCTCTGCCCGGCCGGGCAATTCAGGAATGGACCTAATTCTTCCGTTCACTCAGTCGTCACCACCTGTCTATAACACATCCTGTATTTACACTTCTCACTGGATAAGGCGGCTTTTCACGTAGTCTAGCACACCCTCTCCTTCCGGTGTCAAGACAAGACTCCCGATCTCCAGTCCTGGGTGGTTTATGGTACCTTCTCTAGTCACCCTACCCACCCTGCAGACTGCAGAATCTAATCTATACTTCTCTCCACTCTGGAAGGTCTTAACTTCTCCAGTCACCTAAGTAGCAGTGACAATTCCCTAGTCATGGCAACGGGGGAGGGAAGAAGAAGAAGAACCAAGCAGCCGAAATTCCTGTTAGCCACAGTCCTCATCCTGTGACCGTCATGACGTCTGCACTGGCCACATGACTTGAGACCTTCTCCTTGGGGACACCTGGAAGCAGGACATCGGGCCTGGTGACAAATCAGAAGTGAAGTACAATTGGCTGGCAGGGCCCAGCCCCACCTCTGCCTTGTGCTTTTTGCCTGGGAGATTATTCCTATTGCTTTCTGGTTGCTGACGGGAGCTCTGAACTTTCCAGAGAAAGAGCTACTTGTCAGCCTCCCTCCAGGGCAGGATTGGGAAAGGGTGTGAGGTGGAGGGAAGCGCAGGGCTGTGTATCGCTGTCACGCTGACAAATTCTCTGTAGAATGAGATCAGCAATACAAGACTACACAGTATTGTTGGTGAGCACCAACAGGCAGACGATGAAAGGTAATGTTTTAGACAGGCCATCCCACACACAGAGGTGAAACAGCAGGGCAGAGGCAGGCAGGACAAGACTGTAACTGGGGCACTGAGCGCTGCTGGAAGATTCTCTAACCATCCATCAACAGCTGTGGGTACTGGCAACTCCATTCTAGCCTGGCCCCTCTGTGGTCTTAGGTGAGCCCACTCTAGCCTGAGACCCTGGCTTTCTGTTCTCTGAGACACTGAGTCACTTCCTTTCTTCAGCTCTCACCTTTGAACCTTCCTTTTCCCTTTCCTGCAGAAGTGACTCACGGCTCAAGTGTTGGGTGACACTGAGGATCAAGGATGGATGATAAAAATACTCTTGATTGTGTAACTCGAGAGAGGGGTGCAGTGTTTGCACCTAGATTCAAAGCACCGGCCAGGAACCTTGAACAATGGCCACAGTTTTGTCTCTCTGGAGTAGCAGAGCATAGACAGGAGTCAAAACATAAGCCGACCTGTGTCACATTGGCTGGGCCTGTGTCCTTTGCCCTTTCCAGCGTGTTTTCTGAGAAAGGCAGTAGACATTTAGCATGACAACCTGGTTTGTTCACATGAGGGTCCCAAAAGAAAGACCCTGGTCCAGGCAGCAGTGAGCAGAGAGGCCCTGGCATTTCCTACTGACAGCCCTGGGAGCCTGACGGAGGCCCTGAGAGCAGGGCTCTTTCTTTCTGGGCTTGCTCTCCAGTGCAAATGCCTGTCCTCTGCCAGTATGGGAACTGTGAGTGCAGCCATGGTAGCAGAGGGGCTCCAGGCTGTCTACTGCCCTAACACACAACCCTGAAGGCAGGGTCATCTAAATCTGTCCCATGTACAAAGTGGCACCACAGCAACCAGCTGCCCTTCCTAGGAGGAAACTCACCTTCTTCACCCAAATCCACTGGCAGGGCAGATGAAAACCAGAGAGCTAATGATGCTTCATGGGCCCCATAGGCTGAGCAAAACAAAACAGTTTTCTCTGAAGGACTACTCCCTAGCCGGGTCACAAACTACTCAAGACAGAAAAGAGAGAGGCAGCAGGGTCACTCCATCCAATGGCCAAAGAAATGGGAGCCGAGACCTTTACAGCAGAGCAGAGCAGGCACTGTGGGTAAGAGCCACAATGGTAAGAGAATTCCACTACTCAGGAGGCCTGGGCTATTGGCCACTGTGAGTTCCTGCCAACCTGGGTACAGAGACAGACTCCATCTGAAGCAGAAATAGATAACAAGATGGAAAGAAAGAAAGAGAGAGAGAGAGAGAGAGAGAGAGAGAGAGAGGGAGGGAGGGAGGGATGTGTACACATGTCTCTGTGTGTGTACATGTGTATTTGGGAATCTTACAAATGGATTGTCACAACAGGAGAATTTGTGCAATGAAACCATCATTCTCCAGGAAATTGGGGGGGGGGCATCCTTATAAAGCTCTGGTGCTGTTCTAGATGAACAGGGAGCTGCGGAGCAGTGATGCTGTTTGCTTTTGAGAGGCCCCTTGACTACTCAAGAGCCTTCTCTCGCTAACATACATGTGCATACACATGATGCCTGCCCCTCTCTGGGAACTCTCCTCCCCAGTGAGTCAGCGGCTAAGTGAGGCACAGGGCATGGAGGAAGTTTATAGAAACAGAGCTTCCTGTGCACACACCTGACCACACATGCCCGCCTGTCACCATTACAATGGAGAGGCTGGGGAGCTAACGCCGGAGTCTGGCTGACCAGGGACCTCAGACAGAGGGAGTCCAGTGACTCCCGCCCTGGATCCCAGCACATGTTGGCAGGCAGAGCTCTAGGCCAGGCTGTCTCATGTGGCACAAAGGGCTGCTTCCCAAACTCACCCGAGCAGCCAGCGGGAAGGGAGGCGCCAGCAAGCCGAAGGAGGCTTTTCTCAACTGATCATCTTGGGAAAAGGCAGATACAAATTTCATGGCTGGAATGCAAGGGTTGTGAAATGCTGAAGACGCCCCAAAGAGGGCTCAGGACACTCCCTCCAGGAAGGCAGTGGGAGGAGCTGGTAACGGTGGTGGGAGAACAGGTCACCCGGAGGGGCTGCCTTCTGGGAAGCAAGAAATAGGGCCTCGAGAAAGAAAGAAATGCCTGGTCCTGAGGTGGGGGGTGAGCCAGAGATAGGGTTATGTTGGTTTCTGAAGAAGAAAACAAGGCCTGTTTCAGAAAGTAATTCTGCTATAAATGAGCCAGTTATGACACAGCTCATTATTTCTAGAATCATCGGGGCTAATGAGAGGTCCTCCTTACAGTTAAATAAACCCAGTAATCTTCTAACGTGGACCTAGCTTGTCCTCAGTGTCATGTGAAAGCTTGTCCCTAGTCATGCTACAACCAGTTAGTTACGTGAGTTCCCCAAGATGAGATCATTATTATCTCAGAGACATGGCCTGCATGGTCCTCAGAGGGTCCCTGAGCACAGGGCAAGAAAGCCCACACCTGATGAGACTGCCCTAAACTGGAGCTCCTACATCTCCAGGGTTTCTTTTGGAAAAGGAAAATATATAAGATTATTTACTTCACACAGTGACTACGAGGATGAATTAAATTAATATTGGTATGAACTGTTGGCTGCTATGGATGTATGAAATTAGCAAGTGCCCAATTCCCCAAGTAGGCCAGGACCCAGTTGTTGATGCCCAGGCCTGATCAGCTGTTCTAAACTGCTCCACTCTGTAACCTCCTAGATCACACCCAGAACCACAAAGACCCATGCTTGAGCTGCCCAGCCCCAAGTCCTGACTAAGGGGAAACTGAACAGGCAGACAAAATAGGGCCCGTGCTGTGATGGCGGCTTCCCAGAGGGAGGGCAAACAGTGGTGCCAGCACATTTGGGACTGGCTTTCTCTGTCGCGATCTTTACGGCGAGTCTGAAACGAGGTCAGGTCCCAGAGTGGGCAGCACAGATATTACAATGGTGCTTGCTAATCTCAGCTGAGCTGGCCATTGTCGAGTCTGAGGCAACAGAGAGCTAGGCTCCGGGAGATCTGAGTGCACGCGGGAGAATGGTCTGAGCGAGCCATTGCTCAACTGCTTGTTAAACTAATTGGTAACAAGGACCAAGAACCCCAGGAGAGGTTCTGACCCCTCCAGATGCCAGACTTCAGCACTGTGGGGACCTGACTGGGCACTTGAGCGGCAGGGAGGGCAGAAGACTCCAGAGGGCTAGTACCTCTGAACTGGTCTCACCCATCTCAGCCAACGGAGGGCAAAGAGTGGGGGCAAAGGGTACAGCCTTTGCCAATGCCCATCCCTACTGCCTTACTACCCAGTTGTGCTGTCTACAGGAACTGAGAGCCCAGTCTGTGCCCCTTGCAGTGTCTAGGGGCACAAGAGCCAGACACATACACAAGAAAGGGAATGAGGTACCAGGCATGTTTCAGGTCAAAGAGGCAATAAGGGGCATCCCTGCAAGAGCTTTCTGTCAGAGTCCTGGCCTTCTTTGAGAGGTGGGTGGGCCATCTGGAGGATGATTGTCTCCACATTTCCAGCAAACTACTCAAGGCTATAAGCCCACTGGTACTTCTGGCCTGCCACCAGGGCAAGAAGCCACCCTCGGGGCCTAGGGAGGAGTACAGCCCTGGGTCAGGGTCCAGATTGCAGGTGGAGAGCTTCCAGATGCCCCATGACACAGCTTGGCCATCTGCTACTGCCATGGCAAAGCCCAAGTGACTTAAGAATGCCGTTGGCTTGCAGCTAAAGGCTGCTGAGTGGCAATGGAAGCCGCCCCATGCTGTTCGAGAGCTCAATTCTAGCTTCTGGATAGCGGGTACACCAGGTAAGCTGCACTGTGTGCCCAGAGTAACCCTCCTGACACCATAATCTGCTCCAGGGATGCATCCTCGGTGTTAACCAGTCAGGCTCCCCAATCTCAGTCCCCTCGGCAGCTCCCCAGGCTAGCTGCAGTTCTAGGGTACATCCCTGATCCTCTCTCTCCAAGACATGCTGCCTACTCCAGATGATGAAGTCTCCTGGAGTACACTGTATCGGGGATTATGAATCAGCAAGACTCCAAAGCTGTGGTCATTTCCAACGAACTGTGTGTGCAGTCAGACTGCACCCCCATAGACAGTTCATTGTTTCATTCATGGTCCCCCAAAGGAAGGCCTGTGCATCCCAGCTGGCCCCAGGGCTTGAGGTTGCCACATAACAAGCTTCCAGTAAAGACTTCTCACCCTAGTCCTGCAGGATTAGCCCAGCTCCGTTTTCACCTAAGGCCCAACAACTTCCTCCCGGGCAGGCAAGGTTCCTGCTTGGAGCTGCCAGCACCTAGGCATCTCCTGCCAGATGAGAAGGGTTCCCAGCTCTAGCCTTGCTCTCCACTTGCCTCCAAACAGAGGAAGAGGTGGGCAGGAAGCAGATCTGACCTCTGGGGTTGGCTGGTTTCTCCCAAAGACTACAGGAGCCTGAGACAGGCAGCAGAGGCCTGCTAAGGACTTTCCTTCCCTTCCCTGGGCCCCAGGAAAGGCAGGCAGGAAGAAGGGCCTCAGCAGCAGGCATGCAGTACAGGGCTGGCCAGACAAGGAGGTCTCTGGGGTTGTAGCTATCAGCCACAGCCCAGGCTCCAGGAAGGAAGGAAGGGCAACTCTGACTGAGGGAGAGATAAGGAAGACGGCTTAGCACAATGGGCTCCCACAGGGCTGAGAGGCCCCCAGTCAGAGTCTGCCCTGCCCTGGACTCTCTTCTGTTCACACAGCCCTTGTAGATACTTACTGCTGTTTATATTCACGGTCTGCAGAGGCCCCTTTGAGGTCCTTTCCTGCAATCCCCAGCTCTGTGCCCTGGACCAGGCCTGCCTCTAAACCCAGAGACCCTGGTATTGTTCCCTCTCAGGCAATCCCCAGGTATGGCCCTTAGGAAAAATACCATCCTCTTGGCCTAGCTCTGGAACATGACACTTACGGGGGCCGGTCGTGGGTGAGGCCGTTCTGTCGCTGAGTGTTGATTGGTGGAAGGACAGGTTTGCTGTTGATCTCAAGTCCTCGCCTCAGGGTCTCCCGGATCTGCTCTGTGTCTGCAATGATATCCCGAAGTTGCCTGATGGATGGCCCTTGGGGCTCCCAGCAACCCTTCCTTTGCCGCCTGTTCTAGAGCCTAGGACAGCAATATCCTGGTGAAAGGCTGGGCGTGGTGGTACATACCAGGAATCCTAGCTCTAGGTGGCTGAGTTAGGAGTTTGACAAGTTTAAGAATAGCCTGGGCTACACACAATAAGATCCTGCCTCCAAACAAAGGAAGAAAAGGTGGGTTGGTAGCACTAGTAGGGAAGGGATGACCATCAACTTTGCTGTGTGATCTGCTATTGACTACCTCTGCCGAATAAAACAAAAACAAAAAACACCACCACCACCACCAATAAAAAACAACAACAGTGCTGGGCATGACGGCATGTCTATAATCCCAGCACTGGGGAGTCTGAGGCAGGAAATTAGAAGCTAGCCTACGCCACATGGAGAGAGAGAGAGCTTGTCTGAAAAATAAGTAAACAATAAATAAAATAACGATGACTGCAGCCGTGGACACGATCGCCAACCTCGCCTTAAGTTACTCTTTTGTCAAGAGCAACTACGAACTGAGTGTGAACCCCCCTGACCCCTGCAGGAAAGAAGAGAAGGGGTCAGATGTTTGCGTGAGGAGTTTGAGTTGTCCTTTCAGAGATCTTTATGAGCGTTCTCACACGAACGGCGGCACGGAGTGTGGAGGTACAGCTCCATGGCAGAGTCTGTGCTTAGCTTCTCTCCCAGCACCAAAAAGAAAGAAAAAAGAAAGCCAGGTGTGGTGTTTCTGGAAACACAGCACTGTGGAGGTTGGAAGCAGGAGGATCAAGAATTCAAGGTCACCGGGCGGTGGTGGCACATGCCTTTAATCTCAGCACTTGAGAGGCAGAGCCAGGCGGATCTCTGTGAGTTTGAAGCCAGCCTGGACTGCCAAGTGAGTTCCAGGAAAGGCGCAAAGCTACACAGAGAAGCCCTGTCTCGAAAAACCAAAAATTAAAAAAAAAAAAAAAAAAAAAAAAAAAAGAATTCAAGGTCATCCTTGACTACATAGTAAGTTGGAGGCCAGCCTGGGCTACCTGAGACCCTGTCTCAAAAGCAAACAAGGTCAGGTATTTTACTCAGGGCCGAAGACATCTTATTCTTCAACAAGCATGAGAAGATAGAAGAACCGAGAAGGGAAGGAGACTCACACATACACGGATGTAAATGGCTGCTTTTCCCTTGGCATTAGCTAGGGACAGCCTTAGCACAAAAACCACAAGTGCTTCTGTAGCCAAGACCAGCATGGGGAGCGTCCAACAGGACAGCCACATCCTCCTTGTCCGAGACCTTCCCCGGAGGCAGTGGGAGCAGGGCGCCCTGCCACAGCCTCTTGAACCACAGTGTAGGGCAGTGTGGGGGCTCACACTCAGACCACTCTCACCAAAAGCCCAGACAGGCCCAAGGAGAGAGATCTTCAGGCTCGGCATGGCTGTTTGGCCGGAGCTGGGCCTGTGTCAGTTCTGTGGGTGGTGGACATTTGCTGTCTTGTCTTTAGGTGGACTGTGGACTTTTCTGTTAACTGTTCCATGGCTCCCACTAACATGCATGACCTCAGATTCCAAGGAGCAGAGTATACACACAGTTCCCACTAGTGTGTTTAAAACACACACAGGAAACAGCTACAAAACGGCCAATAATGCTCATATAGTTCACCCACACTGGAAAAATTCATTTGTCAGAAAATAAACCAGAGTGGACCGTCTACTTAGAGACTCGTCCTGAAAGGCAAGGAGGAAGGCAGGGGAAGGCCCCAACCTTTGCCAGAGAGCCTCCGGGGCTGTGTGCCAATGCAGATGCTCCGGCTATCCTCATCGTCCTCGGGAGGTTGGCTTAGGTCGTCCCAGGCACACTTGGCACTGACACCGCTCAGGTTAGAACCGTCTGTCTCGATGCCTTTGTCAACTCTCTCCTGCTTGAAAAGAACCAAAGAGTCAGAGCTCCTTCAGAGAACCGGTGGCCACGGTCACCAGCACCTACTCAGCCACTACCATCCAGCATTAGCCTTGTAGGTGTGAGTGGGCAGCTGCTGCAAGAGAAAGTTTAGACTGAGCAGTGCCAATGTCTACACATTGTTCTCTGGTTACGTGCACAGTGGCTTCTGTAGCCCTGGACTCCTCTGGGGAACAGGATTAGGGGGAGCCAGGAGGAAGGAACATGCTGTGGATGCTTCTTTCCCATCAACCCCCAGCACCACAGCCTTTGTGCCGCTTTCAACCCTGAGTGCCCTCGGAGCTGATGCAGTAGAGACAAGATCTACTTCTCTCAGGAAAGGCATACATACGCCTTGCCCTCTTCCTGATCTTCCAACAACCGTCACTGCCCACCCCACCTACAGGAGTTCGGGTGTGAGCCTGCCCGGACTCGGGAACTCATGCCTGCAGTTCCTCATTATAACAGCTAGAGGGGGCCATCACTCCAGAGCAGAAGTGCTCTCTGTCCATAGGTGCCAGCTAACTTTGGCAAAGAGCTCTGGATGGGGTTCTTTTCCATTTCCTGGGCTGAAATGGGGGGTCTGAAGGGCAGTGACCGTTGCATACTTCCCCCAGAGGCTCTGCCTTTGTGTAGACATTGGCACTGCTCAGTCTAAACTTTCTCCAAATGGCCTCAAGGAAGAGTTGTACTCAAAACATGCCTGGGTTTTCTGGTAAAACAAAGTTCTGTGGTGCTGAGCTTTGGATCAAAGGTCATCTGGAAGACTCTAGCAGCCTTGTCCATAAACAGTCATGTTGGCCAAGTAAACCTCCTGTGACTATGCACCTCAAAAGCCCACACTTGCCTGTGCCAGCCGCTCCCTCTCCAGGGCTCCCAGAAAAGGGCACTGTTCTCATGCCCTGGTCTCGGGTCCTACCCTTAAGTCACCCCTTCTTCTTTCTTCTGGGGCTGTTATCAGCCTAGGTGAGGCTGGCAGCAGGCAGGTGCTCTAGGCCTGAGCAGGTCTGCTGGGGAAGAATCTGAGCTTTCTTTTTGTTTTTTTTCGAGACAGGGTTTCTCTATGAAGCAGTGCTGGCTATCCTGGATCTCACTCTGTAGCCCAGGCTGACCTCGAACTTACAGAGCTCCGCCTGCCTCTGTCTCCTGAGTGCTGGGATTAAAGGCGTGCGCCACCACCGCTCGGCCTGAGTTTTCTTACTAGTGACTCTCCTGAGACCCTCAGGGAGGCAGAGCTGAGGACAGTCGGTTCCTGGCCCCACTAGTCCAGACAGCTTATTTTCAATGTAAAAAGGAGGAGTTAAGACCCATGACTGCTGTGGTAATCCCAGCTACTCAAGAGGCTGAGGCAGGAGGATAGTAAATTTAAGGCCTGCTGGGGTGCAGAGTGAATTCAAGCCCAGTCTAGGCAACTTAGTAAGAACGCATCTCAAAAAGTAAAAAGGGGTTGAGTACTTGTCTCATATGCACGAGACCCCAGATTTAGCGGCAAGTGTCAGAAAAAAAAAAAAAAAAAAAGGTAGTGGAAGGGCCTGCCTGTTTAGGCACACAGCTGGTTAGTAGTCAACTAAGATCAAAGGACTATGAACCAGCTTTCAAAGCAACTAATGGCAAACAGGCCCCAGAGAAGTATAAGTAAGTACACCGAGCCATCGGGAAAGCAAGGTACATTTTCTTCCACTCGCTTCTTGCTCGATGGTAATGACCATAGACTGCTGTGGGTCCTGCTGACTGGGGTCTCAGAGAGCCCACAGTGCCCCACGTTGGATCCCAGTGTGGCTGCAGACCACAGGCTTAGGGACAGAGCCTTCATGGCTTCTGGCTCTTGCATTAAGCAGATACGACACAGAAATCGAGTTCAAAGTAGAGATAACAAAAGATCCTGGCAGCAGTGTGAGCATTTCAGGGTTAAAGGGACCTGGAGAGTGGAGGAGCCTCATCTGTGAGTGAAGAGCATGTGCGCCCAAGAACTCACAGGTCAGCAGCAGCCGACTTACATGCCTCTTCTCACCTCTCCCTACTGTTGGACTTGAAATGCCTAGTCGCTGCCGTGGCCTGCCGGAACCTTACAGAAGCATGGAGGTTCAGAGATGGCCATGACCTCTGGTGGCAGTGATCAGGAGTCAAACACAAGGCAGACATATGGTCTGCTGCTTCTGCCCCTGCACAGCATCCAAGAAATGCAGCAATTCTCTGTGGCTTCCAAAATCCAGCTGGGTGCCAAACAAGCATCTCTTCTAAAACACCCAAGTTGACAGTGACACTGTCCAGGCAGCCACAGTGGGGTCTAAGGACTCCTTCACAATGACAGGATCATTAGACCAATCAGCACTCCCCCTGCAGCTGGCCTGTGGGGTTAACACAGCCTGGGCTGCTCCTGACATAGGGAGATGGCTCCCTGAAAACGTGTGGTGGGAAAAGGGAGTAGGGCAAGGAAGCAATATTCCTTATGATTACCTTCCTTTGTTAGTGGTGGTCTAATTTTAACCTGATACATAATTTACATACAATAAAATCCATTCTTTTTAAATGCACACATGCATGTACCAGGCTTGCCTTTCTGGGCTGAACTCTGCTTTCTTATATGGGATGCAGAGTTCAGGGACCACGTCCCAGACCGTGCCATAGTTTTACTGGCTCACACACAAAGCTCCTCCATTTTCTCAGGATGAAAGCCAGTGTTATTTGGCAGAGGGTGCTAGCAAGGTTTTCCTCATTCAAGACATACTTGCAGGTGTGGATCGATCTCAAATATGGTTTCTCCCCTCCGCATGTCAGTTATCAGCCAGGGACCACCAGCACTGTGGACAAGGAGAGACAGTGGTAACTGGGGGTCTGAACTGATCATCCGTCAACAGCCTTTCTTGTTTGCTGCCCCAGAGCACACAGGGCACTGCTAGTGGTCAGGGACAATAGAGAAATGAGTGCCCCAAACAGCAAAGTAAAGGCTCCTCCAGGTTGGTGGAGGGCAGACACCCACCCCAAGGCCCAGGGCCCAGGCTTCCCCCGACAGGGACATGTACTCACACAGGGACTGTTCTCAGCAGTTCCAGGATGCCTTGCCCATTCCACTGCTGGGCTGAGTGCAGCTCCTCAGTGCAGACCCCGACAATCTGCGGCCCAGGACAAGACGTCGTGTTTCAATGGCCATCCCTCCTAGATGTCTAGCTATCCAGGCTCTCTCAGGGACATCTCAAGGAGGGGGCACACAGGTACAGTTGGTGTCTCTAGGCTGGTGTTCCCAAAACGTGATGACTCCCTTAGGAGGTGCTACCTAGCTGGGAGGTCCCCGAGTCCACAGATGGGCACTGAGGCCTAGCTCTTGGCTACAGAAGGCACTAAGAGCAGCTTGAGCCACATCAGGGTAGGCCCTCGCTCAGTCCAGGTCTTTAGAGGCAGGGGTGGTCAGGCAGCGGCTCCTACAACAGCGACGCCTCTGTGTCACTCTCTAGGCCACCAGTGGAACCTTCACCTAGCCCTCATTAGAACTGCAAGCAAGCATGGGCGGCGCTGGGAGAGTCACACCCACTGGGGACATAGGAGGGAAGCCTGGAGCTGGCTTTCTGATGTTCCTCTTGCCTCAGCCATTGCAGAGGGTGAAATCAGACCATCTAAATCTAGATAGACCATTGCAGGGAAGAGAAGACCAAGAGGAGCCTCCTGCCCCTCCACTTTCCCTCTCCATGTCCCCTCTGTTCTAGACTTTGCCCACAGGGATGAGATGTCTGAAGCCTCTGGCAGCACCTCACCTGGAGGAAGGTAACCACCCCAAACGGTGTCTGTACAGGCTGCATCTGTGGGTCCTCTGTCAGCAGCATGTGCTGGATCCTTGACTCACTGTTATCCAAAGGGCTGTGCCAAGACACGTGGTCCCCACTACAGAAGGTGTTCTCTGTGGAGAGACAGGAGGATCTTCAGCATTTGGATCCAGACCTGAAATCTGCCCTGAGACCTCAGAAGCCCAGGTTGGGAGGCTCCCCAGGCTTCTAGAACAGCCCGATGAGCCCACTCCCAATACAAGCTAAGACTTGTGGCTATTCCCAAAACACCAAATGGTCTTCGATGACCCGATGTGTTTGCCTTCACTGGAAGCCTCCTGGTGTGCATGCTCACTTGGCCCAGGAAGGCCAAAGACTTCTAACACGCGCTGTGCTTCTCCAGTACTGGGGAAAGGCATGATCAAGTAGGCCAGGAATGAGGTGCTTTCCATGGGGCCAATGGACCACTGGCAAGCAGGGAAGCTGCAAACAGTGGGAATTCTTGGAAAAAGTCCCCGGGATTTCTGTGTTGGTGAATCAGTGCAGAAAGGGAACACTCAACCTCAGAGAGCCTCGGAGATCTGCTGCCGGTTTCCCACAGGCAGATTTGGGGATTTTTGAGGAACACTGGAGACTTCGGGTAAATGGAGGTCAGGACAGTGACTTGCACACCTCAGTATACTGTACTGCTGAGGGACGGCTGCCTCTGTGAGAACACGGTAACCTAGACTTGGTACTATGCTTCACAAAGGCCTATTATAAAGAAAAGGGGGGGGGAGGTGCCAGGAGTGACGGGCACGTGCATGTAATCCTAGCACTCAGGAGGTTAAGGCAAGAGTTGAGGCCAGCCTGGGCTAACTGCCAACACTGTCTCAAGAAATAAAAACAAAAACCAAACAGAATATGTTTCCGGCGGCAAACCCACCGGGGAACACTCCATGCAGCACGAAGCGCCCTCCCACCCACTCTTGTCTTGAGTACTCCAAGTGTGCTGCATTTACCAGTTCATGAGCACCGACAGGTTCCCAGGCTGGCCTCAAATTCCCTGTGGAGCCGAGGATGGCCTCAGCCTTCTGAATCTCCTGCTTTCACCTCCAAGTGTTGAGATTACAGGCGTGCCGCCACACCTAGCGTCCGGTCTTCTAAATGTGCATGGGAGTTTTGACTGCATGAATGTCTGTGCTTCACTTAGGAGCTCGGTGCCCTTGGAGGCCAGCAGAGGGCATCAGATCCCCCGGAACCGGAGTTTTAGAAGGCTGTGAGCTGACACATGGGTGCTGGGAATCCAACCCGGGTCCTCTGGAAGAGCAGCCAGTCCTTTTAACCATTAAGCCATTTCTCTAGTCCTGACCACACCCAGCTTCACATGGTGCTGGTGAGAGCCCAGGGCTTTGCGCATGCTGAGCACTCTACCAAATGAGCTACATTCCCAGCTTCCCTCCATTTTTCCCTTTGAGCGCACATGGAAGAGCTGATTTTCCACACTTCGCTCATTTACATACCTCAGAGCGCATTTCACCTCTGCTTGCAGAGACCCTCCTTTGCTAAACATCTGTGTCATGTGGCCAGGCAGAACACATCACCCACGTCACACCTGCACACACCAGCCTAAGCCTGGAAGCTCCTGCCCTTGGTTGTCTTGTCTTGATCTGAACTCTGATTCTTTCTGTGTCACCTAATACTACCCAACCATCTTTCCCAGGCAGACACAGGAACGGGCAGTTGTCCACACCTCAGAAGTGTTCATTCAGGAGGGGAAGGGAGGACTGTTCCTCCAGGAGACCCGAGCAATAAAGTGGAGGAGGAGAAGGTGGGCTAGTGAGAAACCCTTAAGTTTCTCGAGTGTTTGCATATTCCTGAACCCTTCTCTCCCTTCACTGCCATGTCTATAATCAACTTCCTGGAAGTAAGAAACAGCATGTGAGACTAAACTAATAATTAAAAACCCTCACCAGACACCCCCTACAATCTAGACCCCACTGAAACCAGACACTTAGAGAATTTATGATGATTTCTTCACAAGCCTTTCCAAAAATGAAAAAGAAATACTTCTCAATTCATTAGATGATGCCACTACTATCCTGATACCAAAATCAGACAAGAGAATTTAAGCAAATAGGAAAAAGAAACCACAGACCCCTATCACTTATATATATAGGAAAAAAAAATCCCAACCAAGCATTAGCAAGCTGAACCCAGCAATATAGGAAAGAGGTTATATACAAAGACCAAGTGGGATTCATCCCAGAAATCCTAGCTTGATTTAAGAATCAATATAACAGGACTGAGGCTGGAGCTCGGTTGATAGTGTTTGCCTTGCACGTATGAAGCCCTGGGTTTGATCCTCAGCGTCACCCAGGTGTGGTGTTGGCTATCTGTGATCCCAGCACAAGGGAAGTAGAAGTAAAAGAAATCAGAAATTCAGGGAGTGAAATGGCTCGGTGCAGAAAAGGCTTGTGTGGTGAGCATGACTACCCGAGTCCAATCTCTGGAACCCACAGTAGAGAGACCTGAGCCTGAAAGCTGTCCTCTGCCCTCCAGGTATGTGCCATGGCACATGCACGCTCACACTCACACACACAGACATCATATTATATAGACAATAATAAAAACCGAAAGAAGAAGAGAAGAATCAGGTTCACACAGTACATTTAACGAAAGCGTGGGCTGCAGTTCCAGTCTATAGGAATAGAGATTAAGAAACAAAAGGATAACACAACACTGTTGTCTCTGAGACATGGAAAAAGTCACAAAATCCAACACCTTTTCATAGTTAAACAAAACACACACTGCAACCAGGAAGAAACGAGAAGGTTCTCACTCTGACAAAAACATCTGAAAACTGGAGGACACAGGACTCGATGGTAAATGAGTGACTCATTTCCATCTTTGGTCAAGAGCAAGACAGATGTCCACTCTTACCACTTGTACTCATCACTGCTGTAGAGGGTCCCCACAGGAAGCTTGGACACACAAAGCAATAAAACACATCCAACTGGAAAGGTAGAGGTAACCCGCCTCTGTTCTTTGATGACATGGGCTTGTACATGGAGTATTTAGAATGCACTAAAAAACTACTAGAACTACCACACATTTAAAAGGCTGCAGGGTATGTAAGCAATGTACACAAATCATTTTTATTTCTAAATACTAAAAATAAACAAACCAAATGAAATTAATAAAAACAATTTCTTTATAATAGCACCCACAAAAATAAACTACTTGGAATCTATTTAACAAGAGAATTAGAAATGTGTATGCTGAAAATTTGAAAGAAGTCACAGAAACCCCACACAAATGCAAAGCCATCCACTCAGAGGACAATACTGTTAGGAGAGCAGTACTCCCCAAATCATCTACGGCCAGTACTGTTAGGAGAGCAGTACTCCCCAAATCTGAGGTCAACTCCTGGAACTGAAAATAAATAAACAAACAATAAACAAGGAAAAGGAAAGAAGAACAAAGCCGAAGGACTTAATCTCCCCGATTTTATTGTTTGTCTGTCTTCGCAGTGTGGAGAATCAGTCTCCAGCTTTCCTAGCCACCATCCAGTGCTCCCTCCACCAGCGAGCTGGAGCTCAGCCCAGCCCCCCCATGCTAAGCTTGCTCTAAGGCTACACAGCCAAGGGAGGCTGGTCCTGCAGAAGGAGAGATCAGCACAACCCAACCGGGAGGACAGGAGTGAAACTGCACACTTGGGCCATTAACTGTGCCAAGGGTGCCAGGACAACTCAAGGGGGGACAGTCTCTCCAGCAAACGGTGCTGAACAACCGCCATCCAAATTCAAAGACTCAGATTGGATCTCTTCCTTATACCATAAACAAAAACAGACTCAAAATGGATCACAGACCTAAGCGTGCTAGTTAAAACAAAGTGTCCGATTAGGCGACAGTTTCCTGGATGTAATACTAAAAGAACAAGCAACAATGGATAGACAGATTGAACTTCATCAAAATTAAAACTGCTTTGTGCTGTAGACATTACCATCAAGAAAGAAAAAAGAAATGCAAATCAAAACCACGCCCACTTCACACCCATTAGAATGGCAATTATAAACAATAACAAAACAAATCCAGAAAATGACAAGTATTGGTGACTGATGTGGAAAAATTAGAGCCCTTGTACCCCGCTGATGGCGATGTCAAACGGTACAGCTGCCATGGAAACAGTATGGCAGGTCTTCAAAAGCTAAGAAACAGAATTACCATATGATCCAGCAATTCCAATTTGGGGTACAAACTCCAAAGAACAGGCAGGGGCCTGAACAGATCGTGTGCCAATGCTCACAGCAGCGTTATTCACAACAACAGCAAAAACGTGGAAGCCATCCAGATGCCCATCAATAAACTAATGAACTAACCAAATGGGTAATTTGCATAAAATGAAATATTATTTAGCTGTAAAAAGATAGATATTCTAATCTATGATACAACATGGATGAACCTCGAAGACATTCTATTAAGTGAAATCAGTCGAAAAAGGAAAACTGATTCATGATTCCACTCATATGAGGAACCTGCCCCGAGTAGTCAAGTTTACAGAGACTGAGCAGAATGGCAATTGAGGAATTGGTTTAATGGTATAAAGTTCAATTTGGGGAGATGAGACAAGTACTCAGGATGAATGGTGGCAATGGCTGTACAGCACCGTGAACAGGCTTAACACCACTCAAGTGTTGTAAGATAGAAAACGTCATGTTATTCATATTTAAACATAATTAAAAAAAAGACAATCCAAGGGCTGGAGAGATGGCTCAGCTGTTAAGAGCACTTGCTGCTCTTCTGGAGGACCCAGGTTCAATTCCCAGCACCCACACGGCAGCTCACACCCGTCTGTAACTCCAGTTCCAGGGCTTCTGACACTCTCTCACAAACATACATGCAGGCAAAACATCAATGCACATAAAACAAAAATAAAAAAATTAAAGAAGAAAAGACAATCCAAAGAATGGAAAAATACTATCAAGCCAAAAACTTGATAAGTGCTCATAAAATATAAAGTCATTATTGTATCCAGAATATGTAAAGAGCTCTTACAACTCAATAAGAGACAAATAATTCAATTAAAATTGGGTAAAGGATCTGAATAAATGTTTTTTCAAAGAAGAAACACAAACAGCCAATTAGCACGTAAGAGGAGGTTTCATATATTTAAAGAGGAAATCAAAGCCAAAGCCACGAGGAGATGCCACTGCTTCATATACCGGAGAAAATGGTTAAAAGAATGTGACAGATCAGGGCTGGGGAGAAGGCTCAAAGTGCTTGCTATAGAAGCACGAAAACTTGGGTTCAGTGGCTCAGGCCCTGGGGAGAGCTGGGTGTGGCAGCCAGTGCCTGTAATCCCAGGCACGCTAGTGTTCTAGTGTTCGCTGCCAGCCAAGCTGAGCTGAGCTGAGCTCCAGGTTCTTGGAGAGACCCTGTCTCAAACAACAAGGAAGGGCTAGAGAGATGGCTCAGCGGGGAAGAGCACTTGCTTTTCTTTCAAGGACCCAGACTCAGTTCCCAGCACCCAGATTGGGAAGCTTGCGGACCTGGGTTTGATCCCCAGGGTAGAAGGAAAGAGCTGATTCCTGCAGTGGCCCTCCAGCTTCCATGTGTATGGTGGCACGTGCACACATTCACGAGCACACACTCTCACACACTTGCTTGAGTGCACACGCACACATCAATGAATACAGTTTTAAAAATTACACTAGGTACAAAAAGCTAGTCACAGAAGACCATGGTTTTTTTGTTTGTTTGTTTGTTTTTTTTTTTTGGTTTTTCGAGACAGGGTTTCTCTGTGTAGCTTTGCGCCTTTCCTGGAACTCACTTGGTAGCCCAGGCTGGCCTCGAACTCACAGAGATCCGCCTGGCTCTGCCTCCCGAGTGCTGGGATTAAAGGCGTGCGCCACCACCGCCCGGCTTTTTTTTGGTTTTTTGAGACAGGGTTTCTCTGTGTAGTTTTGGTGCCTGTCCTGGATCTCGCTCTGTAGACCAGGCTGGCCTCAAACTCACAGAGATCCACCTGGCTCTGCTTCCCAAGGGCTGGGATTAAAGGTGTGCGCCATCACCACCACCCGGCAACACTCGCTAACATACTTTTTACCCACATCAACTTTAAAAACAGTTTTTGTTTGTTTTTATCTGACATGTTTGCCTGCATGCATGTACATGCACCGTGTGCACGAAGTGCCTAGGGACCAGAAGAAGATGCTGGATACCCTAGAACTGGAGTCAGAGATGGTTTTGAGTGTCATATTGATGCTGGGAACCAAACCCGGGTCCTTCGGCAAGAGCAGTGAGTCCTTCTAACAGCTGAGCCAGCTCTCCAGCCCCTAAACAAACCTAATTTTACTCAAACCTACCTTTTCTTCAGTGCTGGGTATTAAACTCAGGACTTACACATTAGCTGACACTGTTGCCAGGTTATTGAAGAACAGAAGTAAACACGGTCACAATGCCACGTATGGATTAAAGTCACACTAAACCCAGACACAATCAACAGGACTTAAAGAACTTGGAAGAGAAGAACATCTTCACTATTTATATTTCTGTTACTGGATGGCCTGTCTAGTCGGTCACCGACTAAAATCTGCTGCCTCTAAGGGCAGACCCTGGCATTGTGGTGAACTCTGGAGTTTGGAGGCCTCTGGCCCTTACCAGTTGTAACCGCAGGCGAACTGCCCAGTCACAGCGTTTAAGCTTGCTTCCTGCCCTGTATTCGATGTAGGACTGCAATGTGCCATTATTTCAGTGCTGGAACACCACAGGACTCCCCATCAATGTGTACTTGCCAGAAAAACAGGGCCGTCACTGAGCCTGTAGGAAAAGCAAGAGCCCAGTAGGTGGCACCATTGCCCCTGATTTATCAAGCAGAAGGCCAGACCCTGTAGGCTGGTCTTAACTGCTCAGATGTCTAGTCTGAACCACACAAAGCAGGCAAGGATTGAGACTGGACACAGGGAAAAGGCTGGAAAGGTTTAGAGCTATGACATTTTATTAACTATTATTGAGACTGATTTAAAAATAAATGGTTGCAAACCCAGACTGTTTAAATAAGAATGATCAAATAGCACTCCGCTCAGGCTTAATTTAGGAAGTAATGAAGCGACCCTGAGGCAAAAGGAGTCCCAGGCCGAGTTGCAGCTCTAGGGTCAACACACTCCACCCTGAGCATGTGTGTGGTCCAGACTGCAGAAGGTACGACTGAATGAAGAGGAGCTGAGCAGAAAGCCTAACTTTGCAATGAATGTGTAGAGCGTGACACACTCACAGAACCTTCTAGGGAAAGGCAGGGTCCGCAGTGGCAAGAAATGGCCTTTCGTAACAATGAAAGAGCCTTGGTCACAGTTTTCAAGCTACGGACAAAGCCACAAAGGGCTCATTCTTGAGTCCAGCCTGGTCTTTATGCCCTGGACGCTTGGCCCTATTCTGTGGAAGGCCCCCACAGGTCTCAGCACTAGGCCTCAGAGCCTGCCCCAGGAAGCTCTGGCCCTTCAGAGGGGTTTTCAAATGCTAATAAAGCTTGGTCAGAGGCCCAGCTGTCCAGCCAGGGGTTAGAGGGGATCATTCCCTCTCTGGTTCCCTAAATCTCCTCACCAAGAGAAACTGGAAATCCCTGGGGGTCTGTAAAAGGCCATTCCTAGTGGGGGCTGGGGAGTGGTTTTCCATTTCTTCCTTCCTGTGAGCCCTCAGGATACATGAAAGACCACCATCAGCCACCAGAGCTCAGTCCTCCCTGACCGCTGTGCACTCAGGGTAGTACAGAGGCTAAAGAAAGCTACAGTCAGGGCTGCCTCTGCTTGAAAGGACCCATGACTCCACACAGCACATCCTTCAGTAACAACTCCTCACGGTGAAACCTCTTAAAACTCTGTGTGTGTGTGTGTGTGTGTGTGTGTGTGTGTGTGTGTGTGTGTGTGTGTACATGTTTACAAGTCTATTCCTGAATGGGTGTGGAAATTCACGGGCACCTCAAACTTGACCCTCATCCGATCCCTACCTCGCTAGAGTTCCGCTTTAGTTACAGTGGTCTGAAGCCTGACTGGCCCGGATATAATACATGAACAAAATCTAGGGTACTGGGTTGCAGGAAAGGGTATTGTTTGAAAAATAATTAGCCCTGCCTTTGAAACACTGAAAAAAAAAAAGAAGACATTCTCCAAGGGTTCCTAATTCATCCCAACCCTGGAGCATGATGGGTGGGCTGCCTGTATTCTATGTAAAAGTACAGTTCCACTGGTCTACACGGAAAAAGTACAGCATGCCCCCCCCCACCTTCAGAAGTAAGGTGCTCCCCCCTGCCCCCACCCCGGCCCTCAGAAGATGCCCTCCCCTCAGAAGTAAGGTGCTCACAGTGCAGACAGGAAGATAGTGCTCCTTCTGGGGTTTGTGTGGCCAGAGCAAACGTTCCTTTCTCCAAGCACTGCTCTGAGGACCCTAGGACGATCATGAGCTTTCCAGGAACAGTATCAGAGCAAGAAAATGGTAGAGGGCCAACAAACCTGAGGAACCTACATGGTAGAGAAAAAAAGCAATGCTCCCCGAGTTGTTATCTGCCCTCCATGTGTGCTTTGCACTCACACCCCCATACACACACACACACACACACACACACACACACACACACACACTCACACCATACACACACTGCGCAGGATATTCATTCACACTGTGTGAAGATGTGTCACTGTGATTGGTTTAATAAAAAGCTGGTTAGCCAATAGCTAGGCAGGAGAGGTTAGGCGGGACTTCTGGGCAGAGAGGGGAACTCAGGGGATGAATCTAGGTGCTTGGATTTCACCAGAAAGACAGGGAGGGAGTCAGATGTACAGAATGGAGAAGAGGTAAAGAGCTATGTGGCAAAACACAGATTAACAGAAATGGGTTAAATTATAAGAGCTAGTCAAGAGCTTGGCCTAAGCTAAGTTCAAGCTTTCATAATTAATAAGTCTCCATATCATTATTTGGGGGCTGGTGGTCCAAAGGAAGTCCAACAGAAAGTCCAACTAACTACATACACACACACACACACACACACACACACACACACACACACACACACACACACACGAAGGAAAGAAAGCAGCTTAAGTGTGCCAGGCATGAAGTCTGCAGGAGCTTTACAGGGAGAAAATGGGAAGAGGCCCAAGACAGATTGAAGACTTAAGCCTGACGATTTTGAGGTCAAGCTTCTCATGGCACAGCAATCATAGTCTCTCAAGAAAGGGTCTCAACATTTTATCTTGTTTGCTCCTACAGTGCTGTGCTGGGAAGCAAACCCAGGGCCTTGGATGCACCAGGCAAGCTTTGCTTTGGTGTTCACAGATCAGTGGCAATCAACGCCCGTGTGCACTCTCTAAAGATTCAGGGAGGGGGGTTCTGGGATACGCGGGACATGCTCCAGACTGCTGAGTGCAGACAGGCCAATTGGGATGCACTCCATCTACGAAGAGCCAGAATGACACCAAAGCACATGAAGAGAATCTGCAAACTTCAGCTCCATCCTTCCGTGGCCCAAGCTGCTGCTGTGGCTGTTGGGGACAATTCAATGGAGCTGGATCCAGAGAAGATCTCCTTTGAAACTGGAAGAGAGCTCCCCACATGAGCTGCAGTCCACTTAGGGGCAGACACACAGGTTGGGACAAGCATCATGACTCCCCAGAGGTTGCGGAATTAACCAGGCCTGGACGAGGCAGTGCAGAACATAAAGTTCAAAGCCAATCCTTTGGGCTCTGCCTGACTGGATCCTGATTGGGTCCCCTAACTGCCCCCACTGCATCTCTCCATAAGCCCATCCCAATTTGACATCTCAGGCTAGTCATCTCAGGAGTAGGTTTCCCTACTCCAAGCCATGCTGAGTGAGAAGTGGAATGCACATACCTAGTCTTCTGCCAGAAATAAAGCACCCACCAAGCTTTAGGAGGCCACAGATCGTCTCTGCAGCCCTTCACACACCCATGCAATGCTCACCTGGGGAAGGGCAGAGCCAGCACTAATCCTGAGGGTACTACATGCCATCCAGTGTCCTAAGACCCCTTCCTCCACCTGCAGCACTAACCCATCAAAAGAGACAACAGAATCTCTTCTCGCTGGGGAAAATCAGTCTAACTCTTCCCCTCAAGGGGGTCAAATACAGCTGTGAGTGAGCGCTTCAACAGGAGTTTTCAACAGTCTCTGCCTGACCCCACCCCCAAAGCCCATCCCCAAGTTACAGCCCAGAGCTCTGCCGTGCAGCAAGGCTCACATCAGAAACCAAGACAGCAACAGACTATGATGATGTGCACACATCACACAGGAGCAGAATCAAAGTCCGCTCTGGGTAATTAATTCTCCTTTTTAATACTTGACCTTCTCCCGCAGGGAGAGGAAAGGATGCGACACTGGAGCTTTGAAGCTTCAGTTGTACAAACCTGCGCCCCGCCTTTCTACACACTGTAGCCTCACTTCCAAACAAACTACCAGAGAAGGTCCAAGGCAGAGTCATTCTTTAAGAAACAGGATGTGCCTGGTGGCGGCGGCGCACGTCTGTAGTCTCAGCATTCGGGAGGCGGAGGCAGGCGAATCTCAGTGAGTTCAAGGCCAGCCTGGTCTACAGAGCGAGTTCCAAGATAGCCAGGACTGTTACACAGAGAAAACAAAACAAAACAAAAACAACAGCAAAAGAAAGAAAGAAAAAAGAAAAAGAAATAAGAACTAGACAAGCAAACCGCGCGGATTTTCTGTATGTGCGGTCAATGGGCTTTTGTGTCTAAAAGGCCAAGTCCTTCACAGCCGAGCTGCTGCTGCAGGTGGCAGTTGGTTACGAACCTGCTTACCATGGTAAAACTTCCTCTTCCAACTCCACAGACCTCCTTTTGAAAATGCTGAAACTGGAAAAGCTCATTTGACTCTGGTTCCCAACTAGTTCTGTCTGGTATTAATTGGCTAAATGTGATTGCAAGACCCTGAGAAATGAATATGCATTATCACGTGATCAAGAAGGGTGGGCAGGGTGCGCAAGCCTGTAATCCCAGCACTCACAGGCAGATACAGGAGGACTGAAAATTTTGAGACCCTTTATCAAAAGCAAAAGAAAAGAAAAGAAAAGTAAGAAGAAACATACAGGGTATTCCTTCTAGGTTTTGCCGGGCATCAAAGTGAGCTGGAAAAGATTAGAAATCCAACCAAGAGCCGTTCCCCTAGGAATTTTTTTCAAACACCTTTCACTGGTCAGGGCGTGGTGGTGCACACCTTTCCCAGCACTTGAAAGGCAGAGGCAGGTGGATCTTTTGAGTTTGAGGACAGCCTGCTCTACAGAGTGAGTTCCAGTCTGGCTAAGGTTACACAGTAAAGACCCTGGCTCATAAAAAACAAAACAAACCAAGCCACAGTTACAGAGAGAGCGGACTGACTATATAGTAAACCCCTTTCATAGTCAAGGAAGCCAAGTACACTGAAATTGTGGGTGACAGCAAGGGGGTCTGTGCCCAAAGAAAGTTTCCAGGGCTAGCAGAGACACTGTGGGGTCCTGACCTCCTGTAGGCCAGGCAGGACACTTCAATCCCCCTGTTGCTGAAAGAGCCCACAGATTGCCCTAGCCACAGCCCATGGCTATTCCTAGTGATTTCATCCACTAGATATTTTGCCTGCTCATTGAAAATACAAGCTCTAGGGCTGGAGAGATGGCTCAGTGGTTAAAAGCACTGGCTACTCTTTCAGAGTACCTGGGTTCAATTCCAGCACCCACATCTGAAGGTTCACATCTGCCTATAACTCCAGCTGTAGGAGGATCCAATGATGCCTCTGGCCTCTGAGGGTACATGCACTCATGTGCACTTGCCCCCCACCCACCCCCTGCCCCATAATTAAAAATAAAATCTAAAAAAAGGTTAAGAATAGAAAAGAATGCTGGGTTCTGCTAGGTGTCACACATCTGTAACTCTAGCACTCAGGAGGCTGAAACAGGGAGATCATGAGTTCAGGCACACCCTGGGCTACACACAGAGTTCAGATCAGCCTTGGCTGCACAGAGACCCTGTCAAAAGAAAGTAAGATAAATAAAAATCCAGAAAATCAAATGGCCTCTGGGTCAGCCATCTAAGTACCCCAACCAGGCAAGTCCATCCACAGCTTGCTGAACTCACAGGACAGTGCCCAGACTTCACCAGAGTAGTTTCTGAGACGGTGAATCTATTTATTGCCTCCTAAGGCCTGCTCACGTCAGAAAATGTTTCCAGGCCCTGACAAGTAGCTAACCTTTTTCTAGTTAAATTCCATTAATGGGGGAAAGTGGGGGAAGGGTACGAAGGAAAAGGCAAACTCTTTGCCACACAGCAAGACCGCACTTACTTGTAAGCACCTGCTGTGGGTCAGAGCCCCCAACTCGGCCAGCCCTTCCGTGAAGTGGGCTGCTTCCAGTTTCCTCGCCTCCCCACCATTCCTCACACACTGCACAGCTCAGAGAAGCTGGGTCAGTCTGACGGCAGCCCTTGTCTGGGTCCGCGCTGAGTGACCAACATGCTCTGCAGACGGTGGAGCCCGGGAGGGTCCGCGCTAAGTGACCAACATGCTCTGCAGACAGTGGAGCCCAGGAGGGTCCACTCTATTTACCAACATGCTCTGCAGACAGTGGAGCCCGGGAGGGTCCACTCTAAGTGACCAACATGCTCTGCAGACAGTGGAGCCCGGGAGGGTCCACTCTAAGTGACCAACATGCTCTGCAGACAGTGGAGCCCGGGAGGGTCCACTCTAAGTTACCAACATGCTCTGCAGACAGTGGAGCCCGGGAGGGTCCACTCTATTTACCAACATGCTCTGTAGAAGGTGGAGCCCAGGAGGAGCTGTTGGGTCCAAGATGGGATACAAAGGTGAATGGGTAAAGTCCAGATCCTAGCTGTCTGTACTGCTGTTCCTGGGACTTCCTGATTCCCTCCACTCTCAGATGAAGGAAAGAGGGAAGGCTAAGCAATTCTATGTAACCTGACTGTAGGAGGAAGCAGTAAGATCACTGGTGATAATATTCTGGTACGTTGGCCAGACTCCTTGTCAGGACTGAGGCTGGAGGCAGGAAGCACAGCTGCTGAAATCCAGTCTGTTTAGCCTTTAAGTCTCCAGCCTCAGAGAACTTTCTTAATATTGGGATGGAGCCAGCTTTGAAGTCCGAAGACTTGGCAGACTGCTGTACCTCTACAGATTTTAAAGGTGACAGAGCATCTCCTTGGTGCCCGAACTCCTGGCAGGTGGGAATGAAGCAGCAGTCCTGGACAGCAACACCAAGACCAGCGCGTTCTTCTTAAAGGATGGCTGGGTACCGGCACCAAACCGCAAAACGTGCAGACCACATCACCTGGCAACCCACTGGAGGAACTTGTCCTCGGCGGAGGGGACACAGCTGCAAGTTGTCCATACATGTTCCTTGCACAGTATTTAAACTGGGGAGCGCGCACGGGGTGGTGGGAGTGTGTGTAAGCTGAAAGCTCATCAAGAGAGGGGTCTGCCACGCTACTTCCACATAAGGGAACACTACACACTGGCTGTCACAAACATTGCTACTGATCTGTATTTACTCAGTTCCAAACACCTCAAGCTGGACATCGTGGTAATGTGTAAATCCCAGCACTTGGGCGGCTGAGGAAGAGGGATTGCTGTGAGTCTGAGGCCAGCCTGGGCTGCATAGAGACTTTCAGGCCAGACTCAGTTACACAGCGATCCTCTGTCTAAAAATAAAAACCACCAAAGATTTCCGAGAGGACACTGGGTGTAGAAAGCATGTCAGCATACAGTACTTAGTAAAACTGTCCAATTAGCTTCTGTACAAAGACGTGCTCAGAGGACGACAACCAAATAGAGCGACTGCTCCAGGGGCCGAGCGAGTGCTAGATGACATTTCTTTTTCATTTTCAGTTTAGGTACTCCACAGTTACACAGGCTTATCAGAAGATTCAAGCACAGAAGTGCAGCAACGTGACATTTCCTCCTGGTCCCACTGCTCATCTGGGTCCACTGTTTTTTTTAAACACTTAGTGATTGATTTATGTGTGTGTGTGTGTGTGTGTGTGTGTGTGTGTGTGAAAGAGAGAGAGAGAGAGAGAGAGAGAGAGAGAGAGAGAGAGCGAGCAAGCGAGCAGTGGCAGTCAGAGGATGACGTGCAGAGGCTGGTCCTCTCCTGTGGGTCCTGGGTATCTAACTGAGTTTGGCGTCCGCACCTTTCCCAGCCTGCCAGCTGCACTTTCCTATGAGGATGAGTAATCCAATTCCCATTTCTTTCTTTCTTTCTTTCTTTCTTTCTTTCTTTCTTTCTTTCTTTCTTTCTTTCTTTCTTTCTTTCTTTCTTTCTTTCTTTCTTTTTTTCTGGGCTGGGATGAAGTTCAGGCCTTGATATCATACTTTCTTTTTTTAGGAGGGGCTGGGGGAGGGTGGTATCAAGACAGAGTTTCTCTGTGTAGCCCTGACTCTCCTGGAACTCACTTTGTAGACCAGGCTGGCTTCAAACTTACAGAGATGTGCCTGCCTCTGCTCCCGCCCAGCCCATATTTTTTTTTTTTTTTTGGTTTTTCGAGACAGGGTTTCTCTGTGTAGCTTTGCGCCTTTCCTGGAACTCACTTGGTAGCCCAGGCTGGCCTCGAACTCACAGAGATCCACCCGCCTCTGCCTCCCGAGTGCTGGGATTAAAGGCGTGCACCACCACCGCCCGGCCATATTTTCTTTTTTAAAGGCAAAACTATGACTCTATTCTACCCATTTTTCTATGGTTTGCTTTTTTCATGTTTCCAGTATCACCTGGATATTTTAGCAATAGCAAAAACAACAATCAGGTTATATTTGGGAAATTAAAGTGCTCCAGCTAAGACAGACATTAACAAGTGTGTGATCTGCAGGAAAGGACCAAGGCTTTAGAGTTCAGGTAATCACACTGCTCAGTATGGGAGGATCCAGGTACATCCAGTGAAAGTTGACAGCATCCTCTTATCCTAAGGCAACAAATCCACACAAAGTGTGCTTGGAGGTAGGTGGGCCCA
This sequence comes from Peromyscus californicus insignis, assembly GCF_007827085.1. Taxonomy (NCBI): domain Eukaryota; kingdom Metazoa; phylum Chordata; class Mammalia; order Rodentia; family Cricetidae; genus Peromyscus; species Peromyscus californicus. The sequence continues at coordinate 15,789,148 of NW_026294562.1, forward strand.
GTGCTCAGAAGAGAGCAGCACCCCAGGAATGTGCTGTCCATGGGGCTACTGTCACCAGACAGAAAAGGACCCCGGTAGCTGTCGTGGAGCCCACCTGGTCTCAGTGTTACCCAGGCCGGCTTTGGACTCCTGGGCTCAAGTGATCCTACTCCCTTGGCTGCCTGAGTAGCTGGGACAGCATGTATGCCACCCTCTCTCCGGAGGGGCACCAAAGCACCTTCTTTTCTTCCTTTCTGGTTCAAGCTTCCTGGAAAGGGCTCTGTAATAAGACAGAAATACTACCAGGACCTCATCAGAACTCGAGGGCAGGCTCATACCTGCCCCTGGGTCTGGCCCCTGAGGCAAGAAGGCAGGCTTGACTGGCTGTGGGTTCCACTCCAGGGATCCCAGGCAGGGCTGTGACTGGCTTAACCTGTCATTTCCTCCTAGAGAGCTGGAAGAAAGGGACCAGGCTAGCAGCTGTCCTTGTCTGTTTTCATGTTATTGTTTTTCTAATAACAAAACACATCTCGGTAGAACATTTCAACATGGCAATTACAAGAAAGGAAGTAGAAAAGACCCCTAACCCTCCCATCACACTACCGTGCCTCTACGACCACCCTCCTTCATCATCCACATGTCCGAGAGGACACACTGTTAGAACTGGGACCCACCGATACACCATACTGTTAGAACTGGGACCCACCGATACACCACACTGTTAGAACTGGGACCCACCGATACACCACACTGTTAGAACTGGGACCCACCGATACACCACACTGTTAGAACTGGGACCCACCGATACACCACACTGTGCTCTTTTCTTTCTTTTTTTTTTTTCTTTTTTGAGACAGAATTTCTCTGTGTAACAGTCCTGGCTGTCCTGGAACTCACTCTGTAGACCAGGCTGGCCTCGAACTCACTGAGATCCACCTGCCTCTGCCTCCCAAGTACTGGGATTAAAGGCGTGCGCCACCACCACCTGGCTTCTTTTTCTTTTAAGAGTGCTTCCAAGCTGTGTGTGTGGTAACACACAGCTGTAATCCTAGCATTCAGGAGGTGGAGGCAGGGGCATCAAGAGCTCAAATCATCTTTGACTACACAATGAGCTTGATGCCAGCCTGGGTTGTCTCAAAAAACCCAGATAAGCAACAATCCAAACAAATCCCCACGAACACTATTATTTGTTTTTGTGTGTGTGCTCTCCCAGGCAGTGTACCAGGATTGCCCATATCTAAAACTGTGTTTCTCAGGCGAAGTAATCATATCATGGGGAAATACAGTTTTGACCTAAGGTTCTGTGCATTTCAGCTGGTTGAACTGGGATTTGAACCCACGAAACCTGCTACTTGGGGCGCTGCAACATTGTTCCACAGTCTTCTCTAAACCTCTGGTCATGATCATCAAAGCCAACCACAGGAGATCAGCGATGAGAGACCCAGCCTAAGGGTGAACCACCCCAGTTTAATGCCTGTTAAACAGCTTCTTTGTCCTAAAGCTCCGAGAGGTCCTCCAGGTCTGCAAGAAGGACACAGGCCTGGGAAGCCGAGGAATTTGCCCCAGTGCCCACAGCAGCTCAGCAGGAGACGCATTCCCTCCCTCCTCAGGGAAGCACTAGGCTACACTGATCCCTTGGCCGTGGTGCTGGTGGCTGGGACACGAAGGCAGCTAATTCTATTCTCAGAGCCTCAGCAACCTCAGCCTCCAGGCAGCCACCTCTGCACTTGGGTATTATCAGAGGCGAAAGACATTTTCCAAGTTTTTGAAAAGTCAGGCTTTTCAGAGAGTGGCCAGATACTAAGTATTTGTGGATTTCACAGGCCATGGAATGTTTGTTTGTTTGTTTGTTTGTTTGTTTGCTTTTCTGGAGCCTGAGGATTGAACCCAGGCCCTCACACTAGTGAAACAAGTGCTGTCTCTACCACTGGACGCCCCACCCTCAACCTTTTAACTCTTCTGTCATGGCGGCGGCACAAGCAGCTGTCTGGCGGGGCATGGACAGGGTACTGCAGGCCTGCAGGCCGGTCTCCCTGCACAGCAGGTGGCCAGCAGAGCTCGGTCTGCGCGCTGTACTGGCCAACCTTGCTCTGTCTTCCCTAAAAACGCTTGGATTTATTAGTTCAGGCTAAAGCACTTAGACTTTGGAGCACACACTCGTTTCTGAGGACTGACCTGTTTTCCTTCTGTGGGTAGGAATGCAATCTTTCAGCTATTAATCTAAAATCCTGGGAAACGCAGAGAAAGTGTTTTGACTTGCAGTTGGTCAGTATTACTAACAGATGAAAGGGGAAATATTTTACAGATCCATAGCAACCAGAAGAGAGGATAAATCAGCCAAAGGGAAAGAAAATGTCAGGAAAATCAAAAAGACTAGGAGGAAGAAAAATGATGCTAATATAAGATGGCAGCCACATTTGGCTTTGGTTAGCTGACTGGGGCAACGAGGGCAGCTTATCCAAGTCAGGAAGCAGAGGGCTCCAGCTCTCCTCGGTAAGAGCATCTCCTTGCAGAACTCACTTGCGGCCCAGACAGCAACAGCACACAACATATGGAACGTTAGGGAGAAGCAAGCAAGGAGGCTGGGGACTGCGGCAGGGCCACGTCTCCCTGGACTGGACTCTGAGTTCACCTGTGGGGAGTGGGGAAGCAGAGCCTGATGCCCTTGGGAGGGAGCTGGAATACCAACCTTGGGCTGTGCTGCTGAACACAGGTATGGTGAGAACCACACAAGACCTAGAGAGAGAGGAGGCTGAGAGCCTCAGTGGTTAGAGTTTGGGGGAAGCATTTCCCTGAGCTAAGGTTCCCAAGGACAAGGATGACAGAGCAAGCAATCCGCAGGTGATGGCTCAGCTTTAACCTTCAACGGCCTCATCACCTTCTGGGGAGAACCACTCTCGAACGCAGGGACGGGGCTGGAGAGATGGCTCAGTGGTTAAGAGCACTGGCTGCTCTTCCACAGGACCTGGGTTGTTTCCAGCACTCACATGGCAGCTCATAACCATATGCAACTCCAGTCCAGAGGATCTGACACCTTCTTCTGGCCTCTAGGGTACTCAGCATGCATGAGATGCACTTACTAACATAGCAAAATACTCATACACAGAAAATAAAATGTTTAAAAATAAATCAAAGTGTGTATACCTCAAATCCAAGCACATCTTACTAAAAGGAACAAGGTTTTCAGTCTCCAAGCTCCTCCTTTGGCCCCTCTCTCCTTAAAAGGCGTTTGTAGCTTTCCACTGCCCAGAATCAGATCCAGACTCAGGCCTGACTTGCCTCAAGGCCCAGCACTTTCCCATCCAGGCCGCACCTCCAGCCATGCCGCCTGCGCCTTTCTTCTCCCTCTCAGCTGGCTGAGGAAGGCTCTTTCCCTCCTCCAGGGCTCACACATGTTGTTGTTTCTCTCTGCCAAAAACGTCTTTCTCTTCCCTCTTGCCTCCAGTCTGTCCTTTGCCGACCCTGTGATCTGGAACATGCCGCCGCTTCAACGTTTCTGGAGCTCTTTGCCCCTCCTCTCTACAGAATCAGTTCTCATCCACTCCATCTTGCGGGCACTGTCTCCACCTTGGGATGGGATCCTGTTTCTCTCACCTCGGCTTCCCCAGCATCTTTAGAGGCCCCAGCACACAGCAGGCACACAGGTAAAGTAACCCAAAGGAGGGAAACCGCTCATTTCCACCTGTTCCTCCCTCCTCTGGAACCTTGGAGGCTCAAGAAGCCACAGCATGTGAAACAGGGCTCATTAGACATTCTTGGAGGCACATGCACGGGGCTGCTGAGCCTCGGAGAATTCTGAAGGTCATATCTGTTTGAGTTTTAAAATCAACTATTTATTTTTATCTTTTTGTTTTTTTTCAAGACAAGGTATCTCTGTGTAGATCTGGCTGTCCTTGAACTCAAGAGATCCGCCTGCCTTTGCCTCCCAGTGCTGGGATTAAAGTTGTGCACCACCACTGCCCAGCAAATAACTCTTTATTTTAATTATGTGTTTGTTTTTGTTTTTTAGATAGGGTCTCATGCAGCCCAGTCTGGCTTTGAACTCACTATATAGCCAAGGATGATCTCAAACTCCTGATTCTTCTGCCTCCACCTCCCAAGTGCTGGGATTACAGGTATGTGCCTGCCGCCACGCCCTGGCTGCTGTAATTTCACTTATAAATACAGTGAAGAAGAAATGTTTAAAAACCAACCGTGTGGTGCCAGTCTACCGGTACCACAGACAGTTCAATGGGTCCCTTTCCCCGATCTGGCAGCTCAGGAAAAGGTCCCTGCTGGAACCACTACCGTCTCCCTGTTTGAGTCTCAACTGTCATGAGGTTGCCATCAAACAGCAGCAGGCTGTGTCAATCACAAGGGAAGGGACTGTGCTTTTCCTAAGAACTCAGTGAAACCGCCTGCAAGTTCGGGTTAAGACCCACAGTGACTGAACTGCGAGCAGACACCCTCTCCTGTGGAATCTAAAGCACAGCTCAGGAATCAGGTCCTGCAGAACTGGACGGGGTGGGGGTGGGGGCTTCCTCCTAATGAAACCCAGAGGGCAGGGCAAGAAGAGCTGTCACTGGCCATCTGAGAAGAAAGAACAAGCTGATCAAACAGTTAAAAGTGAACAGGAAGGAAGAGAACCTAGCTGCAGAACAGGGAAGGCAGACGTTCAAATGTCTACTCCTGAGTACTGATGTGTGCACCATAAAAACCTTCCAGGACATTCCAGAGGACTCTGCCAAAGGACTCAAAATCTGCAGGAGCAGGCGAAATGACAGCTGCCCTGTCCTGTGACTGGAACAGTCTCTCTTTCCTGAAGATACTTCTGTACTGTCCCAGGCCCTGACCAGTAGGCAAGGTTTCTTTGACCCCAGGCAGGGAAGAGTGGTAGACACTGTTCTGGCCATCTGGTGCCTGTTCCCTGCTGCCTGCCTTAGTCTCTTTGTGTTGTTATAGCAAGATAACCTAGAACGCACAGAGGTTCATTAGGCTCACGATTGTGATAGCTGGAGTTCCAAACACCATGGTGTTCTGGTTCCAGTGAGGGGCTCCTGGCTGTGTCACAGCATCTTTGATGCTACCTGAAAGTGAATGCTCCACTTGGCATCTGTGTGTGAACAGTCCCCAGCTGGTGGCAAGAGGAGGCTAGGAACAAGCCTTTAGGGTTAGGTGGCCTCTGGTTCTAGCCTCCGGCTGTTTCTCGAGACCAAGGTGTCCCATGTTCCTGCTCCATCTTCCTTCCTCTGGGAGATGGAAGCAGAAGCAGACCACTCCTCTCTCCAGGTGACTCTGTCCCAGGAACAGAAAGTGACGGACACAAGGGGAGGAGCCGGAGACCGGCGTGCGGCCGGCCCTGCTTTCTAACAGCTTGCTCTCTTGCTAGACGGCACAGAAGGTTCCAGTCCCTCCCTGTGGCTACACTACAGACCTGTCTTCAAAAGGAAAAGAAACATTGATCATACTGTTTGTAGACCTGAGGGGCAATCAATGAGCCATGGCAACCATCCCCAGAATAGGAGAGAGCTGGTTTAAAAAGGCAACCAAGTCCTAGGCGGGCAGAGCACGAGCCAGAGAAGAGGTCCTCAGCCAGAGTGCCAACAAAAGCCAACCCCGGCGGGATCAGCTCCTCTTCCGGTGATTCTGTACAAGGTGTCCTCATCAGGCACTCTAGTCACTTGTCAGGACATCCCATAAGATGCAAGGAGACAGAACAGGAGGAGTCAGCTCTAACTCTACCTCTTCTAATGACTGACTTCCCAGTGCACACCACGACCACTGAGCTGAGTGAGAGCTGTCTCTACTGCCCCATGAACAACTGATTTTGCCAGCCAGAGCCACACCTACTTCCTCCGCCAGTAGTTACCCTCTGGCTTAAGGGATCCCCTCTCCACTCTCCGTGGTTAGAAGTAAGGGCGAAGGGGACCTTATGTGTACTCTGGTGCTATACCTGGACTACTGCCACCAACAACGGTGGTCAAATGACCCAGGAGGAACTGAGCTGCATCCCTTCCCAGGACTAACACAGAAGTGTTGGGAGGAAAAAAATTGTCCACCTACTGCTCTGCAGATCAAGAACTTGGAAGTAGACTAATACTGCTATCACTTCTGGCTGATAAATGCCATTCTGTAAGACAAGACCAACACACAGCACCACGGCCCAGCAGATACTGAGCACACAGATTAAGTCACGCCTGAAACCCTGCATGTCCCTGTTACCGGAGCCAAATAGAGTCAGGAAGGCTTTGCCATCTACGGAAGCTCCTTCCCTAGCTAGTCACGTTTCTGCTGCCCTTTCTCTCCGGCTTAGCTTCCGACCTCTCAGCAAACCTTCCAATGGGCCGGCCAGAGCTGAGTTACTCCAGAGCAGACTTCAAGGCTGCCTACTGTGGTGTGATGGCCTGATGTGGACACTTGCTGCCCCCCACTCTACACCCACCAGAGTCCACCCCTCTTCCCTTTGCTTGACTCTGGCCTGGTGCTAAAACCGCCTGGCATTTGGATCTGGAAAAGCAGGTCTCAACAGTCATTTGACTGTGGTGCTCGGCATGCCCTCACATGCAGCTGGGTGGGGCAGAGGGTGGAGCGCTCTGTATGAAGTTAATGGGTTTAGAGTGGACGGAACAGAGAGGCAAGGCCATCAGACAGAATTCTGATGCCATTTACAAATGCAGGTCTATCTGTGGATGTATCAAGCAAAGAACACACATGTTCTGTATAATATGATCATGTGTGACCCTGATAGAGTGTATCACCCAGGAATTAGTGATAGCTACAAACCACAAGAAGAGGTTCTATCAGCAGCTGAGCATGCTCCACTGAGAGCTTGAGCAGCCTAAAATCCAGTCTGAAGAGCAGTTAATCACACTACAGCGTCTGCATCACGATTAACTACACGCCCCCGCCCCCCCCCCACTGACTCTAGTGCATTTAGAACAGGGCTCCCAAGGCAAGTCCCAAATCAACTACACAAAATCTGTTGTATATCGGGTGTGAGTATAGGTTCACATGGGTCTGTGGAATCAAGACTCAGAGGCACCTCAAGGATGATTTTAGACTTTCACAGCTTCAGGGGAGATCGGTCTCTATGGATTTCCAAGGCAAGTACCCAAATCAACTACATAAAAATCAAGGAACAGACAGGTGTGATCCCAGCATCTGGGAGGCAGAGGCAGGCAGATCTCTGTGAGTTTGAGGCTAGCCTGGTCTACAGAGTGAGTTCCAGGACAGCCAGGGCTACATGTGAGGCCCTGTCTTAAAACAAAAAAATTTCGGGGCTGGAGAGATGGCTCAGAGGTTAAGAGCACTGACTGCTCTTTCAGAGGTCCTGAGTTCAATTCCCAGCAACCACATGGTGGCTCACAACCATCTGTAATGAGATCTGGTGCCCTCTTCTGGCCTGCAGTCATACATGCTGTATACATAATAAATAAACAAATCTTAAAAAAAAATTAAAAAATTAAAGAAAAAAATCTCAGCACAACATCTGATCCAAGTTTGGTTTATAATGTGATATACAAATCAAGCAATTGTATTTGTATCACTACTGCTGATTTTCTGCATTAGGGCAAGACAATGCACCAAATGTCCACTGTCTGTTAGGCAGGCATCTGGCAGAGGCACAAGTAAGACATGACCAAATACACACCACCACAACCTGGCAAACCAGCCTGCTGATCCATGCAGTCCTTTTTTTTCTTTTTGGTTTTTTGAGGCAGGTTTCTCTGTATAGTCCTGGCTGTCCTGGAACTCACTCTGTAGACCAGGCTGGCCTCAAACTCACAGAGATCCACCTGCTTCTCCCTCCCAGGTGCTGGGATTAAAGGTGTGTGCCACCCCTGCCTGGTTCCATACCATCCTAAGATCACAGGCCTATAAGATCAAATAAGAACCATGCAGCAGCGGCAGGAAGGAGGGGGAGAAGGTGCTGGGAGTCAAGTGGGACGAGACCAACAGGTGCGTGCACAGACTCCGGAGGACCAGCTGATTTCTCTTTGGGTGTTGGCTATGTGGGTCTGTTCAGTTTGTGGAGACTCATCACGCTATACAGTTACACATGCACTTTGTACATAAATTTTTCATGAATAAAAAGTTAGAAGAAAAGGCTGGATGTGGTGGCACACACCTGTGGTCCCATCACTTGAAGGAGGAGACAGGCAGAGCTTGGGCTTGCTGGCCCAGCAGTCTCTGTGAGCCACAAGCCAATGAGACGCTGACTCAAAAAATAACCTGGGGGCTGCAGAAATGGCTCTGCAGTGATGAGTACTTGCTGTTCTTACACAGGACTCAGATTTGGTTTCTAGCACCGACATGGTGGCTTACACCAGGCTGTCACTCTAGTTCTAGGAAATCTGATGCCTTCTTCTGGCTTCTGAAGGCACCAGGCACACATGTGGCACACATACATACATGCAGACACTCACAGATAGGTACACATAAAATAAAAATACGTCATCAAATATACTCGGCAGATGGCTCCTGAGGAGCAACAGCCAAGGTTGTTCTCTAACCTCCACACGCATGTGCACCCACACACATGTGCACCCACACGCATGTGCACCCACACACATGTGCACCCACACACATGTGCACCCACACGCATGTGCACCCACACACATGTGCACCCACACACATGTGCACCCACACACATGTGCACCCACACACATGTGCACCCACACGCATGTGCACCCACACGCATGTGCACCCACACGCATGTGCACCCACACGCATGTGCACCCACACACATGTGCACCCACACACATGTGCACCCACACACATGCAGCTGCACACATCAAGGCTTTAAAAATAAAAGATACATATTTAAGAGGTTTGGGAGATTTTATAAATGCTTTTTCTTACCCTGCTCTGTTTTTCAAGAGCTACAGACTGTCACCCTGCTGAGCATCAGTGCTGCCTGACCCTGACGAGCTATCCCAGAGCAGAATGGCCATGTGAATAAGCAGCATTCATCCACATAGAGGAGTTTCAAATTTCTCATTGTACAGCTTGCGACATCAGGTAGACCAGATGTCCGCAGAGCTCCTGTCAGCACACTAGCAGGTAAAGCGTACTTCCTTCATTGCCTGGGCTCAGGTCCTGCCTTCACACCTAGGAGAGCCGTAATCTTAAACGTGTTACTAACCTTCTCGATGTTGTCTTCTGCATGTAAGGCTGACATGGCCCTGTGCTCCATCCCCAGTATGAAAAAGAAAAAAAAAAGTACTTAAACTGATATAGTGGCCTAGCACTCAAGAAACTAAGGCAGGAGAATGTCGAGTACTCAGCCTGGGTTACATAGAGAGATTTTGTCTCTAAACACAAAATAAAATAAAATCAAAAAGCCAAAACCTGGTGCTACCCTTTGTGTGTTAGAGGCACACAGGTACACTAATGTCTCAGCTCTTGTCCTCACCACCATTTAGGCCTTAGCCTAAAATCAGGGACCATTGGCTTCTCATCACTTTCCTGTGTTTCAATAACTCACTATTATTCTCTGCCAAGTTCCAAAACAGCACTTGAAGTAGACTTGTTTAACCATTTAATTGGTTGGTGTTGTTTTGTTTTGTTGTGAGGCAGAATTTCACTATACAGCCCACGCTGGCCTTCAGCTCAGGGCCTTGGTGCCGGGAAGACAGGTGTGATTTACCACTGCCTGATTTACCTGTTACTTAAAAAGTACGATGCTGTCATAGACAGTCCGGAAACCAGAAAGCCGGGTATTACGCGTTAAGAGTGGAGTCACCCTGTTGTTCTGAAGTGCCTGGTGGGGTCTGCAGGCACGACTGACAGCAGTGGGGAAGCTGTGGGGGCCACTGGTGCAGAAGGGACTGGAGGGCACACAGTGGTCAACACACACTTAGGGAAGAGGCACGACTTTCAGTGCAAACATTTCCTACAGGGAAGTGAGGAGTAAAATGAATATCCAGACACCTTCCATCTTGACCACAAATAACATTTCACACTTGCTTTCTCCCACATATCTTACTTTTTTGCTGAATCATTTAGTATTTTATCCACAGTCATTTCAGCCTTTGACAGTATCTTATACAACCCCACAACCCCACAAGGAACTTCACTGTGGTGCAATGCTGATGTCTAACACACAGTCACATTCACTTTTCCCAGCTGTCCTACAAACGACCTTTTTCTCCCAGGGTTGAATCAAGGATCAAACACTGCATGTAAACCACCAAGTTTCCTTGAACTGGGGACAGTCCTAGCTGGGTACAGGAATCTAGGAAAGTGCACTGTAGAATGTCCCACAGTGTGGCCACATTTGGCTGCAACTTACTTGGATCTGGGTTCAACCTGTTTGGAAAAGTGTTCCTCAGCTACCTTCTCCTACTTGGCTTGTCCATGTACAGCATGGACAGAGAGATACAAAGTAACACTTGGCGATCAGTGTGGCCGAACTTGATCCTTTCAAAGGAGACATCCGTTCTGATCTTCCTTTGTCAGGATAGTCCCTCTGTCCCTCTGTCTCTCTCTCTCAAATGTATTTTTTGTTTGTTTGTTTTATGTGCATGAGTATTTTGCCTGCATATATGTCTGTACACCCATGAGTTCTCAAAGCCCATGGAGGCCAGAAAAGGGAGTTGGATCCCCTGGAACTTTGAGTTACAGGAGGTTGTCAGCCACCCTGTGTGTGCTGGGAACTGGACTCAGGTCCTCTGTAAGAACAGACAGTGCTCTTAACCACTGAGCCATCTCTCTGGTCCCTCTTCTTCCTCTTATCAACAAATAAGTAATCTGTAGAGTGATTCTTTGAGTTCCTGTCTCCTAAAAACTTTTTTTTTTAAAACACATTATTTACTGAGGATGAAAATGCACACCATGACATACATGTGGAGGTCAGAGAACACTTGAAGGAGCTGGTTCTCTTCAGCATCTGGGTTCCAGGGATCAAATTCAGGCTTGGCAGTAAGCACCTTGCCCCCGAGCCATCTCACTGGCTCCTTAACAATTTTTTTTTGTTGTTGTTGTGGTTTGGTTTGTTTTTTTTTGAGACAGGGTTTCTCTGTGTAGTTTTGGTGCCTGTCCTGGATCCGCCTGCCTCTGCCTCCCAAGTGCTAGAATTAAAGGCATGTGCCAGAATTAAAGGCATGTGCCACTGCTGCCTGGCTCACAATTTTTTTTAATTACATTTATTTGTATGTATATGTGTGTGGGCACATGCCCTAGCATACATATGGAGGTCAGAGGACAACCTGAGAGCTGGCTCTCCCCCACCATACGGGTCCCAGGGATCAAACTCAGGTGGCCGGGTGGCAGCAAGCACCTTTACCTATGGAGCCATGTCCCCAGTCCCCTGACATCCGTTTTAACCAGTTTAGGAGGATTGAGAGTTCAAGGCCAGCTTGGGCTATATATAAGACTCTGTGGTTCTTCCCCCCAAAAAAGGCAAAATAAAATAATGATTTGCATTATAATGTCAAAATTACTTCACATTAGACATTATTAGCATTTTGTAACATGCATTTTACATTTCCCTCATCTCTATCTACCTAAGCAGGTACAAAAATGAATATATTAACAAGAAGTGGCGTACACCTCATCATTAGAGCCCTCATTCCCACAGCAGATCAAATTTTACAACAAAGAAAAATCTATTTTGAAAGTTAGACCTGGTGGCACAGGCCTGAAATCGGACTAAAGAGTGAGTTCGGACAACTTAATGAGACCCTGTCTCAAAGTAAAGAATAGAGTATGCTAGATACAGGTCAGTTTCAGAGCTCTTGCCTTTATGTACAAGACCCCAGATTCAATCCCTATGTCCTTTCTCTCTCTCCCCACCCCCTCTGGTGTGACCCAGTAATCCTAGCATCTGGAGGCTGAGAGGTGGGGTTCAGGCTGGTCAAGGCCATTATGTATACTAAGGAAAGGATGGAGAGGAAGAGTGAAGGGGGAGAGGCCATACCAAATCAAAGATAGAAAAATCTAGGTCACACAAATACTCGGAACTCTCTGCACTATTCGGGAGCTATGACGCCTTCACAGGCTGGAGGAGACTGGCAGAATGAGCTGAGAAAGTAAGAGCATCACTTCCAGCACAAAGGCCTTACCCAAGATCCACTGCAGCAGTCCCCGGTGGGCACGAGGAGCAAAGGACAACCAACCTCTTGGAGGGCATTTGAATAATCTAACTCAGTTCTGATTTTAGCATCCTCTCCACCCTGTGAGGGAAAGGAACAAGTTCCAGTCCCTATTATTCTCCCAGGCTGAGCCAAGATTAGCCTATGTGCTTGAGGGCTGGAAATAGACACAGAGACAGCCAGGCCACTGGGAACAGGGAACAGGCTAGTTATGACAGACAGCAACAAAGCCTTAGGTTATTGGGACACTGGCCGAGTCTCTGCTAAGTCCACACGGCTTCCCACCCATGAAAGCACTCTGTAGACATCAGAATACACCTGCAAGTTCCCAAAGCCCACCAGGCCGATGGGCACAGGACCAGCAGACCCGCCAGCCTCTGGGCTATTACCTGACTGGAAGACGTATCGAGCCAGGCCCTGCATCAGCTCCGCTGGCCATGTTGGTGGGGCAGACTCCCCAGTTTCTCTCTTCAGACGAAATGTCAATTCAAAGCCAAAACCACTCGGTCCATCTGTTCCTGTAAACCTGAAAGGAATGAAAACATTTTCAGTTTAACTACCACAGGACAAAGTCTACAAAGTCTCTGTGTGGTGGCCTCCACAGGATTTCCTCAACTCAAAGGGAATGCCAGGGTGAAGAAGTCTCTCCAAAGCTTGCTTTACCCTCCAGTGAGCTGAGGGTGTACATGTATGATGTTGGCCCAGTCAAACTTCTACACTGGTACTCTTGAGTCATAAGTTCCAGATTTTATGATTTCTAGAACCTTCCTTTTATATGACAGAACACTACTGAAAATCTTATGTTCCTCACTTATTCAAACTGCTAATAAGTACCCACTGAATTTGCTAAGGATACATGTCCTATGATCCAACAGTATGGCTGTGTGCTGGGGAAGACGTGGCCTTCTTCCTCTCCACCTCCAGGGACACCATTCTTAGCTGCACTGACTAGTCTCCTAAGTCAGCACTGTAGACAAGTCCCAAGGCAGACTGCAAATACTGAGTGGGTCCACCCTCTTCCTAAGGCCAGTACCACCCTATCAGTGAGCACTACTCGCTCTAACCCTCCATGAGCATGCCTCAGTCACTGGACCCCAAAGGAGAACAGTGCAGTCTCAGGGAAGTCCCTGACACAGGTGACTGCCAGAGAGGGGAGTGATGTCTATTCAAGAGCAGAACCTGGGTGTGTGTGTGTGTGTGTGTGTGTGTGTGCGCCACACCTACTCAGGTGAGGGAAGTGTCCAGGGAGGAGTCCCCAAAAGCTCCTCAAAGCCTGCCAGGATGAGAAAGGCTAAGAGTTAAAATATGTACATGTAATTTTCGGTAATTATATCTTGTCCAAACAGGAACCACAAGGGTTATACACATGTAAACTCCCCAGCATACAAACACAAACCATACACTAAAATGACAGCCAACACCTTCCTTCTACCTCTTGAGAGCCGAAGACACAATCAGTGTTCAACCCTGGAACTCCTTCCTCGTGGTATCTTTTGTCATCATCCCCAAGAGGCTAGGATGGGAGACTGGGTAGAAAGACACTGCCGAGAGCCGCCACAGCTTCCACTTGGTGTGCTTGGGTAGGCCCAGCAGACCAGCCCCAGGCACCACTGTGGGAGAGAGCACCTCTGAGAAGCTGCATCCTCAGAAATCATCACAGTCAAATCCAACTGCACTCAAGGAAGTGTGCGTGGTTTGATTAGTTTTCTGGTTACCAGGTGGATGCAGAATCCATTTAGAGGGTACACATGGGTTCCTGGAGGCAAGGTCAGAAATTGCTTAAAGTGACACTATTTACACTATTTGTTTCCTTGATGAATTGCCCTGCTGGGGTCAAGACCAAACAGAATCTGTGGGAATAGCTAGTGATCAAGATGCACTGCCTCCCAGAGGCCTCAGGTTTGGAAGAGGGTGAAAATCCAGAGCTCTAGGAGATTGACTTAAAGCTCTGGAAAAGGCTGGGACACGGTGGTAAGCACCCTTTAATGCCAGCACTGGAGAGATAGAGCCAAGTGAGTTCGAGGCTAGCCAGAGCTACGCAGTGAGACCCTGTCTCAGAAATCAACCAAACAAAGCTCCACACAGGGAGATGGGTCACTAGGGCACCACCAATTAGAGACAGCTTTGTAAAGTGCATTAGACCATTGTTCCAGGGCTCTCATCTTGGGCCAAGGAAAACACATGATTTCTAACCACAAAAACGTGAGAAACAGACTAAAAGGAACATATGCGTTATAGACCGCACAATGGAGAGGATCCATGGGTGCAGAGAGAGAAGTCACTGAGCCATTTATGCTCACACCACATCTCCTCACTGAGGAGGGCTCTATGCACACACATGCATGAGTGTGCATTCATGCACACACATGTGCACACCATCTGTCTCCACACAGGGTGCTTTCTAAGCCAGCTCTGTGGTGGGCAGGCCAGTTCTCCCTCGGCTGAGGAGGAGGGGCTGAGCTAGGCAGATGGTTCCCACCTGTGTTTGATTACCACCCACCAGGACGGCTGGACACAACCTCGTCACTCTGAAACATGAGTTTGGAATGGGCCAGCCTTAGGATAAACACATGACCTGGGCCTGTCAGATTTCTTTTTCAAAGCAGGCTGTGCAGGCAATAACAGCCAAACAACAAGATCATTCAGTGTTTAAAGTTCCCCGAAGGGCTTGGCTTGGTCCGGACCATTTCATACAGAGGCTTCTCCTGCCAAAGAGGGTTTGTCTGACCAGAGAACGGAGCTGCTCCAAGGGAACAGCTGTCTTCCATGTCTTCTAGGATGAAACATGAGAGCAATGAGATACATTCACACACACACACACACACACACACACACACACACACACACACACACGTTCATGCCTCCCCAACTCACATATACTTACGTACCCACACTATACACACTACATACATATGCAAAAAATAAGTTTATAAAGTAAAAATATCATAGTCATTTAAGGTTAATTAATTATTGAAGAAAATGGTTTCTGGAAATTGAGTGTGGCCTACATGTCAGTGTTTATAAAGTCTACAGTAGTGCATCCTACTGTCCTGGGCCTTCACAGACTCAGCCAGAACAAGCTCTAGTCCTAGAAGAGCCAGTCACCACAAGTGTCCTATATAGGCATAACTTTTGTTTTTTAAGATTTATTCACAAACTGAGTGGTGGTGGCGCACGCCTTAAATCCCAGTACTCAAGGCAGAGGCAGGCAGATCTCTGTGAGTTCAAGGCCAGCCGGGTCTACAGAGCAAGGTACACAGTCAGCTACATAGAGAAACCCTATCTCAAAACACAAACAAACAAACAGAAAAGATTTATCCACTATGTGTGTGTGCACGTGTGGGGGGTGTTGGGAACTACACTTCCGGCACAAATGTGGTCATCAAAGAACAATTCGCAGGAGCCCCCTCTCTCCTTCCCGCACACGGATCCAGGAGAGCCAACTTAGACTCTCAGGCTTTCAAGTGCTACCTTAACCACCGAGCCTCCTACCAGCCCTGCTGAAAAGCTTTTATGCCATATCAGCTATTATTTAACGTAGCAGGTACTAGTTCTGGGAACTCACCATAAGGAAATAATCTTGTATTTGGAAAAAAGCCTTTGGCATAAACATATCCAG
Organism: Peromyscus californicus insignis; assembly: GCF_007827085.1. Classification (NCBI taxonomy): domain Eukaryota; kingdom Metazoa; phylum Chordata; class Mammalia; order Rodentia; family Cricetidae; genus Peromyscus; species Peromyscus californicus. Next base: position 15,804,820 of record NW_026294562.1, read on the forward strand.
TAGTTTATAAAAAAAAAAAAATCCCAGTCTTCTCTAAGTAGGCGCTTATAGAAGCTTCTGGTGCTCTGTTAGGACACCAGCATGACTAAAAGCCAGGGCTAGCAGGAAGTAGCAGGAAACAGACTGACCTGTGAGCTCTGAGAAACAAAGGGCTCCCTCTGTGTGCCTCCACCTGGTACGGTGGATCCAGGTTACATCCGCACCCCCACATAGAGCCTCTACTGTTAACTATCAGGTACAACTGTAAATGGCGCCTCATCAAGTCAAACGGTCGTGAAAGTGGAACTTCTGTATATGGCTGGTGGCAATGCAGCTGTATAGAAACATTATGGCTGTTCTCAAAAACTGAAACAGAATTACTGCAATGAACCAGTAATTCCATGGCCGGGTATCTACACAAAAGCCTGAACACAAGGTCTTGAACACTCCTGTTGACAGCAGCATTATTTCCAATAATGCTGGAGGAATCACAAACAGTAAAGGCAATCCAGGAGCCTACTGCCAAGGTGAGTAAATGGAAAAACGTGCAGATACGAAACAGTCAACTACTCACTCTAAGAAAGAAAGAAAGAAAGAAAGAAAGAAAGAAAGAAAGAAAGAAAGAAAGAAAGAAAGAAAGAAAGAAAGAAAGAAAAAGGAAAGCAGAATATTCCTATATTCCCAGAATTTGGGAGGTGGAGGCAGGAGTATCAGTAGTTCAAGACCACCCTCAGCCATATAGCGGGCTATCTCAAAAATCAAAATAAGGGGTCAGTGAGATGATTCACTACAGACACTTGTCACCGAATCTGATGGCCTGAGTCCCATCCCTGGACCCTACATGCTGCAGAAAACTGACTCCCATTAAGTTGTCTTGACTTCCATACAGGTACTGTGATGTGTATGTGCCAGTGCACACTCACTTGTACGTGTGTGCGTGCGTGCGCGCTCGTGTGCACACACACACACACACACACACACACACACACACACACAATGCAATAACAAATTAAAAATAAATAGCTAATGGCTGAGGCGGAATGGCAAGTCTGCCAGGAGCAACAGAAAATCTGGGCAGTGAGGGCATCACCCCACAGCCCAGTGTCAGCTTCCTCGGCCCTTGGCTGCCCCAGGGTGGACTCCAAGGCCATACCACTCCAGAATCCCAGTAAGAGACGGAATAGAAAGAGTGAAACAGTACAAATACAGGCTGCAAAGGCCAGCTGAACGGACGCCATCTTCACCACCCCCACCTTCGGGCTAACCCACGGGCAAATTCACCTCCACGTGCCCCAGTTCCTTTCTTTCTTTTTATTGTACTTTTTATTTCAAAAATGGGGAGACTTGCAGAGGGTGGAAGGAATACAGAATTGGTTGTAGAGGAAGGTGTTTCTAAATACCATCTAAGGCCATGTGACCAGTTGCAGAAATCAGGATTATAATTTACATGAGTGCTTCCACTGTGTTTTGTTAATAATGTATTTGTATAGATACTTGTATGTTCTTTCAATTTCTTTATTATATGTTGCAACATCAGTTAAAAGAATATCATTTGTTATTAGATATAAGTTTGAAATACTGAAAAAATATCCCTCAAGGGACATTGCCTCTATGCTAAATATATAATGTGTTTGCCATTTTATGTGGGATAGTTACATTATGTTTAGACATAACTATGACCTGGCTATTGTTTTTCATTTGGAAATTAATCATGACATAAGGACAACTGATTGTGTGTCAAGTTGACAAGGGGTGGATTGTCATGGCTATTCTTGGTTGTCAACTTGACTATATCTGGAATAAACTATAATTCAGAAATGGAAAAAAATGGAGAGACTTGGTAGCAAGTCACCAGGATGAGTGATTTCTGACCTGTTTAGACTGGACATCCCACCTAGAGTTCATCATAGAATTCATGACCCTTTGAGTTGAGGAAGCTGGGATTTGTAGAGTGATGATACAGATTCTGGATAGCACAGCTGGTGCCCCTCCCCCTTTTTGAGATATGCTCTTATGTGGCTGAGGTTGTTCTTGAACTCAGATCTTCCTACCTCTAACTTCCCAGTGATGGGATTATATACAGGAGCTGGTGTTTTTATTCATTCATTCATTCATTCATTCTTCATTCGTGTGTGTGTGTGTGTGTGTGTGTGTGTGTGTGTGTGTGTGTGTGTACACCTGCCCATGGAAACCAGAAGAGAGTGTTGGATCTTTTGGAGCTGGAGTTATTAGCTGTGTGGAGCCCCAGTTTCTTATCTGCACACTGGGATAAGGACATTCTCCATACAACCTCAGGCAGGAGAGCATCTCTGACTTATCTGGAGCCGCTTGTTCCCAGCCTCTCACACCTCAAGTTTCCTTAACTCCTGGACTCTGGGGCTCTGTGGACACAGCCCTTCAAGAATCACAGGTCAGAGTCTACCAGCTTTGTCCAGGCTCCTGGCTGTGGACCCCTCCCAGAGCCCTCAAACTTGGTCTGAGACTTTTTTTTTCTCCTGAGATAGGCTTTCTCCGTGTAACGTTGGCTGTCCTGGAACTGGCCATGATCCGCCTGCCTCTGCCTCCCGAGCGCTGGGATTAAATACGTGCACCACCGCCACCCTAGCTGTCCTGATACTTTTTGATTGCTACTGTGCTCTATGGTGGAATTCTGTAAATAACTACCAAATAAACATAAGCAGAGGGGATGCTTTCATTTTGAACTATTCAAAATTACTGATAATATCATTAGCCATTTGGAAACAGTGTTTGGTGACAACAATATTATACTGGGTAGTAAAATTTAGCAAAAAAAAAAAAAAAACCTAAAATTTTTTGGATATGCTTATATGGCAATAGTCTTCTAGAATTAAGACTTCTTTAAAACTCTGAGTTATATTAAACCATTTTCTACAATCTTTATAAAAAGAGGGAAGCTGGATATGGCAACATGAACTTGTAATTCTAGTGTTTGGGGAGGTAAGGGCAGGAAGATCAGGAGTTCGAGGTCATCCTTAGCTACATAGCATACTGAAGGCCAGCCTGGGCTACATGAGACCCTGCCTCAAAAAATAAAAATAAAAAAATAAAAAAGGAGGGTGGGATGGCAAACAGGAGTCAGAGAGGAAAGAAAGAAAAACCATCATAGGGCCAGGGGTCCTGGGTTCAGTTCCCAGCAAAGGGAGAGAAGGAATTGAGGGGCCGTAGAGACCACGCTCACGCTGAGAGCTGAGAACGTTCGCTCTGCCTTTCACATGCTTGCTTTCTGCTACACTCTGTCCAATCAGATTCATGACAAAGTATCTGCCTCACTGGAGAAGCCCTTTCCTGAGATGCCTTGCCAGAGGCCAAGGACCACATTCCCACAGCATTCCTCAGGTTTAAAAACAGTAGCTCCCAGGACAGATTCAGCTAAGAATCCAGCCAAACTTTCCTGCTCTCGATACTTTAGGAGCTTAACTCTGCCCTGGGCTTTCATGGAGCAAAGAGCTTCCTTCCCAGACCAAGATGTGGAATTTAAGAAAAGTAAAGGCCAGGATCAGCAGACCCTTTCCCACAGAGCAGTGGAGGTCTAGTCAGCCCTGCCCTGGAGGAAGATCTGCTAGACTCTGTTCCCTGAACTTACAACCACTTCCAGAGGACAGCACTCAAACCAGCGGCTGCCCCAAACCAACTGGGCAAGCTAGTAAGAACGGTGACACGGGCCGGGCAGTGGCGTACACCTTTAATCCCAGCACTCAGGAAGCAGAGCCAGGCGGATCTCTGTGAGTTCAAGGCCAGCCTGGTATACAGAGTGAGATCCAGGACAGGCACCAAAACTACACAGAGAAACCGTGTCTTGAAAAACCAAAACCCATCCCCCACCCACCAAAAAAGAACTGTGACATGGACCGGGTGGTGGTGGCACACACTTTTTTTTTTTGTTTTTTGTTTTTTGTTTTTTCGAGACAGGGTTTCTCTGTGCAGCTTTGCGCCTTTTCCTGGAACTCACTTGGTAGCCCAGGCTGGCCTCGAACTCACAGAGATCCGCCTGGCTCTGCCTCCCGAGTGCTGGGATTAAAGGCGTGCGCCACCACCGCCCGGCTGGCACATACTTTTAATCCCAGCACTCAGGAGTCAGAGGCAGGCGGATCTCTGTGAGTTGGAGGCTAGCTTGGTCTACAAAGAGTTCCAGGACAGCCAGGCCAACACAGAGAAACCCCATCTCAAAATAAAATAAAGTAAAAGGATTCTGACGGCTGCCATTCTTCATACTGACTTAAATCAACAACCTTCCAGAACCTTTAAAACTTAAGACAACAAGCTAAGTCAACGATGACAAGTCACAATCTGATTTAGGAAGTGTGCCTCTCAGCACACAGGTGGATAACTCAAGGGCCTCTTGCTGGCCCAAGAGCCAGAAGATCTGCCCAGAGGCCCTTTGTCCACCCACCATCTCCTAAGGCTCTGAACAGCCAGGTGCCTTAGAAGACCAGACACCTGAAGCAGGGTAATTCAAAGACACAATCTTTTCAGCATCTCATTTCCCCAAGGGCAAGGACTGTACTTTTTGTGTGTGCTGTACACGGGGTACATCATGTCAAAGTTGAGCAATGCTAAGTGGTAATGGCATTCCCATCATTTCAAGGAGACAATCAGACCTTGACATTAAGCAACAAACAAGATAAGCAGTGTTAAAAGAGCCATGAGCTTTCCTCTGTGTTTCCAGTGCCACACTGGCCTCCTTCCGTTCCTAGAGCGCCTCAAGGTCACACCTGCTCCCACTTGGCAGTAGCAGTTCTCACTGTCTAGGTTTGTCACATAGTTGGATGGTCAGGGCTCTAAGCACCCTCCCTTCCAGGGAGCACCAACTGCAGGACAATGTGAGCAGTGTCCCTAGAGCTGTACAACAAGGCAGCCCTGGCTGTCACCTTGCCACTCAGGTCTCAAAGCTTCACACAAACCAATGGTCTCACTGTGAAATGTGCCCTCTCCCTCTCCATTCACCTTTATCTCCGTTACTCTCTTAACACTTCATCCCCCACTCCATTCTGAACCCAGCATCTGCACTCTCTAAAACTATCACTACATTTACACATGTCTTCCTCTAAGAATCTAAGACTCAGCAGAGCAGGAACCCTGCCTGTCTTACTCTCCAAGGTACCCCAGCACTGAACAGAGCACAAGACCTTTCCATAACGTACCCTAGAAATTCACGGAACCAGGCCAAAGCTCCCCACATACTGAGTGCAATGCTGAGTACCTCACCTAAGTTTAAGTCCCGAAGCCAAGTTTAGGCTTCTTTACCCACATCACACATCACCCCCAGAGAAAGGCTTGACCTGGCCGTGGAGAGTTTCTGATCTCCAGAGTCTGGGTCGGATTAGAAGAAATGCTCTCTCCTGAGCTCAGTGCACAGACTTGGTGCTGGGCCACATTCTCTCTGGAGCTGAGAGTTTTTCTGTAAGAGATGAATGTGTGGAGTGAAAACCGCCTCCAAAGTCCTTGTTCAATATTCAATGAGTACTGAATTCATCAAGGAAACATCAATGCATAAAGTAGATACATATATATTTACTAACACGCTACAGGGGGGTGGAGACAACAAGCAACCTAATTAGATGGCAGTGACTGAAAATTCCAGCATCTGAGGCAGAGAAAGGTGGATCTCTGTGAGTTTGAGGCCATCGTGGTCTACACAGTGAAACCTGCCTCAAAAGAAGGAAGACAGGAGAAAGGAGGAGGAGAGAGAGAAGAAAAGAAAGAGGAGGCTAGAGAGGGCTTTAGCGATGGGCTATTTTCAGAATGCCTGAGGAGGTGAGGGAGTCAGGGTGAGCCTATCTACAGGCAGAGCTCCCCAAGGGGCAGGCACGTGCGAAGGCCTTGAGGCACAGAGTGGTGAGACTAGGGAGCAGAAGGAGGAAGCGCAAGAGGAGGTACAAGGAAGGAAGGTCCTGGACCTTGGAGGCTACATATGGCCAATGGCTTTTACTTGACTGTCCAACAGGAAGCCACTGGATGGTGCTGAGCGGAGATGGTTCTGAGCCTGACTATATGACATGCTTACAGGCCCACATGGCCATGGCTTCTAGAAAACTAACTCCAAAAGCCAAGCTGCTGCCTACCCTCTAGGCCTTTCTCTGTGTAAAACCCCTGGTTACAAGAATGAAAAATTTCCAGACTGGAGCCAGGATGGAGGGTGGGGGGATCCAGTGTCTGCAACCTGATCTTGGAAATGCTAGAGCAGGAAGGAGACTGAGTTTGGGCGCACCATAGTGCCACCACCTGCCACTTTTCACTAAGGGTCCCCCCTCTACCAGCCAAGCTTTCAGAGGTGCTAAGGGCCTCTCTGGAACCAGCAGAAAGTGAAACCAGCCAGCCGGACTGGGGCCTCAAGACTGAGGCAGACTCTGTTCTCCAGTAGTTCTTTCTTCTCACTGCTGTGACCTCTTGGCTCACACTGGAAGGCCTGAGGTAACAGGCAGGGTTCCCAGCAGCACCAGGTATTGCACCAAAGTCTCTCCTGGAGATCACGAACAGTTCTTTGATCTGAGTGGTCTTGCTGAGGCCAGGCTGACTCTAAGACCAGGGACTGTGGGCCCTGAACAACAGGAGTAGGAAAGAAGGCTCTTTGAGAGCTACACAGCGTGCTCCACTTTCCAGGGGGCTGCTATGACCCCAAGTCCTCACTGTCAAATGGCCAGCTGGCCTAGCCTCAAGTGTAGGCTGATCACATTTCTAAGCGTCTGATTCCTTTTCCACAAGGCCTAAAGCATGGCCTCTATAAGAGATGGTCAGTGGCCATAAGGACCTAAGGCTCTGAGGTGGTATCAAGTCCATCTCTCTACAGGGACATGTTGGGTAGAAACTAGTTGGGCCTGCCTGCCCAACACCTGGTAGACCTGTCAGAAAGGGCAATGGGTCATCTTTCTTCTAAGCCCAAACACTAAGCAAGGCATTGCTTGATTTTCTATGTGCTATAGAAGGGCTCAAAAAACTAGCCTAACATGTAGTCAATTATTTCAGCAACTAGAGGGACTTACCTACCTCAGCATCTGTGCCCATGTCTGTGAATTTAAATGATTTAATCAGGAAAATCCCTCACAGGTGTGCCCAGCGTTTGGGTTTTAGTTAATAAGTAGTTATCACACCAGGATATATGACCAAGACCTTGTGTTTAAAAAAAGTAAATAATAAAATAATAATAATAATGATAATAAAAAAAAGTCAGGCATGGTAGTTCAAATCTTCAACACCATCACTCATGGACATGAAGGCAAGAGGATCTGGGGTTCAAGGCTTCATAGTAAGCTGAAGCCAGCCTGGGCTACATAAGAGCTTGTTTCAAAAAGAAAAGAAAAGAAAAGAAAAGAAAAGAAAAGAAAAAAAATATATAAAAAAAGATATATATCTGAGCTAAAACTTGAAAAGATGCCAGTGTTAGCTGAGAAGTGGGCAACAACATAGCAAGGCTATGCACCTCCAGCACCCTGCACCAGGAGCCACCCGGAGAAAGATGAATGGGGCCCGAGGCCATGGCAACAGGCAGAGGCCATCTTCCCAGACAAATGCACGTGTTCAAACTCTAGCAGTGGTCGACAAGGTAAAGTTGAGAACAGGGTGAGCCAGTGGCAGGGAAGCCTTGGACAATGTCAGGTCCCCATGAGGGACACACGGAGCTGGGGCAGCAGTCACTGCCAACTGTTCCCAGGGGTCAGAATAAAGGATCACAAACAAAAGGTGGAAGGATTACGGGTCCTCCCTCCTGCTCTAACTTCCAACTTTGAGAAAATGATGTTTTCTTTACATAAAGAAGCTGGACTACCGGCAATGGGTGGACAGGAAAAGGCCAGGCCAGCAAAGTTGGAGATTTTGTCTTTTTGGTGATGGTTCAACTAAGACAGGGAGTCTAAGATCGGGCTGGGACCTCACGGTCCAGTCCTTTCTCACCAAGGGCAAAGTTATGCCCAATAGGATCTGAGGGGACAAGTTTGCAATCCCGTCTGTCTAGAGTCTGTATCAGAAGACACACTCAGGACACCCTGGGACCTGCCTTGGGACTGAGGACACATGTCCCCGAGTCAGCTGTCTTTTATTGTTTTTCTCTATCAATGAAGAAAATGATCCAGCTCCAGCTACAACAGAGACCTAAGGCTTCAGAGATGCCTTCTTCCCAGCATCCTCACAGGGAGCTCACTCACTCAGTGGCTTCAGAAGCGGCCAAGGTGGGGCTGGAGATAGAGCTCAATAGGTAGACTGTTTACCTAGCATGAAAAATGCCATAGGTTTGCTCCTCAGCAGCTCGTAAACCAAGTGTTGGTGGCACTCAAGAAGAGAGATAGAACAACCAAGAGTTCAAGGTCATCGTGGGCCACAGAGAGTTTACGGTCAGCATGGGATACTCAAAATAAAATAAAAGACCAAAAGGAAAATATGCCAGAAAACCCGAGCAGCCGCACTCCTGAACTCATGGCGTGAGAGAGGAACGTATGGGACTGAGAAGAGGGAGAAGGTAACACAAAAGCGAAGGGACAGATGGCAGGGGAATAGGCTTAACTCTGTCTCATCAGAGACATGCAAATTAAAACAATGAGATACCATCCCACACCTACTGAGTGGCTAAAAACAATACAGACAACACTGAATACTACTGAGGCCATAAAGCAGGGGCCCTCACTGCTGGCTGGGATGCAAAACGATGCAATCACTTTGGAAGACAATTTGGCAGTTTTTCACAAAGCTAACCATACTTTTACCATACAATCCAGCGTGTGCATACCATACCTATTCCCCCAAACAAAAGGAAAACCTATATTTACACAAAAATCTACATAAAAAACAGTGTTCACATTGGCTTCATTCAAAATCACTAAAACCTAAAAACAAGATGTCCTTAAGAAACAGGAACTACAGCTGGGCCACCTTTAAACGCAGCGCTGTGGAGGCAGAGGCAGGCAGATCTCTGTGAGTTCAAAGCTAGACAAAGCTTCACAGTGAGAGCTTGTTGTGCCCCCTCCCCCAAGGAAAAAAAGGAAGGAAGATGGATGGATGGATGGACAGACGAACGGACGGACTAGGTCAGTGAGGTGGCTCAGCATTTGGCAAAGGCATTTGTACAAGACTGGTGATTCAAGTTCAATCACAGAAACTGCATGTTTTAGTTTTAGTGACGCAGAGGTCACAAAGGAACTCTCCTTACTGGCTTGCTCTTCCTGGCTTGTTTAGTTTGCTTGCTTTCTTCTTTCTTTTCTTTTCTTTCTTTTTTTTTTTTTTTTTTTTTGGAGACAGGGTTTCTTTGTGTAGCCCTGGCTGTCCTGAAACTCACTCTGTAGACCAGGTTGGCCTTGAACTCAGAGACCCACCTGCCTCTGCCTCCCAAGTGCTGGGATTACAGGAGTGCACTGCCGTCACCACTTGAGTTAGTTTGCTGTCTTGTACCGTCCAGGACCACCTGTCCAGGGGTGGCACTGCCCCAAATGGCATAGGCCCATCCACATCAATAATTAAATCAAGAAAAGCCCCATAGCCTTTCATATAGGCCAATCTAACAGAGGTGTTTTCTCAGTTGAGGTTTCCTCCTCCCAAGTGACCCTCACTCACTGCTGGCTGGGATGCAAAATGATAGTCACTTTGGAAGACTGTGGTGATATATTGTGTAGCCTAATAAATTTGCCTGAGGATCAGAGGACAGAGCCAGTCACTAGATTAGACACAGAGGTCAGGCAGTGGTGGCACACACCCTTAATCCTATCACTCGAGGCAGAGATCCATCTTGATCTCTGTGAGTTCAAGGCCACACTGGGAACAGAGGCTGGCAGTGGTGGCACATGCTTTTAATCCAAGTACTGGGAAGCACACATGCCTTTAATCCCAGTAAGTAATATCTGGGCAGAGAAAGGTATATAAGGTGTGAGGAAACAGGAACTCACTCTCTTTAGGCTGAGGATTTCGTAGAGATAAGAACTAGTGGCTGGCTTGCTCTACTTTTCTGATCTTTCAGCTTTCACCCTGATATCACTTTTTATTAAAAGACCATCTAAGATTTGAACAACAGAAGACAGCTTAAAAACCACTGCTTTCCTCAGGAGAGTAACTAGGTTGAAGGAGGCACAGCTTCCCGTTTTGTTATCCAGCTTCTAAGACAGTGATTCTCAACCTTCCCAACGCTGTAACCCTTTAATACAGTTCCTCATCTTGTGGTGATCCCAACTATAACATTATTTTTGTTGCTACTTCGTAACTATGGTTTTGCTACTGTTATGAATCGCAATGTGAATATCTGATACTCAGGATATCTGAGATGTGACCCCTGTGAAAGGGTTGTTTGGCCCCCAAAGAGGTCGTGACCCACAGATTGAGAACCACTACTCTAATCCTTAACACACTTGGATTCTGAATACATTTTTTGCTGCCCAGAAGCTTCCTCATCCGTGGGGTCTGTATGAAGTAGCTAAGCTCCCCTTGGGCAGTTAAGGGCAGGGCCACAGAACCTAGTTTTTTATTAATATAATATCGTGTGTGTGTGTGTGTGTGTGTGTGTGTGTGTGTGTGTGTGTGTGTGTGTGTGTGTAGATCAGAAGACAACTTCACAGAGTCAGTTCTTTGCTTCCACCTTTACGTGGGTTTCAGGGCTCAAACTCAGGTTCTCAGGAGTTAAAGATGGTTGTGTTGTAAGCCACTGTGGATGCTGGAAAATGAACTTGGGTCCTCTGCAAGTGAAGTACATTCTCTTAACCACTGAACCATCTCTTCAGCCCCCAATGTTGTGAAATTAGCATTTTTATTCATGTGTATGTATGTATTTATATGAATGTATGTACTGAGTGTGTGGATGCACATGGAGGCCAAAAGAGGATGTTGGGTCCCCTGGAGCTAGAGTTTGTGGGCAGCTGTGAGCTGCCCAATGTGAGTGCTAGGAACCAAACTCTGATCCTCTGGAAAAGCAGCAAGTGCTCTTAACTGCTGAGCCATCTCTCCAGGGCCTGACGTGAATTTGTTTGTTTGTTTGTTTTTTTGGTTTTTTGGAGACAGGGTTTCTCTGTGTAGTTTTGGTGCCTGTCCTGGATCTCACTCTGTAGACCAGGCTGGCCTCAAACTTAGAGAGATCGTCCTGGCTCTACCTCCAGAGTGCTGGGATTAAAGGCATGCGCCACCACTGCTCAGCTTGACGTGAATTTTAAAGAGGGCTCAATGTCACTTTGATAGGTTGTGTGCTGTACAACCTAGTCCTCTGGGTCTGAGAGTCAGGTCAGAAAGCTGCAGGGTTATTAGGACGGGTAAGGAGATCATTCATCAGGGCTCTTTATGAGGTGGAGGTAAGAGGATTAGGCATTCTAGATCATCCTCAGGTGTACTTAAGTTTCTTTCTTTCTTTCTTTCTTTCTTTCTTTCTTTCTTTCTTTCTTTCTTTCTTTCTTTCTTTCTCTCTCTCTCTCTCTCTCTCTCTCTCTCTCTCTCTCTCTCTTTCTTTCTTTCTTTTTTTTTTTTTGGTTTGTTCAAGACAGGGTTTCTCTGTGTAGCCCTAGCTGTCCTGGAACGCACTCTGAAGAACAGGCTGACCCCTCGGTCTCCTGAGTGCTGGGGTTAACAGCATGTGTCACCACTGCCCAGCTAGGTATACAGCTCCAAGGCCAGCCTGGACTACATGAGATCCTGTCTCAGAAAAAAATATATAGATGTAGATAGATGTATAAGCTGGGGAGATGGCTCAGTGGGAAAAGACTTGCTATGCAACCATGAGTACCTGAGATCATATCCTCGTCACCCACGTAAAAGTTGAGCATAATGGTATAAGTTTGTAGCCTCAGTGGGGGTGAGGGGCAGCAACAGGTGGATTCTGAGATCTTAATGGCCAGCCAGAGTAGCTGAAACAGCAAACTCCAGGTTCAGTGAGTGTCCTGGCTAGTTTTTATGTCAACTGAGAAGAAGGAACCTCAATTGAGAAAATGCCTCCATAAGATCAGGGGATAGGCAAGCCTATGGGGCATTTTCTTAATTAGCCATTGATGTAGGAGGGTTCAGGCCATTATGGGTGGAACCACCCCTGGCTGGGGGGCCTGGCTTCTACAAGAGAACTGCTGAGCAAGCTGTAAGGGACAAGCAGCAAGCAGCACCCCTCCACGGCCTCTGCATCAGCTCCCGCCTCCAGGCTCCTGCCCGGCTTCAGTGCCTGTCCTGACCTCCTCCAATGATGAACACTGATGTGGGAGTGTAAGTCAAATAAACCCTTCCTCCTCAAGATGCTTTTGGCCATAGTGTTTCATCACAGCAATAATTACCCCAAGTAAGACAGTGAGAGATCCGGCTGCTGTGGGATGTTCTGTATGGCAAATGTGTTGCTGATTAGTCAATAAATAAAACACTGATTGGCCATTGGCTAGGCAGGAAGTGTAGGCGGGACAAGGAGGAGAATAAAGCTGGGAAGTGGAAGGCTGAGTGAGAGAGACACTGCCAGCCGCCATGATGAGAAACAGCATGTGAAGATGCCGGTAAGCCACGAGCCATGTGACAAAGTATAGATTAATAGAAATGGATTAATTTAAGCTGTAAGAACAGTTAGCAAGAAGCCTGCCACGGCCATACAGTTTGTAAGCAATATAAGTCTCTGTGTTTACTTGGTCGGGTCTGAGAGGCTGTGGGACTGGCAGGTGAGAGAGATTTGTCCTGACTGTGGGCCAGGCAGGAAAACTCAAGCAACATCCTGCCTCAAAAAAATAAGGAACAGAGGAAGATAACCAAAGTCCAGGCCTCCATGAGCTAGTGTATGTATACACACACACTCACAAACATACATATACACACACACATACACATACACATAAACACATACACACATACATATACACATACACACATTCACACACACATACACACACACATATACACATACACACAGACACACATACATATACACATAAACACAGACACATACACACACATTCACACACAGACACACACACACTCACACATTCACACACACAGACTCACACACACACACACATACACACACACACACACACACACACACACACACACACACACACAATACCACAATGGTTTAGGAAAGGGAATTGTCAGCACTGGAAACTTCAGTCTAGGGCCTGGGCTTCTAGAGAGCCTGTCTAGCATGCACAAAGTCCTGGGTCTGATATCCAGCACCACAGTCATTATAAATAAGAGGTCTATTGAGCTGTGGAGTAAAGGAGCTTGCTGTCAGCCTGACCATCCGAGTTTGGTCCTGGGGACCCACATGGTGAAGAGAGAACCAACTCCTGCAAGTTGTCCTCTGATCTCTACACACGGACTGGGGCACATGTGTCTGCACCACTCCCCAAATAAATGTAATGAAAAAAAAAAAAAGAGGTCTAGGCCCTTTCTGGATCTCTACCCCATTCGGGTCTGAATCCCTGGCCTTAGCAGTGACTGTCTCTGTTCCAGTTACCCTAAAACCAAACACCTCTGAGGCTTCAGAGTGGCCTGCCCTCTACTGACCCCACAGAGCATTTCCTCCAGCTTGCTGAACTCGGCGGGGCTACCCTGGGGCTATCCTAGGGACGGTCACACACAGGTGGTCTTGTGAGGCACTCCAGGGAGGGAGAGAAGCTCAGATCCACGGGGAGGCAAGGCCAAGACATGCACACACACACAGAGCCAAGGCAGGGCTTCTACTGGAGACCCCAGCAGATAAAGGGGCATGTCACAGAGCTCCCACAAGGCAAGCTTTGAGAAAGGCAAGTTAACCTGTCTCAGCTGCAGGGGACGAGTCCACACTAACTCAAGTGGACAAGTTAATCTGTGTCCAGTGTTTCAGTGAATAACTCCAGGGAAGGAGGCCATGAAAGGAAAGAAGACTCTCCACTGCCTCAGTCACGGCAGCTGCAGGAAGCTTGCCAGCCACAGCTCCAGCCCTCAGGTGAGGCCAGAACACCACCAAACCCACTTAGACATGCCATGTCTGTCAACCAGTCAGCATGTGTGGGGCCCAGCCTAGCTCACCCATGGTGGTGAAGTGTGGCTCTAACCATAGGGCCACAACATTTGGGTCAACGCCACTTGAAGACAGTCTCTGGAACCAGTCCAGTACATCGAGCAGATGACGGCCCCACAGACTCTCACTGGGAAGTCTGTCCTCATTCACGAACACACTCCAGTTAGCCAGCCTCGAAGGCCTTCCTCAGCCTCAGGAACTTTCCGTCTAGTGAGGGCTTCTGGAGGTCCCAGGAGCTGCCGGAAATCCTCAGAGAAAGGCACTGACGTTACCACTTTCACAGCCCCTCACATCTCCCCACTCTGTCCATAACTGCCAGGCCACAAAGGAAACAGCCAGGGCTGCAGGATTCCGACAAGCGCTTGGCAGCTCGGGTTCAGATGTCTGACACCTCCCAAGTGTGGGGACTGGGAAAGGGCAGTCTCTTCTACTGCAGGCATTGTGGTAGCCTCTTTCTCTCTAGAAAACCCTCCTGCTGTCCCCTGTTGGTGCTCCAAGCTAGAATCTATTTTATCCTTCAACTTTAGAAACAGCTTCTTCAAAGCCTTTTGGACTAGGGCTGTGGCTCATCTGGTAGTGTCTGCCTAGCATGCACGAAGCTCGGGGCTCCAGCCCCAGCACCACATAAAACCTGGCTGCAGTAGCATACAGCTGCAACCCCAGCAGTGGGGTAGAGTAAGCAGGAGGATCACAAGTTCAAAGTCATCCTCAGCAGCACGCCAAGTTTGAAGCAAGTACATGAAACCCTATTTCAAAAACCAAGCCAAGGACTGGAGAGATGGTTCAGCCAGTTAAGAGCACTGGCTGCTCTTCTAGAGGACGCAAAACACTCATACACATAAAATAAAAACAAAAATAGTCAAGAATAAAAACAAACCAGCGCTCGGGAGGCAGAGGCAAGTGGGTCTCTGAGAGTTCGAGGCCAGCTGAATCTACAGAGCGAGTTCCAGGACAGCCAGGGCTTCACAGAGAAACCCTTTGATACACTTTTGATACACTCAGAGAAACTGAGTGGAACCGGGGGCCACAGAGAGAGGAGAAGAGCAGAATGGGGAGAAGCTGGTCAGGCAACTAGGGACTAAGTTCAAGAAACCCAGGGGTACACGTGCACCCCGGGTGCCTGTAAACAACAGGAGAGCACTGCACTTTTCAGGAAGCTAAAAAAAGGATTGCGAATGTTTTAACCATTCAAAAATTATAAATACATGAAATGAAGTTGTGTGAGCACTACATGATTTATCTATGTGTCAAAATACCATGAGATCCCATGACATAATTTTTATGTTTTTACACTTGTAATGTGTAGTTCAGTGGTAGGGTGTGTACCCACCTGGGCTGGGGAGCTGAGTACAGTCTCAGCATCCAAACAGTAATATACATATATACGTGTGTGTGGTATGTGTGTGTGTACATGTTCATGTAAGTGTGCACATGTGTGGAGACTACAAGTTGATGTTAGGTACAGTACGAATCCTAATTGGTCTTAATAAAAACCCGGAGCCAGATATTGGGGTAAATGCTGAAAGATCAGAGAGACAAAGGAACAAGCCACAGCCACCTCTCACCTCACCAATAGGAGTCTGCCTTCATTGCTTCCCCCCTTATTTTTTGAGACAGGGTCTCTTACTGAGCCTGGAGCTCACCAAACAGCAAGACTAACTAGCCGGTGAGCTCCAGGCATCCTCCTGTCTCCACCTGCCCAGTACTACGATTACAGGTGTGCACCACCATGCCCGGCTTACTGTGGGTGCTGGGGAGCCACGTTCAGCTCCGCATGCTTGTATGACTAACAGTTCTGTCGCAAACAATTGTCCTCGTCCTGTCCCCTCTATTGAATGTGAGGTGGGAAAGACCGTGGGTGGAAATGGCCATGCCAATCACTCGCTCTTCACCTCAGGATTATCAACCAGGGCTCCCCCTCCTGTCCCTGAGCGAGGAAACACCTGTCTCTATCCTCAACGAACTGTGAGGCAAAGAGAAGGATGCTGCTAGGAGGGGACACGGTGGGAACAATAGAAACGGGGCGACACCGTGGCGAGGAACAGACTTTGGTGCCACCAGATACAGCCTTGACTTTACCACCTGGATAGCAAACACCTCTGAATTTCTGTGCCTATACTTAAGAGGTAATGACTCCTCGTGGAGGGGAGGGGACCTGGAGAGACGACTCAGTGGTTAAGAGTGCTTGATGCTCTCTCAGAAGAGCACAGTTCTGTTCCCACCACCCACATCAGAAGGCTCAGAACTGCCTGTAATGCCAGCTCTGGAGAGCCAACTCCTTCTTCTAGCCTTCATGGTCACATGTGCCCATACACTCATACACTCTCACACACACACACACACACACACACACACACACACACACACACACACACCCAAAAAAAAAAAAAAACCTTTTTTTAAATTTTGTTTTTTTGAGAGGGTCTCTCTACATAGCCCTGGCTGTCCTGGAACTCATTATATAGACGAGGCTGGCCTCTTGAGTGCTGGGATTAAAGGTGTGTGCCACTACATGTAGGGCATTTTCTTAATGAGTTATTAACCTGGGAGGGTCCAGCACTTTGTGGGTGGTACTGCCCTGGTCTGGTGGACCTGGGTGCTGCCGTGAGGAACAAGCACTCCTCTGTGACCTCTGCATCAGCTCCTGTCTCCAGGTTCCTGTCTGGTTTGGAGTTCTCACTCTGGCTTGCCTCAACAGACTGTGATTTAGGATATGGAAGCCAAATAAACGCTCTCCTCCCCAAGCTGTTTTTGGTCACAGTGTTTCATCACACAGTAACCCTAACTAAGACTGTGTATGAGGATGAATGTGCACATGTGTACCATGTCAGGAGTATGGAGATCAGTGAGCAGCTGTGGAGGTGATTCTCCCCTCCATCTTTACACGGGTTCCAGGTTAAAACTTTATTCCAGGAATAAACTCAGGTTATCATCAGGCTTGGCAGCAAGTACCTTTACTTACTAAACCATCTCACTGGCACTCTCTGAAGGTTGCTAAGAGCACTTCCTGCTCTTCCAGAGAAATTGAGCTGGGTTCCCAGCATCCATATCAGGTGGCTCACAACCACCTACAACTCTAGCTCAAGGGGATGTAGGTCAGTCTG
The DNA here is from genome assembly GCF_007827085.1 of Peromyscus californicus insignis. Lineage (NCBI taxonomy): Eukaryota > Metazoa > Chordata > Mammalia > Rodentia > Cricetidae > Peromyscus > Peromyscus californicus. Next base: position 15,821,848 of record NW_026294562.1, read on the forward strand.
TCTCCCCAAACCAGTATAATCATAGTCTCCTTACTTCCTCATATTTTTTTTAATCATTCTAGCTCCACAATAAATACCGTAAAACAGGGTCCCCAAGGCTGGAGAGATGGCTCAATGGTTAAGAGCACTGGCTGCTCTTCCAAAGGACCCAGGTTCAATTCCCATATGGTAGCTCAGAACTGTCTGTAACTCCAGTTCCAGGGGATCCTAAACCCTCACACAGATATACATGCAGGCAAAACACCAACGCACATAAAAATAAATAAATGAAAATAAACAACAACAAAAAACAGGTCCCCACTCAGGCAAGATTAAGTCTATTCCCAAGGTTTCTGCTGATCCATTTTGAAGGCTGTGAAGACAGGCACAGACACTACCTGCCATGTGCTAGGGAAGAGAGGAGGCCTGGCTGCTGAGCCTAACAAAAGACAGAGAAAGCTAGCCTGGGCCTGTGGGAAAGGAGCTGGTATGGTATAGTGCAGTAATTTAAGAGTTCAAACTCTGGACTCAGTGAAATTCAAATTCCAGTTCTTTATAAGCTAGATGCGAGGCTTGAGCAATTCAGTTTCCTCGTCGGTAAGACAGCAATAACAAGAGACTCTGGTAGCAAGAAGGCCCTCCTCCACCATGTTCTTCTATCCGGGTGGGGGTAGTCAGCTTAGGCCAGCTGAAAGGTAGCAAGGCTCCTCCTGTCCTGGCTCTGTAGACACGACTCTAGAGAGATGATGATCTGTTAATGAAGATGATCATAACTTTTTCCCAGTTTTCTGTAGTTCTTAATATCTCCCATGTTGCTGTGTTAAATACTTTCACATAATGAGTTCCAGGCATGTCAGGGCTACATAGTGAGAATGTGTCTCAAAAAAACCCAGCCTATAGACTACCTGAACTGAAGATGTAGTTCCATGATACAGCCTGAGGACCTGGGTTTGGTCCTGAAGGAGTGTGACCTGTGGAGCCAGGCTGTCAACATCTAAATCCTGGCTCTGAATCAATCACCCAATCAATCAATCAATCTTGGCCCTCACACTGCTGAGAAATGATATTGATTAAGTTATAGAAGCTCTATAAGTCGGGCACATATTATCATCTACCAGTTTTACAATGTTATGCTGAAAATTAAATTCATTAGTGACACATATGTACAAAATAACTAGAAGAGTACTCGGCGCATAATCAGTGATTTAAAAAATGTTGTTAGCTTTTATAATTATTCTAATTGCAATTCTGGAAGATTAAATACTAAGTTAATTATATTTTGCTTGGTTTCAAAATATGTTTTAGAATTAAAACTTATATTAGGTGATTATAAAGAGAAATCAGGGAGAAGAGAAAGAAAATTGTTGAATTGTTCCATTATTTTAAGTGTATGGGTGTTTGGGCTGCATGTATGTCTATGCACCAGTTATGTGCCTATTGCCTGCAGAGACCAAAAGAAGACACTGAATCTGCTGGAACTGGAGTTACAGACAGCTGTGAGCTGCCCTGTGGTGCTGGGAATTGAACCTGGGTCCTGTGGAAGAGCAGCCAGTGCTCTTAATCACTTGAGCCATGGCTGAGCATCTCTTTAGCTTCAAGAAGGGTAAGATTTCACAAGGCATAGGGCAGAGAACAGAATCGGATCAGTGCTAAAAACGAAGGGGGCAATCCAAGCACAGCTGGATGCAAGTTTGGCAGCACACACCTACAACCCCTGTCACCCAGGAGGCTCAAGTGGAGGATGGGGAGGTCCAAGACCAACCCAAGTCATTCTACAAGCAGCCCCTCCGCCACAAGTTCAAGACCAGCTTGGTCTACATAGCAAGTTCCAGGCTAGCCAGAACAAGCAGAAGGCAGAATCAGAGAGGTAACACTGCAAAGTGTCACCCTCATAGAATCACTATTATCACACATGTTCAATAAAACCTCAGAAACAGGCTTAGGGTCGAAGAAGGACAGGTGGCAGACACTCACTCATGGACTCTGCTGTCACCATAGAGGTCGCTCAGGCCAAAGCTGATGTAATGCCAGTGCTCAGGGATGTTGGCAGAAGGACTCCCCATGTTCCTGTACATGCTGACATAATCCAAGGGGTCTGGACCACCCAACCTGCAAAAGACAGAACACAAGGTGTCGATTTAAACCTGGAAACCAGAAAATAGCAAGTAGGAGGCTCTTCTCTCTGAACCCAAACGCCCCATCCTAGAGGGACCTAAAGCAGAAGATAACTAAAGGGAGGCAAAAAAATCTCTTTAGTGCTGAGCCAAGGGAAAGCAGCTGAGGCTATGTGATGTCACATGATCAACAAATTCCCTTCTCTTCCCTCCAACAGACAGGGCCATTTTAGAAATGCAGCAGACTTGCACTCTGCTTTCGCCTGTTTTAAGTTGCTGACTCCAAACGGAGTCTCCTGTGCTGCCTGAGAGCTTGCCAGGCTTCAAGGTAAGAGATAGCATATTTAACCACCGGCTTCTCTTGAATGACTATCCAGAGCATGCCCAATGGACATCATTCCTGGCAGTACAGGTTTCATTCTACACCTGTCTCTTAGACAGTTAGTTCCTGGAAGTCTGCATTGTGCCTTCTCTTATTGTGTCTTCTAAATACACACAAAGCCTCTGCTCTGCACAGATCCTGGCCTGCAATCCACAGATCAAAACTTAGTCGCTGCAAAGCGACCAAGTCCAAACATCAACTAGCCCAGCTCTGCACAGAGCACTCAACACGAACCAGGTTGAACCCTGTCCACACCTGCACTCTAAAGAGCATCCCAGGAGGCATCTGTCTCAAAGGAAGAGCTGTGACAGTTCCCGATTTGAAGCTCCTAAGGACCACATTAAATTTCCCCACAAATCCAACAGAGAAGCAGTTGAGGAAGAGATTCAGTCATTACCTCACTGAAGATTTAATTCAATAAAAGTTCTTTTAGCAATCAGTGCTTAAGCAAAACAAAACAAACAACAAACAAAACCGCTTTTCTTCAGAACGGATAGGAAAACACAGTAGACTTGAGAAGCACACTAAATAGAAACCATCAGCAGAAGGAAGTGTGCACTGTGCCCATGAACTCCACATTTGAGCTGCCTCACATGGACCACAGGCTGGAGAATCTGTGCCTGGTCCTGGAACATGGTCAGGAGTGCACTTCAAGCAGGCTGAACTACTAAGGGAACACTAACAACCAAATAAAAGACATGGTACAGGAGATCCCAGCCAGTGTGCTGGGACCATGCAATTCAAACCCTATTTTAAAACCAGTAAGTCTGGTTTCATCCTCTTTGCCAGGATGTTATTAGTCTTTGCAGAAATCCTTACTCTCCCGCAAAAAGAAAATGCTAAGTTATTTATAGAACTCATAAGGAAGAAAGTCACTACAAATAACTTAGATCTCACCTGAGTGGGTCAGGTAAAGGGACAAGTCTCTATGTCTACCTTTTGTTTGTTTGTTTGTTTGTTGTTTTTCAAGACAGGGTTTTCCTGTGTACTCCTGGCTGTCCTGGAACTAGCCCTGTCCTGGAATTCAGAGATCCCCCGCCTCTGCCTCCCAAGTGCTGGGATTAAGGCCTGCGCTACCACCGCCCAGCCTCTATGTTTGTCTTTAACTGTGATTTCACTAAACCCACTGGATTTAGAAAAATTTGGGGGATGGACAGAGGAAAGAAAAGAACCCCATTATGGCTGCAGAACCCTAAAACAGACAGGCTCCATACTCCCTCCAACTTCCTTCTGGAAACCCCCAAGAGCCTTTGCTGCAGCCTAGGTCCACCCAGTAACAAGAAGTGCCACTGTATGCTGTCCTGCTCCACCTGTCAGCATGCTGTAGCTCCTTCAGACAGTCTCCCAGGAGAGATCACATCAAAAAGAGGCCTTAAGAGGAGTCAGGGAGCTGGGCGGTGGTGGCGCACGCCTTTAGTCCCAGCACTTGGGAGGCAGAGGCAGGCGGATCTTTGTGGGTTCCAGGACAGCCAGGGCTACACAGAGAAACCCTGTCTGGAAAAACTAAAAAAAGACGAGATCTAATGGCCTAAAGCATCCCTTTCCTTAATTCCCGAACACCTGTCCTCTCTATAGGGCAGCGCAGGACTAGAGTGGACCGGGCACCAGGCTCTGTCTCCTGCTTTGGTCCTTACCTTGCCTGTGAAAGTCTCAACTATTAGCTGGAGTCCCCTGCCGGCCAGGGACCACTAGCTAAAAAGCCACCCCTGAGACCCAAAGAAATCCTATAGCCAGACCCAAGCAGTTGAGTCAGTCACCCTGCGGTGAGAACCGAAGGGTTAGGAATACACTTCGGTATCTCAATTCTGCAAATCCCTCTCATCCCAGAAGAAGCCAGCCCCTAGGCTGTCTCCTCTCGGATTCCTGCATCTAGGTGGCATTTCTTATTTTACAAAGCGCTGTACATACATGCCTTCTCAGTTGTTCTCACATGCTGGGCTACCTCTGTGGATACTGCCTCTCTACAAGCTTCCAGCAGAAAGAAAAAAAAAAACATGCTGTAACTTCTCTTGGTCCTTTGCATAATGCTTCCAGTACCTTTAACGAACAACTCTCTTGATAGCCATGCAGTGACACAAAGCCAGCTGCCCTATCCTCCACAGGGATTTCCCCTCACACTTAAGATCAGCCCAAACATCATGGGAAGGCCAGCTTCTCTCATAACATGGGGCAAGTTCACAACATAGTTAAATATAAAGGTGCAATTAAAATGGTTGATTAAGTTAGCAAGAGCTACTGGCCTCAGTGGTGACCGCCTTTAATCCCAGCATTCCGGAGGCAGAGGCAGGGGAATCTCTGTGAGTTTGAGGCCAGCCAGCTTGTTCTACATAGTAAGTTTCAGGACAGCCAGAGCTACATAGTGAGATCCTAGCTTAAAAAAACCAAAACCGCCGGGCGGTGGTGGCGCACGCCTTTAATCCCAGCACTCGGGAGGCAGAGCCAGGCGGATCTCTGTGAGTTCGAGGCCAGCCTGGTCTCCAAAGCGAGTTCCAGGAAAGGCGCAAAGCTACACAGAGAAACCCTGTCTCGAAAAACCAAAAACCAAAAACAAAAAAAAACAAAAAAAAAAAAAAAAAAAAAACAAAACCAAGCCGGGCGGTGGTGGCGCACGCCTTTAATCCCAGCACTCGGGAGGCAGAGCCAGGCGGATCTCTGTGAGTTCGAGGCCAGCCTGGGCTACCAAGTGAGTCCCAGGTAAAGGCGCAAAGCTACACAGAGAAACCCTGTCTCGAAAAACCAAAAAAAAAAAAAAAAAACCAAAACCAACCAACCAAACAAACAAGCCAAAGGTTAGCAAGAGCTGTTTTCCACTCAGAAGCACTCTTGAAACAGTGTGCTTGCCACAGATGCACTGCCGGGGCATGGGGCATACCTCCTGGCGGCTAGGAGAGGCCGGGCCCCAGGCCCTTCCGGGCTGTCAGTTTTCTTTGCATCATCCTCCCACTGACACAGGGAGTTAGCCTCAGCCCTGTACAGCCTAAGTGCCATCTCCAGAGGCAGTAAGAGGATGTCACATAAGAAAAAGAGTCAGCCCTAAAGGGGGTGTAACCAGCAAAGACATCCACTTCCCCCTTCAGGTCCCCCTTCTGCCAGTACCCCAAGCTGGGAGTCTTCTAGGATCCACTGAAAGGGGTCACCTAATACACTGAGTTCCTGCATGAATGCGGCCACCTCTTGGCTTATTTTTGGTCCAGAAAGACCTTGAGAACTCGTCCCCATAACACCTGTTTTGTCTGATGGCTGACTGAAGACAGGGTGCAAACAAGAATGGGAATCAGAAAGGGTCGTTTCTACCCCAAGGTCAGTCCATTTGAAAACGGATCCTTTACTGAGCAACTTTAAAGTTATCTTGAGCTTCCCAGAGAAACCGGCTGAAATCCTGAAGATATGACAGGAAGAGCTTCTTCAGGCTGCACATCACTGCCCCTGCTCACAGCTCAGGTCTCCAACATGCACTGCCCACCGTAAGTGGCAAGCTACGATCCCCTTCAATCTCTCCCAAGCCGAAGCATGGCTCTCCCTGAGCCTGTTCTTAACTAACGTCCTAAAGCAAAAGCAGCTGCAACGCCAGAAGCAACCTCTGCAGAGAGAGAACTGTGCAGAGTAAGCAAAAAGTTTATCTGGAAGGGTTGCTCTGTCAAACTTCAAGAGCAACAGCTTCGCACTGAATGACAGAAGCTCCTGCACTCCGGAGGGTCCCGAAGAAGGTTGTCTCAACTCTTCACTCATCAAAGGCACAGTGGCCTCATCTTGCTCCCTCCTGCCCACAAGGGCGTCCTGGTCCCCGGACCGCCCTAGACTACGCGGTCTCGTGCCCTCCAAAGCCCTCTCAAAGGTTCTCCAGGCCCCGCCTCACCTCCCCCATTCTACTCCAGCCGCCCCCTGGCTTCCCCAAGCCCACTAGTGACCCACTACAGGCGCCCCCTCCTTTCTCCACGTTTACAGTTCCCTCTCACAGTGCCCCCTCCGCTCCTGCATACACCCCCAGTTCTCAGTTCTCCTAATCCCGGTTACCCCCTCTCTACTCAAGGGATCCGTTAACCCTTTGTCCCCACTCCCAACTTCTGTCTTAACTCCTTCCCCAGCATCAGGAAGCTCCCGGTTCCCAAGTACTTTAACCGTTTTCTTCCTGCAAATTACTTCGTCCCCGGCGCTCGAAGCTTTCCCGGCCGGCCCCCGTCCTCCCGAGGCCCAGAGCATACCAGTACTTGACGATAGCGGTGACCTGGAGCGGGTTCGGCTGGTCAGGGTAAAGGCGGCGGCACTCTCCGTAGATGGCGTGCAGTCCCGGGGGAAAGAGCGAGGCAAAGGCCGGAGGGGCACTAGGGCCAGGGGCCGGGGGCGCGGCGGGGCCGGGGGCGACGCTAGGCCGCAGCTCCGCCATCGGGGCGCGTGGGGCGCGCGGGGAACCCGGGAGGGGATAGGAGGGAAAGCGCCCCGATGGGCCGGCGGACCCACTGTGGATGAGACTCCCCGGGGCGATGGGGGCTACGGCGAGGTCTAACTCCGCGCCTGCGCACGGTGCTCCGTCCGCCCAAGCCCTAGCCTTCGCGGAGTCGGCCAGAGGGTGCTGCGGGACCGCGGGGAGCCCCAGGGGGCGGGGCGTCGGCGTGCCCTTGGCTGGCATCCATTGGCTAGTGCCGCTGCCAGTCACAAGTGGAGAAGGCGTGACTTGACAGTAGGCCCCGCCTCCCTGCCCCTGTGCTGGGAGCGTCCCAAGGATCTTGGCCTCCCCCTAGTGTTAGGAGGAACCCCATGTTAAACCGAGGCGGGGTACCTAGAGGTGCTAGGATCCGGTGAAAGTTAAGAAGCTCCTACAAAGCCCTTAACATTATTTTGCTGACACACAATTTTAAGGTAAACTTGACAACTGACCAATTATTCATTTGTGTGTCATTATTAATATATTACAACTCTAATATTTCTTGGTGCTAGGGACTAAACGCAACTTGAAGAGGCAGGGAAATAAATACTCCAGGGCATTTACGCAACTTTCTCCTCACCTGAATATTTTCATCCATCAAGGTTTTAAGCTCTAGAAAAGAGATATTAAAGCAGTTTCTAAAGCTTTAGATAATATTTTAGACCAGTAGTTCAATTGCACCCAACTACAGGTATTTTTGATAACCTTTGTTAGCTTTTGCTTCAAGGGTTTTTGTTTTCTTTTTCGAGACAGGGTTTCTGTGTGGCCCCGGCTGTCCTGGAACTCACTCTGCAGACCAAGCTGACCTCGAACTCAGAGATCTGCCTGCCTCTGCCTCCGGAGTGCTGGGACTAAAGGTGTGTGCCACCACTGCCAGCTGTGGATCTTGTACATGCTAGAGAAGCTTTCTACCACTGGGCGACATGGCAGTCCCAGAAATGTTTATTAATGGTTTATATTACCCAAATGAAGAAATGGCTGAGTGATGGGGCTAACCTGTAAAATTCAACCGCCCCTGAACAAATCCAATCTCAACTACGCACAAGTACTCCAGACTCCAGAATTTAAGAGTGTGTTGGGAAACGCTTCGAAGGGACTACAAATCCAGGCATGCAACATAATCATCGACCTGTGGCTCTTGAGTCTACCGAGACTACAAACCCCATGGCACCCTACAACGGAAATACACCGTCCAATTTTCTAAACCCGGTGGGACTCGGGCCCCGTTTGGAGCGCCAGCCCTGGGGCAAAGGATGCTGGGGATTGTAGTTCTTCGGAGGCGAGGTCGGGCCGCTCCCTGGAAGCCCAGTACCGGCGACTAGACTGCGCATGCGTGTCAGTGGCGTTTGCAGCGGACCGGGCTGGCAGTTCCTTCCTCGGAAGGGAAGATTCCTCTGCCATGGAGTCCTACGATGTGATCGCCAATCAGCCTGTTGTGATCGACAACGTGAGTAGCGTCTTTCCTATCTCTAAAGAGTCTGTGCTGTCCTCCAGAGAGGATCGTTTCCGAGGCTTCAGCCTAGGCCGCCTGCTCTTTGTCACTGGCCCGGCCTGTCAGGCGGGTTCAGCTGCCGCCGCCCCCGTCCTCCTCACATCCATAGTTTGCAGGCAGGGCGGCCAGCAGCACCCGTGTGATGGAGAATTTGAGGGTAGACAAAGGGAAGAGCTGTAGTCCGAGAAGGGTCCTTGGACCCTCGGCTGAAGGGGCCTTAACCGTTCTCCGAGAACCTAGCACCCGCCTTCTCCCTGGTTTCCCATCACTCAATTGGGTGCGCTTGCTGTCTATCTTGGCCTATTGGTCCCGCCTTTGGGCCTTGCCGGATTAGAACAGCACTCTGCGATTATTGGCTGGCGCGCTTGTCGCTCTTCCAGCCTCCATAGTGTTTCCCTTCTGTAAGGGGTGGGGCAGTGCACTAGGGCGGTAGGGATTGGCTTGGCTCGCTCAGGGTGCGGAAGGCGATGGCTGGTCCACCGGAGAAGGGCAGTTTCCTTGGGTGTGAGCCTGCCGGGCGGCATAGTAAACTGCATCTGGGTGGGGCCGGATTACCTGGTGCCAGAAATGGCTATGGGATTTCAGTTATTTTTGTGATTATAAATTATGGTTAGTAAAGGTAAACAAAAAAGGATAGTGACAAAGCAGGCGGGCCCAGATGAGAGGCAGGGAGATCATCAGACGCAGTGTTTGTCAGGCGCGCTAGCGTCTCCAGGGCACCTTCGCCAACATGTGAGTTGAAGCCTCACAAAAAGTGAATGGTTAGGAAGGAAGCTTGCTCTTCCTTCCACAGATGAACACCGAAGATGGAGGTGATCAAGGTCATATTCCGCAGCGCTGCCCGATAAGTTTCATCGCCTTATCTAAATGTCATTCCTTTGCTAACCAGCCCTCCACAAATGCATCAGTAATGACGAATAGAACCTTTTATGAGGCGGGGAAGTTGTCTTCAGTTTCTGTATTTCACTCAAAGGTGTGGTCCCGTCGAGACTGATCGGGATCTTCCTGTGCTCTTTCAAGATCATCCTTTGAGGCAAACTACCAGTTCCCACTGTCTTAGGCTGACCTTGTCAGAGTAACTGTGATGCTCCAGCCCTTCCGACCTGGGCGGCCACTAGGTTCTTTTATTTGCATCATAGGTAGATGGAGATGGCTGTTCCCAGTTTATGCAGGAACAGGAGGCTTAGGAAGGTTTTTCAGACCACACACTTTTAGGAGTTGAAGATCCAAGACTCACACTGAAATCATCTGATTCCAAGTTCTTCAGTCTTTCAAGGAAGGCTGCTTTATTTATTGTGTAAACTGTCTTTTCAAAGGTGAGGCTGAGACTGGGGGGCGGGAGGGGGGGTGTGGCCCAGCTAGTAGTGCTCATCTGACATGCATGAAATCGTGGGCTCCATCCTCAGCACACCATAGACCTGGTATATAAATCCGATTGTGGTGGTTCATGTCTGTAATCCCAGCACTAGGGAGTTGGAGACAGGAAAATCAGAAATTCAAGGTCTTTGTTTGAAGCCAGCCTCTAAGACGTGAGACTCTGTTTGTTTGTTTGTTTGTTGGGGCTAGGGAGTTGAGCAAAGTTAATTAAGTGAGAAGACTTAAACTCCCTAGAGCTAGAGCTAGAGCTAGAGCTGCAGGCAGTTATGAGCTATCCAACATGGATGGGGTGAAAGGAGGGATCCAAACTCTGGTTTTCTCCAAGGGCAGCAGCGAGTGCTCTTAACTAATCTCTCCAGCACACCACTACTCTCCTTATCCGCATGACTCGAAATGGTGCCACAATGTACAAAATAAAGCCTTTTCATTGGCTAGGTGGGCAAATGGGTGAATAACTAATGATCTCTATCATGGTTCCAATCAAGATGAGGGGTTTCCGCTATGTAATACTGTAAATGGTTGAGTAACACTTCTTTCTTTTGTTTGTTTGAGACAGGGTCTCGTATAACAGGGTCTTCTTATTCTCAAGGCTGATAGCCAGAGAACACTACTACTTATGTCTTTAGCTAGTTTCTGTGTGTTGGATTGACCTTTTTGTTGTTAAAATTTTAAAAATGCATAGAAATGATCAATCTATCAATGGAGAAATGGCTCAGTAGTTAACAGCTCCTGGTGCTTTTCCATGAGGGCACTTACAATCTGTAACTCAAGCTCCAGAGGATCTTTGTTTTCTGAGGGCACTTGCACTCACATACACAAGTAAAGCGAGAAATCCACGGAGTCTGTTTAAATGGCAAGGAATTTATTAGGGGATAAAAACTCACTACAGATTTATCGTAGGGTCCTGGAAAGCCGAGCTATGGTCCACACTGTTCTTCCGCCTGGTCCATCTCAGCATCCAAAATCACAAGGGGAGAGATCAGCGCCATCTCAGGTCTTAAGGATCCTGAGAGGCCACGCCCCAAGGAGATGTACTTCAAGGTCAAGGGCAGGTGGAGCAGTTACCTGCTGCCTCTCTAGGGGTATGCTTCATGGTCAGAGCCAGAGCAGCTCCCCACTGCACACAAAACATACACACATTCACATAATTATTGTTTTGACATTGGCAGTGCAGGAGCAATCTGTTCATCCCACCAGCTCCTTTGCCTTGGATTCCTGGAGCTGAAGTCACAGGCAGTTGTGAACCACTCAATATGGATTCTGGGAACCAGACTCAGTTCCTTGGAAGAACAGCAAGTGCTCTTAACTGATGAGCTATTTCTTTTTTCTCTTTTGAGATCTAAATACATCTCAAATTATGTGTACTACATGCATTCAGTGCCTGCTGAGGCCAGAAGAGGGCGTCCGATGCTGTGGAACTGGAATTACAGACAGCTGTGAGTTGCTGAGCTGGTGCTTGGGAATTGAACCTGTGTCCTGTGGAAAAGTAACAAGTGATCTTAACTGATGAGCCATCCAGCCTGTTTCTTTTCTTTTCCTTTTTTTAAAGACTTATTTATTTATTATGTATACAGTGTTCTGCCTGCATGTATGCCTGCAGGCCAGAAGAGGGCACCAGATCTCATTGTAGATGGTTGTGAGCCACCATGTGGTTGCTGGGAATTGAACTCAGGACCTCTGGAAGAGCAGCCAGTGCTCTTAACCTCTGAGCCATCTCTCTAGCCCCCAGCCTGTTTCTTTTCTTACAAAGACTCTCACTATGTAGCTCTGACTACCCTGGAGACTCATTATGTAGACAAAGCTGGCTTCAGACTTAGGGTCCTCCCGCCCACCTGCCTCCAGAGAGCTGAGATTACAGGTGTGTACCATCACACCCAGCTGGTTTTCTGATTTTCCCAGACAAATCAGAAAGGTAATTTTACCTGCAGTCTTCCGTTTGTATCCATTGCCAGTAAACCTACAAATCTGTTGTGATTTACAAAAACAAGTAGTTGGTAGCTGCAAGTGCTAGAAGAATGGATACATCCGAGGCAGAATGACTGTTAGTGCGCACCAGGCCTCTTTTTGGAGTGATAAAAAGAAGTTCTTCAATTAATTACAGGTTTGTGACCAACCTTGGCTATATGGTTAAACCCTGATTATATACAAGTCTGACCATACTTAAATACATTGAATTGTACTATACCTTAAATTAGTAAATTATATATGTGCCATGTAAATTTTATCTCAGTAGGTTTTTTGTCTTTCTTTAAAGTACTTTCTGAACCAAACAAAAGTCTTAGGATCAAAATGGACCAATTAACAACCCTTGTCCTAGAACCAGTGCTCTGGGAATCCTGCTCCTGTGAGGTGGGAGGTCACGAGCCTCTTTCCCACCACATCAATCAACCTGAAGGGTTTAAGATAAAGTCTTCTCAAGCCACAAGCCCGCAGCCAGCTGGTGCTGGGAGAGCCTGCTGGGGGAGTTAGGAGAATGGTCATCGGTGGCTAGGAGCTGACTTTGTCCTCCCAAGTCAGGACTGCACTTTCAGGAAGTCGCTACGGGGGTGTTTGTTCATCTCCTTCGATGAAGCGATTGGCGGGGCGGCAGCTCGTTGCCTGGTCCACAGTTCCCGTGGAAATGCTGTTCAAGAAGTAGATGTCTCCTTTCTGTATGCTCTGCGGCACAGCCTGCAGAATAGAGCACCCCAGCTCACCTCCTGTCCTTGGCTTATTGGTCCAGCCCTCGCTCGCTCCTCCTGGCAGCCCGGCCGGGGCCGTAGGGACAAGCTGGGGCTGGTTCTTCCGATGCATCTCTCCTGATGCCACTTTTACCTTCCCGGCACCACCTCTGCCTGGGGCTGCTTGCTGGCGTTCTGGCTGCCCGTTCAGGTTTATAATTTAGGTTCCACTCGCCAATTTTTTTTTTAATTTAAAATTTTTTTTTTTTTTTTTTTTGAGACAAAGTCTTACTCTGTAGACCAGGCTGGCCTCAAACTCAGAGAGATCCTCCTACCTCTGCCTCCGGAGCGCTGGGATTAAAGGTGTGCACCACTATGCCTGGCAACTGTCTGCCAGTCTTTGGCTCGTGATTTTAACTTCCATCAACTAGTCTCTTTTGAGTGTCTAGCAAATACTGCTGTGTGACTTCTCTGATCTGGAGGAACTTGGGATGAAGTAGAGAAAATTAGGAAGCACAAAGGGTTGGGGATTTAGCTCAATGGAAGAGCACTTGCCTAGCAAACCCAAGGCCCTGGGTTCAATCCTCAACTCAAAAAAAAAAAAAAATTAGGAAGCACAAATTCTAACAGAGGGCAGTGAGACACGTGCTTTGTAATGGTGAGCGAGATACAGGAGGATGATCACAGGGTTATCCTTCAGAAAGGCACAGTATTGCAACTGGGCCTGTCATACTCTTGCTAGAAAGACAGACAAATAAATGAGTCTGGCATTGCTTCTCTTGGCTTTGGGTTCTTTTGCAATTTATTTATATTTTATGTATATGGTGTTTTGCCGGCATGTCTTTTACACCACAAGCATGCAATGCCCAAGGAGGCCTGAAGAGGGCATCAGATCCCCTTGGAATTGGAGTTGTGAGCTACAGTGTGTATGTTGAGAATCCAGCTTGGGTCCTTAACCACTGAGCCATCTCTCTAGCACCTCACTTGTTTTTTCTTTGTTTGTTTGTTTGTTTGTTTTGAGACAATATCTTGCTGTAGAGCTTCCTTAAACTGTGGATCTTCTTGCCTCAGCCTCCAATTGACAGTGTTACAGACAAGTACCACCATGCAAGGCTGAACCTGACATCTTCATCTGTCTTGCTACCTAGACTCTTGTCCTTGTGCTAGCAAACTCAAAGCAAACAACTTGGAAAATCAACCTTAAAAATATTCAAATCTGGGGCTGGAGAGATGGCTCAGTGGTTAAGAGCACTGGCTGTTCTTCCAGAGGACCGGGGTTCAATCCCAGCACCCACGTGGCAGCTCACAACTGTTTGTAACTCCAATTCCAGGGAATTTGACACCTTTATACCAATGAACATAAAATAAAGTTAAATAATTTTTTTTAAATTCAAATCTAAGGGGGCGGTGGTGGTGCACGCCTTTAATCCCAGCACTCAGGAAGCAGAAGCAGGTGGATGGATATCTGTGAATTCAAGGCAAGCATGGTCTACAGAGTAAATTCCAGGACAGCCAGAGCTACATAGTGAGATCCTGTCTCAAAAAGAAAAAAAAAAAAAAAAAAGGAGCCAGGCAGTGGTGGCACACGCCTTTAATCCCAGCACTGGGAGGCAGAGCCAGGAGGATCTCTGTGAGTTTGAGGCCAGCCTGGTCTCCAAAGCAAGTTCCAGGAAAGGCACAAAGCTACACAGAGAAACCCTGTCTCAAAAAACCAAAAATAAATAAATAAATAGAAAAACAAAAGACAATAAATAAGTAAAATATTCAAATATAAGGGGCAGTGGTGGTGTACGCCTTTAATCCCAGCACTTGGGAGGCAGAGGCAAGTGGATCTTTGTGAGTTTGAGGTCAGCCTGTTCTACAGAGCGAGTTCTAGGACAACCAAGGCTCTACAAAGAAACCGTGTCTCGAAAAACCTAAAAAAAAGAAAGAAAGAAAGAAAGAAAGAAAGAAAGAAAGAAAGAAAGAAAGAAAGAAAGAAAGAAAGAAAGAAAGAAAGAAAAAAGAATTCAGATCTGAGAATATGCATGGAAGCACATGCCTGTAATCATAGCATTCAGGAGGGAGAGGCAGGGAGATCAGAAGACGTTTCGGGTCACCTTCAGCTACAGAACAAGTTTGAGGCCAGCCTAGGATATATGAAATTCTGTCTCAGAGCTCACCTTCACTTGTTTTGTCTGGAACCCCTGCCAGGAAATCCAACTAGTCTGTAGGCGTTACACACCCCATGAAGACAATGAACAATTATTAGAGGCTTGAACTAACAAGTTCCTAAAGGTCCTTTGCATAGTGCCGTTCCCATCCATCCGCACCTTTGTCCAGGCCCTGGGGTTTACCGCTGGAGAATTCCCCCTCCCTCCTCGGCTTTGAGCTCAGTTCACAGCTGCAGTTTCCCAGATCCCTGCCACACTGCCCAGCCAGTGAGTTTCCACATCATCTCCACTGGCTGTCTTCCGCCCCTAGAGGTTCCTGCTCTCCCCTCCTCACTGCTTCCCCAGCCCATCCTCCACTTCTCACCACACAGACCCTTCTCCTCAGACTTGCCAGAGGCAGACAGACACCAAGATGACTGTTCTCATCACCTCCGTCTTACCTCCACACCTCTCTGTAGAGGAGGGGAACCAGAGAGCCAAGGGTGTGCCAGAAAGCCGTTGGTGCTGAGATAACTTTGGCTACCTTGCATCTCGCACATATTAACTGTATGCAGTGTGAAGGTATGCTCTGTCTCAGGAGAAATGGTTGACTGAAGACCAGGTGAGGTAGAAGGGCATGGGAGTCAGATGTGGTGGTAGGTAGGTTTAGAAGGAAGAGAATGGGGCTGTATTTGCAAACAGCATCAGATCTTGACATCTTCCCTGCTCAAGGCTGGTATCAGTGCCTAGAGTCAGTGTTTACATTGGTTGGGCCCTGGAAGATATGATGCTTGGTAGAAAAAGAGATCTTGCTGGGCAGTGGGCGGTGGTGGCACCCACCTTTAATCCCAGCACTCAGAAGGCAGAGGCAGGCAGTTCTCTGTGAGTTTGAGCCCAGCCTGGGCTACAGAGTGAGTTCCAGGATGGCCAGGGCATTTACACAGGGAAACCCTGTCTCAAAAAAAAAAAAAAAAGAAAGAAAGAAAAAAAGAAGGAAGGAAGGAAGGAAGAGAAAAGGGGCTTTTTCCTGACCCTGCACCCAAGCAACAAGCCAAGTATTGGAGCAGGAGTGTGACTCTTGTCTTTTCTCCTCAGACAAGTCATCAAGGCCTCCCTGCTCTTGACTATCAGGAGGCAAAGGAGTAAAAAACCGGCTTCTAAAAGAGAACAGACTACAAAGTATAGTACTTCTGTCCTTTCTGTAAGAGCCAGAGAACATGCATTCGGTCAGAACTAATGCAAGATACTTGTAGTGAGATGTGTCCTAGAGACCCAGGACAGGGAGGTTAGAGCTTGAGGTAGGAACTGGATTGAAATCATCCCGTGCTAGTAGAACAGAGAAATACGCATGCTTGCCCTGCCGCCCTGTTGGGTACTAGAACTTGTGACTTCTCGGTAATTGCTATTCTTCGTGTTTTCTGTTTTATTTTTTCTTCCTTTATGAATGTTTTTAAACTTCATTTTATGTATTACTCTCATGTATGTGTGTAGACAGTAC
Organism: Peromyscus californicus insignis; assembly: GCF_007827085.1. NCBI lineage: Eukaryota > Metazoa > Chordata > Mammalia > Rodentia > Cricetidae > Peromyscus > Peromyscus californicus. The sequence goes on from NW_026294562.1 coordinate 15,837,905, forward strand.
AGGCGTGTATGTACCACATACACACGTGGCGGCAGAGACCCAGTCTATAGAGTCGGTCACTCCTCCACCAGACTGGTATGGCAGGTGCTTCTGTCTGGTAAACTATCTCCTCAGCCCCATTAATGTCATTTGTTGTGTTCAAAGTAAAGTATGTTCCATGGAATAAGGAGGAAACTACAGAAACACCCAGCAGTTCATTGAGCATACAGTGGAAGTCCTGGTCACAACTCTGGTCCTTTCTCTCCCTGGATGTGCTCCCCTTTGCCTCCGCTCCTGTCGACACGCACAGATATGAGCGCTTTCTCTCTTAATGGAAATGGGACCAAACCGTAACCACTTGATTTATTGGTGGTTCTCACTTTTCTTTGTCCTCTCTCCCCAGGGATCCGGTGTGATTAAAGCTGGTTTTGCTGGTGATCAGATCCCCAAATACTGCTTTCCAAACTAGTAAGTCATTCTGAGGCTTTGTTGTGACTGTGGGGATCTTGTCAACTTTGTCCTGTGGCCAGCCCTGCCTCATTGAGGAGGAAGAATTCTCTCTCAAGTTAGCCTTGGTGTCCAAGACAGTAAACAAAGGATGTGAACCAGGTTTGGGATAAGCAAATGAATTTGTTACTACCTGGCATATTTTGAGAGGCACAGCAAAAGGCCTCTATTTTTTTTTAAGTGTGTGTGTGTGTGTGTGTGTGTGTGTGTGTGTGCGCGCGCGCGCGCGCGCGCGCTTGCGCACTGGAGAGCTTGTGAGTATGAGTGTGTGTGAATTGGAGGAAGTGGGTGCTACAGCATGTGGGTGCTGTCAGAACACAACATTGTGGAGTCAGCTTCCTCCCCCCACCTTTATGTGGTCCCAGGGATCACACTCAGGCCACCCACTTGCACATCAAGAGCCATCTTGTTGGCCCTCTTTTTAAAAATCTGATCCTAAGTCTGAGTGTGGTGACTCATGCCTTTAAGTCCAGCACTTGGGAGGCCAACCAGGTCTATATAGTGAGTTCTAGAATAATCAGGAATGCAGAGAGACCCTGTCTCAAAAAACAAACAACTAACCCCCCCCCCCCCCCAAAAAAAACACCCTCTGATTCTATCTAGTGCCATAAATTTTATCCTTGGGTGACTTAGAGAGCCACAGAGTCCTCCAATTTTATTTAATTAATTAATTTTGGTTTTTCAAGGCAGGGTTTCTCTGTTTAACAGCCCTGGCTATCTTGGAACTAGCTCTGTAGACCAGGCTGGCCTTGAACTCACAGAGATCCTCTTATCTCTGCTTCCTGAGTGCTGAGATTAAAAACATGTGCCACCACTGCCCATTTCTAAAAGCTCCATCTATATACACATCGGGAAAATACAAGAACCAGAGATATTATTTATAAAACAATGTAATAAAAGTAGATAATATGAAAGTAACTTCAGGTGCTGGAGAGATGGCTCAGTAATTAAGAGCACTGACTGCTCTTCCAGAGGTCCTGAGTTCAATTCCCAGCAACCACATGGTGGCTCACAACCATCTGTAATGAGATCTGGTGCCCTCTTCTGGCCTGCAGTCATACATGCTGTATACATAATAAATAAATAAATATAAAAAAAAAGAAAAAAAGAAAGTAACTTCAAACAGTACATGTTCTTTCTATAAAACACAGAAGAGTGTAAGAAAGAGAATGGAAGTTAACTGAGCCCTCCCTCTTCAGAGATGGCACAGTGGAATGGGAGTACATTACATTGGTGCATCTGGACTGTGTCCTTCCTGGTCTGTCCTAAAATGAGAAATGTTCCTTTGTGCTCTCTCTTCTAGTGTGGGCAGACCCAAACATGTTCGTGTCATGGCAGGAGCCCTTGAAGGTGACATCTTCATTGGCCCCAAAGCTGAGGTAATCCCCAGTCCAGCAGAAGGAGCCCTGGGACTTTTACTATCCTTCTGCATCCTGTCACTGCCTGACCAGTGTTAGATCAGTTGGCTTGGTTATATTTTTGGCAAGAGGGATTCAAAGGGGAGATCCAGTCTGGCCTGCCCTAGGTATGAGTTAATTACGCTAACTTTGGCAGAACCCCCAGACAGGCTCTAGGAAGCATAACTACAGAGTCATTGCTGCCAGTTTTGGTTCCACAGGGCACCTGGGGGCCATGGCAATGTGAAAACCTTGTGCTTTGCAGCTGCTAAGAGAGTACACGCAGCTTGCAGCACACAGTCTCCAGTGTAGAGAATGCGTGCCTACCCTCAGGGTGGATGAGGACCGCAGGCTAGGACCCGAGGAAGCTGAGGCTCCTTTGGAGGGATTCTGCTTGTACAGCTGAGGCCTGGGAGGGCAGGGGGACATGTGGAGCCCAACTGCTGCTACAGATCATGCCTTCTGCTTGCAGGAGCACCGAGGGCTGCTGTCCATCCGCTACCCCATGGAACACGGCATCGTCAAGGACTGGAATGACATGGAGCGGATCTGGCAATATGTCTACTCTAAGGACCAGCTGCAGACTTTCTCCGAGGAGGTGAGGGGCCTGTGTGCAGGACACTCCTGTGCAGGGTGCCAGGCTGGGTGGACCTACACTCCAGATGATGAGGATGACAGTGGCAGTGATAACTGCCAAGGGTTTGAGTCTAAATATGTGCCAGCACTAGGCCGTACACTTTGTGGATAGGTTCTAATTGTATCTTCCTGTCATCCATTCATATAGTAGAACTGAGCCGGGTGCTGATAGTGCACACCTTTCATCCCAGCCCTCAGGAGGCAGAGGCAGTTCTAACTTATAAATTAGACCTGAAGTTAGCTGTAGCAGCGTATGCGCGTAATGCTAGCCCCTGGAAGGTGGTGCCAGGATGGAGGGACATTTGAGACCAATTGAGGGCTGTGTAGCAAGACTTTTTTTTTTGGAGGTGGGGGTATTTCAAGAGAGGGTTTCTTTGTGTAGCCCTGGCTGTCCTAGAAATAGCTCTGTAGACCAGGCTGGCCTCAAACTCACAGAGATCCACCTTCATAGGATTAAAGGCATGTGCCACTATCGCCCGACCTTGTTTTTTGTTTTTTTGAGACAGGGTTTCTTTGTAGCCCTGGCTGTCCTGAAACTCCCTCCATAGATCAGGCTGTGCTCAAACTCACAGAGATCTGCCTGCCTCTGCCTCCTGAGTGCTGGGATTAAAGGTGTGCGCCACCCCCAACTGACTGTAGCAAGATTCTTATCTCAAAAAACGAAAGTGGGGGCTGAAGAGATCCAGAGGTCCTGAGTTCAATCCCCAGAAACCACTTGGTGACTCACAGCTGTCTATGGTGGGATCTGATGCTCTCTTCTGGCATGCAGGCATCCATGCAGATAAAACACTCAAGCATAAAGAATTCTAAAAGCAAAACAAACAAACAGAAGCATTGCAGAGGACCTAGGTTCAATTCCCAGCACCCACATGGCAGCTCACAACCACCTGTAACTCCAGCTTCAGGCAGATCTGACGCCTTCTTCGAGCACCTGAGGGCACCTGCACATGTGTGCCTACACACATACACATAAATAAACCTAAAAAAATAAAAACAAAAGATCTAGGGAGAATTATCTCTCTTTTACAAACAAGAAAAGAGGAAAGTAGACTGGGCATGCTGGTACATAACTGTAATACCAGCACATGGGAGGTAGAGACAGGAGGATAGGAATTCAAGGTCATGCTCAGCTACACAGCCTCTGTGAGGCCAACCTGGGCTACATGTCTCGAAAAAATAAAAAACAAACAAAATAATTAGGGCAGCAAGATGGCTCAGTAGAAGGAGAGAACTGACGTTACAAGGTGACCATTGACTTTCACGTATGTACTTGCAAGCATACACAAAATAAATGTAGAAAAATAAAAATTAAAAGGAAAGGAAATCAGAAAATCCAAGTGGTATTTCCAAAATCACTTAATGAATAAAGGAGTCGAGCCGGGATTCAAACCCACATCTTTCAGAGCCCATACTCATTAGCTTCCAAAGAACTGCTTCTCAGAGATGGAAGGGGAGTGTGTCAGTTTTCAAGGACAGGAAATGTTCAGGTTTTTAAAATGTTCAATATGTGCTGGAAAGCTGGCTCAGCATTAAGAGTGACCTCTGCTCTTCCAGAGGACCTGAGCTCTGTTTCCAGCACCCATGTGGAATGGTCCGTAACCACCTGTAACTCCAGCTCCAGGGGGATCTGATACAGGGGTACCTGCACTTACATGCACATACATACATAAACATAATTTAAAATAATTAAAATGTAAATAGGCATGGTTGCACACTTTAAAATATATATGTGTGTGTGTGTGTGTGTGTGTGTGTGTGTGTGTGTGTGTGTGTGTGCGCTCTATCTGCATGTACAACTTTATGCCAGAAGAGGGCATCAGATCCCACTATAGATGGTTGTGAGCCGGCATGTGGTTGCTGGGTCTTGAACTCAGTACCTCCAGAAGAGCATCCAGTGCTCTTAACCGCTGAGCCATCTGTCCAGCCCCTAGGAGGCACACTCCTTTAATCCCAGCACTTGGGAAGCAGAAACAGGTGGATCTCTTGAGTCTGAGGCTAGCCTGGTTAACATATGTTCTAAGCCAGCCAGGGCTATGTATATCTTTTTAAAAAATAATAAAAGTAAGGGACTGGAGAGATGGCTCTGCGGTAAGAGCACTGGCTGCGCTTACAGAGGCCCCGGGTTCAATTCCCAGCACCCACATGGCAGCTCACACCTATCTGTAACTCCAGTTCCAAGGAATCCGACACCCTCCCACAGACATACATGCAAGCAAAACACCAATGAACATAAAATAAAAATAAAATTATAAATAACAAATAAGTAAATAAAAGAGCCGGAAATGTAGCTCTGTGGAAGAGTGCTTGTCTAGCATGAGAAACAATCTCCAGTACCACAAAAACAAAGTCTTAACAAAAATCAATATTAAATTTTAATTTTCTATTTTGAAATATATTTACAGTATCGTAGTCCAGAGTTTAACAAAATCTTCTTGACAAGTAGGCAATACACAGCAGATCCAGGGACCTAGAGATGAGTTTTGGAAGACAAGGAGGTGGACTCGGAGGGTAAGGACAGAATGGGACTTTAGGACGTGAATTTGGAGAGTAAAGATACAGACTTGGGCATGGCATGTGACAATCTCAGCTTGCCTCTTCTCTGAGGGGACTGACAGAGGCCCCCCGGACTAGCACACTTTTGAGGCAGGGTCATGAGGGTGTACAGCTGCCTCACACCGCCTGCCTCCTGGGCCTCTTTCCACAGCATCCTGTGCTCCTGACCGAGGCTCCTCTAAACCCTCGGAAGAACCGTGAGCGGGCTGCAGAAGTTTTCTTCGAGACCTTCAACGTGCCAGCTCTCTTCATCTCCATGCAAGCTGTGCTTAGCCTGTGAGTAGTGGCTGCCTGGCTAGCATGGCCTCACGTGGTACCCCCAGGCTCCGCAGGCGCTCTCCCCAGTGAGGAAGAGCCAAGAGTGAGAAAAAGAAACTTACTGAAATTAGACAGTCGGGCTCCTCGGAGGAGACCAAAAGCAAAGGTGTGGCTGGGACCGAGACTGTCCCAGTGTAGTAATCTCAGGTTTGGGGTCCAAGTCCACGATCAGATGCTGCCACCACCCTTCCTGAGGCTCAGTGCACCCCAGTATTGGCTCTGTGTGGACTGTGCAGTGCTCTGCTCTGCTGCTGGTGCGTCTGTGTAGCGAGTCTTCTTCTGTCCCGTCAGCCAGCTCCCAAATAACGACACGGAGACTTCTTACTAATTATGAAAGCTCATAGATTAGGCTTGTTCCTAGCTAGCTCTTCTTTTTTTTTTTTTTTTTTTTTTTTTTTTTTAATTTATTTTAATTTATTTTGCAATACAATTCAGTTCTACATATTGGTCACGGATTCCCTTGTTCTCCCCCCCTCCCGTCCCCCTCACCTTCCCCCCAACGCCCCCCCCCCCATTTGTGTTGTTTCTTTTTTTTTTTTTTTTTTTTTTTTTTTTTTTTTTTTTCCCCTTTTCTATTTTAATAAAAAGGAAAAAAAAGAAAAAGGTTATAACTAACAAAAGAAAAACTATATACAAAAGTACAATGACTATATACAATATATACAAGAAAAATATGGAACGCTTCACGAATTTGCGTGTCATCCTTGCGCAGGGGCCATGCTAATCTTCTCTGTATCGTTCCAATTTTAGTATATGTGCTGCCGAAGCGAGCACCTAGCTAGCTCTTCTAACTTAAATTAACCCATTTATATTACTCTACGATCTATCACATGGCCTTACCTCTCTTCCATCTTCACCTCCTGTTTCCTCTCCACGTCTCCCAGTGTCTCTTGTGCACCTAGATTCTCCTCCTCTTCCTTTCTTTTCTGGGAAACCTTCTGCTGTATTGGCTGTTCAGCTTTTTATTACACCAATCACAGCAATATATTTTTACACAGTGTACAAATATCCCACAACATATCCAGACAGTACCACCCTGCCATGCTCCCCACCCTGCCATGCCCCCCTCACCCCCGACCCCCCATGCCTATATCTTGTCTGCTGCTGATACCCTATGACCTACACAGAGGATTTATTTGACCCCATTAAGAAATCATGAACCAGCATTTGCAGGCTAAGAGATTTCCTGGGCTGAGCATGAGACTTCATGGTGGAGCACTTGCTTAGCATATACAAAGGTCTAGGGTTTGATCCTAGCACTTCCAAAACAAAAGTAAATTGAAGGATTGCATATCCAAATCTAAATTTGTGACCTCTGGACAAATGGAAAGTTCTCATATTTGGGGGCCTGTATTTCCCTAGGACAAAATTCAGCCTCAGCTGGCCGCAGCTGCCATAGCACGCAGGGTGTGCTAGCAGACTGCCTGTTGACCTCTGAACACTGAGGCTGCACAGGGGTTTGCCCCACCCTGAGTCTCTTACCTGTGTCATCTGGAGATAGGAAACTGTAGGCAGACCCCAGAGGCCGCATGGGGAAGTGAAGAGCAGCTGTGTTTTCCTTCACTCGTTTCTTTTCCCCACCCTTCTCTTGGGAGTTGAAACTACCCTTTAGGTCAGGTCCCTCCAGGGTAGTTAAAGGGCTGCTGTACTCTCTGACAGGAAGGCCTGTTCTTCAGGATGCTGGAGAACCTTTGCTCCCCACTCAAGGTTTCCCTAGTACTCCATCACCAGAAGGGCCCAGGACAAGTGTGTTTCTTCCCCGAGGAGTGTGGCACTCAGTGATGGCCCCTTTGTCTCAGTTATGCCACAGGCAGGACCACGGGCGTGGTGCTGGATTCTGGGGATGGTGTCACCCATGCAGTCCCGATTTATGAAGGCTTCGCCATGCCTCACTCTATCATGCGCGTCGACATTGCTGGCCGAGATGTCTCTCGTTTCCTTCGCCTCTACCTACGTAAGGAGGGCTATGATTTCCACTCCTCCTCCGAGTTTGAGATTGTCAAGGCCATAAAGGAAGTGAGTGCTGTCCTGTGGGCTGAGGGGTGGGAGGGGGAGTAGTGACCCTAAGAAGGAAGAGGGTTGATACTCCATGGGTCCTGGGTCAGGCTCTCTTCTCTCCTGGCTCTCCTGGCACTGTGTGCGCTCTCCCCTTCACCTTCCTGAGTGCTGCCATCTTGTGGGAAAGGAGCCATTTCCAGCCCCTAAGCTGGGCCTCTGCACAAGTGCACATTACTGCAAATTGTGCAGGTTCACCTCCTTGGAGAAGTTGAAATGCTTTTTTCTTCTCAAGTGTATCAATCCCCCCTGACATGCGTGGTTCTGGGGAAACCTCTGAGCTGCTCATGGGAAACCAGAACCATGTCAGAGGTAGATGTCTGAGCCTGGCTAAATTTGGATAGTCTCAGGCCCAGGAGCTACAGAGCCAAGTGCCCAGGTTTGCCTCCCGGGAAGTAGAACAAGAACTCAGGACAGTGTGACAGACCTCTGCCCGGGCTCCTGGGCAAGCACTTCAGGCAGTCACTGCCGACTGGCAGATCTCCGACAGCGTGTCACTTCTGTGGGACTTGGCCTGGGAGGGCACTGGGTTTCCTGCCACCCTGACTGTCGTACTTGATTCTGCAGAGAGCCTGCTACCTGTCCATAAACCCTCAGAAGGATGAGACACTAGAGACCGAGAAGGCACAGTACTACCTGCCCGATGGCAGCACCATCGAGGTAGTGCCCACATCTTTCCCTTTTTCCCTCACACCCACCACTAAGCCTGGGCTAAAGTGGAATGCCCTGTGAGGCCCTGAGCAACAGGACTCCCTATAGAGAAGGGAAGGGGCTCAGAAGGACTTCCCCAGGTCTGGATGTGTAAGGAAGTGGGTGTTCATGCTTCTTTAACCACACCCCTGGGTACAGATTAGCAAAGTCGCTGCTCCCCAGAACTCCCACTGATGAGATGTTTCCAAGAGTGTTATTGCCAGAGATCTCTTAGCCAGAGATGCTAGAGCCATTAGTACCATGTTTCCCCTCCCTGGTTTCCCAGAAGCTCCATTGGTTCCCAGGAGCCTTGTCTTTGCTCCTTGAGGTCCTTGACATAGAAGATCTGTCTTCAACCTGGGCTTCGCATACACCTGGTTCCTAAGAGACAGGCAGAAAGACCCCTTCCTTCCCCAGTTTCCAGGGACCTCAGTCGCAGCCCAACCTCTTAAGCTGGCTCTTTACCCTCCAGATCGGCCCTTCCAGGTTCCGTGCCCCTGAGCTGCTGTTCAGGCCAGACTTGATTGGGGAGGAGAGTGAGGGCGTCCATGAGGTCCTGGTGTTCGCCATCCAGAAGTCTGACATGGACTTACGGCGTACACTCTTTTCCAACATCGTCCTCTCAGGAGGGTCTACTCTGTTCAAAGGTTGGTCTTTGCTCATGGGACCCTTGTTGAAGATCCTATCCTGCAGGGGTTGGAGGCCCAGAGAATTGATTTGGAGGGGTCTCTTTTTTTCTGCCCACTTAGGTTTTGGTGACAGGCTACTGAGCGAAGTGAAGAAACTGGCCCCCAAAGACGTGAAGATCAGGGTAGGAGTGTACTGGAGGTCGGGCTGGGTAGAACTGGGCTCCAAGGACTGAGGCACACAGTGTGTCCCCTTCTGGGTCTCTCCAAGCTCTTCAGGCAACCACAGCACTATAGGCAGCGTCAGGGGCTCCTAGCACATAGAAGGACCCTAGAGTATACATCTGCCTCCAAGAGGGCCCACTCTCGCTCTTCACTGTGGCCCGGCAGCTAGATGTGTACACGTGTAATCCTAGCACTGTGAAGGCTGAGGCAGGAGGACTGCCAAAAGATCAAGGCTAGCCTGGGCTACATAGAGAGACCCTAAGAACAGTCAAGTGCCGATACCTGAGTGTGTTAGAGTGCTTAGCTGGGACCTCACTGTGGTCCCTCAGGAACACTAAATTGACTGACGTTACCATCGCCACGCCCCTCTCGTCCCTCAAGGCAGAACCCTGTAGTGCAGTTTGCCTTGTGAGTGGTGCTGAAAGGAGTCACTTCATGTGGCGAGGAAACTGAGGAAAGGCTCTGATTCCAGCCACAGGCGTAGTTCCTGCTTAGTGTCAGGCTGACCACAGCTCCTGCAAGAAGCCACAGGTTCAGCAAGGAACCTTGTAGGTTGCATGGATGCATGCAGCATGGCATGCATCCACTGTTCTTGTCAGTGAGGCAGTGCAAGGTTGGCAGGGCGGGGTGGGCAGATGATTCAGTGGATAAAACTCTTGCTGTCCAAGCATTAGGACCAGAGTTCAGTCCCCGGATTCACATAACAGCCAGGTATGCATGGCGGCCACTTGCAGTTGCAGCTTTTGGAAGGTAAAGACAAGGTCCCTAAGGACAGGCTGTCTAGGTAGACTAGCCAGAACTGGCAAACTCCAGGTTCAGCAAGAGCGTCTTGCTTCAGTACTTAGAGCAATCGAGGAAGACACCAGATGTCCACGTTGGGCCTCTGTGTGCTCATGTGTGTGCTCACGTGTGCGCACACCCATGCTCTCATATACCTGGAACACACACACATGCAAAAGAGGAATAAGTAGGGTCGGGTGTCTTAGATTCCTCTTTCCATCCCCCTCTGCAGATATCTGCACCCCAGGAGAGACTGTATTCCACGTGGATTGGGTGAGTAGCCCGTGGAATAAGTACAGAATGGGAAGCGAGAGCTCGGACCATTCCACCCGCCTACCCTGTCCCTTAAGAAAGGACCCTGAGGGACTGGCTGGCTGCACAGTTTCACTCACACTGCTCCTTTGGGTTTTCTCCACTCCAGAGGCTCTATCCTTGCTTCCCTGGACACCTTTAAGAAGATGTGGGTCTCCAAGAAGGAATACGAAGAAGATGGTGCCCGGTCCATCCACAGGAAAACCTTCTAATATTGAGACGTCACCTTCACCTCCCTCTGAAGTTAACTCCACTTGAAAACTCGCTTTCTTGAGTTGGAGTGTTGGAGAGGAACTGCCTGTATGTGTGAGTGAGTGTGTGGGTATGTATGAGTGTGTGCGCATATCGAGTGCCGTGTGGCCCAGGGATCCTGGGCCCAGAAAGGACATTGAACTACCCACGATGGTGATGGCCTGAGGCCTGGGGTTGACTACTAACTGGCCCCTTCCAGGGAAGAGCTCTGGCAGAGGCCCACTCCTTTCTCAGCTAGGCCTTTGGCTGGCTGTGTGGAACTATGGTTACTACCATAGAGAGACCTTGCTGCTGCCAATCTAGGCTGGGCTGGCCCCACCCCACCCCAGAGTGCCGTGAGGCTGGAGGCAGCTGCTGGCTCCCCTGCTCACCATTCTGCTGTCCATGCCTCTGGATCAGACTGAGAACTGCGGCTGGGGCTAAGTGCTGTCTGGCTTTGTTTCATTTTGGGTTTGGGAGACTGAAAAAGCGCTCCAACAGTGGCTGTAGACTGGTCTCAGGAGACAGCAGGGTACACTCATGGCCACAGGGAACCAGGTAGGAACCAGGACCACACTGGGCATTTGAGGAGGACAGGGAATAGCTGCAGGGTTAATTTACAAGCCCCAGCCACATCCAGGGGTCCTGGGAAACTGTAAGGACCTGTGGGCTCCAGCTCCTGGATTTGCTTCTCATCCACCCTTGTTCCAATGCCATCTTCACAGTTTTATTTATTGTACGTTTATTCGGTAAAGGGACTGCAGAGAGGGCTCACTGTCCCCTGCTTACACACCACCGGTCACCTTGCTTACACTAATGTTTACAGCACCTAGGCTTTCCATAGCATCCGGGCCGTCACCCCTGCTGATTGTGAACTGACAGTATTCATAGGCCTCAGGACTCTGCGGGATTGGAGGCTGCACACAGAGGTGCCCAGGCAGTCTCTTCTTTCCTCCTTCCTCCGTTTGCTCACTGCCCTGGAACCACCAGGCTGGTTGCGGCTGGATTTTCAAAACAGGAAATCGCATCACTCTTTGGCAGAGGCCTCTTGCGAGGGAGGTATGTTGGAGATCTAGACCCTTGAAAACTAAGACAGCTGCAGTTGACCATGTTGCCTTCCGCCACTCTAGCTGACGAGGGAGGCTAGGGTAAAGTGGTGGGGAGGCCCCTTCTGGGCTGGCCAAAGGCCCCCCTGACTTTGCACCTGTTTGGGAATGGAGAGAAGGGCCCAGACCAAAGTGCCAAGAACTGATGGGCTCTGGCCTGGCTCTCAGAAGCGGTCCAAGGACCTTTGTACCCACACAGTACAAAGCTAGGGCGAGCCCGTCTGCACCGACATTCTCACCAGTGATACCAGGTCCACCTCAGCTCCAGATTCCAGACAGTATTCTCTCTCCACCATCCTATGACCAAAGGCCCCTGCCAGATGTAAGCTGAAGCTGGTGTGTGTGGAATCAATGTGGCAACCCATGGACTGCAGTGCGCTTAACCAGCTCCATCTCTCTTAGCCCAAGCCTGTCCCTTGCAGAGCCTCGCAGAGCCACGTTGCCTGGTGGGGCCCAGTGTACTTAAATAAAGTCGTTCCAATAGATCTAACAGTTCGGCCTCTCTGTGTGGCCAGTGCCTGGTGAGAAGAAAGGGAACCTATGGTTTCTTAAAATCTGATATGCAGACCACACCTCAACCTGTTCGGTGCTGGAAAGAGAACTGAGGATCCAATTGCTGGGTACACTCGAATCCAGGGGTGAAACCTGACTTCAAATGATGAACATCTTGTCATCCCTGAAATCAGAACTCTTTAAAACTCGTGTGTGTAAGACACTTTGACCAGGCCTGTGATGCTAGCTACTCAGGAAATTGAAGCAGGAGAATCACAGGTTTAGGATCCTCTGGTTAAAGAGTAAGTTCAGAGCCAGCCTCCACAACTTAGTGAGACCGTCTCAGAATAGAGCTGGGTCTCCAGTTCAGTAGAGCACTTGGCTGGCGTGCATGAAGCCTTGCCTTCAACCCTCAATGCCTCTCACCCCCACACAAACCCTTTGGGAATGTTTCAAGATGAAGAGCCTGACCACTGAGATGTCTGTAGATAAAGGGCCCTTACAAAAATTGTGTCTACCTGTATGTGATTCCAGGCCCCACATCGAATTGACTGCATGCAGCACGCTGAGCCCTGACTTCCACACGCACACCCATGTACACCCATACTCACACGAGCAAACATAATAAGGATTTCCTCTTAAAAAATTGAATCTGGGGTGGTGGTGGCGCACGCCTTTAATCCCAGCACTCAGGAGGCAGAGTCAGATGGATCTCTGAGTTCAAGGACAGCCTGGTCTACAGAGTTCCAGGACAGCCTGAAAAACATTCTCAAAAAACCAAAATCAGATAATTTAAACCTGTATCTAAAAGGAAATTGCCAGATACCTAACAAATGTTTACACTCCCCAATAACTATAAAGTATGGGTGTTTTTTGATCCATATCAAAAAGACTGTCAGAACCACAAAAATATAAGTAAATAACTCAGCAACTGCTTATTGACTGGGTCATGTGCCTACAGTCCGATCCCCTGTGCAGACCCCCAGAACCACTGCCTAGAACAGAAGGTTCCCTTTAGGGTCAGTCTGCCACAGGACACATCTAGTGATATCTGAAGACTTGTTCGGTGATCAGAACTGGACAGTGGGGATGCTGTTGACATCTGGTAGGGAGAGGCCAAGGGTGCTGCTAAATAGTATGCGACTGTCCAACAGTGAGGGAAAATCACCTCCAGAGGGTTTCATTACATAAAGGCTCACACTGCTGTTCCAGACCCATTCAGTCAGAATCTGGGCGAAAACTCAGGCATTGGTATTTGGGAAGCTCCTCGCGTGATTCTGGGCGGAGAACCCCTGGCCTAGCAGAGGCTCCTTTTGATGACTGTCCAGCAATGGCATGTGGGAGGTCCACAAAGGGAACTGTCGCCGGGTCTGATCACCCGGCAGTCTGCTGGACTGATTCGGTGGTGGTGGTGGTGGTGGTGGTGGTGGTGGTGGTGGTGGTGGTGGTGGTGGTTTTGTTTTGTTTTTTAGGCTAGCTTGGAACTTGAGGCAATCCTGCCTCAGCCTTCCAAATCCTGGGATTACAGGCACAGACGCCAGGTCTAGGTGGAATTAGCATGTTTTTCCTAGTATCACCAGGAAAATGCTCTTGGAGTACTTTTCCTGCTTCCCAGCCCCCACCAATCCTGTCTGCCTGCTCCCCCACACAGCACAGACCCGAGGAATAGGAATGACTGGCTTTACTTGCACTTCAATGAGAGGGGCCTCTTTAGAGTTTAGAGGCCTGCTGGGCTTTGGGGAGCCTACAGCACAGAGACATGCTTCTTCAAGCTGAAGCAGAGAGGCCTCTGAGAGAAACCACTAGGAGGAGGGGCAAGTGGCACTTCCAGTCAGCTTCACCTGAATGGGCAAAAGGAGTCACAGTGTCAGAAGTCCCTAAACCTCCCAAGTGGCAAGCCCCTGCTGCAGGCCCGCAGCAGCTCCTTGGGCACCGCATGCAGCTCTACCCTTTCTGCTCTTCCTTCCTGCTTGCCGCACAGGAGTCACAGTCCCTGAGCACATATGGCTCAGCCCTTGCCCCAGCTCAGTCAGACAGAAAAGAAGGGCAGACCTCAGTGCCGCTCCTGGTTCTGCCCCAGGAGCCCCCACACCATCTGTTCTCTGGGTGAAGAAGCAGGATGCTGGCCAGCAAGAGAGGCTCCTGCTGGGACCAGGGCACTGCCCGCAGCAGAGTGCCTGTGCCACACCTCTCACACCATCTTAATGTCCAGCGTATGGATCTGTGCCAAGTTCTGGCGCTGGGCCTTGACCACACGTAGACGTCTCCCATGCAGCGTAAACCGGGACCAGGTGAAGAGCTGGAGCAGTGCACAGGTGATGGGCACCAGCACCAGCAGGTAGAAGCAGCCCTGGCGGAGGGTTGGAGCCTGCGCAGGGGCTGGGGCTGGGGGCTCGGGCCATGGCTGAACACTCCCCACAGAAGTCATTGGGGGCTGCTGAAAAAGGTCATGACCTAGGACAAGAGCACACAGAGGGAGCGTGGTCAGCCCCGCTGCCCCCAAAGTCCACAGAACGGCATCTCAAACAGTGTAAGTGTCCTAAACTACAGCTTAAAATTTTTTTAAACAGTCTCACTACTGGCTGGCCTCAATCTTGCAGTTTCCTGCCTTAGCCTTAACAAGTAGCTGGGATTGTAGGTATATGCCACAATTCCTAACTGCTTATCTATATTTTATTTTATTTTATTTTATTTTATTTTATTTGAAACTGGGTCTAAGTTATCCTGGTTGTTCTGGAACTTGCTATGTAGACCAAACTGACCTTGAATTCACAGAATTCACTTCCTTCCTCTGCCTCTGAGGTGCTGGGATTAAAGGCAAGTGCCATCATGCCCAGCTTCTTCCTCCTCCTCCTCCTCCTCCTCCTCCTCCTCCTCCTCCTCCTCCTCCTCCTCCTCCTCCTCCTCTTGTCAGGGTATCTAGCCCAAGCTAGCCCTAAACTCAGTATGTAGTCAAGGATGACACTGAGCTTCTGATCCCCCTGCCTCCACTTCCTGAGTGCTCGGGTTACAGGTGTACATCACCACAGCTGGTTTATGTGGAGTCAAACTCAGGCTTCATGCATCCTAGGCAAGTGCTCTCCAGCTGAGCTATGTCCTGAGACAGTCTCATGCACCCTAGGTTGTTCTTGGAGTCAGTACGGCGCTGAAGGTAACCTTGAACTCCCCATCCCCTGCTTGTGTCCTGAATGCTGCAATTTCAGGTGTGTACCATCTGGCTCGGCTCCTACCCTAGCTCTTTTTCTGTTTGTCTGCTTTGCTTTTGAGACAGGGTTTCTCTGTGTAGCCCTGGCTGACCTCGAACTCACTATGCAGGCCAGGCTGGCCTCGAACTGTATCTCTTAATATCTGCCCAAACCCATTTCTCACATTCTTCCCTTCTCATGAGTGACCCAGCATGTCAAGCATCTGTCAGTCCTCAGCTGTCACTCCCCACACCCGTCCTTATGTGTCACCTCAGTTCCATAATGCATCCCACCTACCACCTCCCTAGTCCAAGCCTCCATGGCCTCTGCCAGTCTCCTCAACATCTCCATGCTACTGACCACTCTGTCTGTACGAACTCCTCAGGGCAGTGACAGTGGACTTCAAGATGTCAATCAGATGATGACACTTGCCGGCCTATAACTCTCCAACTTCCTTAGGCACTGAAAATCCAATCCATATGCCACCCTCTCCACCTCTCTCAGTGTCTAGAAGTTTTTTTTTCAAGACAGTGTTTCTCTGTGTAGCCCAGGCTGTCCCGGAACTCATTCTGTAGACCAGGTTGGCTCGAACTCAGAGACCACCTGCCTCTGCCTCCTGAGTGCCAGGATTAAAGACTTAACCACCTTGCCCCTGTTTAGACAGCTAAGATTTTGCCTGTCTTACCATTGTCACGTCCCTTACACACGGGACCAACCTATATAGAGGGCTATGCTGATTTGTTGAATGAATCAATGAACTTAGGCAAAAATGGAGAGGTAGGGTCACCAAGGGTTATCATCCCAAGGCAGCGCAGGCCTAGGCACAGCCCTCTGCCTCCCTCACTAGACCCAGGGCGGGTAGGACAAGGAGCCTCACCTGTGTAGAAGCAGAGAAGCCAGGTGCCCAGCAGTGGGGCAAAGGTCTGGCCAGGTTTGGTCACCAGGGCAACCATACCGAAGAGAAGCGCCGAGGCTGCCTGGGTCCGGTGGTTCAGCACCAGGTCCTCATCCACCAGGTCAGTGACCACCAGGGTCAGCAGCTTGCAGGTGCCCTCGGTGAAGACACGGTTGCTGCCCGTGGAGAGAGGAGCGAGCGAGTTAAGGGGGTGGGCACAGAGGTGTGGGGGCAAGGGTGGGCGGGGCATACCTGGCAATGAAGAAGCAAAGCAGGCCGGGGCGGTCTGGGCCAGCCAACAGCATGAGGAGGCTAAGGCCCAGCTTGAGCAGGAAGAGCCCCCGCACCACGGCATAGACACCCCAGCGCCGGCACAGGGGCAGGAAGTAGAGGTTGTTGAGATGAGGCGCAACATAGGAGATGCCTGGGGAGGGAAGAGGGCCCGCTTCTTCAGGAGCAATGCCACACAGCCTCTGCAGCAGCGGTTGGTAACTGACGTTGTAATAACCACTCAATTTGCATTAACTGTATACCAACAGTGTCTGGCACTTTTC
Organism: Peromyscus californicus insignis; assembly: GCF_007827085.1. Lineage (NCBI taxonomy): Eukaryota > Metazoa > Chordata > Mammalia > Rodentia > Cricetidae > Peromyscus > Peromyscus californicus. The sequence continues at coordinate 15,854,446 of NW_026294562.1, forward strand.
ACACTTTATTATCATAGCTTAACTTTTATGTGTATGCATGTTTTGACTGCATGTATATCTGTGCAGAGGCCAGAAGAGGGCATTGGATTCCTTGGAGTTGGGGTTACAGGCAGTTGTGAGACACCTTTTAGGTAAATGGGAATCAAACCCGGGTCCTCTGGAAGAGCAGCCAGTGCTCTTAACTGCTGAGCCACCTCTCCAGCCTGCTTTTCACACCTTCATTTTCACAAGCCCTTCAAGGTAGGTATTGTAGTCCCTTGGTATTTATGGGGGTTGACTCCAATACCCTTCATGCACAGCAAAATCTGTGGATTTTCCAGACCTTTATAAAAAACAGCGTTGGATCTGCATAGGACTTACATACATACTCTCATATCTTTTATTTTGTTTTAGTTTTTGAATTTAGGGTCATGCAGCTCAAGATGGTCTTGAACTCTTGATCCTCCTGCCTTCATCTCCTGAGGGTTGGTTACAGTCCTAACCACCACAGCCAGCTTTATTTTGTATTTTTACTTTATGTATTTGTTTTTGAGACAGGGTTTCTCGGTGTAGCCCTGGCTGTCCTGGAACTCTCTCTGTAGAGCAGGCTGGCCTCGAACTCACAGAGATCCGCCTGCCTCTGCCTCCCAGTGCTGAGATTAAAAGTGTGGGCCATTACAGCCAACCTATTTTGTTTTAATTTGCTTTTGTTTTGAGATAGGATCTCACTATGTGGCCCTGGATGGCCTGAAACTCATAATGTAGACCACACTCGCCTCAAACTCACAGAAATCAGCCTGCCTCTTCTTCCCGAGGGCTGGGATTAAAGGCCTGCACTGCCTTGCTCAACCTCTTTATTTTAATTTTAATTATTTTGACACAGGGTTCTCATGTAGCCCAGGCTAGCATCTAGCTTGCTGTGTAGCTTAGGCTGACCTTGAACTTCTGATCCTCCTAACTGTACCTCCCAAGCACATCGATTATGGACATGTATCATCATGTCATGTTTCTATGATTCTACCAACAAGGCCACACCCCCAACCCCTCTCATAGATTTTAAATTATCTCATTTTTCTTCCTTTAAAACATTTTTTTTGTTTGCTGAGATTTTTTTTTAATTGTTACTGTTTATTGTTTTTGAGACCCAGGATGGTAACAAAGTCTCATCAATCCTTAGTTTCCATAGTGCTGAGATTACAGGTGTGTGCCATCAAGCCTGGCATAAGTGCCGTCGATTATTTATAATATTCAGTACCATGTAAACACTATGCAAATAGCTGTTACACTGTGTCATGTAAGAGACAAGGACAGAAGGACAGAAAAGGCGGCAGGGTCAGTGAGACGGCTCAGCAGGTAATGGGCTGCCACCAAGCCTGACCACCTGAGTTCGATCCCTGGGTCCCACACGGTGAAAGGAGAGAAGCAATTCCTGCAAGCTGTCCTCTGACCTCCAGATGTACCCCATGGCAGGCAGGCACCCACACTCTCACCACACCCACAGTAAATAACAAACATGTAAAAACAAAGACGACTACCCATGTTTAATGGAGACACACTTTTGTTCTCCTAATACTTTCCATCTATGATTGGCTGAATCCATGGATATGGAACACACCAGTGTAGGGGCCACTGTACTATTGTTACCCTCCCTTTACAAGGAAGAGTGGGGGTGGGGAAGAAAGAAAGAAAAGGCCAGGCAGGGGTGGCGCACGCCTTTAATCCCAGCACTCGGGAGGCAGAGGCAGGCAGATCTCTGTGAGTTCGAGGCCAGCCTGGGCTACAGAGCTAGTTCCAGGATAGCCAGGGCTGCACAGAGAAACAAACAAACAAAGAAAATGGTAGTAGCTCAGAAAGATTCAATAGCATACCCAAGTCCACTCAGCAAATGGTACACTGGCCGCTGGCTGCATCACATTGCCTGTGGGTGTCACCATCACCGTGAGGACTGAGGTGAGGACCGAGGTGAGGACCATTAGACCTCCACCCAAGGAAAATGGAACTGGGGGCAGGATGTGCAAGCTGCTGGCCTGAGGTAGCACTTACCCAGCAGGAAGGAGCCTGTGGAGAGTGAGATGTGGTCCGACAGCAAGTGTTCCAGGAAGAGGGGGAAGAAGTTACTGTTGAAGTGGCAGTGAAATACCTACAGGACAGAAGGGTGGGAGTTCACAGGGCCATGGGCCAGCAGGGCCAGCGGGGGCAGGGGGGTGCAGCGGGAGCTGGGGGGGGCAGTGGGGGACAGCGGGGGGCAACGGGGGGAGGGGGGCAGCGGGAGCTGGGGGGGCAGCAGGGGCCGGGGGGGCAGCAGGGGGAGGGGGGTTAGCGGGGGCCAGTGGGGGCCAGCGGGGGCTAGCAGGGCCAGTGGGGGCCAGGGGGGGCCAGCAGCCCTGGACCTCTCCCCATGCCACCCAACATGGGACATACCAGAACAAACCTAAGAGACATTCCTTGTGGCCTACCTAATTTTAGTAAAAGTTTGAAGGCATGGTAAAATAGCAACTAGAACAATTTTTAAGTTTTCATGACATAAAAATAATGAATTAATTTATATATTTAAAATGTATTTAAACAAGCTGGGCAGTGGTGGCACACGCCTTCAATTCCTGCACTCGGGAGGCGGAGGCAGGCAGATCTCTGTGAGTTCAAGGCCAGCCTGGTCTACAAAGAGAGATTCAGGGCAGGCACCAAAACTACACAGAGAAACCCTGTCTCAGAAAAAAAAAAGTATTTTGGGTAACTTGTATACTACCTATGTTTTAGATGGGGCATTTGATGTTTTAAAAAAGATTGCTGCAGGGGCTGGAGAGATGGCTCAGTGGTTAAGAGCACTGGCTGCTCTTCCAGAGGACCCAGGATCAATTCCCAGCACCTACATGGTAGCTTATAACCTTCTTAACTCCAGTTCGTTCTGGGGGACCTGACATCTTCTGGCCTCTTTGGGTACCAGGCACACACTTGTGCACAGATAGATATGTAGCCAAAACACATAAAATAATAATTAAAAAAAAAAAAAGACTGTCACAGAGACCCCATAAAGGGAATCTCTCAGAGCCAAGTAGGGTGGCTCACTCTTTTAATCTCAGCACTTGGGAGACAGAGGCAGGTGGATCTCTGTGAGTTCAAGGCCAGCCTGGTCTATAGAATGAGTTCCAGGACAGCCAGGACTACACAGAGAATCCCTGTCTTGAAAAATGAAAAAGGGGGGGGGTGTGTGTGCTGTGGGATGGTCTTTCTGTATGCTGTGAATATGTGCTGCTACCATTGGTTAATAAAGAAACTGCTATGGCCTATGGCAAGACAGAATAGAGCCAGGCCGGTAATCCGAGCAGAGAGACAAGGAGAAGAAGGAGGAGTCAGAGGAGACTCTGAGGGCTGCCTGGGGAGCAAGGTGTAAGGGACACAGGTAACGCCAGGAAGCCACATGGCAAAACATAGATTAATAGAAATGGGTTGAATTACGTTGGTAAGATCTAGTTAATGATAAGCCTGAGCCATAGGCCAAACAGTTTGTAATTAATATAAGCCTCTGTGTGTTTATTTAGGACTGAATGGCTGTGGGACAGGACAGGGCAGGGCAGAAATTTCCATCTATGGTGGTGGTGGTGGTGGGGGGAAACAGAGAGAACCTCCCAATCTTCACATTATGGATGAAGACAGAACTGGCCTTGGAGAGAGGCTGAGACCTGCCAAAGATCTCATAGTGAGAGGCAGGGGTGGAGCTCAGTGGTAGAGTCATTACCTAACTCTCAGCACTGTGGGGATGGGGGCAATGGCACAAGGTAGTGGTGAACACAGAAGGTGCTAGAACCTAGGTCTCCTAAGGTCCCAGCCTTCCTACTATCAAACCTCAGGAAGGAGGGGTGAGGGAATGGCTCCCCATACCTGTACCAGGTCCATGCCCACGAACCACAGGAAGTTCTGATGGCGTGCCAGTTGCCGGAGGTACTGGCCCAAGGTGATGCCGCCTGCTTCCTGCCCACCCACCAGCAGCTCCTCTTCACACGCGCTGTGGGCAGAGGGGAGGAGACAGCAGGGGTTAGACCAGAGTGGGCCAGAGGACTGAGTGTTAAAAGTAGACTCTGACCCTAGGGAGCCAAGGCTAGTCACTTACCCGCCATCCATGACCAGGGCTGAGCACCCCCTGTCCCTCCTGGTGGCCTCAATCCGCTGCCTCAACAATTGTGTGGCCCCCAGAAAGCCCAGTCCAGAGCCGGCAGCTAGTACCACACAGAAGGCACGGAAGGAGGAGAAGTCCTCCTTGTTCCAAAAGGCGTAGGAGGCAAAGACGGACAAAGACCCGGCCGCGCTGAACAGGGAGCAGTAAAAGTTGAGGTGGGTACGGTCATGGGCTGAGAGAGCCAGGTCAGCCAGCAAGGCATGATGGTGGAGGTCCACGAGGGTCAGGAAGCCGTCATAAAGGCACAGGCACAGTAGGAACTGCAAGCCAGCCGGGGCCCAGGGCACCCAGAATGCCAGGAAGGACAGTGCCAGCAACGGCCCGTGCCAGCTCAGAGCCCGGACCCGTGTCAGCGCCACGTCTCTGGAGGAGGGCCCAGCTCCTGGCCTGCCAGGGAGAAGAAGGTGTTAGGAGGTAACCTTTTGGCCTGAGCAGGCCCAAGTTCCCCTAGCGGGGTCCAGGAAATGGGATGGAGGAATTCACACCAAGATACACCCAAGTCTCCAGCCCCTGACTTGAGACTTAAGAAGCACAGCTTACAGTCATCCACCCTCTCCTCAGCCCATTGACCGTCAGGGCTGATGACCAGAGGGCTGCGGGATAAAGATTCTCAGGGTCGGGGAGAGCAATGAGCCCACACAGGGAAGGGGAAGGGAGCCATTAGAAACAGCAAGGTAAACATGTGGTACAGAGCCATGAGTAGCCACCCACGCCCCACTGGGGTCAACCCCTTCCCCTAGTTGAGCCATGCTCCGACCACAACTGGCGTCCCTTCCTTTTCCCACCCCAAATTTGAGCAGTGGTCCTCCAGCTTGGGGATCATCAGGGTGGAAAGAGGCAGTATGACACCATCCCAAAGACACACACCGGGGCTGGGAGCTGAGGAACTGGCGGTCACTGAGCCAGCCGAAGAGGGGGTCGTTGAAGCTGTTCCAGAGAAGGAATACAGTCTGCAAGAAAAGAGAGATGGGGAGCTGGAGAGATGGCTCAGCGGTTAAGAGCACTGGCTGGTCTTTCAGAGGACCTGGGTTCAATTCCCAGCACCCACGTGGCAGTTTACAACTGCCTGTGACTCTACCTCCCGGGGATCCGACACTGACAGACATACATGCAAGCAAAATATCAATGCACATAAAATAAATCATTAAAAGAAGAAGAAAAGAGAGATGGGCAGCTGAACTACACAGGGCTCCCCAGCTCTAGTCTTTCCCCAAAGAAGGCGGCAGCTTCCAGCAGGCTTTGTTCTCGTGTAAGTTCTTCCGCCAAAGCCCCTCTCCTGACTGGTCCACACTCCAAACCCAGTGACCCAGGGCAGCTTGTAAGTGTATCCCACCTAAGGCAGTGGCCAGGGGTGCCACTAGAATTCTCCTGAAGAGTCATTAAGACTCTGCCAGCTTTTCTGGCTGAGTCTTGCTAAACACAGCCTGCCCGCAAAGCGCCTACCACTGGGACAGAACCCAGCTCCTTCTGTCCGCCTGGACACCCGATACCCTAGTCTCCCACTGCCACTGGCTGCCCCATGGTTGGCTTACCTCTCCAATCCAGAAGGACACTTTGTTGATCTTATACACCGAGACAAAGGTGTCCACATAATACAGCAGGAACACATTATGCAGGATGGAGGTGAAGAGGGCCAAGGAGCCATACACCACGGCTGTGGGCAGGCCCAACAGCCAGGCTCGGGGCCAGGCTAGCCCCATGGCTGCTGGCCACGCCTCAGCCCCAGGAGCACCGAGGAGGGCTCACGGACGTTGGCAGTCTGTCCATTCTCGTCTCTGGGGAAGAAGAAACCAGTTAGCAACAAGGATCGGCACTAACTGTCTCTCTCTCAATCTAGCTCTCCAAGTCCTTTAACTTTTAAGATAAAATAATTCATTCCAGGCTGGGGTCTGTAGCTCCGTGGCTGCCTTCTAGTTCAGTGCCTGGGTTTAATCCCTGACACTGAAAAAAATTTATTTTCTTAAACTCGTTTCCTTTGGGAGGGAATTTGCATGTAAAACGAAGCTGGGGAATTACTAATACAGTAGGGCAGAAACAATCTGAGCTAGAAGCCACCCCTCTGGAGTTACTCCAGGAAACTGAGATGGCCTATGGGAAGAGAAGGCGGGCATCCAAGCACTGGGCCAGCTCACATTATAGGGCTGGCTGCTCAGCACACTGTACAGCCTTCACTGTCTAGACATGACCACGGCGGGTTTAGGCAGTATGCTTATAGCATCAGTCAAGTTCAAAGGGAATCATTATGTGAAAGAACAGGTGGATTAAATGAAAAAGCCCATAGTAAATGCTCTATACACCAGGCATGATGGCACACTCCTCTAAGCCAGCACTAGGAAGGCTGAGACAGGAAGACCACTATGCCAGCCTGGGCTGCATAGTCCAGGCCAGCCTTGGTTACATGATGAAACCCTACTGAGAGAGGGGCAGTGTGTTCAATAAGTACATATTGCTATGATCATTATCCTTACAAAATTCCGAGAAACACTATTATGGTCTTATGGAACAACCCCAAATTAAAAAATGCTGAGGAACTTAGCCAATGTCATATAGCAAAGGAGCAATAGATTTGAATCCAGACTTTATTCCCTTTTCTCATCAAATCCTATAAATTTTTCCCCTTTCTTGAATCCAGGTTTTCATCTGACGACAAAGCCTTTCTTTTGTTTTTTGTTTATACAGCAGGAACACATTGTGTGTAGTCCTAGTTGGCCTGGAACTCTCTAGACCAGGCCGACCTGCCTCTGCCTCCCAAGTGCTGGGGTTAAAGGGGTGTGCCACATTGTCTTTGTTTTTTTTTTTTTTGGTTTTTTTTTTTTTTTTTTTTTTTTTTGGTTTTTCGAGACAGGGTTTCTTTGTGTAGCTTTGCGCCTTTCCTGGAACTCACTTGGTAGTCCAGGCTGGCCTCGAACTCACAGAGATCCACCTGGCTCTGCCTCCCGAGTGCTGGGATTAAAGGCGTGAGCCACCACCACCCGGCTCACATTGTCTTTGTAATTGACCTCCAAAACCAGGTTTCTGTGCACCACTGGAGAAAATGGAAAAGCCAGTGAGAAGTCTGCTCTATAAAAACAGAATGTGGGGCTGGAGAGATGGCTCAGAGGTTAAGCGCACTGCCTGTTCTTCCGGAGGTCCTGAGTTCAATTCCCAGCAACCACATGGTGGCTCACAACCATCTATAATGAGATCTGATGCCTTCTCCTGGAGTGCAGGCATGCAGAAAAAATTCTGTATACATAACAAATAAATAAATATTTAAAAAAATAAATTAAATAAAACAGAATGTGAGCGCAGCGGTGGTGGCACATGCCTTTAATTGGGAGTACACCACCACTCAGGAGGCAAAGGCAGGTGGATCTCTATGAGTTCAAGGCCAGCCTGATCTACAGAGCAGCCAGGACAGCCAAGGCTAAACAGAGAAACCTTGTCTCAAAAAAAAGAAAAGAAAAAAGAACAAAATGTGAGAACAGGCAGGCTGGCTCATGCCCAGCACTTGGGAGGAAGATATGCAGACAGATCTCTGTGAGTTTGAGGCCAGCCTTGTCTCCGTAGTGAGTTCCAGGACAGTTAGGGCTACATTGTGAGACCCTATCTCAAAACAACAACAAAAGAACAAGATATGGCTGACTGTGGTGGTGCATGCCTTTGATCCCAGCACTTAGGAAGCAGAGGCAGGCCAATCTGGATGAGTTCCAGGCCAGCCTGGTCTACTTAGTGAGTTCCAGGCCAGTCAAGCTACATAGTGAAAACTGGTCTCAAAAGAAAAAAAAAAAAGAACAAGATGTACTCATACACTGATTCCAGAAATGCCACCTCAAGGAACTAACCCCAAGGGTTTATGTGCAGAGGTATGCACAGCAGCAACATTTATAAACAGCAAACAACTGGACACAGTCCAGGGCTATAACTAAAGGGCAAGCTTGATTCTCTCTCAAACGGGCCACACATGGGCAATGCTGGCACTGGGCACAGAGACTTAAGAACAAACACTATATGAGAGCGTATGGAAGCTGGGGGTGTAGCTCAGTGGTAGAGCACTAGTCTAGCACCTACAAGGCCCTGGGTTCTATCCCAGGCAAGGAGGTGGGGGATGAAAACCCACAAATATGACCTACTTGGATGCAACATCAGTGCATTTAAAACCAAATTAAGATGGAATCATACCAAATCTGTGTGGTTAGTCCATATTAAAATGAAAATTGAATATCAAGTGTGCTGGCTAGTTTTATGTCAATTTGACACAAGCTAGAGTTCACTGAAATGAGGGAACCTCACTGAGAAAATGCCTCCTTAAGATCTGACTGTAGGCAAACCTGTAGGGCATTTTTGTAAATCGTGGAAGAAGGTGCAACCCATTGTGGATGGTGCCACTCCTGGGCTAGTGGTCCTAAGTTCTATAAGAATGCAGGCTGAGCAAGCCATGAGGAGCAAGCCAGTAAGCAGCATCCCTCCATGGCCTCTGTATCAGTTCTTCTCTCCAGGTTCTCACTCTGAGTTCCTGTTCTGATTTCCTTCAATGATGGACTATGGCAATGGAAGCTTAAGCCAAATCAACTCTTTCCTCCTCAACTTGTTTTTGGTCATGGTATTTCATCGCAGCAATAGTAACTCAAAACTAACAGCAATAGTAACCCAAAACTAGCTGGGTGGTGGTGGCACACACCTTTAATCCCAGCACTCAAGAGACAGAGCCAGGTGGATCTCTGTGAGTTCAAGGCCAGCCTGGTCTACAGAGTTAGCTCCAGGACAGCAAGAGTTACACCGAGAAACTGGATGTGGGGTATTTGTACACTGTGTGAAGATGTATTTGCTGCAGTTGGTGTGATAAAAAGCTGAACAGCCAATAGGTAGGCAAGAGATATAGGCAGGACTTCCAGGGAGAGAAAAGAAGAAGAAGAGAATCGAGGTGCTGGAGAGACAACATGGAGAGGAAACAGGAGGTGAAGATGGAAGAGAGGTAAGGCCACGTGATAGAACGTAGATTAATGTAAATGGGTTAATTTAAGTTTTAAGAGCTAGTTAGGAACAAGCCTAAGCTATAGGCTGAGCTTTCATAATTAATAGTAAGTCTTCATGCCATTATTTGGGAGCTGGATGGTGGGACAGAGAAAGACTCATCACATATAGTGTCCAACGTGAAGGCTTGAATATCCACATAGGGCCTGAGAAAGCAGTCTCTCGGGTAGGCTCTGCATACAGAAGTGTGGTTCTTTTAAGAAGCCCTGCTGTGCAGCAGAGCACTTGAGCAGCCAGCAAGCTAGGTAAAAATGTCTGCCGAACGGAATCGTGGTGGACACAGGCAGCTTCCCAGAGCTGGGGCAGAGCATAGAGGCTAGGCTCTCAGGGAACCTGGTGGGGCAGAGCATGAGGCTAGGCTCTCAGGGAACCTGGTGGGGCAGAGCATGAGGCTAGGCTCTCAGGGAACCTGGTGGGGCAGAGCATGAGGCTAGGCTCTCAGGGAACCTGGTGGGGCAGAACATGAGGCTAGGCTCTCAGGGAACCCGGTGAGGCAGAGCCAGCGGCCAGAGCTGTGTAACAGCTGATGCGGACATTTAATGTTTCTCTCTAGGTCACAGAATGCTGCAGGCATGTAGTAAAGCGGTCCAAACTGAGAAAACCTTTAAAAAGATACAGTAAAAAAAAATGAGCATAGACAGTCATAGAAAAAAAATAATTTAAAAATAATAAAAGTCTTTAAAGAGAGAGTAAAGTAATATTAAAAAAAATAAGCCATGTAAAGATGGGAAATCCAGGTGTCTGGATCCTGTATGTGTTTTATTGACTGGGAATTTTTTAAATGCTAATACAAAAAAAAATAGCTGCTGAGAGACATTGGGTTATGGAAACTGCTAAATTAAACCAACCTATATATTTTAAAAATGTCTTAACTTCAAAATGGAATTCAGAAACTATGTTGCATTGGGGGAGAGGTTATGCCTTTGTTTCCACAGGAAACAAAAAGTTATGATTCTCTTCAAAATTAATGAGATCAGATTTGATTGGTGGAGACCTCTGGAAAATCTTGATTATAGACATGAAAAAAGAAACCAAGAAAGACTACAGGACAGGTGATGTATATACTGATCTCTCTACTATGGGAACAGCTCTGAGACTGGATGAGACATGATAAATCTTGTTGGCTACAGAGTCCTCATGGCTTATTATTACATGCTATCCTTTCATATGGCGTGGATAGAGGTTTGGTTATATAGTCCAAACAAACATAAACAGATGCCTTTTACCTGCTCAAACATGAAACAAGAAAATCATCTTTAACTGACTTGTGCACATTCTATACTGGTATTAATGCAGATATATGTTACCTTTAAAAATTTGTGTTTTCGGGCTGGAGAGATGGCTCAGAGGTTAAGAGCACTCACTGGCTGCTCTTCCAGAGGTGCTGAGTTCAATTCCCAGCAACCACATGGGGGCTCACAACCATCTGTAATGAGATCTGGTGCCCTCTTCTAGCCTGCAGTCATACATGCTGTATACATAATAAATAAATAAATCTTAAAAAAAAAAAAAAAGGACCAGACACCAATAAAGACAAGTAGCCCAGGAGATCCAGCCTTAGAATGCCTCTTTTGCAGTTTCCTCAAAATTCTGAATCCAGAACAACTTTCAAAGCTGCTAGCTGAGATGGTCCAACATCACCCACTACTCCAACCAGGACTTCAGATAAGCCCTGCACTTTCCCATCACACAGAGACTAAACAAAAAAATAATAACAGTTAGCTCTCCCAGGACTTGACCATTATCCCAATTTTCACAGGGTCCCATAAAGATGCTGTTGCCCCCAGACAGCAGGAAGCAGTCTAGATAAGATGATATCCACATTCCCAAGAGCTGGGGTGGGTGGTTTTGGTCATTTGGTGGGTCATGGGTGTTTGTCATCATTTAGGGGGGTTGGTTACAAGTTGTTATTGGTAATGGTCAAAAAAAGAAGCTAAATTAAGGAGATTAGATTCAGGGATCTCTTTCTCAAGGGCAAAGGGGGGGGTGTAGTATAGAAATGATAAGATTAAAAGAGTAGATAGTTGAGTCTACTTTTAAACAGCCACTAGTCTCAAAATACTTTACATTGGTATGTATTTTTGTATATTGATACAAATTTAAGGTTACTTTTGTTATATTGTATATATGTTTCTACTCTTGTTTAAGGTATTGTACCTATACAGCTAACTTAAAAATGTAATATAAAGTTCTAGTCCTTGAAAGCTATTATTATAAACCATTTAGGATAATTAAGAAATACAGGTTAGTAGTTATCCATTGGTGCACGCCTTTAATCCCAGTACTCGGGAGGCAGAGCCAGAGGCAGAGCCAGGTGGATCGCTGTGAGTTCGAGGCCAGCCTGGACTACCAAGTGAGTTATAGGAAAGGCACAAAGCTACACAGAGAAACCCTGTCTCGAAAAAACCAAAAAAAAAAAAAAAAAAGAAAGAAAGAAAGAAAACGAAATACAGATTAGTAGTTATCCATAACAATCAAACTTGTAGTCATATAAGGTATGTTTTCAAGGTCAGAGATATAGTTTAGATAGTTAGATGGTGTTCAAACACTTCAGAGACCTACAGAATATGACATTTAAGATGTTTAAATAACATAAGGCTTTTTATGACAGTGAGATGCATCTATTCCTGGCAGCACCAATCTACATCAAAAAGGATGATGGGCATCAAAGATCCTCCATATGGAGTTTGTTTTCTTTGTGGCAAAAGTCAGCCACTGGGCAACAAACTGCCCTTGCCTCAACTGCTGTCAGTATGCTGTCCAAATTGGACAAGCAGGACACAAAAGAAAGTGACTGTCGAACTTTGCCAAGACAAGGTGGGACAATCTTTCAAAATGCCTACTTCACAGAAAAGTCTGTCAGATAGTCTAGGCCTGTAGGCTGAAGATGGATGCCCCAACATTACAGAGGAACCTTGGGTGATTGTCCAGGCAGCCAGCTGTGTCTGTCCTTCCTATAGTTTTGTAAGTTGTTTCCTTTGCACTTCCTGTTTACTTGGGTTATATTGTATCCTTCTCAGGTCTCTGATGGCTTATAGTTACAATTTCCTTGTCACCAAATTCCAAAAAGAAACTTACATAAGAGATATAAAGTATATAAGGTTGAGAGACCTAAACACTTAGATTGTTTATCTGAGAAAATGTTTTTGAGATCTAAAAAGATAGTTTTGTATTGGTAATACAAGTTAGGATAGAAAGTGAATTAGGTACAAAACTTTGGACTCACTAAGATTGGATAGATAATAGAGTACTTTCTCCAAATTTGCCAAATACAAATGGACTGGACATTTTATTTTTTTTCTTTTTTGAGACAGGGTTTCTTTGTGTAACAGCCCTGGCTGTCCTGGAACTTGCTTCTGTAGACCAGCCTGGCCTCAAACTCACAGAGATCTGCCTGCTTCTGCCTTCCAAGTGCTGGGATTAAAGGCATGCACCACCACCGCCCAGCTGTGAATGTAATTCTTACCTGATAACTGTTCTTATCATATATAGTTTTACTATGTTAGAGTTAAAACCTTTCCTTTTTATTCAGACAAGAAGGGGGAAATGTGGGATAGTTTATAAACTGTATAAAGATGTACTTGTAGTAATTGGTGTAATAAAAAGCTGAATAGTCAATAGCTAGACAGGAGTTATAGGCGAGATTTCCAGGGAGAGAAAGGAAAAGGAGGAGGAATCTAGGCACACCAGAGATGCTGGGAGACGTGGAGAGGAAACAGGAGGTGCAAGATGGAAGAGAGGTAACGCCATGCGATAGAACGTAGATTAATATAAATGGGTTAATTTAAGTTTTAAGAGCTAATTAGGAACAAACCTAAGCTATAGGCCAAGATTTCATAATTAATACGTCGCTGTGTCATTATTTGGGAGCTGACTGGTGGGACAGAGAAAGACTCATTACAGAAACCCTGTCTTGAAAAACAAAATACAATAACAACAAAAAGTAACCCAAAGCTAATAATAATAGTAATCTAAACTAAGACATCAAGAAACGATGGTCATGTGAGGACAAAGCCTACAGTAATGTAGCCCTGAGCCAAGGAATGCTGAGCATCAGGAGTGGACTTCCAAAAGCTACACAGAGAGGGAAGGGCTCTTCTCTAAGGCCTCCAGCAGAAGCATGACCCTGCTAGGCCCTTGAATGTGGACTTTTGCCCTCCAGCCATGAGAGAATACAGAGTTGCTTTAAGCCATCAGTTAGTATCATCTGTTATGGTAGCCTAATGCCACTGACGGGATTCTCTGAGGGCCTCCGATCTCTTCCCGAGACCGATCTCTTCCCGAGACCGCATGGCGCAGAGGTTGCACATACCCTCCCCCACCAGTCATAGCCTGTTTGCCCTCTGCCCTCGTCCAACAGAAGGAACAACGTTTCCAAGGGTCTGTCCTTGCCCCAAGACCCAGCCTGCCACATCCCTAGCATGCCTGCAAGGTGTCTACAATGTAGCCTCTCCCAGCCCAGGCTCCCTTTCCTCTGACAAGCCTTTGTTCTTGCTGATTCTTTCTGCGGACAGGACCACCCAGGTCTGTACCTGCCATTCTTAGGAGCTAGCATGGAGCCCAGACTTCTCACACTCCATTGGGACTACCGGTGCAATACTGTAATCCCAGATACTCAGGAAGCTAAAGCAGGAGGACTGAGGCCAGCTCGGGCAATTGAGTGAGACCCTGTCCTAAAGAGTAATTTCTCACTTCTGCACTTGACTAGTCTAGGAATAAATAATAAATAAATAAATAAATAAATAAGAAAAAGAAGGCTGGATGGGCTAGCCAGGTGGTGGTGGCGCACACCTTTAATCCCAGCACTTGGGAGGCAGACGCAGGCAGATCTCTGAGTCTGAAGCCAGCCTGGTCTACAGAGTGAGTTCCAGGACAGCCAGGGGTACACAGAGAAACCCTGTTTCAAATGCCAGACATTGTGGTGCATGCCTTCAATTCTTTGGACTTGAAAGATGCAGGCAGATCTCTGAGTTCAGGGCCAGCCTGATCTACATAGTGAGATCCTGTTTCAACACACACACACACACACACACACACACACACACACACACACACACACTTTTTTTTTTTCATGACAGGGTTTCTCTTTGTAGCCATGGCCATCCTAGAGCTCACTTTGTAGACTAGGCTGACCTCAAACTCACAGAGATCCACCTGCCTCTGCCTCCCAAGTACTGGGATTAAAGACATGTGCCACTACTGCCCAGTTCACTCACACATTCATATATATACACACACACAGAGCCCAGAAAATGTGGCTTCAGGACCTTTGGGAACATGAAACAAAATATCACCTCCATTACTATCTATAACTCAGGTCACTGTCACTGTGGTGGTTTGAATAAAAATGGCCCTCATAGGCTCATAAATTTGAATGCTTAGCCACCAGGGAGTAGAACAGTTTGAAAGGATTAAAAGGATTAGAAAGTGTAGCCTTGTTGGAGGAAGTATGTCAGTGGGGATGGGCTTTGAGGTTTCAAACACCCAAGCCATGCCTAGGCTCTCCCTCTGCCTGTGCATCAGGCTGTAGCTCTCGGCTACTGCTCTAGCGCCTGCCTACAGGCATGGCCCCCTGCCATGATGAAGGACTAACCCTCTGAAACTGTAAGCAAACCTCAAAGGCTTTCTTTCATAAGAGCTGCCTTGGTCATGGTGTCTCTTCACAACAATAGAATAGTGACCAGGACAGTCACCTCACCCCTCTCAGAAGTCCTCTATTCAAATTCATAGCCTTTGTCAAAGGCCACTCCTACTCAGTGACTGGCTTTTGTCCCTGGAGAAGGAGAACCTCCCTGCTGAGGTCCGCAGTCTCCAAGTTGGCTCCCTAAACCCATGCTGAGGTGAGGCTAGAAGAGTTCAAAGGGTGGTGAGAAAGAAAGGGCACGGGTTTTGCCCTTGGAAGGGGAAGGGTTCAAATCACTACTTCCTCTCACAGGTGGAATCTAGCCATTTACTTCTACTGAGCCTTGATTTCCTCATCTGCAAAATGGGGAAATAAGAGCGGTCTTTACAAGAATACAGCAAGCATTAAACTAATACTCAGGACACTGTGAATACCACCTTAGGCACAAGGCAGATGCTAAAAAACTAGCTTTTTCTTCCTTGAGACAGTGGACCTTTAGACCAGGGTGGCCTGGAACTCACAGACATGTCTGCCTCTACTCCCAAGTTCAGCTTTTTCTTAAAGAGGATTGGGTCAGAGCCGGTGGACTATCCCAGGACTCAGGCTGCTTTCCGAAGTAAGGGAAGTGGGGAAAAACTTGGACACGGGAGGGAGTCATAGAGGAAGCCTGCAAACACCACCCAGAAAGAACTCCAGAGATGAACCCCCGTCACAGACCTCAGGTGGAGGCAGCGCTTTCCACACAGGTGAGGCAGCCCTGGAAAGAAAGGCTGGAGGAAGATGCTGTGGCGGGTCCTTTCCAGCCTGTGTCTCTCCTCCAGATTCCGCTCCTCCAACAGCAAGCAAACAGCCTTCCTCCTCTGGTCTTCCCACCCTCCGCCCACTTCACAAGAGAACAGAGGCCCCACCATGGCTAGCACGGAGCCCACATTGTTCTAGGTGCATAAGCTGCATATCCTGTATCCTGTGACCTGCAACCGGACTCACCAGTCCCTTCCATACTTCACCTTGCACCAGAGCTGGAGGCTTGGCCTGGGAACAGCCTAGTTGGTGGCCTTGGGCCAGCTACTCCCTCTCCCTGGGCCAGGGGGGAAGTTAATACCAACTCTCTTCAAGTGGGGCTTAAATGCGAAAGGAACAGAAAGCACCAAGCATGGAGCCTGGGACACAGGACTCTCCATAAACAATAGCTCCCACGGGTTTCATGACCTTTAAAAATCAGCTGGGATTGGGGGACATGGCTTAGAGTGTAAATGCACTTGTCCAAGCGCAAGACCTGCGCTCAATCCATGGAACCAACGTAAAAATGGAAGGTGAGGTGCTGGAGGGATGGCTCACTAGGAGTATTATTGTTCCCGTACAGGACCCATGTTCAGTTCTCGGCACCCACATGGCAGCTCACAACCATCTGTAATT
The DNA here is from genome assembly GCF_007827085.1 of Peromyscus californicus insignis. NCBI lineage: Eukaryota > Metazoa > Chordata > Mammalia > Rodentia > Cricetidae > Peromyscus > Peromyscus californicus. The sequence continues at coordinate 15,870,651 of NW_026294562.1, forward strand.
CCAGTTCCAGGAGATCTACTGCCTTATGACCTCCACGGATTCCTGCATGCAGATGATGCATACATACACTCAGGCAACACACATACAGGTAAAACTGAATAAATCTTTTTTTAGGGGGATGGGCAGTTTTGAGACAGGGTTTCTCTGCATAACAGCCATGGCTATCCTGGAACTTACTCTGCAGACCAACTCACAGAGCTCCACCTGCCTCTGCCTCCAGAGTGCTGGGATTAAAAACACACGCCACCACCACTTGGCTAAATAAATCTTAATAACAACAACAACAACAAAATGTTCTTGGGGCCAGGCATGGTGGCATACACCCCCCCCCCCGCCACTCCACCCCTGAGACAGGGTTTCTCTGGGTATCCCTGGCTAGCCTGGAACTCCCTCTGTTGACCAGGCTGGCCTCAAAATCACATAGATCTGCCTACCTCTGCCTCCTGAGTGCTGGGATTAAAGGCATGCGCCCCCACGTCCAGACTGTGGCATACACCTTTAATCTCAGCACTCAGTAGACAATTCAGGTAGATCTCTGTGAGTTTAAGACCAGTCTGGTCTACGTAGTAAGTTCCAGGCTAGCCTGCATTACATGGTGAGATCTTGACAATGGAAGGCAAGGACCAACACTTGAGGTTGTCCCCTGACTTGTACACATTCACTGTGACCCATGAATGCATACCCTTAAATGCAAACATGTACACACCCAGAGATATCATGTATATAATGTTTTCTTTACAAAATCAGTTAGGGACCCCTCTGACAAATAAATAACTAAAGTCTTTTTGTTTGTTTATTTGAGGTAGGGTTTCACTATGTATCCTGTGCTGACCTGAAACTCCTTAGGTAGACCAGGCTGGCCTCAAACTTGTGGCAATCCTCCTGCCTCAGCCTTGCCTGTGCTAGAACTACAGGTGTATGCCTCCACACACAGCTCTGTTACCATTGCAGTATTCAATATGGACGCCTCTCATGGCCTGCAACATCCAGTCTTTCCCATGCGTCATTCTCCAAACTCTTTTTTAAATGCCACCTCCACACGTTGATTCATGCGGTCCCCTCCATCCCCAAATCCCTGGATGTGACTGTGTGCTGGCTCTTTGCACTTAGGACAGGTCTGGCTTCCATATCCACTGTTGTGAATCCTTCATAGAGCAGTTACTATTCCCATCTACACTTTATAGATGAAAGTGTATAAAGGCTCTGAAGGTTCAATAATCAGCCCACAGTCACAAGCTATGAAGTGCTGGAGCCAAGGTTCAAAATCGGTTTTGACTACAGATCTCGGCACTTCTCACGTCACCCTACACCCCCTTCCACAGTCTTTATCAAATCCTGTTCAGTCAGTGCTCAGGCCAGGGTCATCATCTCCAGGCTCAGTCAGGTATTGTCTGTCTACTTGTTCAAGTACCTCTGTTTCCTTATCTCCCTCGAGCCCCCGAGCTCCTTAAGAGCAAGGCCAGGCCAGTCCCACTGCGGTACTTCCAAGCTCCTGTACCACACAGCAAGTGCTCAATTAATGCCTGCTTAGTCCATTGTCCTGTGCCTTATAAAGGACAGTCATTGGAAAACTCCCAGAGCCCACACCGGGTGTTCCGATTGGCTGTGGGAGAAGAAAGAACAGTAGCAACCCGGAAACTGTATTGTCCCTCTGAGTGAAACGTGGAGCAGATGTACAGCCAAGAGTAACATTGTTTACACTTTCTCCAAGGACACAGCACCATGCTAAGAGAATACGGGCAGACCGCGGTCCAGGCAGTAAAAGGGGCAACCTTTTACTAGAAGGCGTTTCTTTCCCAAGCCTCCAACACAATTTTATCAAGATGGAGGGGTAGGAGACCACAGAAGCATTTCTGTTTTAGGAGCCCTCCGGCAACTTGCAAAATCTCTCCCTGGGCAGTTCACTCTCCAAGGTTCCTGGGAGATAAAGAACAGGAAAGGCTAGCAACTCCCAGCAAGCCCTGGTGAGCCTAAGTAGGGGCTGCTGATGGACCTGGGGGAGGAAACCAAGACCGCAGGCTGGGCCTGGAAAGTAGACCATCGCAAGGTGGGTGGGTGTGGCTTCCCGCTCCCTCCAGACCGACCAGTCTGTGGAGACCACAGTGGGGGGAAAGCTACTAAGTAACTTGCAGTACTAGGTCAAGGCTGAACATTATTACCAACTGGCCATCGGAGTTTATCCCACATCTGTGGAGGGAGCAAATCTATTTTCTGCCTGGTTTTTTGTTTTTTTTTTTGGGGGGGGGTTATCAAATGAACAGGTGGAAGTTTAAATCGTAATAGAAAAGCAAATATGAGGCGCGTCATTCTCTCAGCAAGCCGCTGACTGGACGGTTGGCTCTGTCTCCCTGCTTCACACTGTTCTGTCTCTTCACAGCCCGGTGTAGCCCGAGGAGAGCCGTGGCAGGGCCCTGTTCTCTCCCGCAAACTAACAGGTTGCCTTCCCCCATTGCGCGAGGGACTTCCTCCTTCACAGAATTCTATGGTGGCACGAAAATGTCACCGATTCATCTCAGAATCACAGGCCACTTCTTAAGTCCCTGAGGAATTGGGAATCAACCGAGGAGCTTTTTACTCAGAAACATGTGTAGTGGTTTTCATTACGTTTGCACATTAAAAACCACTTGATTTTAACTCTCAAGCACCAAGGCTCAGGCCTCACCCAGGCCACTAAATTGGGGTCTCTGGACGTGATGCCCAGCATAATTTTTTCAAGCTTCCCAAGCGGCTCTACTGTGCCACCAGGGTTAAGGGCCATCAGGTCAATGAGTAGATCCCGGCCTGAATCATCGCATCCACGAACTCATATTCCTCTGGGGGCAATCTGGACACCGCATCCCCTTTCCTTACCCCAGCAGAGCCCTTCTGCACGGATTCTGCGCTTGCCCCTAGAACCGAACTCCTCCTGACCCCAGAATTTTCCCATCCACACTCTGACACCGCAAGGAACCCCGCAAACTGTTCCCGACCCACCCTCGGGCTTGTCGTCTGTAGCAGATCGGCCCCCGAGTCTGGCCGGTTCCTGACCCCTCGCCCGGGCCGCGGGCCAGCAGCTCACCGCAATCCTGGCAGGGGATGCCTAATTCCGCGGCTGCGGGGAGCCAGGTGCCAGCCAGTGCGCCTGCGCGCTAGCAGCCTCGGGCTTCCCGGGTCTCTCCCTCCGCCCCTTGCCAGCGATTGGCTCCGCACTGCTCTCCAGATCGCAGCTCCGGCAGGTGACCGCGCCTGAGGCTGTCACTGCCATGTTTGTCATGGGCTCGTGCCCTTAGGGACCCAAAAGAAAATGGGTATCAGCAAACAGGTTGCCTGGACTCCTGACCGACTTATCCCTTCTCTTTTACCTGCCATTTCAGCTCAAATAAAAAGTTTCTCGGGCTGGAGAGATGGCTCAGTGGTTAGGAGCTCTGGCTGCTCTTTCAGAGAGGACCCAGGTTCAGATCCCAGCACCCGCATGGCAGCTCACAACTGTCTGTAATTCCAGTTCCAGAGGGTCTAACACCCTCCCACAGGCATACATGCAGGCAAAATACCAATACACATAAAATTGATAAATAAGTAATTAAAAAAAGTTTCTCTTGGGGACGTTCTCCTCCCCTTCCCTGGGATAAGCGTTTAGCACTGCCTTAACGCCCAGCCGAGTCATGACCAGGGACTATCTAAGGCTGGATTGTGAGCCCTGTGAGGAATCAGATCACGGAAGCCAGGGGATATTAGACACAGGCACTGGGCCACCAGCCCACAACCATGCAGCCTGACCTCTTTGTAGTGGTAGTATTAAGAACTAGAAAAGGATTCTCAATGGCAACGAAAGCCGGAGCTGCGAGCAACAGCTTCTCTCAGGTCTGCTCCAGGAACACTGGCCAGCGATCCATGCTGGTTTGCTTCTGCCGCTGGAACCACTCCAACTGCTTCCGCTTCACGCCTGGGACCTTCACTAACCAGATCCGAGCAGCCTTCAGGGAGCCACGCTTCCAGTGGTGACTGATCCCAGAGCTGACCGCCAGCCCTCTTATGTCAACCCGCCCGCTATGGCTCTGTGTGATGCACCCTCGTCTGCTCAGCATTACCATCCCAGGCAACAAGGGAGCTCATTCAGTGGGTCTGATGTGGGATGCGTGGCACTGTCTCCTGCGAGCACCCATAGGAAGTTAAGCCTGATCTTTACTTCCACAGAGACCAGAGGAGATGGAGAAGGGAGAGCTGCCACGGAGAAGACTGTGACCACGGAGGAATTTCAGGGCTAATGGACGCTCCAGCTCCTCAGTTCACTGCCGCTCAGCCTGAGGGGGCAGACTGGTCCGAGGGTGTGCGGGTGCCCTCTGTACCCACCCAGCATGCCCAGCTCTAACTTTAAACACATTTTTTCGATTTATTGTATTATTGTGTGAGTGTACCATGTCCCTAAGAGCCCACAGAAGACAGAAGAGGGTGTCAGATCTCCTGGGACTGCAATTACAGACGTTGTAAGCCACCATGTGGGTGCCTCGCTTAGCAAAGGGTTTTTTTTTTTTTTTTTTTTGGTTTTTCGAGACAGGGTTTCTCTGTGTAGCTTTGCGCCTTTCCTGGAACTCACTTGGTAGTCCAGGCTGGCCTCGAACTCACAGAGATCCGCCTGGCTCTGCCTCCCGAGTGCTGGGATTAAAGGCGTGCGCCACCACCGCCCCGCCGGGTTTTTTTATTGTTTTCCAATTTACACCTTCTAGCGAGTTAATTTCTTGTAGTTTTGCAGCCTGTCCTCAAGCTCGCTCTGTAGACCAGAATGAGCTATCAAACTCAGAGATTCGCCTGACTCTGCCTCTCGAGTGTGTGCTGGGATTAAAGGCATGCGCCACCACAATGTATACAGTATTCTGCCTGGATATATGCCTGCAGGCCAGAAGAGGGAGCCAGATTTCACTACAGATAGTTGTGAGCCACAGCGTGGTTGCTGGGAATTGAACTCATGACCTCTGAAGAGGAGCCAGTGCTCTTAACCTCTGAGCCATCTCTCCAGCCCCCAGTGTACACTTTCACTTCAAAGCAAACCTTGAGTCTTTCTTTAACCATCTTGGAGAGGGGGGACAAGACCAGCTTTGAAAAGTGACCCAGCAGCAATGACCTTGAGTCCTTCCCGCCCCATGAATGTGGGCAATGAGATCAGTGGCTGCGATGCTGGAGGCCGAATCCCCTGCCAGACTCCTTCAGTCCTTGAACCTAAGAGAAATGGCACACAAGTAGTGTCCTGAAATTCTCTCCTAGGCCTCCCACCTCCCCGTTCTAGGCTCTACTGTTATGAAGGCAGGGGCGGGTTTGGGGCGGGTTTGGACCAAGGTACACCCAGGCTGGTGAGGCGCCCATGCAGACGTGGCAGCGTGGCCCGGTGGGAAGTTACTCACACTATGCAGGCATGGCATCCATGTGGAAAGTTTTAAGTGTGTGTGTGTGGGGGTGGGGGGGATAGAGAGAAAGAGGGAGGGGAGAGGTAAAGGAGAGAAAGGAAAGCGGAGGTGCGCACAGCCTCATGAAGAGAGAGAGGGAAAGGGAAGGAGGGGAGGAGGGATTTTTCCCTTTTAAAGGGGTCTTTACGTCAGGACGCAGGGTGGGTCCCCAAGGGGCGGGCCAGAATGCCAACATCTACCATGTTCTATTCTCCAAGAGCTCTTCATTCTTGTTTATTAGGGCATTTTTCTCAGGGCTTTGACTGCCCATTAGTGAGGCTTAAGGTTCCCTGGCCAAAAACTACTAAGGATGCTGTGTTTTCAAGTGTTTCACAAGATGCTGAGAGGAAATACCGAGTGTATATCGCTGGGGGTGGGGGTGGGAGACACGATCTTTAAACCAGCTTAAACAAAAAGGAATTTATTGGTCTGGGTAACTGTGAGACTGTGATTCAGACACCATTATCAAAATGCAAGCTCTTTCTGTCTCTTCATTTCTTCTGAGTCCACATTCAGTGACTGAGTTCCCCACCCCACCCCAAACCCCAACCCTGCAATCCTTTCAGATTTCTGTCTTGGGGAAAGAAAATGTTTCCTTCCACCAGACAAGAGTACAGGGTGCTGGAGAGATGGCTCAACAGTTAAGAGTGTGTGTAGGCGGACTTTCCTGTCCCGACTGCCTTCTCCCAAATAACTGACTTGGAGACTTAACATAAATTATAAATGCTTGGCCGATAGCTCAGGCTTGTTACTAACTCTTCCATTTAAATTAACCCATATTTCTTATCTATGCTTTGCCACGTGGCTCATGGCTTGTTACCTCATTTTCTTTTCTTTTTTTTTGGGGGGGGGTTTATCGAGACAGGGTTTCTCTGTGTAGCTTTGCGCCTTTCCTGGAACTCACTTTGGAGACCAGGCTGGCCTCAAACTCACAGAGATCTGCCTGCCTCTGCCTTCCAAGTGCTGGGATTAAAGGCGTGCGCCACCACCACCTGGCGTTACCTCATTTTCTACAGTCCTGCTTCCTCAGTGGCTGGCTGGCATCTCCTCTGACCCCGCCCCTCCCATCATTCTCCTAGTTTGGTTGTCCTGCCTATACTTCCTGCCTAGTTACTGGCCAATCAGCTTTTTATTAAACCAGTGAGAGCAATACATATTCACAGTATAGAGGGTTATTTCATGGCAAATGTGTGCTTCAGCTGAGCATGGTAGCATACACCTTCAGTCCCAACACTGAGTTTGAGGACAGCCTGGTCTACAGAGAAAGTTCCAGGACAGCCAGAGCTACAGAGACCCCTATCTCAAAGAAGAAGAAGAAGAAGAAGAAGAAGAAGAAGAAGAAGAAGAAGAAGAAGAAGAAGAAGAAGAAGAAGAAGAAGAAGAAGAAGAAGTAGAAAAAAGGTGCACTATGCTGCTCTTTCAGAGGACCTATGTTAAGTTCCTATTACCCATGACAGGGAGCTCACAAGTACCTGCAACCTCAGATCCAGGGAATCTGACACCTTTTTCTGGCCTCCATAGGCACCTGTACTCACGTGGATATATCCTCCCCCACACATATCCATATAATAAAAAAAAAAAAATCTGCTGGGCATGGTAGCACATGCCTTTAATCCCAGCACTCAGGAGGCAGAGGCAGGCAGATCTCTTGTGAGTTCAAGGTTGGCCTGGTCTAGAATGAGTTCTAGGACAGTCTGAGCTGTTGTGAGATGTTTATTATGCTGTGTAAAGATATGTCACTGTGATTGGTTGAATAAAAAGCTAAATAGCCAATAGTTAGACATGTATAGCAGGGACTTCCGGACAGAGAGCTCTGGCAAGAAGAGAGGCGGAGTCACCAGCCAGACAAGCAGAAAGCAGGATGGACAAAACGGAGATGAGGTGATGAGCACGTGCAAGAACGTAGATTTAGCCGGGCGGTGGTGGCGCACGCCTTTAATCCCAGCACTCGGGAGGCAGAGCCAGGCGAATCTCTGTGAGTTCGAGGCCAGCCTGGGCTACCAAGTGAGTCCCAGGTAAAGGCGCAAAGCTACACAGAGAAACCCTGTCTCGAAAAACCAAAAAAAAAAAAAAAAAAAAAAAAAAAAAAAAAAAAAAAAAAGAACGTAGATTTAAAAATATGGGTTAATTCAAGTTATAAGAGCTAGTTAGAAACAGGCCTAAGCTAAGGCCGAGCTTTCATAATCTCTGTGTCTTTTTTTTTTTTCTTGTGAGCTGGTGACCCAAAGCAAAGTCCAGCTACGCAGGGCTACAAAGAGAAACTCTGTCTCGAAAAACCAAATCAATCAATCAATAAACAAATAAATAAATAAATCTTAAGGGGGGGGGCTTGAGAGACAGCTCAGTCATTAAGAGTCCTTGCTGCTCTTACAGGAGAGTTCAGTTCTCAGCACCCACATCATATGGCTCACAGCTGACTGAAACTCCAGTTCCAGGAGGATCTAACACTCTTCTGGTCCCCAAGGCCACACGTAAACATACACACATACACACACAAGGGTATCTGAACATAAGTATGCATATGCACATATACACACACACATTTAAAAATTATAAATTATAAAGAGTTCCAAGTCAACCAAAACTGTACAGCTAAACCCTGTTTCAAAAGGCAGAGAGGGGGCTGGATAGCTTAGTGGTTAAGAGCACTGCCTATTCTTCCAGAGGACCCAGATTCAATTCCCAGCACCCACATGACAGCTCACAACCATCCATAGGTAGCTCCAGTCCCAGAGGATTGAACTCCCTTCTGACCTCCATGGACTCCTGCACACACACAATGCACAGACATATACTCGGGTGCACACCATACACATGACATTAAATGAATATTTTTTAAGATTTATTTATTTATTATGTATATAGTGTTCTGCCTGCATGCCAGAAGAGGGCACCAGATCTCATTATAGATGGTTGCCAGCCACTATGTGGTTGCTGGGAATTGAATTTGGGTCCTCTGGAAGAGCAACCAGTGCTCTTAATTGCTGAGCCATCTCTCCAGCCCCAATGAATAAATATTTTTTAAAGAAAAAGGTGTAGCATCTTGAAAATATGTGGGGTATTTCTAGAATTAGAGTGAATAAACACTGACTCACAGCTTGACCTCTATTTCCCTCATTGTGCCTAAAAACTCCCCAGACTGGCAAAGCATGATAAAAATAATAATAAAACTCAGGTTCTTCATCTTCTCAGTCTCAACTTGAGCTTGGTTTGACATGTATCTGTTCACCAACCAGGGAAGACGATACCCCTGAGGAAGTACAAACAGGTAGAAAAGCTGACCCGTCCATGTGGCCTGTCACTCATTCCAGGCTGGGGTGAGATCAACCCACGGGTAACCCTGGATATTCCTCAGCTGCTGGTTATAGGGGGGCAAAGTTACATAAATTATGCGCTACATAAATGGGAGTCCTTTTGGCGCCATGACAGACTGAAACTGAAACAGCTTAGGACAAGACAAATTTAACAGCTGTGGAGGTGGCAGTCTGAAATGGGTCCTACTGGCTAATAGGACTGTGTTTCCTTCTGCTGGCTTCTGCGGTTGAGTCTCGTCTCACTCTTTCTAGTGGGTGAAGTCTTTTCTGGATGGCATCAGTATGACTGACCTCCCTCTTCCATGTTTGAAGTCCTTATAATTACACTGGGTTCACATGTAATCCAGAATACTCTATGGTGGTATTTTATTTGTACTGAAATGTGATTTTAATTGTATGTTAATAAATAAAGTTGCCCGGGGGTCAGAGCTATTAGAGCCATAGCAAAAGCCGGTTGTGGTGGTACACACCTTTAATCCCAGCATTTGGTAGGCAGAGCTAGGTAGATCTCCAATGCTGGCTGTATCCTTGACCACACAGAGATTATTATTTTATTCGTGTTGTAAGTTTGCTTGCAAGAATTTGTGCGATACATGCATGAAGGAATCCTTAGAGGTCAGATTCCTAACCCTGGAGTTGCAGGCGGCTGTGAGCCACCATGTAGGTGCTGGGACTTTATTAAAAAGGGATGGGGTGTTCAATGTTCTGAGGCGCGCATCTGTGCGCTCAGGCCACTGCCCCCACCTTGGAGTCACTGGGCCCTAGTTTCTATTCCCGCAGACTGGCCGGCTCCTAGTCAGCTCAAGGAGTTTCTCTTTGCCTAGTAACAGGGAGGTGTGGCTGTGGCAGGCATGGAAGGGGAAAACACAACTGAAAAGCAGTGGAGAGAAGCTCCGTTCTGGACTGTTCTGACTCTGCCAAAGGTTGGAGAGCAATCCCACTAGGGATTGCTGAAGGAGGCAAGTGAGTGGACAATTTAACGGGAAGGCACATCAGGGCTGGGGGCTCGAAAAGCCTGGACACCAGAGGGGTTGTTTGTTTTGAGACGGGGTCTCTTGTAGCCCAGGCTGTTCTCAAACAGGATGACCCTGAATTCCTGGTCTTTCTGCCTCTGCTCCAGGGGTCCTGGGACGACGGGCAGGGTCCACCACACCGGTTTATGTATGTGGTGGGCTAGAACCCTGGGCTTTGTATATATTAGGCACTCTATTGACAGACCTACATCCCCAGCCCTGGAATAACAGATGAGGAGGTGGGGAGCTGAACGCCTGACTCAGGAAAGTTTTCTCAAAGCCATCAGACAGTCATGAAAGACCCAGGCCATGAACCAGAGCCAGGGGTCCAGCGACATAAGATGGTTAAGAATTATGTATCCCTCCACCCCAGGTCTGGACCCAGTAAAAATGCTCGCCGCCTGAGGTTCAGGCCATGTACTCCTACGTCTGCCTGCCGCCCGGGGAGGGCGTCTGGCCTCGGCTGCAGACCCTTGCCTACACCTACCTGCCCGCCCCTCTGCTGCTGCCGCCCATCCAGACCCACAACTTCTGCAGCCGCCCGGCCCCGCGTGAATTCCACTGCTTCCATGGTGCGGGTGCGGCGCTGGCCTCGACACCGCCCTGGTGGGCCTTCCCGCCGCCGGGTGCCGCGACCCTCGGCTCCTCGTTCCCCGCGGCCGGCGCGCTTGCACCATCCCAGCCTGCGCCCGAGGGCGAGCGCTGGGTGCCGTGGCCCGAGGGCAGCAGCCTGCAGCTGCAGCTGCGCTGGGGACGCGTGGAGCGCACCCGGGGGCCGCCCCTGCCGCTGCCAGCTGCGGTGCGCCGCCAGCTGCGGCGCGTGTACGGCACCTACCCACGCACCGACGTGCGCGTCACCCAGCGCGGCGGCCAGTTCCTGCTGCGGGCCGCGCCGCGCGTGGGCGAGCCCGAATACCGCGTGGCGCGGCGCGTGCTACGCCGGCCGGCTGGTGGCGGCGATGGGGACAGCGGGGACAGCCGGGCCGCTCCGGAGGCGGTGCAGGGTAACCGCCCCAAGAAGAAGCAAGGTCTGCGCTGAGCTCCTCACCGCGCCTGCGCGCCTGCCTGTCCCCCTCCACCCTCCAGCCCCCGCTCTTCTGTCCCTGCACTATGATTTGTTTTGAGTTATTGCTAGACGGTGCGGGAAAGGAGAGAAGGGGTTTCCGTCCAGAGGGTCTTGGGGTGAAAGCAGCACCTGGCTGCTTCTCCTCTCCCTCCTTAGCAGTCTGTGTGGGCCCCACTTCCTCTCTCCCTTGCGCTGCAACACCCCTCTCCCCAGCTTGGAAGGGGAAGTAAAGAAGCGAGTGAAGTCCAGTGTCCACTGCCAGATCGTTTGTATGCTCGGAAGTGGGCATTTTGCCATCTTGTAACGCGAGCCTTTACTCCGTGCGCACCCAGACCCCCGGGGCCTGCTCCTCAGCACCTCTGCAGTGTGCGGTTGACAGTCTTCTAGACTTGTCTGCCTGGACTCACTATCCAGAGACCTAGGGTGGTTTTGGAGTGTGGGCGTAACTGGGAAATGTCACCTGCGAGCTAGGTTCAGAGCTGGTTCTGACATTTTCCGAGCCATGTGTTGCCTCTCTGAGTCCCTCAACTATCACAGCTGTAAAACACATAAAGTTAGGCTACCTAGATGTTTAGAGGAATGGCATTCTTTTATCCTTTTTTTTTTTTTTTTGGTTTTTCGAAATAGGGTTTCTTTTTTATATATATATAGTTTATTTAATTTTATTTTATGTGCATTGGTGTGAGGGTGTCAGGTTCTCTGGGAACTGGAGTTACAGACAGATATGAGCTGCCATGTGGGTGCTGGGAATTGAACCCAGGTCCTCTGGAAGGGCAGCCAGTGCTCTTAACCACTCATCTATCTCTCCAGCCCCCAAGACAGGGTTTCTTTGTATAACAGCCCCTAGCTGTCCTGAAACTCGCTTTGTATACCAGGCTGGCCTCAAACTCACTGTTCTTAAATAAATCATTAAAAAAAAAAAAAAAAAAAGCCGTGTGTGCTGTGAGCCGTCTCTCCAGGCCCCACGCCTCAGCCCACTTGTTCTTTTTCTTTTCTGTGCATTGTTGTTTTGCCTGCATGTATGTTTGTGTGAGGGTGTCAGATCTTGGAGTTCAGACAGTTGTGGGCTGCCAGGTGGGTGCTGAGAATTGAATCTAAGTCCCCTGGAAGAAAAGTCAGTGTCCTTAACCACTGAGCCATCTCTCCAGCTCCACCCTTCCTTCTTTCTTTCTTCCTTTTTTTTGAAACACTGTTTCCCACTGGAACCCGGGGCTTACTGATAGGCTAGAACCAGCGGGAACCAGCCATCTTCTTCCTCTTCCCACACTCCAGTGCTGGGATGATAAGCATGGGATATTATGTCCAGCTTTTTACGTGGGCGTTGAGGTTGGAATTCAGGTCCTATTGGTACACGTGTGCGCGCAAACACACACACACACACACACACACACACACACACACACACACACACAATAAATGAATAAAAATAAGTACAATGTCAAAAACAAAAACAAAAAGCCTCTGGCAAAAAGCTGGACATGGTGGCGCACACCTTTAATCCTAGCACTCAGGAAGCAGAGGCAGGGGGATCTCTGTGAGTTTGAGGCCAGCATGGTATATAGAGTGAGTTCAAAGCTACACAGAGAAACCCTGTCTGGAGAAAAAAAACAAAGCAAAACAAAACAAAAAACAAAAGTAAAATGTTTAATAAAAAGAAAAAATGGAAATAATGGAAGGGATTTGGGAGAAAAAGAAATATAATTTTTTTGTTTGTTTTTTCGAGACAGTTTCTCTGTGTAGCTCTGGCTTTCCGGGAACTGTGAAGCCAGGGGCAATTACAGGGCATAAGTGAAAGCCATAGGGAGGCATGTTTACTGAACAGGGCAGATCATCAGCAATGGGGGTGGGGGTGGAGGTGGGGGTGGGGGTGAAAGACTTCAAGTGTCTGGACCAAGACGGAGGGAAGAAGAGGGAAAAGGAGAAGAGTGCAGAGAACATGGTATGTTGGTGTGGGGCTCACCATTTAGGTGAAAACCTCATTTGTTTCAAAGCGTGGTTTGAGCCCGCTGTTGGAGACACATGCCTGTAATCCCAGTACTTGGGAGCTAGATCTCTAGGAGTTCTAGGCCAGCTGGGTCCTACACAGGAGTTGGAGTTGTAGGCCAGCTGGGGATACACAGTAAGACTCTGTCTTGAAAAAAGAGTGGGGGAAAGAGAGCCCAGGGGATCCAACACTCTTCTGGTGTTGGAGGGCATTAGACATACATATGGTGCACAAAACACTCATACACATGAAACAGAAGTAGATAAAATCAGAGGCTGGGGATACAGTTTATCAGGTAGGATTCTTTGCCTTCAGAGTTCTAGCCCCAGAATCTCCATGGTGGAAAGAGAGAACTCCTTACCAAAAACTGTTCTCTGACTTCCATAAGTATGTATGCCGTGTGTGTGTGTGTGTGTGTGTGTGTGTGTGTGTGTGTGTGTGTGTGTGTGTGTGTATGAATGCAAAAATAAAAAATATCCTGTTGTGGACTATCTGTTTAACTAGGCAAAGATGTCATTAGTTTAGGCTGCATTTGTTTAATTATGTAAAAATGTGTTGCTGTTTCACCTTGCCTGCCTAAGGCACCTGATTGTTCTAATAAGAAGCTGAGTGGCCCATAGCAATGCAGAGGAGGGATAGACAGGGCTGGCAGGAGGACAGAATAAGAAGGAGGAGGAATCTAGGCTTGAGAGAGGAGAGAGGAGAACAGAGGAGAAAGAGAGGGAGGTGCCCGGGGCTAGCCAGGCAGCTGCCTGCCAGTCAGACCCAGAGGAAGCAGGAAAGTAGGACAGACAGAAGGGAAGAAAGGTAAAGAGCCTGAGGCAAAACGTAGATGAAGAGAAACAGGTTAAATTAAGTTATAAGAGCTAGTGGGACAAGCATAAGAAAAGGCTGAGCATTCATAACTAATAATAAGTCTCCATGTCATGATTTGGGAGCTGGTTGGGAACTTCCTCTCCCCAGCATACAAAAGGAGGAAGACCCTACTACAGGGTTTTAGAGACAGACGTTGCTACTCACCAGAGCCCAGCACCAGTGTACTCCACTCCCAGCCCTGTAGGGAGCTGAATGCTTCCTTGTTTGATCTCTTTGAACCTTACTCTTAAAGCACAGGACTCATAAAACACCCGGACTGCCTGAGACCTTACAGTTCATTTGCTCTTCAAGGCTCTCTGGCTCAATTTACATTCTGTCAGGACTCTGAGATTACAAGAGGATGTTTATCCAAGGTCACATGGGAGTGGAAATACAGAACTCCCAGCTCCTGGGAGGACCTGAGCAAACAAGCCCTGAGCCTCACAGCTGCCTTCTCCTGGCCTTGCCCTAGCATCACTCAACCCAAGGATCAGGTGTGGAGCCCATCACACAGCAAGGACTGACAGACAAATTTCAAGTCCCACTTCATTTGGCAATTGCCCTTACCATTGGATAATACCCATTCTACTTAGAAAAAAAAAATGAGCAAGACACTAGCAAGATGGTTCAGCCAAGCCAGACAATGGTGGCGCACGCCTTTAATCCCAGCGCTTGGGAGGCGGATCTCTGTGAGTTTGAAGCCAGCTTGGTCTACAAAGCGAGTTCCAGGACAGCCAGGACTACACAGAGAAACCCTGTCTCGAAATGCCCCCCCACCCCCCAAAAAAATTAAATTTAAAAAAAAAAGGAGAGAGAGATATGGTTCAGCCAGTAAAGGTGCTTGAGGCCCAGCCCGATGACCTGAGTTCAGTACCTGGGACCCACACGATAGGAGGGAACCAACTCCCCCAAGTTGTCTTCTGACCTCCACACGCATGCTATAGCACACATACACCTACACACACACACACACACACACACACACACACACACACACACACACATAAACAAACAAATAAATAAACAAACAAATAAATAAATAATGTATCTTTTAAAGGAATAGAATAAGATCCATAGTCTCTCACACTTCTGAGGGCTTGCTCTATGCCAGGTGTTAGGCTAAAGCCCTGTGCAGACATTTATCAACTCACCAAAGTTCATGCTCACAAAACTTCGATGTGGATATAATCATTATTTCCATTTACACACGAGGAAACAGTCTGACATAGTCCTATATAGGCTACAAAATGAGAATGCAATCTCACTGACTTTAATCTCTAGGTCAAACTTCCTCTTCATACATGAGACACATGCAAACACTGCGAGGCATGTTTATTGGGGGAACTATCATGTGGAGAACACTGGGTAGACACTACCAGGGGAAGGGGCTTATGAATCTGCCCCCGCCGGGAAGGAAGGAGCATGGGGAATCTGTGCACTGTTGGGAAGTTCAAAGAGGCTCCAAAGGACAAACAGGACTCTGCTAGACAGAGATGGGGAAGAGGTAACCCGAGGAGACTGCAGGAGTGAAGCTGCAGGAAGCAGCAGGTCCTCATCCACGAGAGAGCCGTGGAAGATCAGCCCTGAAAGCTAATTGGAAGTCCTTCTGGAACACTGACAGCAAACAGATACAGGCCAGATAGAACGGAGCATGTCTGTAAACACTCGGGAGGTAGAGGCAGGAAGGTCAGTAGTTCAAGGTTATCCTGGGCTATACAGCTATCCTGAGCTATAGGTATCCTGTCTCAGAGAGAAAGATAGGGGTGGGGGGGGGGTGATTCAGTTGGGAAGCTCCTGAAGCCTTTCAGCAGAAGAGTACCCCAAGTCAGTGTGATTAAAGGGTTCCGTCAAGGAGCCTCTAGGGGCACCTGTGGGGCAGCTGTGAGAACCCTCTGGTTTCCTACATAGCTTTGGTATTGATGGAATAGCACAGCCGGGCACCAGAACTGAGTCCCTAGGGCATTTGCTAGAGCTCACAGCCTATGGAATTCAGTTCTCAGAGCCAGGTGGCCAATGTTCTCTCAGCCTGGATGCTGCCCTCCAAAGCTCTCTTCTGGGAATTGTTTTTAACATTGTGTGTGTGTGTGTGTGTGTGTGTGTGTGTGTGTGTGTGTGTGTGTGTGTGTGTGGTGTGTCTGCACACACAGGGCATGTGAGGTTGGGTGGGTTTTCCGCCCTGTGGGTTTCAGGGGCACCAGGTTTTGAGGTAAGTACCTGGAGCTATCTCATTGGTCCTCTTCTGTAAATGTTCCCCCAATCCCAACATGGACAAATTGAGATCCAGGATGTAGCCTGGGATCTCAGAATACTTCCTACCCCCTCAGTGGTGGGGTGCTGAGCTTGGAGCTGAAAATAGGATCCCACAGCTAGAGAAATGGACAAGAACTGGAGTCAAGCGTGAGGGGAGCGGCTCAGAGTATGGCAGGGACTGGATATTGCCGTGGGCCCTTTTATCACCGGCCGGCCCAGATGTGTCCTTGGTGGGTGGGTATAGGGGAGCCCAGATGTGTCCTTGGTGGGTGGGTATAGGGGGGCCCAGATGTGTCCTTGGTGGGTGGGTATAGGGGCGAGGGGGGTGAGAGTCAGGGGGAAAAGCCAAAATTTGCATCTGACAAGGGCATGTGTCTGTAGTTAAAGCAGCTTCCTCAGCTAAGGGGGATCTCCAAGACAGCCACGCAGGACGATTAGCTCCGGAAAATCGCCCACTTGAATGAAGGTCTTGAGTGTTTGGGATAGCTGAGTGGAGGAGGAAGGCTTCCCTGAAATGCACTTCCAGTTTCTGGAGAGTTAAGTGACAGCTGGGTGCTATCCTCACGTCCCTGGAGAGGAAAGTCAAACCAGCAGACTCAGGAGTCACCCTCCCACCGCCCCGCTGAACCCAGTGAAAGGAGCAGCACTTACCCACAGAGCCTCTTCTCTGGCATCCCTGGGGCTGGATCTGGAATAACCAACTGTGTGGCTCCTTAAGTAGGCCCTCACCCTGCCCTGGAGCCCCGCCCACCCATGCAGGCTCTTCTGAGAAAGGAGGAAGGTGTGGGAGGGCCAGGCATGCTGTCTGCTGCCCAGAGAGCCCTTTCTGACCTCAAGCCAGAGCCAGGGACAGCCCTGCTCCAACGCATTCTTCCCAGTGTCCCCTTCCTTATTTCAGTGCCCCCCGGCGCTCCCCCCACTCCCGGAGACCAGCCTTCTGGTTCTTTTGCCATTCTTGATGCCAGGAACCTCTTGCCCTGATGCTGAACTCAAACCTGATCCCTGGTGCTGCGGCAGGGGGCTGGGGAATTACAAGCATCCCCATATATATAGCACAGGCTCCTAGTCTTTTCTGTCAACCAGGGAGGCCCCGTACTCTACATCTTAGGGAAGAGGAGAGAGGAGGCAACAGCACGTGGGCGCCCCACCCCCTATGGCAGCGCTCTGGTGGAGTTGGCTCCCATCTTGGGGAAGGGAAAGTAAG
Source organism: Peromyscus californicus insignis (assembly GCF_007827085.1). Taxonomy (NCBI): domain Eukaryota; kingdom Metazoa; phylum Chordata; class Mammalia; order Rodentia; family Cricetidae; genus Peromyscus; species Peromyscus californicus. Next base: position 15,887,754 of record NW_026294562.1, read on the forward strand.
AACTTAGGGGACATAAAACCCGGAACTAAGGGTAAGGTCCGGTTAGCGGTGGAATCTCTAGCAGATGGGCTTAGACTGGAAGTTCTCAACCTGTGGGTCGTGACCCTGTCGAGGGTCGAATGGCCCTCTCACAGGGGTTACCTAAGACCATTGGAAAACACAGATATTTACATTACGAGTCATAACAGTAGCAAAGTTACAGCAATGAAGTGGTAATGAAATCATTTTCTGGTTGGGGTCACCACAGCATGCGGAACTGTATTGAAGGGTCGCAGCGTTAGGAAGGTTGAGAACCGCGGACCTAGAGATTCATGGAAATGCCAGCTGACATTTTGTCTGTGGTAGTCCTTCCCTCTGCCCAGCCTTCTGTCCGGGGGCCGCAGAACCTGACGCAGTCTGCACAGAGTCTGAGTCAGGAATAGAGGGACTCCCCTAGAAACCTTGGGCGCAGTTCTTCCCTGAGAATTCAGGGTGCTCTTCCTGCTGTCGAGCTACACACGATAGCCAATCAAGCGAGATCGGGAGTTGAGGAGGAGGAAGGTACAACCTCGGGGTGGCTGCGGGGGTCTGGGGTCAGAATTCAAAGCAGCCCTGCTGAGGAAGCCTGTAAGTTCCGGGAATGGGGGTGGTAAGAAGTGAACAGTCATCAGTGTTGGGCAATGCGTAAAAGGGGGGAGGAAGGGGACCCAAAGGGGAGGGCTGGCAGGGGCCTGGGGCTCATGGGGAGACCATGGGTCCCTTCCAGAGGCCTGCTTGGCTAGAGTTCAAAGTGGCTGTCACCCACCTCTTATTAACCCTAGCAGCGCCAGGCTGGCAGCGGCAGCGCTTTTACAGGAGAAGCCAAGTGTGTTCCCGCCTCTGGCCTTTCCTTCCCCTTCTCAGCAGCCACCCACCCTCCGGGGAGGAGGGAGCCCGTGGTGAGGGCCACGGGAAGGAAGGGAGGGCAGGAATCTCTTTCTCCGTATCTTGGCACTACTTCAGTGTCTAGGGGAAGGGCTGGGACTTTCTCTCTGGGACCGAGTTTCTAGAGGCTAGCAACAGCTCCTGGGTCCCTGGCACCCTATTGGCACTGGAAGGAGGCGTCTCCTTGCAGACTGGGATGGGCCGGTCGACCATTGGAAGTGGTTCTTGGCACCCGTTTTTGAGTTCAAAAGAAGGCATGCTTGTGGGCTTCCCCACAGGGCATTAGGGAAGCGGAGGTAGCAGGAACAGAAAGCAGAAGCGGAGGCCTTACTTACTAGGTCCTGATGTAGCTGCTCTGTCTCTTCTAGGTTATTAGCCCTGCCGGTGTAGGCAAGAGCGCACTGGGTGCGGAGGAGGTCGCAAGCCATCTTGGATCTGGGTTCAGGTCTATCCTCACTCCAAGCATTTAATGCTCATCCGAAGACCCTGTGAGCCACCTTACTCTTGGGGAGACATGAATAAGGGACAAAGGGGAGGGGTACATAAGGTCCAGGGATTCAGGCCCCAAGAGCTGACTGAGTGACAGGGCTTGAAGCCAGACCGCACATGAAGGGGGAGATGCTGGAATTCGGGGGAGATCATTAGATCTTGTAATAGGAGACACCACATCCCGTCGGGGAGCCACAGAGACTGAAGAAAGGGATCTATAGGATTTTCAGGGGAGGGTCCGAGGGCGAGGAAATAAAGCGGGCCGGAAAACCCTGGGTTCTTTCAGGAATAAATACCGAAAGGTTCGGGACCTCTAGCGGACAGAAGAGAACATGTCAGTCATGCCCATCTACCCAAAACAAAAATGGCCGCCGGGGGAGCCGGTCCAAAACGCTAAGACACCGAGAATGGGGGAAGCAGCCCCGCCCTGGTATGGGCAAACTGCCCTTCTCAAAAATGGCCACCACAGCGTCTTCCAAAAAGGAACAGCTCTGAGCCCCGCCTTTGATCTTGTTGGCGGGGCTAAGGGATAAGAACTGCATCGCGCGGGACAAGTCGCCGGCGGCGCCTAACGGAGCAGGTGATTTCCCCTCCAGCCCCGGGTCTAGGGCTAGGAGGTCGCGCAGAGCATTGACACAGGGTACCCCTCCTAGCGTTCGGGAGGGGGTCGGCCGGACCCCTTTCTCTAATTGTCCCTCGTGGCCTGTATCGAGGACCATCTAGCTTGTTCAGGCCTATCTCGTCATGTGACTCACCCCCTCCCAAGGCGGCTACTGAATCCCAGTGTCCTCAGGCCCCCTATTCTGGACGCTTATGAGTGCCCTGCTAACAGTTATAAAAAGCTCTTGCTTCAAGAGTCGGCCATCAATGAGATCCCACTTCCTGTGCTCATCTCTCAGGGTTTGTGCAACTGCCTGACTTTAGATGGTGGGATCCCTTGTTCCCCACAATACCGTTGGTACCTCTAAGACCTGACGTGGGGATCAGGGTGAAATAATATTTTCTAGGGCTTTCATTATGCTGCATCATTACTTTATAAAAGGGCCTGGGAGAAGTAGTGAAGACCTTTGGGCTAGACCCCTTAGGTCCCCAGTGTCCCTTGCCACATTGCTTCCCAGGAATTCCGCGTTCACATGGGCAGCTCTCAATCTGCATTTAGTGCCTCTCCACTCCGAGGGAGTAGCATGGCTCTCCTTACCCTAGTCTAAGTTGCTCAGAGGGTTCCTCTAGCCCCACATCCTCTAATGGAGTGTCTGAAAGGTGCAGGCCAATATCTAGTCCTCTGGGAGTCTCTCAAGCCATCCCAGGGCATCGAGGATGGGTAGCTGAGTTAGTTGGCTATACAGAGAAAGTGAGCCCCGCAGAATGGAGTTTGCAGAGGCAGAGGGAAAGATGTTTTGAGCAGGGAGAAGAGGGCAAGCGAAGATTCTGAGGTAGGTAAGACTGCTCGTGAGGCAGGAGAGGCCCATAGTACAGGTCTGGCATCATGGTGTAGTAATAGAGAAGTTTCTGAAGCCAGGCTGCCTGTGTCTGAATCTGCCATTAACCTACCCTGTGACCTTGGGAAAATTTCTCAAAATTTCAGTGCCTTCATTTCCTTTCAGGTAATGGGCATAATAGTATTATCCACATTTTAAGGCTGTTATGAAGATTAGGAAGTTAATACAGTGTTTCACATGCAGTCAGTGAGTAGACACTGTTTTTAACCACCAGTACAGGTGGTTTTTTAAATGTTTTTCCATTTATTTAATTTCCTATATATTACCATTTTGCTTGCATGTATGTCTGTGTACCATGTGCATGCCTGGTACCCTCAGAGGTCAAAAAAGAGTGTTGTTTCCTTGGGGACTGCAGTTATGGACAGTTGTGTGCTATGTGGGTACTGGAAATCAAACTTAGGTCTTCTGCAAGAACAGTCAGTGCTCTTAGCCCTTGGCCCATCAGAGGCGTTTCAGCAGGACTCGAGGTACAGTGATTGTCACATTTCATAGGTACCACTAAATAGTCATCTCCGTTCAAGAAGTAATAGGTTCCGTGGGTTGTATCTGGAACTAGAAAAGTCTCATGGAAATCCTCAGGTTGACTTAGGAAGCCAATTTAGTCGTTCAGGTCTCCCCAGCTCAGGAACTATGGGGAGGAAATATTAGGTGCTCTCAAGCAGGAAGGACGTCAGGGAAAGCTGGGAGGAGAGGGAAGGGTGGGAAGAGAGATGTGGCAAGCTTTGAAATCTGAACCATCTTTGGTCAGTCCAAAAGCAGGAGGAGAGATGATGGTCCCTTAGCAGAACAGCCAGCCACAGAACCTCGAAGGAGGAAGGCTTTTCCTTTGAAGACCTTGAGGAATTTCCCATTAACAACTCTGTAGCCCCTACACCTTGGTTAGAAACCCAGAGGCAACACATATATCCCTGAAAAAGCTTCCCTAGAAACTGGGCTTTTATACAGCAGCCAAGTGTCTTTTTCCTTGCAGATTGTCCCAGGCCTCTGTCAACAGTCAGGGTGTGAGGGTGGGGTAGGTCTCTGGAGGGGCTACCTTTTCAGGGGAGTTGCATGATGGGGGCTAGAATGCCTGGGCTAAGGTGTTCTGTCCTGCACTGTGGCCTGTGGCTAAGGGCAGAGGGTGGTCATCTCCCTTGAGAGACTGGAGTTACTCAGCCCTCCTTTCCAAATTCACTTGTGCGCTGTCACGGCCACTCTGTCTTATCACTGAAGGGACCAAGTAAGTAGTCCCACCCACGTGGAAGTCTTGATAACCCTCATCCCCAGAGTTCTCCCTAAATGGACACTGGGGAATTGCTGGGAATCCAACTGAGGGCCCCACACATACCAATGCTTACCACTGAGCCATACCCCCAGTCCTGAACGTGGATCCAACTACTGCAGTTCACTCGGGTGACCCTGGCAGATCCAGTCTGGGTCTGGGTCACTGGGTTTTACTCATCACCTCTGCAGAGGGGAGCGATTTGAGTCTCTTGAGTCCTAGCTCCCACAGGTGTTGAGTGCACACCGGTGAATAAACCAGGCTGGAGCAATGTGGAAGGGAAGAGAGAAACAGGAGAGTCCTCTATGCCCTCATGAAACAGCTGGAAGAAACATTAAGCGTTGTCCAAATACTGCATTAGTTATATCTGAAAAGTCCTGCTAAACAAGGGAACAAACATGCACTCTGTAAGGAGGGTCTTAGGTAGGGGTGAGTAGACTAGTTCTAAAAAGTCTGGACTTGAATGTTGACACACTGAAAGCAAGCTAGGATAGAGAGGAGTGATGAGCTGGAGAAAAATAGGTGGGGAAAAGGCCCAAAATCAAAGGCCACAAAAAAGCTCTGGACTTTCTGGAAAGGTAATAGGAAGTCACTGTTAAGTTTGATATTTATTTGTTTGTTTGTTTGTTTTTGAGACAGGATCTCACTATATAGCACTAACTGGCCTGGAACTCACTATGTAGACCAGGCTGGCCTCAGTTCACAGAGATCTACCTGCCTCTGCTTGCTGAGTACTGGGATTAAAGGTATGTGCCTCCACATCAGCATTTTTTAAAAAGATTTATTTGTGTGTGTGTAGGCCGGAAAGGGATGTCAGATCCTATTGGTGCCTCCTAATGTGGGTGCTGACATACAAACTCTGGTACTCTGATAAAGCAGTAAGTACTTTAACCACTGAATCATCTCTCCAGCCCCCACAACTGGATTTTAAGCAGCTCATACAGCTGTGATGGGGAGAAGGGGTTGCTGGGGGAGAGATGGTAGCAGGGAGGGAGACATGTCAGGAAGCTCCTGCGGGCAATAGTGCCACGTGGAGGCCAAGGGGAGAAGTGAGCTGCGGGCTGGGGAGATGCTGCAGTGGGGACAGATGTGTGCTGGGCAAGCAGGAGGACCTGAGTTCAGATCCCCAACACCACATGAAAGACCAAAGCAAAACAAACAAAAAATAAAAACAGGTATAGCCAGGCACAATAGTGCCTGCTTTTAATCCCAAACAGAGGCAGGAGGATCACTGTGAGTTCAAAGCCATACTGGTATACATAGTAAACTCCAGGACAGCCAGGGCTAAATAGAGAAATGCTGCTTCAAAAACAAACACATGCAGCAGATGTGGTGGCCCAAAGCTGTGACTCCAGCACTGGGGGTCAAGACAGGAGGGCCATGGCCAGCCAGAAAAGCCAAAAGCTCTAGGTTCACCCAGAGTTCTTGTCTCAAAAAACAAAGCATACACCTTTAATCCCAGCACTCGGGAGGCAGAGGCAGGAGGATCTCTGTGAGTTCAAGATCACTGTGGTGTGCATAGAGAGATCCAGGACAGCCAGGACTATGGAGACACTCATATTTTAAACAAACACATGAAAGGGTAGAGACGCGATGGAAGCAGACAGCCTGACGTCAGGCTCTGGCTCCACACACACGGCAGCAGCAGGACCACCCATGCACCCACACTACACACACAAAGTAGACATGTTCAAGAACAATCAGGATTTCCCGGGCCGTGCTGGTGGTGCACGCCTTTAATCCCAGCACTTGGGAGGCAGAGCCAGGTGGATCTCTGTGAGTTCGAGGCCAGCCTGGGCTACAGAGTGAGATCCAGGACAGGCACCAAAACTACACAGAGAAACCCTGTCTTGAGAAAAAAAAGAATAGTCAGGATTTGGTTACTAATTGGCTGATGGAAAGCATGGGGTAGAGGAGTGTCATGGTTAATTCCTAGACTGGTAGCTGGAATAGCTGTGTCTGGGTACTCATTTGGGCAGGATAGTCCTGGAGGAGAAAAATACTTGAAGGGATGGTACTTTGGGACATGCTGTAAGCTTTTATATGGTGGTGTCAGTGAGGGAGAGGTACCGGGTGGAAGCTCAGGCTGCACTAGAGGACTGAGCATTTGAGAGTTGGTGACAGACAGTTGGTACATAAGGATGGGCCCAGATGAGACCCTGCAGAGAGGAAGCAGCAGAGCAAGGAGAGCAGTGGCCTTGAGTCAGAGGGCAGCAGAAGGGAACAGAGGCAGGGACCAAGGAAGAGATACCTGAGAAAGGAGAGAACACCAGAGGCTGGGCGCTCAGGAGACAGAGGTGGCAACCTGTACATAAAGTGTTCAGAGTTAAATTGGGGGGTTAGTGGTTCGACCTCAGTAGACTAAAACCTGAAAAGTAGCAGGTAACCTTAGCCTGAGAAAGTCGGGAAAAGACGGGGTATTCAATAGGACTTGGCTTGATTGTTTGGGTCCAGAGAAGGGTGAGAGAGGTAAAAATCAAGGGCAGAAAAAAAAAAAAAAAAAAAAAAAAAAAAAAAAAAAAAATCAAGGGCAGTTCCAAGTTTCAGGCATGGTGGCTGAGGGAGTGGGATGCGTTTGCAGGGGATGTGAGGAGGATGTGAGTTTGGGGTAGCTGGGTTCTGAAGTTCCGAAGGAGAGGCCTGGCTGACATTTGGCTCTCTGAGTCTTGATCCATTCTTACCATCTGCACATTCCTGATTCCCAAGAGAGTTTGGGGGAGTCAAAAGCATGGAAATGAGGGCTGGAGATCGGGCTGGGCAGTAAAGAGCACTTGTTTTTGCAATGGACACAGGTTCAGTTCCCAGCACCTATGTGGTAGCCTATATATAACTCCAGTTCTAGCAGATCTGGAGCCCTCTTCTGACCTCCCTGAGCATGTACCTTTGTGCCTATACATGCACACAGGCAAACACTCATGCACAGAAAATTTTTTTAAAATCCTCCTCCCCCCCGCCAGACAGGGTTTCTCTGTGTAGCTCTGGCTGTCCTGGAGTTCACTCTGTAGACCAGGCTGGCATCGAACTCCCAGAGATCCACCTGCCTCTGCCTCTGCCTCTGCTGGGATTAAAGGCCAGCTAATAAATCTTTTTAAAAAGCTTGTAGATAAATTAAGCCAGAAAGTATTTACCTAGCACTTGCTGAAAGCAAACATCTTCCTAGGCACTAGGACCCACCAAAGAATAAGAGAGCCAGCAGGATGGAGGAACAGCAAGGGCGTGGGGTAGAGCGAGGGAGGAGGGAGTGGTGAGGTAGAAGTGGGCGAGGGCCAGACTGTGTGGATGGAGCTCCATGGGCTGGAGGATGACAAAGGTCTTCATGGTCCAGGCTGCTGGAAAGGCAGGGACCGGGCAAGAGGAGAGAATCCATGTAGGATTTCCCCTCTATATAGGCTCCAGAACCAGAAAAAAGTCCCTTTGTACACAGGGTGGGTGGCCTGTCATGGATGGGGGAAGGGCTGTGCTTGGTCCTGAGACCTTCTTCCTTATGAGGCCGGACAATGGGGCCCCTTGTGAGTGGAATTGGGGGCCAAATAACCCCTTCAGTGATGAGATTCCTCAGCCAGGAAGCATGTGACTCTTCCTGCCACAGGAGATGGGGGAGGGGCACAACTCCCTTTGGAAGGCTTTTAGAGACAGTGCTGTCCCCTGTCTGGGGCTGGAGGAGGTAGAAGTGGGTGGCCAAGGGAGGGACTCTGCTTGCAGGAGCTGGGAGGGCGGCATCCATAGCTGGTTCAATTTTAGAAGGCAGAGGAGGGGCTGCTGCCCCCTGGCCCAGTGGGTGAAGCCGGCCAGAGACCTGGCAAGTCTGTCTTGTGTCCCTTAGAAGTGACAGCATGGAGCTGGAGAGGATCGTCAGTTCAGCTCTCCTTACTTTTGTGCAGACACACCTCCCAGAGGCGGACGTCAGGTAAGGGCTGCTCCTTCTTCTCAAGGATCAGGCCAAGCTCAGAGGGAGTGTTGTAGGTAATACTTTGGGCACTGGCCAGTGAAAAGGTGGTTTACAAAGTATTTAACCTTGTTCTGAGGTGGAACCGAACCAGGTCCTCTGCAAGAATACCAAGTGTGGTGGTGGCACATGCCTTTAATCCCAGGCAGAGGCAGGCGGATCTCTGAGTTTGAGGCCAGCCTGGTCTATAGAGTGAGTCCCAGGACAGCCAGGGCTAAACAAAGAAACCTTGTCTCAAAAAACTAAAACCAACCAACCAAACAAAAAGAATAGCAAGCACTCTTAACCACCAAGCCATCTCTCCAACCCCAGCTTATGTTTTCAAGATTATTTATGTCTCTGTGTGTGTGCAGGTGCCATGAGACCAGAAGAGGGTGTCAGAGACCAGGGAGCTGGAAGTATAGGCAGCTGTGAGCTACTTCACGTGGGTGCTGGGAACTGAACTTGGGTCCTCGAGAGAGCTGCAAGTGCTCTTAACTACTGAGCCATCTCTGCTGCCTGGGGAGAGCTGAGTTTTATTTGCTGAGATGGTCTTCTCTCTCATACTGTGTCTATCATCTATACTGGACTGTTTGAAAACCAAAACCAAAGGAGATGGAAGGAGACACTCTGGCCTCAGGGACCGAGCTGACCCATGGGCACCCATGAAACTGAGGACTGAAGTCAGATTAGGTGGGGACCCTGGAAATACCCAGAGTCCTACCCAGAATACTTGTTCTTTTCTACAGTGGCTTAGATGAGGTCATCTTCTCCTATGTGCTTGGGGTCCTGGAGGACCTGGGCCCCTCAGGGCCCTCAGAGGAGAACTTTGATATGGATGCCTTCACAGAGATGATGGAGGCTTATGTGCCTGGCTTTGCTGACATCCCCAGGTAGGGCCTGGCTAGGGCAGAAAGGAGGTGGGGCTGGCTGGCTGGGGTTGGGATAGGGCGGTCACCTCACCACCTTCTTTACCTTCCAGGGGCATCATAGGGGACATGATGCAGAAGCTCTCGATGCAGCTCAGCGATGCTAGGAACAAAGGTGAGTTTGGGCATGTGGCATTTGGAGGATTCCCACCCCCACCCCAAGCCCTGGCAAATCCGATACCCTCTCTGCCTCTTGAAGAGAACCTGCACCCACAGAGCTCCTGTGTCCAAGGTCAGGTGCCCATTTTTCCAGAGACCCTGAGGCAACCCGAAAAGCTCAAAGAAGAGACCAGGTCTTCTGCTGCTACTGGGGACACCCAAGATGAGGTTGGTAGAAGGGGGGACCCATGAGGGACCTTGGGGTAGGAAAGGAAGGAGTGGGGCCCACTGTTCACATCCGTGCCCACAGGCAGCTGGTACTGAGGAAGAACTTCTGCCGGGAGTAGATGTACTCCTGGAGGTATTCCCTACCTGTTCTGTGGAGCAGGCCCAGTGGGTGTTGGCCAAAGCTCGGGGGGACTTGGAAGAAGCAGTGCAGATGCTGGTAGAGGGCAAGGAAGAGGGGCCTCCAGGCTGGGATGGCCCAAATCAGGTATCCTCTCCCCCGCCCCCAAGTAACCTCAGCTCCATTATGCCTTCTCGTTAAGCACCCACCCCTACCTATCCCCATCTGTTTCCCCTACTGTGGCCACTGGGCCTAGAATAGGTCTCCTATATCTGCAGGACTTGCCCAGGCGCCTCAGAGGCCCCCAAAAGGATGAATTGAAGTCCTTCATCCTTCAGAAGTAAGTCTGGGCTGGGCTGGGCTGGACTGGGCTGGACCCTGGAGGGTCTTCCCAGGTGGCAGGAGCTTCATCCAGCCAGTTTTTGGCAGGTACATGATGGTGGATAGTGCGGAGGATCAGAAGACCCACCGGCCCATGGCTCCCAAGGAGGTGAGAGGCTTGGGTGCAGTTGGGGGTGTGGAATGAGGGGGACTATTTCAATCATTCGTTCATTGCCTGATTGCCTGACAGGCCCCCAAGAAGCTGATCCGATACATTGACAACCAAGTAGTAAGCACCAAAGGGGAACGATTCAAAGATGTACGGAACCCTGAGGCCGAGGAGATGAAGGCCACGTACATCAACCTCAAGCCAGCCAGAAAGTACCGCTTCCACTGAGGCCCTGGCTGGACTCTGCTGAGCCTTCCAGATCCCAGAGGGATGCAGAAACCCTCCCTCCCACCCACCGTCCCCTCTCTGTTGCTCTAGTGTTAATCTGTTCTTGGAGCTGCCTTGTGAGCACAGTAAAGGTGGTCCAAGGAAGGTGTAAGTTCATTCTGGTCATTTCTGCCACCGGGGCAAGAAGACTTACAATGTCCGTCTGACCTGTTCCCAGCTTCACGTCCCCTGTGCACCAGGCAAGAAGGGGTAAAAAGCTCTTTATTTGAAATTCCAGGGTGAGGCAGGGCACGCCACAGGCCTCTCAACCACAGGCCCCCACAGTCCAGTTTCCCTACAGTTCAGTGTCAGGCCGGCCCCGGCTACACAGTCCAGCTGTGCTCCCACCCAAAGGAAAGTCAGTCAGACCTGCAGGTTGACAAAGGGCGCGAAGCCCGCCATGTCCTGGAGTAGCACCAGGGCCTGGTGCAGGGGTGGCTCCACGTCGATGTCCACACCACGTTTCCGCAAGCGGCTCAGGCTGGGCTCGGCCACATGGTGGCAGTGCCGCACGCGCAGTGAGCGCAGCGCCGGGCAGTACTCCGCCAGTGTCCTGGGGGAGGAGCAGGGTGATGCTAGGTGCAGACCTCTCACGGTCTGCAGGGCCAGCCCGCGACACCTGCAGCTGGCTCCAGCAAATCCTAGGCTTCCCTCCAGCTCAAGGTCTGCTCCTTTCTCCAGTACCCAAGGAAGGGGGCAGGGATGGAATTACAGAGTCCAGGCCCCCAGCTCTTTGGGGGCTTCTGGCTCTTAGAGAGTACCTATCCTTGGTTCTTTCCAGCGTTTCAAGATTACCCCCTTGTTGCAGAAACGCCAGAATTCAACTTTATGTCACATCTCTCAGTGTGTCAATCTTGGATCAGAAGTTTTTGTTTTGTTTTGTTTTGTTTAATTATAGGTTTTCTAGTCTAAAAAAAAAAAAACAACCCAGAGGTCTATCTGATGGGCCTTTGCCAAGTACAACCCGCCCCCCATCCCTAGAGTGACTGCCCACCTCCCACCCTAGCGGCCCCATGCCCAGGCACCTGACACCGTCGCTTCCGACCCGAAGGCAGCCTGTGAGGTCGAGGTGCTCGAGTTGCGGGCAGTTTCGAGCCAACTCTTGGACCGCGGTGTCCCCCACATTGGCGTTGACAGCCAACGAGAGGCTGCGGAGGCCCGCGCCGCGTCTCTGCGCCAGGTACACGATGGCCTCGTCCTTGAGCTGGCGACAGGCGGTGAGGTCTAGCTCCTCCAGAGCCGGGCAGCGGTCGGCGAGGCCACGTAGTGCCAGCCCGTCCACCCAGTCACAGTGAGCGAGCGAAAGGCGCTGCAGACGCGGGCAGCCCTCAGCCAGCGCCCCCAGCGCTCGGCGACTCAGTTGGCCGCAGCCGGCCAGTGCTACGCTCCGTAGCTGCGGGTTCCGTGCCAGGACTGGCACCAGGTCCTCGTCCGACAGCCATTCGTGACACGGAGCCAGCGCCAGCTCCTGCAGCCCCTCGGCATCCCGCAGTAGCCGGGCTAAGGCGGCCCGTGGAATCTGTGGACCCACCTGCGGGCGGGAGGCACCGAGACTCAGTCTGTCCCCGGGCCGGGACACTGCCTGGCAGCCGCCTACTTTCAGGACTTGCCACCTGCCCTCCCAGGAGGGACACCATGCTCCCTCCGGGTCGCTGCCCAGTGCTCGGCCCCTGGAGTTCTCCGCGTCGCACCCGGGGTCGTCAAGGGTTTCCAGCGCCGCTGGGGCCGGCCCGGAGGCGGGGCGAGGGAGGGACCCGCGCGGGGGCGGGGCTCCGGGTCCGGGCTCACCTGAGCGGGGGCGGGGCTCCGGGCCCGGGCTCACCCCCGCGGGGGCGGGGCTCCGGGCCCGGGCTCACCTGAGCGGGGGCGGGGCTCCGGGCCCGGGCTCACCCCCGCGGGGGCGGGGCTCCGGGCCCGGGCTCACCTGAGCGGGGGCGGGGCTCCGGGCCCGGGCTCACCTGAGCGGGGGCGGGGCTCCGGGCCCCGGCTCACCCCCGCGGGGGCGGGGCTCCGGGCCCCGGCTCACCTGAGCGGCGTCGAAGCGGCGCAGCCCGGCCAGGTGCAGCTGAACGAGCGCCCGGAAGGCGCGGCTGACGCGCTGCAGCCGCAGCAGCTGGCGCAGCGGGACCCAGTTGAGGACGTGCGGGAGCAGCACGTCTTCCCAGGGCAGGTCCAGGAGCCTGGGAGGAAAGCGGCGCTGACGTCCCCGGGCCGCTGTTACGTGCGAGTCCGTCTGTTATACCCCAGCGTCCCCGCTGGTTGGCAAGAGGGGTCCAGGTCCGGCCGGGACTCAGCTGCCCTCCCGCGGGTCTCTTTTTCCCTCCCTCGGCCCCTCCAGTGCTCGGTACCTGACAGCTCCCGGTTCTTGCTCCCCTCCGGACTGCTCCATCGGTGGCTCCATCGCGGTCTGCTGCGCGTGCGCAGTACGCCCTTCTCGCTGTGGCCTTGAAGCGGCAGCGGCGATCCCGCCTCCTTGGTCTGAAGGGACAGACCGATTTAATCGAGTGCGGTCTCACTGAGGATCCTTATCGGAAAGCTTTCCCGATGGACCCCGAAACCGAGGCAGAACAGACCAGTGATGTACCATGAGATGTCGTCTCAGCTACGGGGCTTGAAGGCCGAGGCTGTGCTTTCGCTCTTCGTCGCGGGCCAGTAGCCGCCTCCGAGCGGTGATGGGAGGAGCGGACCAGGCCAAAGGCAGAGGGGGCGGAGCCAGGACTCCTAGGTTACCGAGTGCCTCCCTCTGTCCTCTGGTCGCGTCTAAGCGACTTTGAAAAAAGAAGGCCCGGGGGGGGGGGGGGGACTGCCCAGGCTCTAGCTGGTATGTAGTAGGTGCTCAATAAGTAATTGCCAAGAGAATACGTTGAATGGGCGGCGCTCAGGCTTTTCTTAGCAAGCAAACTTGTTCAAACCTGCCATTGCTTGTGAATTGTGAAGTGCACACTCATGACGTCCATCCCTTTCCACTTCAGGACAGCGTGGGCCGGCTTTTTGCCTAAGGAAAAAGGACTGTATAGGACCAGCTGGGGAGGAATGCGTGCTCCGCGCAGCCTGCTAGCCGCACTGCTTCTTGACTGGCCCTGAGTCAGTTGTAGGGAGAGTGACGCCCAAAGCTCGCAGCTCAGTCATCAGGCTTCCCTTTCACTGTGCCCCACATACTAATCCCAAGTCCCACTCTGGGGAACCCCTGGCGTAAGAGTTTCCTCCACCATCCAAGGTGGGGGTGGAGGCATGTGAAAGACCGTAGGGCCGTTGCATTCCACATGGTTGCGCACCCCTGTGCCAACGTTTCAGCCACTTCTTCATAAAGCTGCTTCCCATCCGTTATCTCACCAGGGCTTTGGGCGCCTCTGCAAATGTAGGCAGGTCGGTCCATTTTAAAGATGGGCAAACCGAGGCTCAGGGGTGGAAGCTCCTTAACCAGGAGCAAACGGAGCAAAGATAAAGGACCCAGACATCCTGGGTTTCCCAGAATCCCTTCCACACTACCTCATTACTCAGTGTAGCATGGAGGGAGAAGCCAGCCAGCACCGGAAAGAGCAGAAGAGGGTGAAGCTGGGTGAGGGGGTTGCTTCCTCTCCTTCTCAGCCTGCTTGGGGAAGGGGTAGCCTGGAAGGATCTCTGCAAAGACACATGTGGGCGCGTACCACCTCCGGCCGCGCGCCTCCTCCCCCGCCCCTTTGTTCGCGCCTCTGCGCTTGCGCATTACGACAAATCTGGCGCTGTCCCCTTCAGCACCTCCCGGAACCCGCGCCACCCCTCCCCGCGGTGAGCCCCGCGCACCCCCGCCTCGAACGTCCTCGCACCCTCTGACCACCCGAGCCGACCCTCTCTTCCTTCCGAGGTCATAACCTGTCGGCCCTGGCCTTCCAAAGGAGAATAGTTGCCATAGTAACTCATGTGGCGTTTTCCTAAAATAGCCAGACCCTCTTCCACCCCGGCCAAGGGCACAAGGTTTGCTCGTGCTTCTCTTCCCAGTCTTTGGGTCACCCCTTCTAAACTCTCGCTCCTGAAAAGGCGGGACGATTAACCTAGGCCGCAAGGAAGTTCTTCCTGGAGTCTGACTTATCCTTCCTCTGCACTCCGGGTGGGTGGTCAGGACAGGACTCGGGGATCTGAGGTTGGGAACCCCGAAGTGTTTAAGACTGCGTTCGCTTGATGCCCCTTCCATAGTTGGTCTTCTGGTTCTAGGGGGCGGGTCCGGTCTACTCCTGTACCGTGTGGTTTGCGTGGCCGCGTGCTTGTGGGGGCGGGAGCGCGTGTGGCATGTAACAGGTCATGTGGCAGCCTCCTAGGGACACGCGTGGGGTCTGGAGCAGGACAGGCGTGTGCAGCTGGACCCCGTGTGGCTCAGGAGACGATGGACGAGAGAGAAATGAACATGAGTGGGGTGGGGCGTCTGAGGGTTTAAGGAACAGAGCCCGGGGTTCTCTACACTCTCCCCTTCCTCTGGTGTGAGTCTGAGGTAGTGACTAGGGGGTTGGCATTCTTTGGGACTCAGGGCCCTGGGAAAGAAGGGAGGTGGGGGGGATTAGCGTTGCTTGAGCAGAGCGTGGGGAGGGGTGGAGGAGGGACTGGGAGGCGGGCGGGCCTGGAGCAAGCGGGAGCCGTGCTGCTTTCACAGCTGAGCGGGGCCCGGCCTCTCTGCCTCTCTTCCGTTCCAGCTCCGAACGAGCAGCGGTGAGTACTGGGGTGCCTTGGAGGAGGGGCTGCACAGGGGAGGCCCAGGCCCGTTGAGCTTCAAGAACCTGTCTGGCAGGGTTGCTGCTTCTGACAGCTTTCCCTACCGTGCTTTGCCACCAGAGGCCCTGTTTTCCTTTATGGCCCCTCCTGGACTGGACAAGACATGTCATACCCCTGGAGTTGGAGGAGAGGGCTGTGGTGCAAGCCCCTCACCCAGACCTGGTCCCTGGTGGGGGGAGGAGAGGATGTGTGTGTCTGATTATGTGTGCAAATGTGCATCTGTGTTTATGATTGTGACAAGGAGGTCTCTGTCTGATACACCTGTCTGTGTGTGCATCAGAAGATGAGAGCCTGTCTGTATATTGGGTACCTCTTTGTGTGATCCTGTTTGGTGATCTGTGTGTAAAGCCAGCATGTGCTTTTCCATTATACACATATTTGTTATGACTGTGAGTGTATGAGGGTGTGTCTATGAGCAGTGCTGCGTGTGCCTGTGTACTGGAGGGTGTTGCCTAGGAATGTGTTAACTGTGTACGCCTATCTGTCCTTCTGCACGTGTGTATATGAATTCATATGTGTGTGTGCATGTGTGATATGGAAAAAGGGTGTCTCTTCCCCACTCAGCACCTATGGACTGAAGTTAAGGGCCTCTTTTCAAGCTTTTCTTCTCACCTTTTCCCTGTGTCTCTCGACACTTCCTTGTCCCTATGTAACCCCTCTCCCTCCTTCCAAGAAGCCTGATGTTTCTCTTCCTAAGTGGGATTATAGAGGACCTAGGGCTGTATGAATGGGTGTCATAGTAGCTGGATTCCATTTCATTTTCCTGTGGCTTGCAGCCCCATGTGATCCAGAAGATGGGATACCAGCCTCCACACAAGAAAGAGTTCCCAACGGCCCCAGAACTGAACTCAGTGAACTTCTGAATTAGCTTGCTCTTTCTTCCTAAAGTGATGCTCAGGGCTCCCAGACAGGAGAGGAACTGAAGGCCCACTGAGTGGACTGTCCTTTTTCCCTAAGGTTTTCATGGAAGGAGCCATTGGGGTTAGGATGGGTGATCCCATATTTCCAGGCCTGACTAGTCCTGGACCTTAGAAGCCCCAACCCACTTTCCCCTCTCTCTCTCTCTCTGTCTGAGCTGCCCTGTCTGTCGGACTCCTATACACGGCACCCATTATCTCCTTCCTCTCTTGCAGGCCTGTCTGAAGAGCATGCAGCCCCCTCACTCCCTGCCTGGCCTCGCCATCCCTGCCCCCCCAGCCTGACCCCCGGCCCCAGCATGGCCCAGGGTGCCATGCGCTTCTGCTCAGAAGGAGACTGTGCCATCTCCCCACCACGATGCCCCCGTCGCTGGCTCCCCGAAGGCCCAGTGCCCCAAAGTCCCCCAGCCAGCATGTATGGCAGCACAGGATCCCTAATACGACGAGTGGCGGGTCCAGGTCCTCGAGGCCGGGATCTGGGACGTGTGACAGCACCTTGTACCCCTCTGCGAGGCCCCCCATCACCCCGTATGGCTCCCTCACGCTGGGGACCCTCTTCTCCCACTGGGCAGCCCCCACCAGGGGCACAGAGTTCTGTGGTCATCTTCCGTTTTGTGGAGAAGGCCAGTGTGAGGCCATTGAATGGCCTACCTGCTTCTGGAGGCCTGAGTCGGAGCTGGGACCTGGGTGGGGTTTCTCCTCCCAGGCCCGCCCCAGCCCTTGGACCTGGCTGCAACCGGAAGTTGCGGCTAGAGGCATCCACATCAGACCCACTCCCAGCTGGAGGAGGCTCTGCTCTTCCTGGTAGCCGGGACCCCTCACGTGGGCCATTGGTACCACCCCAGATTGGGGCAGATGGTCTTTACTCCTCCCTCCCCAATGGGCTGGGGGGGACCCCTGAGCACCTGGCCATGCATTTCCGAGGACCTGCAGACACTGGATTCCTACACCAGGTATGCACTCTGCCTTGGGCTCTCTGGGCCTTAGCACCCCGGCTAAGGGACAAAGCTCAGCCCCTGTTGGACTGAGGCTTGTCTCATATGCACCCAAATCCTTTAATGTCCTAAATCAGCTTTCTTGCCCTCTGTCGCTGTGTTCCCGCACCTTCATCATGTCCCATGTGGTTTTCTTCCTGCTGCTCCATATTCTTGTGTCCTTGTATGTCTGGCTTTCATTCTGGGGTCCTGTGCCTTTCACTTCCTCTTTGGCTCAGGGGGACACCTGGTCCTCCACCCGGGAAGTCTCCTCTCATGCTCAGAGAATCGCTCGGGCCAAATGGGAATTCTTCTATGGCTCCTTGGACGCCCCCAGCTCAGGTAAGGCTTGGACTTAGCCTAGGGGAAGTGGGTAGGGCCTTCTCCACAGCATCTGAGGACTGGCAAAGAGGCATCCTTCAAACCTTCTTCAGGGCTTCCTTGGGCTCCCCAGTCAGCCAAAGTCTCTCTGGGCTCCAGGCTTTCATCTACGCCATGAGGATTGGGCTGGGTTCTAGAGTAAGCTGGGGGTGGGGGGTGAAGGGGGAATGGCCAGATATTGAGGGTTATTCCTAAGAGTAAAAGAAAGTCTGGTCTCCTTCGTAGTTATTCCCAGGCGTTTGGATCAAGTGAAGGGTGTGGCAGATACGTAGTGGTTTAGATGATGAAAGACTCTCCAGCCTCTGTGAGGCCGTGGTGAAGCTACCCAACATAAATGACTTCCTGACCTGGATGTCTGTGCACACAGGTGCTAAGCCCCCAGAGCAAGCCCTCCCATCCCGTGAGGTGGGTTCCAAGCAAGGCTCTGGGGTGGCTGTGGGGCGAGCAGCCAAGTACTCTGAGACAGACCTGGACACGGTGCCCCTGAGGTGCTACCGCGAGACTGACATCGATGAGGTGCTGGCTGAGCGGGAGGAGGCTGACTCCGCCATTGAGAGTCAGCCCAGCTCTGAGGGCCCTGCTGGCACTGCCCGGCCACCTGCCTCACGACCCAGCCCATGCCCTGGCCCTCCTTCCAGCTTGGGCAGTGGCAATGAGGATGACGAGGCTGGTGGTGAAGAGGATGTGGATGATGAGGTGTTCGAGGCCTCCGAGGGGGCCCGGTGAGTGGATTCAGGGAAGGGAAAGCATGCTGCTCACTGTGTTCTACCTACTCCAGCAAGAACCTGAGGCAGAGAAGACAGGGCTGTGAGGACCAAGACAGCATGGGCAGGATGGGGAGGAGATTCCAGGCAGAGGCCTGAGGCCTGGGAGAATATTAGGAATGTATGGGCTTTGGGCAAGCCTAGGAGTCGGGGCAGCCACATGGACAAGGTGGGTTTCTAGATTATCAGAGGCCAGAAGCCAGAGGCCAAACTGGGGACATGGGTTAGATCCCGGTCCTGGCAAGAGAGTGTGGAAATGTGGGGGCTTTTCCTTTCTGTCTCACGCCCCACTGCTGCATGGGGCCACATCTTCTCCTAAGATGTTACCAGAAATAGAAAAGGGATGGCAGGAGGGAAGCGGATCAGGGGAAAGGAGGAGAAAGGGAGATTAGTAGGGAGGGGGAGGAGGGGGCTGGGTGCTAGCAATGGGCAGCGCTGGGACACCACAGACACTCAATTTCGTGGGCCCTCTCCCCTAGTGGCTTTTTCTTAAGGGGTTTGGGTCTATGGAAAGGGGTTGATAGCCCCTGTATCAGTTGGCAAGAGTTCAGTGACATCCTGCCAAGGCCTGGTTCTGGGGAGCTGATCAGACATTCTCCCTGCCTCTGCAGACCGGGGGACCACATGCTACTCTCTGGGCCTCTCAAATCACCAGTCCCCTTCCTGCCTGGGACCAGCCCCTCGGCGGATGGGCCTGACACTTTCAGTTGTGTGTTCGAAGCTATCCTGGAGTCACACCGGGCCAAGGGCACCTCCTATAGCAGCCTTGCCTCCCTGGAGGCCTTGGCCTCACCTGGCCCAACCAAGAGCCCCTTCTTCACCTTTGAGATGCCTCCCCAGCCCCCAGCTCCCCGGCCTGACCCACCCGCCCCTGCCCCACTTGCCCCACTTGAACCGGATTCTGGTACCAGCTCTGCTGCTGACGGTCCTTGGACCCAGAGACAGGAGGCGGAAGAGTCAGATGCTGGGGCCAAGGTGGTCCCAAGGAGGGAGCGTCCTAGTCCCTCCCATTCTGAGGATAGCCTTGGGCTGGGGGCAGCACCCCTGGGCAGGTGAGTATTTTCTTTCATTGCTCAGTCCCAATCCCAGGCCCCCAGGAATTGCTGATTAAGGGACGGAGCCCCAGAATGAGGAAGTAGTTTATATTCCTGACCAAGAGCAGGTGGTTACCAGATGCCTGTTTTCCCGTTCGGAGGCCTCCTGCCATCGGCCCCCTGCAGCTCCCTCCCTGGGCTCAGATCCAGTGACTGGAGAAGCCATGATTCAGGATGGAAGAATCCCCAGAGAACATCCTCTTTCTCTCTTGGAGGGCCCTCTCCTTCCCAGACAGAGCCTCTCACCCCCGCCCAGCCAGACCCACAGCCAAAAGCCCCTCCCTTCCCTCCCTCCACCCGCTCCTCCAGGAGGCTGTCTCACCCTGCTCTAGGAACGGCCTTTCATAGCCTAACCTTTGTGCTTTCCCCTCTGCTGTTACCCTCTCAGTCATGGCAGCCATGGCAACAGGAGGGGGTGGCCAGGGAGACAGGGTTGCCTAGCAACCAGGAGTTTCCGGCCTCTGTCTCTGGGGTGACAGGTGGCTTTGTGAGTAGAGCAGCTGGGTAGGGAAGAAAGGAGAGGAAGAAGATGAGGGGTGCACTCTGACCCCCAAAACTGTAACCCCAGAAACTGCTTCTCTATGGGTAGAAGGGTGCACCAAGGAAGAGTCCTCGGAGAGGCGGGAAATGAAAGGAGCAGGAGGTATCCCTAGTGCTCCCAGATCTTTGCATGACCTCACTGCTCTTCCCCAGCATCCGTTTATACCTGGGTGCCTGAGGGGGGCAAGTGCGGAGATGGGGACTCCATATCAAAGAGCAGACTTAGGGCCGGGCGGTGGTGGTGCACACCTTTAATCCCAGCACTCGGGAGGCAGAGGCAGGTGGATCTCTATGAGTTTGAGGCCAGCCTGGGCTACAGAGCGAGATCCAGGACAGGCACCAAAACCACACAGAGAAACCCTGTCTCGAAAAACCAAACCAAAACAAAACAAAACAAAAAAACCAACCAACCAAACAAACAAAATACTTAGGTCCCTGGGAGCTCTGGGGAGCAGCCAGGACTCCCACAGCACTGATATGGGTTAGATTTGAGGCAGAACTTCCATTGAGAGATGATAAAGTAGACAGATGGACAGAAGGCTAACTAGTCTCCTCCCCTAGAAAAAAGAAAAGGACCTTTCCATGTCCCTCCAGCCATTCCCCAACTTCCAGGTCTAGAGCAAAGAGGGCTTCTGGATGATCCCCAAGCTCTGCCCCAATCCTCAGCTGCTGCTCTACCCTGGCAGTGAACCACCCCTAAGCCAGCTGGTGTCTGACTCAGACTCGGAGCTGGACAGCACCGAGCGGCTGGCCCTGGGAAGCACAGATACCTTGTCCAATGGACAGAAAGCGGACCTGGAGGCTGCGCAGCGCCTGGCCAAGAGGCTGTACCGACTGGATGGCTTCAGGAAGGCTGATGTGGCCCGGCATCTGGGCAAGAAGTAATGCCCCTGGGCTGGGACTGAGGCTGGGTCAAGGAGTGCATCCTCTCCAGTTAATGCTCAAGGCCTCTAGGCAATGCCCAGCTGGCCCCTTCACACTTCCCCTTGTGACACCCCTACCTGTCTGCCCTGCCCGCAGCAATGACTTCAGCAAACTGGTGGCTGGCGAGTATCTCAAATTTTTTGTCTTCACGGGCATGACTCTGGATCAAGCTCTCAGGTGGGTGTTTAGCCCTCTGAGGATAGTCCTACTGACCAGGCTTGGTGTTTGGAGCTCCAGCTACGTGTCTCCTTTTTTGTCCTGGCATCGCTCTTCAGTGACCAGGACTTCCTGGTAAGGAGGTCTTGGTGGAGGGTGACATCTTCTTCCTCCCCACTTAGGGTGTTTCTTAAGGAGCTGGCCTTAATGGGTGAGACCCAGGAGCGGGAGCGTGTACTGGCCCACTTCTCCCAGAGATACTTCCAATGCAATCCTGAAGCCCTGTCCTCAGAGGGTGAGCAGGACTGTCCCCGCGGGGCCACAGAGCCACACATACAGGAGCAAGTGTTTGTGCAATAGGGAATGAATGTCCACGTTCGTAGGCATGTGCACGCGCATCAGTGTAAATACAGCTATATGCATATGGAACTTGTCCGCTCGGCGGGCAGGACGGCAGGTCAAGTGTGTTTGAGAGGCAGGTGGAGGTGTGTCTGCATGAAGTTGTTCCATATGTATGTGCAGGATCAGATTTGGCCCCAGTGCTGACGGGCTCCGCATATGTGTGCTTGCTTTTGTTTAGTACATTGAGCATGTCGAGTGTTGGGAGCAACTGCCCCAGTAACTTGGGGAACTAGGAAGGGGGAACCAGAGATTGAAGGCTGGGTTCTTGCTGAGGAAATAGGCTGGAGGAGAGACGGAATGGGTTTACAGAGTTCGGATAGTAAGGAAGTGTAGGGCAAAAGGGTGCAGAAAGAACTGGGTGATGGACTGCTGTGGGGAGAACCCCTGGGAGGTGGCTGAAGCTGACAATCAATTCTCCTCTAGACGGTGCTCACACGCTGACCTGTGCCCTCATGCTCCTCAACACTGATCTCCACGGCCACGTGAGTGGGGGCATGGCGAGTGGGAGCCAGAAAACAAGAGACTTAAAAGCTTTGGGAGGCTAAGCACCTTCCAACCTCACAGACCTCTGTTTTCCTCCCTTAGAACATTGGGAAGCGCATGACCTGTGGGGACTTCATCGGAAACCTGGAGGGCCTCAATGACGGTGGCGATTTCCCCAGGGAGCTGCTCAAGGTTGGGGGGGGGGAACTCAGCCGGTAGATATTGCTAGAAGGGAAGGACAGGGTACCTGCCCAGCAGCAGGGTTGTAGGGAGGGGAGGGCTGGAACTTGGGACTTGTTGGGTAGCTCTGGCGGCAGGAACCTGGGCTCTAGTGACTCAGCTTGGGGACCGCCCCCTCGCCCAGCCCCCACAGGCAGGCTCTCACCGCACATGCGCACGCGCATGCAATCCTGAGGCAGGGGAAAGGGGGGCCGGTTCTGGAAAACACGTGAGCAGGCCATCCTGGACTCTGCGTTTGCTCTCTTCGGTTCCAGTGTTCACAGAGGGTGGGAGGGAGGTGTCTCTGCTGGTGCGCGGGGGTGGGGTGTGCACGGGAACCCTGCTCTCCACCTTAATGTATAAGAGCTACAAAGACCCTCCTGGCTCCAGTGCCCAGGAGGGAGCCTACGGTAGAGGGGTCTGAGAAGGCGCAAAGGTTTTCCCAGGTTCTTGCCTCCAGGGCACGATGCTGGGACTAGATCCTGCTCTTCTAGCTGTTTTGGAAGCAGATCCGGCACCCAGGTGCCAGGAAAGAGATAGGTACCAGTGGGAGGGAGCCGTCTGACCCTGCCTCGCAGTTATTCTCCTCCCCATGATGGAGATGGAATGTTTTACCTCGGGAGGCCTGAAATAACTTGAAGAAGGGGGTCTCTGGGCTACTCTATACATGTGACGACACAGAACAGGTCATGGGTTGGGGTATATTGGGCACCTGAGTTTGAGCGTGTATCTGAGTGGGCGCGTCCACTGTGAATTGAGGTGTCAGTGAATTGGGCTGTGAATTGTGTGTGTTTGGCAACTGTCTTTGAATCGAGGGACCTGCGTGACTTGAGGTGTTAGTGCTTTGGGTGTAGTTTGGGTATTTGTGTGTGATGCAGCGTGGTGTGCATCTTCCAGCTGGTTGTGTCTGGTTTGACATTAGAGGGTGTTTGTCAACTGTAGATGGTTCCTTTTGAGGTGTACATCTGTAACTTGGGGTGAATGGGAATCGGTGCGTCTGGCAAGTTGGTATGTCTGACCTCGTGGCACATGGACTTGGCTTGGACATTGGGATATCTGCTTATGGACGAGGTCATGACTGTTCGAAGGCCGGCCCGCGAGTCTCGGAGGCAGGACCACAGGGGGTGGAGGATGGAAGGTCGGGGAGCCAGCCGACCGCGCCCCTCAGTTCCCAATCCCGACAAGCTGCAGGGTGCTCCTGACGCCGCCCGCCGCCGCCCATCGCGCGCGCGGGCTCGGCCCCCTGGCGAGCCCCCACGCATGCGCCCCCGCTCGCCGCCGGCCCTCCCCACGGCGCCGGGCTCGCGCCGTGCTGCTCCGTCGCGCGACGTCCCCGCCCCAGCCCGCGCCCTCCCCTCCCGCCGGCGCCCCCTCCTTCTGCGGAGCTGCGGAGCCCACGGCGCCGCCACCGCCGCCGCCGAGCACTCGGTGCGTCGGTGGGAGCCGGCGGGCTCGGGCCGGGCGCTCGCGCCGGCTGTCGGGGAGCCGTCCGCGGCCGTCCGGGCGGCCCGGGGCCGAGGACGGGCGGGGGCATGGCCGGGGGCCGCGGCGCGGCGGCCGGGCCAGCATGATTGGCGTCAACAGCATCCACAGCAGCGCGGGGCGGCTGCGCTCGCGCTCGCTCTGCTCGGTGCGCTACGGGCGCACCCACCGCGGCGCGGAGACCCTGTGCTACGGCTGGCCGCAGCGCTCGCGCAGTCTCAAGCCCGTGCTCTACACCGACCTGGTGGTCAGCCGCCTGCAGAGCCGCAAGAAGAAAAAGGCGGTGAGGGCGTGGGGCCCGCGGCCCACGCCAGGCCCGGCGGCGAGCGAGGGGGCGGCTGGAGGGAGGTGCTGAGGGCAGGAGAGCGAGGAGACAGGAGGGCATGGGTGGGGACGAAGGTGTTTGGGGAGCCCAATGGGGTAGAATTCCTGGGCAGCTAGAGGTGGGCATGCGTTGTGGGGGTGGGCCAAGGTGGGCCTTCCTCACCCACCATTCTGGGTGAAGAGGGTTTTTCTAGATGGGATCTACATAGGACTCTATGACCGGGCTCAGGACCTTCAGAGGAAGGAAGGTGTGGTTGTGGGCCGAGGTAGTCTTGGAGAGGGCAAGATGAAGAGCTGGAAGGCTGGAGACGCGGTTGTGGGTTGGAGGTCTTGTCTTGGTGGTCACTCCAGCCTCCTGGCTGGATAGTTGAGGAGTGAGCGGGTTCAAGGTCCGAGCCCTACTGGGTTTGGCCCAGGTGTGTGTTGATCAGCCTGGTTTGTGTCATGCGAGGTGGAGGCTTTGGGATGCACCTACCTGCAGACAGGATGCGCAGGCATGGAGTGCCCGGATAGCCTGTGGCAGGGCATGCATGTATGGGCAGTGAGAGAGTCGGAGCCTGTGGTGTGTTGGGAGAATGAGGGGGTGCTGTGTCCCAGCACCAGGAAGGCACCGACGTCACCAC
The DNA here is from genome assembly GCF_007827085.1 of Peromyscus californicus insignis. Taxonomy (NCBI): domain Eukaryota; kingdom Metazoa; phylum Chordata; class Mammalia; order Rodentia; family Cricetidae; genus Peromyscus; species Peromyscus californicus. The sequence continues at coordinate 15,911,988 of NW_026294562.1, forward strand.
TGCACCCAACTCACTCACGCGCAGGCAGCATCACAGCCCCACAGCAAAACACGCACATGCTGGGGACACACCCACTCACAGACAGGCTGGCAGAAGCGCCCCCACAGTTGGAATCGCTGGTATATTCTGAGCCATCCCCAAGTACAGGGGTCTTGTTCACGACTTCTGAAGGCCGTTCTCCATTTTGGCACTTCACGGCCCTCGGATGTTCCCAGGGCAGCTGCACAGAGGGGAAGCGACTGGTTCAGGACCCACAGTTTGGGGTAGACGGCGACTGGAAGCTGAACTCCGGCTTTAATGTTTGGTTGGCGCCGCGGCAGTATGAAGTGTGGCTGTGGGTAGAGCACTGAGCCCCGTGGTATCTGGCTGGATGGTGCTATTGGAGTTGGGGGAAGGCTCACTTTGTTCTGCAGTTGGGAACCAAAGAGGGTGAATACTTTATCATAGAGCCTCGGTTTCCCCATTTGCTCTGTGTGGGTTTATGCTGTGGAACCAGACCAGAACACATGGTGGAGGGAAGGAGGATTTCTTCGGCTGGTCTCTCGGATTCCGTTTAGGGCTGTGCATCTCCTCCCAGGCTCTGAGCAGGGGAGCCCTTAATAACAGATAACACTAGCAACTGGCAGTTACTGTGCACCAGCTGTGGGCCAGGGGTTCCTGGGCTGACTAGCCAGTTGCCACCACATGTTGCTATGCGTGTTCTCCCTGTGGAAAGCTGCTCAGATCAGGCAGCCCCAGTGATGGAGATGGCCCGGGTCTCGGTGCTGCATTCTAGAGCTAGGTTGTAGTCATGGTGTCCTTCCTCTTAGTTCCACATCCTCTCCCAAGTTAGGAGGGAAGGTTCTGAGCTCTGACACTGGGGTACATGATGTACCTCCCCACAGGATTAATCCACACCCCTTGATTTCTCTCCAGGCCTTGTACAGCTCCATCAAAAATGAAAAATTGCAGTGGGCCATGTGAGTACCTGGGGGGGGGGGTTAGGATAGAGTCGGGGCCTGAGGAAGGGAGGGTCCGGGGACACCAGAGAACTGGGGCTGAGTGTACGGGAGGGGGTGGGAGGCCGAGACGCAGGAAGGCCACCTCACTTCCTTCTTTGGAAATGCCTGCCTAGACTTGGGGTCTGTCTTGTATCTAGCTCTGTTGTTATGACAAGCTGGGTGGACACAGTGGGGTGTGTGTGCTGAAACACAGGAGGCCCCTGGCAGCCCAAGGAGAAAGCAGGCTAACTTTGGGAGTGAGTGCAGGAGGTTACCTTGGAGTGCCACAGAACGAGGAATGGAGTTCTCCCCTTTGTCTGGGAAGTGTTCTGTCTGAAGGAGAAGACCCAGTTTAGTCTTCCGGCCCCAGGCGGAGAGCGAGCCCTTGCCTGGCCATCAGCGGACACACACTTGCTGCTGTCTGCAGAGTCATGGCTCAGCTCGAATGGGAGCTCTTGGTTGTTAGGGTGCACCTCTGAGGAACAGGACTCACTCGGGATCAGCGTGCAGGGAGGGAGGAGGGGATGGAGGGAGGCTGTGTGGAGGCAAGCCTTGAGTCAGCAGTGCGTTGTAGGAGATTAAGGGGGAAGTTGGTATTCGGGAGACAAAGGTGTGGCTGAAGTCAGTGTGGATGTGGGGATACAAGGCCACCAGTCTGGCTGCGATGGTTGGAAAGGAGAGTGGAAGGAAAGAATTCATGCAGGTTCCACGGAGGAGGCAGTGGGCTATTGGGACTTCTTGAGCGAGGCGACAAGAGAGGCTGATTTTCCTGCCAGGATTTATGAGCAGAGGGGCGCCAAGAGGCCACCTTTTCCCTTTAGATTTTGAGACAGGGTCCCACACTAGTTCTCAGGCTGCCGTGGATTTGTGACAGTCCTGCCTGAAGCCCTCCAGTGGTGGAATTACGGGCACGGGGCTCCAGGCCCGGCCCTTCTCTTCCTTTTGGCAGCATGTAACCAACAACTGTGAGCAGTCTGGTCTTAGGTGTGGTTAGGACAAGGCTGAGTCACACGTCTGTCCAGGAGAAAAGTGTGAGGGCTGGGTGTGTGCAGAAACGGACACGATGGGAAGCTTCCACGTGGCAGGGGGAGGGAAGGTCCACACGTGACCCCTCCCCCAGAAGGGCATCTGAGGGAGGGCACAGATCTGCAGCCTGGGGAAGCCTTACTCAGAGACAGCAGAGCCTCCGGGTGAGGGGAGTCCCTGGCAGCTGTTCACCTCTCAAGAGGAGCATTTGAGGGCAGGAGCTCAGGGTGAAGGTGTGTGGCTGTGTGGCCAGTACTCCTGAACCCATCACATCTGCAGAGACGAGGAGGAGCTGAGACGATCTCTGTCTGAGTTGGCCGACCCTAACCCCAAGGTCATCAAGCGGGTCAGCGGGGGCAGTGGCAGCAGCCCTTTCCTGGACCTGACTCCTGAGCCCGGGGCTGCTGTCTACAAGCACGGGGCCCTGGTTCGAAAGGTGCACGCGGACCCCGACTGCAGAAAGAGTATGTGGCTATGTGGGGGGTGGGGGGTAGGGGGTGGGTGGGGGGTGGGTGGGAGTTGGCCTTCCTCAGGCCACCCTGACCTGCCTTCCCTCCCTAGCACCTCGTGGCAAGCGGGGCTGGAAGAGCTTCCACGGGATCCTCAAGGGCATGATCCTCTACCTGCAGAAGGTGCGGGGCCAGGAGCGGGGTGGTTGGGCTGGCTTGGCAGAGGGGAGTAGGTGGCTGGAGATGGCCAGGCCAGGACGGGGCAGGACAAGATGGGCACCCCCATAGGAGGAGTACCAGCCTGGGAAGGCTCTTTCTGAGGCAGAGCTGAAGAATGCCATCAGCATCCACCATGCCCTGGCCACCCGAGCCAGCGATTACAGCAAGAGGCCACACGTCTTCTACCTGCGCACAGCTGACTGGCGGGTCTTCCTCTTCCAGGCCCCGTGAGTGTCTTCCTCTTTCCCATTCCAGACCCTGCTCCCTGGATTCCACTTTCCTTGGAAGATCACACTCCACGGGCTGGGGACATAGCTCAGTGGGTAGAGTGATTGTGTAGTATGCAGAAGGCCCTGGGTTCAGTCTCTAGCCCTGTACGTGCCAGACCTGGTGATCATGCCTATAATCCCAGCACTTAGGAGGTAGAGGCAGAAGTTCAAGGTCATCCTTGACAACATAGCCAGTTTGGGCCTAGCCTGGGATACTTGAGACTATCTCAATGAATGAGTAAATTAATACATAAGTAAGACCATATTCCAGGTTGGGGCTGGCATTCCTGGACAGGAACCTGGGGTCCCTATGCTGTCTCCCTAGGAGCCTGGAGCAAATGCAGTCCTGGATCACTCGCATCAATGTGGTGGCTGCCATGTTCTCTGCACCCCCCTTCCCAGCTGCTGTTAGTTCCCAGAAGAAATTCAGCCGTCCTCTGCTGCCCAGTGCCGCCACCCGCCTCTCCCAGGTAGTCCCGAATTGCTCAGTTCATCTGCTGACTGTGGAATGGGATGGGTCGGGATGCTAAGCTATACTCCAGGCTTGTGTGATCAGCTGTGTAGTATGTGGGTCACAGGAGGAGGGGTGTAGTGGGGATTGAAATCTAGCCCCTTGTTACAATTCACACAAAGGGCCTGTAGACTAGTGACTCTGACCAGGCACCCCTGGCTGTTAGGAGGAGCAGGTGAGGACCCATGAGGCCAAGATGAAGGCCATGGCGAGCGAGCTGCGGGAGCACCGAGCTTCGCATCTGGGGAAGAAGGCCAGAGGCAAGGAGGCTGATGAGCAGCGGCAGAAGGAGGCCTACCTGGAGTTTGAGGTGAGCCTCCCTGCCCAATGTCTTGGTGTCCCGCACATAGGATAAGGCTAGGGATAAGAGCATGGCATCCAGCATGGAACCCAGCTAGGTGACTGGCAGACTGCCTAATCTCCAAGTCTTCATTTTCTCTTCTGGGGATCAAGTCTAAATTCCACAGCACTAGGGTTAAGTGACATGAATGTTCTGCCTCCAGCCCTGTATGAAATGCTGGCTGTCACTATCGGTGGTTCGAAGAGCCCGGGGAGGGTCATCGACCTCTCAAAGATGTCTTTTAGGACCAGCATCTGCTGGCTGGGTGGTGGGGCGGAGTGGGCCGCCCGGGACAGGAGGGCAGGCTCTCACTGCTTCTGGCCTTCTGCCTCAGAAATCCCGCTATGGCACCTATGCAGCGCTGCTTCGAGTCAAGATGAAGGCAGCCAGTGAGGAGCTGGATGCCATAGAAGCGGCACTGGCCCAGGCTGGGAGCGCGGAGGATGGATGCCCTCCGCCTCACTCCAGTCCTTCCCTGCAGCCCAACCCCACCAGCCAGACCCGGGCTCAGCGTCCTGGCTCAGAAGCCCGGGCTGGGGCAGGCAGTACCAGGCCAAAGCCCTGAGCAGGGAACAGGATCAATGGGGGCAGTGCCCGCTGGGCACCTGCATGATGACATGGCCCTGCCTGAGCTCAGCTAGCCTCGGGCCACCCACGAGGGCCTCCTGGCCCAGGGCCCGACCGCGCCGGACGCGGTGTCCGGGGCAGGGCAGGGCTGAGCCGGGCCTCAGAGCCTAGGCAGAGGGCCTCTCAGAGACCCCCCCTTTTGTGATAATGTTTTGCACTTTTTCGTACAGGAAGGGTGGGTAGGGTGGGAGGGGCCCGTGCCCCTAATTTTTGATTGGGGGTTTTCTTTTCTTTTTGTGGGGGAGGCCTGATAAAGTTTCCGCTTTCTGCTGAGACCACCCCCACAGACACCAGCAGTAGCCCTTTGTCCTGGGGCCTGGTTCAGACAGAGGCCAGGAGTTGGGGCTGAGCTGGTCCCCCTCTTTCTCCCCAAGGGCTCACCTCTCTCTTCACAGAGACAGAGGAAGGGTGTCCACACTGAGGCCCCATTCACAGGTTGGGGTGGCATGCCGCTCCCCTCCTTTGGTGGGCCCTGCCCTTTGTATAGCCTCCACCCTCATTAAAACTGCTCTGAATTGCTGGCTGGGTCTCCTCTGCACTCACTCAGGGGCAGGGATGGGCATCACATTGGGGTTGCCGTACCGTAAGTTGGGAAAGGGCCTTCCCCTTCCCATAGGAATCCTTTATTTGGCCCACTGAGGCGTGGGCTTGAGGTGTTAAATAAGATTTTGACTAGGCAGGGGTGCTGTACAGAGGGACCTGGCAGAAGAAGTCGGCCGGGCAGCATTCAGTGCACCTGAGGCTGGGGGTGCCCGTGGCAGAGCCCTCCTGGCGGCTCAGGGGGTGGGCACAGCTTCTCGGCCTCCTGCTCCACGGACTGGCTCCCGTAGGCGCTGTCTTCTTTCGCCTCTGCTGGGGGAACAGGGGGGAGTCAGGCCTCAGGCCTCCCACCCTCAGCCCAGATGCACCTTCCAAGCTGGTCCCTTTACCTGTGCTGGGCAGCTTGTCTCGGGTCTCAGGATCTCTCAGCAGTCTGACCCCCTCATGTAGACCCATGTCCGATAAGGCATCCAGCAGACCCCCCAAGTCCCCACCAGCCAGCTGATGGGAAAGAGGAGACAGGAGATTGGAGTGACGGCTAGGGTGTGGGGGAGAAAGTCCTGGGGGAGGAGGCTCCGAGATGGGTAAGGCCTCTAAGCCGGGCAGGGTACAGACTACCCCACCTTGTAACTACGCAGGAGGCTGCCACTGGGCGAGGGGGTCTTCCTGTATGTGTCCACCAGACTTCGAAGCCCCAGTCGCTCGGCCAGTTCTGCCCAGCTGCCTTGGGCTTCTGGCCCATCTAGCATCTGCTCCAGGTTCTGCAGGGCTGCATCCCCTAGTGACAGCCCTGGCCCTGAGGAGACAAATACAGATCTGTGAGGTAGCTCCAGAGGTGGGCAGGGACACATACCTGGACGCAGCTTTTGTCCCTGGTAATGTGACAGACAAGGAAGACATCGATGGGGTATGGATGGCAGAGCAGGGTAGAGAAGGAGGGAGCCCTCGTCAAAGGCCTGAAGATCACCTCTGGGAGGAGGCGCCTGAGACTGGAAATGCCTGCCAATCATCTCACCTGTAGGGCTGGGTGGGGCCAGGGGTGGCTCCGTGGTGTTCCGAGCAGCATTTAACAGCAGAGTCTTCACCTGGGGAGAAAGAGTGGCCTGTCACCCCAGACCTTAAGCCAGTTCTCCCCAAGTCCATGACCTGGCCCACATCCCCAAGCCCAGGCTGTGCCCGGTGCCCACTTCAGTGTTTCCACTGCCAGGATGCCTCACCTTGGTGCTGCAAGTGAGGTCAAGAGGTGTATGGCCCCGGAAGTTTCTTTGGGTATCCCTCTCAGGCCCCTCAGAATCAGAGTCGCTCCCGGAGGTAGGGGGTGAGGGCAGAGGGCACAGAGGCTCCTCGTTCTCTGCATGGATGTCAGCACCTGGAAGAGGGAGGCAGTCATCAGAAGAGACCAGCGGAGGCCCCACACTGAGGACTCAACAATGGCCGGGAGGTCCCCTTTCTCTGTCCTGCCCTGTTCATACATAAGGATGAAACTTACCAGCCTTCAGGAGGAGGCGGGTGAGGGTTGGGGACCCAAGTCCAGCCGCCAGGTGGAGGGGTGTGTTTCCAGCAAACGTCCGGGCATTCACGTTAGCATGGAGCTGTGGGGCAGCAAGGAGTGACCAGCACGTCCAGGAGGCCAAGCCTTCCCACACACCTCCCACAGCCCTCCCGTCCCTCCAGGCTTCATTCCCACCTTGGTAACCAGATGGGTGACCAACCCCAGCTCCTCCATCTCTGTGGCTAGATGCAGGGGTGTTCGGCCCCCCTGCCTCTCTGCTGCCTCCACTTCAGCTCCACTGTCAACTAGCAGATCCAGGCACTCGGGGCTCCGGGCATGAACTGCCAGGTGTACTGGGTACAGTCCTAGAGAAACAGCACACTCAGCCTGCAGCTGTGACCCCCAAGGTGACCTCTGGACAAACCCTGACCAGGTAACCCCTACTCCTGTCTACTAATCATATACCCTTCTTGGTCCCCACCCTTGTCCCCAGGACTGGAGGAGGTGGGAAACTTACCTGCAAAATCAGGCATGTGCAATATCTGGGGCACGGCGTGGGCCCCACTGTGCAACAGAGCCCGCAACAGGTCTGGGGCTTCGGCACCCGCCCGGAGAGCCAGGTGCACAGCTGAGTCTCCATGCCGATCCAGCAGTGTGGGGTCTGCACCCACCTGCAGCAGGGAGCTCACCACCCTTGTCTGCCCAGTGATGACCGCTAGGTGCAGAGGTGTCTGGGGAGGAAGGCGGAGTGAGCCGAGCCCACCCCAGCTTAGTGCTCCCCACCTTCAACTCCTCATCCCTCACCAGAGGCTTCCCTCTTACCTGGTGCAGGTGGTTAGTGAGGTTGATGGCCCCAAGGTACTGGGCATGATAGATGACATGGGCTATCTGCTCAATGACACCAGTCTGCCCATGGATAATGGCCAGGTGCAGCGGCCTGGAGGTTGGAAAGTGAGACTTTGGTCTGGGAAACCCAGTCACCCATAGCATCATCTGCCCTCAAAACTCCGCACCTCCGTGGTCTTCTTCACTGGGGCCTGGTGAACCCTGAATGTTACCGTCTTAATCCTCGTCACACCTTGCTACTGTGCCCCTTTCACAGCTAACAAACTTGAAGGTCGGGGAGAGTACATTTCTTGAACACAACTAGAAAACAGCGAGGACCTGAGACCAGATCTGTCCGACTCTAGGGTTCGGCTCTTTGCAGTTTCCTCTACGGGCCCCAGTCTCTAGACCTGGTACGGGGAGACCCCCTGGATGTCCCTAGGCCACGTCCCTCGGGCAGCTTACGTGTCTCCGTTCTCGTCCTGGGCCGTCAGCAGGTGGCGCTGTCCCGCCAGCAGAGCGCGCGCGTCCGCGGTGACGCCGTAGTCCAGCAACGCCCGGGCGCTGCGCTGCGCCAGACCGAACAGGCGCGCGTTGTACTCGCGAGCTGGAGGGGACAGGGCACGTGGGCGCGGGCCAGGTCACCAGCCCGGCGCGCGCCCGCCTGCCAGCATTGCTGAGACGTACCTCGCCGCAGCGCGTCGGGGGCCTGCGGGTCGCCCTGGGGGGCCTGGGGGGGCGCGCTCGGCTCTTCCGCCGCCTCCCCAGCATCCACGCCCCGCCCAGAGCCGGCCATCTGCGCTCCGCCCCCTCCACCCGGGTAGCAGCCCATTGGGGCCGCGCCGGACTGGTAGGGGTTGTAGGGCAAGGAGTGGGGGAAAAAGCCGAGGCTGCCACCTGTGGGCATGGGCAAAGCTGTGAGGTGCCGGCCAGGACTCTCCCAGATTTCTTTTCTAACTTCCTCTTATCTCCTCCACCTCTCTCCCGGCCACTGGCACCCGCTCACCTCCTCCAGCGCCTCCATAACCCCCCGCGGAGCCCCCAGAGCCTCCACCCATGTGGGATCCGCCCCCGAAGGGCTGGGAGAAGGTGGGCAAGGCCTTCCTTCGCTTCCGCTGCACTTCCTCCTTGTCTAGGGGGAACAAGAAACGGGGTGTTAAAATCCAACACATGGGTTGTCGTCAAGCCCAGCCACCAGCAGCCACCTCTAGGGCGCCTCCAGCCCCTGGGAATCCTGAAGCCCGTCCCCACCTTCCACCAGAGGGTAATAGGTGAACTGTTTGGAGTCGGAGACATCCCCCCCACGCTTGCGTTTCAGCTGCAGGAACACCGTTACAGGCCTCTCTATCTTCATCTTGTGATAGGGCGGTGTCCGGAACACAATGGCATACTGGGGTGGAGGTGGGAGAGAGACCTTTGGTGTCAGTGAGAACTTTGCCTAGTTTCTGCCTCCAGGGCAGGCCCTAGTCCCTCAGTACCTGTTTATGAACGTCTGTGGGAGAGAAGTCCCCAAAGGCTTGCCATCCATTCTCGTCATCCTCATAGAACCGGACCTCAATGTCATCTACAGAGAAAAGTGAGGCTGAGCCACGGGGAGAATCTGCAGACCCCATGCATTTATCCTGAAGTTGCCCCGCCCCCAGCCTTACAGTCAGTGTTTCTAGCTCCAGAGAGGCCTGCCGCCTCACCTTTCTGCACCTTATCACAAAGCAAATAAACTTCGTCTCCACCGCGCACAGAACCCGCTGTTTTGTCCATTCGGGAAATCTTCAGGTTTGAGGCCCCTGGAGACTCTAAACGATGGGAGATGGGTTAGGGCCACCCTGATGGAGCCGGGGGCACAGGATTCTTCATTCACCAAGACAGAAGCAACACTCAGACTTGCTTAAGGCCACTCATCTCCCATGTGGCAGGGCCAGGTTCGCATTCCACAGACTGAAGGTATCCCAAACGCTCCTCCGGGTCCTCACACTGGGCACCCCCGGGATACTCACTGCTGTCATGGATGGGTTGGGAGATAACCGGCCTCAGAGGCAAGGAGAAGGAGCCATCGCTAGCTCGAAGGAAAGCGGAGAAGCGTAGCCGCACGATGCTCAGATCCATGACTTTCTTCAGCTCCTTGGCCTCCTGCTCTAGCTCCCGGCGCTCAGCCTCTGGATGGACAGTCTGGGTGTGAGCTCTGGGTTACTCTTCCCTTCTCCTCTTGAAGTACCTCCTGAGAACCCTTCATCGCCATACCTGTAAGGCCCTGAGGCCTGGAACGAAGCCGCTGCCTTTGAAGTTTTTGAATCATAATCTCCATCATGTTCTTCTTGGTTACATGCAGGACACCCAGATTATTAAATCTGGTGATGAGGAGGAGGAGTCAGGGGGCTTTGTCCATGGAGCTCTTGCCCCATGAGGCAGCCCCCCCACCCCACCCCGGCCCCCCGACAGGCTCAGTCTGGCTTTGTCCTCCAAGAAAAGTGTTCCTTTTATTTTAGCCCTGGGATTCTGGGGCCAAAGTAAAATCTCTCCCTTTGCTAGTCACGCAGGTGGGCTGGGACCTACGACTAGCAGGCTGTGAGCATCCCTCTGGGGCCCAGGGACGGGGACACCTACTGAGCAGTCATGTCCTTGGGTCCTACAGACACAGCACAGACCCCCAGCTCCGAGCACTGCTTGCCCACCAGACTGTGGGCATGCGCACGAGGTGGGTCACTGTGCGTGACGAGGTCCACCTCAATCTTGGCTGGTCCCTCATAGTTACAGATCTGAGAAGGGCAAAGGACTGTCAACAGTGGCCCTCGACACACTGTCCCCCAGCCTACCTACCCTCCAGCATCATGGGAACTCACCTTGACAGTGGGATAGGTCTTCCGGCCCTTCTCACTGGAGGCACCTGGCAGGCCTCCATGGGAGGGCCCTTCACAGCCATATCGAAATCTGAAACCTCGCTGAAGGTTCCATGACAGAGACATTGTGGTTAGGAGAGACCCCCCCCCCCCCCAGTGCAACCACTGGCCATCACTGATCACAATGACCAGCAGTGTGTCTCCTGAACGCCTCCCCACAACAGACCAGCAGCAACCAACCATCCATCCAATCACAGTGGCTTCCCCACTGGTCAGTTCTAGCTACCCCACTTGTCCCCAAAGCTGAAGCCATCGCACACCTCTGTGGCTCACTCACCTGCTTGGGCTGCTCCACAATCACCAGATAGGGGCTATCAGCTGGAAATAGAGGGGCTTTACTTAGCCAGGATCCCCAAGCCCTTCCATCAGGCAGAGGGTACATGCTCACTCCCCTCCTGGTTCTGGGACACCTGAGGCTAAGGACTCACTGACCTGTCTCTGGGGCTGGATCCTTGGGCTCCCCAATGGAGGGGCTGAACTCAAAATCATAATCGGGGATGCCATCCAGACCCTGGTTTACAGACAGAGAAGGTGGCTGCTCAATCTGAGCCCTCTACTTCCAGGCTCCAAGCCCTCAGCAGTCACTGGGCTCCTCCTCAAGCCATAAGGAAGTTCCTTTCTGGGCAAAGTTTGCAGACAGGACAGATGGACAGGCTGAGACAGTCTGAAGACATGCAGAAGTAGGGGAGTGGAAGAGCCTTCGGTAGACAAGCAGAAGAGACACGGGCACAAGCCGGCTTCAGGGCCAGGCAGTGTGACTCACTGGGTCGTAGCAACTGTCCATGTCTCTGGGCTAGGCCCCGCTGTGTCTGGCGGCTTCGGGCCCTTGTTCGGTTTCCCAGGGTTTCAGACGCCCGCCTAAAGTGAAGAGAGACGCGGGAGCGGGGAGAGGGGGAGAGATCAGGATAGAGGCGGGCAGCAGAGGGGGCCCCAGATTTGGGGGAGGGTCTGATCTCCTCCGGCCGCCGGTCCGGGCGTGGCGGGTCAGATCCGGTGGAGGTCGAGATCCGGAGCGGGGCCGGGCCCGGGAAGGGGCAGAAAGTTAGTGCTGCTTAGGAAAGTCCCGAAAATACCAGGGGGAGGCGGAGCCGGAGGGGGCGGGCCTGGAAATGACGCCGGGGCCCCGCCCCCGCGGCGGGAGGGGCGGGAGGCCCGGGCTGTTCCTGGTTCCCCGCAGCGGCCGCAGCCCCCGGGGCTCAGTCGGGGCCTAGCCCGCCTCGCCCCCACTCCGCGGCCTGGAGCAACCTTGGGATTTTCGGCCAGCGTGGAGGACACGGCTGATTCACCCGGGGGCTTTTGTGGGGACATTCCTGCCGTCGGAGGCCTCTTTTCCGAATGGCCCGTAGGCGGGGGCTCTTCCAATGGGGCCCCCGGGGTTCTGCAGGGAGAAGGCGACACGAGCCGCAGGGTGGGGAGAGGAGTTTCCCCCTCCACGGTCTCTAGCGACTCCGGAACAGCTTAGCTTCCCGGATCCCCCCGCTGCACCTGCTCCGGGCGACCGGCCCTTGAGAGCCCAGCCCCACAACCATTTGTAAAACGCGTGTGTCCCTGACGGCAGTTTGCGTTTTCGGCCCTAATGTCTCGTGTGCGTGGTGAGTGCGAGTGGTGGCAGCATGCACGTGCAAGTGAGCATTCGTCCACACAGGTGAGTGAGTCCTGGAGCTGGTCGGTGTGGGCAGACGTCCGTGCACATCTGGATGCTGGTGCTCAGGCACTGGTGCCCAGGTGAACTTGTGGCGGCGTGCGTGCGTGTGTGTGTGCGTGTGTGTGTGCGTGTGCGTGTGCGGGGCTGACACCCGGCGGGCTGTGCGCAGGCCAGCGTAAGGGCAGGCTTACGTGTCAGTGTGTACCAGGGTGTCCTGTTCGTGTGCGCGCTCTCTGGAGGTGGTGTCCAGCCCCAGACTGTCACCCAAAGTCCCTCCTCCCTCCCTCTCCATTCCCCGGTCACTCAGGGGTCTGGACCCGGCCACTCACCGTGGTGGCGGCTCTGGTTCCGGCTTCTTTCCGAACCCTACCCTGGACCGGTCGCTGCTCCTCTCCGGCGACAGGGCTCCGGCCGGGAAAGCCCCTTTCTGCCCCCCGAGGGGGGGAATTCCCGTGACGTTCCTGTGCGTCACTCCTCAAGCCCTTTCTTTATTGGCTGAAAGTTTAACTCCAGGACTCTTGTAGCCAACCCGGGGCGACGCAGGCGCGCCCCTTACGGGGAAGGCTCGCCCGGGGCTGGTGGCCGCCGGGTGCCACCCGCAGTCCTGCTGCGGAGCGGCGAGGCGGGACGGCGAAGCCAGCGCGGTGCGGGGCTCGGATCTCTGCACCGTCCCAGGCTTGCCCCGGACGGCTAGGAGCCCACGGGGCCGCTCGGCTCTTGCTGCGCCTAGCTCTTGGCTGTCTCCGAAACTGGGGAACCCCGGGGGAAGCGGGCCAGCCCCGACACTCGGGTCCCTCCGGACAGGGACCTCGATGCTGGGAAGTTAAGGGAAGAGGAAGGAGGCCGATCTTGCGGTCAGCCCCGGATTGCCATCTAGCGGCCTTTCTGGACCCACAAGGAAACGCTGGGGTCAACTGTGTCAGTTTCATGGCTTCTGGAGCAGACTCTGGGTTTAAAATGTATTCTCTAAGTGGCGGGTTCACAAGGGCCCAGGCTTTCAGGATGACCTGTTGGAGGAGCAGTGCTCTGGCGGGTGTGAGCGAGGGGAGGAGATGTTTGTCTGGGAGTCGCAGGCCTCGCTCATACACCACAGAGGTGTGGACTATTGGAACTGAAAGGCAACCAACCAGATGTGCTGATATACGCCTGCAATCCTGGCTTTCGTGAGACCGAGACAGGAGGATCCCCAGTTTGACGCCACCCTATCTCAACACACACGCACACAAAGGTGCCCAGAGTGTAATGTTTCAAACTTGCTCCAGTGTATGGCTCTCGGTTCGTGGATATTGCTCAGTGGTGCGCTTTGCATGTGTGGGGTCCAGCTACCATCATAAAAGGTGATGGGAGGCTGGGGAGGCAGCTCGGCAGTTAAACGTCCAGTACGACCTTTCCAAGGGGATGGAAGTTCTGTTCCCAGTATCCACTTGGGACCGCTCACAAGTGTCTGAAACTACAACATCAGAGGATCCCATGTCTCTCTCCTGGACTCCTAGAGTACTGAATTCATGCACACATTTCCTATTCCCACCTCCACATCAAACCCCACATAATTACAATAAAAAAATCTATTTAAAAAGTCATTCTGAACACTTGCTCAACTATGTTTATAGCAGCATTATTCGTAATAGCCAGAACCTGAAAACAACCTAGATGCCCCTCAACCGAAGAATGAATAAAGAAAATGTACATATACACAATGGAGTATTACTAAGCAGTAAAAACAACGGCATCATGAAATTTGCAGGCAAATGGATAGAACTAGAAAATATCATCCTGGGTGAGGTAACCCAGACTCAGAAGGACAAACGTGGTATGTACTCACTCATAAGTAGATGTAAAGCAAAGGATAACCAGACTGCAACCCACAGTTCCAGAGAAGCTAGCTAGCAAGGAGGACCCTAGGAGGGATGTATGGATCGCCCTGGAAAGGGGAAATAGATGAGATCTCCATGAGTAAACTGGGGATGAGGGGTGGGCAATGTGGGATGAGAACATAAAGAAATGGGATGGTCGAGCTGGAATAGGGACGGAGTCGGAGAGCAATGAAAGAGACACCATGATAGAGGGAGACATCATGGGGATAGGGAGAAACCTGGTGCTAGGGAAGTTGCCAGGAATCCCCAAGCATGACCCCAGTTTAGACTACTAGCAATAGTGGAGAGGGTGCCTGAGCTGGTTTACCCCAGTAATCAGATCAGTGAATACCCTAACTGTCATCATAGAGTCTTCATCCAGTAACTCATGGAAGCAGATGCAGAGATCCACAGCCAAGCACCAGGCCGAGCTCCAGGAGTCAAATCAAAGAGAGTGAAGAAGGATTCTATGAGCAAGGGGCATCAAGCTCATGATGGGGAAACCTACAGAGACAACCAAACCAAACTAGTGGGAACTCATGAACTTTAGACCAACAGCTGTGGAGCCTCCATGGGACTGGACGGGGCCCTCTGCATAAGCGAGACAGTTGTGTAGCTTGATCTGCTTTAGGGGCCCCCTGGCAGTAGGATCAGGATCCATCCCTGGTGCGTGAGTGGGCTTTCTGGAGACCACTGCCTGTGGTGGGACACTTTGCACAGTCTTGATTGGGGGCGGGGCTTGGGCCTGCCTCAACTGAATGTATCAAGCTCTGCTGACTCCCCATGGGTGGCCTTACCTAGTCAAAGGAGGGAATGGGGGCTGGGTTAAGGGGGAAAGATGGAGGGGCAGGAGGAGGGAAGAGAGGGGGGAATCTGTGGTTGGTGTATAAAATGCATAAAAAAAATCTTAATAAGGGGGCTGGAGAAATGGCTCAGAAGTTAAGAGCACTGGCTGCTCTTCCAGAGGTCCTGAGTTCTAGTCCCAGCACCCACGTAGTGGCTCACAACCATCCATAATGAGATCTGATGCCCTCTTCTGGTGTGCAGGCAGAACACTGTATACTTAATAAATAAAATCTTTTTTAAAAATCTTAATAAAAAAGTTTAAAAATAAGATAAAATTTTTAAAGAGAGAATAAAATAATATTAAAAAGATAAGCCATGCAAGGATGGAAAGTAAAAAAAAAAAAAAAAAGCTATCTGGAGCTGAGTGGTGGTGCACACCTTTAATCCCAGCACTTGGGAGGCAGGGGCAGGTGGATTTCTGTGAGTTGGAGGCCAGCCTGGTCTACAGAGCAAGTTTCAGGACATCCAGAGCTGTTACACAGAGAAACCATGTCTCAGGGAAAAAAATTAAATTAAATAAAAAGCCACACTGAAAACGACCTTGCACACTCTGTGACTTCTCGAACACGTATGTCTACAAGAGTTTACAACGTGAACTTCATGTGTGGGCCTCTGGGTGTCAGCTCTCCCTGCAGGAGCTGTGTGTGCATCTCCATTTCTGGAGCACAGACTCTTCAGGGCTCTCCTATTACTTGCCCCGATCTTTAGCACATGATTATAGACTTGCACCAGCACCAGGAAGGGAGTGGTATTAATTCTTATCTCCTCCACCCTTACACTGAATGCTTGAGACAGGAAGTATTTCAGATTTTTTTTTTAATGTTTAGTGTATTTGCATAGACTACAGGTTGGGCTTAACTAATCCGAATAAATGGAACTATTCATTTCAGATTAGGGGTGCCAACCTGTATCCACTTAACACTGTTGATGAAGCCAGGGCTCGAAGAGGCTTAACA
Organism: Peromyscus californicus insignis; assembly: GCF_007827085.1. NCBI lineage: Eukaryota > Metazoa > Chordata > Mammalia > Rodentia > Cricetidae > Peromyscus > Peromyscus californicus. The sequence continues at coordinate 15,927,460 of NW_026294562.1, forward strand.
CAACCAAGCATAGCTGGGAAAGAGAGAGAATAGACTGATTTTTTTTTCCAAGACAGGGTTTCTTTGTGTAGTTTTGGTGACTGTCCTGGATCTCGCTCTGTAGACCAGGCTGGCCTCAAACTCACAGAGATCTGCCTGGCTCTGCCTCCCGAGTGCTGGGATCAAAGGCGTGCGCCACCACCGCCTGGCTGTCATTCCACTTTCAATGTAAGGATTTCTGCTTCTGCATAATGACTGGTCCAGAGAAGATGCATCAGAAATCTGCTCCATCCGTTTGTCAATAAACAGCGAGGACTACTCTGGACAAACAATGTCCCTACTTGCAGATGGAAATTAAGTAGACATATGCCATTTCTAAGTTCTGCTGAGGAAAATTAAGTAGGCAGGAAGATGAGCGTGAGTACTAGGAATTTCAGACAGTCAGGGAGAGCCGCTTTGAAGAGGTAACGTTTATACAGTGACTGGAAGGCTGGACATCCTGACATACGCCTTTAATCCTAGCACTCAGGAGGCATGTTGATCTCTGTGAGTTCAAGGCCAGCTAGGACTTTATAGAAAGACTCTTGCTCAAAAAACAAACAAACAAACAAACAAACAAACAGAAAAGACAGTGACTTGAACTAAGCTAGGGAGTGTGTCACCTTTTAAATCTAGAGGAGGACCATTTGTGAGTGGGGCTGAACACTGCAAAGGTCCCACATGAATGTGTGCAGCATATTTGAGGAACAGTAAGCCTGTGTAGATGGACAGATGGACTAAAGCAAGAATTTTGGGGACGGAGCTGTAGATCAGATTAGAGCACTTTTCTAGCATGAACAAGGTTCTGAGTTCAACCTCCAGTACTCTGTCTCCAAAAGGGTCAGGGGGCAGGGAATTTGGATGCATTTGTTTTGACTAGGATAGGCAGTGGGATGAAAATGTCATAGATTCTAAAAGAGTGTATGGTATACCAAGCAAAGGAGGGAGGCCAGGTCCCATAAACGGAGGCTTGGACTTGGAGGGTGGGGGGTAGGTAAAACATATACACATAGAATAAAAATAAACATATCTTTTAAAAAAGGAACTTCTGCCTTAATGTTGGTAACTTCAAATGCCTGTGAGTCAGTCACTTGAGTGGAAATGTTGAAGGAGAGTGATTCAGAGAAGTCAGTTAGCCTTAGAAAGTTGAAGCTGGGCACGAAGTCAATGCAATGGATGGTGTTCAATGCTTTGCCAGAGGATGGCATCACCAGAGAGAACAGAGAGCAGGTTGGGGGCTGGGGACTAAGCGCTGGATGCTAATATTCAGAGGTTGTGGAGATGAACTAATAGGGACCAGAAAAGGGCACATGGCCAGTAGGGTGGATGAGAACTGAGAAAAACCAGTGCCTCTTCCTCAGGGAAGACTATTTCAAAGTGCAGATGACAAACTGTGCTGTGGAATAATCCTTCTGTACACTGTGAAGATGTGGGCTCTCATTGTCAATAAAAAGCTGATTGGCTGATGGCTAGGCAGGATTTTCAGGGCAGAGAGAATGATGGGGAAGAAGAGGGGCAGAGTCTCGGAGTCAGGAGGAGATGCCATGAGAGGCAGAGTGAACAGGATGGTAAGTACATACATCAGGTAAATGAGCCTCGGGGCAGTACTTAATAGAAATGAGTTAAATTATAAGAGCTAGCTAAAAAAACAAGCCTAAGCTACTGGCCAGGCATTTATAATTAATATTAAGTCCCTGTGTGGTTATTTGGGAGCAGCTGGCGGGACAGAGCCGACTGGTGGTCCTGATGAAAAACTCTGCCTACACAACTGTTGAGGTGACCATCCTTTTCTCTAGGGACTCAGCTACTAGTTCAGCTCTAGGGACTAGCTACCCCTGGTTCTATCCCCCTGGTCTCTAATATCTGGCATTCGCTTTCCAAATTACCAGAGGCTTATATTAATTATAAATGCTTGGCTGATGGCTCCGGCTTATTATTAACTAGCTCTTACATTTAAATTAATCCGTTTCTATTAATCAATGTATTGCCACAGGGCCAAGGTTTTACTGATCCTCTGGCATCTTCTTCTTGTGTGACTGAATCGAGTCTCTCCCTTGACCCTGCCCCTCTTCATCTGAGTCCTCAGTTTGATTGGTCTGCCTAAGCTTATCCTGCCTCGACATTGGCCAAATAGCTTTATTATCAACCAATGAGAGCAACACATATTCACAGCATACAGAAAGACATCCCACAGCAGGGTAGGGAGAGGGGAGAATCTGGGAGGAGTTGTGGGATATGAAATATAAAATATGCTGTATGACATCCTAATTTAAAAAAAGCACCAGATGCGTTGCTGTGCATGTGCAATGCCAGCACTTCTCAGGGGAGACTGGAAGCAGGGCCTGGAAGCCTGAAAGCCAGAAGCCAGGTGTAGTGTGGAAGAAATAAGAGACCCTGCTTCAACAAGGTGTTAGGATAGAACCAACTCCTAAAAGATGTCTCATGACCTCCACATCCATGCCTGCATTCACACACAGATAAAAATTAATTTAAAAATGTTCCCATCTCCCAAAGCAGAGAAAGTGCCTGTATTCTAATAACTCTTAAATAACCCATGAGTCTGTGCTTTGTAACAAAGGGAAAAGCTTTGCTTACAGTAAATGCTAAGGAATAAACAGAAGAAGTGTTGGTGTCCAAAGATCACCACTGTCAGGTGGTGGTGCGCATGCCTTAACTCCCAGCACTAGAGAGGTGGAGACAGGAATATAAGGCAGGTGGAGACAGGATCTCAGCCCCTCTCTTGGTCTGAGGATCCAGAGAGATAAGAACTCTCTGGTGGCTGCTGCTCTGCTTCTCTGATCTTTCAGCTTTCATCCTGATATCTGACTCCTGGTTTTACTGATAAGATCATGCTTCATCTGGCATCCAACTTTTGGGGCACAAATTCACGAAAAAGCCCCTTGCCTGTGACTTTGCACATGGGGGCTCCTGCCGAGTCACTGTCCCACTGGCTAGGTTTTCCTTTTTTTCCCAGCCCTCTGAGCGAGTCTAGGATCTTGTAGCCCCTCACCACAGGCCAGCTCTGCCATCAGGCAGCTCCTGCCACACATGCTTCTCCCCCAGCATCCCCTGTGTGTGTTTTAGACAACAGGCTCCCTATCCCAGTGGGTTGTGGGCTTTCCCTGGACCCCCTCCTCGGGCTGCTGCCACACTGCCCTGGCACCCACTGGGGCTTCTACTGCTTTGTGCAGCAACCTCACACTTCATCATCACCTACACCATCACTGTCAGCAGATTTTGTCAGACAATTGGGAATTCTTAAAAGGGGGAATTAGTTTAAAAAAAAAAAAAGAGAGTTCTTTTCCCCACATTAAAAAATGGGAAACACTATTAAGATGGAGGGAGTCAGGTCTCTGTATGATTACACAACGGACGGTGCCCTGGCTGCAGGGGGAGGGTTGCTATTGCTTGGGTTTATAATTGAATACCCAGAGAACTTGAAGGTGAAGAACTGAGAGGTATAAGGAGACTTAGAGGAGGATTTTGACTTGAGAACTTGAGGACGAGATGGAAGATGAGGAAGAGCCAGACGGGGAAGTACTAGATGGATAAGAACAAGATGAGAAGAACTTAGATGATGAGGCAGAAGTAAGGTGAGAGAATTAAGATAGAACTTAGAGGGGACAGCAGATAAAGGTAGAGAGAAATCAGGCAAGAAAGGAGCTAGGCACGAGAACAGAACTGAAGCTGTGTAGACAGAATTTTATCCCAGAGGAATGAAGTAATTGGACAAAGAGCTTGCTGTACTTAGATTCTTTTCCTGAAAATAATTCTCGCAGTTCGTAGCTTCTCTTCTGGGCCTCTGGGAAGAATATTATTAAGGCTTGTTCATTAATAATATTCAAAAAGGGTGGGTGGTTTTTGGTCATTTGTGGGTTGTGGATATTTGTCATCATTTAGGAAGGATGGTTACAACTTGTTATTGGTAATGGTCAGGGAAAAAGTTGAACACAGGAGATTAGATTCAGGGATCTCATTTTAAAAAGAAAAGGGGGGTATAGAAATGGGATAAAAGACTGGGCAGTGGCGGCGCACGCCTTTAATCCCAGCACTCGGGAGGGAGAGGCAGGGGGATCTCTGTGAGTTCGAGGTCAGCCTGGTCTACAGAGCAAGTTCCAGGGCAGGCTCCAAGGCTACAGAGAAACTCTGTCTCAAAAAACCAAAAAACAAACAAACAACCAACCAAAACCAAAACCAAACAAAACCAAAAAACAAAACGAGAAAGAAATAGGATAAAAAGGTAGATTATTAAATCTACTTTAAAAAAGCAATTACTATTTTTAAATATTTTACATTGGCTTGATTTTTTATGTACTGATACAAATTTAAGGTTATTTTAGTTAGAACATATTGTACATATTTTTCTACTCTTGTTCCAAGTATTGTACCTATACAGCTCATCTAACAATGTAACGTAAGTTTCTAGTCCCTGAAAATTATTATTACAAACCATTTAGGATATAAAGAAATACAGGTTAATAGTCACCTGTTACAATCAAACTTGTAGTCATGTTAGGTATGTTCTCAAGATGAAACAGATATATTTTAGATAGGCAAGTGGTCTTCAAATACTTTAGAGATCTATAGAATAGGGCATTTACGATGTTTTAATAACAAGTTTTTTTTGTATGTGTGTGTGACAATGAGACATGTCTGCTCCTGGCAGCACCAGTCTACTTCAGAGAAGATGATGGGCATCAAAGAAACTCCATATGGAGTTTACTTTCTTTGTGGCAAAAGGTAGTCACTGGGCAAGAAACTGCCCTTGCCTCAATTGCTGACAGTATGCTGTCCAAATTGGACAAGCAGGACAGAAAAGAAATTGACTGCAGAACTTTGCCAAGACAAGGTGGGACAGTCCTTCAAAAATCCTGGTTTTTATTGATAGGACTAATTAGGATTGCTTCAGATATTGTCATGATTCAGCTGTTGTTTTTTGTAATAGAAGGAGAATTCTGGTGAGTGGTTTTTCATTTCCTGTTGTAGAATATTAATTTAAGATGAGTTACATTTGTTTATGCTGTGGAACATTTGGTTAATGATGCAAAGATGTGTTGCATTCCTTTATGTTGTATTTGTTTAACTCAGTGAAGCTGTGTTACTTTGCCTGAAAACACCTGATGGTCTAATAAAGAGCTGAACGGCCAATAGCAAGGCAGGAGAAAGGATAGGTGGGGCTGGCAGGCAGAGAGAATAAATAGAAGGAGAAATCTGGGAGGAGGAAAGAGAAGAGTGAGAGAACAAGGAGAGGATGCTAGGGGCCAGCCACCCAGCCACCCAGCCACCCAGCCACCCAGCCACCCAGCCACCCAGCCACCCAGCCACCCAGCCACCCAGCCACCCAGCCAGCCGCGGAGTAAGAGTGAAATTAAGATATACGGAAGTAAGAAAAGGAAAAAGCCCAGAGGCAGAAGGTTGACAGGATAATTTAAGTTAAGAAAAAACTGTCTAGAAACAATCCAAGCTAAGGCCAGGCATTTATAAGTAAAAATAAGCCTCCGTGTGTGTATTTATTTGGGAGCTGGGTGGTGGGCACCCAAAGAGTCAGAGAGCAAAAACAACAAAACAACATTTTCCGCCGGGCGGTGGTGGCACACGCCTTTAATCCCAGCACTCGGGAGGCAGAGCCAGGCGGATCTCTGTGAGTTTGAGGCCAGCCTGGGCTACCAAGTGAGTTCCAGGAAAGGCGCAAAGCTACACAGAGAAACCCTGTCTCGAGAAACAAAACAAAAAAACCAAAAACAACAACAAAAAAAACCCACAACATTTTCCTTTTTAAAAAAAGATTTATTTTTAATTATGTGTTTGTCTATCTGTGGGTATGTACAAATGAATGTAAAGGCCAGAAGAGTGCATCAGATCTTCTGGAGCTGGAATTATAGACAGTTAGGAGCCGCTCAACATGGGTGCCTGGACCCAGGTTCAGATCTCTCTCTCTCTCCAACCTCCATAAATGGTTTTCTTTGCTTCTCAGCAGGGGGTCAGCCTGTAGGCCTCTAGCATCTTCTCTACTTGGTGAGATTGAGAGACATACAGTTGTCCTTTCCCTTTCTTCATAGGACGGCCTAGTGCAATTCTGTTGCCCAAGCTGGAGATGACCAATGTTGTTAGGGAACACTCAGGAGACCAGGCCTGTGAGCATCCCTCACAGAAGGGGAATAAGGGATAGAGAGCCTCATCTGAGGGTCCAGCTACCACTTCCTGTTTGCCTGTGCACAATCCTGCCCTAGCTGCTCATGGTCTATGAAAGGGTCGAAGGCTGACTGGTGTTGGAATCCCAGTGATGAAGCTTTCATGAACCATCACCATGCTGGGGTGGGCTTCTCAGGTGATACAGGTGCCTGAGTGTTGTGGAATATTACTTAAACTATGTAAAGATGCATTACATTTGTTTCACCTTGCCTGCCTAAGGCACCTGATTGATCTAATAAAAAACAGAACAGCCAATAGGTAGTGTGTAGAGGAACAGACAGGGTTGGTGGGGATTTAGGCTTAAAAGGAAGAAAGAATGAGGGAGTAGGAGAGGGAGATTCCTGAGGTCAGCCAGCTAGGCAGCTGCCAGACAGACAGAGCCAGAGTAGTAGGACATACAGAATGAAAAAAGACCTGAGACAAAATATAGATGAAGAGAAACAGGTTAAATTAAGTTATAAGAGCTAGCAAGAAACGAGCCTAAGCTAAGGCCAAGCTTTTTTTTTTTTTTAAAAAGATTTATTTATTTATCATGTACACGGTGTTCTGCCTGTGTGCCAGAAGAGGGCGCCAGATCTCATTGTAGATGGTTGTGAGCCACCACGTGGTTGCTGGGAATTGAACTCAGGACCTCTGGAAGAACAGCTAGTGCTCTTAACCACTGAGCCATCTCTCCAGCCCAAGGCCAAGCTTTTATAACTAATATTCTGTCACCGTGTCATGATTTGGGAGCTGCCACACCTGAGTCACCTGTGCCCCTGGAAGTCCCCCCAGTAAACTCACTTGTTTATCAGGCTAGACTTGGGTGGAGTAACTTCTTTGGTCTGTCAGTGAACTGATGTTTCTGTATATTGATTAGGAAAACACAGTGGATGTCCTAGGTGTCTTTTTCCCCCCACAGGGAGATGTAAGGTGCTTTCCGGACAGAGCTTGTGGGGCTCAGATGGGAGAAGAGCCTGGGGCTGAGGCGAGGGCCTGGTGTCCAGCTGGCTGTATACTCTGACTTTTCTGCATCACCCATTGAGTATTTTGTGCCTCATTTTCTCAGGGGCTGGGTTGGGTAAGGCTTCTGATTTGTGTGGAAACTAGGCCTGGTCTGGACCTGAGTGACAAGGAAGGAAGAGAAACTATTATATTTTATGAATATTTCCTCATACCAGGTGGTTTCCATTTCTCGTGTACTCTTTCCTATACCCGAGCACAGTATTTATAGAGGTCCCAACTTCTGGCAATGTGCAAGTGCCGAGCCAAGGGAAGCCTAGGTACTGAGAAGCTGTCTAGATAGCCGGGCATCAGTGTGAGTGGGGAAGTCCCCAGTGCTTCAGGAGCAAGGCCAGCTGGTCCCTGGCAGGTCCCATGCCCCCGTCCCCTAGGAGGGGCAGACATTGTGTAGGAAGGACCAGGGAAGTGAAACAGTTCTGCTTTGGCTTTGCAGTGCTGGAGATGGAACCCAGGCAGCCAGGCAACTAGGTAAGCTCTGCCTCTGAGGCACACTGCCGTCCCCAGAATCCCAGCAGTGCCTGCCCCACGCAGTCCTGCCTGCCTTACCATGATGCAAAGGACGAGGGGAGAGGCCCTTCAATCACATTTCAGTGGCTAGGGTAGATGGAAGCGGTGGGGCAGGGAACAGGACATACTGCCGTCGGAGTCAGTCTGAGAGCCTGTGCCTGCAGCCGCGGGCAAGATGGCCCTCCACGTGTCCAGCCGCACAGCCTCCTTGTACTCTCAGGTCACGAGGCTCATCTGAAAGCCTTCTGGGCAGCTGGCTGCTCTGGCTTACTTACCTGCCCTATGGTCCTGGCCGGCTTTCTTAAGGTTCTTTCTTAGAGCAGTTATCACACTGCCTAAGCCCTTGACACAGTTCCTTCACGGCAGTGGGGAGTGGGGAGCCTCTGGCTGCTAGCTGGGGGTCAGGGGGTCAGGGGGGTCAGGCCTCACTGGTGCTAAGTTCAGCTTCACTTACCTGTTTATCCAAGGTCCAAGCAAGCCTTGGACAGGATATTCCAATAACACAGTACCCTGACACAAATGCAAAAGAAAACCATAGGAATAGGAAAGGTGTCAGTACTCAGACATTTATTACATCATAAAAAGTCCATTGGTGTTATTTTCCATATGTACATGCTCCTGTGGGTAGACCCCCCATCAAGTCCTATCTGTCCACCTTCCATGGTGCCAAGCAACTCCGAACTGACCAACTATTTGATGAAGGAAGAAGAACTGGAGGAGGTGGCCCAGGGCTGATGGGACTGGATGGAGAGAGGGACAAAGTGCAGAGTGGCTGGGCTTGGCTCTAACCTGGCAGGGCACACGGCAGGCACCGCAGGGTTGGCACAGCAGGGTTGGCTCCATGCCTCCCCAGGGCTACCAGGCTGAAGGCCGAGGCCACGGTTATGCCTGGGTCACTCTCAGCTTGGAAGCTCAGGAATGAACAGTAGAAGAGAGTCTCGAAGCCCGAAGTGGATCCCAGCAGGGACTAGAAAAGTTCTCACTTCCCCCATCAAGAAATAGCAACAGCAGCTTGCTTTGGGCCTGAAGATGTCTGTGGCCCTTGAAACCGGAAGCGGTGCCTGGAACGCCCGGAAGTGATGGTCCTGACCTCCAGGGACCTGCCTTAGTTGACTTCAGAGGTGGGGATAGGGTCTGTAGGACGGGGTGTGGACAAGAGTGGCACTGGGGAGGTGGCCTCGATGAGTGCAGGGTTGAGGATGATGGGCAGAGTCATGGGTGGCACTCCCACCTGCAGCGGCGAAGTCAGGGGCTGTAGGATTAGAGGGGGCTGGCCCAGTGGGGGAGGTCCCTCGGGGGGAGGACTCAGTCTGCTGGGGCTGGAGGCCACCGGCGATCCCGAAGAGCTGCTGCTGGCGGCTCGGGCAGCCTCAGGCTTCTCTGAGTCTGTAAGGTGAACAAAGGCGCCGGCTGCACTCACACTCGCCGGCTGCACTCACACTCGCCGGCTGCACTCACACTCGCCGGCTGCACTCACATTCGCCGGCTGCACTCACACTCGCCGGCTGCACTCACACTCGCCGGCTGCAGTCACACTTGCCAGCTGCAGTCGTCACACTTGCTGGCTGGCAGGAGACCCTCAAGAGCTCCCTCTGTCCCTCCCCCCTCCTCTCAGGTGAAGCTGGAACCTACTCTTTTTTTTTTTTTGGTTTTTCGAGACAGGGTTTCTCTGTGTAGCTTTGCGCCTTTCCTGGAACTCACTTGGTAGTCCAGGCTGGCCTTGAACTCACAGAGATCCGCCTGGCTCTGCCTCCCGAGTGCTGGGATTAAAGGCGTGCGCCACCACCGCCCGGCGGAACCTACTCTTAAAACTCACGTCATGTAAAAAAATACATTAAAACATAAATAAAAAAATAAAACGAGTTTCCATTTAGCCTCTAAATACAAACTCTATTTATAGACTTGGTTACTGAATGATGTAAGGTGTAACGAAATGCATTCATCTGTCAATATAAAAACCCACAACTCATTTCAGGACGCAGCTTCTTGTCTCTACCTTTTGCTCCTTCACTGTACCCCTCCCTCAGTAGGTCAGTTTTGGTCTGGACGTTGCATGCATTCCTGACAGAACTTTGTATAGTAGCGCAGCCCTCTCCTCCCAGCCTAGAGAGTTTATCACAGGGTAGCTGGTCCTGCTGTCTCCACTGGAAAGCAGGCAAACAGGATTCTCTCACTGACTTCTTCCCAGGCTTCCAGCCACGTCACAGCAGTAATCCTAAACTGCCCCGGGCATCTTCCTAGACTCACCAACCAACCATCTCTGAGGAACTCACCACAGGCCCCCACTTCTGAGGGTATCTCTGGGGAAAGTGGATGGCCGGGTATCCTGGGGTTACCAGCAGCAGGAGTCAGGTGGGTGGAGGCCAGAGATTTTTGGCTGTGAGGTTCCGTGGGCGTGGGGTCTGGAGCAGAGAGTCCAGATGGCAGCACTCAGTGCTTTCTTTCTCTCTCGCAGGGTCCTGGCTACCCACCAGCCCTCCAACACACCCCTGGGAACAGGGTCGCAGGTAGCTAAGGCTAGCTTCACATGTACCCCAAGATGGTGTAGCTGGATTCTCCTGCCTTCAGCTCCTAAGTAATGGGGGCTATAGGTGTGTGCCACCATGACAGTGCAAAGCTATTACTCTGTCCATCCTCCAGTGGACAGAGAAAATGAAGCTTGAGGATTCCTTGTGAGATCAGACCAGATCTTACCCTGGATGACGGTCTGCTTGAAGAGCTCATCACGTAAGTGTGGCAAAAAGCAATCAATGCGCTCCCAGGTAATCTCCCAGAGGGCAGAGGGACTGCCTCCTCTTGAATCTGCACTGTGGAAGATCTCTGCCGTGTCCATCACCAGGAGCATGTTCTTCAGAGACTCAGGGATTGCTTCTGACTGCAGGCAGCAGTGGGACCAGGGAACAGGAGAGGTAAGTTGGAGGCAGCCATGAGGGGCAAACAGCAAGTCTTCTCAGCATGTGGAAGAGGAAGTGCTCAGTGGGAACTGGGTCAAGGCAGAACATACCAGCAAATCACTGGAACCTGCATGCATGTACTTGTCCATGAAGTCTAGGATGGTGAGCCACAGGGCAGCGAAGGTGGACAGTGACAGCAGTGGAGACAGGTGCTGCAGGAAGACCTAGAGCCCACCAGCCAGCCCCTTTCAGCCAAGGGGAGTGGAGAGCTTCTGTGGCCCTCTCCAAAGCCAAGGGAAGCTGGTTCCAACTTGCAAATATTCAATCAGAGGTTCCTCTGAAATCCAGACACCCCCCCCCCCCCCCCCGAGTCCCTGGGCAGCCTCAACAGCTGGGGTTCTGAGCACTTACATGTCATCTTTGGGCCCTATGAGAAAGCCTGGCTTCTCTATGGGAAAACGCAGGCAGGGGGAGAGGGAGTGGATGCAGGGTGGTGAGCAGTACCTTTGAGAGCAGTGTGGAAGCCCTCATCCGGGTCTCCTCCATTCCACCCACATCTGCAGGGCTGATATTTTCTAACAGCTTGGTCAGTAGAGGAAACAGCACCTGGTAGGTAAACATCCAATGTCAACTGAGCCCAGTCAGTTGGGCAACTTTGCCCCAGGGAAGCTGGGTCTGGGTGGATGGGCATAGAACAGCAGAGAAGATCTGATGCTGGTGAAAGGCAGGAGCTCTCGGGTTGCCTTTCTGCCTTATGATCTGAACTTTCTCTGGAGAGCAGTAAGCAGCCGTACCTTGTTAAAGCAGGCCTCCCATTCCAGGGCATCTAGCTTCTGTAGGTCATGTACCAGAAGTGCTCGCTGCAGGTACGTCAGGGCCTGCATCCGCACCTGGCGCCGGGCGTCACAGCACAGGCAGGCAATACCTAGAGTGAGAGCAGGTCAGGATCTTCCAGGCATTGGTCTGGTGCTCCACAAGCTTCAATGTCACCTGTCCTACCTTGCATCCTTCCAAACCTTTACTCCAGGTTTACCTTGTAATAAAGGGCACCAGCAGTGGGCCCAGAGGGTGCGTGAGTCAGCGTCAATCTTCCGGCCCCCGGACTCCAGGTGGCGCTGCTCCTCTGCCCATGAGCTGTAGATGGAGGCGGCACGAGTGTGCAGGGTGTGCATCAGATCCAACAACTGGGATGACAAGAGTGTAGGATGTGACTAGGGCTGTTGTGCTGGGTCCTTCCCTCCCTCCCCAACTACCCCTGACGGGGTCTTCAGGGGACCCTCAGCACAAGCTAGGCCATAGTCCACTCCTCTCACAACATCCTCTGCTTCAACGGGAGCCCCCTGCTCTAGTCCTGGGGGTGTCCCTCAGAGGAAGGAAGTCAAGAGTAGAAGATATGGACACTGAGACCTAAGATCCTGACGTTACAGTGAGAAGGGCACTTTCCAGTTTTGAATTTTTACAATGTATTTATCTTTATGGTGTTTTGTTTGTGCACTGGATCCCTGGGACTGGAACTATAGATGGGCTGTGAGCTGCCGTGTGGGTGAGGGAACCAAACCCAGATCCTCTTTACTGCTGAGCCGTCATCTCTCTGGCTCCAAGAACGACACTTTCAATCCTACTTCACACTGCTGATGGAGTTACTTTATTAACCTCATTACAATAAAAACACTTATTTTGTTTGTGTGTGCACACGCCACAACATGTGTGTGGAGGGAACGTGTAGGACACGGCTCTCTTCCCATCATGTGGGTTCTGGGGTTGACTCAGGTCACCAGCCTTGGCAGCAAGCACCTTTATCCACTTGAGCCATCTCCTGAGTCATGGCAATTGTCCTTGTTAATCTCATCTGGAGCTAGTGAGCTGGCTCAGCGGGGAAAAGTACATGCCATGCAAGCCTGGCACCTGAGTTGGACCCTGGAGCCCGTGCGTAGGTAGGAGAGAAGCAGCTCACAAGTCCTCTGACCTCACATGCATGCCATGGCGCACATGCTCACACACAATGAGAAACTTAAAAAACAGAGCAAACCTCAGACTCAAAGGTTTCCATGGCCAACAGATCATGGCCACATTTTTTTTTTTCATCAGTTTTCTTTTTAAACAAAATTAATCCCCCATGTCCCCCCCAAACAGGGCTTCTCTGTGTAGCCCTGGCTATCCTAGAACTTGGTCTGTAGACCACACTGACCCTACTTCTGCCTCCCAAATGTATTTACTCTGTTTTTTTTTTTTTTTTTTTTTAAGATTTAATTACTTTTATACTGTATGGGTATTTTGCCTGCAGTATGTCTGTGTACCATGTATATGTAGTGCCTACAGAGGCCAGAAGAAGGCACCAGAGTGCCCTGAACCTGGAGTTACAGATGATGTGAGCTGCCATGTGGGTGCTGAGAACTGAATCTGGGTCCTCTGGAGGAGCAGTCAGTGTCCTTAACTGCAGAGACACCTCTCCAGCCTCCAAATGAACTTATTCTTAGAAATTTAGGTGCACATGTGTGCCCATGTGACTTCAGGTACACCACGTGTGCACAGGCGCCTGCAGAGGCCAGAGTGTTGGACTCCCTGGAACTGGAGATGATGACAGCAGTTCCAGCTATCTGATGTGGGTACTAGGAACTGAAGCTCGAACTCACAGATGCATCCGCCTGCCTCTGCCTCCTGAGGGCTGGGATGAAAGGTGCGCCACCATGCCTGGCTTTTCATCATCTTTCTAAGGCTATTCTGAAGACAATTGCTTCTCCATTTATCTAGTCAGATAAAGCCAGCCTGAACAAGCAATAACTATGGAAGGATAGACAAAATGCTAGAGATGTCGCTGCCTCTAGTAAGGGGAACTCTGGCTGCAGATAGGAATAAACGGAAGCTCAGTCTTATCAATCCATCTTTTTATATCTTCTGAACCTTGTATCATGTGCACATATTACATAATAAATAAGTGAAGTCTTTAAATACATAAATTGAACTAAGGGTCTTCTTAGAATTCATGCTATGCAAGAATTCTACCACTGAGATAAATCCCCAGCCCCCAAAATATTTAATTTAGTGCCAGGTGTGATGGCACACACCTTTGATTCTGGTACACAGGAGGCAGAGGCAAGGCAAGGAGATTTCTTGAGTCTGAGGCCAGCCTGGTCTACCAGGGAGTTCCAGGTGAGACCCTGTCTCCAAATGATCAAGCACACTGTAAGCAAAGACTTTTATAGATGGTTTTGGATAAGGGGAACACTGTGTGGGGGGTGGTTGAGGGGATGGGCAGTACACACTGGGTATTTCTTCTGGGTTCTGACTTTCCCTGGAACCGCCCAAGCTCTGAGTCTCAGGTGCAGAAGAAGTAAAGGGTGCCATACTTACGTCCTGACTGACCTGTAAAGACACCGTATGGTAGCTGGCAGGCACGCCTTCATCCTCCTCCTCATCACTATGTCCACCCCGAGTGGCATGCTGGTTGGAGGTTCGGGGTCGCCGAAGCATTGAACCCTCCTTGGGTTTCTTCTTGAAGCGGTTCCCTTTGCTGTCATATTTGTGACTCTTGCCACGTTTATCCTGGGACTTGCACCCTGAGCAGAGCCAGACTTACGTCACCTTCCCATAGCCTTAGGGCAAAGATGCCCTGCCTTTCTCTCCTCTCCACCTGACCCCAACTGTCCCTTCAATAGGTGACTTACCACCATTCAGACTGGCCTCTACGAAGATGCGGAGAGTCTTGACGCAAAGCTCGAAGTTGTCAGGGGTGATGTGAGCAGCATCACGAACAATGAAGGACAATGACTCCACACACTTGAGCAGGGACTTAGTGTCGTGTGGTCCCAGGTCCAGGCCCACCGTGAGGCTGTACTGATTAACCAGGGGGGAAGGGCCTGGCCTGCTGAGCCCTGCTCCAGCTCTGGGGGTGTCAATGTCATCCTTCCCCACCTGTAAAATAGACACGATACAAGTTGGGGCCCCTGTTCTAAGCGGCCCCAGATGTCTCCCTGAGAACCCAGAATCCTTCTTACAAGCTTAGGATGGTAGCAGACTCACCACTAACCAACCACTGTTGACCATATCGGCATCTGTGGCTGATCGGTGTATCCTGCCAGGCCTGCCGTGGTCAGTGTAGACTTCCGAGTCGGAAGTGTAGCCTCGGTCCAGGCTGACATCGTTTTGATGGTAGGATGGGAGCTCGCTGTCTGACTGCGCTCCTATAAGCCAGGCAGGGAAAGGCAGAATAAGAGCAGAGATGGGACATAACAGTATAACAGATCCTGAAGAAAGGTGCTGAGGCCTGGCATCTTCTCTTATGCCTGGCTTACTTTTGGTCTAGTCATTAAAGGGTGAGGCCTGGATATCGTCTCTCTCTTGACCAAATAGGGCAGCAAGCTTTGGGCTTCTGACAGCAACTAACAGCAGCTGTTAAGGACAGGTGGTGGCACAGGACATAGGTTTCTGTAAGATGGTCTTCAGGACAGCGGAAACTTGGCCTCACAGCCTTCTGTACTGCCTACTTGCCTTCATGCTATCTAGCCTGTGGGTAGCCGATACACACAGGAAGATCTGGAGGCAGATGGCTGAAGCCAGGTGTGTTTAATCTGCGGAACGTAATAACCTGTGTTTTGTTTTCCCACAGCAGCTCCTGGGTCGTAACTGCTTATCTGCCAGTGAGCATCTTCCCGGGAAAGGGCATACCAGCATCAGGAGCATCAGCCCTGGCTGTGGCCTGTAGAGCATCTGGAGGCTTCACGCCTGATCCAATGCACTCCAGCAACGTGAAGAGGGTGGCCCAGTCATCACCCGAGTGGATGTTGGCTGCATTGGTCTTGAGGAGTTCATGGAGCCCATATGCAACCTGGTGGCTGACTCTGGACAGCACGCTGGGCTTCATGAGCAACAGAATGCGCAGGGAGAGCAGGACCTGGAATGGAATGGGATAGGGAGCAGAAAGTGGGACAGACGTAGACAGAGTTTCCTGACTACTCATCCCCATTGGTTATTTAAGCTAGTGAGGGGACTGGCTTGGTCTCAACTGTTGCTGATCTGGTCTTGTCTTCTTTTCTTTTGGAGTACTGGGAATTGAACACAGGGCCTTGCATGTATTAGCTAAGTACTCCACAGCTAAACTACACCCTTGGCCATGCTTCATTTTTTTATATTGGTATTTTTATTAATTATATGTTCACACATGGTTGTAACAACACATAAAGAGTTTCCAATCTATTCCAAAGGCAATATGATACTGACGAAGTATAACATGGCAACAAGGACAGAATTAGGAACAATCTACTTGTTCCCCAGGCTTCCCCTAAGTTTACTTGAATTCATGTGAACTGTGTGTGCACTGAGTTCCACACAATTTCATCACTGTGTAGGACTGTCTGTCCAGAAGCTCCTACACCGTGGAAGCCACGCTGCTCCTTGACAACCACTTTTCCAATCCTTTCCTCCCGTCCCATTTCCAGCCCTTAGCAATCTGTCCTCAACTTCCAAAATCCTGTGAATTCCAAAGTGTTGTCTGAATGGAGTTATCCTTAAGCCTGGTCTCTCCCACCTGGAGACCTACCCACGTCTATCTTTACACATGGGGTCTGTTGCTCTGAGTTGCTGGAGAGCACTCCACAGTATTTTTGTACCGGTTTATTCTTTTACTCCAATCATCAGGCTGACTCCAGCTTCTGACTTTGATGAATGCAGCTTCAGTGAACATTTACATACATATTTAAAATTAAACTAAGCTCTCATTTTTTCTGGGATAAATGCCCACAAGTGTATTTTCTGGGCTGTATGGTAAGTGAATATTCAGTTTTATAATAAACTGCCATTAGAGTAGCTATATTATTTTTTAATTCCCACAAGAAATGTATGAATAATCTAGTTTCTCTGTATCCTTGCCAGCATTTGGTATTATCACTTTTAATTTTAGCTATTCTGGTAAGTACATAGTGATGTGTGTTATTTTTGCATTTTCCTAATGGCAAATGCTATTTCATGGGCTTATTGGCCATTTGTATATCATCTATGAAATATCTCTTTCTTTTTTCCATGTTTGCATTTTCATACTGGACCTTTCTCAAGTAATGATTTGTAAACATTTTTTTTTTTTTCTAAGACAGGGTTTCTCTGTAGCTTTGGAGCCTGTCCTGGAACTCACTCTGTAGACCAGGCTGGCCTCAAACTCACAGAGATCCACCTGCCTCTGCCTCCCGAGTGCTGGGATTAAAGGCGTGCGCCACCACCGCCCGGCCTAGATTGAAAGTTTTGAGCATTAGTGAAGTCTGGTTTATCAAGCCTTCCTCTTATAGACTGTGCTTTTAATATCAAGTAAAAAAAATTATCGGGCTGGGCATGGTCGGTGGTGGCATACACCTTCAATGCCAGTACTCAAGAGGCAGAGACAGGCAAATCACTGTGAATTTGAGGCTAGCCTGGTCTACATAGTGAGTTCCAGGCCAGCCAGGGCTATACAGTGAGACTCTATTTCAAAAAAATGAAAAACTAAAAACTAACTAACTAACTAAGTCTTTAGTCATCTCATGTACCTATGTCTTTACAGAGCTGTTTTGTAGGGACATACAAATGACAACAGAGAGTAACAGCCACTTGCTGGGGGGCAGGCACCCCAGTCTTCCAGTCACTGCTCTTGGCTTCCTGTTACTCTCAAGCTCTTTCGTCACTGAAGATGCTGTACAGTAACAAGAGCAGGAGGGGCTTATTTCTCTTTCTGTCCTTCCTAGCTCCACTCTGTAGCTGGAGTGTAAACACGGGAGGGGAAAGAAGAATTAGGGCTATGCACAGAAGCAAAAGAAGCTTGTTTCAGACTGTGACAGGGTCCAAAAGGAGAGATGTGAGCTTGAGTCCCTCCAGGATGGAGCAGTATTTGTGTTCAGGCTTTTGATTAAAAAAAAAAAGTATGTAATAAACCAACAAACCACATTAGAAATACTTACTTTTAGATCCTAAGATTTTTCTCCTATGTGTCTAAAGGTTTTACAATATATATATATATATTTTTTTTCTTTTCATTTTTTAGATCTATTATTTTGTATGTATGAGTGTTTTGCCTGCATGTTTGTTATGTGTACCATGTACATGCCTGGTGCCCAAGGAGTTCACAAGAGGGCACCATATCCTCTGGAACTGGAGTTACAGATGGTTGTGAGTCACTATGTGGTGCTGGGAACCAAACCCAAGGCCTTTGCAAGAAAAGCCAGTGCTCTCTACTAATGAGCCATCTCTCCAGTCCCTCCACTATGTCTTTAAAATTATCATCTGTTTAATTTTTCTGAAAATAAAGGTTTAAGTCAAAGTTCACTTGGGAGATTGAGACAGGAATATGGCCAGCTTGGGCTACATAAAAAGACCTTGTCTTAAAATCAAAACCAACCAAACAAAAAAACCCAAAGTGAAACAGCCACAAACCATTCAGTTGAACACATCTGTGTGAGTCTATTTCCAGATCATCTATTTGTTCAATAGCTAATATTTGTCTATTTCTTCATCTATACTATATAATTTAAAAATTGTTTATTGTTTATGTGTATGAGTGATTTGCTTGTATGTACTGATTGTATGTGTGTCTGTGCACTAATGCAGTATTTACAGAGGCCAGAAGAAGGCATCAGATGTCTGGAATTGGAGCTCTAGAGGGTAGTTAGCTACTGTGTGGGTTGCTGGAGGTCCAACCAGGGTTCATTGGTAAAGGAGCCAGTGCTCTTAACCTTGGAGACATCTCTCTAGCCCCCAACCTACATAATCATTACTACAATGAAGTTAGTTTGTTAGTTTGTTTGTTTGTTTATTTATTTATTTATTTATTTATTTATTTATTTATTTAATTTATTTAATTTATTTTGGGTTTTTAAGACAGGGTTTCTCTGTGTAGTTTTGCGCCTTTCCTGGAACTCACTTTGGAGACCAGGCTGGCCTCGAACTCAAGAGATCCGCCTGGCTCTGCCTCCCGAGTGCTGGGATTAAAGGCATGCACCACCACCACCCGGCTACAATGAAGTTTAATACTGGCTAGAGTGGCAGACTATGGGGTGCACAACTGTAATCCCAGCTTAGGGAGGCAGAGGCAAGAAGAGGGAGGCCATCCTGAGATACAAACTAGACCCTACATCAAAACAACCCATCAGGGCTATACAGTAAGACTGCCTCAAAAACAACAATAAACCTAACCAACAACAAAACCCAGGCTGGTGAGATGGCTAATGGGTAAAGACACTTGCTGCTATGCCAAGCCTGATAACTCGAGTTATATCCCAGGAATGCAAGCTGTCTTCTGCCTTCCACATGTGTACACATCTACTTACTCATCCATGCAAATAAATAAAAATATTAATATTTTATCATTAAACAATTATTTTATCATTAATTTTATTATTATTAATATTAAAATATTAGTAACAACAACAACAACAAACTAGATAGAATATTCATCCCATTTCATTCTTTGTCAAAATGTTTGGCTATTGTAGGGCCTGTGACTTTCATTCTAAATTTTAGAATAAGCTCCTCCAGGTCCACAAAAATCTTTGCTGGAATATTATAGAAGCCGCATCAGCAGACGGTAATGGCGCACGCCTTTAATCCCAGCACTCAGGAGGCAGAGGCAAGCGGATCTCTGTGAGTTCAAGGCCATCCTGGTCTACAGAGAAACCCTGTTTCAAAAAGCCAGAAAGAAAAGAAGCTGCATTACATATGTATATATTGGTCAAGGGAAGAACTGACATCTGAAATGTATTGAGTCTCCTAATAATCCATGGTATGGCCTCTTGATGTATTCAGAAGTCTCTGATTAACATTTTGTAAGTTTTTTTTCAAGACAGGGTCTCACTATGTAGCCCCTAGTTGGCCTAGAACTTGCTATGTAGACATGCTGGCCTTGAACTTACAAAGATCTGCCTACTTTTGCTTCCTGGCAAGAGACACTTGCCATCAGGCCCAGTTGCATTTTCTAGTTTTTAGCATATAAATGCTAAATGTTTTGTAAGGTGTCTAAGAATTTCACTTTATTTGGAGTACTTGTAAGTGGTATTGCTTTTATGCTTGTTCATTTGAGACAGGGTCTTAAATAGCCTAGTTTGCCTTTGAATTGACTAGGGAGCTGAGGATGGTCTTGAACTCCTAATTCACCTCTGCTTCCACCTCCCAAGTGCAAGGATTAAAATCCTATCCTGCTAGGATTTCTGTGAATTTGAGTTCGAGGCTGGCTTGGTCTACAAGTGAGTTTCAGGGCAGTCAGAGCTAGACAGGGAGATCCTATCTTGTAAACAAACCAACCAACCTGTGCTGCCAAAGTCCTGCCCGACCCCCTCTCCTTGTTTTTTTAAAGTCAGGGTCTCACTCTGAAACTCATGATGTAGTCCAGGTTGGCCATGATCCCCTGGTGATCTGTCTAGCTCCTGGATGCTGGTATCATATAGGTGAGTGACCATGCCTGATTATCTAGTGTGAAATTGCAGCACTTTCTATCTATCTATCTATCTATCTATCTATCTATCTATCTATCTATCTATTGAATCATCTCTATCTATCTAATCATATCTATCTATCCATCCAAACATCTCTATCTATCTAATCATCTCTCTCTATCTATCTAATCATATCTATCTATCTATCTATCTAGTCATCTCTATCAATCAATCAATCAATCAATCTATCTAGTCATCTCTATCAATCTATCAATCTATCTATCTATCTATCTATCTATCTATCTATCTATCTATCTACCTACCTACCTACCTACCTACCTACCTACCTATCTATCTATCTATCTATCTATCTATCTACCTACCTACCTACCTACCTACCTACCTACCTACCTACCTACCTACCTATCTATCTATCTATCTATCTATCTATCTATCTATCTATCTATCCGAGGCAGAGTCTCTCTACACAGCCCTGGCTCACTATGTTGGCTTCAAATTCAGAGATCTGCCTGCCTCTGCCTCCCAAGTGCCAGGCTGGAATTGCTTTTTTAAAAGACAGGGTCTATGTGACTCTGGCTGGCCTCAAATTCATAGAGATCTGACTGTGGCTGCCTCTGCCCCTGGGATTAAAGGCATACACCACCATGTCTGCCTGAAACTGCATTCTCCTTCTCCTCTTCTATGTGTGTTGCCTACATGTATATACACGCACCATATGTGTACCTGGAACCTGCAGAGGTCAGAAGAGGGTATTGGATCCTCTGGAATAAGATTATGGATGGTTGGAGCCATCATGTGGGTGTTGGGAACTGAACCCAGGTCCTTTGCAAAAGCAGCAAGTGCTATTAATGGCTGAGCCATCTCTCTAGCCCTGAAATTACATGTCTTAATTTCAACTTCCATATGTTCATATTATCATGTGGAAGTATGGCTTTTGCGTGCAGATCTTAAGTCTTGTGACTGTTGAACCTAATTGTTGTTCAGTACTAATTTTTTTTGTTTTTTGGTTTTTCGAGACAGGGTTTCTCTGTGTAGCTTTGCACCTTTCCTGGGACTCACTTGGTAGCCCAGGCTGGCCTCGAACTCACAGAGATCCGCCTGGCTCTGCCTCCCGAGTGCTGGGATTAAAGGCGTGCGCCACCACCGCCCGGCTCAGTACTAATTTTTTATACTTGAACCATGGGATCTCACCCTTAGGGTTCAAAGTGTAAGAATAACAAAATTCAACCCCCTGCCTGCAGAACAGATACAAGATGAAGGTACTGCTAGAAAAGAGCAGCAGCCCAACCCTAAAGCAGAGTTCATGGCTAAGGCCATTCCAGGCTCCCCCTCAATGCCACCTGGCAGACTGTACCAGCCCTGAAGCTAGTTCCTGGGCTAAAGTTCCAGGGGACTGAATGTACTTTTTGCCTTGGGCCATAGCTGACACTGTGGCTGTAGTGCTTGCACTCTTGCCCACCGTCCTGCATGCACTTGCTTACCTGGCCACTGATCTCTTCTCTCCGGAGCAGCCGAATGGCTAGGCGTAGCAGCCCTACCACTGCCCGCTCCACAAGGAAGCAGAAATCTTGTGCCTGAACACACAAGTGGTATAGATGATCTCGAACAGTCTGCCATACACAGCCCACACGGTCCCTAAAAGTCATAAAGGGTAAGGACAGTATCAACTGGACAGGCCACTGGGTAATAAGTCACCTAGGCCTTTCATAGTTCACTGGTATTGTGCCCTAAGCAATCAAGCACAAGCTCCTCCCTTCTGCTCAGAGCTTCACGTGTTTCTTGGTCCCAGAGGCCACCCAGCAAGGTGGCTTTCAGCCTTTTGGCACAAGCTCAGTATGAAGTCTGCCTAAAGACTGCCCTCTCCTACCTGTTCTCCAACACGATCCTGAGCAGCATCTCCAGACAGAAAGCAGCATCTTCCTCATCATATGTCTCTTCATCTGGTGTCACTGAGACCAGAGCCTAGAGGGAGGGCAACAACAGGGAAAGCAGCCATGGAAGAGAAGCCAGCCACTGGCTCTGTCCCAACAGAAACTGAGGCCACACCACTGCCCCGGTGCCTCTCAGACCTCTTCATCTTCTACCTTCATGAGCTCCTGAAGTGATTCCAGCTGGAGGAACTTGCTTTCTGTGATCATTTTTTCTGGGTCACATTGCTAGAGGGGACACATGAAAGAGGGGGTTTATAACAAAGGCTATAGGGAAGAGAATTTCCAAAAGTCAGGGAAAGAGGGCAGAATTGTCTTTGTTACAAGCCCTAGATGTTCACAGGGTCACATCTTTCTAGAAGGAAGGAGTCTAGGGTTTCTCATGAGAGACAGATAGGCAGTTACCTTGATACAGTCCAAGGCCACTCTCTTGGCCTCCTGGTTCTCTGTAGATGGGCCCCGTACACTAGACTGCTCAGGGCCACTCAATGTCAGCCAGCTCACAAAGCTAAGTACTGATGACTCTCCTCTGTAGGAAAAGGATACATGTCCTGGTGAGCTCTAACACTCTGACTACCTCCTCTCCCAAGGCCCTCAACCAGTGGGGCTACCCTGACCGGTTTGATGGCATCTCCTCTCGCTGTAGAGAGATCTTGCCATTGGGATCCACAAAATCTTCTACCTGGAAAACAAATCAAGAGTAATTTATTTCTAGGGGTTTGGAGAGATGGCATGTATTGCTATCGCAGAGGACCTGGGTTTAGTTCCTAGCACCCACATGGTGGGTTACAATCATCTATAACTCCAGTTCCAGGGAATCTGATACCCTCCTCTGGCCTCCATTGGCATTAGGTATGCATGTGGTGCATATACATATATTCAAGCAAAATGCCTATACACATAAATCTAAAAAATAATGAAAAGAAGTGATGGGGCATAGTAGGACATGACTGTAATCTCAGCTCTTAGAAGGCTGAGGCAGAAGCTACATAGCAAGTTCGAGACTAACCTAGATAACTTAGTGAAGCCTTGTCTCAAAAAAATAAAAATTTCTTCCAGTATATCATTTACATCCCTTGTGCTCCCTGGCCCAAGCAACGTTCTCTGGATTTCTTCCCATAAACAGTCCATATACTACTGTGTCCCCTCCAAGAGGTGATTGGCAATGGCTTCTAACAGCCTTCCTTTACAGCTTCTCTCCAAGATCTGCAGTACTACATTGGCGATGCTCCTAGTATAGAGCTGTTCTACACAGAGCACAGGAAGCTAGGTCTCTGTCTTAACGCTGGACGTTCTATCAAGAGTTACCTCCACAGAGTGGTCCTCAGTCTCATCTGCTGCACTACACCGACAACTGCCCAGGCCCAGGACCAAGGCTATGACCTGGCCTGCCCCAACACCCACCCCATCTATGATCTGCCAGAGCACATGAAGGAACCCGACAAGCAGACCCCAAACTGTAGGGTCTCCACAACACAGGGCAACAACAGGATACCCAAGAAGAGTCCTAGTGAAGGCTTAGCATCAGTGGTGTAGCAGAAACCAGAGGCCTCGGGACAGACCAGTGACTCTCTGCAGTGAACACTTGCAAGTAAAGATACATGGACAAAGGGGTTTATGGCGTGACTCACTGTGTCACACTGCAGCTTCCATAATGAGATCTTTTTAAAATTTTTTCTTTTTTTTCTCTTAAATTTTGTTTTATTTTGGTGGGGTGGGTGCAGGGGTGGAGGGTGGATGTGAAAGGATGGGGAAACGAATGGGATCAAGATACATAATGTAAAGGACACATAGAATAAATTAAAAAAAAATTACCTCCACCATAGCCTTGGGTAAAAGTTGGGCTCGGAAGAGCTGCAGCATAGCCTCCATGATATTCTTCCAGCCCTCCCGAAGGATGTCACCATGACGATGGGCCAAATGGAATACTGTCTTGGCTGCAATGTGGGCTTTAGGGTTGCTTCCAAATACACTGGGCAGGTTCTCAATAGACTGGAAAGGCGGATGTAAAGAGGCTTAGGCTTGGTTCAGGTCTGGGAAGGAGGCTCGTTCAAGTCTCTGCCTATGGTTCCCTCACAGTTTTCTGCTACCGTATTAGTGGGAAAGGTCAATCTGATGAAGGCCTTTCCTATGGCATCTCCTCCCTGATCCCATTACTTGAGGCGACACTATTCTCCTTCCAGAACTTACAAGATAGAAGTGGCCTAAGCTTGTTCGAGAGGGTATACATGATGGGTGCAGCCTCCATGGCTGAGGCTTGCTCTCCTTTGGGATTCTAAACCCACATAGTTCCTGCTCCAACTCACCTCACTACTGAGAGCTGTGAACTTGCACAGAGAGATGATGAGATTGTCAAACACATCACTGAGGCCATAGTGGGCGGAGATCATGGCACACTTCCTGTAATGTCACCCCCATGACAGAAACAGTCACTGGAAGGCCACTCAGCCCTCCCAAATTCTTAAGCAACTTTCTATTGATTCTTCCCCAATGGGTCAAAGAAAGAAACCTTTAACCCCTAATCTGTTTAAGACTGAGATTTCCCAGGCTCCAGCCTCCCTCCCAAAAATCAGGAGACATCCCATTCTGAGGAAGTAAAACCAGGAGTCAAAGAGGCATGGGGGCAACCCGTGTTAACTCGGTGAGATGAAGGATATGAGACCGAGGCCAAAGCTGGGCTACCTGAAGCCTGAGATGGCTTTCTGGACGATGGTCTCCTCAAGACTTTTATCAAAGACATAAGAGAGAGCAGCAATAGTGGGGCCCCAGGTCATAGTGAAGAGGTCAAGGTCGTAGCTGCCAGGAGGTACACGAAGGAATATGCCCTCAGGGGTAGCCCCTCGATGAAGCAGCACACTCCACACATAGTTCTCACGAACCAGACCTGTCTGTTCCTCAGGCATCACGATTTCCTCATTCCTGTCAGAAGGGAAAAGAAGAACTAAATGCACTCCTGTGAACATGCTACTTCTAAACTAAGAAAAGGGGTTTCACCTAGACAAGTATCTTCCATTCATATGAGGTTATCACAACTGCAGCTAAGTGATCTGTTTCCACCCATCACTGGGGCAAGGGAGAGAGAGTGAATGCATTCATAATCTCACAGTCCCATCTCTAAGCCTTCAGCTCTCACATTCTTCCTGCGTAGGGGGCATAAAGTCCTCCTTTTCTGATTCATTATAAGGAACTAACCATATGAACATGGTGGCACATATCTCTAATTCTAGCACTTGGTAGGCTGAGGCAAGAAGATCAAGAGTTCAAAGGTCAGACTCAGCTACCAAGCAAGTTTGAAGCAATCTTGAGCTCCATGAGACTGTCTCAGAATACTAACAAAAGAACTAAGTACCCTGTCTCTGACTCGAGGCTTACCCTCTAGTGCTGGTCATGTCTCTACAAACCAGAGAACGCATTTTGTGAGCTCTCCAAGAAAAGCAGGGAAATTTGGTTTAGGAAATAGGGTCATGCTACCTCACTTAAGAGAAATAGTTTGGGCCGGGCGGTGGTGGCGCATGCCTTTAATCCCAGCACTCGAGAGGCAGAGCCAGGCGGATCTCTGTGAGTTCGAGGCCAGCCTGGACTACCAAGTGAGTTCCAGGAAAGGCGCAAAGCTACACAGAGAAACCCTGTCTCGAAAAACCAAAAAAAAAAAAAAAAAAAAAAAAAAAAAGAAAAAAGAAAAAGAGAAATAGTTTGGACTGGAGATGTAGCTCTGCAAAGAAACACATTCCTAGCGCCTATGTAAACCCTGGGTTCAATCCCTGGTACCAACCATGTCTGTAAACACACGTACACACAAGAGAGCCAATTTGTATAGACCCTAAGTTTGGAATCCTAGAGTCCCATTATTGTTCAGGCTTCTTTAAACAAGAAATGAGTTGTCACAGAGGAGGCTGCCTAGCTAAGTCTCAAAGCTAAATCCACTACAGTCTGATGTGACTCTAAAAACAGAAAAAGGGAGCAATGCATTTCTCCTTAACAGAGATGTACACTACTCTCCACATATACTCACTTGATGGCATGGTACATGTCCTCCAGGACGTCTTGCTCAAAGTCCTTGCCTCCATTCACACCTTTTAGGTTTTTTCGAAACTCCTAGAGATAGGACAGTACGTTTTCCCTGTGTCAATGCTGTACACCACCCAAGGAACTCCTTAAGTCTGTGACAGACAGGACTTTGGAAACAGTTAAGTGAAAGAAACCCTTCTCCATCCCAGTCCCTCTTCTGAAGGGGTCAGCACTCCCTGAGTCTCTTGACGGAACTCTGTCCCCATACAAACTGGAAACTTCCCTTATCTTTCCTGCTACTTTTAAAGCTGTACTGGCTCTTCTCTGTCTCGGTTGGAGTCCAAGCTTACCTCCAGGGTCATGGGTACATTCTGTTTGCGAGCGTTGTGGTTATGTTGGTCAGTGTTAAGCATGATGACAGCATAGGCCAGGGCAAAGCAGGCATCGCTATTGGCAAATGGGGAGCCATTACAACTCTGAAAAAGCCAAGAATCCATCTGTGTCAATGCCCTTTTCTGGCCAATTCAATCCTCACTACTACCAACCCACTGGTCAGTGATGGTATACAAGTGGCAGTATCACCCAGGAAAATGGCCAAGTTCTTGCCAAATCTTTAACAGCATGGAAAGCCCACCGGAGTGGAGGTAATAGCTGAGGTTTTTGGCTGAGGGAACAAAGAGGCCCTCAAACTGATCAGGACCCTTGACTGACTTTCTGACACTAGACCTACCCTCCAGTGCTCTGTGAATGCCTCCAGCAACCTGTGAATAACTGGTGCTTCCCCGGGCAGACGGAAGGCTTCCAGGTAGAGCCGCAGAGCTTCGTCAAGTCGCAGACCCTGAAAGCTGAAGGTGCTACAGAGAGAGGAAACAGAATGAAGAGGCTGGAGGCATGGAAGCTGCACAGGTCAAGCTGTTAGTCTTCCTTAACCCTCTCTTACTGGTCAACCTTCTCTTACTGGAACAGAGGAGGTTGATGGATGTGGCAGAGGAGTGGTACAGCCTGGTCATTGCTAACAAAATCCCTAACCTAAGCACTTACCACATTAGCAAAACTCTTGTCTAGACACCTCACCTCTCAGAACCCTGCTCCAGGCCACTTGGCAGTGCTTTCCATTGGAACAAAGGGAGGGGCTCCTAAAGCCTGCACCCCTTTCAGGTTCAACAGATAAGTATAATAGAAAGAGGCAAGAGTATTATGTGAGCTGGTCATCAGCAGGAACTGGAAGAGACTTCCTCTGAGGGAAGAATGTCCTGTCACTCAGACAGCTCCTTCTTCCTTTCTCCTTTCCCCATATCTCTTTCATCTTGTGAAACTCAGGCATGCTAAAGGACCACACCATCACCGAGTGATAGATATCCCAATCCCCACACCGCTTATTTCTTCCTCACCTCACAAAACTCTCCAATAGGTCAGTGTTTTTGCGGTCACTCACAAACTCTCCAATCATTTTCTTGTCTAGCCGAGGGTTCTCTCGAAGCCACTGGGCCACCTCTGTGTTATCCATGGGAATGGTGAGGAGGCCTTTTTCCTGTAGAAACTGGATCCCCTTTTTTGGTTTTTGATTGAACTGCTCTGTCCCAGTGATCAGCAGCTAGAAGACAAAGACTAGAGGCATCAGAAGTTGCTGTGCCCTGAAGTCAGACAGGCAGGCAGGCAGGCAGGCCAGACTCTAGTATAGACTACAGCTGGTCCCCTAAAGAGCTTTCTGAGTGCTCCAGATGACCAGGACAACCTCCCTCCTCGAATGAGAGGTCAGAGAGACAGAGAGGAGGCAGACTGGTGAGGTCTGCACTTCTACAGCCATCTCTGGTATCTACGGACAGCCAGCATCATATTACAGCCGGGTTTAGAGTCCCCTTCCTTTTTGGACTGCTTTGCTTCTAAGGTCCTGGGTTTGAAGGACAGGGCAGACTAACTGTGATCTCTTTGCTTCCTGTATGTCTAGTCACAGACCTGCAATCAAATACATTTATCTGACAATAAAAGAAAGAGAGGATTAACTAGAAGTTTTTATGTTAAGAAAACCAAAAACGCCGGGTGGTGGTGGCGCACGCCTTTAATCCCAGCACTCGGGAGGCAGAGGCAGGTGGATCTCTGTGAGTTTGAGGCCAGCCTGGGCTACAGAGTGAGTTCCAGGACAGGCTCCAAAAGCTACACAGAGAAACCCTGTCTCAAAAAAAAAAAAGAAAACCAAAAACTTCCTACCTCCAATCAAGAAGCTATTTACAACTGATACCTGCTATTGCTGGGGAAGGGAAAAAAGACAAGAGAAAAAAAAAAGTAACCAGGGCAATAAATGATCAGAATTTTCTTATCCTTTCAAATGAAGAAAAAAAAGTAAACAGTTATTTGTACTTTATCAATTCCCTTTTATGACCAATCACCATGCGAGACCTGGAGATGATCAATATCTTTTGCTGACCCAAATGATCGTAGCCTTCAGAGCTTCTGTCAGCACCACCAGGAGTATCTGGCTGATGACTGGAGCAGCTTTGCTCAGGGGCCAACAACAGTATAGCCTGGGTGTAAGGAAAGGAGCAGAAGTCGCTGCATCCCAGAAAAACTAGACACTAGCTTGGAAGCTGTCTAAGGAGCTGCTAAAATCATCCTCATCTCATCTTTTGGGACAGAAACCAGGTCTACAGAGGACACCCACACAAGGGTTGTATGTATGTATGTACCTTTTTTTTGTTTTTAATTTCAATTAGTTCCCGTGGATCTGGCAGAAGACAGGAAAATCGAGGCGGCTTCCTGGTAAACTTTTTGTCAGCTAGGAATGGAAGGAGGAGGGAAACCCGTAAGATCTTTCCCAAGGTTACTGATACTCTTCCCAGTAAAACCAGAGTAGTCTCAGAAATTTTCTTCCCTGCAGTCTCCCACCTGCTAGAAATCCTACCTTTTGGGGATCTGCTTTCTTTCCTTTCTCTGGGGTTTAAATAAGGGGAAGTGCTAGGGCTCTTTCAGGCATGCCCTTAGGCCACTCAGTTTCCCCATGCTTCCTACTCCTTCTCTCTAAGCCCTCTAATGAAGGAGTTGAGAGTCAAGGGTACTGAGCACTGACCCCCAAAGTCACCAGCTTCCTCCACATCATTGCATCCTGGCTTCCCATGTTCTGCTGACAGCCATCCTCCACTTGGAACATGAAGGCCTAGGGCATCTGAGGCCATGCCTGTGGCTTTCCCATCACTGGCTGCTTTCTCAGCTGGTAACAGGAAAAGATATGAAAACTTATGGGTAGGAAGTCAAGCAGTACTGAAGAAGAAGTTGAGTCTCAAGCCAAAAAGAGCTGCATGTTCTTATACTGGGTACCAGCTCTGACAGGGCAAAGTCAAGACAAAGTGAGGAGGGTAAGGGGGGAGGAGAGGGGAGAATGAAAGGAGAGGGAGGGGGGGAGAGAGGGGAGGGAGAGAGAGAGAGAGAGAGAGAGAGAGAGAGAGAGAGAGAGAGAGAGAACACAATAAGAGATGCTTCTAACTATTGTTAGTTTCTTGGGTGCCATCCACTGCCTCATAGCTGGGTCTGGCTGTCTCCTTCTTCTCTTGCTGGGTGAGGGTGTTGAGGACTTTGGCCTGACAGTGAGCCTCAGTGCTGTCAATCACTGTCAACAGGGCATCAAGGGACAGCAGGTGTGTTGTGTAGAGCTGACCAGACACAGGAAAGGCATTCTGGGAAATAAACAGATCTGTTAAGACTTGAGGTTAGAATAGGCTTCACCTGATTATTTTTCCAAAAATCCAAAAACTTAGGCCTTCTCCATTGCCCTTACAAAATGCCTTTCTCCTTATTGTCCCCATCTCTGACGTGCCCCTCTCTGTACCACCATCACTACCATCGGGAACATTTCCTTGGTAGTTTCTAGAGGCCAGTAACAGTGCTCAGCACCTTGGACAGCAGCTTAGTGAGGTCTTCGAAGAGGTTGGAGCAGTAGTAGTCACAATCGTAGTTGATGTAGAGCTCGGTGACAAAGCTGGGGATGCGCCAGAGCTGCACGACAGCCTCCAGGGCCATTTCCTTCATCTCATAAGGCATCTTGGGGTTTTCAACAGTGATGATCTCCATAAGCTTTTTGATGTACATCTGTCAAAAACCCAGTGACAACCGTTTGGGTAGGGCAAAGACAGGAAGAGAAAATTGGACAGGAACAACATTAAACAGGAGGTAAAGGCCCACTCAAGAGGCATACACTGAGAGACACCAAAAGTCCTCTAGCCTCAATAATACATTCCCCTCTCTGCCTCCATGATGGGGGACAAGGCTCTCATTCCTGTTCCCAGTCCCCTGGAAGTTGTCTTTTGTCCGTGTTTGTGTGCGGTCTACATGAGTCCTACCCTAATCTTACATTGGTAACTTAGCAGCAACGCTGCTTTGACTTATAAGAACTCCTCGGCAGAAAAGCTGTCCCATTCATGGTGAGATTACCTGCCAGTCCTCATATTTGGACTCTCACACTTTCTTTTCTTCTTCTTCTTCTTCTTCTTCTTCTTCTTCTTCTTCTTCTTTTTTTTTTTTAAAAGACAGTTTTGCTCTGTAGCCCAGGCTGGTCTTCAACTCACAGCAATCCCCCCGTTTCAGCCTCCTAAGTGCTTGAATTACTGGCATGAGCCACCATGCCCAGCTGTGGGTTTTCCTACATTATAGTCAATCAGTTTTGTCTGGGATCCTCTTAATTATTCTACTACATTGGCTAGTATGACACAAAGACACAAATTATAGAGGCCAAAATACCCTCTACAGGAAGCTCATAAAGATCTATCTCCACTGCTCTTCCAGGACCCAGGTTCAATTCCCAGCACCCACATGACAGCTCATGACTGTCTATAACTACAGTTCCAGGGGACCTACACCCTCACACAGGCAAAACAACAATGCACAATAAATAAACTAATTAATTAAAAATAAAAGATCTATCTCTAGAGATGGGCCTTCTTGGACCTCCCCCACTCTCTTGGTGCCCCGACACACTATTCCCAACCCCCCCCATTGTCATATCGCAGCCCCCAACTTGGGCTGAGACACCCTGCTCAACCATAGGCCATGCCAGCGGCCAGAAGTCCAGGTAGGCCCCCTGCCAATGGATATCCCCCACTCTCTTGGTGCCCCCCTCACTCTATCCCCAGCCCCCCTCTACCTTCTTGTCACCGTGTCCCAGCCCCCAACTCAGGTGGAGATACTCTGGTCAACTAGAGGCTACACTGGCCACCAGAAGTCCAGGTAGGATGTCTGCCAGTGGACCTCCCCCATTTTCTTGGTGCCATACTACACTATCTTTAATCCACCCCCTCCTCATTGCTGTGTCCCAGCCCCCAACTCGGGCAGAGACTGCCTGCTTGACCAGAGGTCACAGCCCTAGCTCAGGTGGTGACCTGCTGCTCAACCACAGAAGACCAGAGAGGAAACAGAAACCAAGGAAGGAAACACCCACCCAACAAAGACACCTCAGAAATCAGCACCTAGACTTATAATCATCCCAAACCCAGATGCCTAGATGCCAGCATAAGAACACAATCAACAACAGCCAAGGCAATATGTCTCCACTAGAGCCCAGCTATGCTACCACAGCGGCTTCTGAATATTCCAACACAGTTGAAGCACAAGAAAAAGACCTTAAAACCAACATTATGAAAACAGAGGTCTTTAAAGAGGAAATGAATAAATCCCTTTAAAGAAATTGAGAAAAATAAACAAAAAATTGGAGAAAGTAAATAAATCCCTTAAAGAAAAACAAGAAAAAACAAACACTTGAAGGAAACAGATAAAACTGTTCAAGACCTGAAAATGGAAATAGAAGTAATAAAGAAAACACTAATTGAGGGAATTCTGGAAATGGAAAATCTAGGTAAGTGAACAAGAAGCTTATAGAGGCAAGCTTCACCAACTGAATATAAGAGATGGAAGTGAGAATCTCAGGCGTTGAAGATATTGATAGAAGAAATAGATACATTGGTCAAAGAAAAGGTTAAATCTAAAAAATTCCTGACATAAAACATCCAGGAAATCTGGGACACTATGAAAAGACCAAACCTAAGAATAAGAAGGAATAGAAAAAGAATACCAGATCAAAGGCCTAGAAAATATTTTCAACAAAATCACAGAAGAAAATTTTCCCAACCTAAAGGAGGACATGCCTATTGAGGTACAAGAAGCTTACAGAACACCAAATAGACAGGATCAGAAAAGAAAGTCCTCTAGCTACATAATAATCAAAACACTAAACATACAGAACAAAGAAAGAATAGTAAAAGCTGCAAAGGAAAAAGAGCAAGTAACATATAAAGGTAGACCTACCTATTAGAACTACACCCAACTTCTCAATGGAGACTCTAAAAGCCAGAGGACCTGGATAGATGTCCACAGACTCTAAGGGACCATGGATGCCAGCCCAGACTACTATACCCAACAAAAACTTTCAATCATCATAGATGGAGAAAACAAGATATTTCATGATAGTCAAATTTAAGCAATATCTATCTATAAATTCAGCCCAATAGAAAGTACTAGAAGGAAAACTCCAACCCAAGAAGGTTAATTATATCCATGAAAACACAGGCAACAAATAATCTCACATCAACAAAACCAAAAGAAGGGAAGTAAGGCCGGGCAGTGGTGGTGCACGCCTTTAATCCCAGCACTCAGGAGGCAGAGCCAGGTGGATCTCTGTGAGTTCGAGGCCAGCCTGGTCTACAGAGTGAGATCCAGGACAGGCACCAAAACAACACAGAGCAACCCTGTCTCTAAACCCCCCCCCCAAAAAAAAAAAAAAAAAAAAAAAGAATAGAAGTATACACACACACCACCACCACCACCACCAGCAGCAGCAGCAGCAGCAGCAACAGCAGCACTACCAACAAAATAACAGGAATTAACAATCATTGGTCATTGATATTTCTCAGAATCAATAGACTCAATTCCCCAATAAAAAGACACAAGCTAACAGAATGGATGGGAAAACAGGATCCATCCTTCTGCTGCATACAGGAAACACACCTCAACACCAAAGATAGACATTACCTCAGATTAAAGCATTGGAAAAAGATTTCCCAAACAAATGGACCTAAGAAGCAAGCTTGTAGAGCCATCCAATATCTAACAAAATATATTCCAAATCAAAAGAGCTGGAAATGGTGGCAAACACATTTAATCTCAATACTCAGGAGGCAGAGGCAGGCAGATCTCTGAGTTCAAAGCCAGCTTGGTCTACAAACTGAGTTCCAGGACAGCCAGGGCTATTACAGAGAATGGGGAAGGACATTTTATACTCAAAGGAAAAATCCACCAAGATGATGTTTCAATTCTTAACATTTATGCCCCAAACACAAGGGCATCCATGAATGTAAAAGAAACATTACTAAAGCTTAAATCACACATTGACCCTCACACATAGATAGTGGGAGACTTCAATTCCCTACTCTCACTAACTCTGGACAGGTCATCCAGACAAAAACTAAACGAAGAAATACAGGAGCTAACAGACATTTTAAATCAAACGGACCTAACATATCTATAATACATTTCACCCAAACACAAAAGAATATACCTTCTCAGCACCTCATGGAATTTTCTCCAAAACTGACCACATACTCAGTCATGAAGCAAATCACAACAGATGTAAGAAAACTGAAATAACCCCCTGCATCTATGGATTAAAGATGGATATCAACAACAACAGAAACAACAGAAAGCCTACAAACTCATGGAAACTCAACAACTCTCTACTGAATGAAAACTGGGTCAAGACAGAAGTAAAAGACTTAGAGTTCAATGAAAATGAATGAATAACACACCCAAACTTATGGGACACAATGAAGCAGTGCTAAGAAGAAGAGTTCATAGCACTAAGTGCCTACATAAAGAAATTGCAGAGATCTCATACTAGCAACTGAACAATACACCTTAAATTTCTAGGTCAAAAAGAAGCAAGAACATCCAAGAGGAGTAGACGGCAGGATAATAATTAAACTGAAGGCTGAAATCAATAAAATAGAAGCAGAGAACAATACAAAGAATCAAGAAAACAAAGAGTTGGTTCTTTGAGAAAATCAACAAGATTGACAAACCCTTATCCAAACTAACTAAAGAGAGAGAATATACAAATCAACAAAATCAGAAATGAAAATGGGGACATACAACAGACACTAAAGAAATCCAAAGAATAATTGGGTCATACTTTAAAAGCCTGTACTCCACAAACTGGGAAATCTAAAAGAAATGGATAATTTTCTCAATAGATACTACTTACCAGTTAAATAAAGATCAGATAAAAAATTTAAATAGACCTATAACCCCAAAGAAATAGAAGCAGTCATTAAAAGTCTCCCAACCAAAAAAATCCCAGGGCCAGACACTTTTAGCATAGAATTCTACCAGACTTTCAAAGAGGAGATAACATTAATACTCCTCAAATTATTTCACAAAATAGAAACAGAAGGAACATTATCAAACTCATTTTATTAGGCCACAGTCACCCTGATAGCCAAACCACACAAAGATTCAACAAAGAAAATTAGAGACCAATTTCTCTCACAAACACTGATGCAAAAATACCTAATAAAATACTCCCAAACTGAATTTAAGAACACATTAAAAAGATCAACCACCATGACCAAGTAGGCTTCATCCCAGAGATGCAGGGATGCTTCAATATATGAAAATCAGTAAATTTAATCCACCATATAAACAAACTGAAAGGAAAAAAAAAACCACATGATAATCTCATTAGATGCTGAAAAGGCCTTTGATAAAATCCAACATTCCTTTAGGGATACAAGGGATATAACAAACATAATAAAGGCAATTTACAGAAAACCTATAGCCAACATCAAATTAAATGGAGAGAAACACAAAGCAATTCCACTAAAATCAGGAACAAGACAAGGCTGTCCACTCTCTTCATATTTATTCAATTTAGTATTTGAAGTTCTAGCTAGAGCAATAAGACAACTGAAGGAGACCAAGGGGATACACATTGAAAAGGAAGAAGTCAAAGTAACGTTATTTGTAGATGATAAGGAGTACACATAAGCAACCTCAAAAATTCTACCAGAGAACTCCTACAGTTGATAAACACCTTCAGTGAAGTGGCAGGGTACAACATTAACTTGAAGAAACTAGTAGCCCTCCAATATAAAATGATAAATGGACTGAGAAAGAAATCAGAGAAACAACACCCTTCATAATAGCCACAAATAATGTAAAATATCTTGGGGTAACTCTAACCTAACAAGTAAAAGACGTGTATGGCAACAACTTCAAGGATTTGAAGAAATTGGAGAAGCTATCAGAAGATGGAAAGATCTCCCATGCTCATGCATCATCAGGATTAACTAGCATAATGGCCATTTTATCAAAATCAATCTACAGATTCAACACAATCCCCATCAAAATTCTAACACAATTCCTTACAAACCTTGAAAGGGCAATATTCAACTTCATGTGCAAAAACAAAAAAAAAAACAGGATAGCTAAAACAATCCTAAACAATAATAGAACTTCCAGAGGTATCACCAGCCCTGATTTCAAGCTGTAGTACAGAGCTGTAGTAATAAATCCACATGGTATTGGCATAAAAATAGACATACTGATCAATGGAATCAAATTGAAGACCCAGACATAAATCCACACACCTATGGACACCTGATTTTTGATAAAGAAGCCAGGAAGACATAATGGAAAAAGAAAAAAGCATCTTTAACAAATGATGGTGGTCTAACTGGATGTCTGCATATAGAAGAATGCAAATAGATCCTTATCTATCACCCTGCACAAGACTCAATTCCAAGTGGATCAAAGATGTCAACATAAAACCAGATACACTGAACCTAATAGAAGAGAAAGTGGGGAACAGTCTTAAACACGCTGGTGCAGAAGACAACTTGCTGGACAGAACACTGCTAGTGCAGGCACTAAAATCAGCACTTAATAAACAGGACCTCATGAAACGAAAAAGCTTCTGTAAGGCAAAGGACACTGTTAATAGGACAAAACAGCAGCCTACAGAATGGGAAGAGATTTTCAACAACTTCACATCCAATAGAGGGCTAATATTCAAAATAAAAAACTCAAGAAATCGACATCAACAAACCAAACAATTCAATTAAAAACTGGGTACACATTAAACAGAAAATTCTCAATAGAGGAATCTCAAATAGGTGAGAAACATTTAAAGAAATGTTCAACATCCTTAGCCATCAGGGAAATACAAATCAAAACTACTTTGAGATTCACCTTACACCTGTCAGAATGGCTAAAATCATTAATACTATCATGCTACTGAGGATGTGGAACAAGGGGAACACTCCTCCATTGCTGGTGGGAGTGCAAACTTGTACGGCCACTGTGGAAATCAATTTGACAGTTCCTCAGAAAATTGGGAATCAATCTACCTCAAGACCTAGTTATACTACTCTTGAGCATATACGCAAAGGATGTTCCATCTTACCATAAGGACATTTGCTCAACTATGTTCATGCATCTTTATTCATAATAGTCAGAAACTGGAAACAACCTAGATGTCCCTTCACTGAAGAAAATGTGGTACATTTACATAATGGAGTATTACTCAGCAGTTAAAAAAATGACATCATGATATTTGCAGGCAAATGGATGGAACTAGAAAAAAAAATCATCCTGAGTGAGGTAACCCAGACCTAGAAAGACAAACATGGTACGTACTCATTTATAAGTAGAGATTAGCTGCTAAGTAAATGATAATCACACTACAATCCACAGACCCAGAGAGGCCAGGCAACAAGGAGGCTCTAGGGGGGACGCATGTATCCCCTTGGGAAGGGGAATATAATAGATTTTGTGGGTGGATCAGGGACTAGTAGGGATGAGAATAGGAGGGATCACGTGGTGGGGGTGGAGGCAAAGAG
Source organism: Peromyscus californicus insignis (assembly GCF_007827085.1). Classification (NCBI taxonomy): domain Eukaryota; kingdom Metazoa; phylum Chordata; class Mammalia; order Rodentia; family Cricetidae; genus Peromyscus; species Peromyscus californicus. The sequence goes on from NW_026294562.1 coordinate 15,964,290, forward strand.
TATAAGGAGAGCCAACTAGAATTGGAGGGCATCTGGGGGGGGGGGGCAATGTGGAAACCTAATGCAGTGGAAACTCCCTGGGATCTATGAGGGTGACCCTAGTGAAGATTCCTAGAAATGGAGCATGTGGAATCTGAACTGGCCATCTTCTGTAACCAGTCAAGGCTTCCAGTGCTGGGATTGGGACACCAACCCAACCACAAAACCTTTGATTTATATCTTTGTCCTGCCTGCAAGATGTGCTGGGACAATGGTGCAACAGAACTTGTGGGAATGGTCAACCAATGACCAGTCTAATTTGAGGTCCATGCTACGATAAAGAGCCCATGCTGGACAGCTCAGATAGCCGAGGGTAGAACCAAAGTGTCTGGGGAAAAAAAATCAATTAAGTGATTCCTAATGATGCTCTGCTATATTCATAGATCAGTGCCTAGTCCAGTTGTCAGAGAGGCCATCTCCAGCTTATGGGTGATGTCGCTCTGTATGCTGTGAATGTGTTGCTCTGATTGGCTGATAGAGAAAATGCTGATTGGCCAGTAGCCAGGCAGGAAGTATAGGAGGGATAAGCAGACAAGGAGAATTCTAGGAAGAGGAAGGCTGAGTCAGGAGATGCCAGTGAGCTGCTGAAGGAGCAATGTGTAATGGGACGCAGGTAAAGCCATGGAACATGTGGCGATACACAGATTAATAGTTATGGGCTAATTTAGGATATAAGAGCTAGCTAGCAAAAGGCTTGAGCCGAGGCCATGCAGTTATAATTAATATAAGCCTCTGTGTGTTTACTTGGGGGACACAAGTGGGAGAGATGTGTCCTGACGACCAGCAGGCCGGGACACAGGAAATCTTCCAACTATATCCAGCAGCTGATGGGAGCGGATGCAGAAACCCACAGCCAAACATTAGGTGGAGAGAGAGCCCAGGTTGAAGGTCTCTATCGGGTCTTTCACCTTGGAGATTAGAGAACCCCAAGGAAGAGGGGGAGAAGGAATTGTGGGAGCCAGAGGGATCAAGAACACTGGGAGAGCATGGCCCATGGAATCAACTAAGCAGGACTCATGGGGGCTCACAGAGAATGAGGCAGCAATTGCAGATCCTGGGTCTGCGCTAGGTCCTCTGAATATGTTATGGTTGTTGGCTTGGTGTTTTGGGGAGACTCCTGACAGTATGAGTAGGGGTGTGTCTGACACTTTCGTCTGCTCTTGGGACCCTTTTCCTCCTACTGGGTTATCTCACCCAGCCTTGATGTGAGGGTTTGTGCCTGGTCTTATTGTATCTTGTTGTGCAATGTTCAGTTGATGTTCCTGGGAAGGCCTGCTCTTTTCCTGGGGGAGGCAGGGAGTGAGTGGATCTGAGGAAGAGGGGAGAAGTGGGGAGAACTGAGAAGGGTGGAGGGAGGGGAAGCTGCAATCAGGATGTATTGTATGAGAAGAATAAATAAAAAAAATTTAAGGCAGAGCAGTGGCAGAGGCAGGCAGAGCAGTGGCAGAGGCAGGCGGAGCGGCCGCAGAGGCAGAGACATGGTCGTAATAAAGACCAGAAACTGAGCTATTACCCACTGAGGAGTTAGTGAAAACAAGGAGATTAAGAGCTTGGAACAGGGATGCCTTTAATCCCAGCACCCAGGAAAGGAGCCATCTCCGTGGGACGCAACCAGAACGGATACAAACACTCTGTCTGAGGCCAACCCAGGGCCTAGCTGCTGATCCTGTGAAACCCAACAACTTGGAGGTGTTGGTGAGACTACCCTACTAAACAACCTGCTCAGCTGAGATCCATTCCGGGAGAGGATTCAGAATCCTACAGTTTGCAGTCTGAGGAAACAAGATCAGCTGAGGAGTTGACTTGAGCAAAACGTGACCTGAGAACACAAAAGATGGCGCTACCCAGCCACAGAACCAGATCACCAGAATCATAAGCCTACACTACACTGACTGGGAACAGGTAAGCCCCCATCTCCAGACCAACAGATCAGGTCTCTAGCCCCTAGGCCCTACCCATTGGAGTCCCAGGGACCAGACAGCTACCTTACCCTGCTCCCCCACCGAAAAAAAAAAAAAAAACAAAAAACAAACAAACAAAAGAAACCCCAACCCCTACGAACCTAACAACCACTGAAACCATAAGCACACCCTGCACCAACTGGGAACAACTGCTCCCTGAGACAGAACCCACTAACACTGATTGGACTAAGCTGCTCCCAAAGAAACAGAGCCCAATAGCACTGATTTAACCAAGAACTCCTAGTGGACCAAGACTAACAATTAGAACAAGAGAGGCACCTTTAGACACAGACACCACCTATACCAAGCAGAGGAAGAGATGAGTAGACGCCAGTGCAAAAATACAGGCAACAACATAAAGACCTATATGACAACATTAGAACCTAGCGATTCTATACCCGCAAGACCCAAACATACCGAGGCAGAAGAAATCAATCCTAAAAATGACTTTAAGAAGATGATAGAGGCCCTTAAAGAGGAAATGAAAAACTCCCTTAAAGAGGAAATAAAAAATTCCCTTAAAGACATGGAAGAAAAAACAAACAAAAAATTGGAAGAAATCAAAGAAAGCCAAGAAAAAAATAATTAAACAGATGAAGGAAACAATTCAAGATTTGAAAATTGAAATTGAGACAACAGAGAAAACACAAACTGAGGGAATGCTGGAAATAGAAATCCTGACTAAACAAACAGGAACTACAGAAGCAATCATAGCCAACAGAATGCAAGAGATGGAACAGAGAATCTCTGACACTGAAGACACAATAGAGAAAACAGATTCGTCAGTCAAAGAAAACACTAAAGACAAAAAAGTCGTAACACAAAATGTCCAAGAAATTTGGGACACCATGAAAAGATCAAATCTAAGAATAATAGGGATAGAAGAAGGAGAAGAATACCAACTCAAAGCACAGTAAATATATTCAACAAAATCATAGAAGAAAACTTTCCTAACCTAAAGAAAGAAATACCTATGAAGATACAAGAAGCTTACAGAACACCGAATAGGCTGGATCGAAAAAAAAAAAGTCCCCTCGCCACATAATAATCAAAACACTAAATATACAGAACAAAGAAAAAATATTAAGAGCTGCAAAGGAAAAAGACCAAGTAACATATAAAGGCAGACACATCAGAATAACACCAGATTTCTCAATAGAGACTATGAAAGCTAGAAGGTCCTGGACAAATGTTATGCAGACACTAAGAGACCATGGATGCCAACCCAGACTATTATACCCAGCAAAACTCTCAATCACCATAGACGGAGTAAACAAAATATTCCATGATAAAACCAGATTTAAACAATACCTATCCACAAATCCAACCTTACAGAAAGCACTAGAAGGAAAAATCCAACCTAAAGAAGCTAAACACACCCATGAAAACTGAGGCAATAGATAATCCCATACCAACAAATATCAAAGAAGGAAAACGCAACACGACCACAAAAAAACAAACAAACAAACAAACAAACAAAAACAGGAATTAACAATCACTGGTCATTAATATCCATCAATATCAATGGTCTCAACTAACCTATGAAAAGACATAGACTAACAGAATGGATAAGAAAACAGGATCCATCCTTCTGCTGCATACAAGAAACACACCTTAACTTCAAAGACAGACACTACCTCAGAGTAAAGGGTTGGGAAAAGGCTTTCCAAGCAAATGGACTTAAGAAGCAAGGTGGTATAGCTATCCTAATACCTAGTAAAATAGACTTCAAACTAAAATCAATCAAAAGAGATCAGGATGGACATTATATATTTATCACAGGAAAAATCCACCAAGATGAAGTCTCTATTCTGAACATTTATTTCCCAAATACAAAAGCATCCACATTCATAAAAGAAACATTGCTAAAGCTTAAAACGCACATCAAACCCTACACATTAGTAGTGGGAGATTTCAACACACCACTCTCACCAAAAGATAGATCTACCAGACTGAAACTTAGCAAAGAAATAAAGGACCTAACAGATGTTATGACTCAAATGAACTTAATAGATATCTACAGAACATTCCATCCTAACACAAAAGAATATACCTTCTTCTCAGCACCCCATGGAACCTTTTCAAAAATTGACCACATGCTTGGTCACAAAGCAAATCTCAACAGATACAAAAACATTGGAATAACCTCCTGTATCTTATCGGACCACCATGCCTTAAAGTTAGATTTCAACAACAACAAAAATTATAAAAAGCCTACAATCTCATGGAAACTGAATAATGCCCACCTGAAACACCAATGAGTCAAGGAAGAAATAAAAAAAGAATTTAAGATTTCCTAGAATTCAATGAAAATGAAAGTACAACATACCCAAACTTACGGTACACTATGAAAGCAGTGCTAAGAGTAAAATTCATAGCTCTAAATGCACACATAAAGAAGATGGAGAAATCTCATACCAATGACTTAACAGCACAACTGAAAGCTCTAGAAGAAAAAGAAACAAACTCGCCCAGGAGAAATAGACACCAGGAAATAATCAAATTGAGGGCTGAAATCAATGAAATAGAAACCAAGAGAACAATACAAAAAAAATCAATGAAACAAAGAGTTGGTTCTTTGAAAAAATCAACAAGATAGACAAACCCCTAGCCAAATTAACCAAAAGACAAAGAGAGAGCACCCAAATCAACAAAATCAGAAATGAAAAGGGAGACATAACAACAGACAATGAGGAAATCCAGAGAATCATCAGATCATACTTCAAAAACCTGTAGTTCACAAAATTGGAAAACCAGGAAGAAATGCACAATTTTCTGGATAGATACCACATACCAAAGTTAAATCAAGACCAGATAAACTATTTAAATAGGCCAATAATCCCTAAAAAAAAGAAACAGTCATGAAAAATCTCCCAACAAAAAAAGCCCTGGACCAGATGATTTCAGTGCAGAATTCTACCAGACTTTCAAAGAACTAATTCCAATACTCTTCAAATTGTTCCACACCATGGAAACAGAAGGAACATTACCAAACTCTTTTTATGAGGCTACAATTACCCTGATACCCAAACCACATAAAGATGCAACAAAGAAAGAGAATTACAGACCAATCTCCCTCATGAACATTGATGCAAAAATACTCAACAAAATATTGGCAAACCGAATCCAAGAATACATCAAAAAATTTATCCACCATGACCAAGTAGGTTTCATCCCAGGGATGCAAGGGTGGTTCAACATATGAAAATCTGTCAATGCAATACATCATATAAACAAACTGAAAGAGGAAAACCAACATGATCATCTCATTAGATGCTGAAAAAGCCTTTGACAAAATCCAACACCCTTTCATGATAAAGGTCTTAGAGAGATCAGGAATACAAGGAACATTCCTAAACATAATAAAGGCAATTTACAGCAAGCCAACAGCCACCATCAAATTAAACAGAGAGAAACTCAAAGCGATACCACTAAAATCAGGAACAAGACAAGGCTGTCCATTCTCCCCATATTTATTCAATATAGTACTCGAAGTTCTAGCTAGAGCAATAAGACAACAAAAGGAGATCAAAGGGATACAAACTGGAAAGGAAGAAGTCAAACTTTACTATTTGCAGATGATATGATAGTATACATAAGTGACCCCAAAAATTCTACCAGGGAACTCCTACAGCTGATAAACTCCTTCAGTAAAGTGGCAGGATACAAGATCAACTCAAAAAAATCAGTAGCCCTCCTATATACAAATGATAAAAGGGCTGAGAGAGAAAGAAGTCAGAGAAACATCACCCTTTACAATAGCCACAAATAAGATACACTAACTAAACAAGTGAAGGATCTTTTTGATAAGAACTTTAAATTCTAAAGAAAGAAATTGAAGAAGATATCAGAAAATGGAAGGATCTCCCATGCTCATGGATAGGTAGGATTAACAAAGTAAAAATGGCAATTTTAACCAAAGCAATCTACAGATTCAATGCAATCCCCATCAAAATCCCAACACAATTCTTCACAGACTTGGAAAGAAAAATACTCAACTTCATATGGAAAAACAAAAGACCCAGGATAGCTTAAAGAATCCTGTATAATAAAGCAACCTCTGGAGGCATCACCATCCCTGACCTCAAGCTCTACTATAGAGCTATAGTAATAAAAACAGCTTGGTACTGTGCAGCATGAATCTTAAAGAGTCTTACTAATAAAAACAAACCTGGAGCCAGGTATTGGGGTGAATGCTGGAAGATCAGAGAAGCAGAACAAGCCACAGTCACCTCACCTCACCAATTCCTCAGCTGATCCCGTTTCCTCAGCTGATCCCGTTTCCTCAGACTGGAAGCCTCTGAGTCCTCATCCAGAATGAATCTCAGATGAACTGCTGCTCAAAAGCCTAAAAGCTTAACCAGCTCTAATTCCTGGTCCTCACACCTTATATACCTCTCTGCCATCACTTCCTGGAATTAAAGGCTCTTGTTACCACGCCTGGCTGTTTCCAATGTGGCCTTGAACTCACAGAGATCCCGATGGATGTCTGCCTCCAGAAGGCTAGGATTAAAGGTGTGAGTGCCACCATTTTCTGGCCTCTGTATCTAGTGGCTGTTCTGTTCTCTGACCCCAGATAAGTTTATTAGGGTGCACAATATTTTGGGGAATATATCACCACAGTACTGGTATAAAAACTGACATATAGACCAATGGAATCGAATTGAAGACCCTGACATTAATCCATGCACATAGGAACACCTGATTTTTGACAAAGAAGCCAAAAGTATACAATGGAAAAAAGAAAGTATCTTCAACAAATGGTGCTGGCATAACTGGATGTCAATATGTAAAAGATTACAAATAGATCCATATCTGTCATCATGCACAAAACTCAAGTCCAAGTGGATCAAAGACCTCAACAGAAATCCAGTTACACTAAACTTAATAGAAGAGAAAGTAGGAAGTACTCTTGGACGCATTGGCACAGGATATCACTTCCTAAATATAACACCAGCAGCACAGATATTCAGCTCAACAATTAATAAATGGGATCTCTTGAAACTGAGAAGCTTTTGTAGGGCAAAAGGCACAGTCAGTAAGACAAAAAGACCGCCTACAAAATGGGAAAAGACCTTCACCAACCCCACATCTGACAGAGGACTGATCTCCAAAGTATATAAAGAACTCAAGAAACTAGACATCAAAATACTGAACAATCCAATTAAAAAAGGGCTAAAGAGCTAAACAGAGAATTCTCAAAAGAAGAACCACAAATGGCTGAAAGATATTTAAAGAAATGCTCAACATCCTTAATCATCAGAGAAATGCAAATCAAAACGACTCTGAGATACCACCTTACACCTGTCAGAATGGCTAAGATCAAAAACACTAATGACAGTCAATGTTGGAGAGGATGCGGAGCAAAGGGAACACTCCTCCACTGTTGGTGGAAATACAGGCTTGTACAACCACTGTGGAAATCAGTATGGTGGTTTCTCAGAAAATTGGGAATCGATTTACCTCAAGACCCAGCCATACCACTCTTGGGCATATACCCAAGGAATGCTCAATCATACCACAAAGATACATGCTCAACTTTGTTCACAGCAGCACTATTTGTAATAGCCAGAACCTGGAAACAACCTAGATGCCCGTCAACCGAAGAATAGATTAAGAAAATGTGGTACATATACACAATGGAGTACTACTCAGCAGAGAAAAACAATGACAGCATGAAATTTGCAGGCAAATGGATGGAACTAGAAAAAATCATCCTGCGTGAGGTAACCCAAACCCAGAAGGACAAACATGGTATGAACTCACTCACAAGTGGATACTAGATATAAAGCAAAGAACAATCAGACTGCAACCCACAGAACCATGGAGGCTATATAGCAGCGGGGACCCTAGGATGATTGTGGCTTATAATAAGTTTTGGTTTTACTCAATTACTGGGCAAGCCTCAATGAAACATTTCACTATTAGGATAAGAATTTATACTGTATCAAGCTGATGATAGAAAAATAAATAAAGGAAAAAAAAAGAAAAAGAATTTTAAAATCTATCTCTACAGCACGATTGATAGATTGAGCAGGCCCCACTGATAATACCACACACTTCCCTGTTTTTGTTTTACTTCCAAGGTCAGGAAACTTACCTCTAATTGGAACTTGAGGTGCTCCCGCATGCTCTCAAAGAGTAAGAAGCATACTCGTAGGGAAGCAGCATACAGGTTCAGCCGCTCTACGCTGAGTAGCTGGGGATCAGAGAGTGAGAAGCCATGAGGTTCTGAGACTGAGTAGAAGTGAAGATACAGGAGAGCAGCAGCCCCGTGCAGCTGCCACAGAGGGCCTGTGTTCTAAGGGAACTCATTTGTTAGTGTTTCCTGTTGTCAGCTCTAAAAAGTGTTGTTTTACACTATTTGTTTGTGTGTAGGAGAGGGAGCAGGGACACACATGAAAGGTACAGCCCTGGTAGCTGCTCCTCTCCATCCACTGTCTAGGTCCCAGGAATCAGACTCAGCATGTCAGGCTTGATAGCACATGCTTTTATCCACTCAGCTATGAGGCTGGCCTGTTTCTTTTTTTCTGAGATAGGGTCTCATGTAGCTCAGGCTGGTCTCGAATTCACTATGGAGCTGAGAATGATCATTATCTTCCTGCCCTTCCCTCCTAGTGCTGGAGTATAGATATGGACCACCACATCTGGCTTTCCGACAGATTCTCGATTTAGCCGTTACTTCCTCAACTCCTTGGAGAGTTTTATTGTTACTTCTGGCCAAATGAAAGGGAGGTGGTTTCTCAGGATGATAATCATAGGGTTCTCTGGCTTCTCAGTCTCCAAAAATAACCAAGGTCTCTGAGCAATCACATCTTTTAAAAAAAATGATTTATTTATTTTTATTTTATGTATATTTGTGCTTTGCCTTGCATGTCTGTGTGAGGGTGTCAGGTTCCCTGGAACTGGAGTTACAGACAGCTATGGGATACCACGCGGTTGCTGGGAATCGAACCCAGGTCCTCTGAAAGAACAGCCAGTGGTTTTTTTTTTTTTTTTTTGGTTTTTCAAGACAGGGTTTCTCTGTGCAACAGCCCTGGTTGTTCTGCAACTAGCTCTGTAGACTAGGCTGGCCTTGAACTCACAGAGATCCGCCTGCCTCTGTCTTCTGAGTGCTGGGATTAAACCGCCCAGCTGTAGCCAGTGTTCTTAACTGTTGAGACATCTCTCCAACCCTGAGCAATCTAGTCTTACCTGGAAGAGGTGGCGACACATCTCATCCTTGATGAGACCCAAGAGGGTCTGGCACTGGGCTACAGGGGCTGACTCAAGAGCCACTGTCAGCAAATGCAGTCCCATGTGGATCATAACTTCTGAGTTGTGGCGGTCATGTGGATTTGTGAGGGAGATAAGGAAGCGAAAGAGCTCACGGATGCAAGGAAGACCGTAGGGAACCAAAGCTGTGCCTGGGAAGGTGGGACGAGAACAGGAACACTAAGATATATCCTGGCTGCTCAATAATACTTCGACCTGTGTCATCCAGAGAAAAACTCTGTGTGTGTGTGTGTGTGTGTGTGTGTGTGTGTGTGTGTGTGTGTGTGTATGGGAGTGCATGGGTGGGGGGGTGTCATATGCACATGTGGTGTGCGGGTGTATGTGCCTGAGCATGTGTATATGGAAGTCATAACAGGATGTCAGATGTCTTCCTTTTATCATTCTCTTTCATTGCCTTAAACAGGGTCTCTCGTTGAACTGGAAACTCACTTCAGCAAACTCTCAGGACCCACATGTCTGCATATCCAATGCTGGGGCATATGCAGCCATGCTTAGCTCCTTACATGGGTGCCAGGGATTTGAACTCAGATCCTCATGCTTGCAGAAAAGCAATCTAATCCACTGAGCCATCTTCCAGCCCCTATCTGTGGCAATTTCATAAATTAATTTCCTTCAAGGAGAAGGATCCACTACCCATCTCCTTTTTTTTATTTATTTTTTATTTTATTTTATTTTTTTCAGAGCTGAGGACCGAACCCAGGGCCTTGCACTTGCTAGGCAAGCGCTCTACCACTCAGCTAAATCCCCAACCCCCCACTACCCATCTCTTATTGGGTGAAATCTGAACCAAGGATTTTTGTTAAAAGTCCCAAGCTTTATACTGTTCCTTCTCTCTTCCTATAGTCTCCCAAAGTCCTTCTCTGAATGACTTAGGGAAAGGTTCCACCCACGCCAATAGTTTTATAGCACGATTCCATTTCCTGTATAGAAAATGGGACTCGGAGGTAGTAGTCACCTTCATCCAGGTTGGTCTAGGTTCAGAAAGTTTATCTGGTAAGATGGGGCAGATGATAGGCAGAGCCTTCCAGAGAGTACCTACCTTCCTTCTGGGAGGACTGGGTAAAGCGAACGCCCCGGGGATTGACATAATCCATGTCGTGGACAGAGGAAGAGGCCGAGGGGTCAGTAGGGGATGTGCACTCCTCTAGCACTTCAGGGATAGACTCCACCGATGCTGACTGGGCCTTTTCCACACGAGCCCCTCCCTGCTATGACCAGCAGCAGTCAGATACAGGAACAGAGATGAGGCAAGAACAACTTAGAATTTATTCCCTACAGTATATGTCTTCCAAGCTGCCTTCAGTGGACATAGATCATTGTTTTAGGAATCGATATAAGATGGCCCAGGGTCATCTGAGGCAACCCTGATCTTGGGCGACAGTACTCTACAGGTGCAAAAGTTTGCCCATGCTCAGCGTTTAGATGATTACCTTCCTGTAAAAGCCATCATCCCTCCCTGTTGTCAGATGCTCCCATACTGACACTGCCTTTTCACAGTGGGTCATGATGTGCGTTTTCTGGGGAATGGGAAGACTCCTGATCCCAACCTTCCTCCTCCTCTTTTTTTTTTTTTTTTTTTTTGTTCCAGGACAGAGTTTCTCTGTATAACCCTGGCTGTCCTAGAACTTGATTTGTAGACCAGGCTGGCCTCTAACTCACAGAGATCCACTTGCCTCCTAGGTGCTAGGATTAAAGACATGTATCACCATGCTTGCCCAACCTTCTTCTTCTTCTTCTTTTTTTTTTGAGCCCAATCTTCTTTTAAGACAAGGCTTGGGTTCAAAACCCAAAAGGACAAGCCAGTTTCTACAGTAACAAATTGAAGAGGGACCTTCAGGGATCAGTCGTACCTGAGGGTCAAGTGGATCGGAAACTCCTATCTCATTGCTCCCGGGCTCTGTGGCTGTGCTTTCCCTTGGGGAACCAGCTTGCTCCAAGTCAGTGAGGTCCTCCTTGGAGGTGGTCTGGGAGGATAATTCCAGGCCACTGTCTGTACAGGGACTGACCACTGCTGAGGCAGCTTCTGAACTGGCAGAGGAGATGGATGAGGGCACATCGATGAAAGGCATGCCACCTGACAAGGACAGAATGGAACTTGAAGGTGAGAGAAACTCTGTGAGTAAAGCATCCTCTACAGTACCAGGGTCTTGCTTCTTAGACTGAATGCTCAACCTGAAGTCATACAGGGTTGTTAAATGGTCACAGTTTGACTTTCTGTTCTCTGCAGAAAGATCAAAGCCCCTCAGTTGATTGGCTTTCCATTTCAAATCCCCTCCCTGAGAAAGAAAGGATCTTTTCTATCTGTTTTCATCAGAAGAAGCAACCAGGGCACTCACTATTAAGGTTAGAGGACAAGGTAGCTCCATTTGGGGTGGGCAGCTCTGAACCTGGTAGGACTTTGGTTGTATGACGTGGAGGCCGAGGGGACCTTTTCTGCTTCTTCCACTTGGATGAGTCACTCATGCCTCCTGCTCTCATTTTCAGCTGGAAATATCATACATTGTTAGTATCCAGACTAAAAGAGTAATTTAAACAAAGATGTTATTCCTAGAAGTATCTCAGCACTTAGTCCTTCTGGTCTCTAGAAAACAGCTTATTCCCCACATCACTGTCAGATAATCTAGACCATCAGACTATACACCTGTGCCTCTACATTTGCAGCTTTTTTGGAGTGGCCCAGTGGCCTCCACATTCTGCCTTTGGACTAATCATTGATACAGCCAGCTGTCACACTTATCACTCTGCTTCCTGGGTCCCGGGTGCTATCCATGATGCATGAGCCTCTTGCTGAACAGGTAAGGGCAGCCTTTGCCTACAGGCCTGTGGACTGACTTCTTCCACAGTCACTCTGCGGAGCAGCTCCTGGTTCTAGTTCCGGTCCAACTATTAGCACCCACTCCTTCCTACCTAGATTCAAAGCTTTCTCACTAAGGCATGGACTGGGACCTAGACCATAAGGACAACTTTTATTCTGGAATTTCTGCATTAAAATGGATGGTCAAAAGTTATTTTTTTAGAGAAAGGAGTGATACTCCAATTTATGTGTGGCATTAAGAATGGAGGACTATGCCATGCTGCCGCTCCCAATTGTGATATAGCAATAAAACCTCTTGTTCTTCTTACAGTTGTTCTTCCTAGATTCATTTTGTTTATTTTATTATGTTAGTTACTTTTTTAGACAGGGCGTCATGTATCCTGGGCAGGTCTCAAATTCACTATGTAGCCAAGGATGACCTTGAACTTTGGGTTCTGCTTCTACCTAAGTGTTAGGATTACAGGTGTGTGCTACTACACTTTGCTTACATAGTGCTGGGGCTCAAACCTAGTGTATATGCCAGCAAAGACTCTTGCAACTGAACTACATCTCCAGCACCACTAGATACAATTTTAAAGATCTGTTCAATTTCTTCTGATATTTGGAGATAAAATTCTTTCTTCAAGCTACCTTACTCTCAAAGCTTTGATAGCCTCTGATTACCTACTAAGAAACTAGATAATTCTTCCTTTCTTCCTTCTCCAAATCTCCTACTAAAGGAGAGAGGCCCCCAAACTTAACCTTTCTCTCAGTTCTTAACACAGTACCAGCTTCTCAATGGATTCATATTCTTGTCCCTCCACCTCCAAAACACCTGCAGTCATATGCCTAAAACTGAGCTTCTGTGATACACAGGAATCAGAAGGATGCTCTTTCCAGTAACCTTGGGGTGCAGTAGAGCACACTCATGGAAAAAAACTGATCTGGGAGAAGAATAAGACAGAGAGCAAGAAACCCAAAGGATCAATGAAAGAAAACAAGGACCATCTGGCCTTACTGGTCATTATCACTGAGCTCCAAAAAGTCCAAACAACTAAAGGTTTATGAGCTAACTCTCCTTTCCAGGAAGCTCCTCTATATCAGTCCCACTTCTCCTGAGAATGACAATTAGTAATGAACACTCTTTCCACACAGGATGTGGAATTTCCTATTCGGTATTTCCTATCTTCCACTCTGAATTCTGCAAAGTTAGCTCCAAGCAGGTTCTTTCAGTGAGTGTGCCTGGCCTCCTGACTGGTGCAGGAGCCTGAAAGCTGGCAATTTTCACAAAGGCCTAGCTGTTGCTATGTTCCCTGTCCTAAGGCTCTAAGGTACATGGCAGGCAGCAAGTGTCCATGGAACCCTATGCCAACTTATCTGTACAATTCTATATTCCAAAAGATAGCAGTAACTTTATAAAAATAGTATAGGCTCTAGGCAAATAATCATGGCAACATGCACACTAGCAACTGAAGAGAGCTGAAATTTGTAACTATGCAAACACAAAATGAGACAATGCATTCAAATAGGATAGAGACACACCCCTAGCTAGGGAACATTCACACAGAGTTATTTTATCTTCAATGACAGGAATGTTCACAATCACACGTCTGGCATGCACACTCATGTGATGGATAACCTAGACATCCCTTATCCCTTTCTCCTCATCTTTCTAAAGCAAGGCTATTTCAAGGGGTCAAGTAATCTTTAGCTTATACTCCTCCACTAAACTCACCTATATCTAAAATTTTAAAGGACAGAGGGTATTTTTGCAGATATTAGAAAATCCTCAGTGCCCTGGGTTGCCATGGTCCCTAGTTCCTTTCTATCAACTTAGAGATCTGAATCTTGCAGATCCCTTTTATGTAACCAAGAAATAAAAGACCCTCACAGGATGTACCACCTTTACCCATCAACACAATCAGGTATCCAGATCTTCTCAAGGACTATGCTTAAGCTCTCTACACCAGCTCTGAGACAGGGGAGGGGAGAAGGAAGGATCTTGCTTGAGGTCCCTGTAGTTTCCCTAGAAATGGTGGGCCTTAAGACTCCACACCAGATGAGAGCAGAACCCAGACTCTCTAGGTTCTGCTTCCAGGCAACCAGAAATCCCAGGAGAATTCCCAGCACTGCAAAGCTACGAACACATGCAACTCTTCAAAAGCCAAGCTATGTTACTAGAGTGGGTAAGTTGTGCTCTGAACAACAGAAATGGGACCCAGTGTTACATATAAAAAAATAAACATTTAAATAAATAAATAAAAGCGGGGGAAGGAGAGGGAGAGGGAGAGAGACCTTGAGGTTCTTAAAGAGTAGTACCCTCTCTAACTGGTTCAGGGCTTTGGTCTGCTCCCCACTACTTAGCTCCAGTTTGTTGAGGAGACATGGAGAAATCTGTGAAAGACAGGCAAATGCACGATTTAAAAAGAGTGAAATAAACTCAGACAGGGCACAGGGCAGGAATGGGGATGAATGGGAGGGAACAGGGGCAGGTCAGGTGCATGCACCTAATAGCCAAGGGTCATTTCCATGAGGTCTGAGAAGTCCAGAGTTTCATTCAAGACAGAATGAGGCCATCCATTCTTTTCCTAGCAGTTTGAGAATCCTTTGATCTGGAGTACAGCTTGATTTGATATCTTTAACAGAGACTAGAGCTAGCAAGCCCCATCTTATTCAGCATTAAGAAGGAGTTGGGGCACAGCCTCTCTAGGACTCTTACTAGTCGACAAGACTGAGCCACAAGGGGACAGCCAGACTGTCTTCTTTGTCAACATGAATCTTTAGCTCAGCTTGCTAAGCCTCGTCCTTAAGGACTGGCTCATCAGCATACATGGTAAGTCAACAAAGACAGGTCAGAAAGGAAAGCCTGAAGAAGGAGGGGTACATGGGAGGTATATTTCAGACTATAGGAATGACAGCTATTGTAGATTTCAAGTAGACCCATCTATGCAAAAGCATGTCTTTGCTACTGAGCAGTAGTACTCCATAGCATTGAAGTCTAGAGGTTAAGGAGGTTTGGACAGGGGACAGCAGATGAACTTTCAGACCCCACCTTCTTCATGTTGGTTCCCACATAGCTCTTGGGTTCTTCTTTAAACTGAGGTAACCTATAAGATAGAGAATGGCATGACTGTCATTGGGGATAATGACAATGTTCTCCGCTATACTAGCCATAGCAAAGGTGTATTGGCCCACAGTATCCTTGTCTCTTAGTTAGGTTTATGAAAATCTAGTTAGAGGGAGCTAATCTCATCCCTTTTAGAGCTTCAGAGCCACAGAAATTGGGATATGTAAGACATAGGTAAGTAGACACTGGAGCAGGGTGACTAAGCCCTCTTGGGAGTATGGAGGTTCTTTTCATCCTTGGGAAGCACTGCTGAGAGCCAAGAGATAGAGAGTTAGGCACAGAGGAAATAGTAAAAGCAGGTTGGTGTTTTAAAGGCAATAAATCCATGGGGTGAGAAACTTGGCAGCAGAGTCCAAGAGCAGTCTAATGTGCAGATAATAGGGATTAAGCTTGAAAGCAAAAAGAAATGCCATTGGGAGGGTTTAAAAGTTATTGCTTCGGTTCTTCTCTAGTTTGTCTTTGGAAAGGAGGTATAGAATAGGCAGTTAGATTTAGGACAAAAAGGCTTGTTGGGCTCTAATATGAAGGAGTCCTTCCTAGGGAAATCAAAGATCACGGTTTCCCTGGGATTAAGGGGTCTGCCAGGATATAGAACAGATATAGTGCTAAAATCAGGAAGTTCCAGGCAAGCCAAGATAAGGGCCAATAAATCGGCTTTTCCTACTAATAGTTGTCCCAGCCTTGGCCTTCTTTTACAGAAATCAGGCTGAGCTCTGGAAGCTCAGCAACCTGTTCCAGGCTGCTTCAATTTGGCATCTTCTCTAGGCTCCCTTTCCCAGATGCTGCCTGCACAGAAACAGACACAAGTTTGGGAAGCAGAGATTAAATAACTCTCGGTCTCCCTGAGGCCACGGGAGCTCTCTCTTCCTTCTCCCTTGCTCAGTAACCCTGGGCCTGGAGAACTACTGCTACCTACAGTCCCAGTGGCCTCTGATGGGGTTGTGGGGTTGGCCAGGTCCCTAAAGTGGCTGTGTGGAAGCAGGCAGACTCAAGAGGCCTGGGCAGCCGGGCAGAAGCAAACAGCAGCAGGTTTACCTTGTGAAGAGCAGCTGCACCATGTCCACGAGAGTGTGCTCTGCGGATTTTCTCAATAACTCTGCACGGGCAAAAACAAATAACACAGGTGTCATTACTTGCTGGGCTATTATCAGGAGACTTCTCAGAGCAGACTCCCCTCCAAACTGTGTTTACCAAGGATTATGCCAAACTTATTAAAACCAGCTCCAGCTCAGCCTGGTAGCTATAACTTTACCAGACCACAAGGTGGTACTACTGAGTCAGGAAAAAGGGGACCACTAGATAAGTTTTCTTGGGTTATCAATTGGCGTCAATTGGTCTCCCATGGGAGAAGATTTGGTTCTGGAACTGAGTCAGTCTAAGATTCATCCCCATTCCTGCCTGGGAACAATGGATTAAGATCTCTATTCTAGCTTCATAACCAAACCCCTAAGGTTACCCAAGGTAGATGATGGAGAAATCCTGTTTCTCTGGGGTTCAGAAATAGCATCCTGTATGCATGCTCAGATACCAGACACCGGCTCCAGGAGGTGAAAGAGCTAGCACTCAAGCACCTACCACTAAGCCTCATTTCAAAGCAAATCCGGAAGCAGGACTGCATAATCTCACACACAGATTCATTTGTTAAGTGGGTGCCCACTGGGGTTAGCAACAGAGTTCGGAGGACCTACAAGGAAGAAAGAGAAGGCACTGTGATAACAGAGTCGGCTGACAAAGCTTAACTGAAAGGAGAACACACACCTCCTGGGTACATTCGTCGTTGTTATTATTATTGGTGCTGTGGTGTGTGCTTGTTCTTGTGTGCTTGTGTGTGTTTACGGGCATGTGCAGGCCAGAGCATAACATGGGCGTCAACCTCAAAAATGTGGTCCAACTTTTTTTTTTTTTAGTTTTTTGAGACAGGGTTTCTCTGTGTACCCCTGGCTGTCCTGGAACTCACTCTGTAGACCAGGCTGGCCTCAAACTCACAGAGATTCATTTGCCTTTGCCTCTCGAGTGCTGGGATTAAAGGCGTACACCACCACTCCTGGCTCCCCAACTTCTTCTTCTTTTTCTTTTCCTTTCTTTTCTTTCTTTTTATTTATTTATTTATTTTTTTAAATTTTTACTTTATTTTATTTTGAGCAGGGTTTCTCTGTGTAGGGCTGGCTGTCCTGGATCTCACTCTGTAGACCAGGTTGGCCTTGAATTCACAGAGATCCACCTGGCTTTGCCTCCCAAGTGCTGGGATTAAAGGCATGCACCACTACCGCCCGGCTTTCCCCAACTTCTTTTTTGTGTGTGTGTGTGTGTTTTTCGAGACAGGGTTTCTCTGTGTAGCTTTGCGCCTTTCCTGGAACTCACTTGGTAGTCCAGGCTGGCCTCGAACTCACAGAGATCCACCTGGCTCTGCCTCCCGAGTGCTGGGATTAAAGGCGTGAGCCACCACCGCCCGGCTTCCCCAACTTCTTTTAAGGCCAGGTCTTTCACTGACCTGGAGTTCACCAATTAGGCTTAGACTGGATGACCAGCAAAGCCCTAGGATCCTCCTGTCTTTACTTCCCTGTGATTACAAGTGGCTTTTTATATGTGTTAGGGAATCTAACACAGGTGTTAATGCTTACAAGGCACACTGTTTATTAACAGAGCTATTGATTCAGTTCTTTCTCTTTAAAAAAATGTGCTGGAGATCAAATTCACATATGCTTGGCAAGTTCTTTACCAAGGAGCCACATGCCCAGCCTAGGAGTGAGAAGGTCTCCCTACCTCCTGGGTTTTTTTGGTTTTTTTGACATAGGATCTTGCACTTAGTCCAGGTTGGGTTGGAAGTTGTGATCTTCTTGCTTCAGTCTCCCAAGAACTATGATCACAACTATGCATAACCATGCCTGATTTCAGGGTTTCTTTCTTTTTTTATGTTAGCAAGAATGCTGACCTCAAAGATGGGTACAATGTCACATGCTTGTACTATTAGCATTTGGGAAATCAAAGCAGAAAGACTAAGAATTCAGGTTCTTCCTTAGTTATATGAGATCTTCCCCACCCCCACCCCCCTGCAAAAAAAACACAAAAAATTAAAAACTAAAAAAAATCCCAATTAAGTTGGTGTGGTGGCATATGCCTTTAATCCTAGCACTCAGGAGGCAGAGGTACACAGATCTCTGAGTTCCAAATTAGCCTGGTCTACAGAACAAGTTCTAGGACAGCCAGGGCAACACAGAGAAACCCTGCCTTAAAAAAACTAAACTAAACTAAAAACAAAAAAATTAAGTGCTAACCTTATTTCATTCAACCTGATTGATGGAGACTCCCACATGCTTGACCTGGGAGTCCTTTCTTTGCTTAGCACGCTCATGATACAAGTTCATAACTCACTCTAGCTCTAGGCCCACACACCTAACAGATGGACGACACAGATACAGTCTACTAGAGGCACAAATGTATTAAGGGCTTCTGGTATTTGATACCAATTCATTTAAAGCTTTTAATTATTTTTCTTAGAAAAGCTTTTACTTTGGGTATCTGAGCTCCTTGTTTGGAAACAGAGTCAGTCTCTAAGCCTCATTGGAGTCAAAACACAGCTTCATGCTCCCAGCAGACTCGGGTAAGTAGAGCCAGCAGCACCAGCCCTGGGCCATTAGTGTAATTGTTCTTCCCTCCCACTTACCTGGAGGATTTTCATCAGGACAACTTCATCACTGGCCGGATCTGTGCCCACAAAACGGGCATGAGTGACAGCATCTGCCATGTTCTCCATGCCCTCTGCTGTGCCCTCATGAGTTGGATCTGTTCCCAAAAAAAGGGGACAGATTAAATCATGTCAAGAAGACAGGGAAAAAGGAAGATGGCCTATCTATAAATGGCTTGGAGAGACTCTGGCTTTCTCACCAGTCCCCTAACCTATTGTTTTTTTGAGCTACCTAAGAGTTTTACCCATAACTGGCTTTAACAAGCCCCTCCGCACAACTCTACTGAGTCAAAAAGCATGTCTCATGTATCAAAATTACCTGTAGTATTACTTGAACATACACGCCCCGGCTCACTTCTAGCTTTTTTTTCTGTAAGGTGTGTGTGTGTGTGTGTGTGTGTGTGTGTGTGTGTGTGTGTGTGTGTGTATGTGTGTAGGTCAGAGGTCAGTGTCGGGTGTTTTCCTCAATTACTCTCCACTTTACTTATTTTTTTGAGAGAGGGTCTCTCATGGCGCCTAGAGCTCAGTGATTCAGCTAGACTGAAGCAAGTACGCCTCAGGGAGCTTCCTGTCTCCACCTCTCCAGAGCTGGAACTACAGTGCCCAGTTTTTTATGTGGGTGCTAGGGCTCCAGTCTCAGAGTTTGTGTGGCAAATACTTTACCAACTCAGTCCGGAGAAGCTTTGAGTTTTGTAGGTGTACAGTAGGGCCTAAGAACCTGCATTTCTAATATCTCAGGTAAAGTGAATACTGCTGGTCCAGGGATACACTTGGGGAATCGCTAGTAGTAACGTACTTATCTTATAGTGGTAGGGCCTAGAAATAGGAACAAAAAGCAGGAAGAGTCAGAGTTTTGAATGCTAAGGTTGTAGCTTTTCTCTTTTCATCTTTTTTCCCCACTTCCACCTTTATTGAGACAGGGTTTCTCTGTGTAACAGCTCTGGCTGTCCTGGGACTCTCTTTGTAGACCAGGCTGGCCTCAAACTCAAAGAAATCCACCTGCCTCTGTTTCCTGAGTGCTGGGACTAAAGGTGTGCACCACCACTGCCCAGCTCTCTTTTCATCTTTTAACTTCTCTTTGGCTGTTTTGGAGTTGTATGTTGTGCTGCAATTGGATTATGGGAATGAGGGAATGATGGTTAATGCCACCAGTACTTCTATCTGAGTACCATATTACACAAGATCAAAGGCCCTTTGAGTTCACTCTTATTTAAAACAACAAGATTGAGCAAGAATCTTGATACCAAGGCCACGTGTGGTGCTACACACTTGACAGGCTGAGGCAGTAGAGTGATGAGTTTGAAGCCAACCAGGACTATAGAGAGAGAGACCCTGCCACCTACTCCAAATAACTTGTTTTCATTTCTTTAGTTAGCTTTGTTTTTTGAGATAGGGTCTTGTGTAGCCTCTAGGCTGGCCTTGAGGTCACTATGAAGCTAAGTGTGGCCTTGGGTTCCTTATTCTCCTTCCTCTACTTCTCAAGTGCTAATGTTATAAGGCATGTGCCAACCTCACCCAGCTTACAAGAAAATCTTGTTCCTCCTTTAACGAACCAGGCTTTAGGAGAGAAAAAGAAACAAACTGAATAGGACTGAAGGCTGGGGAGTGGGAGGCAGGTAGGATCTCAGCTACAACCATGAGGTGAAAGGCTGCTAGTCATCTCGCATTCTGTCAAGGGATAAACTCTGTTCCTACTCTTGTGGTAAAGAGTCCCAAGGAGCAGGCTAAGAGCCACCTCCAGCAAGGCCTGCAGAGTCCTGCAGAACTGCCTGGACTGCTGGCTTCAGTCCCGGGCTGCTTCTCAAGGGTCCACTTGGCTGCTTAGCTCTGGAAAGTGAGCTCATGGAGATAAGGAAGGAGGGCAGGCAGGCAGCAGCTCAGGCGGTGCTGAAGCTGAGGGAGCAGGAGACTAAGAGCCCCTCCTGACGGCAGTGGTAGGAGGCAAGAGACAAATCTCGCCACCCCTCCCTCCTTTTTCTTCCTTTTGAGACAAGGTCTCACTACATAGCCCTGGCTAGCCTGAAACTCACTATGTAGACCAGGCTAGTCTTGAACTCACAGGTCTCCAAAGTGCTGGGCTTAACGGTGTGTGCCACACCTGGCAATTTCTCATTTTGGTACCTGAAATTAATATAGTTCCTGAGCCTAAAGCTTGGGGGATTGCCAAGAAACCGGAGCATTTCTCTTGCAACAATAAGCCTCTTGCAAAAATGCGCCAGAAGTCTACTTTTTGTTTTCTCTTTCTCTCCGGTCTTTGTTGGCACTGGTCTCTGACATGTCCAAGACTCTCTGTCCTGCCTGCAGCATCCCTCTTCTCAGTACTCAGTAGCTACTTTAAAGAAATGCAAAGGGAAGCCAGGACTCAGAGCACGGTGTGGTACTCCAGCTTCTTCTATCATCCTCTTGTGTCTCTTTCAATTAGGACAGAACAGCCCATTCTTTTTGTTTGTTTGTTTTTCAAAATAGGGGTTCTCTACATTACAGAGATGGCTGTCCTGAAACCTGCTTTGAAGACCAGGCTGGCCTTGAACTCATAGAGAGGGATTTGACTGACTCTCTTCCTGAGTGCTGGGATTAAAGGTGTGTGCCACCACCGCTTGGCTGAAAATTCCATTCTTTATGGTCCTTGCTTAAAGCTTCTCTCACAACTCACTGAAAGTCGTTACTTCGGCCTCCAGGGTCACAGTAAAGCCAGGTCTTTCACAGTGTTGAATGGCATCTCAGCGTTCAGTGAATAGCCGTCTTGTCACATCTCAAAGCTCCTGGGAGTCTGTTTCTTCCTCTCTTCTACTAATCTCTTGATAAAGTGATTTAAATTTTTTGGATCTTTTTGTATTCATATTCCTTCAGCTTGAACAAAGTACAAAGTCCATTTTCCAAAAAGGCAGGTAATAGTGACAGGTCCTTTAGAATCATAGGTAGAGCCTGCCAGCAAGCTAGATAACCAGTGGTACAAATCATGGCTCAACAGATACATGGGGCCACACGAAGGGCCAGTCCTTAGAACAGGATGGAAAACAATCTCAGAAGCCTTGGGCTGCAGGATTCAGGGGCAATGGGGGGGGGGGGGCGGCAGTTTTCTGCTAGGAGGTTGCAGACACAAAGGGTGACTGGACAAGCTCAATTAGTAGACCTTGTATTCTTCAAGACTCCAGAACATCCTCCTTTCTAGTCACTTGTGAGCCAGCTTCAGAGAGTTGCCAGAGTTGCTTCTGCTTTCTGGCTTTCGTACATTCCTTCCTGCTCCTTTTCTCATGCCTGTAGCAATCATCACCTCCCAACATTCTCCTTTCCCACCACAGGAAGCTTCATTGACCAGCTGGCCTGAGGTCTCCAATGACCAGCCTGTTTGCCAAGTCCAGGAAGGGACAGAGGAAGGAGAAAAGATCAAAGGGAAAGACTCAGAAGGGCAGCAGCTGGAGGCTGCGAAGAGACACGACCTGCAGGTGGTGCTCCGGTCAAGGCTGGCAGCAACTAGGACTGATTTCTTTTAGGGAAAGTAGGAAGCCCAGTCTAGTGAGCCTGAAGAGGTTGATCCCTTATTTACTCAGAACCTGGCTGACACCCAAGACTCCTGCTCAGGACCCTGAGTGCTTCAGCTAAGCAAATCAAATTTTCTAGAAAAGATAAGAGTTTTCTCTCCCGGAACTTAAAGGTCATTCATTTGCTAGCTAGAACCTGGGCCTCATCTTTCCTTGTCTCCACTTTGGAACGTAAACAGCTGCCCACCTGTTTTCTTTGCTCCTCACTTTTCATTTGTTTGTTTGTTTGTTTTCAGAGACAGGGTTTCTCTGTGTAGCTTTGCGCCTTTCCTGGAACTCGCTTTGGAGACCAGGCTGGCCTCGAACTCACAGAGATCCGCCTGGCTCTGCCTCCCGAGTGCTGGGATTAAAGGCGTGCGCCACCACCGCCCGGCTTCACATGGGTTTTTAATAGGGGAAAAAGAATTAGGATTCTGAGTGACAACACCAACTGAAGAAAAAGAAAGAAAAAAAAAAAGAAAGAAACGAAAATGCACATCTTACGTAAACTGACTGAAGGGGACATAACTCAGTAGTGGGGTGCTTGCCTAGTAAGTGTGAAGCCCTGGGTTCAAGTTCTGATATTGGAAAAAAAAAAAACAGATCTACTGTAGATTGGGTGAAATAATAGGTCTAGACTGAGAGCAAAACTTTATAATACAATGACAGATAATGGGTTGTTATTCCTACTATACAAAGAGCTTATACCAACTGTTAAATCCAAAAGAGAGACAAAGGAAATTCAAAAGTTCAACCTCAATGAAATAAAAACATACAGATTTTTGCCCACCAAAGTGGCACGCACACACAAAAGAAAACTGGTAATATTCAGAGCTGCAGACAGCAAGAAGAAATGGAAACTCTCAGGCATTACTGGTGGGAATGTAAATGCTTCAGCCTGCTGGGGAAGTAATCTACAAAATGTAGCACTTATAAAAATGTGAGATAGATACACAAACTTTACACCAGAAACTCCAAGTTCAGAAATAGTTCACACAGAAATAAAATTGGTAAATAAGGCCATAGAAACAAGGATATTTATTTCAGCATTGTTTATAATGGTTTCAAAAAGGGAATAATGTTAATATCAAAGACACCATTATATCAGAGGTGGATGAGAAGGAAAAATAGAGAGTTATTATTTGATAGTTAAAGTTTCTGTTTGGGCAATGAAAAGATTTGACAAATAGATGGTAGAAATAGTTGCACAATGCTGTAGTCGTAACTAAAATTATTATATACTTAAATTTGATAAAGAGGGTTAGGGATGTAGGGTGCTTGTCTAGAATGCAGGAAGTCACTGGTTTGATCCTAACATTTCATAAAACTAGGTGTGGTGGCACAGGCTTATCATCCTAGTATGGGAAGGTGAAGCCAGGAAGACCTGAAGTTCATATTCATCCTTTCTATATAATGAGTCTGAGGTCAGCTTGGGCTACATGAGACTGTCTTAAAAAAAAAAAAAAAAGGTTAAAAGGGAAAATTTTATATGTGTGTGTGCGCGCGCACGCGCGTGTGTATAATGTATATGTATATATGTATGTTTTACTACAATGAAAAGAATAAATCAGCTATATAATTATATTGTGTATATCAAATTATCACTATTAAGTGAAATACAGAAAGTACATAACACAAATCCCCTTTCACCCACCCTTTTCAAAAAAAGGATAATCAGGCTGGAGAGATGGCTCATCGGTTATGAGCACTCTGCTCTTCCAGAGGATGTAAGTTCAGTTCTCAGCATCTAGATTGGGTTGCTATAAACGTCTGTAACTACAGTTTCAAGGGAATCTGACATCTTTTCTGGTCTCTGTGGGCATATGCATGCATGTGGTGCCCATATATACATTCAGGTACATACACATACACGAAAAATGACTAAATGAATTTTAACAAAGAAAAAAAAAGATAATACTGCCTAAATCCAGTACTTGAGAGGCTGAGGCAGGAAAACTGCAAGTTCCAGGCTACCTGAAAGACCTGTCTTAAGACGGGTGTGTGCATGTGGGGGAAGGGTTTGCTTATATTTATAAACATCAAGAAAAAGATAAGGAACAAGTCAAGTCATGTCATTAATACTTCTTCCTAAAGAAGAGATTTCAGCACTAGGATAGAGGAGAGATACTTAGCTTTTCTTTCAGATGTCTCAGTATTATTTGTTTTCTTACAATAAGCATAAATTATATCTGGAAAATAAGGTAAACCAGAGCCAGAGGGATGGCTCAGGGGGTAAAGGAACTTGCTGCCAAGCCTAATAATTGGAGTTTGATCCTTGGGACCCATATAGTGGAAGAAGAAAACCTAGGCCACAAATTGTCCTCTAAGCTCCATGTGAACACCTTTCCTCGTGATGTCCCCAGTCCCTACTCCCCCATACAAATAAATAAAAGTAATCTTCAATAAAGGCAAACCAAAGCACAATGGTACCATACTCCTAACTCTCACAAAGGATGGCAGAAACCAGACTCTCAGGCAATCTCTTCTTTTCTCTCCCTCCATGTACAACCCAGTCCATTAGCATGACGAATAGTAAGTAAGCCTATTCCTCTACTAGGAAAGGGACAGCTGGTGTCACTAGGCGGTTTAAGGCCTAAGCAACTGAACAGAAGCAGGAAACAGAGTGTTGGAGTTGTCCGACAGAGCCTGAGGATTACCTATGAGTGTGTAGGACAGGAACTTGTTGACAGAGCTGAGTGCCAGGCCCGTGATAGGACCAGTGGTATCTTCAGAGCGAATAACTTCCAGAAATGGACGAAGGAATACATTTGGCTCAATCTCTGAGAGTTCTGCAAGTAAAATGAACAAACACAAATCAAAAATGAAAAGATACTAACAAAAGTTAACCCTAGCAAAAGGTCAGTTTTGTCTGTTGGATGAAGCTAGAGGTCTTCCTGGCTGGGTCAACCCTCCTCCCCCTAGAATACCTTGAATTGAGTTCCTGACACTGCCATTTTATTTGTAAAAGTTTTAGTATATAGCTCTAAAAGATTAGTAATTTTTAAAAAGCACATTTAAAAAATTAATAGTAAAATTATTAAAAGAGGGAGTTTTATGTCATATATAGACTATCTGAGTTTTGTTTTTTTTTTTCTTTTTTAAAGAGTTATTCATTTATTTTATGTGTATGAGTGCTCTATATGTACGCCTGTATGCCAGAAGAGGGCATCAGATCCCACTATAGATGGTTGTGAGCTACCAAGTGGTTGCTGAGAATGGAACTCAGGACCTCTGGAAAAGCAGCCAGTGCTCTCAACTGCTGAGCCATCTCTCCAGCCCCAGACTATCAGACTTTTCGCTATTATTTCATTACTGTTGTGTTGTTATGCTGGAGATGGAGCCCAGGACACTGCATGTGCTATGCAACTATTCTTCCACTAAACTACGTTCCCAGCCCTTGATCACAATCAAGAAATTAAAGCCAGGCAGTGGTGGCGCACGCCTTTAATCCCAGCACTTGGGAGGCAGAGTCAGGTGGATCTCTGTGAGTTCGAGGCCAGCCTGGGCTATAGGGTGAGTTTCAGGAAAGGCGTCAAAGCTACACAGAGAAACCCTGTCTCAAAAAACCAAAAAAAGAAAAAAAGAAAAAGAAATTAATAGCTGGGCATCAGGCATGGCAATTCCTACCTATAATCCCAGGTTTCAGGAGGCAGACATAGGAAAATCACTACACATTTGAAGCAAGCCTGGTCTACACAGCAAGTTCCAGACTAGGGAGAGTAGCAGGCTACTCTGTTTCAAAACTCAAACAAAAAGAAAAAAGAAAAAAACCAACAATACTTATTTAATATAGCCAAAAAGCATGAGTCTATTTCCCATGCTCATTTCATCATCTTCTCTAGTGATACACAGGTAAGCTTTGCCTCAAGTACAGGGTATGACTAAAGAAATTCCAGGGTGAGAGAAAACCTGGTTCGTAGTCCCATGCTGAAAAGGAAGCCTAAAATAAGCAAAAAGCTGAGCAGCCTCCAGTTACAGAGACGGTCTGTGATCTTAGATGGCCCTCACCACTCTTTGCGTCCTTCCTCCCCAGAGAGCACGTCAGCTAGCTGTCCTGAGATGAAGGAGCATGGCGGTCTTTGAGAAAAATAAGGTCTGAATAAGACACTGACAGGCGTCAAATCACACGATAAGCAGAGTTGGGGTCTACATGGTTCTAAAGCTCCCCAAACCACATGTCTGCCCTGCCTAATTGCCAGCACATACTTCTAGTGTAGCAGATTTCATCCCAGGTCAAGAAGACACACTGTCCTGGACTACCTGACTTTGCTGAGGGTTGAATGTGCTTTTTTATACTCTACTGTGGTTTCAGCTTTCAGAGTTAGTTCTTTTAGTTTTCCTAAAGAGGCCAGAAACTTTTAGGATATATCAAGGCTATTGCACTTTTACAGACAAAGAGAAGAAGTGTGTGTGTGTGTATTTGTTCTTATGAACCTTTATTTTCATGCAAATATACGGCACTCCCTACTCAGTTCCTACCTTTTGTCTCTCTAGGCAAACATTTTCTAGGCCGGCTGCTTCCCAGATTAATGCTTTAATTAATTGGCAGATTGGGTAGTATTTTCCAAGCCTGTCTGTACAGTGATCGCATCAGCTGTACAAAACCTGCTTCCCATTCCCCACTGGGTCCACCTAGAGATGACAACTTCCATTAAAAAAAAACTAAAGAGATATGTGTGTGCACGCATACACGTGTGCAATAATAAGCATTAAGGTAGACAGACGATATAGGAAAAGTGTACTATGGAACACTTTTTAAGAGCACGTTCCAAGGTGTACAGTTAGGCTAGGGAAACGGCTAGGTGAGGATCAAGTGCTTGCTGCACAGGCCTGAGGACCTGAGTTCAGACCTCCAGCACCTCTGTAAAATTCTCTAACTCTAGCTAGGAGCTTGCTGGCCAGCCAGCTCAGCTGAGAAGATTCAATGAGATACTCCGTCTCAAAAACTAAGGTAGACAGCCATAGAGGAAGACATCTGAGGTCTGGCCTCCACATCCACATGCACAGGTGATCACACATAAAAAACCTTAAAATCATCTTCTCTTACTATTTTAGGAACACAAACGCTTTGTGTTTACCTTGGCCTGTCATCTAAAAACTGTTCATTTTTGGTATACATGAAATTTTTATCCAGGCTATTTGCATGCAGTGATTTGTCCCTATTTGTTGTTGAATAGTATTCTCTCCTCCATGGACGTATCGTAGTTCCTTTATTCATTCACTGGCTGAAGGACATCAGGTTCTCTGGTTTACTACCACCTGCCTAGTTAGAGCAGTGGTTCTCAACGCCTTGGGGTCCAACAGCCCTTTCACAGGGGTTGTCTAAGCCCATCTGAAAGCAGGGATATTTACATTATGATTCGTAACAGTAGCAAAATTATGAAGTAGCAACAGAAACAATTTTATGGTTGGGGTCACCATAGCATTAGGAAGCTTGAGAATCACTGATTTAGAGACTTCTTATCCAAATTCAAGTCCTTTAGTGATGATACAATTATTTGCAGATGTCCTCCCAGTCTAAGGCTTGGTCCTTTCCAGGCTTTTGCATGTCTATACAGCAGAAATAATTTTTGTTTTATTTCCATCTTGTTGCTTTTGAGACAGGGTCTCTCTCCATAGCGCTGGCTGGCCTTAAACTCGGAGAGCTGCTTGCCTCTGCCTCCCTACTGTGAGAGTTAAAGACGTGTGCTACAACACCCAGCTTTTCTTTGATGAAACCCTATCTGTCTCTTGGTTGCTGCTTTGGGGTTTGTTTGTTTGTTGTTGTTTTGTCTGTTTGTTTTGAGACATGGTTACTCTGTGTAGCCCTAGCTATCTTAGAATTCACTCTCTAGACCAGGCTGGCCTTAAACTCAGAGATCCACCTGCCTCTGCCTCCCAAGTGCTGGGATTAAGGGTGTGCACCCACCACCCAGTAAAACCCAATTTATCAATATTTATTACATGGATTGTGTTTTGGTGTGAAACAAGATCTTATGTAGCTTAGATAGCCTTCAACTCCCAAGTGCTGAACTGACAGGCAGAGGAAACCTCATCTGGCTCTTCTGGCTCTTTACCTTATTTATTTTGAGAAAGACTAAGCAGTCTTGGCTGGCCTGGAACTAAAAATACTTTTAAATAAATGTTTTGGATTTCATTGCATGAGTGTTTTGTCTGTATATATATGTGCACCCTGTTTGTGCTCAGTGCCTGTGGAGGTAAGAAGTGGGCATGAGGTCCCTTAGGAGTTAGGGATGGTTGTGAACCACCATGTGGGTGCTGGAAACTGAACTGGGTCCTCTTCAAGAGAGCTCTTTCCTCTGAGCCACCTCTCTAGGCCCAAACATCAAGAATTTTCTTTCAAAGTCATTATCCATCCCAGGTAGCTGTCAAAAATACTAACAGTGCACTTTGGGCTAGAATGCCACACTACCAGAAAGACACAGCTTGGTCTCACCCAGAGCTGGGACAAGGTAAGAGAGACAGACAATGGACACTGTTGATGGGACCTGTGCTGGCCAGGTCTAGCTTTTGGTCCTTGTTCCCCAAACCTTTCAGGACTGTATATTCAGGTTCAGCTGTCTTGAAAGTGTCTCTGGGTACTTTTCAAAGTAAGGTGTGACTATTCAAAAGACTACTGCTCCCACAAACCATCTTTACTATTTCCTCACAGACAGTGTAATCTCACGGGTCACAGTTTTGATGCCTTTGTATTTCCCATAGGTAAAATGGGAATGCCCCTTTTCACAAAGTTCTTGAGCCCATTAGCATCAGGATAGCAGAAGCAGTCAAGACTCCCCAGTATAACTAAGACCTCATGACATACTGCTGTAGTAACCATTTTTGGCTGTTGAAGGAAAGAGAGTTAGTGGAATTTTACAATGCTTGAGGGATGTGGAGCAGTTGTTAGCAGCCTTGATACTCATAATAATAATAACAACAACAACAATAATAATAATAATAATAATAATTCTTCCTCCTCCTTCTCCTTTGGCTATTTACCTCTCAGGCTCATTAACTACAGATTTTGCTAATGTCAATTTGGAATTTTCTTTTTCATTTCCTCTTGTTCCCTTTAAGTCCCCTCTAGATAGCTGACAGGTAGTAACTGATAATAAACTTATAAAGTGTCTTCTCTTCTTGCTGATATAGAAGAATGAAACTTTTTACTAAATAAGAGGAATCTTGATGGAAAAAGCTGCTCCAAGTACAATGGCTGCATAAAGCTGGGGTATGCCAGCAGGCTGTAAAGTACAGCAACCCGTTTTTAATTTCTCCTGGGCTTTGAAACTGCTTGCTTGATTCTGGGCTTGGTGGTAATAGTGCATGCAGAGGAAGGGCTACAGCAGTTTTGGTTTGCCTGTATGTTACAGACGAATTGCTCACTGGTTCCCTCTAGAAGGAAAAGAACTAGTGTTAAAAGCTCATACATCAAACTTGTGCTCCAGGGAGGGAGATGGCTCAGTCTGTCCTCAAGCTGCTGTTTGAGGACAGTCCCTATGGGCCTCATTTAGCCTGTTGGCCTTGTTAAAGGGGCCTTGTTCTCCCTCTTGGATTAGGAATGAATCTGGACAAACCTAAGGCTTAATTCATAGGGCAGTACTCCAACCAATAACTAACAGTGTATAGCCACCGGGTAGGAAGAGAGGAACAGAAGAAACTAAAATCCTAGTACAAAATTTTATTTTCCATTTTAGTCATAGCTAGTAAACCCATAGAAATAATTTGGTATTGGCGCTAGAGAGATGGCTCAGCAAGTTAAGAGTGCTGGCTGCTCTTTCAGAGGATCAGGGTTCAATTCCTAGCATCCATACAGCAGCTCACAACTGCCTGCATTTATGTCTTTGTAAGGATGTCAGATTTCCTGAAACTGGAGTTATACACAGTTATGAGCAGTCATGTGTGTGGCTGGAAATTGAACCCAGGTCCTCTAGAGGAGCAGCCTGTGATTTTAATCTCTGAGACATTGCTCCAGCCACACTTGGTATACTTCTTAAGAATTTAATGCAGTATTTATGCAGCCTGGCTTTGTAGTTAACAAGACCTGGGTTCAAACTCAATGTTTTCCATTTATTGTAGATCTTAGTATCACAACCTCTGGGAGCCTTCATTTCCTTATTAGTGAAAAATGGAGATAGTGGTATTGTTTCTTAGAGTTATTGAGAGAACAAAATAATCTAAGTATGATCTGTCTCACACATGCTGGTTTCAAACTCTGGGCTCAATGGATCCTTCTGTTTCAGCCCCCTGAAGCTAGGATTACAGATACACAGCACAGCTACTATCTTGAAAGTTGTTTAATAACTTATGTAGTTATTGCTGATGTCAGAGGTCAGCTGAAGTTGTTTTCCCAGACAATGGAACAAGACTTGCATAAAGTGATAGGTAGCAGCTCTAGTGGCAAGCTACCTTTGTCATTTAGCAGGGACGCCCATAGCGAGCCAGCCTTTCACTGCTGTCCCAACCAGGATTCATGCATTGTATTGTCAGATAGTATATTTCCTGTGTGCCCTACCTTTAAGCACTTGTCTTATCTGTTTAATTTTTTTAGATTTTTTTTTCATTTTAATGTGTAAGT
Organism: Peromyscus californicus insignis; assembly: GCF_007827085.1. Taxonomy (NCBI): domain Eukaryota; kingdom Metazoa; phylum Chordata; class Mammalia; order Rodentia; family Cricetidae; genus Peromyscus; species Peromyscus californicus. The sequence goes on from NW_026294562.1 coordinate 15,995,249, forward strand.
GTTTTGCCTACATGTATGTCTGTGCACCATGTGTGCGCCTCGAGCCCTCTGAGGTCTCAAGAAGGTATCAGATCTCCTCTTACTGGAATTTCTGATGGTTGTGAGCCACTATGGGGGTTCTGGAAACTGACGCTGGGTCTTCTGCAAGAGAAACAAGTACTCCTCACCACTAAGCCATCTCTTCAGCCTCTTGGTTTATCTTTTTCTTTTCCTTTTTTTTATTAAGAAAATTTTTTCATTCGTTTTACATACCAATCAAAGATCCCCCTCTTCCCTCCTCCCGCCCCCCCCCCCCCAGCCTTCCCCCCACCAACCCTTCATGGGACTGGACTAGGCCTTCTGCATGGCCAGACAATTGTGTAGCTTGATCTGCTTGGGGAGCCCCCTGGCGGTAGAATCAAAATCTATCCCTGGTGCATGAGGGGGCTTTTTGGAACCCACTACCTGTGCTGGGACACCTCTTACAGCCTTGAGGCAGGGGGAAGGGCTTGGACTTGTTTTATCTTTTTTAAAGTGGAGGCTAAAAGTGATCTCAAGCAGTACAGGATAGTCCTATTCAACTGCAGGAAACAGTAAAAGTAAGTACTTGGGCACAGAGATTCACCAAGAACGTCTGTTACTGCTTCATGTGCTGCTGTCAGATGTTTCTGGACAAGCATACCCTCTAATCTCTCTACAGGAAAAGCTGTGCAGCTGTGAGGACAGAAAGACGGCCAAGGTAATGACAAGGTGGTCCAGCTAGAGAGTCCATACAAGAGCCCCTTTTCTTTACTGGTTATCTTGAAACTTTTTGTGGCAGATCTCTAGGAAGGATCAGTTTTTATGTCATTTCTGACTTAGGCTGGGGACTTGTGAACATAGTCTGTAAACTACCAATGACAGATAGGAAGAAAATATAAATTTATGACTTATAATCTTCAGACTTTTGGATGTTAACCTCAAGGTATGTAAGTTGAGGAATCACTCATGTTTAATTAGAGTATGTTAGAATTTTTTTTTCCATTCACATCCACCAAATTGGAGGTGGGTGTGGTGGCTCAGGCCTGTAATTCCAGTTGTTTAAAAGACTGAGGCAAGAGGATTACAAATTCAAAGCCTGCTTGAGCTACAGATAGAGTTCAAGATCAGCCAGGGGAATTTAGCAAGACCCTGTCTCAATAAAGAGTAAGTAAGGCTGGTGATGGAGCCCAGTGCCCAATACTTGCAAGGTCCTGGCTTCAATCCCAGTACTAATCTATAAAAAACCCCATCAATTAAAAAGTAGAATTCCAAGCTGGGCAGGGATGGTACACACCTTCAATCCCAGCACTCTAAGACAGAACTACACTACTATCTCAAAAACACCAAAAAACCAAACAAACAAAAAGCAGAATTCCTAAAGTAACAAAAGTGTTTAAAAACAAAACTCAAGGGCTAATTGATAGTCTAAAAAGTGAATACTTTCTAAAATATTTTCATTTTTACTTTATAAAACTCCAGCTCCAGGGGATCTTCTTCTGGTCTCTGTAAGGGTACCTGCACACATGTGGCATTTACACACAGGTAAATACATACACATAAATCTTCAAATAAAACTTTTATTTGAAAAATTAATTTACTCATTTACTTTGTGCTTGTGTGTGTGAAGTTCCGAGGGCAGCTCGCAGGAGTCACTTCTCTCCTTCTCCCATGCAGGTTCCAGGGATCGAACTCAGGTCTTCAGGGCTTGGTGGTAAGCACCTTTATCCTCTGAACTATCTCACTGGCCCTCCAAAGGGTTGCTCATGAATCCAGTATAAATAATTTTCCTTTTGTTTTTAAAGACAGGGTCTTGTGTATCCCAGGCTGGCCTTGAACTTCTGGTTCTCCTGTCTATCTCTGATATTGGGATTACAAATGTGCATGCGTCACCATATCCATTTTCCTGTGGTGTGGGCAGTGAACCCAGGGCCTCAAGCATGCTAGGCAAGCACTCCACCAACCGCGCTCTATCCCAGCCCCTACTTGCCTTTCTTTAATACATTTTTGGTAAAAGATTGTTTTTTCATTTTACATGTATGAGTATTTGCCTGCATATATGTCTGTGCACCATGGAAGCCAGAAAGAGGGCATTGGATCCCCTGGAAGTGGAATTATAGACAGTTGTAAGTCACCCTGTGAATGCTATAAACTGAATGTGGGTCCTTTGTAAGAGCAGCAAGTGCTCTTAACAACTGAGCTATTTCTCCAGCCCAGAAATTATTCTTTTTTTAAGTTTTAATTTAATAAAAAAATTAATCCTTATATGTGTTTTTTTAGAGAGGCTCTATGTAGTCCTGGCTGTTCTGAAACTCCCTATACAGACCAAGCTGGCCTCAAACTCATAGAGAACTGCTTGCCTCTGCCTCCCAAATGCTGGGATTAAAGGTGTGCACCACCACCACCACCACCACCACCACCACCACCACCACCGCCTTATTTTAAATTTAAAGACAGGCTCTCGTTATGTCATCCTGGTTGGTGTAATTGTTGGCCTTTATCTCATGGCAATCTGCTGTTTCAGCCTCCTGGGACCATGGGCCTGCTGTGTCATCATGCCCAGCTTTAAACCACAACTCTTTTTTTGTTTTAAGATAGGGTTTCACTACGCAGCCCTGGCAAGCCTGGGACTCACAGAGGTATGCCTGCCTCTGCTTTCCAAGCACTGGGATTAAAGGTGTGTGTCACCCACCACACTGGGCTTGGACCACTACTCTTTTATGTCCCCTGGTGACCCAAAAACCTTCAAAGTGCGTTCCTACTAAACTGCAGCACCTCAGAAATTCCACTTGTAGACTGTTCTCAAGCTCTGACTTTCACAAGAAATAGAATCTTGAGTAGACAAGCCATAGTCAGAAAAGTAGAATGTGGTGACCTAACAACTCCTAAGATAGAACTCACAGCACAGACAGAAACCAAAAAGCAGTTGTACTCAAATACTTTTGCCCTGTGCCTCTGGATATAGAAATGTCAAGAGGGTTAAATGAATGACTTCTGTTTTTATCATGGGGTGATTTACAGGTTTGTTGGATGTGATCCATCTTGTGACTGATTCTGCCTCTAGAAACCTAGGTCAGTATTTACAGGATGAAGAGCTGATGGGGGCAGCTGATGGCCCTACAGAAAGCAAGAAGAGAGAAGTAGACTCTGAGAGCAAAAGGGTCGAGACAGGCATTTCTGAAGCTAAATGATGTTGAAATAATATACCCCAGGCCTTTTTCCTTGTCAGCGTAATCCAATTGAGAATGCCCAACTGCCCCTGATAAGAGTCACTCAGGAGTGAAGAGCTTCACTACCAGGGAAAGCAGCTTATGTGTGCATTTTGGCTCAGGAATGTGTCAGCCCAATGCTGGCCAAATGAGAAAAGGCTACTGCAGCTGAGAGCACCCCTCCCTGGGAGGACAGTCACCACTAGGAGCGTAGGCTAGGAGAGTCCTCTTTTGTCAGAGGGCAGTGCTTGAGGCCACATGGAGGCTCTGACACAGACTGCTGAGGAGAGGAACAGCTCTGACACGAAAAAACAGTGTCGGGGTTCATTTCCCCTTTAGTCAGGTCACCCATCATTTGAGAAGACAGACTTGGGGGACATGGCAGATTCTCAGATTGACACTGGGGCAATCTGGGACGTCTCTGTTTTAATCTCCTAATAAGGTAGTCGAGCTTTCTGTCCACCAGTGTTGAGCAAGGTATAAGGACAATATCACCAAGCCATATCCAAAAGTCTGCCTTCTGCCTTAGGTTAAAGGGGCCTTTGGGCCTCTCTAATTTGTGGCCCTGACTAATCAGAAATCGAACCTGTATTGATTTTAGGAGAACCCTAAGACTCCTTTCACCAGCAGGGGTTAGATTTCCCATCCTTACAACTGTTTTCAGCACCTCCTAGAACATGAGTCAGTCACCTTCAGAGAACCCTCTACCTAATCTGCACTCTTTGTTTACTGAACTGTTTGTGCCTTAAGACTGACAGCTCTCCAGGGCGGGAATTCTGGCCGCTCCTCTATGCTGTCACATGTCGCCTTGGTTATGAAATTATTCAGTATGCCTACTATGAGTAGCATCATGACACTTCTCTTCTGGAGGACTCTAAAGAATATCCAAATAAACCCAGTCCTCAGCAAGGCCAAGGAAGACCACCAGAAACCTCTTTCTGCTGGAGCTTCGTAAGAGGTAATAAAGTTGAATGACTAAGAGGCTTTGGAGTCAGACAGACCTGGGTTTGACTCCAGTTTCCAACACTCACTAGTTTTATAAAGTAAATTTCCTTATCCTTTTCAAGTTTCATTTTTATTCACAAAAATGGAGATTACGAACACAAAAGGTAAGTAGGTATTGAGTGCGGCATGGCACAAGGTACCAAATAGTGGCTGTTCTTATTATCTTTCTTTCCTCTAAAAAGGCCATGAACAGTCCAATCAAGAAGGTGCCATGAAAAGCTCTGGAAGCTTTGGATACAGCCTCACACTAAATACAATCCTGCCAAGGGGTGAGAAATCGATCCTCTTCCATGATCTAGAAAGAAACAAAAAATTCAGCTTCTTTCTCTGTTCTATGTGTACTTGTAACTGATAGGAATTAATACAGCTATCCCAAAATGCATCATAAGTATCAGCCATCAGTTATATGGTATCTTGGGATTTATCTTTAATTTATATTCCTTTTAAGATCTAGGAGTCTGGCTGGGTGTGGTGGTGAGCACCTTTAATCCCAGTACTTGGGAGGGAAAGGCAGGCAGATCTCTGTAAATTTGAGGCCAGTCTAGTCTACAAAGTGAGTTTCAGGACAGCCAGGGCTGTTACACAAAGAAATCCTGTCTCAAAAAAACCAAACATAAATAAATACAATAAAAATCTAGGAGCCTGAAATTCTAGGTCTCTGGATGAAACAGAAGGATATGGAGTTCAAGGCCAGCCTGAACTACATAGTAAAGCCCTATACAACAAAACAACAAACAAACATAAAATTAAAGTTAATTAAAAGTAAATAATACCAGCTAACATTTATCATAAATGCTATTATATACCAGGCCCTGTGATAGGCGATTTGTATCCATTTTTCCATTTCGTGTATATACAGGGTACAAAACATGAAATAAAGTGTACAATAAGCATAATATAATATTATTTAGGGGCTTTTTTTAGCCCTAGAGTCTGACTCCAATGTCCTCTCTATACTGCTAAATAGCTTATTTTTAAGTTTTAAGTAATATAAAAAAATTGAAGAGTAGACCTCATTCCTAAGTATTTGTGTATTTAAAAAATACTTATTTTTATTTTTGTTTATTTGTGAATATATGTATATATGCTCACAGTAGACAGAAGAAGGCATCAGATTCCATGGAGCTGGAGTTCCAGATGGTTCTAAACTTCCTAATCTGGGTGCTAGGAACTGAGATTGAGTCCTCTGGTGTAACAGCATTTTCTCGTTAGGACCGCCAGCCCTCAAATAATGACACGGAGACTTATTGTGAGTTATGAAAGCTCAGCCTTAGCTTAGGCTTGTTCCTACCTAGTTTTTATAACTTAAATTAACCCATATTTTTTAATCTACATTCTTCTGACTTCCTTGCATCCTTAACTTCTAGTCTTAGCTCCAACACTAACTGGCTTTGTGTCACTATACAAATGACATCATCTCAGTTATCTCATTTATAAAACATTTTAGGGCTTATTTTTGCTATAATATTCCAGGATTTGCAATATTTTCTGGAATGTCCATTGAAATTATATATTTTTTCTAGAATATTGTTGATCCAGGTGTAACCTGCAAACCAATACAGTTTTCAAACTATTGCTTGGTAAACATTGAGATAGACAGAAATTGAGAGAAAGTACTAACAATTTGACAGATTAGCACCTAGCTAATAATAAGATCATAAGGTGGGAATAATGGTCTATGTCTATAATCTCAGTGCATAGGAAGCTGAGGCAGGACTGTGAAGTTTGGTCTACATAGTGAGATCCTGTCTTAAACCAAGTTTATGTTTTTTTAATATAATTTTATCTCATAATTAATTTTATTATGCTTTATGAAACTCTGCAAGTGCAATGCATTGACAAGAAGAGAAGGCATGAAGACAAACCACTGGCCTTTCAGCAGATACTTTGAGAAACTCTATTTCAGAAGCTCATCTGAACATCGCCTGGGATTGATTACTTTTTTTTTTTAAAGATTTATTTATTTATTCTGTATACAGCATGTATGACCAGAAGAGGACACCAGATCTCATTACAGATGGTTGTGAGCTACCATGTGGTTGATGGGAATTGAATTCAGGACCTCTGGAAGAGCAGTCAGTGCTCTTAACCTCTGAGCCATCTCTCCAGCCCCGGGATTACTTTTTGAAGTTCTAGTTTGTCTGTTAATTGCACATGTATAAAGATGTAACCTTGATATCAAAAAAGTCCCCCCAGATGCCCTGCTGTGTACAACCAGAAGTGGCAGAAGGTGCCTCTGCCTGAGCCTTTCCAGTGGCTTTGGCAGTCATAGCTGAATCTAGAGCTCAACATTCACTTCTGTCAAGAAGTTCCTGGGAGTTAGAGAGATGGCTCAGAGGTTAAGAGCTCATGCCGCTCTTCCAGAGGTCCTGAGTTCGAGTTCCAGCAACCACATGGGGACTCACAACCATCTATAATGGGATCTGATGCCCCCTTCTGGCATACAGGTGTACACGCAGATAAAGCACTATATACATAAATAACTCTTAAAAAAGAAGTTCCTTTGGGAAAGTAAACTGTGATTCTCCTTTTTCTTTTCTTTTTGGTTTTTTGAGACAGGGTTTCTCTGTGTAATCATCTTGGCTGACCAGGAACTCGCTCTGTAGACCAAGCTGACCTTGAACTCACAGAGATCCATCCACCTGCCTCTGCCTCTCAAGTGCTGGGATTAAAGGTGCATGCCACCACTGCCCAATGATTCTCCCTTTTCTTAAGAAAAGTGATGAAGTCAAGGTGACAGTGAAGATTCCTGGTAGGCTCATTTAAAAAATAAAATCTAGCCCTTCTATTTTTCTACTGGCTAAGTTCCTACGAAGCCAAAATCCATAGGATAAAATGCTGGAATGAAGGTATCTTAGCAGCCATAGAGTTTAACTAACTCATTTAACAGATGAGGAATGTGGGTGTCTTAAGACAGATACTACTTTATCCCTTATCTGTTCATTGAATTCACATTCTTCCTACCAGAGCTTCTAGAATGCCCAGATATGATATTGTCATTCTTGCCTTCAATAAACCTTTCAATGTCACTCTGAGCTTTCATTTTAGAAGTAGATTAGCTAATTCTTGTAAACACACACACACACACACACACACACACACACACACACACACACACACGCCAAGACTAAATGTGGTTACCCTGAGAATGCAAGGCTGAGTCAATATCTGGAAAACATTTTAACATATCAACATCCTAAAGAAGAAAAATACATGATTATGTCAATTGATGAGGGTAATCTAACAAAATATAACATCCATTCACACCCACATTAACATCCACAAAAAACTGATAGTTAATGTTATACTTTAGAGTAAAACATTGAATGCATTCACTAAAAGTGAGAACAGAGCAAGATGTCCACTGTCAGAGTCCTAGAAGTACTGGCCTGTACAACAAGTAACAGAAATAAAATATAAATTCAAAGCTGGGCATGGTGGCACACGCCTTTAATCCCAGCACTCTGGAGGAAGAGGCACGTGAATCTCTAAGTTTGAGGCCAGCCTGGTCTACAGAGCGAGTTCCAGGACAGTCAGAGCTACACAGAGAAACTCTGTCTTGGAAAAAAAAAATAAAAAATTGGCACAACTATATATACATATATATCCCCAAAGAATTCACAAACAAATCTCTCAGAAGAAGCAAATTTAGCCTAGTGACAGGATAGAAGATCAACAGATAAAAATGGATCTTGTTTCTATTTGCTAACAATGAATACTCCAAATCAAAGTACACACACAGACCCAGGGGTTGTACCACACACCTTTTTTTCTTTTCATTTTCATTTTCTTTTTTTTCTTTTTCTTTCTTTCTTTTTTTGTTTTTCAAGACAGGGTTTCTCTGTGTAGCCCTGGCTGTCATGGAACTTGCTTTGTAGACCAGGCTGGCCTAGAACTCAGAGATCCCCCTGCCTCAGCCTCCTGAGTGCTGGGACTAAAGGCGTGCAGCACCACCACTGGGGTTTGTAATGCACACCTTTCCTCTCAGCACCTGGAGGACAGCTAGGGCTATACAGTGAGAAATGGAGGAGGAGTGGATTAGGGGGTAGGAGCAGAGGGAGGGTGGGGAGAGGGATTGAGAGGAGAGGAGGGAGGGAGGGGAAACTGCAGCTGGGATGTAAAATAAATAAATTAATTAATAGTTAAAAAAAGAAAAAGTAAATATTTATGTATAAGTCTAAAACAACACTTACAAAACCTGAATGCTGAAACCACAATATACTGATAAAAGAAATAAAAAAAGATATAAATAAATGGACTGACATACCATGTTCATAGACAGGAACACACAGCATTGAAAAGATGTCATTTCTCCCCAAACTGATCTGTATATTCAGTGCATTTCTTTTGAAATTCCCAAAAAGGTTATTTGTAAATATATACAAGGTTATATTAAAATTGACTAGAAAGACTAAAGAACTGGAACACTGGATAATACTTGAAGTTGAGAAATACACTACTGACTTTGAGACTTAATAAAAAGACAACTCAATGAAAAATGTTGGAACAGGACATTCAAATGCAAAAAAATTTAAACCTCTCATTTTAAGAAACATCAATTCAGCCAAGATCTTGGTAAGGACTGAGCATGATGGTACAGGGCACTTGGGTGGCAGAGGCAGCAGGATCAACCCTGTTTCAAAACAAACAGAAAACCAAAACAAAAACCAGACAAATATAAGGGATAAAGAGATGGCTCAGTAAAATACTTCCTATGCAAAGGTGAGGACATGAGTTCAGATCTCAGCACTTCCTATAAATGCCAGGTAAGTGTAGAAGCCTGCTTGTAATCCCAATACTTAGGAGTTAATGACAGGTGATCCCTAGAGCAAGCCGGCTAGCTAGCCTAGCCAAATCAGCATACTCTGGGTTTCAATGAGACCTGCTCTAACAAATCTGAGATGGAGAGCAACTTCAGAAGGCGTCTTCATCTGATGTCAGCCTCTGGCCTCCATACACATGTGCTCACACACAAGTATATGCATATATATACACATATATCACACACATATACATATATAACCTAGGGATCGGAGGACAGAGCCAGCTACTAGATTAGACATAGAGGCCAGACAGTGGTGGCACACACCCTTAATCCCAGTACTGGGAAGCACACATGCCTTTAATCCCAGGAAGTAACATGCTGGGTTGAGAAAGGTATACAAGGCGTAAGGAAACAGGAACTAAAGAAGTTCAGCTGAGACCCTTTCAGGTGAAGACTCAGAGGATTTCAGTCAGAGAATTCATGGAGTTGGTGAGGTAATAGGTGGTGGCTGTTTCTGCTGATCCCAAGGCAAGTTTATTAGGGTACACAATATATCACTACAGGCAGAATACTTGCCTACCATGCACGAAGCCCTGGGTTTGATCCTGAGCACCACACAAACCAGGTGTAGTATTGCATACCTGTAATTCTTTTTTTTTTTAATGATTTACTTATTTTTACTTTATATGCACTGGTGTTTTGCTTGCATGTATGTCTGTGTGAGGGTGTTGGATCCTCCGGAACTGGAGTTACAGACAGTTGTGAACTACCATGTGGGTGCAGGGAATTGAACCAGGGTCCTCTGGAAGAGGAGTCAGTGCTCTTAACCACTGAGCCATCTCTCCAACTGGCACACTTGTAATCCTAACAACCTACTTAAGAGGTAGAGGCAGGAGGATTAGAAGTTCAAGGTAATTGGGGCTGGAGGGATGGCTCCGTGGTTAGGAGCACTCACTGGATGCTCTTCCAAAGGCCCTAAATTGCATTTCCAGCACCCCACATGTAACTCCAGTCCCAGGGGATCGATCCAACTCCCTATTCTGTACTCCAAGGGCACTGCATGAACATACTGCACAGACATACATGTAGGCAAAATACCCATACATATAAAATTTAAAATATTCAATTTAATCTCTGGCTAAATAGTGAGTTTGAAGCCAGCCTGAGTTACAGGAGACCCTATTTTAAACAACAACAAATAATCAAGCCAGGAACGGCAAAGCAAGTTTGTAATCTCAGCACTTAGAGTGCTAAGGCAGGAGGCTCTCAGGTTCCATCCAAGCTAGGCTGGACTACATTGCAAGACCTTGTTATCAAATGTTCATAGCAATTCTAGTAGTAAACTGGAGAACCCAAGTGTCCTTCATACAGTAGGTAGATAAATTATGGTACATATACACAAGGGACTACTACTCAGCAGTAAAAAAGAATGAACTACTGATACACACAACAGCTCATATAAATCCCAAAGGTATCATGGTAAGCAAATGAAGCCAGTTTCAGAAGATTACACCGTGTATAATATGATTTCCTTCATGTGAACTTCTTGATAAAACCATGTGAAGGAGAACATATCGTGGTTGAAGAGTATGACTATAAAGGGAAGACAGAGGGAGTTCTCTGGGGGCAATTAAACTATTTTATATTCTGTCTGTAGTGGCAGTTACACAAACCCACTGTTAAAATCCACATAACTATGTATAAAAAATTCTAGCTAGCCGGGCGGTGGTGGCGCACGCCTTTAATCCCAGCACTCGGGAGGCAGAGGCAGGCGGATCTCTGTGAGTTCGAGGCCAGCCTGGGCTACCAAGTGAGTCCCAGGAAAGGCGCAAAGCTACACAGAGAAACCCTGTCTCGAAAAACCAAAAAAAAAAAAAAAATTCTAGCTTACTATAATAGTTCAATAAAAAAAAATAAGGTTGAGATAACCTTAGCCTTTTAATCTTTAATGTCCAAGGCCAGTATCCACATGATGTGGCCCAGCAGCAGGCTCTAAGACTAATGTCTGAAGACATTCGGCTTCGACTCAAGGGAATGGATGCCTATGAAAGTGGAACTCAATTCAGAAATGCTTTTCCTCTCAAAGGTTGTGGAGAAGGCCAGACTGGCATGCACGGAAAGTCGATTTCTTCCCTTCTTGGACTCTTCTAATCAGTATAAGAAAAGATTTTAGAGTTGGGAACTTTCTTTTGAAGCCTTCAGTTGAAGCTGCCCTTTAAAGAAAGCAGATTGTAGCTGGGTGTAGTGGTGCATGCCTTTGATTCCAGCACTTAGGAGGCAGAGGCAGGCAGATCTTTGTGAGTTTGAGGCCAGCCTGGGCTACATACTGAGTTCCAGAACATTAAGTCATTTGGCTTTGGGAATTCAGACCCTACCTTCAGTTTCCTGCTTTAACAATTTGCATATGAGGATTACTATCCCAAGTCTTAGCTAAAACAAAAACATTAAAAAAAATAAAAAATTGTGCCAGGTGTGGTGGTGCATGTCTTTAATCTCAGCACTCAAGAGACAGAGCAGGGGGATTTCTGTGTGTCCAAGGCTAGCCTGGTCTACATAGCAAGTTCCAGGACAGCCAGAGCTACCTAGTCTCAAAAAAACAAAACAAAACAAAAACAAAAATACTTTACTAAGGCATAATTTATCTCCATGTTTGACACTCAGGATACGGATACCAACTCTTACCTGGCTAAGGAACTCTGGCAACCTTAACTTTACTAAGGGAAGTGCTGACTCAGCTGCACACAGATTGGAGAAAAAAAGGTAGAACTAGGAAACAAGGAAGACTTTTTACCTGTACATAGCCAACTGCCCCTCACTAAGTAGAATTTCTACATAAAAATGTTCTTTACCCTTCTTTAAACAAACAAGCTACTATATATACACTTAGAGTCCTTGTCTCATAAAAGCCTCTACTCCAGCAGACATTTGATTTGCCCTGAGTTCTACTGGCAAAGTCTCAGCCTCTGGGTGGGGGTGGGGGGGGGTTGGCATCAAACACAGAGGCTGGAGTAGGGTTTCAAACACCTGTTTCAGTTTTTTAAGTGTCCAATTCAGGCCACTGTGCTCTGGCAACAGGGACCCAGATGATGTGACTTCTCTCCTGCCAAATTCTCAAATTAAAGAGCCTGCTCCCTCAGGGAAGAAAATGATAGAGAGCTGGGAGGGGAGGGGGAGCCATGAAGAACTGTTTCTTTTTAAATTAAACAGATGCAACCTTATGACCTAGTAATTTTACTCAAGTATTTATCCAAAAGAAACTAAAACAGGCTCACAAATATATATAGACAGACAGACAGACAGACAGACAGGCAGATAGATAGATATTTATAGTGGTAATAGCCCTCAACTGGAAACAATGGAAATGTTTTTCAGTAAGAGGTCAGATAGCTTTTCTTTTCATACATCTACTATCAAATACTGTCCAGGAAAAAAGTACTGAGCTAATAAGATGTCTGAAGTTCAAAACCATGCTAAACTTAAAGAAATGAAATACAAGCCAACCCATCTGCATGAAATCTCAAAACAAAATTAATCTGTTGTGACAGGATCTAGATTCTTTTTTCTACTGGGTATGGAGTGCGAATCAAAGGGACATGAGGGAGCTTTGGGGAGTGATGAAAATGTTCTCTCTCCCTCTTTTCTGATACCAGTTTTGAGTCAAAGTCTCTTTATGTCACCAAGACCTATCGAGAATTCACTACTTACTAGCCTAAGCCAGTCTTACGCTTGGAATCTTGCTGCTTCAGCCTCCTAAGCGCTGGAATTACAGGCACGCACCACCATGTCCAGCTGTGTCTTTTCTTAAGATTATTGAAAGTAGTTATATGGTTTATACAATTACCAAAACTTACTAACTGAACATCGAAATTCTGTATGTTTCACTATATGTTAATTACACTTGAAAAAACAAAAAGAGAGTGGTGTGATTGTGTGTGTGTACATGTGGTAGAGAACTTGTCTAACTGGAGTACAGATCTTGGTTTGACTCCCCCCACCCCCAGCACCACAAAAGAAAGAAGGAAGGAAGGAGGGGAGTATCAGGAGCATTGGGGCCAGTCTCCCTACTTGGAATAATAATCAAGACAGAAGAGAAACAAATTTGTTTCCCAATCCACCATCCTGATACCACAAGCTTAACAGCTGGCTGGGATGCCACCTCAGTGCCCCCTGGACAACTGTAGAAAAATAAATGATTTTTCTTTCTTTTTAAAATTTATTTATTTATTTATTTTGGTTTTTTTGGGACAGAGTTTCTCTGTGTAACCCTGGCTGTCCTGTAACTTGCTCTGTATACCAGGCTGGCCTCGAACTCAAGAGATTCACTAGCTTCTGGAAGGCACCATCACTGCCTGGCTTTAAAATTTATTTTTAATTGTACATATTGTGAGCACAGGTGCCCATGGAGGCTCCAAGAAGGAGTTGAATCCCTTTGACTCTAACTTATCTTTTATTGTCTAATATAGCCCAGAGGGGCCTCCAGCTAGCTGAGGCCTAGCATGAGCCTAAGCTGTGATCATTCAGCTTTTGGTTCTGGAGTGTTCAGGCCTGTGTGCACCACCTGATTTTAGGCTCAGTGGGCAAAGGCACTTGCCACCAAGACTAATGACCTAAATACTATTCTCAGGACCCACATGGTGAAGGAGTCAATTCCAGCAAGCTTTCCTGCCTCAACACATTACACACAATAAATAAATGTAATAAAAACATCTTTAAAAACAAACAAACAAACAAGACCACCCTAGTTTTACAGCCACAGCACTGATGAGTAAGTCAGAGCTCTGACTCTAGAGCTACCACTACTCTGCTCTGATGGATGCCCTGCACTGAGGTGACCTCGGAGCCACAACTCTTCCCCTGTAAAATGTGTAAGTAGTCGAGTGAGGTGTAACACCCATATTCCAAACATTTGAGAGGCTGAGGCAGGAGGATCTCAAGTTTGAGGCCAGTCTGAGCTACATAGCTTGACTCTAACTGAAAAAACTAGGAGTATGTGACCTGTGTGCTTTGCTTTAGCTCTTAACAATGTGAGGTTCAGAACTCCTACAAGTTCAAGCAGCCTCCAGGAACAGATGGGAAAGGCAAGTCTGTTATCCTCCTCTGTGCAAAGGCCACTTGTCCTTTATACAAAGTTAGATTTCAGGAGAAAATGCAACAACCGTAAGTTGGAAAAAACTGCTAACATGGCAAACCCAATGTGGCATGGGATGAAAACATCGATCTCTACAAAAGCCAGAGGGCACATACAACTGTTACCACTTGGGAGGCTGAGGCAGAAGGAAACTGAAAGTTCAAGAATATACATAGCAAGACTGTCTGAAAAAAAAAAATTCCAGAAAGTAGACTGTAGATGAAAACATGTATCAAGTATGTGCAATGTATACACTGTGGTGGGCATTTTATACATTATCTCATTTAATTTTCAAAAGAATTCTATAAGGCATGTTTGCTAGAGATTGGATTTGAACCTATGTTTACCTGACTTCAAAGTCTATGCCTTTTTCTATAGTTACTTGGCAGGAAATAAGCTGGAGATCCAGAGACTAAAGAGAGGTCTTGTGGAATTTTAACATTTTTTTCCTTCTTACTTGTAACTTATTTTATGTTTTTAAGTAGCTCTTGGCATTAAACAAAAGAAAGGGTTAAACCTACAGTTAGGAAGAGGAAATTCCCTGGAAAATTGAAACACATGCTGTGGCTCTGACTCAATTTCACACCATTTGGTTGAGCAACATCCATAGTGTATGAGAAAAACTCCTCCCCTCTCAGCTTCCCACCCCCATACTTTATGCATTCTATCACCTGCTGCCTTCCTTCAGACTAAGTGAGGGACAGGAAGGGAGGAAGGCTATACATCTTTACTTGGTGCATACTTAAGCTAGAGGTTAGCAAGCTCAGAGGAGGAAAAAGCACTATGTGAAAAAAGAGAAAGTATACTTTGCCTCATTTCTACTTGGACCAGCATAGGATGGAAATCTTATGAAGGTTTGTAATGAAGGAAGGGGATGGCCTTCTGCTGGGGAGGAGAGGGGGAGGCTGTCTTCCTGGAGAGTAGGCAGAATTCACAACAAAGCACATCGACACCTGTTTCCTCGCCTGCTATTTTATGCTCAAATGAACTCTGTATTTCTGTCCATGGGAGCTACGCTTCACCCAGGCTAGCAAACGGGAAGATGGATACACTAAAAAAGTTTTCCTTTGCTATCCTTTTCAAACAGACTTTTTCTCATAACAATAAATACCACTATTTGGTACTGGAAGCTGACCAGATGAAAGATGCTTACAGGACCTAGACTACGGTAGGCTCTATGGTGGACACCTGGGAGAAAAAGAATAAAGGGAAAAGGGGAAGCGTAAATTACCAAGTGCTACTAGGGGAGTTTCCAAAGCCTAATCTATAAAATGACACCTCCACAAGAAGCAGGCCTTGAATCGGGAAACAACAATTTAGGATTTTCATGCCTATGCACTAAAAAAGTTTTGAAGCTTCTGTTCTCCCATTTTGAAGATATAAACTGTCATGTACAAAGTTGACCCTACAGAAGAAAGCATTCATGAGGAAAAAGCCCTGAAGACTGAGGCATCATATCAAAAGAAGCCACATGGCACCAAACTACAAACGACAAATACTGTCTGACTCTAGGAGAATCCAAGAAGGACCACTAGAAGAACACCCAACTGAGTTCTAGACAGCCTAAAGAATTGTGAGATATAATACAATGGCTGTGGTTTTAAGTCACAAAGTTTTAGAGTCATATGCTGCACAGCAATAGACAGGTGAAGCAATTGGCACTTTATTAAAAACAAAGCTAGTAGTCCTTTGGTACTGGGCATAGAATAGACTATAGTACAGGAACACAGGAGGAGCTAGCCAGGATTAGTTAAGGGAGAAGAAATCTGGCTGGGAGCAGAGGGCATGTGTTTGAAGTTTCAGCTATTCAGGAGGCTGAAGCAGGAGGCTGTTTGAGCCCAAGAGTTCTAGGCCTGGGCAACCAAACAAAACTTAATCTCAAAATAAATAAATAAAATGAAATTATAATGGAGAAAATTTTATTTGTATTAGCCACCAAAAAGTAAATATATAAAGCTGGAGAGAGGGCACAGCAGTTAGGAGTGCTCCCGTTCTGCCAGAGGACCTGAGTTTGATTTTCAGCACCCACATAAGTAACTCACAACAGCCTGTCATTCCAGCTCCGGGGGATCCAATGCCTTCTGCCAAATTTAGTGGTCACTGCATTCATGTGCAGAGGCATACAAACACACAGGCACATAAATAAATAATTTTAAAAAATTATATATGCATATACATGAATAAGCTTAATTAGAAATAGACATAAATGGGGAAGTACTTAAAAATTTTATCGAAATCACAAAAGAAGTCTTTATATAGAGAAGACACAGATAAGGGGTCAAATATAAAGATATTAACTGTCCCTATATTTACTTAAGCCTTTAAAAAATTATTTTATGATGGGCAATGATGGTACATGTCTTTAACCCCAGCACTTGCAAGGCAGAGGCAGATGGATCTCTGAGTTTGAGGCCAGCCTGGTCTACAGAGCCAGCCCAGGACAGCCAGGGCTACACAAAGAAACCCTGTCTTGAAAAAAACAAAACAACAACAACAAAATTCTTTTATTCTTAATTTGTTGGGTTGTGGGAAGGAGGCACATGTATGTATATGTGGAGGAGGTCAGAGGTCAGAGGTCAACCTCTGGTGTTATTCCTCAGAAGCTGCCCACCTAGTTTTTTTGAGACTAAGTCTCTCACTGGGCCCCACTTCACTGATGAGGCTAAGTTGGCTGGTCAGAAAGCCTCAGAAGGATTTGCGTGTCAGCGCCTCCCCAGCACTAGAATTACAAGTGCACACCACCATGCCCAGCTTTTTATACGGCTGCTGGGGACTGAACTCAGGTCTTCATGTTTAGGCATCAAGTACTCGACTGACCCAGTCACTTCCTCGGCCCCTAGAAATGACCTTCTACCTCTGAAATTCAGTGACTAAGATTTCTGATCATTAGGCATACCAAGTGTTGCCACTTGTTAACTTGGACATAGATTTCATTCGTTTGTTTAGTTTTGTTTTAAAACTGTTGCCGAGGCTAGCCCTGAACGCCTCCACTCAGGTGACTCTCTTGTCTCAACCTCTCAAAGGTTGTGCCTCCATCCGTGTACAGCTAACATTATGGTTTTGAAGTTTGGCATTCTGTTTTGGGACTTGTGTGTACTTACCATTTGCCCTAACACTGAGCTACATCCCCAATGCCACAGTTTAAAACTATGGCTCACACAAGACCTAGATGGTTCTGTTCCTAACACCTGCTGAATACTCACTGCTGATGTGATGGAAACACAAGCGAGAGGGCAAATGAAATTACCAGGCGGAGGCAGTCGTGTCCTTAGTCAAAAGCTAGAGAAGTAAAAAATAAACAAAAATCCAGAGGGGAAGGAAGGGGACTGAATTTAATCTCAAGAATATAACCTAAGGCCGGGCAGTGGTGTCGTACGCCTTTAATCCCAGCACTCGGAGGCAGAGCCAGGCAGATCTCTGTGAGTTCGAGGCTAGCCTGGTCTACAGAGCAAGATCCAGGACAGGCACCAAAACTACACAGAGAAACCCTGTCTCGGGGGGAAAAAAAAAAAAGACTCTAATCTAAGCACACAAGCTGGCTATGGTGGTGCACACTCGGAGGAGGGCACCATGATGGGGCAGTTCAGTCCAGTCTAGGCTGCATGACAGTTTCACCACCAACATGAGCTATATGAGATCCTGCCTCGAGATAAAAAAAACAAATAAAACCCAGAAACAAGGGACCCTGCCTTTGAATAAAGTAGAAAAAGGAATGAAGAAAAGGGAAGCATTATCTTGTATGTAGTAAAGTAGGACATGCTACTGTTACTATGATGTACCATCACCCCTATTCTAAGTTAGTCCCTTATCGCTGATTCGTGGTATATAGGTATAATGATGTACATGGGAAACATCCTTCACAATTTCATTTGTTGAATGCCCAGTCCCCAGCATGGTTCTTCTTTGGAAAGTTCAAGAAACTTTAGGAGGTGGGGCATAGCTGGAGGCGGCAGTGAGGTAGGTCTTTGAATTCATCTGCCTCCCAGTCTCTTATTCCCTCTCTGCTTCCTGTCTGCTATTAGGTGACTATTTCCCCCTCCTCCCCTCTCTCACTATTGTGAGGTTCTACCTAACCATGGGCCCAAAACCAATGGAGTCAAAGACAGTGGCTAAAAATCTTTAAAACCAAAGTAAGTGCCTTTCCCTTTATGATCTCTTGGTCAAGCTATGCAAAAGTAACTAACACATGAGGTCTCGTTTTGATGGTAATAAAACTGAGAGTTTAAGCCTGCCTCTCCTACAGTTCATGTTCTCAGTTTCAACGAAGGAACTAGCCTTGACTTCTTACTCTGAGAACTAGTCTCCTTTTTTTTGGTATTTCCATAGAATGCTAGTGCTTTAGTATAGAATTCTACAACGTATTCTGTTTCTAGCTAACTGATGTTTATAAGCTCCTGGAGGGCAGCAGAGACAAAGGTCTTTGCTTTTTTTTAGTTACAGTGTGGTACAGAATATTATGAACATAGTAGCATTCAACTAGTGCTCTTGAAGTACTTGAAAAAGGACACGTGAAAGTACTGAAGAAATAAATAGACACTCCAATTTTCTATTAAATAAAAAAAAAACTAGTAAAAAGCACCGTTTACAAGGAATAAGGCAGCACCTGAACAGAATCCCCACACATGTGACCAGTGCCTGCTGGCCAGACATGAGAGTTTAGAGAAGTAACATGTCTGAGGAGAGGCTGCCAATGGCTATGGAAAGCAGCCTAAACTTGGAGGTGGCTGTATACGGATGGGAGCCATTTTGTGCTCTTTGGGGAAAATGTTAATGAGAGGTTTCACAAATGTCAGACTTGCCTGATTAAACGAAGCCAGCTAGGTAGATGTTTTCCATATTAATGCCATCTCTGCTGAAAGAGCAAAGAGAGGGAAGAAAAGGAGGTTTGAGAAAGGAAAATGATAAACCTCAATTATTTACAAAAGAAATTATGATTCTGCTAGCTTGGGCAAGGATATCAGAGAAGAGAATTGTTATCACAAGGTAGGCCTGGCTGTTCTACTTTCTCGCCCCTTTCAAGAAGAAAAAAATCAAGCCTTAAAGTCCTGAAAGGTGAAAGACTAGATAAGCCTAGTGTGACCAGTGCCTGGGCTACTACTACTAGACTTAGAAGTAAGTCATTGAAAACTCATCCCAATAGCTACTTTTATGGTGGTGGCACACACCTTTGATTCCAGCACTCCGAAGGCAGAGACAGGCAGATTTCTGAGTTTGAGGCTAGACCAGCTAGGGCTGCAGTCAGACCCTTGTCAAAAACAAAACAAAACAAAAATTTTTAAAAAAGTGAATTTTCAGATTTATTTTATGTGTATGAGTGTTTTGTCTGCATGTCTAACTGTAAGGGCACCATGCATGTATCTGGTGCTTGAGAAGGTCACAAGATGGTGTCAGAGCTTCGAGAACTGGAGTCATAGAGAGTTGTGGGACACGTACATGTTGGGAATTGAACTATTGCACCATCTGCTTAGTCTCTCTATGTAGTTCAGGCTGACCTCAAACTCAGGATCCTTGCCTCTGCCTCCTGTGCTGGAAGTACAGGCCTGTATTACCAGGACCGAGTTCTGGCTTGAATAGTTACTTTTACAACTTTAAAGGAAGCTTAGAGTGATGGTTCATGCCTGTAATCCTAGCACTTAAGAGGTTGAAGCAGGAAAATTAAGAGTTTAAGGCCAGCCTCAGCTACAGAGACATTATTTAAGAACGAAAGAAAGAATAAAAGAAAGGAAGGAAGGAAGGAAGGAAGGAAGGAAGGAAGGAAGGAAGGAAGGAAGGAAGGAAGGAAGGAAGAAAGAAAGAAAAAGGATAACTGGGCATGTTGGAACATACCTATAGTTAGGAAGACTACGGATGAGTTCAAATCCAGCCTGGGAGACACGTACATACACACACACACACACACACACACACACACACACACACACACACACACACACACACACACGAGGTGGGGGGGGGGCGGGGTAGTAGCAGTAGCAGCAGCAGTATAGGAGGGAAGTCATTCAAAGTTTAAGGATTTTTTTTTTTCTTAATTTGAGCCTGTCTTTCAGATTTTTTAAGTATTTCTGTAGGATTTTCCCCTTATTTCATTTCACATGCACAGAATTAAATAACTTAGAATCCTTGTTGCTGATACCAACTCTCTTGCATGAGTTGCTATCAGTTTTGCTACATAAATGAAGGGGCAGGGGTGGGCAAAAGCTACTGATTCTGAGAGTTCAGCTTCCTTTTGCCCTGTTTCTCCCCAGTCATCCTGCAATTGTGCCCTAATCAACCAGCATTAATACAGATGCACAAAGGTATTTATTTGCTGCTGATCTGACTAGCTGTATTCAGACTCGATCTCTATGTGTATTTAATAAATCACACTAGTTAGGTGGATAGGATTAGTTTCAAGTCACCTAATGACTATATCATGAACTGTGGCATTAAAGGGATTAATATTAATCTGAGCCACTGCAGTTCAGTGGAAAAGGCCAATCCATTCTTCAATAGTAGCTCCAGTCGGCAAGAAATCCTCAACAAGACCAGGAAGATTAATGAGGGCTTCTACACTCTGCCTGCAAATCTTCACCTACCAGGATGGAGAGTAGTGAATCCCAGTCCAGAAGAGCTCATAAATAACCTTCAATATCACAAGTATTTGGGGCAGCTGAGCCCCAGTGAGGGGGGGCCAGGCAGCTTGCTCATCATCTTCTTGTAACCCACACCATCAAGATGGCACAGGAATTTTATGGGCCCACACAGCAGCCAGTTTTGTTTTCTTTCATGTAAGAGCCCACACCTCATAAATCACTTTCCTATTTCAGGAAAAGAAGAATACTAACTGCAGTATGAATTTACTGTGTCTACTCAGAACACAAAACTTCTCACTAGAGTATGGTTTCCCTTCCATAAAAGTGGAAGAAAAACCCAATGTCTATTATACATGGAATACGCTTTCAAGTCATGAGATCTTTCCTTCATTCACTGTTCAATTCTTCCTTAGTGTATACAAAATGCTAGGCCAGCTGGGTCACTCTTGATTCACATTCAGAACTATGTTTTTGGTCTGTCAAAGCGAGCACACACTAGGAAGACTGTATCTCTAAGACAACCAGCATTTCCTCATAGACTGGCCCTAATTTCACCATTTTAGAGACCACCAAGACAAACCCACCCAGGCAAGCTGAAGAGTACCACAGGACAAAACACAGCTTAGAATTTAAACTGGCTCAGAAGCAAGTTCATGGTGCCAGTACACTATGCAGATTGAGAAAACATTAGGACACAACCATGTCAAATCACTAAAGACCCATCCTCCTCCATGACTCTGAGGACAATACCAGGTACAGAGTTGCATGGCAAAGCTCAATCTGTTAGGGAAGTCAAACTGAAAAAACAGTATCAGCTTCATAATTTGGGAATACCATTAAGTGTGGGTTTATTCCAAATTAGACCCTTGTAATGGATGCAACTGCCAAGCAAAATAATTTTCTTTCTTTTTTCAAGACAGGGTTTCTCTGTGTATAGCTTTGCGCCTTTCTTGGAACTCACTCGGTACCCAGGCTGGCCTCGAACTCAGAGATCCACCTGTCTCTGCCTCCTGAGTGCTGGGATTAAAGGCGTGCACCACCACCACCCGGCCAAAATAATTTTCTTGACAGTTAAAAAAAGGCAAGTCTGTCTCCACTATAGTTCCTGTGACTTCCTTCACTTCCCATTTCCTACAGCTTCTCTCCTGGTTCTAAGGAAATAGATCATGTCCCATGGGAATACAAAGCTTTCTCATCAGAGCAGAGTTGACTTAACTTGAAGTTTATGCCAGGACCCTCAGGACAAGTTGGGACAATAATCAGAAGTGTAACCACGCTACGATCACGTGAATACACCACAATAATCTGCTTGAAGCTCCAGCCTCACTAGGTGACTAGGAGTATTTATAGCACCTACTCTTGCCAGACATGCCAGTCCTTCTAACAAGAAGGTCCTCTAATCATCAATGGAAAGATGTTCCCTGATAGGAGCAGTTACATAAGTCTACGCAAAGGAGACTTCCGGCAGCAAGCTTTTTTTCTTCAAAGCACCCTCCAAAGGAGAGCACCCCGAACACTGCTGAGTCCCCAGGCCATCATGTACATGAGACAGGGGCATCCAGCAGGATGCATCAGGCTCTAGGAATGCTGAAGTCCACATATTTGCCATTCAACACCAAAATGGCTTTTCAAGTTCAATCAGCTATAAATGTTGCTTTGTTTTAATTTTCCACTGAACTTCCTGGAACCTATTATCCAACTGTCAGGGATGTATATTTAGCAAGAGCAACATGGCCTCTTTGCCACTGCCCCACTGCTCATGTCACCTCCAATAAATAGAAAACCAACTCCTCCTTCAATCTCACTGCAAATGTGGCTTGTGATCAGTAAAGAAAAGTCTTGGTTTAAAGACCACAGTCTGAACAGTAACTCCCTATAGTTAGGTGCAAATCTCCATCCTCTAGGCTAATGCTGCTGCAAGGTTTACTAGTCCCAGGTAAATCTACTATATCCACTGGAACACAAATCTGCATGCATACCTCATTTTAGGGGATGCTAGTAATAGAAATGACCTAACAGAAACCTAATACAGATTAATAGGAATCTGTGCTAATATAGGCATGGCAGACAGGCAATACCAATGCAGTGTATCATATTAATAGGAAGATCTGAACAACCAAAATGCAGGTTAAGAAGAATAAGCAGGCAGATACAGCTTCAGTTTCATCTTGGGTAGTTAACTTGAAAATGCAATCTCTTGGGAACAGAAAGCATGAAACACAACTAACTTTTTCCACTTTGTCAAGATTCTTTTCAGCTATTGACATTTTTTATTCTGACATCAAACAATAAGAATAGATTTCATCTGAATGGAGAATACAAATACACTATTACCTTTCCAGTTCACCATTTGTATCAATTACAAATTCCCCTATATCTTCTAACTATCCACATGGTGTCCTTTTCATTCTACAAATCCAGCATAATTCTTCAAGCTCAACAGAAAAGATGAGGCCCGTATGTTGTATGTAAAATACAGTTGGTCATATTTCTCCTAAATTAAACAACCACAAACCAAGAACCAAAAATAGGAGATTTTTCCCATAACCTAGAAACATAAAATAAACTAAACCAAAATTGGAAAATAATTTTTTAGCCAGGAATGGGGGTATTTTTCTGAGGTAAGATCTCATCTATAGCCCAAGTTGGCTTGGAACTCACTATCATAAACCAGGATGGCCTTTAACTATGAGCAATGCTTTAGTTAGTGAGAGCCCAGCTCTGAATCTCCAAATTTAAGCCCTTCCCTATCTTTTTAAGAAAAAGAGGGTTTTGTTTTATTTGGAATAGAAAAAACATAAATTAAGAAAAATTAAGAAAGAACTCCCAAGAGGAACATCAAGGGAAGAATATTCTTTTTAAGGAAAAAATTTCCCCTCAAAATTTATTTAGTGTGTGTGTATATGTGTGCAAAATTGCCTGTGTGCAAGTGTATGTATGAGTTGGTGAATGTGTATGCATGTTTGTGTATCCCCCCTCTCTGTGTATGTGTGTGAATATGTGTATACACCTATGTATATGTGTATGTATGTATGTATGAATTGGTGTATATATATATATATATATATGCATGTTTGTGTATTCCTCTGTGTGTAATTATGTGCATGCATGTATATGCCACACTTAATATATAGTTGCCCACGGAGGCCAGAAGAGGGTGATGGTCAGTTTCCTTGAAACTGGTGTTACAGACAGTTGTGAGCCATCAGATGTGGGTGCTAGATATTGAACTCAGAACCTCTGGCAGATCAGTAAATGCTTTTTTAAAAAAATATTTAATTTTATGTGTATGGGCCTGAGTGTATGTATGTATACCATATGTGCTTAGGCACCTACAGAGGACTGGATCCTCTGGAACTGGAGTTACAATTATGAGTTGCCATATGGATGTTGGAACCAAATCTGGATCCTCTGCAAGAACAGTAAATGCTCTTAACCACTGAGCCATCTCTCCAGCTCCCTTAAGGACATGTTTAAGTTGAAGTATATAATATCCTAAGTATATAACTCAATCAATTTTCACTTTTACTTTTCTACTTTAAACTACTGGATCCAAAAAAAACAAATCATGATTTCTCATAGTTGCAAAGGCTCTAAAAGAAACCACAATTGTGGCTTCTAACATTAATGGACAGTTTTGACTACACTTTATATAAACAGTTCTTTAGTTTCTTTGGTGCTAGAGGACTAACCCACAGACTTGTACCTGTACCACTAAGCTACATCCCCAGCACTAATCTACATAAATAATAGCACGCAATTGGTTTTTATGTTGGCTTTCTTTCACTCCACACTGGAATCACTTACCAACATGAGAAAATTTCATGTATACTATAATACACTACAGCCCAATAATTTTATTTTTTTTAAAGATTTCTTTATTTATTATGTATACAGACCCCAGAAGAGGGCATCAGATCTCATTAGAGATGATTGTGAGCCACCACGTGGTTTCTGGGAATTGAACTCAGGACCTCTGGAAGAGCAACCAGTGTTCTTAACCTCTGAGCCATCTCTCCAGTCCCAGCCCACTAATTCTTATTGCTGCAAAGTATTCCACTGTAAGACTACACTGCATTAAACCACCAGCTGGGATCTGGTCACGATGGGAGAGCCTGCTGATACCTAGGGTTTTCCAGTACAAGACCATACTCCAGGAGGATCACATCGCAGCATGCCTTCATATCCACCAGCGCAGCACCCAGAGAGCCTCCAATAGATACAGAATACCCAAGAAAGTTGGGCCCCCAATTTCTCCAAGGTCCCCCCCACCCTACCCCGCCACTGCATCCAAATCCTCAAATGTCTTCATACGTACTAAGAGAATCCCCTTTCCAAATGCCTCAACAACTTGCAAAAGACTTACGTCTCCAAGTATCTCAAAGTCACCTAGTGCCCCGAGGAATTCCAGTGCAATCAAGCCTCCAAAGTTATCATCCAGGCCCTATGAGCAAACTACGTTACCTACTATCTCAAAGTCCCCTAGTTCCTGCTGGAACTTCAGTGCAATCAAGCTTCCAATGGCATCCAGTCCCCACTGGCAAACTAAGTCAGCACATGACTCAAAGTTCCCTAGTTCCTACAGGAGACCCAGTACAGTCAAGCCTCCAAAGACATCAAATCCCAGCAAGCCATCAAAATCTCCAGATGTCACAAAGTCCTCTAGTTGCTGAAGCAACTTCAACACAATCAAACTCCAATGGCACCTAGACCCTGAGAGGGACATAGGTCCCCAAGTGTCCCCAGGACCATCAATGAAAACAAGTTCCTATATGTATCCAGGTCCCCTAATGTACCCAGGTCTCCCACCACTGGGAACCCACCCAGTGAACCCAAGTCCCCAGTTACCCTCATGTTCCCCAGGGAGTCCTGGTTTTGAGGATTCCCTAGACTTTCTGGAGCCCTCAGATATATACAGCAACCAGAAAGTTCCCCTCAACTCTCCGGAGAGACAGAAGAAAACACGCACTGCGTATTCAAAGCGAGAAAAGGGGCTGCTGCAAGAATATTTCAGTAAATGCATGTACCCAAGCCGGGAGAAACGCATGGAACTGGCACAAGAGATGGGTGTGACAAAGCAACAGATCCAGATCTGGTTCAAGAACCAACGGGCCAAGCACAAACGGAAGAATGCTTCAGAAGGAGTGCCAGAGACAAGTGGAAGTTGTAAAGGTGTTTCAGAGTCAACCGGTTCCTGTGCTCCCTTATCTGTACTTGCCTCAGCCAATGGAGAGTCCATGTCTCCAGGTACATCTGGTGTGGGCTCCATTCCCAACCTCAACCCCTGCCTGGAAGCTTCTCTCCATGGTGATCAGGTCTGCAAGGGTGCCAGGTGTAGTCCCAAAGAGAACCTGTTTGATTTTGAATCCCCACTTGCAGCTGCCCACCCTGGCCAACCCGAAGCAAATGAAGCCCCAACTGACCCAGCAGTAGCTGAAGGTACAGCCTCAGCTGAAGCTCCACTTCCCATGGCATCTGCACCCCAAGAACCAGAGGATGCTCAAGACTCAGATTCATCTTCTGAGAAGCTCTGGCAACAAGTCCTTAAGGACTTGGACACATTAGAGGACTGTTAGACTTGGCCCGACATCTTCTGTGAATTTGCCTTTTCCCAATTTAATTGTCTCAGTTTTTGTAATATATAAAATAATCATATAAATATACCCCTATATAGACCTAGTGTTTACATATGTAGCCCAGGTTGGCCCTGGGTTCAGGTAATACTCCCCCTGCCTCCTGAGTGCCTCCTGAGTGCCTCCTGAGTGCCTCCTGAGTGCCTCCGTATGTGTGAAACATGCATATTTTACTATGAACTTATTTTCATAACTAATGAGTCATTTATTCTTTTGCTTTAAATAAAGTGTTTTTTGACACACACTAAAAATGCACTGCATTTTATTTATTTTATTTCTGATGGATATATAGCTAGTTTACTTTTCTTGAAGTTCCTATGAACAGCACTGCTATAAACATCCTCAAACACATCTTTTGTTAAACATATGTACGAGTTACTATTGGGCATATCCTTAGACACAGAATTTGCTGGTTCATAGAAATTCAGCCCAAATAGAAGTAGCCAATTTACAATTTACTTTCCAATTTACAATTCGCCCTCAAAATGATATGTGTACATGAGTGCAGGTGCTAAAGAAGGCTAGAAGAGGAGGCTGGAGTTACAGGTAAGCTGCCTGATCTGGGTTCTTGGAACCCAGAACTATGGTCCTCTCCAAGAGTAATATTCTTTAACTGCTGAGCCATGTCTCTAAAACCCCTAATCCCCTCCATTACATTTATTGATTACTCAGATACCTTCTATAACAAAGTAGTCATCTTTTGCCCATTCTTCTATTAGTAAATTTGCTGTTTATAAAAAAAATTGATTTATACAAGTTCTATGGGGACCTTTTTACTTGCTAAGTGTTGTTAACGGTCTCCTATGATATTGAAACATTCCATCCTGCAGGGAAGCTCCTTAGCAGGAAGGTAAACAACTCAAAGGAACTTCAGGAAGTCCCTGAACCTGACCAGACTCACTAGGCTCCTCCCTGTCTGAGTAAGCAAAAAAAGTGGAGAGTCCCTCTGGGAGGAAGAGAGGCCAAACTGCACGAGCTGCAAACAGTCTCACAGCAGACCTTCTGCCTGGAAGCAGAAGAAACCAGTTGAGCTGCCTAGGAGAGGTTTAGACCAAATGAGGCACCAGGAAAGGATACTCTCCAACCTGTTGGGATGCCTGCAGGCTGTACAATGCCCTCCAGATGCCCAGTTTTGTGAACTGTCACCCATGTTTCAGTGGGCTTTGGCAATAAATGCAGCTGTCTGTGAGTCATTTCTGCTCCTGTAAGTAACCCTCACCCATATTCCTGTGAGTAACCAGAATAAAACTCATTGGTTCACCAAGTTGGACTTTGCTGGTGTCTTAGTTTAGGGTTACTACATGACCAAAAGCAACAGGGAGAGGAAAGGATTTGGTTTATACTTCTACATCGTAGTCTATCAATGAAGGAAGTCAGGACAGGAACTCAAACAGGGCAGGATCCTGGAGGCAGGAGCTGATGCAAGGCCATGGAGAGGTGATGCTGCTTACTGGCTTGCTCATCATGGCTTGCTTAGCCTGCTTTCTAAGAGCAACAGGACCATTATCCCAGAGATGGCACCACCCACAATGGGCTGGGCCCTCCCCTAACAACCACTAATTAAGAAAATTCCCTAAAGGCAGATCTTATGGAGGCATTTTCTCAATTGGCATTCCTTCCTTTCAAATGACTCTAGCTTGTGTCAAGCTGACATAAAACTAGCCAGAACAGGTGGTACCCATACTTTGGCCTGTCGAGGTATCCCTATCTGAGATGAGTAGGTGTGTGTACTGCGTTTCCCCAGGAGAAGTTTTGTCACACAACACCAAGTTTGTGACTGTCCCTAACAGTCTTTCTTTCTCTCCCCCTTCTCCCTCCCTCCCTCCTTCCTTTAAATGACAGATTCTCACATATAACCGGGGGGGGGGGGGGGGGGGGGGGGGGGGGGCACAGTCTTAAACTCCTTCAATTCTGTACAGCCCAGGTTACCTAGGAACTTGCAGTCCTCCTGCTTCAATCTCTTGCTCTATCTATCTGTCTCTGTCTTCCTCCCCCCTCCCTCCCTCCCTCCCTCCCTCCCTCCCTCCCTCTCTTTCTCTCTCTTCTTTGCTGTGCTGGAGATTGAACTACAGCTCACATGGAGTCAAGTATCAACCGCTGAGCTTTGTTTCCACACCCCTCCTAACATTTTTGAAGTTTTAGGGATTGAATCCAGGGCTTCTATATGCTAAGCAAGTGTTGTAACATTTAGTTATATATACCCTCAGCTCCCCTTGTCCCTCTGCTGTTTCATATACACCTCCAGTATCCTCTAGATACAAGCTCAAACGAAGCTTGAATTCTGATTTACAAACAGCATTTTTGTTTCTTTGGTTGGTTTTTGGTGTTTCAAGACAGGGTTTCTCTGTGTAGCCCTGGCTGTCTGGGAACTCACTCTGTATACCAGGCTGGCCTCGAACTCACAGAGATCTGTCTGGCTCTGCCTGCGAGTGCTGAGATTAAAGGCATGCACCACCGTTGCCTGGCACTGTTTGTTTGATTTTTTTTTTAAAGATTTATTTATTTATTTATTTATTTATTTTTATGTGTGTGTTTTGCTTGCATGTATGTATGTGTATCACATATGTACCTAGTGTCCTTGGAGATCAGAAAAGGGTGTTGGATCCCATGAAACTAGAGTTAACAGATGGTTTTGATCTGCCATGTGGATGCTGGGAATTGAACCTAGGTCCTCTGAAAGAGCAGTCAATATTCTTAAGCCCTGAGCCATCTCTCCAGCCTCCCAGGCATACATTCCTGAGTTAGATGTAAAGCTGGTCTTGTTTCTTCATTTACTAAGTCACTGACCTGCAAACTGAACCGTGTCTCTGAAGTGCGGACAGCAGGTAACTGCTGACATTTTGATAGCCACATCACATTTCAAGAGTCTATGAGAAGTCCTAGAATGACCATGTAAAGCTAGCCAAGAATCTCCTTGCCATGGACAGATGTTACTAAGTTTAGCTGACATTAAGTTGTAAATTATTTGAAAGATGGAAATGGATTCTCCTTAGAGCCTATGTAGAATTTCCATTTATTATCAGACACATGAGCTGTGAGTGTTTTTGACATAGGAAATGGATTACCATCTCCTTTTTAAAAAAAATAAAAATTGTATTTTTGGGGCAGAGGCTTTCAAAACAGGGTTTCTCTGTGTTACCCTGGCTGTTCAGGAACTTGCTCTGTAGACCAGGCTGGTCTTGAACTCAGAGATCTGCCTGCCCCTGCCTTTGAGTGCTGAGATTAAAAGTGTGCACCACAACACCCGGCAGTAGTTAAGGTCTTAATATGCTATAACTTTTGTTTGTTCGGGATTTTTTTTTTCTTGTTTTTAGATAGGGTCTCATACATTAGCCCAGGCTGGCCTGTAAATTCATTATGTAGTGCAGTCTGACATCACACTTGAGGCAATCCTCCTGCTTCAGCCTCTCTAGTGCTGGGATTACAGGTGTGTGCTACCATGCAAAGCTATAATTTTCTTTACAATGCTATGATTTTGTCTTCAAAAGTCCCCACATGATGATGACTATGATTGTGAGGTATGAGCTGTAAGCATGTATTCAAAAAATAGTACATACCCCCTTTTCTAGGCTGGAATATATACTAGGAAAAATCAGTGAATATGAAATATAGCTTAAGACTCTGCCCTCAGGTATGTATTGGCTTACACTTAAACCTTGCTGTTCTATTTGTATACATTTGCAACTTATTTATTTATTTATTTATTTACTTATTTATTTATTTATTTATTTATTTATTTATTTATTTATTTATTTATTTTTTTTGGTTTTTCGAGACAGGGTTTCTCTGTGTAGCTTTGCGCCTTTCCTGGAACTCACTTGGTAGCTCAGGCTGGCCTCGAACTCACAGAGATCCGCCGGCCTCTGCCTCCCGAGTGCTGGGATTAAAGGCGTGCGCCACCACCGCCCGGCCCTTATTTATTTATTTTTGAGACAGGACTTCTCTGTGCAGCCTTGGCTGTTCTGGAACTTGTTCTGTTGACCAGGGTGGCCTTGAACTCAGAGATCTGCCTGCCTCTGCCTCCCTGTGCTTTGTTTAAGGATATGTACCATTATGCTCAGCTTAAGTTTATCTCTTTTTCAAAAATCACTCTTTAGTTTATGTGTATGGGTATTTTGACTGGTGTCCATGGAGTAGAAGAGGGCATCAGATCCCCTAGCAATGGAGTTAGAGACAGTCATAATCTACTGGGGTTGCTGGAAACTGAATCTAGGTTCCCTGGGAGAGCAACCAGTGTTCTTAACCCTGAGCCATATCTCCAGCCCCATAGTTTATTGCTCTTAGAACTCAATCATATATTCATGTGGAGATGTCATTATGTACTCTCTAAAGGCAGTGACTTTGAAGTCAGAAAAACCCAGATTTAAATCTTAGTTCTAATGTGATCATAGGAAATAAATTTTTTAAGCCTCAGTTTCTACATCTGTAACATAAAGAAAGACAAAAGGCCAGGCCGGTGGTGGTGCATGCCTTTAAACCCAGCACTCGGAAGGCAGAGGCAGGTGGATCTTTGTGAGTTCGAGGCCAGCCTGGTCTACAGAGCAAGATCCAGAAACGGCGCAAAGCTACACAGAGAAACCCTGTCTCGGGAAAACCAAAAAAAAGAAAGAAAGAAAGAAAAAAACCCAAC
The DNA here is from genome assembly GCF_007827085.1 of Peromyscus californicus insignis. Classification (NCBI taxonomy): domain Eukaryota; kingdom Metazoa; phylum Chordata; class Mammalia; order Rodentia; family Cricetidae; genus Peromyscus; species Peromyscus californicus. The sequence goes on from NW_026294562.1 coordinate 16,026,188, forward strand.
CCTACCTCATAAACTTATTTAAGAATTATATAACAACAAGCAGAATACATTCAGGAATAGTTATGGAAATTTTTGAAAAAGGTTGAATACCAAGAGTATTTGGTTTGTATATTAAAAGATATCCTGCCAGGCAGCGTTGGCACACACCTTTAATCCCAGCCCTCAGGAGGCAGAGCCAGGCAGATCTCTATGAGTTTGAGGCCAGCCTGGTCTACAGAGCAAGTTCCAGGACAGGCACCAAAACTACACAGAAACCCTGTCTCAAAAAACAAACAAACAAGAGATATCCTAAGCCTGGGATATGGTTTAGTGGTAGAGTGCTTCTCTAACATGCATGGGGCCCTGGGTTCCATGCCTGGTAACAAAAAAATGGTATCACAAAACAATACTGGGTAGATTCAGAATCCTGAGTACAGAGTTTAGTGGCATAGTTATTGAAATCATTAATGATCTAACAGCTGAGGATCGGGTTGCTGCATGCTGTATATGCTAAGAGGAGGCTCAGGGATACCTTAACTCTTAGCATCTTCTTACTCAGCACAGCAGCATCCATATGAAACACTTATTCTTTAGGTAGCTAAACCAGTAGAGAGTAATCAAGATTTTCTAGCCAGGAAGTCAAGTGTGAGAGCACTTTGATAATCTCAGAACCTGAAGGTCTAGGCAGGAGGATCAGAAGTTCAAGGTCATAAATAGTGGGTTTGAGGTCAGCTTGGGCTATATAAGACTCCGTGTCAAACAAACATAAGATTTTTCAGCCAGGCATGTAGCTCACTCTTATGATCCCTGCTGAGGCAGGAAGATTGCAAGTTGTAGGCCAGCCCAGTTTACATAGTGAGGACATGTCTCAACAAACACACAAGTAAAACAGTTTTACATTCGGGTCATTTTGGTCAATTGATTCTGACAAAGGTACTAAGACTATTCAAGGAGGAAAGAGCAGTCATTTCAATAAAGATCGAGGGGCAACTAGACATTCATATGCAAGAGAAAGGCATTGATACAGTTTGGGGCTGGAGTGATGGCTCGGCAGTTAAAAGCACTAGCTGCTTTTCTGGAGGATCCAGGTTCAACTCCCAGCACCGACATGGTGGCTCACAACCATCTGTATCCCCAGTTCCAGAGGATCCAATGCTGTGCTCTGGCTTTTGAGGACATTGCACATACATGATGCACAGACATACATGAAAGTAAAGCACCTACACATATAAAATAATAAAATAAAAAAATTTTAAAGATGCAATTTATTTAGAAGTAATGTTATAAAATTATAAATTCAACTGTAAAGGCATCAAAAACTTAACTCAAATTGGATAAAAGATCTAAATATGAAAATTAAAACTATCAAGTTCTTGAAAAAAAATGTTAATGTACTGAAGGTCAGAACTGGCTCCTGAAAATTGTTCTGACCTCCACTCACATACACAGCACAGGTGGTACACATCTCTCCTTGAGCTGTGGCAATCAAAAATGTCTAAATCAGTGCTGAGTATCTGGTTGGGTGGATGGGAGCAAAAATCATCCAGTTGAGATAGATTTTTGTTGTTTATTTGTTTGTTGGAGGGGGGTAGCTCACTAGGTAGCTCAGGCTGGCCTCAAACTCACTGAGATATGCCTGCCTCTGCCTCTAGAATGCATGCCACTATTCCTGACTTGAGATTGTGTTTAAACTAAGTGATGTCCTGCTCCCAAGCTTCCTCCCTTGCAAAATTACCGATGATCTTATTTCCTTGGCAGATTAGATAGGATAGTTTTTCAGAACCATTAAATATTCCATCATTTAGGGATAATCTTAGACCTTGTCTACTGGCGAACAGAATCATTCAAAAAATTTTTGTTGGCTGGGCAATGGTGGCGCACACCTTTAATTCCAGCACTCGGGAGGCAAAGCCAGGCGGACCTCTGTGAGTTCAAGGCCAGTCTGGTCTACAGAGCGAGATCCAGGACAGGCACAAAACTACACAGAGAAACCCTGTCTCGAAAAATAAACAAACAAACAAAAATTTGTTGCTATTTATTCTATACGGGAGTGCACATGGAGAGGTAAGAGAATGACTTTCTGTAATTACTTCTCTCCTACCTTGAGGGTTCTGGAAAATCAACCTCAGGTTGTCAGCCTTTACAGCAAGTGCCTTGAACTGCTGAGCCACCTTGACAGCCCCCTTTTAAAAGATAAAGCCCAGGCTAGCCTCAAACTTGTGATCTTCCTGCTTCTGCCTCTTCAGCATATCCCACTGGTGTGTGCCACCACAACCAATAGAACAACAGCCAATAGAACCATTTTGAAGTTTCTAATCCAACTCCTTCTATTAGAAGGCCATATATTAGCATAATTATTTATATTTGGCATGGCATTTCTTTTTTTTTTATACACTATATTCTGATTATGGTTCCCCTTCCCCAACTCCTCCCAGATCCTTCCTAACTCCCCACCCACCCAAATCCACATTCTTTCTTTCTCTTTCTCATTAGAATACAAAAAGGCATCTAAAAATAATAACAAAGTAAGATAAAATAAAACAAACTGGAATATGACAAAACAAACAAAAAGAGACAAGGAAAGCACAAGAAACACATACAGACATATTTGCACATACATTCACATGCACTGGAACCCCATAAAACACAACACTGGAAAACTACATACATAAAAACTATAAGGAAAAAATTAAAATAAAAATAAATAATGCCCAGACAAATCATTATGAGACAAGGAATCCCCCAAAATGTGGTATGGCACTTTGTGTTTACTTATTTGATTACATAACCCACATGCCAAACAGTTCACCACTTTGAAATGTTTAGTTCAATATTTTTACTGTATTTAGAAAGGTGTACAACACTGGGTGGTGGTGGCACATGCCCTTAATTCAGGCACACAGGAGGCAGAGGCAGGAGGATCTCTGTGAGTTCAAGGCCAGCCTGGTCTACAGAGCAAGTTCCAGGAAAGCTAGGGCTACACAGAGAAACCCTGTCTCAAAAAAAAAAAAATATTTTAAAAAAAAAGAAGAGGAGTAGGAAGAGGAAGAAGAAAGAGGAGGAGGAGAAAGGGAAGGAAGGAAGGAAAGAAGGAAGGAAGGAAGGAAGGAAGGAAGGAAGGAAGGAAGGAAGGAAGGAAGGAAAAAAGGTGCACAACTAAGTACGATGATTTTTTTACAATACTGATCCCTCATATTTTATAGCATTATCCTAATTAGTCTTTTTTTTTGGGGGGGTGGGGGTTGAGACAGAGTTTCTCTGTGTAGCTTTGCACCTTTCCTGAAACTCACTCTGTAGCCCAGGCTGGCCTCGAACTCACAGAGATCCACCTGGCTCTGCCTCCCGAGTGCTGGGATTAAAGGCGTGCACCACCACCACCACCACCACCAGGCACCTAATTAGTCTTACATAACATAAGGGAACTAAAAAAGCCAAAACCAAAGTCAAATGTAAGGACAGTCACATTAGCATTGCCTTCTAATAGCAAAGGGCAATGTTCTTCAAAACAATCAAAACCACAGCAAGCTATGAAGTAAAATAACCGAGGTTTGTTGAAATTTAGAGCCACTGATACAAAGAAATTAGGAAAAATCAAATCATTCCTATACTAAGGTTCTGTGCCAGAAACTCTATAAATACTCTTTTTGCCTCTTGTTTCCTAAATTGTAATGTCATAAATTAAAACAAAAGTAATTCAAAGACTAGTAAAAGCCAACTAGCAGACACTGCAAGGCTTGGAGCATTTCACCATTAATTCAACTTATTTTGATTCAGAATCTTGAGTTCCTATAAAGAGAACCACCTTACTTGATGGAAAGGTCAAGATTTCACCTTATGGGGTTGAAGAGATAGCTCAGTGGTGCAAGTACTGGTCTTGCAGAGGACCCAAGTTCAGTTCCCAGCACCCACATTGGGTGGCTAACAACTGTCTCCAGCTGCAGGAGACGTAGACCTCTGACCTCCGAGGTACCTGCACCCACCTGCTCATGCCCGTACACGGACACACATGGACACACATGATAAAAACTTACCTTCCAGCCTCTTCCCATTGCTGCTCAGACTGTAGGGCCACTACGGCCTTAACTCCTTTCTAAGTCATGCAACACTACTTGTCCTGCTATTGTCGCTGTCTAATTCAAAGGCTGTGGCCAGCAGGAAGAAGTGGCGTTGGGAGCCAGAGCTGCTGCACACACCAGTTACCATCTTCCAAGCATGAGAAACACTTCCAGATCCCTCTTTAATCAATTTGATCAATCCAGATTGCAGACTACTCTAAAGCCAGCAAAGGAGCCAACTGTCAAGACGCCCCAGCAATACTAAGCCTGACCTTCCTTTACCTTCCAGCCCTCAAGGCCCTTGCCAAGTCGTTGAGAACACACTCCATCTGACTCATGCTTACTCGTGTTTCTGTTTACTGACGATAGTCATGTGGATGATAGAAACGTTACTCCCTCTTTTCAATGATGTCACGACATGTCATATACTTTTAACAATAATGTCAAAAATACTTAATATACTACCTACTAGGTAGACACTGTGATACTATTCTATTTACATTTATTTTCAAGATTTATTTATTTATTATGTATACAGTGTTCTGCCTGCAGGCCAGAAGAGAGCACTAGATCGCATTACAGATGGTTGTGAGCCACCATGTGGTTGCTGGGAATTGAACTCAGGACCTCTGAGCCATCTCTCCAACCCTTATTTTTAATTTTTATAATAACCTTATGGCAATTTTTTTAACTATAAAATAGATCTAAAAATGAAAAAAAAAAAAGCCAGAGAGATGAGATGAGTCAGCAGTTTGGGGCACTTGCTGCTCTTGCAAAGAGCTCAGGTTCAATTCCCAGCACTCACGGTGGTTCACAACCATCTGTAACTCCAGTTCATTCCAAGGGAATCTAACACTTTCTTCTGACCTCCACAGGCATCTGTGTACCATGTGGTACACAGACACACATAATGTCAAAACATTCACATACATTAAAAAAAATCTAAAACAGTAAAAACATTTAAAAAATTTTATTACTGTCTATTATATATTCATTTTTATTGATGGGTTGATTATTTTTATTTTTTTGTTTTTTTTGAGACAGGGTTTCTCTGTGTAGCTTTGGAGCCTGTCCTGGAACTCACTCTGTAGCCCAGACTGGCCTCAAACTCATAGAGATACATCCACCTGCCTCTGCCTCCCGAGTGCTGGGATTAAAGGCGTGCGCCACCACTGCCTGGCGGGTTGATTATTTTTATATCAAAAAAATTAGAAACAGGGTCTCTACCTCAGGCTAGCCTCAAACTTTCTATATAGTCAAGGATGACTTTGAACTTCTGATCCACCTGTCTAGCTCCCAAGTGCTGGGATTACAGACTAACACCACCATATCTAGTTTATGCCTTATTGAGAATTGAACCCAAAACTTCAAGCATACTAGGCAATATACCAACTGAGCTACATCCCCAGCCCTTTTGTTATTTTTGTTTCTTGAGACCTGGTCTCAAGTAACTTAGGCTGCCTTTGAACTCATTATGTAACCAAGGATAACTCTGAACTCATCTTTCTGCCTCCACCATCTGATAGTTGCAATTGCAAATGGACACTACCATATCCAGCTATATACTTAGTGAGATGAGATCTCACTGTTTCCTAGACTAATTTCAAATTCCTGGGCTCAAAAGATCTTCCTATCACCTCTTGGGTAACTGGGACTATAGGTACACACTACCGTATCTTGCTTAATTTTGCTTTATAAATTAACACACAGTAAACTGATTTGGAGCGTGGGACAGATTTTCTGTTAGTTTTAACACATACATATACAGATTCATATAACCACTACCAAAATGAGGATATAGAACAGTTTCCTTACCTCAAAAATTCTTTCATAGTGCCAGGTGGTGGTGGTGGTGGTGGTGGTGGTGGTGGTGGTGGTGGTGGAGCACACCTTTAATCCCTGCACTTAGCTAGGACTGTTACACAGAGAAACCCTGTCTTGAAAATTTTTTTAAAATTTTCCCTTCATACTCCCATGGTTGTCATATCTTGTTACCTATCTTTATCCTGTAGCTATTAAAACACAAGCTCTGAGGTTAAAGTTGAGTTAGTGCGTTGAAGATCAGGGTCTATGGAGAACCCCAATCGTGAGGAAGAATCACGTTAGGTCTCACTTCTGTCTGGAGGCAGAAGTTAGGAAAGCTCTGGTGGACAGGTGTGAGCGGTCAATGAAATTGTTTGCTAGGCCGAGTGCCGACTATAATACAATGTTGCTGATCAAATAGAAGTTAACCCACTGTTTTTTATTTACTTATTTACTGTTTAGATTTAAAATTTTTTTAACTCAGTTGATTTGTATGTAGGGGCATGTATGTGGTGGTCAGAGGACAGCTTGCCAGAGTCAGTCCTCACCTCCCACCAAGGGATCGAACTCAGGCTTCAAGAGAAGCATCTTCCTTACACTGTTCCCTGACTCTCTAATTGTGACTTTTCAGAGTGCCATATGGCCAGAATCAGTCACTCATCTTAATGGATCTGAGCTCTATCCAAGCTTAGACATATATCAACAGTTTGTTCCTTCTTATTGCTAAGTTGTATTCCACACTGTCCCTATTTTACAGATGAGGCACCTGAGGCTTGGAAAGATTAAGTAGTCTGCCCAAGGTCATCTAAGTGAGACCAACATTTAAACCAGGTCTGCGTATCTCTAATCTAGAACCTATACTCTTACTAGCTCTGCCATTTCGAACTTATTCTTCTAGACTCTTAGAAGAGAGACAGCAGCCTATGATCCTGATTGAAACCTCAAGAGCTCTTGGGAACCACAGCGTAAGAGTTTCCTATTTTCCAAAAATAAGGCTGAGACTAGCTTGTCCTCTGTCAGCAATTCCCGGCTCTCAACAGAACATGATACAGAGGCAAGTGCAGGAACTATAATCAGTGAAATGGTCCATATTTAGAATCGTCATTCTGCCACTTACTAAGTAGATGACCTAAAAGTTCATCACCATTTGGACCCTATTTCTCCTATTATAAACTGTTCATAGTATTATCTGGAAATACTTTCTTTGTTAAAATGCGTTATTGGTGGAGGGTGTCGGGAGGCAAGCTTGCTGCAGTAGGAGCATGGAGTTCAGAAGACAACTTTAGGGAGTCAATCATCTCCTTCTACCCTGAGATCCCTGTGACAACTCAGGCTGTCAGGGTTACACGTAAGTGTTTTTACCCTGCTAAGCCATCTTGTTGGTCTTTGAAATATTCGTGAAAAGATTAAAGAAGATTATATATGCAAAATGCCTAACACATAATATTACCATCAATATTGCATAAGACCAATAAAATCTTGCCAAATGAAATGCCTACTAAAAATATAAGTCAGTATTTATTAAATTATTAGATGGCCTGACCTATGCCAAGAGTATAAAAGACCTTCTATTAAAAAGAGATTTGATGCTATTATACAACATAATGCCAACCTGTGTAGATGGATCTGTAAATAATATATAGAGATAAACTCATGGTTAATTTTAGATAATAGCTTTAACTTTCTACTTTGAGACAGAGTTTCCCAATGCAGTCCAAGTGGGGCTTGAACTCATGATCCCCTATTTCTTATCTTTCAAGTCACAGGATTACAGGCATATATCAGCATGCTGAGCCTAGAAACATTTAAAATTTTAGCTTTTATTCATTTTTGTTTTATGTGTTTTGCCTGCATGTCTGTCTGTGCACCACATGTGTACAGTGCACACAGAGGCCAAAAGAGGATTTTGATCTTCTGGAATTAGAATTCCAGATGGATTTGAACCACCATGTAGATGCTAGAAATCAAACGGGGTCCTCTGGAAGAGCAGTCATCTTTGCAAAGATGGCATCAAACACTGAGCCATCTTTCCAGCCCTAGAGTATATTTTTAAAACTACTAGTTTCAACTTTTTGATTTCAGGTGCCTAGCTTATTTTTTTTTTAATTTGTGTCTATGTGACTATCTGCCACATGTGTATAGGTTCTGTGGAGGCCAGAAGAGAGTGTTAGATCCCCTAGAATTGGAATTACAGGCAGTTGTGAGTTGTCCAACAAGAGTGCCAGGAATCAAACTCAAATCCTCTAGAAGAGTAGCAAATGCTCTTAAGGGCTGAGCCATCTCTTCAGCTCTACTCAACTCAATTTTAAGATGGTATTTGTCTCAATAATTTAGATACCTTAGAGAAAAAGCATACTGAAATTATGTCTTTTATATTATATGGATTTCTGTGTTACTTGTTGAGTAATTTGTTTACAAAACTTTGGTGTTCTTACAGCTATCTATTAGCACATGCCTGTAATTCTAGAACTCGAGAGGCTGAGGCAGTAGGATTGAGTTCAAGGCCAACCTAGGCCACAAAGTAAATTACAGGAAAGCTGGGATTATAAAGCAAGACCCTGTTTCAAAAAACAAACAAAACAAAAAATTAGGGGGTGCCTGTTGTTTGTTTGGTTTTTGTTTCTGGTTTTTTTTTTTTTTTTCCGAGACACGGTTTCTCTGTGCAGCTTTGCGCCTTTCCTGGAACTCGCATTGGAGACCAGGCTGGTCTTGAACTCACAGAGATCCACCTGGCTCTTCCTCCCAAGTGCTGGGATTAAAGGCGTGCGCCACCACCACCCGGCCCTTGTTTTTGTTTTTCAAGCCAGGGTTTCTCTGTTTAACCATGGCTGTCCTGGAACTCAATTTGTAGACCAGGCTGGCCTGAACTCAGAAATATGCCTGCCTCTGCCTTGGAGTGCTAGGATCAAAGGCATGCACTACCACCACTCAGCTTAAAAAAAATGAGAGGGTTCTTTAGGGGAACAGAGTACGGTTCCAAAAGCTTATAAAGTTCCCAAATAACTTCCAATTCTCCACATAAAGGAATTGTAAAGGGTCATTTCTTTCCCTTTGACAGCCTTTTCGTCTAAATAGGAAAATATCTGAATATTTAGGAGGAAGAGAAGAAGATTAAAAAAGAGACTGGAATCACAGAAAGACTATTCAAATCTATCTGTAAGACAATCTGCTTTTTTCTGGTGCTTCCAATAAACCTTGCTTGAAATGATGTTTGCTATGTGAACCTGTCAGTACAGAACTAACTTTTGACAGCCAGGTCTAGTTTAGTAGGTGTTACAGTTTGGCTCTGGACTATCCCCAAACACTCATGTGTGATGAAGACTTGGTCCCCAGCTGGCAGTGTCAAATGAGAAGTGACTGGACCATAGGGTGCTAACCTTATCGATGGAGTAGTCCACTAATGAGTTCATAGCTGAATGGCCTGTTAGCTGGAACCTAGTTAGATGAAGTAAGTCACTGGGGAGTGCCCTGAAAGGTGGGGCATCTTGTCCCCAGGCTCCTCCTCACTTTCTAGGCACTAGCTGCCACAAGACAAACAGCCCCACTCCACCACACCCTCTCCACCATGATGCTTTGCCTCAGCAGGCTCAGAAACACAAGAGCCGAGTGATCATGGCCTGAAACCTTTGAAGCTACGGGTCAAGATGAATATTTCCTCCTTTACTGACTTCTTTGAAGTATTTTGTCAGAGAAACACAAAACCAACATATTAGGTTTTTAAATTAAGGCTGCAAATAAAACAAACCTGCTCAAATCATGGTTGTCCAGCTTGGTCTGGAAGCAGAACCAAGGCAGAGCTTTATAGCAGAACACCTTACAAAGGTCTGTCAAGATAGCTCAGTTAGCAACATGCTCTCCATGCAAGATGAGGGCTGGAGTCTGGATCCCCAGTACCAATGCAGAATATAGGTGTAGTGGCACATGTCTCTAAATCTAGTGCTGATTAGAAACAGGCAGAACTCCTGGGGTTCACAGTCTAGCCCAATCAATGAACTATAAGTTCAGTAGAAACCATTTCAAAAAATAAAGTGAAAAGAGCTGAAGAGATGACTCAGCAGTTAAGAAAATGTACTGCAGTGTGTATGGCTCATACCTTTAACCCCAGCACTGGGGAGGCAGAGGCAGGTGGATCTCTGAGTTTGATGCCAGCCTGGTCTACAGAGCGAGTTCCAGGACAGCCAGGGCTACACAGAGAAACCCTGACTCAAAAACAACAAAAACATTCTGCTTGCAGAGGACCTGAGTTCAGTTACCAGCTTCCTTATCAGGTGACTCACAAGTGCCTGTAACCAGCTCCAAGGGATTCAACACCCTCCTTCCTCCATGGACATTTGCACTCATATACACAGACCAACATACACACACACACACACACCAATTCTTTCTTAGCCTAACTTTTATGCTTATAACTTACCTGGGCTCTATAATTCTTTGTCATCTGAAAAAAAATAAAACCATCTCTAGGCTAGGATTTCTACTAGGATTTAAAACTGAATGTCTTATCCCATCACCTTACAAAAAAGGAGAAAAGCCGAATTTAGAACCAGTGTTCTAAAAACAAATAGCTAGGGTTGGATGGGTCATGGATGTGGATCTGTGGTACAGCATGAATGTACCATGCACAAGACCTGGGTTTGATCCCTAGAACCAACCAAACAAAACAGCAAAGTTTAAAATACCTAATTAAGGGCCAGGTGGTGGTGGTGGTGGTGGTGGTGGTGGTGCACGCTTTTAATCCCAGCACTCTGTAGACCAAGTGGTCTACAGAGTGAGATCTAGGACAGGCACCAAAACAACACAGAGAAACCCTGTCTCGAAAAAAAAAAAATTTATATTTTATATGATATATATTTTAATATATCATCCTGAGTGAGGTAACCCAGACTCAGAAAGACAAACATGGTATGTACTCACTCATAAGTGGATACTAGATGTAAAGCAAAGGATAACCAGACTGCAACTCATAGCTCCAGGGAGGCTAGCTAGTAAAGAGGACCCTAGGAAAGACACAGGGATTGCCCAGTGACGGAGAAATGGATGAGATCTACATGAGCAAACTGGGGATGAGGTGGGTAATGGAGGGCAAGGGTTGGGGGAAAGAGAGCTTAGGGGAGCGGGAGGTCCTAGCTGGATCAGGTACAGAGTGGGAGAACAAGGAAAGAGATACCATGATAAATGAAGACACCATGGGAATAGGAAGAAGCAGAGTGCTAGGGAAGTCCCCAGGAATCCACAAAGATGACTCCACTATAGACTACTGACAATGATCAAGAAAGTGCCTGAGCTGACCTACTCTGGTGATCGGATGGCCGAACACCCTGTCATGATAGAACCCTCACCCAGTGACTGATGGAAGCAGATGCAGAGATCCACGACCAAGCCCCAGGCGGAGCTCCAGGAGTCCAATCGACGAGAGAGAGAGGAGGGATTATATGAGCAAGAGATAGAGACCATGATTGATAGCCACAGAGACAAATAGCCAAACTAGTGGAAACACATGAACTGTGAACCAATAGCTGAGGAACCCCCATGGAACTGAACTAGGCCCTCTGGATAAGTGAGACAGTTGATTAGCTTGAACTGTTTAGGGGGTCCCCAGGCAGTGAGACCAGGACCTGTCCTTAGTGCATGAGCCAGCTTTTTGGAACCTAGTGCCTATGCTGAGAGACTTTGCTGAGCCTTGGTGCAGGGAGGAGGGGATTGGACCTGCCTCCAACTGAATGTACCAGGCTCTGCTGACTCACTAGGGGAGACATTGCCTTGGAGGAGGTGGGAATGGAGGATGGGTTGGGGGGGAAGGCTCGGGGGTGGGAGGAGGGAGGACAGGGGAATCCGTGGTTGATATGTAAAACAAATAGAAAATCTCTTAATAAAAAGAAAAAAATTTAAAAAAAACTAATTAAGGAAACAAAACTGCCAAGTAAAACCAGACCCCAAAACAACAACAACAACAAAACAAATCTCTATTTCATTTTATGTGTATGACTGTTTTGGTTTATATGTATCTAGGTATACCACATGCATGCTTGGTGCCTGTGGAGGCCAGAAGAGGGTGCCAGATTTCCCGGAAGTGGAGTTATCAATGGCTGTTAGCAACCATTGTGGACGCTGGGAACGGTACCCAAGTCCTCTGTAAGAACAGCAAGTGCACTTAACTCTGAATTCTCTCTCTAGTCTCCAAACCCCATTTTCTCATTTCAGTCAGATGGGTAATTTTCTCAGAAGCATCAACAATGGACAAAGAATCAGGAGCCCAAATTCTAGCTTTCTCAGCTAATGATATGAGATCTTGCTCAAATCATGGCCTTATTCTTCTTCTGTAGATCAAGCTAACTAGAATAGACTATAGAATGTAGACTAAAAATCAGCTAAAAAGCTGGGCTACACTATAGATGCAGTCTATTTGGTATATGCCATGTTTTATTACTTTTAATAGCAATATATTAGTTTGTATTAGTTTACTAAGAATAACTGAAACCATATTTTGAAACAATGTTATTACAGATTATCTTTTATTCAAAATACTTGAGACTATAAGTGTTTCGATTTTTTCAGATTTTAGAACATTTGTATTAACATAATAAGTTATCGTGGGGATGGGACACAAGTCTAAACACAAAAGTCAGTTGTGTTCTAATATATATGTTACATATAATATATATGCTGCAGATAATTCTATACAATATAATATTTTGTGTTATTTTTACTTGGCATACCATTGCTCAAACATTTTTGGATTTCATAGCATTTTTTATTTTGGATTTTCTGATTCAGGATGCTCAACATGCACAATAGAAACACAAAAGGAAACTCTGGGCTTTAGGCTGCCTCCAAATGCACAGAAGCACAGACTGTACATAATCTCTCCTTTAAACTATAGTCTGTAATATTCTGACACCAAAAATCTCATTACAAGTACACTGTAATGACATTCATATGGAATAGAATCCTCCTGAAAATATTTCAAAGTTATATGGAGAGAGGAAAACAGGTCCTAAGAATCTTTCAGCTTTAGGGATTTTAGAGATCATTTGTCAACTTTCTTATTTTAGAGAAGAAAACAAGAAGATCCCTATCCTCTCCCCTTAAAGAATACCAGAAACTAGGACCTCATTAAAAAAAAAACAAACAAACAAACAAACAAAAAAACACCCTAGGAGGGGCTGGAGATGTGAATCAGCAGTTTAGAGTACACTCTGCTTTTGCAGAGGACCCAAGTTCAGTGTCAAGTACCCATGTCCAGTGGCTCACAACGACCTGCAACTCTAACTCCAGGGAAATCTGATGACCCCTGTGGCTTCTGAGGGCTCCTGCACTCATATGCACATATCTACACACAAAGACACACATACACAAATAATTTTTTTAATTTTAAAGAAAAAGTTCTAGGAGTTTAGCCTAACTCTTGACAGACAGACTGATGGTGATGTACGGTGAGAACAATAATTGCTTGGTCATCAGCTCCCCCTTCATGTGGTCAGTCTATCAGTAAGGTCCTTTCACTGCTTAGAATTCCACCTTCTTGCTTAGGAAGCTGGATATTATCTCTAGCTAAGTCTCAATACTCAGACTTTACACCTAGTCACCTCACTACAATAGAACTGTTTTAGTCTCTAACAGGCAGAATTGAGCTGTGCATAATAGTGCAAGCCTGTAATCCTGGCACTTGGGAAGCTGTGGCCAGCTAAGTTACAGGCTAGTCTGAGCTACACAATAAGACCCTGTCTCAATAAACAAAAATAAAGCAAACAAAAAAGAGACAGAGCTGACCAGAATCTGCACTTTTTAAATAGGGGTCTAATGTATCCCAGCTGACTTTGAACTTGTTATACAGCAGAAAATGACTTTGAACTCCTAATCTTCCTGCCTCCACTACCTCCACCTTCTGAGTGCTGGGATTAAAAGCAGGTCCCTGTTCTCTGAGGTGCTAGAGATTGAACCCATGGCCTTGCGATGCCAGCCAAGCACTCTACCAACTGAGATACACACTAGCAGTGCTCTGTGAGTCCAGACAGTAGCATTCCCTCCAAAAGTTCTAATGCCTTGTCTTCATAGCTAACCAATCAAAATCTTGGAGAAGACAATAAAAGTGACCTAATTACTATTTCAAAGCACTCAATGAGACCTTACGGTATTTATAGGTCTGTGTCAGCCTTGTCCTCATCTACCCTCCTTATATCTTGGATTGCCTATTCTCCACACTCACTGCTCCCGTGAACACCGTGAGTCAAAGACTCATCCAGGACCTGTTGTTTCTAAACTTCAATAAACTAGGTGATGCATGAGCACCTCTCTGTAAGAACCAACAACACCCTCACAGCAGGCTGAGAGTAAAGCTCAACTCGTACAGTGCTTACCATAAATGAGGCTCTGGGTTCAATTCCTGGGGCAACACACACCTCTAGAACAGAAATAGTCAAAAATGGCTTTTAAAAAAAGACACTTGCAGCATTCAGCACTATTCTGTGTTAGAGGCCAACCTGGGCTATGTAGTAAGATCCAGTCTCAAGAAGAAGAAAAAAGAAGGAAAAGAAGGAGGAAAAAAAGAAAAAAAAAAGACTTTAATCTCTATTATGAGGCTCCTTGATAATATCCAAAAAGAATGGGCTGGACATATACCTCAATTGGTAGAGTGCTTGCCTAGCTTGCACAAAGTCCTGGGTTTAATACTCAGCACAGCATAAACAAAACAAGGTGAGGAAAACATCTGTAATCTCACCACTTTGGAGGTGGAGCAAAGCTACATAAGGTTTAAAGCAAGCCTTGGTTATGAGACAACACTCCTCCTCCATTTTTTTCAATATGGGGCTTGGGGGATGGCTCAATGGGGAAACTGTCTGCTGAACAAGCATGAATATCTGAGCCAAGTGAGGCTATGTGTGCACCTGTAACCCCAGCACTCTCAGGGTGGAGATAGGAAGATTGCAAGGGCTTGCAAGCTGCCAGCCTAGCTCCAGATTCAGTGAGAAATCTTACCTTAAGGTGGAAAGTGATAAAGCAGGACATCCAACATCCTTTTCTGGGATCTGTATGTGTGCATGGGTGTTAACATCCACACATATATTACACACACACACACACACACACACACACACACACACACACACACAATGTACAGCAATCAAGGAAGTCACCTGATGCCAATCTCTGGCTTCTATTACATACAAACACATATATGTAAACACATGCACACCCCAAAATGGGTACATACACCACATACAGAACAAAAGTTCAAGGTCAGTCTAGCTACATATGGAGTTCAAAGGTAGCTTGGAATACATGAGACTGTCTCAAAACCATGTCATTTTATTTCTTAGTCTAAAAGAATCACAGTATCACCATAACTGTTCAGTTTAGTTCAGTTGTACCAAAATTTAAAGGTTCAGTGGCAAATGGGTTGAAGAGGTGCTAAGGATTATCTAAGTCCAAATGTAGGGCTCTTATGAGGAGATGGTCTCTTGGTAGGACTGCCATGAAAGTCCTACCAAAAGGGGAGGGCAGTGGGTAGGTCATATCTACTAGGCTTATTTTAAAGAACAAGAGAGTTTTTATTTGTGTTTGAGGCTGAGATTACAAGAGAAATAAAGCAACTAACACATTGAAGCAATATTTACACACATATCTGCAATATATACCATGGCTAATTTCAGAGACATTAGAGCATGGAAGAAACAGAGAGAGGGAAGTGTAAGGGGAATATAATTTTCATATAATAGAAACCCCAAGGCCTGTGAAATGGTTCAGTGGGTAAAGGTGCATGCTGCCAAGCTAGATGACCCTGGATCCACCTTAGGGAAAGAAAGAACTGACTCCAAGTTGTCTCCACACACACCTCCCATTGTATACATGCACTCATACACATACACACACTAAATAAAAAAATAACCCACAAAAATATAGCAATCTTTAAATTCCAGTAAATGTGTAATTTTAAATTTATCTTACTATGCACATACATACACTCAGGCACATACACAGACACATAAAATAAAAATAGGTAAATATTTTTTAAAAGTGCACACAGGCCAGGTATGGTGACACATGCCTTTAATCCCAACACATGGGAGGTAGAGGCAGTAGTATCTCTGTAAGTTCTAAGCCATCCAGGACTACATAGTAAGACCCTGTGTCAAAAACAAACAAAAAGAGAACATAAAGTTGGAAGGGGAAAGCAGTGGGAGATAAAGGAAAAAATTGGGGAGGGGGTACATTTAATCAAAACATTATATGTATGTATGAAATTCTCAAAAATAAAAAATAGGTATGGCTTCTGGACTGAGGATATAGCTCAGTGACAAAGCATGTGCTTGGCATATAAGCATGAGGCCCTAAGTTTGATTTCCAGTAACAAATACACACACACACACATATATATATTTCTAAGTTTCTGTCTTCACTGTCTCTCCTAGCAGTGAGCCAGCATCCATGTGGTTTGCAGGCCTACTGAGAAGTCTACACTATGAAGAACTGAGGCCTCTGGAAATGGCTAGGGTGAACATAGAAACAAACCTTCCCATTCAGTTCTGCCTTCAAATGGCTGTCTCCCTGGCTGGTATCTTGAAAGAACCTACCTACTAGCTAAGTAGCCCCCAAATTTGAAAGAACCTACCTACTAGCTAAGTAGCCCCCAAATTCTTGACTCTAAGAAACTTTTTAAAATACTAAAAAAACCAAAGCTGCCATATTCTTGGGTAATTTGCTACACAGTGATAGACAGCATAATATCAAACCAAACAGGTTTGATACACAACTGTATTGTATGGTAATATGACTATTTGATGAACTATTAAATAAGAAAGATTCATCTGGGCTGGTGAGATGCCTCAATAGGTAAGTGCTTGCCTCCAATCCTGACAACCTGAGTTCAATCCTTGGGACCCAAACAGTGGAAAGAGAGAATAATATCCCACAAGTCATCCTTTGACCTCCACATATCACTGCTGTGTGAGCACATGTGCTCAAGCACATACACACACACAAATAAATATAATAAGAAAGAATCATCTTCAAACTAAAAATAGGCAGTGCCTAAGGTATCACTAAAAGTTAAGTAAGGATAAAAAAAATGGCTTCACTGGAAGGGATTATCTATCTTCTCCAATACTAATCTAAACACTGTCATAGTCAAAAAGACTCCATGAGAAAAGCCTAAAACAATATCCTCTTGCTAATTATATTACCTATCTTCTAGCTCTACAGACATGGGGTTAATTAAAGATAGGTTTCAAATACAAGGAAGCCACAGTGAGAGGACTGTCTCTTATCAGATCAGTTATGGGGTAAAGTTGAGGAAGCAAATTTATCCCCAGAGACATAGGTCTGACACTAGGTTGAGATTCACAAGATTCTCCCTGAGTTTTCCTTACCTCTAAATGCTGGATAACTGATGTTCACTGAATTCTGATATTTGTATGAATAAAAATGAAGGGATTTAGCAAATCTTGTTCCTGCACACAGTTGTCAAAAAAAATCTGACCTTTAGAACAGGAAAAAGAGGGGGATTTACAGATTTAAAGAAGAGGCAGTAGCTGTCTGCTGTATAACAAACCTTTGAAAAATTATGAAGCAGTGAAAATCCCCTACAGGTCCCAACAAAATGTGTTCAATTTGCATTCCAGCAAAGCTTTCCATACATACCACTTGGCTCCTGTGTATACTTCCAGGCAAATAAAGCCCAAGGAATAATCCCACTGGGACCCAAGTCTGATCTCTGATATATTACAGCTACATAGCTCCAGACCTAGCTCCACAAACTGCCTTTTTGGTTCCAAATAACTAAATCAAACTCATCCTGATAAGCTTTGAAAACAGGGAATGTGAGGAGTGGTTTAATGAATGTTACAACTCAACCTATTACAGACCACAGTACATTACGGAAGGGGGGGTGGGTAGTGGTTCTTATGCTTTCCACATCCCCAAATCTCCCAAGACCAAATCCAGACACACCTGTCATTCACCACACCTGACTTACTCAAAGCCTGACTTTGATCAAATGGTTAGGATACATTCATAACCCAACACCAATATGCACTGATGGGTGGAGGGACATTACTGTGACTACCATCTGCTTACTTTGAAACCGATTCAAATTTACTGAACAACAACAACAAAAAAAAAAAAAACAATACCAGCATTAAATACTGAAATATATTCTGATTTACAGTATTGTAAGGAACTACATAACAAACATTCAGTACTTAACAATCTTTCTAAAAGTTAGAAAAATCTATCGCTCAACATGTAAATTGAAAAGAACACTGTTAAGAAAAAAAGGAAAATGTATTTCTAGAGAAAAGCAAGGAACCAGTGGTTCCAGTGTGCCCTCCCTCCTCCCTCCCTTCCTTTCTCCTCCTCCTTCTCTCTTTTGGAGACAAGGTCGTACTATGAAGCCCTGACTAGCCTAGAACTTACCATGTAAATCAGGCTGGCCTTGAACTCTTTCTTGCCTGGTGGAGGCCTGCAACACCATATCTGGCTGGACTGGCTGGAGTTTTAGTATCACTAGTACTAGAGAGTAAGGATGTAACCTCGTAGTAGAGTGGTAAGAGTGCACTAACTACATGTGTTAGGTCCTGGGTTTGACCCCTGGCAACACCCCCACACACACACACACACACACAAATAGTAGTAACAACTGAAATTAAAAAGAATCAATCACTCGTCAGGAAAAAGAGTTAATTCCCTCTCTAGGTTACTGGGGACAAGACTGTAGTTCAGTGGGAGAGTCCTTGCCTACCATGTGCAAAACACTGAGTTTGATCCCTATCAGTACTGCCGATGAGAGAAGAGACTGATTTTATAAGTGGGCAGATAAAGTGGAAATCTATAAACAAGCTGAGACTGTTGTATAGTTAGCAAGATTCAGCCTATGACATGGTCTAGGAATCTGATGGCAGAATAACAGCCCATCCCAAGACACTATTTATTTACTTATTTATTTGTTTATTTATTTATTTGAGATAGGGTCTCACTATGTAGCTCTGGCTGTTCTGGAATTGTCTCTGTAGACAAGGCTGGCCTTGAACTCAGAGATACACTTGCCTCTGCCTCCCAAGTGCCAGGATCAAAAGTGTGTGCCATCAGCCCAGCAACTTTGTCTTTTTCTGGTTTTTGCAAGTCAGATTTCAACCCCACCTGACATGTGGTCTAAGCTATGACCACTGTATTTGCTGCAGACTGTCTCTTTTAATGTTGTTATTTTTAAGTGCTAGAGATTTAATCCAGCTTAATAGACAAGTGCTCCATCAACTGAGCTGCACCCCTAAATTTAAAAATTCATTCTTAATTAATTCTTAAGCACAAAAACTAAAACCTTAAAACACTGGGCCCAAAGAGCAGGCCAGTTATTTCAGGAAAGATGTTGCCAGGAGAACCAGAGCTGGAAAGAACTTTATTATCAAAGCCCAATTCAGTCTCGAAAGCTTGGGAAGTTATAATTTTTTATATATATATTTTAAAACAGGGCTGGGGACATAACTCAGGGGTAGAGAGTACTTGTCTATCATGGGTGAGAACGTAGAGCAACTGAACCCTTCTGCACTTACGAGAATGTAAAATGATGGCCCTAAAGTCAAGGAAAACCATTTGGCAGTTCCTCACAAAGTTAAACATAGAAATGCCATATGACCCAGCAATTCCATTCCTAAGTATACATCCAAAGAACTGAAAACAGGTACTGAAACACATGTACACACATGATCTTAGCAGCACTATTCATAATAGGTTAAAAAAAATTAGTGAACACATCTTTAACCCTTTTGGATCCTGAGGGATTTTTGTCATTGTTGTTGGTTGGTTGGTTGGTTGGTTGGTTGGTTGGTTTTTTTGAGACAGAGTTTCTCTGTGTAGCTGTGGCTGTTCTAGAACTCACTCCACAGATTAGGCTGGCCTCAATCTCAGAGATCCACCTGCCTCTGCCTCCCACGTGCTGGGATTAAAGGTGTCCACCACCAATGCTTGGCTGGATCCTGAGTTTTTGCTGTAAAAAGGAAATATTTTAAAAGGTACAGTCTATTTTGTGGATATGATATCCAAATGAAAAAGAGAAACACTGTCACAGCCATGAAGAGTCTAAGGAGAGATGACAACCCAATACATGGTTCCTGGGGTGGGATTCTGGAAGAGAATAAGGTCCCTAGAATAAGGCCAAAGAAATGTAAATACAGCACGGACTTGAATGACTGTAATGAATATTACATTAATGTAAGGTATATAGTAGAAACTAGGTATGAAGCATATGAGAACTTTTTGCTTTAATTTTATTGATTTATATTTATTTTTATGTGTATGACTTTTGCCTACACACGTCTGTGTGTAGTATCCACAGAGGCCAGAAGAGGGCATTAGATCCCCTGACTGGAGTTAAAGATGGTTGTGAGTGCCACATACCTATAGGGAATTGAACCCAAGTCTTCTGGAAGAACATCAGCAGTGCTCTTAACTGCTGAGCCATCTATCCAGTCCCTTTGGAAACTTCTTTACAACATTTCTACAAATCTAAATCTATTCTAAAATAAATCTGCCTAAAAGAATTTGTTTTTGTTTTTGCTTTTGTTTTGTTTTTTGAGGCAAGGTCTCACAGAACCTAGACTGGCCTTGCACTTGGTATTATAGCCAATGATGACTTTGAACTCCTGATCCTCCTACCTCAAGTGTTAGTATTATAGGGTGTGCCGTTGCTAACAGTTTTTCAGTGTGGTGCTGGGGATGGAAACCAGGGATCCATGCATGCTAGGCAAGCATTCTACCAACTAAGCTATGCCCCTAGCCAAGGAATTTTTAAATGCAAAATTGATTTATAATTCATGAAATTCTATTCAATTGCAAAATATAACCTCTAGTAGGTTTAGTAGGATGTTAGTAGGTAGGCAGCCATCTTAGTAGCTCAGAAACAAAGAGCTTGAAGGGTTAAGTTCTATGGTAGAACCCAGCTCCCAGAAACATCCCAGCTGTTTCCTGCCAGCTGGTGCTTCATGTCTGACTTTCAATAGAGTTGATTTTCTTTGTATGACTGTTTTTTGCCTCTCAACCTGTCTGGTTTGAGGAAAGAATGGTTACTTTTTAAAAGAGACTTTAAGCAGGTAGGGGATTTAAGACAACAAAAAGTAAAATTTAAGTCATGGGTCTGGCTATTTATTGGGTCTATTTCCTAACTTGTTGAAATAGATATGATTTTTAGACTCAACTTCAAATGTAGGAAGAGACAGACAACCAGAGACAGAATTTAGCAAGGGTACCCAAGCCCTGCCAACTCCTCTTCTGTCCCCAGGGGGAAAGAAGAAGAAGAAACAAAAGTCCCAGAAGTACAGGAAATTGTTTCTCAGAGGAAAGACAAGACTTCCTTTCCCAGAACAATCCATCTCCCACACTGACATCCTGCTCCTGCTATATTTACCCAGCCCAGATCTGCCCAGGACAGACTTCCAGCTGCACTGCTGCCACATGGCCCTGTCACTCAGCTGCAGCTCTCCAAGGGGAGTCTGTCCAGAGGGCAGAGCCTCGAAATCACTACACACTAATCCATGCTTCCTCTACTGCTAGCCTTCAGAGTAAAGTGAGACAAAATACGGACAGTATTACTCCCTGCTTATTTTGGAAGTGACTGGGGAGACAAGAGGAACTTCATTTTATATAGTTGCTAATTTTGACTGCTCTCATAGTAGCTAGTGAGGGAGTGTGAACAATGAAAAGACGAAAAAGGGAAGTTAAAAATAACTTTGTTGATGCTAGCCAGCCAAGACACATCATTTAATATTTTCTTCCACCTTGACCCACTAGGATCAGTCTGTCAAGTCACCTTATTATAGGGGAATGCTTCAGTTCTGAGCAGACAGCTCCGATGAATAAAGCATGAGAGCGTTTCGTTCACCACACTTCATCCTACTTTATAGCGCACTCACTCAAAGGGGAAAGCTCAAACTAGACCTGACCCGTTTCCTGTTCTAGTGGCTCTTTCCCACTTCAGGCCCCTATCCCAAGTTCTTCTGCTCCTTTCTACCTGTTCTTCCTCACTGTCTGCCTCTCTAGCTGCTTTTCTTTCCTTAGTTTTCTCTCTCTTTGCTTTAAATGGACAACTTAACAAACATGGTTTACGAAAGTAGTGGTCATATCTGTAGCCTATTTTGAGAGCAAAAATACTCAAAGCAATAATTCCTCTTTTCTAAGGAGGCACAGGTGTGTATATTAATGAGATCCTTAAAAGCAATATAAGAAAGTAAAGGGAAATATAGGCAAACAGGAGGGAAAGGTGACAGAAAAAGAATAGGAAATGATTTTCTAACCTTTTTAAATCATTTCTCTTCACATTCAAGGGACAGGGGTACTTCCAAACCTTAGAGATTTTTAAAGCTTACGCAGAGTTTCTCAATGAAGTCAACTAAACCTTTAAAAAATGTTCTGAGATTAAAGTAGAACTAGGAGGATGAATTTATAGCAATTCCACTTAATAAAAAGGGAAGCCTGAGGGTATATATCCCATTAGTGAACCCCTGTATGCTTTCAGCTTGGGCAACACTGCCAGGTTTATCCACGACCACCAAAAATAAGTAAACAAATAGAAAAAGAAGGGAGTATATGGCTGTTGTTATTATAACTTCAAAAACAAGCATTTGTGCTTTTGGCTCGGTGGAGAAAAAAAATGCATTGGGCGATAGATGCTAGGAAATTATCAAGTTTCCCATCAAGCCTCATTGAGCAAATCTTTATTTTTAATTGATTTACTTCTCCATATAGGGTGTTTGGCCTGCATGTATGTGCACCATGTGTGTAAAGTGCCTGTGAAGGTCAGAAGAAGGTGTTTGATCCCCTAGGACTGAAGCTACAATGGTTGTGAGGGAATCAAACCTGGGTCCTCTGGAAGAGCAGACAGCGCTCTTAACCATTGGAGCCATCTTGCCAGTCCCAAGCCAAATCTTATTTGAAACCTCAAAACTGCATTTGTTTTATTTTTCTGAGACAAAGTCTCATATAGCCAGGCTAGCCTCAAACTTGCTATGTAGCTGGGGCAGCCTTGATCTGATCTACTTCCCAAGTGCTGGAATTACAGACATGACATCATGTCCAGCTTCAAAACTTCTTGTAGCCAGGCGTTGATGGCTCACGCCTTTAATCCCAGCACTCGGGAGGCATAGTCAGGCAGATCTCTGTGAGTTTGAGGCCAGCCTGGTCTATAGAGTGAGTTCCAGGACAGGCACCAAAACTACACAAAGAAACCCTTTGGGGGTGGGGGAGAGACACCTTATTGTAGTCACTAAATTTTTTTTGAAGTTTCTTACCAAGTTAATGTTTTGGGAACTAAACATCAATTTAATGTAGCATTTTATATTTAGCAGTTATATTTCCCATAGAATGAAAAGTCATCAATTTGGTAAAGCACTTCATTGGCAAAGAGCTTTTTAAGACCAAAACAACTAGCAAAGGAAAAGAGTGGAGAATGTCCCACCTCCCCATCATTCAGTCATGTGTTAGGGTTGTCAATGAGAATGGACAGCAAAACACTGCATGGTGGTGTCAGCTCTTGGCCTGTCATTCATTTTCAACATGTTCATTCGCAGAGAAACATCTGCATTTCTAAGACTCTTGCCAGTTATATATTTAAAGCCAGAAAGTACAAAGATGGGCTTCACCTAGAAAGCATCACTGCTTCTGAGCTGACACACCTCAGTCCAGCATATCCTATAAGCAGCTCTTTCCCAGGGAACAGCTTCAGTGCATTGTGATCAGTGTGAATACTTGGCTAACAGACATTCTGAGCAATAGTTTAATGCTGGAGCCAGTTTTCATCAGCTCTTCTTCTATTTTCTCTGGTGAAGTCTCATTTTTATGATTTGAATTCTTCATTTATCTTTATTCTGGCTGTTTCTAATGCTATCTTATCATTTGTAAAAATGTTTTGTTTGTTCCTATCCAGTGTTTTAAAGAGCTGTAAAACCTTGGTGGGTTGACCCATGACTCTCCATGCCACTCAGTCACTAAATTTTTTTTCTACCAAAAGAACAGCCACGCTGGTGCACTACTATAATCCCAGCACTTGGAAGACTAAAAGCAGGAGGATCATGACCAGCCTGAACAGCATAGTAAGTCTCCATCAAATGATTAAAACTAGTACCACTTATAAATGGTAACTATGAAAATGACAACCTGAAAGGGTCACTGAATTAGCAATGATGTGTAGATTCATTCCAAATACTCATAGCCTGAATCTAATTATGAGGAAACACTTCAAAAAATGAGAATTATTGAAAGGGAGGAAGTGAGAGGAACAAATAGAGTAGATGGATAATAGATGTATGAACCTGATCTATATAATTATAAAAAAGTCAATGTCATAACCAGGCGCTGTGGCACACATCTTTAATCCCAATACTCTATGAGGATCTCTATGAGTTTAAGGCCAGCCTGCCCACTGTTTAAGGTGCCACCTGTAGGCAGGTGGTCCTGGATGGTATAAGAAATATATTGGCTGAGCAGACCAGTAAGAAGCATTTCTCCACAGCTTCTGTTTCAGTTACTACCTTCAGGTTCCTGACCTCCCTCAGTGACAGGGGCAAGATGAAAAAAACCCATTTTTCCTCAAGTTGCTCTTGGTCACAATGTTTTATCACAGAAAAGTGACTAATACATAAATTGGTACCAGGAGGGGGCATTGCTGTGATAGAACTGAGCATGTTGTTTTGGGGTAATTATGGAGTAGTTTAGAATGTTAGGCTAGAAAGGCCACTGAGTGTTCAGAGTTTAATGAGAAGTTGGTGGAAATAAGGTAACACTGAGATGGACAATAGGTATACAAGTCCAGTCTATAACTTAAACGGGGGTGGGCGCTCCAGGCTTTAAAGTCTACAGACAATGAAGGCCTGTCTGTCTTATGGAATTTCAATGGAAAGTTTGAGAGATCTTTAAAACTCTATTTGGGAAATTAATATTTTTAATTAAGAATCTGTTGTTTAAGCTGGGCGGTGGTGGCGCACGCCTTTAATCCCAGCACTCGGGAGGCAGAGGCAGGAGGATCTCTGTGAGTTCCAAGGCCAGCCTGGTCTCCAAAGCTACTTGGACTACCAAGTGAGTTCCAGGAAAGGCACAAAGCTACACAGAGAAACCCTGTCTCAAAAAACACCCCCCCCAAAAAAAAGAGAGAGAGAACCTGTTGTTCTGTTTATCTGGGCTATGACTAACAAGAGACAAAAACAACTAAAGTAAAATGTTTGCTTTGCTGGGACAATTGATAATGGTCATCTGGGGCTGAAGAATCAGCTGTGATTAAGAAGAGACCAGCATTATTGAAGCAAATTCTTCTGGGAAGTGTTTCCTCAGGGTCAGTGTAGAGAAGATGTGTTTCAGAGGGGACCAAGGCTGTATCAGCTGAACTTAGTAATATGTAAGAGCTTCCTAGGTGGTACTGTTTTGAAGGCATGAAGGAGTCATGGAGAGTAGTTAAGAGTTGGCACAGTGAATGTGTGGGCTCAGTTGAAGTAGTGGTCCCAGGTATGAAGTGGTCACAGACAGAAGCTCAGGCTTGGCACCATCTGGCAGGGTCCAAGACCCTGCAGAGAGCCCAAAAGATGCTTTTGGAGAAGGTACAGCATAGTTGCAGCGGAGATGACAGCATTTTGGAGATGCCAGTACCATGGAATGAACACTCAGGATAGCAGCAACTGTGGAGTACAGCCATCCTGAGCCTAGGAGACAAGCTGCATGTGCTGTGGCTGGCGGAGTCAATGAAGTAGAATTGCCAAGGCCCTATGGAGCCCAGAGGATCTTGAGTGGGTCCCAAATGTCAAGCACTGAATTTTTCACACTGTTGAATTTGGGATTTTGCTTTGATTTGAATGTAATTGTCCTGGTTCTTACTTAATTCTTGAAGTAAAAAAGTATGTATTTTATTTTTGATTTTACAGGAGCGCACAGTTGAGAGACTTTGAATATTTTTTACAGGAGCCCACAGTTGAGAGACGTTGGATATTTTATTTTTATTTATTATTTATTTTATTTTATTGAGACAAGGTTTCTCTGTGTAACAGCCCTAGCTGTCCTGGAACTCACTCTGTAGACCAGGCTGGCCTCAAACTCAGAGATCTGCCTACCTCTACACCTCCTGAGTGCTGGGATAAAAGGCGTGCACCACCACTGCCTGGCAACTTCGGATATTTTAAAGATACTGAAATTTTAAAGTGAATTTTTAAAGACTGTGGGACTTTTTAAGAGTTGGAATGTTTTATATTGTGATATTAATATAAACATGACATCTTAGGGACAAATGAGAAAGGAAAAGTTATAGTTAATAGTGATATGTTTGTGGATCAAGTTGATAAGTGGCCAGTTGGACGCTGGTTGGTTTCTGTCAACTTGACACAAACCTAGCCATATCTGGGAAGAGGAGATCTTAATTGAGAAAACGCCTCCATAAGATTTCCTAGAGGTAGCCGAGTGGTGGCGGTGGTACATACCTTTAATCCCAGCACTCGGGAGGCAGAGGCAGGCAGATAGATCTCTGTGAGTTCGAGGCCAGCCTGGTCTAGTTCCAGAACAACCAGGGCTACTAAGCGGAAACCCTGTCTCGAGGAAAAAAAAAAAAAATTTCCTAGGGGCAAATCTGTAGGGTCTTTTCTTGATTAATATTGATAAGAGAGGTATCAGCCCACTGTGGGCAATGCTACGCCAGGGCATGTGGTCCTGAACAAGCCACCAGGAGCAAGCCAGTAAGGAACATTCATTCATTCATAGCCTCTGTCTGCTTCAGTTCCTGCGTCCAGATTCCTGCCCTGATTCTCTCAATGATGGAGTGTGACCTGAGAATTGAAAGATGAAATAAACCCTTTCCTCTCCAATTTGCTCTTGGTCATGGTGTTTTTTTTTTTTTTTTTTCTTTTTTCTTTTTTCTTTTTTTTTTTTTTTTTTTTTTTTTGGTTTTTCGAGACAGGGTTTCTCTGTGTAGCTTTGCGCCTCTCCTGGAACTCACTTGGTAGCCCAGACTGGCCTCGAACTCACAGAGATCCGCCTGGCTCTGCCTCCCGAGTGCTGGGATTAAAGGCGTGCGCCACCACCGCCCGGCCGGTCATGGTGTTTTATCACAGCAATAGAAACCTTAACTAGGACAAATGTTAGTGGTAAATTATTGAATCAGCCAGGTGGCGGTGGCGCATGCCTTTGATCCCAGCACTTGGGAGGCAGAGCCAGGCGGATCTCTGTGAGTTCGAGGCCAGCCTGGTCTACAGAGTGAAATCCAGGACAGGCACCAAAACTACACAGAAAAACCCTGTCTCAAAAAAAAAAAAAAAAATTATTGAATCAACGTTAAATTTCTTGAACTTGATAACTATACTTAGATTAAATGAAAATATCTTTGTTCTTATGAAACATAGTATCAAGTATTTATTTCTCAAATAATTTAGAAAAATAACTTTATATACACATGTGTAGTGAGAAAGAAAACAATAAAATTAACTAGCAAAAGGGTATATAGGAGACCTCAATATTAATCTTACAGCTTTTTTGTACATTTGGAATTACTGGCTAGACATGGTGGCACAAGCCTGTTAACCCAACATTGGGAAGAATGAGGCAGGAGGACTGCTATGAGTTTAAGGCAAACCTGAGCTATAGAGTAAGTTCCAAAGGCTACAAAGCAAAACCCTGTCTCAGTAAACAAAACAAAAAATATTTAAAAACCAGATTCCCAAAACTACATATTACTATCAGACGGTCTAATAAAAATGTCCTAACATCAATTAGGTAAATGGGGGGAAATAGCCGCTGGTGTGGGAACAAGTCAACTTTCTCTTTACCTTTGGTTTTTGGAGAAAAACTCTGCTGACAAACATTTCCTTTATCTTCTTCAGCCCACACACGCAGTCCTGCTTTATGGTATGACTTGAGCCTGCAGTCCAGGACCCTGGGGTCTCCCATTGCTACAGACATAACAATTCCACTAAAGAAGGTACTATTCACTTTCTTCCCTAGGAACCTAGAGAACAAAATGAATCTTTTAAAACTCTGAAATAAGACTGATTAAGATGCTAATCTTGTGTTCACCTGGGAGAATTAATGAACCTTATTTGGATTCTGACAACAGAAGTCTATTCTCCCCCAACTCCCTGCATATTTTTTCCCTACAGTCTTCTGTCCAGGTGAGCTGAACCAAGGATTTCTCTTTCTGGGCAGAGGAAAGTAGGATCCAAAGTCATCAGGCCTGCTCATAAAATGTGTTTATCAAAGCTGGGTGGTGGTGGCGCACACCTTTAATCCCAGCACTAGGGAGGCAGAGGCAGGTGGACCTCTGTGAGTTCGAGGCCAGCCTGGTCTACAGAGTGAGTTCCAGGACAGCCAGGGCTGTTACACAGAGAAATCCTGTCTCAATAAAAATGTGTTTACCTATAGTGAGTATTAACAATGAACCATGAATGTAGATTCACATTAGAGAGAGAGAAAAGAGAAGAGAAAGAACTATCATTTAAAATCAGAATACAATAAACTACCCAGCAAATGTCAGGTTATTACCAAGGTTTTTAGGGTAAAATCCTGGATTGGTAGCCCCAACAAACTAGCCACCATCCCCAGTATACCACCTAAATAAACAAATCGAAGTGAAAAGAAAAGAGATTTATTTAAAACAGCCACATTTGGGAAAGGAACAAATAGAGCAATCCAGTGACCCCTAAGTCAGTCTTTGGGGGTACGGACAGGGAGGTTTAGATTTAAACAGGGTTTGGAGGTTTAAATGGATAATGTCCCCTGAGGTGGTATTGTGTTCCCCAAAATATTGTGCACCTTAATAAACTTATCTGGGGTCAGAGACAGAACAGCCACTAGATACAAAGGCTAGAAAATGGTGGCACTCATGCCTTTAATCCAAGCATTCCAGAGGCAGAAATCCATCTGTTCAAGGATACAGCCAAGCATGCCTTTAATCCCAGAAAGCGAGCCTTTAATCCCGGGGAGTGATGGTAGAAAGCAGAAAGGTATATAAGGCATGAGAACCAGAAACTAGAAGCATTTGGCTGGTTAAGATTTTAGGTTTTGAGCAGCAGTTCAGCTGAGAGCCATTCGGATTTGAGGACACAGAGGCTTCCAGTCTGAGGAAACAAGACCAGCTGAGAAGTTGGCCAGGTGAGGTTAGCTGTGGCTTGTTCTGTCTCTCTGATCTTCCAGAGTTCACCCCCAATAACTAGCCTCAGGTTTGATTTTATTAATAAGAACTTTTTAAGATTTCTGCTACAGTCCCCCATATACTCAGCCATCTGAATTTGGTCCCTATCATGTGGTACTGTTCTGGGATGTTTAGGAGCTGCAGCCATGCGGGAGGAAGCAAGGCACTGGAGGCATTTGGAGAGTTCAAGGCCTCACCCCAATACTAGTTCCTCTCCGCTACATGCTTCCGACTGGTGATGTGACCTTTAGCTTCCTGCCCCTGCTGCCATGCGGGCTACTTGCTACCACACCTTTGGATCCATAAGCAAAACTAAACTCTTCTAAAGCTGCTTTGGTCATGGTATCTTATCACAGCAAAAGAAAAGTGACTAATACAGAGGGCAAGGGTTATGCATAATTAAGCAGTCCTGGTCATGGTATGGTACCACCCAACACTGGCCCTTCATTGTCTTAGCTCTGGTCTGTTCTACAAGGTGATGGTCTGATAAACTTTCACAACCATGTACAATTTCTTCCTGGGAGGCAAGTTCCTCCTCTGGCTGGCATTAAGACTTCAGCCTTTACCTTCCCCTAGCATGGAACTCCTGAGAAATTTGGGTCTGTTTTAGCAGTCTTAAGAAAGGGACATACTAGCCGGGCGGTGGTAGCATATGCCTTTAATCCCAGCACTCGGGAGGCAGAGGCAGGCGGATCTTTGTGAGTTCAAGGCCAACCTGGGATACCAAGTGAGTTCCAGGAAAGGCGCAAAGCTCCATAGAGAAACCCTGTCTCCAAAAACCAAAAAAAACAAAAAGAAAGAAAGAAAGGGACATACTCAACCCGCCCCCTCCCCCTCCATTCCTCTCTCTTTTCCTCCCTCTCCCCATCCCCTACCCTCTACCCCAAACCCCCATGCTGGGGGTTGAACCCAGGACATTACACATGCTAGAACACTCTACAACTGAGCTACATCCCCAGCCCACAGTGTCTCCTCCCTTCTAAGGGCAGTTACAATGCCACAGATCTTTTTGTGAGATACACTCATTCTCCCACATCCATTCCTGCTCTTTTAGAAAGATATTAATCATAGTTTAACTGCTTTGCTACTTCACTATGTCTTGGAGTGCTTGAAAGCTCTAGGAATACTTTTCCTAAGGAAGGTATTTTCTCTGAGCAGCATTCTCTCTGAGATCTCAAGGCTACTTCTGGGTGTTTTCTCTCTGGGATGTAAAAGAAAAATGTGTAATGAGATGAATTACTGCTTATGGTAATCAATAATCCTACCCAACATGACAAGGGTTTTGGTGCTTCTATTCTCACATGAGATCCTGGCTAAAAAAATACTAAAATACCACGTTTGGTTTTTTGGTTTGGTTTGGTTTGGTTCTTGGGTTTTCAAAACAGGGTTCCTCTGAATAGCCCTGGAACCACATGTTCGTTTTTTAGCCAGAACTATTAGGTCTTAGCTGAACAAAGGGACTTTGCTCACTCTTTTAGCACCTCCACTAAATAGCTCTTAAAATCTTTGATTCGTGCCCTAAACTTGAAATTTCAGAAGCCCAAGGCTTCAGTGACTCAAATGCAAAGCTAAATTGTATTGGGAAAGCTACCGGCCGTGAATGTTAGCCTCTAATGCAGTGATAGCCCATTCAGAATGACCAATCAAAGGCCAATATAAATGGACTAATAAGACCTAAAACATCTATTGTCCAAAGCAGCTAACGAAGGTTCCATACAACTACTCATTCCTGTGGTCACAGCTGGGCAGTCAGGGCTAAGAAAGGGAGGGAGGCTGGGATTGAACAGCACCATAGCATCCCATGACCACTGCTGTTTAGAAAACACCACTGTTCTCCTGACCATCCTAGAACTTCTTTCTGCAAATCAGAGTTTACAATTTCCTGAGGTTCCATGTGGAAGTTGGACAGACTTCAAAACCCAGTGTCCCATTGTCCACAGACCCCAGAGCTTCTCAAGCCACCAGCTCACCAGACCATAAGCTTTATGAGAACGATAACTTTGCCAGTGCCTTTGAAAAGTAGACCTCTACTTGCCAGTTCAGTTTCTGACACACAGTCAGGACTCAAGAAATATGTATTGACCAGACACACACAAACACAAACTTCTGCTGAGAGTTCCTGGAGATGACATGCTGTAGTTTGTTAATACAAATGATTCTTTCTTGACCCACTAAAAGACTAAAAAAAAAAAAAAAAAAAATGGCATGTCAAATACAGTATGTCTAACTTCCAGTTTACCATTTAAAAAAGTAATAAAGTGCAAAGTACCAAGTGACTCATCAATTATAATTACATCCACAACCCTTATTATTTCCTCAAGGAAGAACATTCATTTTCACGTTCTCTAGGACTGTAATGATTTAAATGGGCTCAAATTAATCCCTGCCTGGCAAAAACTGAGTAATCCAGAAACTAAATAGAACTATTTTACTGCAAGAAAATTGATAGAGATGAAATTCAGATTTAATACCCTCCTGGTTCCCAAACTTTAAGGGGCTTTGGTACCTCACAAAAAATAGGAAGAAAATAAGAGAGTCTGGGAGCGCAGTTCAGTGGCAAGCGCTTGTCTAGCATGTCCAAGGCCTTGGGTTCTATCCCCAGCAGGAAAAAATGAAGGAAATAAACAAATAGTGAGAGGGGCATTCTGGCAACACTCTCTTGTATTCCGTGCCCAAAAAATAACACTGCAAATCCAAAACAGCGCTGGAACAAGGGTGAATCAAACTCTCTCTACCAGGCTTCCAAACTTTTTTGATTACTATCAACAGAAAGACAACTTAGACTATAACCCATCTTTCTTTTTTGGTGCACAGGTCTGTGTGTGTGTGTGTGTGTGTGTGTGTGTGTGTGTGTGTGTGTGTGTGTGTGTACACATGTGGGAGGGTGCACATGTATAGAGGTCAGAAGTTGACACTGGGGATCGATCTTCCTGGATCTCTCCTTTATTTTTTGAGACAAGGTTTTTTACTAAACCTGAAGCTTACCAACGGGCTAAACTGTTTGTCCATCACACCCCAAGAGTCCTGTCCCCACCTCCCCAGAGCTGGGATCACAGAGCCATGCCACTGTGTCGGGCTCTTTACCCGGTCCTGGGGAGCCATGCTCAGATGCTCAGACTTGCATGGCGAGCACTTTACTGCTGTGGATATCGTTCTGTATAAATAAAACACTGATTGGCCAGTGGCCAGGCAGGAAATATAGGCGGGACAAGGAGAGAGGAGAATTCTGGGAAGTGGAAGGCTGAGTCAAGGAGACACTGCCAGCTGCCACCATGACAAGCAGCATGTGAAGATGCCAGTAAGCTACGAGCCACGTGGCAAGGTATAGATTTATAGAAATGGGTTAATTTAAGATGTAAGAACAGTTAGCAAAAAGCCTGCCACGACCATACAGTTTGTAAATAATATAAGCATCTGTGTGTTTATTTTATAAGTGGGCTGTCGGACTGCCGGGGCTTGGTGGGACCCGGAGAGAAAACTACACTTTACCAAATGAGTATCTCCTTAGTCCCATAACACATGCTGTCAATGAAACAAATAATATCTACGCTTTTAATAACACATGATACACCAATAGCTTCTACTTTATCTCCCCATCAATGTTACTTGCTTTATCAGAAAGCATGATGTGCTCAAAGGAGTCATGTCAAAAGAAAAAGTAACCAGTTTGAAGATGGTTTCATTGGCCAAACAATTTAAAACCAAAGAATTAAGTATTTAACTATGCTTTTCTAGGGGAAATTGATTTATTCTCCAGTACAGAGGAGGGCAGTTGTTCATAGAGAATGTCAACTAGTAAATGCAGAAAGAATGATAGAATTAAAGAATCCTAATTCTCTGACACAGAGTGAAATGATTGGTTTAGGTACTCTTCAGTGATGCTCAGTAGGTAACAGAATGTCAGAGAAAGGGATGTTGAGATTGTCACTTCATGGATTACTTACTAATTGCAAAGAGAAAATGAACAGATCTTACAATGAAGAGATAACAGCAGGAGCACCAGAGCAAATAAACTTAACAGTAACAGCAGAACAAGCCTACACACTGGTACATGCAATAGCCTTGCATTTGGGAGAAGAGGCAGGATTAGGAATTCAAGGTCAGCCTGGCGATGGTGGCATGAGCCTTTAATCCCAGCACTGGGGAGGCAGAGTTCGAGGCCAGCCTGGTTTATAGAGTGAGATCTAGGACAGACACCAAAACTACACAGAGAAACCCTGTCTCAAAAAAACAACAACAAAAAGGAATTCAAGATCATTCTCAGTTACATAGTAAGGTGGAAGCTAGCCTGGGCTACATAAATCCCTGTTTCAAACAAACAAACACAATAGTAAAACAGATAACCTTACACAGTGTGTCTCCTGTGGTGATATATGAAATATATATGCAACCTATGAAAATATTCAGGAGACAATCTAGCACTCCAGGGGCTGAAGCAGGAGAATTTCAGTGAGATCCTGACCTGCCTAAGCTACAGGGAGGCCCTGTCTCAAAAAGACTTGCCAAAAATGTTTAACCTGAAATAAGCCTTTAGCCCTCACTTCTAGTATATAGGACTATATGGGATAGGAGAACAAGTTAAATAACTCAGGTAAACCTGGAATGTAGGCTATTCTGCAGACAAATGGTTCACTCTGTACACAAAGTCCATGTCAGGGGCTGGAGAGATGGGCCAGTGGTTAAAAGAACTTGCTGCTCTCACAGAGGACCTGGGTTCAGGTCCCAGAACCCACATGGAAGCTCACAACCAACTTTAACTCCAATCCTGGAGGATCCAGTGCCCTCAGCTGGCCTCTATGGGCATCACACACACACACACACACACACACACACACACACACACACACACACACACACACACAGATATCACCCATACATATAAAATAAATCATTTTTTTAATTTTGAAAAAATAACACCGAGCGGTGGTGGCTCACGCCTTTAATCCCAGCACTCGGGAGGCAGAGGCAGGTGGATCTCTGTGAGTTCGAGGCCAGCCTGGACTGCCAAGTGAGTTCCAGGAAAGGCGCAAAGCTACAAAGAGAACCCTGTCTCGAAAAACCAAAAAAAAAAAAGAAAGAAAAAGAAAAAATAACAACTGAGAGAGGACACACACACCATGGTACCCACACCTGTACCATACACACAACCACACTAAATGAATATAATTTTTAAAAACTTAATAAAATAAAACATAATAATTAGAAGGTGAGCTGGAAGTAGGTAAAGAACACTTGCTGCAACAACCTGAGTTTGGTCGCTGGAACCCAGGTACAGGTGAAAAGAAAACTGACTCCACAAAGTTGTCTTCCGACAACTACATGCACACAAAATAATACTAAAAGTAATCAATTAATTAAAATTGGGGAAGAGATAAGATGCCACACACCTCACTAATATGACATCATTAATTCACTAATGGGAAGCATTCTGAAAATATGACTCTAGCTCTCAGGAAGAGTCACAACATCATCTCAGTTCCCGTTTTGTTAAGCCAGTTTGGTGTCTGTTTTCTTTTTTTTTTTCCTTTATAAGATTTATTTTTGCTCCAGGTGTGGTGGCACATGCCTTTAATCCCAGCACTTGGGAGGCAGAAGCAGGCAGATCTCTGTGAGTTTGAGACCAGTCTGGTCTACAGAGTTCCAGGTAAGCCAGGGCTACACAGAGAAATCTTGTCTCGAAAAGAAAAAACAAAAAATATTTATTTTTTTATGTGTATGTATATTTTGTCTGCATGCATATATATGTGCACCACGTGCATGCCTGGTACCATGGATTCCCCAGAACTGGAGTTACAGTAGACAACTGTGAGCTGTCATTTGGGTGTTGGGAACTGAATTCTAGAGGAGCAGCCAGTACTCCTAACCACTGAGCCATTTCTCTAGCCCCAGGTGCCTGTTGTGGGGTATTTGTACACTGGGTGTATATACAGTACTGTGATTGGTTTAATATGAGCCGGCCGGTGGTGGCGCACGCCTTTAATCCCAGCACTGGGAAGCAGAGCCAGACGGATCTCTGTGAGTTTGAGGCCAGCCTGGGCTACCAAGTGAGTTCCAGGAAAGGCGCAAAGCTACACAGAGAAACCCTGTCTCGAAAAACCAAAAATAAATAAATAAATAAATAAAGAGCTGAATGGTCAAAGCTAAGCAGGAGGTATGGGTGGGATTTCCAGGGAGAGAAAGGTAGAGAAGGAGGATTCGAGGAGCAGGAAAAGCCAAGAGACACAGAGAGGAAATAAAAGGTGCAAGATGGAAGAGAGGTAATGCCACATGATAAAATGTAGATTAATATAAGTGGGTTAATTTATTTTAGTTATAATTTAGTTACAAATATATATTTAGTTAAAGTATTTAGTTTATTTATGTTATAAGAGCTAGTTAGGAACAAGCCTAAGCTATCGGCCAAGCTTTCATAATTAATAAGAAGTCTCCATGTCTTTATTTGAGAGCTTGCTGGCAGGACAGAAAAAGACTCGTTACAGGTGCCAGTTTTCTTAAATCTGTTGTTTACTCAAAGAAAATGAATCTTCATATGGAATGAGGTGTTTTTTTTTTTCCAGGCTTTTTTTTTTCTGCCAATTAATTATTTTACTTAAAAACAAAAATAACTAATAGAAAAATCTTACCAAAATCAGGGAGATCTTATTTGTTCCTATTTTTAAGGACTTTTCCCAATCCAAGGCCAATTCTAGATAACACTGAAATCCTTTTGACTCTTTACCTCTGTAATCAATGTCCCCATTCACCCTTCCCCTCCCGTTCTTAAGCTGCTTTCTGGGATACGGGATATAAGGAAGCAGCTGCATGGGTGACTACAGAAAGGTCTTCCTCCTACACAACATCTGGCCCTGCCTTTCCACCAAATCCAATGCCGATTTATTGCCCTCTGATGTACACTCACTCCATTATGCTACTTCCAAAATACCCACAGTTCACACTAGGCTAGAAACTTGAAGCAATAATGTGAATTATTCCACAAACTGACAAGTAATTGCTCAATAAGCGTGGAACAAGGAAAGGTCAGTTGTGTTCTGCGCACATGTGGCAGCCCTTCATGACTTGGCCTACAGTGGTAGCAGTGTTAACACAAGGCTGGTGTTCCAGAAGAGATGAGCAGTGAGAAGCCAGCCAGCAGGCATCCAGGTCCATCTTGTCCATCTAGGTCCATGGAAAGGTTGTACAACAAACAGAACCGGGTAATAGCTGTCTGTTGACTTTCTGAGGCAAAACTGAGAACAAGGTAGTCAGAGCTCCCTACCTACCACAAGCTTCTAAGATGATCTGAGCTGAAGGGCTCTAATTTGTATTTTGCTATATGGCCTTTTGGCTAAGATCAAGTGTAGTATTTTGCTATATATCTAACTCTTCTAATGGCTATCAGGAGAAAAAAAAGTATTCATTCTTTCCATAAACATACCCTATAGTATACTATTTCATAAACTG
This sequence comes from Peromyscus californicus insignis, assembly GCF_007827085.1. NCBI lineage: Eukaryota > Metazoa > Chordata > Mammalia > Rodentia > Cricetidae > Peromyscus > Peromyscus californicus. Next base: position 16,062,605 of record NW_026294562.1, read on the forward strand.
AAGTGGTCAATTACGGACCTATGAACATGAGGCAGGTAGAGAGGGGGAGGGCTAAAACAAACTCTTCACTATCTTTCCTCCTTAAAACTACATACTGATTGGATTTCAAACATTTGGCTTTCTCTGAAATCCTTTTGGCATTTGCCCTGAGTTTGAGTGGGTGTGGAAGAAAGTGAATCTGCCTGCCTCCTTGTTAAAAACGAAGGAGCAGCTGGCTTTCCCTCTTTTCACTCAACTGATTGCTGACACAGCAAGTTGGGCATATGCCCAGGGAGACGGCTCAGGCCTCAAGAGATAGATGTGCTAAAGAGGACAGAGGCAATGAAAGCAGCCCCGGGACTCTGACACCTGACACAGATCGTCCTGCTACAATGCCTACCAACTACGCTACAAAGTACTCAGGTACCTTTGCCTCTGTTTCTGAGAACTAAGATATTAACAATGCATTATTACTGTTGTTGTTAACCTCTTTATAATAGAGGAAAACATGCATTCCTACCAGTCAGACTTGATTCTGACTGCTACGTGAGTCAAGAGCTGTACCCACAAGAAGCAAGACTATATAGGGCTCTCTTCTCTCCCCTCCTCTCCTCCCTGTGAGACAGGGTCTCACTATGAATCTATCCTTTCCTGGAACTCACTGTATAAACCAGGCTGGCCTCAAACTCATGATCCACCTGCTTCAGCCTCCTCTGTTAGAGCAGGCATACCCAGCTCTCTTCTCAGGAGTTTGATTCATTCCCTTACACTCGCCCTTACGTGTGTCCACGTTCATGTGTACGTGAGTTTCTGCTGTAGTGCACAGGCACACGGAGGCCTAAAGTCACTAGCGGTGTCATCTAGTGTTCCCCACCTCGTTTGGTTTTTTTTTTTTCTGAGACAGGATTTCACTGTGTTCTGTAGCCCTAGCTGTCCTCGAACTCACAGAGATCCACCTGCCTCTGCCTCCCAAGTGCTGGGATTAAAGGCGTGCACCACCACAGCCTGGCTATAGCCACCTTATTTTTGAGACAGTGTCTCATATCCTTTTTTAACAAGGTCTCATTTTGTTATCTAATCATGCTCTGAACTGCTGAGCTTCAGCAATCCTGCCTCTACCTCCCAAACAGCTGGAACTATAGGCATTATGCCCAGATAGCAAGCCATAGTCTAACATGTTCATCAATTTTATGTTATGTGTGTGTGTACATATATAAATATATATGGTCTTATGTTCTATTATAAACCAAGAAAGTAAAAAAGGGGTACAGGAAGTCATACATTTGTCCAACTTTACCCTTCCAATATTCAGCCTTTTATATAAATTTGTCTGCCAAACTTGGTTCTTTAATTTCTTCTAAAGAAAAACAAAGTAGTTTTCTGTTATACCTTGGACAATTCAAAAGTTCAATTCTAGCCATGCCTTTAATCTCAGCACTCAGAAGACAAAAGTAGGCAGACATCTATGAGTTCCAAGCTAGCCTGGTCTACATAGTGAATTCCATCAACCAGGGCTACATAGTGAGACCCTACCTTAAAACAAAACAAAAAGTTCACTTCAGTCCCAAGTGAAACAAAGTCAATGCCTCACTTATCACTCTTCATATGCTGGTTAATGATATATGACTTATTCTGCTATTCCCCAAACTATAGACACCTGAAGAAAAAAAATGAGTCTAGACATGCAATCAACATAGGAAATAAATCGAGCAACTTTTCGTATAATGTAGTCAATCATTTTCCTGACAATTACTCCTAAAATCTCTTTTCCCTATACCTCTCTCCTCTTCCAAATGAAACCTGAGGTAGAGCATTCTTGAACTGTTTTTTTTCTACCTAGGCAGCTATTTCTAAGATGCCTAGGCCAGACAGGTGTTAAGTCATAGTTCCTCCCCGGTTGGCATCCAGACTGTTTAAATGTTCTCTGAAACCTCTGGAGGGTAGATGTACTCAAACCTCCTAGCTGAGATTCTGAATTCAAAAAGCTTGAGACAGACTGTACCCTACAGGTGTGTTTGTCCAAGATAAACTATATTTAAATAAACTCCTAACACATTCACTTTCTCCAGGCACCTGCTTCTCCCTCTTAAATTCAAGTATGTTAGTTCCTGCTATCCCAGTTAGCTCAGTAAAGAAATATCCTATCCCCAAGAAATATTCTATGCAATCCACTGATGCTTCTGGAAACATCTAAGTTTTGGCCATAATAGCTTTACATGAGGAAACCAAATTGAAAAACACAATTTTTGTTCATTCTCCTTGACTTGTTACTCAAAGAAACAAGAAAAGATGGCAGCAAGCTGGACACAAGCCTAGCCTGTGCTAAATAGTAATACCAAGTCAAAGGAGAGAGAGGAGGAGGGAAATCCAGTGGCAGCAAACTCTTCTCCTTCCCCATTGTCCTTTCCGTGCCTGATAAGGAGCACATGGAATAGAGCAGAGACCACAGCAGCTCACAGTGGTCAGAGCCATTGGTCTAACACCAGCAGGTACAAGAACACATGTGGCTCTCACTCTTTTGCACTCTCTTTCTATTATTATAGACTCAATGCCTAAGTGCCTAAGGAAAATGCCCGGCTCATAGCAGATATTCAGGAAATGCTAGCAAGAAGCAACCCAATAACTCAGGAAAAGAAAGAATCCAAATCTCAGAGAATGAATAAGAAAAGGTTCAGGGGCTGGAGAGATGGCTCAGAGGTTAAGAGCACTGACTGCTCTTCCAGAGGTCCTGAGTTCAATTCCCAGCAACCACATGGTGGCTCACAACCATCTATAATGAGATCTGGTGCCCTCTTCTGGCCTGCAGGCATACATGTAGGCAGAACACAGTATACATAATAAATAAATAAATCTTTGCCGGGCGGTGGTGGCGCATGCCTTTAATCCCAGCACTCAGGAGGCAGAGGCAGGCGGATCTCTGTGAGTTCAAGGCCAGCCTGGTCTCCGAAGTGAGTTCCAGGAAAGGCACAAAGCTACACAGAGAAACCCTGTCTCGAAAAACCAAAAAAAAGAAAAAGTTCAGAAAACTAAAATAATTCCATGTTGTTTATACTGGCCTCCCTAGTCTGATAATCTGATAATCAAAACAGCACATAAGTCCTAAAAAGACCTGGAACTAACTCCAAGCGCGCGCGCGCGCACACACACACACACACACACACACACACACACACACACACACGGGTGGGAGTGAGAATGTACACATAAAACTAAAAAAAAGAAAGTCTTCCTCAAGCCTGGCCCTGAAGGCTATAATGCCATTAAGAGATGGTCCCAGATGGGCACAGTAGCAAACACCTATAATCCCATCTCTTGGGAGGTAGAGGTAAGAGAATTCCAATTCTGAAGCCAGTCTGAGCTATATAGTAAGACTTTGTCAAAGTAAACAAGCAAATAAAATAAAAACAAGGCTGGAGCCAGGCAGTGGTGGCACACGCCTTTAGTCCCAGCACTCGGGAGGCAGAGGCAGGCAGATCTCTCTAAGTTCGAGGCCAGCCTGGGCTACAGAGTTCCAGGAAAGGCGCAAAGCTACACAGAGAAACCCTGTCTCGGAAGAAAAAAAAAAAAAGGCTGGGATGTAGCTCAGTGGTAGAGTATTTGCCTAGCATGTACAAGGATATGGATACAATCCCCAGGATCCCCACAAAAAAAAAATTCTTTAAGAAATTTTGTTGTGATAGTTTTAGAATATTTCTTTCTGCTGTAAATCCAAGATTTTTCTAGCAAAGAATCCCTTTATACAAATATATGTGCACACACATGAAAACATATACATATATGGAGGACGTGCTTAAAGATCAAGGACTTGCAAAGGCTTATCTAGTCTGGCAAAAAATTAACCAAAGACGACAGACCATGTCAGTTAGACACATTCTTCTCAATGGTCATCTTTATCAGACCTAAAACCAAGACCACTATCAGGAACCCTGACATCTGACCTTCCTTTTTATGCTCCCATTCCATGCCACACATGTTACCACAGGGTCTAGCCATGAGGTTGGACATAACTCTAGTGTTTTGCCAGAGCCCCATAAGATCACTAGAAGAGTGAAAGAAACTGTATCATTGGAATCTAAAGCTACAGCAGGGTTTGGGCAGATACAAAGGACACTCGGGGACAGAAGGGCCACTACCCACTCCCACAGTGGCTCTTTTGCCCCTAAGTCCAGGATACCCCCAGCCCTGCAGGCAGCACAGAGTTAACTACCCACCCGTTCGGAGAAGCACAAAGGTACATCACTGCAACATGTCTAACATTTACATTGCCTCTCTCTGCTCATTAAACAGGTTTTGGTTAAATAATGAACAAACTGTATTACAGACTCCGATGAGAATTCCAAAATTATAAATCAACTGGGAAAGCCCAAAGGAGCAGACAGACAGGGAGGGGGGGAGAAGGATAATATTGACTAATATAAAGGGCGCAGCTTGACAGTGGATATTCCTGCCACACCTGAGCAAACACACTCTGTGGGGGGAGGGGAAAGAGAGCAAGAGAGGGGAGATGGGACAAGACAGCCTGAAATTTGCATCCGGAAAAGATTAAAAGGGATTCTTTGGGGATAGAGAAAATACATAATATATATTACTATAAATGCAAAACTGTACTAAAAGCTAACTCAAATGTCAAAGATTACAGCTTGAATAAATTTAAATATAAAAGCCATGTGCTTCCTTGAGTTAATGAGAGAGACATAAAAGGACAAAGTGGCCAAGAGGCTGCCTTATGCTGCCTTTGCTGGGCAATGGGTCCAAAGTTCAGCCATGACTACACCCAAAGGCTTCCCTTCAGAGTTCTGGGCCCTAAGAAATGGGAATTCATTAATTTTGTAGCTTACATGTGATTTTTTTTTTTTTGCTTTTCGAGACAGGGTTTTGCTGTGCAGCTTTGGAGTCTGTCCTGGAACTTGTTCTCTAGACCAGGCTGGCCTCAAACTCACAGAGACCTGCCTGCCTCTGCTTCCTGAGTGCTAGGATTAAAAGCATGAGCCCGGTCATATTTGATTTTTTTTAATGAACTATAAAGCTAGGTTGCAGTGGTGCACACCCATAGTCCCAGCTACTCAGGAGATTAACAAACGTATTACTTGAGTCCAGAAACTCAAAGCAAGCCTGGGCAGCACAGCAAACCCTGACTTAACCTTAAAGAAAAACACTTTTTGAGCTACAATTCACATACCATAAAATTTATCATTGTAAAGTATACAACTCAGTAGTTTCTAATATACTTTCAAAGTTGTACAACCATAAAACATTTGCTCACTCCCAAAGAAACTCCTCACAGAAACCACACATCTGTTCTAACTCCTTCAGAAGAACCCAGAAAGGATCTAAGAACCTTAATGACTGAGGAGGACAATCAAGTCCCCCTCACCAACACTTTTCTCGTCAAAGTAACAATATACAAATTCTGTACTGGGAAAACTTTGGGCCAGGATTGGTAGCAGATGCCTGTAATGTTGGCACTTAAGGATGTACATGTTAGTACCGGGAGAACTCATGTTAACCACTGCCCATTGATTTTTCTAACTAGTTCTTTTTGGTTTATTTGGTTGTTTGCCACTAGGGGTTGAACCCAGGGACTTGGGAATTTGAGGCAAGTGCATCACCATCGAGCTGTATCCCTGACCCATTTGTGTATTCTTTTGTTTTGAGATAGGGTCTCACTAAGTTGCCCAGGCTGGCCTTGAACTCATTCTATAGCCTAGACATGTCTTAAACTTTCAATCCTCCTGCCTCAGGCTCCTATATTGAGACTGCAGGTCTGTACTATGTCTAGGTTGTTTATTTGCTTGCTTGCTTCTTTAAGACAGGACCTCAGTTTGTAGGCCAGACTTTCCTGGAAGTCAGTAGATACAAAAAGTACCTTATATGGTTCATGTAAGGACAATAAGGAAAAACATCTCAATACCTATGTGGTGGTGTTATTTACTATGTGGCCCAGGTTTGCTCAAATTCATGACACTCCGTCTCATCCTGAGTGCTTGGGTTACAGGTGTAAGCCACCAGATTTGGCTTATAAACTAAGAATTTAAAGCCTTCTCAATTAAATGAGATTTGTTCCTTTATAGATAACTTCAGTCCATGTTTGGGAAAATAACTAAGGAATGTTCTCCAAACTTTCTCCTGTGTTTCTCATAAAATGAGGAATTTCTTTCATTTATTGTTTGTTTAATTTGTTGAAGTCTAAGTATTGTTCAATTATGGGCTGAGATATACCACTACCTAACAGCATTCCAAGGCTATATTACAAGAGTCCTTTAGAATCAAGACAGGAATACAGCTCTGAGGCATTCCCTTTTAGTCTATATTGCCTTAAAAAAAAACACAAGGGGAAAATAAAAACAATAAATAACAAAAAACACATAGGTATTGACTTTCCTCCCATTACCCTCTTCTCCCCCGACACACTAAAAAGCACTTGGTATATATACACAGTCCCTCGAAGTAAATGTACCACAGCAATGTACGACATGGGAAAGAACACTAAAGCAGGTGTCAGAGCCTAAAATGTACTCGATTCCACCTGAGAATTAGCTAAATCATTGTAGGTGTATTGTTTGTTTTCATCTTTCTGTCTTGTTATTTGAGATAGGATCTCATGTAGCTCAGGCTGGCCTAAAACTGATATATAGCTAAAGGATAATTTTGAATTTCTGAACCTCTTGGCTCCTCCTCCCAAGACCTGAGATTACAGACAAGGCGCATGTCACCACACCCAGTTTTATGGGGGGTTAGGGATTGAATCTAGGGTTTATTCATGGGAAATAACCACTTTGCAAACTGAGCTATATCACCAGGCCTTCAGGTAAATCCCTTTAGACTCTCTGGACTTCACTTTCTTTCATAAAAAGGGGACAGTATGCATGCCTCTTTCACGCATTTCTGTAAAAGTTAACAAGGATAATAAATATGGAAGTGGCTTTGAAAATTCTAAATGTGAGTAATACATAAGTTAATTTGATTAGGAAAATAAAAGGACAAAGGACTCTGAGAACACAAGAATATTGCAAGCAGTGAAATAGAGACTAGCAAGCTTTATTTATCCATGAGCCAAATCTGACTTGCACACTTCTTAAAAAAGAAAATATGTACTTCTCCTGTACATCTTACCTATGACTAGTGAGCTCCATGAACAGAGCTTAGCATCCACAGAGCTGCATACAGCCTACAAAGCCTCAGCTGTTTACTAGATGATCTTTTGTTTTCATTTACTTGCCCTCTATGATCCTTTGTATGAAACTGTCTATCCCTGCAGTAAATCGAATACTTGCATTTCTTACTAGGCCAGGTAACTCTGTCTACACGTGGAGCCTTACCTGCTACGCTGTTTAAGACCTCCTTTAGATGACTGAAACTGTGCAGCAGAGGATCCCGTTCTTCATCCTGGAGAATCATAGGTCAAGAAAAAAAATAGTAACTATTCCAAAAGAGAAAAGAGAAAATGAAAGATCAAGACCTTTTCTCTAAATCTAACCAGAAAATTGAATGTTTTTCTTCTGAGGAAAAAAAAAAACAAAAACCTTAGCCATGGCTCCTCACTCCGCTATTTCAGACACTGTGAGCTTACCTAAAGTAGGTTCTTCAAAGCTAATCTATAACCCGGTTTCTTTTATTCTTTCTAAGATTTTTTTACTCCCTTTTCTTTATTTTGTGTGCATGTGCAGGCCATGGTCCACACACTAGGGTGAGAGGACAACTTGTGGACTCAGTTCTCTTCCTCCACCTAGGGATCACTAGGGATCACTCTCTAGTCATCAGGGTTGGGGGCAGGTGCCTGCCCACTGAGCCATCTTTCTGGCCTCAACCCTGTTTCTCCTGTGAATCACAGCCCATATGGAAGTCACACAACTGAATATGGGGGGAGGTCTTGAAAGTTTGGCAACAGTAAAATGTCCCTGAATACAGACAATAAGCATGCCTGAAACACATCAGCTCAGATTTCAAACTGGCATGTTTTATGAGCTACAGTACTTTTGCTGTACATACAAAGGTTTCTGCTCTTCTAGAAACATAACGTAAGTTTAGTTATGGAAAAAAGATTTTTAAACATTTTTCTACTGTCATTCCTCAGCATGTAAGTATCACATTAGTATGTCTTTGTATTATATTATGTTAGAATGTTTGGTTTTAAAAATTGCTGCTTGTGTTACTGACAAGGTCCTTTAAAAAAATTATGAAATGAATCTTGGCTTACGACTACAAAAGAGAAAAAAAGACTACAAAAGAATTTCTAACAATTATGCAAAACAGCTTTGTCAGAATTAAAAATTATAAAGTCAGCTGCTCGGTGGTGGCGCATGCCTTTAATCCCAGCACTCAGGAGGCAGAGGCAGGTGGATCTCTGTGAGTTCAAGGTCAGCCTGGGCTACAGAAAGAGTTCTAGGACAGCCAAGGCTCCACAGAGAAACCCTATCTCGAAAAACAAAAATTATAAAATCAAATCAAAATAGCCATCAACTCTGAAAAACAGGGACAGTGCTCTACATCCTGCAGTACCAAATACTAAAGCCATGATTAATTCTTTATGTAAGAATAAATAAGTACATCTACCTCATTAGTATGTAAATCTGCTTTCATTGTTAATAAATGGTAAGACTATGTACATATCAAAGAATGTTTTTAAAACATTTGTTTGTGTGTGTAAATGTGTGGGTATTCACATGTCTTGATATGTGTACATGTGTGGACACTCCCATGCCTTGATGTGTGTACATGTGTGGGCACTCCCATGCCTTGATGTGTGTACATGTGTGGGCACTCACATGCCTTGATGTGTGTACATGTGTGGGCACTCACATGCCTTGATTGAAGTGTGAAAGTCAAAGGAGAGCTCACAGGAGTTGCTTCTCTCCTTCCACGACATTCTGGGGACCAAGCTTGGGTCATCAGCCTTGGTGGCAGGCACCTCCACCCTCTAAGTCATCTCAGCGACTCCCAAAGAATTATTTTTAAATAAATTTTTTTATGATTTATTATCAGTAAATGTTTTATTTGTATGCCTATTTTACATACCTAGATGCCCCAGGGTATATAAAATTTCTCAAACAAAAAGAGATCGATAGTGAAAAAAGTGCCCAATGACATCATTTATTTAAGTATGTATGTATAGGAACCCAAATGTCTCTACTTTTATTTCATATGTACACATGATACAGATATATATTAGAACTTTCTAACTTGGCAAGAATAAATAAACTATTTGGTAAGTATGTTTGAAATGTTCTCATGCTTACTCAAAAGCACTGGTTAAGGGGCTGGGGAATGGCTTAGCAGGTAAAGTACTAGTTAGAAAGCACTAAACTTGTTTTTATCATCGCGCTGAAATTTGTTCACACAATTCTACATACATACATACATACATACATATATACATACATACATACATACGTGTATATATACACACATATACACAGAGCAACAAGCAGCTAACTTTAAAGCTATGTGTGAGGGGGAAGAGTAAAGAAACTGGATAAGAGAGAAAAAGCCCAGAGGCATCTGGGAGAGTCCAGAGCAGAGAGAAAAGAGAAATAGACTGGACATGGCCAGGGATAGGGTAGCTGGAGAATGGGAGGGAATAGTGGAGAGAGCAACAGAGCTTGAGAAAGCAGGGCGGAGACAAATACTGTGGATTATAAGGAGGAAGAGGAGCTGGCGGGGGGGGGGGGGGGGGGGGGCCTCAACTGGGAACAATAACAACAACAAAAAACATATCACAAGTTCCTGAAGAATGCTGGCTTTTATCTACTGGCTAGAAAACCTTCTATAGGCCAACTTGAACCCATTTATGGACCTAACAGTAACAATGAAGCTTCTTTTTTTCTTTTTTTGTTTTTCTTTTTCCAGACAGGGTTTCTCTGTGTAGCTTTGCGCCTGTCCTGGAACTCACTCTGTAGCCCCAGACTGGCCTCGAACTCATCGAGATCCGCCTGGCTCTATTCATCTGATTGGCAAGCTATGAGCTGCTCTGTACGAGAAGCTTGCAGACTCCATTGCACAGATTATCATCCCCAGCCATACTCTATGTATCAGCAATAACTAAACTAATTTGAATGACTTTGCTAACCAACTATAGCCCTAGGAAATTAGAAGTCTTCATGATGTTTCTAGCGTACTAAAGTAGTCCCAAATATCAACTTTACTTATAAAAGAACTAGAGAGATAGTACAGCAGCAGAGTCTAATTCCTAACAACTATATCTAGCTGCTCATAACTACCTGTAACTCCAGCTCTAGAAGAGCTGACACCTAGATTCTGCAGGCATGCTTGCGCGCAGTGGTGCGCGCGCGCACACACACACACACACACACACAAACACAAATAAATAAATAATAGATTTATAAAAATGAGGCAGGGAAGGGAACGAGCCAGAGGAGGCGACGAGGCCGGCAAGGCCTGCAGGCCGCATAGCTGGAGCTCCCGGGCAGTGGTGGGCCAGGCCCCGGGGCGGGGGAGCCACTGCTACAGCCACGCGACTCCGGACTCCGGCCAGGGCTCGCCCCGAGCCGCCCGACGCTGGCCCACGGGAATCCCCAGCAGGGCTTCCTCTCCAGCCTCTTCAGCCGGGGCAGAGTTGCCCTCTCATGCTCCTGAAGACGCTAGAGACAAACCCATATGTCAAACTTCTACTTGATGCTAAGAAACACTTAGGTTGTACTATTGACCAAGGGAGGCACTTTTCTTGCGAAGACTGTGATGGAAATGTCAGTGGCAGATTTGATGCTTCGAAGTCCCAGATTGTTTTGTGCCAGAATAATATCCAAAATGAGGCCCACATGAGCAGAGTCATCACCCACAAGCTCATTCACGCCTTCGATCATTGTCGGGCTCATGTCCACTGGTTTACCAACGTCAGACATTTGGCCTGCTCGGAGATTCAAGCTGCTGGCCTCAGTGGAGACTGTTCACTACGTACTAAGTTTGAAGCCCTGTCTAAATAAACGAATGTAATGGGTTTCATTATGGCATTTTCATATATATGTCATTCTACTTTGTTCTTGTTCACTACCCCCGCTGCCTTCTCCTACCCTCCCAGCCTTTGTAGCTGGTTCTCCACTCCCCTCTTCTTTTCTTTGTTTTGTTTTATCTGTCCTGTATAACATGTGTATGTATACATCACATGCACATGTGGAGGTCAGAGGACAACTTTATGGAATTGGTTCTCTCCTTCCATTTCTATGTAGGTTTCAGAGATCAAACTCAGGTTATCAGGATTTCAAAGCAAACACATAACACACCAAGCCATCTTACCAGCCACTGGTTTTATGGTTATTTTTTTTTCTTCTTCACTTTCATTTAGTACATATATCCAGTGTGTGTATATATACATGTTCACAGACATATGGAGGCCTGATGTTAATACTAGGCATCTACCTCCGTCACACCGGATCTTATCCTCAGAGGCAGAGCTCTCAGTCAACACCAGAGCTCACTGATATGGCTACTCTCACTAGCTAGCTTGCTCCAGGTATCCCTATCTCTGCCTTCCAAGGCTTGAATTGCAGGCCTTACCCTCTCAGCCACTTCACCAGTCCTGGACAGCCACTAATCCTTTATATGGGTTTTGGGGATCCAAACTCTAGGCCTTTTGCTTGTGCAGGAAGTGTTTTAACTGCTGGACTATCTCCCTAGCCCCTGCCCTTTTTTTTTTTTTTTTTTTTTTTTTTTGGTTTTTCGAGACAGGGTTTCTCTGTGTAGCTTTGTGCCTTTCCTGGAACTCATTTGGTAGCCCAGGCTGGCCTCGAATTCACAGAGATACGCCTGGCTCTGCCTCCCAAGTGCTGGGATTAAAGGCGTGCGCCACCACCGCCCGGCTGCCCCTGCCCTTTTAAGACTTATTTTTATTCATGTGTATGTCTACATGAGTATATGCTACAGGCCACAGGAAAATAGTATAAGAACTCAGCTGGTTATGGCAAAGCCACTAACTGAAGGGATCAAGGAATTCCTCCAGAGGAAGCCAAATTCCAGGGAGCTTTTGGTGTTACTTGGCTTGTTATATATCAGCTGTCTTGTGTTATGAAAATCATGTGTGCCTTCATAGTTTTCCCAATTGATTTTTCCCTAAGAAGTGCTAACAGTGTGGACTGATCACTCTGGACATACACATTCCAGGTATTTGGAGAACAGCCTCAGGAAAGGCTTCCTTCCCCCAGCCCATCCGTTTCTCCCTTTTCAGCACCGGAATCAGATATCTTCCTTAGCCACTTTCAAGGACTAACAGGAATAACAGTCCAGACCACCACATGCTAGTCTCCTGATTTAAGGTAAATTCCACAAGGAGACACCACCTAGGTCAGGTGGACCTTAAGTAAAAGCTTTACACAATTTAGCTCGGACCTCCTTTCTTACAGCCTTAATAACTTTATAGACCCCTAACTCCTTACCTAACCACTTCTCAGAATGTAGACTGAGCCCACAGATCCCCTTTCTCATATACTAACCGGGCATTAGCACTCAGTTGACCTCTTCTTTTACCACTCCCATTTTGGATTGTAAAAGAAAGCCTGGTGCTCACTACCTGAGGAAAATTCTTATCTGCCTTTATGACCCCATAGAATTCAAGCCTGGTGACCTTGCTCAGCCAGAGGATTGCTATTGCTTGGGTTTATAACTGGATTCATGAGAGACTTAGAGGGAACAGAGAGAATAAGGAGACGGAGAAGAGAAAGGAGAATGGAAGAACTAGATGGGTAATAACTGGAGAGGAACAAACTGAGATGGGGAAGAACTAGATTGAAGGGCTAGAAGAGAGGACTAGAGGAACGAGATGGAAGGTGAGGAAGAGCCAGATGAGGAAGAACAAGATGAGAGAGAAGGAGATGGGAGAGGAGCTGATATGGGAAAGAACTAGATGGATGAGAACCTCAAAGGGGCAGAACTAAGATGAAGGAATTAAGATAGAACCTAGAGGGGACAGCAGACAAATGTAGAGAAATCAGGCAAGAAAAGAACTAAAAATGAGAGCAGAATAGAAGTTTGTAGAGACAGAATTGACACAGAATAATAAAGTGTATGGACTAAGGAGTTTCGTGTACATAGATTCATTTCCTTTCATCAAAGATTAATTATCAGCTGGTTGTAGATTCTTCCCGGATCCTGGGAGGATACTATCGAGGGGCTAGACCCCCATAGTCTCCGATAAGTAGACAGCATATGTGTGCAGGGACCCAAGGAGGCTAGAAGAGGATAGGTGATCACAGGACAGTTGTGAGTTGCCCAACAAGAGTGCTGTGAAACAAACTTGATCCACTGGAAGGTTAGCAAGTATTCTGAACTGGTGAGCCATTTCCAGCCCCAAGTCCTGTTCCCTCCACCACCACCACTACCACCACCACCACCACCACCACCACCACCACCACCACCACCCCTTTTTTTTTTTGTTTGGTTTTTGAGACAGGATCACAAGTAGCCCAGGTTAGTTTTGAACTCAGTATGTACCAAAGCTAGCCTTGAACATATGATCCTTTTTCTTCTACCTCCCACGGGCTAGGATTATAGGAATACACCACCACACTGAGCCAGCTCCCTGTTCTGCTTTCCTATCACATGTATTCTATTGTTCTTTTTTCTCTCTCCTCCTCCTATGAGGACCTATCCCTTTACCTTTTACATCACCTTTCTTCTTTCATCACATACACGCACACACGCACACACTCTCTTAGTTGATTGCTGTTTTAACCAAAGATGAGATCCTTAAAATAACTCAGTGACCAGAATGTCTGCCCATTCCCCACTTACCAGTGGTATATGGGTGCTCCATCGTGCATTTCGTTTGATGGCACCAACAACAATGTTAATTTCTCCTTGAATGATGTAAATATTCTTGTCCACCATCCTGACAAACCTACCAGAACAGCAGAAAAGATTGGTTAATATCTTTTCCCTTTAGGGTTTTTTGCTTGTTAAGTTGGTTGGTTTTTGTTGTTGTTGTTGTTTTGGGGTTTTATTTTGAGACAGGGTTCCTCTGTGTAGCCTTGGCTGTCCTAGAACTCACTCTGTAGACCAGACTGGCCTTGAACTCAGAGATTTGCCTGCCTTTGCCTCCCAAGTGCTGGAACTAAAGGTATATACCACAATGCCTTGCTTTTCCCTTTTATTTTATGTATATGAATGCTCAGCCTGCGTGTACATCTGTGCACCATGTACATACCCAGGACCAGCATAGGCCAGAAGATCCTCTACGCCTGGAGTTACATGAGCCACCATTTGGGTGCTAGGAATTGAACATGGGTCCTCTAGAAGAGCAACAGTTTTTTAACCACTGAGTCATCTCTCCAGCCCCAAGATGGGGATTATTAAAATAGCTAGCCATGGATGGTGGCACATACCTGTAATCCCACCTACTAGAAAGGCTGAGGCAGAAGGATTGAAATTGCAAGGTCTGCCTAGGCAACTTATCAAGCCCCTATCTCAAAATAAAAAATTTAAGAAAGGGGTGGGAGGGGTTGGGGATTTAGCTCAGTGGTAGAGTGCTTGCCTAGCAAGCACAAGGCCCTGGGTTCGGTCCTCAGCTCTGAAAACAACAACAAAAAAAAAAAAAAAAAAAAAAAGAAAGAAAGAAAGGGGTGGGAATGTAGCTTAGTGATAGAACATTTGCCTAACGTTCATGAGGAATGTTAATTAATAATCTAGAGTTCCAGGAAAGGCGCAAAGCTACACAGAGAAACCCTGTCTCGAAAAAAAAAAACCAAAAAAAAAAAATAAAAATAAAAATAAAAAAATAATCTAGCACTATCAATTAATTAATTAATTAATTAGGTCACCCAAAACATACTCATGATTAGCCTAACAATGTGAGAAATGTCATTTGACTTTCTAGTACCAAGATTTTTCACCTATAATACTAAGATTAAATCCATCTTTAATAATGAATCTAACTACCTGAAAACTAACTGTCCTAAAAGTCTCTGGAAGGTCCAAGTAGTTCAAGATACAACTCCAAATTCAACAATGCAGCAGAGTGTGATAGTGTAAACCGTTAAACCCAACACTCTGAAAACAGAGAAAAACTGGGTCTCTGTAAATTCAGAGGCAGCCCAATCCACATAGTGAATTTCACGCCAGCCTGGGATACATGAGATTTTGTTTCAAAAAACAAAAAAATTAAAAAAAAAATTTTTTTGAGACAGAGTCTCAGTATGTAGACCAGGCAGGCCTTGAACTCACAGAAATGCCTGCCTCTGCCTCCTGGGTGCAGGGATTAAAGCTGTGTGCCACAAAAGAACAAACATTTCTTTAAAATAAGCAAAAGAAATAAAATAATGAAGGTTACTAAGAAGAACAGTTTTAGCCACTGTGGTGGTGTGTGCCTTTAATCCCAGAACTTGGGAGAATGAGACATGTAGATCTCTGTGAGTTCACGGCTAGCCTAAGCTACATAGTGAGACCCTGTCTCAGAGAAAGAGAGAAAAACAAAAAGTTTTTTGGTTTGGAATCACAATTGAATGTGAACTTAAACATTGCATCCATTCTGCCAAGGCAGCTAGCTCCAGGACACTGGCATGATGACTCGGAGGTTCTAAAACCTCACATGCACTGATTTACTGCAGGAAATCACCAAGAAGACTACAGTGAATGCTTTTGTAAAGCTGATGCTGTGTGAAACTCTGAAACGACACTGAAAGCTAACTTAGTATTATAACTGCTCCCAAAGGAACTACTGTAGGATTGCCTGTGCTGTCCAGAACAGCACTTAGAAAAGATATTTAATTCTTTCCCCAGGTGAAAATATTGAAAAATAGAATTTCTTCTTGGAAGACTAGGGATGCAGTTTAGCTGGTAGAGTGCTTGCCTAGCATGCACGAGCTCTAGGTTCAATCCCACCACCACTTACATGAACCAGGCATGATGGTGACCGTCTGTAATCTAAGCACCACAGCAGGTAGTGGCAGAAGGACCAAGAAAAGCAAGCCATCCTTCATAACACAGCAAACTGGAAACCAGCCTGGCTTCATAAGACTCTTTCCCAAAAAAAAATTTTTTTTGTTGGCATAGAGTATATCCTAGGAACATGCAACAACAAATTTGCTACTTCCCATTATTTAAAAACTCCTCAGAATCTGGTATGGTGGCTAATGCAAGTTAACACTGGTATTCAAGAGTGAGTTTGAAGCCAGCCTTATCTATATTATGAGTCCCTGTCTTAAAAAAAAAAAAAAAAGCCCCTGTGAGTGAACCAGGTAGGCAGCTGTAGGCAAAAGGCCTGGAAGCTGCTGGTCTGTCTGAGGTGTGATGGCATCAGTCAGGCTCCGCCTTCCAGATCATTCAACAATGGCCGAGACAGCCTCCAGTCTCCTGCTGCAGACAGGCCCTGCCCGCAGCCCCTCCCCGCATCCATGAGACACCCCCACATGATGTATGCATTCGTTGTATAAAAATGAAGTTTGAATGATTAATATAAAATATTTTAGTACAAAAAAAAGAAAAGAAAAAAAAGAAAGAGTTCAGAACTATTGCAAAGTAAAAAAAAAATTATTAAACTTTCTAACACTATTTATGTAAAAAAAAAAAAAAAAACACTCATGCAAAACACACAGTTATTTTTTGAACATGTGATATTTAGCACACAAAAAGCTACATCCAGACTAGTGGTGCAAGGGAAGACTCTCAGTACTTCCCAATCCTATCTTCCGTGCTTCTGCTCATGACTCCTATTATAAAACTGATGTTTATTAACATTTTACTCTTATTTCACTGACATGTACCTTTAAATAACATACAATATTATTTCTATGTTTTATGTGTAATTAATATTTTATATATTTTATATATTCTTCTGCAATTTGCATTTTGATGTTTTATCTAGGAGTCATCCATGTTGACAAGTACAATTAATATATTTTATAGATACACACACACACACACACACACACACACACACACACAAAATAAAGCATCTAAAGCTGGGCAGTAGTGGCACATGCCTTTAATCCAGGCACACAGGAAACAGAGGCAGGCCAGTCTCTGCAAGGTCAAGGCCAGTCTGGTCTACACAGCAGCCAGAGCTATACAGAGAGATCTAGTCTCAAAAAAAAAGAAAAATGGTCGGTGAGATGGCTCCGATTTTGAGCACTTTCTGTTCTTTCAGAGGACCCAGCTTCAGTTCCCAGCACCCACATAGTGGCTCACAACCATCCATAGGCACGCCCAAGGTACACAAACATACATGCAGACAAAACACTAATATACATAAAATAAAACTTCTTTAAAATTAAAATTTTGTTCTGTTTTATTGGGGTTTTTTTTTGTTTTTGTTTTGTTTTTTTTTTTTTCTTTGGTTTTTCGAGACAGGGTTTCTCTGTGCAGCTTTGCGCCTCTCCTGGAACTCACTTGGTAGACCAGGCTGGCCTCGAACTCACAGAGATCCGCCTGGCTCTGCCTCCCGAGTGCTGGGATTAAAGGCGTGCGCCACCACCGCCCAGCCTCTGTTTTATTGTTTTTGAAGACAGGGCTTCTCTGTGTAGCCCTGGCTGTCCTGGAACTCACTCTGTAGACCAGGCTGGCCTTGAACTCAGAGATCTGCCTGCCTCTGCCTCCCGAGTGCTGGGATTAAATCTGTGTGATACCAACTCCCAGCTATTTTTTTTTCCAAGATTATATTTATTTTTATTTTATGAGCATTGGTGTTTCATCTGCAAGTATGTCTGTGTAAAGGTTTCAGATCCCCTGTAACTGGAGTTACAGACAGTTGTGAACTGTCATATTGGTGCTGAGAACTGAACTCAGGTCCTCTGGAAGAGCAGCCTGCTCTTAAGCACTCAGCCTAAACTAAATTTTTAAGTAGCTAAATATCTCATATTTTACAGAGATGGGATCCCCAGAAAATGCAAGTCATGAAAACCATCAAGCTAGGCATGGTGGCACATGCTTTTAATCCTGGTACAAGGGAGGCAGAGGCAGGTGGATCTCTGTGAGTTTGAGGCCAACCTGGGCTACACAGTGAGTTCCAGGAAAGGCTCAAAGCTACACAGAGAAACCCTGTCTTGAAAAAAAAAAAAAAGAAAGAAAGAAAACCAGATATCCACACACAGAAGAATGAAACTAGAACCCTGTCTCTCATCTTCCACAAAAAAATCCAACTTCAAACAGATCAAAGCCTCAAAACTCTGAACCTGTTAGAGGAAAAACACTTCAGGATATAGATATAGGCAGGGACTTTCAATGAGAATGTAGTCACTCAGGAAATAAGGCCAACAATTGATGATAAATGAGACCTCTTGAAATTGAAAAGCTTCTGAACAGCAAAGGAAACAGTTAATTGAGTAAAGATACGGTCTACAGAATAAAAGAAAAGCTTAACTAGCTATACATCTGATAGAGGTCTAACATCTAAAATATACAAGAAATAACAACCCAGAGCCAGGGAGATGGCACAGTCAGAAGAGCAGGAACTTGAGTTCGGATTCACAGAATGCAAATAAGGAGCATGGCAGCAGGTACCTGTAACCAGAGTGCTGGGGAAGTGGGGACAAGAGGACCCCTGGAGCTTGCTGGCCAAGCCAGTCTAGCCAAATGGGTGAGCAGGTCCAATGAAAGACCCTCATCTCAAAAATGAAGGTGGAAAGAGATGGCAAAGGGCACCTGACATTGACCTTCAGCCTCCAAAGGACACATACGCATGTGTACCTACACAAACATGTACAACACACATGCTCACACAAAGAAGAGGGAAAAAAAGGTCTCAAACAATCCAATCAATAGATGGGCTAGTAAAATGAACAGACAGTTCTCACAAGATGAAATATAGCCAGGCGCAGAGGCAAATGGATCTCTGAGTTCGAGGACAGTCTGGTCTACAGAGTGAGTTCCAGGACAGCCAGGGCTGAAAAAAAATTTTTTTTTCTTCTTTATACTTCGCTGGTGGAACTAGTCCAGCCACATGGAAGTCAATATGGAGGTTCTCAAAACACTAAAAATGGGTCATTCATATGACCTGCCGTATCACTCGTGGGTACTTAACCCTAGGGACTACTTCAAGACAACATAACACAGAGATACTGGAACATCAATATTTACTGCAGCCCTATTCTCAATAGGTTCATTAAGGAACCAACCTAGGTAACTGACAACAGGGGAACAAGGAAAGCGTGGTGTAGGAATATACACAATGGGATTTTCTTCAGTCACCAACAACTGAGTAATATCATCCCCAGGATTTTGTATCCAACTGGAGATCATTACACTAAGTGAATTAAGACAATCTCAGAAAGAAGTAATACCATATATGTATATATCAAAGTAATAGTAATACTGTCTGGGGGATGAAGGGGACCAATGGGAGGAAAAGAAGCAAGAAAGGGGACAGTAAGTGGAGATGAGGGGGCTATGCTCAATATACAATACACAAGTAAATTTTTTTCTTAATTATTTTTTAAATGATACTACTAAAGCCAGGTATGGTGGCACACATCTGTAATTCCAGCAATCAAGAGACAAAGCAGGAGAGGCAGAATTCTGAGGCCAGTCTACCCTATGTGGTGAAACCCTGTCTCAAAAAATCAAAAGGAAGGGCAAGGCAAAAGAATGGCTGCTCTTCCAGAGGACCTGGCTTCAATTCCCAGCATTCACATGGTGGCTCACAAACATCCATGAGAGCCAGCATCCTCTTCTGGCATCTGTGGGCACTGCACACATGTGGTGCACAGACATGCATGTAGACAAACACATAAAACTAAAATTTTAAAGGAGTCACAGAGATGGCTCAGTGGGTAAAGCACTTGCTACCAAGCCTGACAAGTCTGGTCCCCAAGACCCACTTAATGAAATGAGAGATCCAACTCCTGAAGTTGTTCTCTGACCTCCACATATGCACCACAGCACATACACAAAATAAGTAAATGCAATTTTTTTCATTAGAAAAAGAGGACTAGAGAGATGGATAAGAACTTAAAGACTTGCCAAGCAAGAGTAAGGACCAGAGTTCAAATCCCCTGAATCCATATAAATGCCAGGTGGGCACAGTAGCCCACCTGTTCTAATTCCAGCTTCAGAAAGCAGAAACAGGATCCTTGGAGCAAACTGACTAGCAAGACTATGGGCAAGCTCTAGATTTGATTGAGAGACCCTGCCTTAGTGAAAAGATGGAAGACTGGAGATGATTACAGACATCAACCTTGGGATTCTACATACACACAGTGCACATACACAAACATGCAAAAATGTGCACACACACCATATACACATGAAAATGTAAAAAGAAAAAGCAAGAAATATGAGTAGAATAAACACTTTACAAAGTAGAAAATACAAATAACATATTCATATAAAAAGATTATTAAGGCCGGGCGGTGGTGGCGCACGCCTTTAATCCCAGCACTTGGGAGGCAGAGCCAGGCGGATCTCTGTGAGTTCGAGGCCAGCCTGGGCTACCAAGTGAGTTCCAGGAAAAGGCACAAAACTACACAGAGAAACCCTGTCTCGAAAAACCAAAAAAAAAAAAAAAAAAAAAAGATTATTAAGCCAGACAGTGGTGGTGTACACCCTTAATCCCAACACCGGAGAGGCAGAGGCAGGAGGGATGTCAGGGATTCAAGGCCAGCTTGGGCCATATACTGAGTTACAAACCAGACTGGGTCAAGCAGCAGTGGCGCATGCCTTTAATCTGAGCACTCAGGAGGCAGAGACAGCGGATCTCTGTGAGTGTGAGGCCAGCCTGGTCTACAGAGTGAGATCCAGGACAAGTACCAAAACTACACAGAGAAACCCTGTCTCGAAAAACCAAAAACAAACAAACAAAAAAAAAAAAACCACAGACTGGACTAACTAAAGAGTAAGATACTATCTCAAAAACACAATAAATCTGACAATACCTTAGTAAAGACCAAATGGCTAGAGTATCTAACTGATACAATCAGTTTGAATAACAATTTGGGATCATCATGCCAAGTTAAAGAACTTCATATCCTTTATCTTAGCAATTCCACTTCTAGGTCTAGACCTTAGAGAAATAAAAAAATTCTGGCAAGGGGTAGGTGTGGTGAGACTAGTCAGTAGAGCAGAGCATCACTTTTGGTGACGATCTGGGGTTGTTTTTTGTTGACGGGTTGGTTGGTTGGTGTTTTGTTTGTTTTTAATGAGGACCTTGCTCTTATAGATGGCCTGGAACTCAAGACACTGGTGCCTCAAGTCTCCTGAGTGATGGATTACAGGCATGCCCACACACTAAGCTCAGTCTTTCTCAAGTCAGGGTTTGCTCCCTCTTTGCCTTTGTAAAAGCTACTCCCTTCTTTTCAGAATGTTCTCTCCTCTCAGCCACTTTTGTAAACTCTACCAAAATTTCACACTAAAATCCAATAATCCGGATGGTGGTGGCAGCGGTGGCGGCAGCGGCGGCGGCGGCAGGGCATGCCTTTAATCCCAGCACTTGGGAGGCAGAGCCAGGCGGATCTCTGTGAGTTCGAGGCCAGCCTGGTCTCTAACGCGAGTTCCAGGGAAGGTGCAAAACTACACAGAGAAACCCTGTTTCGAAAAAAAAAAAAAAAAAAAAGAAGAGGGAAAGGAAAAAAAAAATTCAATAATCAAGCCAGGTGGGGTAAGCCCCCACCTTTAATCCCAACACCTGGGAGGCAGAGGCAGGCTGATCTCTATGAGTTTGATGCTAGACTGGTCTACAATGAATTCCGGGACAGCCAGGGCTACACAGTGAAACCCTGTCTCAAAAAACAAAAATCAATTATGATATGTTTTTGGTTATAAGAGTCTTCAGAGGCAAGACAGACCTGAGTTCCAGTCCTTACTGCTTATACCTAAATGACTATAGCCAAGACCTATTTCTATTCTTTCTTTCTTTTTTTTCATTTTCCTTTCTTTTTCCCCTCTCACCCCCAGTGTTGGAGATTGAACCCACAGCTACACACATGCTAGACAAGCACTGTACTACGAATTATAACCCTTTTAAACAAATTTCCTAACTTTCCTGAGTCTTCGTTTACAGTTTTCCACAGTAGCTATATGTGGTAATCAACAGAAAGATTAAGTGTTCAGGGCTAACCTGGGCTAAACATTGAGACCTTGTCCAAGAGCAAAACAAAACAAAACAAAACAAAAAACCCAGAAACAAAAAGAACTACAATTCTCCATTGCAGACAGAATGAAGCCATTTTCCCTTGGGTTTGTTGTGAAGCACCACAAGGCACTGAACATTTTGTCAGCATCCACTAAATACCCTGCTTTTATGATGGTGTTTGCTCACGAGTCTTCCTCAACTCACTCATTCTCCTAAACAGAATGAGCACATCTGTCGTCAGCCCATAACACTGTGTACACAGTCCTTCTTACACAAACCTCAGCCGAACAGCGACACACATCTGTAATCCCAGCAATGGGAGGTGAAGGAAGGAGGATCCCAAGCTCAAGACTGGTCTGGGCTGCACAGTGAGACCTTCTCTCAAAAACAAAACGAAACAAAACAAAAAACAGGGAGTGAGGGGCTGGAGAGATGGTGCAGGGGTTAGGAGCACTTGTTGCTCTTACAGAGGACCTGGGTTTAGTTCCCAGCACCCACACTGTGGTTCACAATCATTTGTAACTCCAGGTTTAGGGGATCTAACTCCCTCTAACTTCCATCTGCACCAGGCACACACATGGCACACATACACACACACATGCAAGCAAAACACACTACTGAGCTCAGAAGAGAGAGGCACACAAAAAAAAACTTACTGAACAAAAATTAGAGAAAGAGTAAGAGTTATAGAAAGTCGTCGAATGAGGAAAAAGCAGGTACTCTGCTCTGACCAGGCACAGCTGGAAAATCCTCTCAAACCGGCTAATCAGGTGCCCAGTGTACCTTAGCTCTTCGTGCCATCTCCTCTCCCTGTGGAGATTCTGAGACTATCTCCAGAACCGTATGTGGGGAAGCCACTGACCTGTCCAAAACTGCCCATCTTAGAGACGAAAATGAAACAGCGTTCCTCTCTAGCCCTCATCTTTAACCACCCGGAACACACAGGTATAAGGGTGACCAGCTTGAGTGACGGTGGAGTGGGAGCAGCAGTGACAGTCCCATACAGCCCGTCTATCTTCTAAGAATCATCCTGTACTAAAAAATAGGAAGGCTAGTCATACTGTGCTCAAGTCTCCAAACAGTAGCCACCTGCTGAATAAGCAGCTGCCTTCTTCAAGTTAGGGGCCTGCATACTACAGGCTCTGCTGCTTCCTATCCATCTTCCACCTGACTCACTTCAGTCAGTAACATCATCTGTCCGACATGCATTCAAATTTATAACCCTTGCTTATAAGATTTGTCCTCAACCAGGCAGTGGTAGCGCACACCTTTAATCCCAGCACTCGGGAGGCAGAGGCAGGTGGATCCCTGTGAGTTTCAGGCCAGCCTGGTCTAAAGAGCGAGATCCAGGACAACCAAGGCTACACAGAAAAACCCTGTCTTGAAAAACAAAAACAAACAACAACCAAAAGATGTGTCCTCATACTTCCACAATTATTTATATTTATATTGCTTCTGTGATCACAGTCACTATCTGGAATAAATCACTTCCAGGATCATTTCCACTGCTACTGGAATCCCAAAGGAGCATACCACTCTACTGTATTTTCCTTTAATTAAACAAATGCAGTTGAAACATAAAAAAAGAACAACAATTTGTTACATTTATGTCATAGCTCTTCCAGCATAAAGGTAAAATGGATCTCTCCTTCTCCCTTCAACTCAAGGCCACCATGAACCCGGGATCCAATCATTCTAATCAGTAACAATCAACATGAATAGAGTGTGATCAATCAGTGGTCTTCCCAGTGATGCTGTTTATAAATAGTATCTCCTCTCAAGCAGGAGCTGTGTCTTCTTCCTCTCTAGCTGCCCACTGAAGCCAGAATAAACACTCTATCAATGAGTGCTATTATTGTAAAGCAGCAGTCATCCTGACTTCTAGAACATAGGAGACAGAGAGTATGGTAAGCTGGAACTAGAACTGATACCAGCTACTAAAATGTGCCAATGAGCATCACTGTTAAGACTGGAACATAGGAGCCCGGTGGTGGTGGTAGTGGTGGTGCATGCCTTTAATTCCAGCACTCAGGAGGCAGAGGCAGGCAGATCTCTGTGAGTTTCAGGCCAGCCTGGGCTACAGAGCAAGTCCAGGACAGTCAAGGCTACACAGAGAAACCCTGTCTCAAAAAAAAAAAAAAAAAAAAAAGACTGTAACATACTATATAGTCTGCCTACAGCCACTATTTTAAAAGAGTTTGAAGTGTGAGAAAACCTTAAAGAAAATTTATGTTAGTGAAATTATCCTTATATAGAAAATTACGTTCTGCCCTCTGCCCCCAGCACTGAAGATCAAATCCAGGGCCTCTCTCTCACAGGCTAGGTAAATGCTTTATCACTGAGATACACCCTTTTTTTTTGAAGAGTCTGCATCTCATAAAAAGCAGTGTCCTGTACCATTCCCATCCCATTTGCTTTAAATCTATACATATAAATTATAACACTATTCCTTCTCTTCCTAACATACAGGTATTAACACACCCATTTTCAGGAGGGCAAAGAGAATTAAGTAAGAGAAACTTGGTTCAAGGATTGTGTCCTCCTAGATAACTTGCCTTCCAAACCCAGAGACAGTGTTCCCCCTTGTTTCTACTCAGCATGCACAAGCACTGCTGACTGCCAGGCCACAAAGCCTAACCACATACTAAACTAATCCCAGGGATGCATGATACTTTGTGGGGCCCAATATCTGCTGAAAGGAACTAGGCAGATTCTACTTTTAACTCTGCTATTTTTTTTTCTTTTTTGAGACAGGATCTCACTGTGTAGGCCAGGCTGGTCTTAAACTCAAATGTTCTTTCTTAACCCGAAAGCAATGAGATTATACATGTCTGTCACTACACCTAGCATATGTCACTACTTTTCAGAAGTATATAGGCAGACCGGGTGGTGCAGGCCTGTAAACCCAGCTACTGAGGAAAGATCACAAGCTCAAGGTCTACAGAACAAGTTTCCAGGCAGCCAGGACAACTTAGAGACCATGTCTCAAAATAAACAACTGAAGCAAGCTAGGGATATGACTCAGTGGTAGACTGCTCGGCTACCATATGTAAGACCCAAAGGTCCCATTATTGTAAGACCATGTGTAAACTGAGCAATCCCAAAGCAGATTTTTCATTTGTATCCTCCACAAGGCCGACACTAGTGCCTGGTACTCTTGAAATAATGGTGTGTGAGCTTCTGCACTAAAAAAACACTACACTGTCTCTCATCTCTAAATTACTCTATCTTTGATGGACTTCCACCGATTAATAACACAGCAATGTCAAAGGTCATGACTGGGCCATAAACTACACTCTTTGGGGTTGTGCCCATCATTCACTCTGCTTCCTTGACTCTACCTCCAGGAGTAGAACATCTCTTATGACTTGTTTGTCTGTTTGAGACAGTATCTCCTTTAGCCCAGGCTGGCCTCTAACTCAAGTAGCAGAGGATGACCTTGAATGTCTGACCCTCGTTTCTACCTCCTAAGTACTGGAATTATAGGTGTGTGCCAACATGCGTTTATGAAGTGCTGAGGACTGAACTCAACTGAACTCAAGACTCTGTGCACGCCAGGCAAGCACTCAACCAGCTGAGCTACATCTCCAGCCCTTTTCATGTTTCCTAATCTACTAAAAATAAATAGCCCACCAGTACCAAATTTATCAGTATTCAAATCTCTCAATCTTAGCACTCAATCGAATGTATCACAATAGAGTGGCTTCCTCGTGATTAAACCGCATATCCTTAGGGTAGGTGGGAAAAAGTCACAGTGGGTAAATGCCTACCCAAAACACACACCAAAAGTGTTTACAGCAGGGTGGTAGTGGCACATGCTTTTAATCCCAGCAACAGGGAGGCAGAGGCAGGCGTATCTTTGTGAGTTCCAGGACAACCAGGGATCCTGTCTCAAAAAAAAAAAAAAAAGTGTTTACGTCAGACCCACGGTGACAGCTGAGCTGTCCTGTGTAAGGGAAACCTTATAGGCAGTTCCTCAGGCTGCTGGCCTCAACTCTTCTACTACCTAATCCAGACGGCACTGGTTCATCTTTCAGAATTAATGAGGCACTTCAGTTGTATTAGGGTCGAAATCACCCAGAAGTGACAGTTTACAGAATCTGCAAAGATTCATTATCTAAAAGCCCGAAAAACCATCCTTAGGTTTGCTTTCCGATTTTAAGGACTTCATTCTCTATAGAGTGCAGAAAGCTTGAAAAAGAGGAGTTGGAGGCTGGATTAAGCCTAGAAAACTAGACATGATTCTGGCATCCAGAGTCACAAGCAGAGCTGAAAACACCCCTCCGGGGGCAAGGGCCTGACCTTTGGTCCCTGCACACCTCCCTACTCTCTCTCTCTCAATCAATCCTTTCGAGTTATCTCTTCCCCTAAGCCCTTCAGCCAGCCCGCTTCGCCCAACCGAAGGACCCTTCCTCCTTATTCCTTATGGCAACGTCAGGCAGCCTTGGCGACGCTGGAACTCTAGGAAGAGACTTCGCTGACCTGTCAGCGGATCCAAAATGGCGGGGCCTAGTCCCAGTCCCGGCAGCCGCAGCTCATGTCCAGCCCGGCCCCGGAGGCGTCTCCCAGCCGCTTTCCCGGCGCTGGCGGCGAGTGAGGGAAGGGAAGGAGCCTGTTTTCTGGAAGTCGATCCGAACTTCAGGGGGAGACCTCACTCAGGCCAGGATAACTGGGCCGGGACGGTCGGTGGAGCCGGCTACCTCCCCTGTCAGCTCACTGACGTGGTAACTAGCCTCAGTCTAGCCCGCTGCCTGGTAACTGAGCGGGTCCGGCCGCGCTCAGCCAATCAGAGTGTGGCACCCCGAAAAGTGGCATCCCAGCTATCCAATCCAAGAAAGGAAATCGGCTCCGGGAGGCGTGTAGTGCCCAAAGAGACCAGACCCGATTACAAGAGAACGAAGAGTAGGTTGGGGGACAGCCAACGGATACGAGGGTTCTCTGACTGACAGTTATAGCAGCCAATAAAGAATGAGAAACTCTGTTGGGCGGTTAGAGAGGTGGGGTTAGGTAGTGTTCGGTTGCAGCGCGCTGTTTAGCAGTGGCTGCTGGGCAGCCGGGGGAAGGCAGGCTATGATTTGCTGGAAAGGGGGCGGGGTCCCTTTTGAGAGCTTGAGCGGGCGACCCTACTCCCCCAACCACATCCTGTCAAAGTTATCTGGGCATTGCTACTTTAGGGAACACTCCCTTTCCAGGCAGGTCTGGGGCCCCTCTTTCCTAAATCTAACCCATGCAATCTTTCCCACACCGTCCTGTCTCTGTGCCCCATTTTGGCTGCTCATAGGTGTGTGTACCTCTCTCATTCCAACTCTTGACTGCGTTTTCTACTCCATTCCTACCATCCAGAAATAGAACAGTAGCAGAAATCTTGGATATCTAACTGAAGTATCCTCATTTTCCAGAACTGGAAAGAGTTCTACTGAGGAAAGCTGGCTCCGTGCATAACAGAGAACAACAGATCCAAGTGTGCTAATGCAGTTAGTTCAGGGGGTGCGGGAATATTTAATACTTTTCTTTTTTTTTTTTTTTTTGGTTTTTTGGTTTTGTTTTTGTTTTTGTTTTTGTTTTTTTGTTTTGTTTTTCGAGACAGGGTTTCTCTGTGTAGCTTTGCGCCTTTCCTGGAACTCACTTGGTAGCCCAGGCTGGCCTCGAACTCACAGAGATCCGCCTGCCTCTGCCTCCCGAGTGCTGGGATTAAAGGCGTGCGCCACCACCGCCCGGCTAATACTTCTTTTAAAAAAAAACAAAAAACAAAAACAAAAACCCGGGCGGTGGTGGCACTCGGGAAGCAGAGGCGGAGGCAGACTAATTGATCTCTTGAGTTTGAGGCCAGCCTGATCTGGGATGCGAATTCCAGGACAGTCAGAACTGTTACACAGAGAAACACTGTCTCGAAAAACCAAACAAACAAACAAAAAAGAATTTGTTTATTTTATGTGTATGGGTGTTCTGCCTACATGTACTGTAGCCTGTTTGGATCTCGTGAAACTAGTTGTGAATCCCCATGTGAGTGCTGGGAATTGAACCCCGGTCTTCTGAAAGAGCAGACAATGCTCTTAACCACGGAACCATCACTACAGTCCCCCTCAATAGTTCTTATTCCTTACTCCATAGGCCTATGACTCTCAGTCCCACCCTTCCTTGGACAAATCTTAACAAATGATTGGGTGGATGGTGCATGAGGATCAAGTTTGAAGACCTAATCTCACACCATTAGTCCACATCATTGAAAGGAAAATGAAAATTTCACCTTAGCAATGCCGACAGGTAAGACTAGAGAGCTAGCTTAGCAGTTGTGTGCTTGCTGCTCTCCCAGAAGACCTGAGTTCAGTTCCCAGCATCTACACATCTTACTACCTACTGTAACTCCAGCTCCGGTTCCAGAGGGATCCAGTTACACACATAACTTTGCTTTTGTTTTTGAGACATGATTTCTCTGTAGCCCTGGCTGTCCTTGAATTCACTCTATAGACCAGGCTGGCTTCAAAAATCACAGAGATCTGCCTGCCACTGCCTCCTGAGTGCTGGAGTTAAAGGCATGTGCAACCACACCTGCCAAAACAAATCATTTTTAAAAGAAATGCTGGGGGGGGGGCACACACCTTTAATCCCAGCACTCGGGAGGCAGAGGCAGGTGGATTTCTGTGAGTTCAAGGCCAGCCTGGGCTACAGAATGAGTTCCAGGAAAGGTGCAAAGCTACACAGAGAAACCCTATCTCAAAAAACCAAAAAGAAAAAAGAAAGAAAGAAATGCTAACAAGCCTCTCCTTTCAAATGACAGAGACTGCTAAGATAATAAAAGTATCTAGAGGGTCTGGAGAGATGGTTCAGCAGTTAAGAGCACTGGCTGTTCTTCCAGAGGACCACAGTTCAATTCCCAGCACCCACATGGCAGCTCACAACTGTCTGTAACTCCAGTTCTAGGGTACCCGACACCCTCATGCAGGCAAAACACTAATGCACATTAAAAAACAAAAAAGTATCTAGAGGTTGGGGATTTAGCTCAGTGGTAGAGCACTTGCCTAGCAAGTTGCTAGGCCCTGGGTTCGTTCTTCAGCTTTGGGGGGGAAAAAAGACAAAATAAAAAGTATCTAGAAATGGAAATGTATGAAAAAGGGGCGAGAGGGTGGTTTTCTGATTGCAGAATAAATGGTGGAATTCCTAGCCAATCTGCTGATAAAATTGCGGGAAAGCACTGAAAATGAAGGTCTCTCCATTTCCTCCCATTTATGAACAACTTGAGTCCAGAAAGTTCCATATCTAAGGCCATAGGACTGTGAAATAGGCATCCAAAGGCATCCATAGATCATGGTCCTCTAAGAACCCATCAGAACTGAAGTCTGCCATGAAGAATCACCCAGTATCTTCCTGCATTGGTGTCTTGGTCTTGATCCAGCTAAGGAGCTAAAAGATGACAGGTGAAGACGATACACCACCAAAGCACCTCATTCTATGGAACCTCTGACCCTGTTTCTCTTCATCTGAAAACTAGGGCTTGGTCTCTGGGTCCCGTCTCATGTTGGAGAGACAACTGGAAACCCCTGTAAGTGTTTTCTAACTAAAACTCTACTCTCCCAACCCTACCTACACATGCCTTCCAGACGTTAGACATCTTAAAAGCATGTGGAATTAAAGATGGAGATACAGATAGATGATAGATAGATAGATAGATAGATAGATAGATAGATAGATAGATAAATAGATGATAGATAATAGACAGAGATACGACAATCCTTCTATCCTTCATAAGTATTACATATCAGTTAACAAATAAAACACCTTCTTTCTAGATTTCAGTACAACACTTACTGAGTTTCTAGAAGAATAAATAAGGATAGAAGAATAAAGAAGAGCCGGGCGGTGGTGGCACACGCCTTTAATCCCAGCACTTGGGAGGCAGAGGCAGGAGGGATCTCTGTGAGTTCAAGGCCAGCCTGGGCTCCATGAAAGGCACAAAGCTACACAGAGAAACCCTGTCTCAAAGGAAAAAAAAAAAAAAAACAAAGAAGAAATGGTTCGTGCTCTCCTAAATTTTATTTTATAGAAGACAACACATCAGCTGATCCCTTCAAAATGGAAATGGAATGATAGAGAACATACATTAAGGGGTCATGGGAGCAAGAGGCTACACGTCTAACTTATCTGGTAGTTCAGGGAAGGCTTCTCAGATAAAACAAGACCTAAGTGGAACTCAGAAGTCAGCATCAGCGATATGATCGGTTATTGTCAGGAAAGACTAGAGGTGTTCAGGACCAATGAAACTGACAACAAAGTCAGAAAGCAGAGCTCAGTGTCCCGTCACACACCTGTGAACACTGCATTCAGTACAGGCAGAGGTAGGATAACAGTTAAAAGTTTAGGGCCAGCCAAAACCACAGAGCCACAGGGGCAAGACCCTATCGAAAAGGAGATGCGGAGTTCAGATCCTGAAGGTCTAGTATGCCACCCTAGGAAACTTGTCCTTTCTCCTAAGGACAATAAAGATAACTGATGTGTTTTAAGCATTGATATGTATGCTCAGATTCATCTTAGGATTTTTGGGCACAGGGCTTAGGACTCTCAGGGGCACCAAGAAACCCAGCCTAACATATTCCTTGAACTTCTGTCCCATCCCTTGCAAATACCTAATCAAAAGGCTCCAAGGCAGCCGGGCGGTGGTGGCGCACGCCTTTAATCCCAGCACTCGGGAGGCAGAGCCAGGCGGATCTCTGTGAGTTCGAGGCCAGCCTGGTCTCCAAAGCGAGTTCCAGGAAAGGCGCAAAGCTACACAGAGAAACCCTGTCTCGAAAAACCAAAAAAAAAAAAAAAAAAAAAAAAAGGCTCCAAGGCTACCCCTTACCCACAGGACTGAATCTGGTGTGGGGGGAAACAGAATTGCTGAAGCTGGGAGAGCACAGCCCAGGCTAACTGATAGTGCAGACTGAGAGGCCAAGCGCTCACACCTTCCAGAGCACCCAGCTTAAGGCCAGAGCGTCACTGGAAGTTCCGTTTTATTTTGGCCAGGGTGGGAGTTGGCATCGATGTTACTTGTCCAAGGTCACTGAGTGAGGGAAGGTGCTGTATACCATTTTGATTTTTCTCGTTCCAAACCCTGCGTTCTCCAAGTTATCCTCGTCAGGGGAGAAAAAAATAAAGATAGCTGAGAAGAGAAAAAGATATGATGGAATGGGGAGGGGGGGGTCGGACTTGAAAAAAATTACCCTTTCAAAGAGGCAGAGTAGGGAGCAAAGCAGCGGCCAGAAGGAAAGAGGAGAGACGTACGAGGACTGGAACAGAGACAAAGAGTGGAAAGACAGACAGCGACAAGTGGAGAAAATCGGCGAAACAAGCAGCCGCAAAATATGAGCGCTGAGACTCGGCGGCCGGGTTCGCCGTCCCACCTGGCGCTCCTGCAGCCCTCTCCCCAGGCACTGCTTCACGTCGCTCCGAGTAGAGCCCAAGCCCTCAACTCGCCACCGACCGGGCTGGCCTCGGGCCGCAACGCCGACCACAGTACTTTTGCTGGCTTAGCCGAACCGGAGCGTCCCAGCTGGAGCGTGGTCCCGGCCACGTGGGGGAGGGGGCGTTGCTCTGCTGCTGACGGACGCTTTTGATTGGTCAGAGGGCGGGGTTCTTGGCTGCCCGCCGGCAGGACCCCTCCCCACTAAGGCGGGGCCTGAAGGTTCACAGCTGGAAAGGGAGGAGCTAGGGCGGCGCAGCTGGAAAGGGGCGGGGCCTAGGGCGCGCAGCGAGCCGCGGCGGGCTGGGGGCGCCCTGGGCTGCCATAAAGTGAATGGGCGCCGGCGGGGGGTGGCACTACACGGTGAGGCTCACGCTCTCCTCCGCTAGCCTGGGAGCGCCCAGCGGAGCGGCCGCCCCGGAGCAGGGGGGCGGCCCCCACCCGGCAGGGTGCCTGGCCCCTGGCCCCTGCCTGCGCTCCAGAACGCCGCCGCCGCCGCCGCCACCACCACCGGGAGTCTGCCTGCTGCGGGACGCACGGTGAGTGCTTGACCATGCGGGGGACCGGAGCCCAGGGGGCCGGGGAGCCAAGACTGGTCCCGGGACTCCTAAAAGGGAACCTGGGGCGGCTGAACTCTGGTGTTTGGGGAACCGGTCAAGACTGGAAAGGCGTACAGCAGCCCCCATGGCTGGGACATGGGAGAAGGGAAACTCCGGGCAAGGACCTGGGGGACCGGGAAGATTAAGGGGACCCGGAGAGAAGCTGAAGAATTGCACGGATCACAGAGCAGGGAGTCTGGAAACCTTTACCAGAAAGCACCCTGGTGTCTAGAGGAAGTGGGCAAACGACCAGAAGGTAATAGGGGTAGCAGAGACCTCGCCAGCTGAGGCGAGGGCAGGGTGACGGTCGTCCAGCGTAAGGGCAACAGGCGGCGCCCAGCGCCCCTTGGCCCAGGCTTAGACAGACTCCAGCGGCTGGAAGTCGGGGTGCTCATAGTAGCTCATGCTTTTCTTCCCAGTTGCTCCGCAGTTGGAATAGGAGCCGTGTTGCGAGAGTAGTACTGGGTCAGATGGCCGCTGAGAGCTACAGGGCCGAGGCTGCCAGCTCAACGCGACAAAACTGACGGGCCTGTCGTGGGGCGTCGGGACCTGGAAGGGTCCAGATCTGGGGCCGCCTCAGAATCCGACAGAATGTCAGCGGCACGTGGGGTTTGGAGCGGATAGAATGTTTGGGGCGGCAAAGTGGGTCTCTCCGGAACAGAAGATGTGCCCAACAGTGGTGGACAGAATGTCCCCGGCTGACTGGCATGTCCATCTACCCGGCAGCGCCTGCCTAGCTGCGGCTTGTGCGATGGGGTCGGCTGGGGGGGGGTCCCCTGAAATTCCAGCTCCCAGTTTGCAAACTTGGTTCTTTCTGGCCCTCCTGCCTGTTGGACCCGGAGGGAGCAGGGAGAGTAAAAGATGAAGCGTGGCCTTGGGGCAGGGCGCCTCGAGACAACCCCGCTCTAGCTCAAATAGATCAGGGCATCAATAGACTTCCACAATCCAAATTTGAGGGAAAAATCAAGACCAACAAAGAAAAGAATAAGTCATAGGTGCATCAGCAGCAGGTCAGCGACCACCCTTCCACCCACAAGCCCCTGACAGTTCCCTCACAAACTCAGAGCCAACTGTTAAGCCTTCCCCCACCCCAACTCTACTTCCAATAGAGCCGACCAGATGCCCTCACACTCCTAGTCTGGTTGTTAGCCCACTCAAGGCTCCTTGACCGACAAAAACCTACCAGACAAGAAAATTGTAGCCCTTTCATAAAGCAAATCCTGCCTTCCTGAGAGGAGGGAGAGAGGGAAAAGGAGGCAGATGAAACCCACTCTGTCGTCCCACAGGGTGCCGGAACCCTCCAGGAAAGGGCTCAGTTGCCCCGTGTGCTTCTTTCTGACCGAGGGAGAGCCTTGACTCCTCTGGGCCAATAAAATGACCACCTTCCCTGACCTCCAACTCCAACTAGAGCCCAACTAAGGAGACGGGAACCCGAATCTATACACGTGAACAAGACAACTCAGCTGGGGAGTGAGTTTTCAGGAGGACAAGTGCAAAGCACTGTTTAACAATGAGTAATCTTAAAAAGTCCACTTTCCTCATTCTCCACCCATAAGTAAAATGTAATTCTGACTTCTCACACTCCTGCCTCCACTCCTCAGTCCTGAAGTTTCCTTAGGTACTGGCTAAGCCCTTGTCCTTATCTTTTGTTTTTTGTTTTGTTTTGTTTTTGTTTTTTGAGACAGGGTTTCTCTGTGTAACAGCTCTGGCTGTCCTGATCTCGCTCTTGTCCTCATCTTTTATTTGTCCCTTGCTTTGTTTGATAAATACAGAATCATGCCTCAACTACTCCCATCACGTCCTCATACACATTTTAGGGGCTGGTGTTCCCATTGCTTTTGAAAAAAAACAAATCAGTGAAACTATGCAGGAAATGAAGGACTCCACGTCAGGGAAGAAATAAAGAAGGCATTACAGTTGGTTCTTTGAAAACCCAAAGTTTGTCTTTCATCAAAAAGACAAAAAAGAAAAAAAGATAGCGTTATAACATAGATGATTGAAAAACAAAACAAAACAGAGCTTTCTTCCACTTTTTCATGAAACCATGCAACTGAGAGCATGACTGATCAGTCACTCTTAGGGAGGATGTAACGGGCCTAGAGAAGCCAGAGAATGGCACTGAAGTACAGCTTGGTGGGAGAGTATTTGCATAGCATACCCAAAGTTCTGGATTCCAAAGAAAGAGAAAGCGAGAGGGAGAGAGGATAGTTGGCAAAATGGGGGGCCAGGAGGGCTGCTGGGAAAGAGCCACCAATAGTTTAGGTGAAACAGGATGAAAATCTACAACACAATGAAAGACCCAAATGAGCCGAGGATTTGCCCACTGAAATCCTGAAACTGGAGATGTTGGGGGTGGGGGCTTTTAGAACGGAGAATCACAAGCTTTGGATAAATAGGAAAATGTGCTTTAGTACAGTGGCCAGCTAACTTCCAGAGTTCATTTTCAGAGAAGCAGTAGGTGGGAAGTAGAAATGGAATCTTGAGGGCTTCAGAGGACCAGCGTTCCTCAGCCACTCCTGGTTGCAGTGTGGAGAGCGAGACAAGAAAAAAAGCAGAACGCGGTTCAAACCTCCTGGCTCTGTGCAACCAAGGACAGTTTCCTGCCTTCTTGGATAAGCAAAGATGGACATTCCTGCTACTCAGGGGCCTGTGAGCGTTAAATGAAACATATCAATTACGTACAGAGGAAAGCTCTTTGTAAACGGAGAGACACTGGAAGGAACCTTACTGCTATTATTCTGCTCAAACTGCAATCTCCATGACCATAGAATCTTTCTTCAGGAGGCGGGGTCCTTCCTCTGCCTTGGAGTAGCCCGATCATAGCCTTGATTCAGCCACAGCCAGGTTCTTA
The DNA here is from genome assembly GCF_007827085.1 of Peromyscus californicus insignis. Classification (NCBI taxonomy): domain Eukaryota; kingdom Metazoa; phylum Chordata; class Mammalia; order Rodentia; family Cricetidae; genus Peromyscus; species Peromyscus californicus. Next base: position 16,097,476 of record NW_026294562.1, read on the forward strand.
AGGACAGATGGAACATCTTCCCTGGAGTTCTTGTGTCAGCCATCACCCCTGTCCCTCTCTGGGAACATGAGGAGTTCCCCTTATGTCTTACCTCTCTACCAAATAGCCTGATCTGAACTCTGCCTGTCTGCTGCTCAAGAATGTCAATGAGAGCCGAGGATCCAAGTCCAGGAAGGGAGGGCAGGATGAAAGGGCTGAAGCTGAACTACAGTGAGTGAGGGATAGGAACAGTCAGATCTTTTCTTCCCCATTCATTTTAACTGACGCTCGCTACAGTATGGGAGAGAGAGATGACAGCTAGCCCAAAGGATCTATTAGGTCCTGAGCTTTAGAGGGCCTACAGTGTGCACAGTCACTAACAATGACCTTTAAGAGTGACAGGGAGGAAAAGTAGAAGAAGATGGACGTGAAAAGAGAGCTATGGAAAGAGATGGAAATGATTTGCAAGCCTCTCTCCACCTTTCCTTCCCCATCTTCCTTCTTCAAGACCATCTTTAATTTTTTTGTTTGTTTGTAACAGGGTCTCCTTATGTAGCCCAGGCTGGCCTTGAACTGGAAACTTCCTGCCTCAGCCTCCCTGCTGTTGCTAGGGATGGTCTCAACCTTCCTTATAAATGTCCGTTTCTCTTTTCCTATCTCTCCCCAGCCCGACGCATTCTAGTCCCCACTGCAAAGAAAGGTCACAAAGATGCTACTTTTGTATGTCACTTGCTACTGACAAGCCTTAAACTAGCCCCACAGTGTGCCGCAATGCTTCCTGGTGGGGAGCTGGGAAGGCAGCGCAGGTGGAGGAGAGTGACTCCCTGCAGCCTGCCGTCCCTATGTGATGATGTCACCTGAAGGCTGGGGCTGTAAATATTGCCTGTGTTTTATGGGGTAGGGTGCAAAAATCAGTCTGGAGTCTTTAAATTAAGCTAGAGGGACCAGGGATGTGCCTCTGGTAGTTTGGAGGTGGAAGAGTGTCTGCCTTGCATGGGCAAGGGGCCTGGTTCAATCCTGAGCACAGGAAAATCAAATAAAATCAAGCTAGAGAGCTCAGAGAAATTTCATATTAGTTGCTACCATTTCACATCCTGCCTCTATTTTCCTACGTGGCCTCCTGATGTAGCCGACGCTGAATTTGAGCTCTAAATCTTCCTGCCTCGGCCTTCTGAGGGCTGGGATTACAGGCATATGTGACCACACCCTGAATTTAGGATTTTTTTTTTCCCACAAAAAAGCCGAGAACACTCTAGCCTTGACTGTATTAAATTTGACCCAGCACTTGTCTCTCATCATGGGCCTCCTCAGTCTAAGCCCTTTTTTCTGCTTGTCCCTCATGTCCCACATTAAGCCTTTGATCAAATGAGGCTCTGTGTTACCCTTTAAACACTCCCAACAGTTCCGGGTTATTTAGAAGGACCTGCCCCTTCTCTTTCTCCACAACTACCATATCAGCCAAGTACCTATATTCTCTGAGCCCCAACACTTGATACCTCTTTATATGGGTCCTCATATCTGATCTCCCACAACCTAAGGGTTAGATCCATGGACTCTGTTATCCTATCATGTGTTCTGTTTGTATTCCTAGACTGTAAGCAAGCTAAAGTTTGTGGACTGCAGTCCTTGAGGACCCAACTTAGTACACATACAATGCTAGATAAAAGAAGGAAGCAGCCGGGCGGTGGTGGCGCACGCCTTTAATCCCAGCACTCGGGAGGCAGAGCCAGGCGGATCTCTGTGAGTTCGAGGCCAGCCTGGTCTCCAAAGCGAGTTCCAGGAAAGGCGCAAAGCTACACAGAGAAACCCTGTCTCAAAAAACCAAAAAAAAAAAAAAAAAAAAAAGAAGGAAGCAAGGGATGGACCCTGAGAAGCATGCTTGATTGCTTCTCTGATCTCCGATTCACCCCTTTGAAAACTTTAGCACATCAGATCACTCCAGCCTCCACCTGAGGTTCTGAGTTTCCTCCTATGTGCAAAGAGGCATCTGTCCCCCTTTGCACACTGCAGTTCAGCAGACCAGAGTCTGGGTGCTGTGTATCCCAAGTGAATAGAAGGCTATGTCCATTCCAGGGATTCACTTCAGCCTTAGGCTTATGGGATGGCACCATACTAGTTTAGGATCTCGGTTTTCACCTGTTTCTAGTTTACTATTTGCTGAGCAGAGCCACAGACCACAGCCCCAGCTCTGCTTCTCTCCCTCTTCATTTACTCCCTGCAAGATGAGGATTTTCCCCCATTCCTTCCAGGCTGTTCCTCCTGCTCAGGCATTGTTATTTCAATTCATCTTGGGTTCTCTCAGTGCCCTTGTTCTACTCCTTTGGCTTTTGGACTGTAAGTAGTTTCCATGATAGTTGCCCTCTTACCGTGAGCTTGTGACCCTTGGGAACCATAGTGGCCTATGATCTTGTCTTTGCCTTAATGTCTTCTGAATATTTTGTGGTTGCTGGTCCATTACAGACTGATTGTACTTTGGAATCAAAACATACCTGCACTTCTGTCTTCCCTCCACCTGGGCCAGCCACCATGATGGCAGTGAAGTCTGGACCTTGCATCTCCAGCAAAGTGTGTCAAAAAGTGTAGGAGTGGACAGACAAACCCTCTCGGAGCTAGATTCATCACCATAGTTATCTTTTGGCTATGTTTGGCCCTGCCAGCGTCAACCAGCTTCCACACTACTGCGTATCCCTCCCTATCCACTGAATTAGATGAAGTCCCTGGCCCGTGGCCCAACTCCCCAGCTTCCTGACCTCTAGCAGTTTGGGGGAGCTTAATCCTCAGTCAGCCTGTCTCCAACTCAGATAACAAGTTGGCGCCCCCAGCCTTCGCCTGAGCGGCCCACCGGACATGAGGCTGCCTGCCTGAGTTCTGTGCCCTCCCTTTCATCTCTTCACGGCCGGCTTTTGTGTGCACTCCTCTCTGCAATGTCACAGAGTCCTTCCCAGCCCCCCTCACTGTGGTCAGGAACTCAGTCAAGACTCCGGAGGCTTCATTCTGTCTTCCCCAGCCCCTGATGACTGGGGCTCCCTGCTTGCATCCCTTAGCCCCTTTTTACTGGTTCTTTATTCTGTGCGTTCTAAGTTCAGGACTGAGCGCTGCATCCCTCATGGAAGTGCAGTGTCTCACCAGTTTTCACAAGATGACTTCTTCTTTGAGACACAGAGTCTGGGGAGGCGAGCCACCCAAGCAAGGGTGAGTTTTCAGTCTCCATTCTAGCTCAGCGGCTCATTTAGTGCTCAGCTCCTGGAAGGAGCTGGAAAAATATTCTGAATTTTATTTTTATGTAAGCTATATGTTACTTGAACCTTGTAGCAAACAGTATTGGCCAGTTGTGGTAGTGCTTGCCAGGAGGCAAATGCTAAAAGGATAAGACAGGAGGATCTTGTGACGGGGGCAGCCCAGGCTATACTTTGGAGCTAGGGATGTAGGTCAGTTGGTAGAGTGCTTGGCTAAAGATGAATGAAGCCCTAGGTTTGATTCCCAGTATCACATAAACTATGTGTGGTGGTGGCACACACCTTTAATCCCAGCACTTAGAGTGTGGAAGCAGCAGTTCAAGGTCCTCCTCGGCTACAAGTGAGCCCAAGGCCATCCTGAGCTACTGAGACTCTATCTCAAAAACTAGATATGCCGGGCGGTGGTGGTGGTGAACGCCTTTAATCCCAGCACTCGGGAGGCAGAGCCAGGAGGATCTCTGTGAGTTCGAGGCCAGCCTGGTCTACAGAGCGAGATCCAGGAAAGGCACAAAGCTACACAGAGAAACCTTGTCTCGGAAAAAAAAAAAAAGAGAGAGATAGATAGATAGACAGACAGACAGATAGATAGAAAATCTAATAATGAAGGAAGTCATGGGCACACATCTGTAATCCTAGCACCTGGTAGGAAGATCACAAGTTTGAGACTAACCTGTGCTATATAGCAATACACCATCTGAAGGGGAAAGAAAAAAAAAAGGCAGGCAGAGAAGGGATTATTAATTCCCTCTTAGAGATGATGAAATACCTCGCCAAGAATATATAGTTAGTAAGTTGGGGGTAACCAGGACATCTTTTGACTCCAAACCTAATTCCTTTGGCCTATAACAGATTACCATCCTACCTGATCCCCTAGCTCCAGCATTCTCAAGCCTTCTTCTTACACAGCCAAGCAGCCTCTCTCCAATAGCCACTAAATGAGGAACATTATTCCCTGGTCCCCTTGGCCTCCTCCTCCCCCACACAGAGTTCTGAACTCCTGGGACTGAGAGAGCTGAGGTTCAGAGGGGCCAGGGAGGGGGAGGGGAATGGCTAGCTCCAAAACAGCCCAGGCAGCTGTCCCTGTCAGAGAGAGAGGAGACTGTGTGACGGTGTGTGTCTGCCTGCCTGAATGTGGGAGAGCATGTGTGGGAGAGCGCATGTTTTTGTGCCTCCAGCTTCAAGTCCAAGGGCTCATTGTGTCTAAGTCGGGGCCGTGTGTGTCTGCACATGTGTCTGCCTGTCTCTGAGAACACACAGCTTGAACTCAGCCCTGTCTTTTGCTCTGGCTGCTAGCCTCTTCCCTGGCCTCCTTCTACTGAAATAGAGGATGAAATCAAGACCCAGGTATGGAATGCCAGGGGAAGGGAAGCTTGGAAAACGAGGAGTCTGCCAAGACAGACTGGGAGGATGAACGGCAACAGAGAAACATAGCTTTTCCTACAGGCAAACCCCACTGTCCCTTTCGCCCAGTTCTACGCTGCTTCTGTGGCTCCTGGAAAAGTCAGCAGCATGGTTTGAATTTCAAGGTCATCTTGAATCTAAAAGAAGGGCAGGCTGCAGAGAACCTCAATTTCCAGCTCTAAGTCTGTCCCACATCTTTCCGGAAATTTGTGAAGAAGTGCTGGTCAGACTGTCACAGGTCCCCGCAAGGCCATCTCCATTCCAGTGGAGAGCTGTCAGGCCTAAATTCTCCAGTTCCAGGCCTCCAGCTCCCACCCTGAGACCTGGAAAGGGAGGTAAATGGAGCACACTTGGACCTCTGGCCTGACTTCTTCCCTTCCTAGCTGGGCTCCCTGTAGTCTTGCTCACCTCTCTAACCCCAGCAAAAAGTCCAAGATCACAACCCTTATGCCAGCAGAAGAGCAAGGATTGTTTTCACCCTCCGCTTTGACCTCTGTCCTACTGTCAACCTGGCTTGAGGTGGGGCACAGCTGTGCTCTCAGAGCTGCCTGAAGGGGACATTACCATGTACAAACACAGGCCATTGTCCATCTGCACACCCTTGAGAAAGGCTCTTAATAAATTCACGCCAGACAAGTGATGCTCATCTCAATCTGGGCTAATCCACCACATTAATGCCTCTCCATGTAGCCTGCACTACATCATCCCTGATGATGGGGAGGTGTTAGAGACAGAGACACCCCCACCCACCCACAGACACACACCTAGCTCTCGCCTTCTATTCTAGTTTCTGTTTTCTGCCCAAGAGGCTCCAGTAGTCAAGAGAGCCAGTACTGTCCCTTTTCTTTCCTCCCATAAGAGGTCTTGGGAGAGCTGACCAGAAGGAGGACCCTGCAAGGGAACCCTCCATAGGGACCCACGCAGGCTCCTTGACAAGGTCAGGCTAGGTTTGGGATAGGAATACTAGCAGGAAGTATAAGCGTGTGTGTGTGTGTGTGTGTGTGTGTGTGTGTGTGTGGTGTTTTGGGGGATGAGTCTAAAGGAATCTATACATACTGTCTGGAATGGTGAGAGAGGCCAGGCATGAGATGGAGGGATGACTACCATGAGGTGAGATGTTTTAGACAAGCAGAGGAACAGAAGGGGCCTAAGTGCCCTGTGATTTTCTTTTAGCTTTTAGATTTTTATTTATTATTTTTTATTTTTACTTTGTGTGACTGTCTTACATGCATGGAGACAAGACAAGGGTACCGGATCCCCTGGAACTGGAGTTACGGATGGTGGTGAGCTACCATATGGGTGCTGGGAATCGAACCCAGATCCTCTTCGAGAACAGATGCTTTAAGCCACTAAGTCATCTCTCCATCCCCACCCTGTGTTTTCCAAACTTTGTTTTGACATGGAACCATTTATTCAAACAAAATCCTTGCAGAAGTATTAGTAACCCAAACAAGCAGAACTGCCCTATTGCTGAAGCCAACCCAAGTTAGAGTGCTGGTGAAATCCCAGCCGGGGCCTGCAGGGGGCTCCACGGAACACAATTTGAAAAGCCTCTTTAGGAGCCCACAGATCTAGTTCAGGTCCTCCTACAATTTATAAGCTCAGTGACTTAGTTGAGTCACTTTGGTTCCTAGGTTTCACCTATGAATTGGGTGAGCCAGGTTGATCATCCTTAATCTTAACGTCAATGTCTGAGACCTGGAATTTTCTGAATTCCAAGTTTGGGGGTACGTTTCCAGTTTCAGGGTTTGGGCTTTTTTTTTTTTTTGGTTTTGTTTTGTTTGTTTTTGGGTTTGTTTTATTGGGTTTTTTGGGGTTTTTTGTTTTTGTTTTTTTTTGTTTTTTTGAGACAGGGTTTCTTTGTGTATCTTTGGAACCTGTCCTGGAACTGGCTCCGTAGACCAGGCTGGCCTCAAACTCACAGAGATCTGTCTGCCTCTGCCTCCTGAGTGCTGGCACTAAAGGCGTGGGCAACTACCACCCGGCTCTCAGGTTTATTTCTTAATTATTTTATTTTATACAATTGGATATTTTATCTGCATGTGTGCCTGTACACCAGGAGAGGGCATCCAATCCCATGGGACTACAGTTATAGATGGTTGTGAGCCACCATGTGGGTTGCTGGGAATTGAACTCGGGACCTCTAGAAGAGCAAGCAACCAATGCTCTCAATTAGTGAACCATTTCCTTGGCCTGTAATTTCAGAGCTTTTGGAATAGAGATGCTCTACTGGAAATCTAAAGAGATATTCTTTGTGTACATGTTTGTGTGTATGAAGGTGCACATGCACATATATGTGGAGGCAGAGATCAGCATCTGTCTCTTCCCCCGTCATTCTGCTTCTCGTTGAGTCTATCCTTGAACTCAGAGCTGGCCGAGTCAGCCTGACTGCCTGGCAAGTAGACTGCTGGGTCCTCTTGTTTCTATCTCCCCGGGCCGGGGCTGGGGTTACAGGGTAATGTTATGTGGGTGCTAAAAAAAAAAAAATCAAACGTAGGTCCTCATGCTTGCATGACAGGCAGTTTACCAACTGAATCACCCCTTGTTTTTTGAGACAGGGTCTCATGTAGCCAAGGTTGGTCTTAAAGTCCAGAGCCTCTACCTTTTGGGTGCTGAAATCATAGATCTACATTACCACACCTGCTTCAAAACAAATATCACATTAAAAAAAATTTTGAAAAAAGTAAAAAAGAAAAAAATGTAAAGCGGGTGGTGGTGGTACATGTCTTTAATCAAGCACTCAGGAGGCACAGGTAGGCAGATCTCTATAAATTCAAGGCCAGCCTAGACTATAGAGGGAGTTTCAGGACAGCCAGGGCTACACAGAAAAACCCTGTCTCGAACCTCCCCCCCCCCCGCCCCCCAAAAAATTAAATAAATAAAACTGAAATCTAGCTAGGCATGGTAACACAGGCTTGTAATTCCAGCATTCCAAGGTAGAGAGGGAGGACGACCACAGACTAAGTCCAGCCTGAGCTACATGAGATCTTGCCTCAAACAAATAAAATGGAATGGCTGTGACACTAGACATGGGTCCAAAGTTAACGAATCTGTAGTACACATGTGTGCATAAAACCTCTCAGAGCACACCCTCTCCTCATTGGGCTTCTCTTTCTCAGCTCTATTTGTTTGTTTGTTTTTGTTTTTCGAGACAGGGTTTCTCTGTGTAGTTTTGGTGCCTTTCCTGGAACTCACTCTGTAGACCAGGCTGGCCTCGAACTCACAGAGATCCGCCTGCCTCCCGAGTGCTGGGATTAAAGGCGTGTGCCACCACCGCCCGGCTCAGCTCTATTTTTTAAAAGAATTTATTTTCAGTGTATGGGTGTCTTCCTTGCATGTATGTCTGTGCACCCAAGTGCCTAGTCCCTGGGGGAGACGGAAGGGTTTGGATCCACTGGAAGTGAATTACAAATAGCTGTGAGCTGCTAGCCATGTGGGTGCTGGGAATCGAAGTGGTGTCCTCTGGAAGAGCAGCCAGTGCTTTTAACCCCTGAGCCATCTCTTCGCATGCTATTCTAGAGTACACCGTTGGGGCTAGCGTTATGTCAGTGGGCGAGAAAAGAGGCAAGAATGTTGTGGGGGAGACCCTATTAGGAGCCTGATAACCCCAGGGTTTTGTTGTTATTTTGTTTGTTGGAGGCAGGATCTTGCTATGTGCTCTTGGCTGTCCTGGTGCTCGCAATGTAGGGTAGGCTAGGCTCAAACGCATGGGCGATCTTCCTGCTTCTGCTTCTTGAGCACTAGGGTCACAGGCATGCACCACCCCGTCAGGGTGGCCCTAAGTCGCCGGTTTTTACCTCTGTTAACTTGACCTGTGTCTTCTCTTTCTTCTAGAGCCCACCCTCCATGGAGTTCGGGCTGCTCAGCGAGGCAGAGGCTCGGAGCCCTGCGCTGTCACTGTCAGATGCAGGCACTCCACACCCTCCTCTCCCGGAACATGGGTGCAAAGGCCAGGAGCACAGTGGTGAGCGCGCCCCCTTCTGGGGGTGGAGGAGAAAACAGTTTAGCCTTGATAGGCGTGTGGGATCCAGAGAGGCAATCTGGGTGGAAGTCAGCCAGGGGTTGAGGAATTCCTTGAGGTCCCAGAGCCAAGAGGATCCGCACAGGCCCTAGCCCCCTATGACCTGCCTTCCTTCTGCCCCTCAGACTCGGAGAAGGCCTCGGCCTCACTGCCGGGGGGTTCCCCCGAGGACGGCTCTCTGAAGAAGAAGCAGCGGCGGCAGCGCACGCACTTCACCAGCCAGCAGCTGCAGGAGCTGGAGGCCACCTTCCAGCGGAATCGATACCCCGACATGAGCACGCGCGAAGAGATCGCGGTGTGGACCAACCTCACCGAGGCCCGCGTGCGGGTATGGCTCCGCTTGATCCGCAGCCCTCACCTGCAAGCACCTCGCTCTCGCTGGGGGGCCGCCAAGTAGCTGGAGGCTCCTGCGGTGCGGGCCCCACGTCGGCTCCAGTTCCCGCCCGGGGATCCCCACCTTCCAGCAGCCTTGCCTGCCACTCCCTATCAAGCGATTCCTCGCCCGGCCCTGGACCAGGGCTCACCTTCTCCTTGTCTTGATCCCGAGCTGCTCCCCCCTGACCCTGCGGTCGGTCGCTGGCTTCTCGTCTCGGCCCCCCTGGCTCAGTGCGCTCGTCCCTCCTAGCTTGCATCCACCTCTGATCTTCCCTGCCCGGGCTCGATCATACTCTGGGTGGTCCACTCCCCAGCCGCCCCGTGTCCTGACAGCCTTTCTCCGATGCCCGCAGGTGTGGTTCAAAAACAGACGCGCCAAGTGGCGGAAGCGGGAGCGCAGCCAGCAGGCGGAGCTGTGCAAGGGTGGCTTCGCAGCCCCGCTCGGGGGCCTGGTGCCGCCCTACGAGGAGGTGTACCCCGGCTACTCGTATGGCAACTGGCCGCCCAAAGCGCTCGCCCCGCCGCTCGCCGCCAAGACCTTCCCGTTCGCCTTCAACTCGGTCAACGTGGGGCCTCTGGCTTCGCAGCCTGTGTTCTCACCACCCAGCTCCATCGCCGCCTCCATGGTGCCCGCGGCCGCCGCTGCTCCGGGCACCGTACCAGGTCCCGGAGCCTTGCAGGGCCTGGGCGGGGCACCCCCCGGGCTGGCTCCAGCCGCCGTGTCCTCCGGGGCAGTGTCCTGCCCTTACGCCTCGGCAGCCGCCGCCGCCGCTGCAGCCGCCTCCTCCCCCTATGTATACCGGGACCCGTGTAACTCGAGCCTGGCTAGCCTGCGGCTCAAAGCCAAACAGCACGCCTCTTTCAGCTACCCCGCCGTGCCCGGGCCGCCTCCGGCCGCCAACCTCAGCCCTTGCCAGTACGCCGTGGAACGGCCAGTGTGAGCCGCAGGTCTGTGGATCATCCCCGAGGGCAGGGCAGTAATTCACAGCCTCCCCGGACAAGGGTCGCCTAGACTGGCTTGCCCTCGTCCCAAGGTCTGAAAGGGGTGCTTGGGCACCCGGGGAGGGGCGGCAGGCTCCGAAGGGGGCCTTTCCCCTCACCGCCCCGAGGGGTGATCTGGCCCCTAAACGGAGACCGCGCCCCTGGGACTAAGGCCAGGAATAGGGACCAGCTCCCCCAGGGCCAATTCACCCTTGGCCCATCCCGCCTTCTCCAGACTTCCCCTATCCCGTTTTCAAAGATCACTGAAATAAACGTGCGCGGACTGTCAAAGGCCTGATGATTCAGACTCGCGCGGTTGAGCCCTCCTTCCTCTCATCCTTCCCGTTGTCCAAACGGACAGCTGGATGTACAGGAACGGAGTGAGCCTCCGGGCTTGTAAGGCTTCAGTCTCACTCCTTTCCTCCAGGATGGGGAAGCAGGGATTCCTGGAGTCAAGGAAAGTGAAGCTTGGTGTGACCAGCTAGTTGACAGAGATCGTCCTATGCTGGTGCTGCGACGCCACCTCGTGGTCTCAGGGAGGACAGCTGGCAGGTCTGGTCCCTAATGCTTAACTTTCAGGGATCTATTTTGCAATTTAGGAAGCCTATGATTTTAGCACTTGTTTCTCACTGTTCCTTTCAGAGGCTTGGACCTCTCACAGCAATAAAATTCTAGTCTGTAACAGACATTTATTCAGCACCTACCAGGCCTAGGATTCTTCTTGAGTGTTTGTGTGTGCCTCTGTCTTCCCACACACCCTCAGGCTTCCCACCTGCAGATCACTGTCAGCAGCCTTCACAGAATCCACTTTCCCCCTCCAAGTCCGCAAACTCTCAAAATGATGTTGACCTCTTTAATTTAAAAAATAGAGCAAGAAGAGAAAGATTTCTAAATATAAATATAAATAACTCAATTTTAAGGACCTCAGTCCTATCCATCCCCTTCCTAGGGTTTGGTTGGCCTTCACATTCAAGGCAGAAAGATCAAAGCACACCCTATCCCAAGGATGACATTTCTTGGTTGTCATAGCTTCCTGCCACTCGGGGGTATATGTCCCATGGGGAAAACATACAAGGAAGGGACCCTAATCATTCTCTCACACCTAACCCTTAGTGCCATGGAGGAAAGCCTGAGGCTCCATCTTTCTTTCCGGCTCTCATTGGCTCTTGGATTTAACTTTGCTCTTGGGCCTGAGGTAGGCTTTGTGGAAGAAGTGAGCAAATAGAATGAAATAGGTCCCATACAACATAAAGGACCAGAAGAAGTGTTCCATTGTTGTGTAGCATCCTTTTTCCTGCCTCCAGATGTAATTCAGGATGCCAAAGATGGCTCCCATCACCATCTGCAGGATCTGCAAGCTGGTGATGACCATGGGAAGCATGCTGGGTTGTTTCACTTTGGCAGCCTTCAGAGTGTAGTAGGTGTACATGATGGAATGTACACCCAAGTTCATGGTCATGAACCAGCCACCTGAAGGCACTCTGTCCTTGTAGCCAAAGCTTGTGTACAGTAGCACTGTGCTGTGGTGGTACCAGTGCACAAAGATGAGTGGACGCTTACGCAGGATGATGAAGGCCGTATCTCCTGAGAGATGAGGAGTCACAGCTGGCATACCACCCAGTGCTAGGACCACCCACTACCCTGGGTGTGGGAACACAGCAGGAATTCTCAGGGTGGGGAAGAGGGAGAAATACGTCGTTAGGACCTAGGGGTAGGGAAGGGACTCCATATGATGGGTAAGGGGAGGGCTCTGAGGAGGACACAAATCACTGGGCACCAGAGACAAAGCCTCTACACTCACCGAGTTCAACAACCTTGCTGAGAACAAAGAGACAGGACCAGAATTTGACTATGGTATCATCAGTGTAGCTGGTGAAGCAGACAGTTTGCTTGAAGCCCCGTGTGAATAGCAGTATTCCCATATACTTCCACATCCTCACTGTACCCAGGATACTGAAGTCAGACAGAGCACAGAGGTATAAGGGCCCGTTCCCCTGCAGGAACCCACCCCCACCTCCTTCTCATCTGGACCAGCTCTCTAAGCTCTATTACCTCCTTACCCTTCCAAGGGGGTGGTTCCAGCTTTTGAGATCCCGGGGCCCATCTGATAGATCTAACAAGTATTCTCCAGGAGATAAGGGTTGAGAAAAGGCCAATCAACGTGGGGGAGGGGTGAAACTAAAAGTCAAGATTGGGGTTCTTGAGATGGGGTGAGAGTCAGAAGATAGGAGTGGCAGCATAGGGAAGGATATGAGCAGGAGGGCTGGGGAAGTGGTCGATGGTCTGTGACGAGGAATTTAGGGACTAAGGCATTTAAGGCTAGAGAAATTTGTTGATGTATCGATTTCATGAGTACAAGAGGAATGGAGTAGAGCCTAGCATCTGTATTCCCAGAATTCAGGAGGCTGAGGCAAGAAGGTCACAGTGAGTTTGAGGCCAGCCTGGGTACCGTGGTGGCAATTAGAAGCAATTAGAGCAGTCTGGGATACAGCTTGAGAAGCTGTCTTTAAAAGTAAGCATTTTTAGGCCAGGCAGTAGTGGCATATGCCTTTAATCCCAGCATTCGGGAGGCAGAGCCAGGCGGATCTCTGTGAGTTCGAGGCCAGCCTGGTCTACAGAGCGAGATCCAGGACAGGCACCAAAACTACACAGAGAAACCCTGTCTTAAACTCCCCCCCCCAAAAAAAAGCATTTTTAAAAGGTATAGGCCAGGTGGTAGTGGCACATGCCTTTAATCCCAGCACTCGGGAAGCAGAGGCAAGTGGGTTGATGTGAGTTCAAGGCCAGTCTGATCTACAGAGCTAGTTCTACGAGAGACAAGGCAATTATACAATGAAACCCTGTCTCAAAAAACATAAATAAATAAATAAATAAATAAATAAATAAATAAATAAATAAATAAATAAATAGATGTAGGACAGAACAGAGACTGCCATCGAGCCCAAGAAAAAAGAAAAACAAGGTAATATGGAAAAGTCAATGCAGCTGAGGACTTTGGAGAGCCTTAGGTTAAGCTAAAACAGGGTGTCAGGACTAAAGAACAGGCAGGGAATAGGTGGAGGAGAACCTTACCTGAATATTGCCAGACAGGAGGACCAGAGGATGAGAGGCCCCTGCAAGCGGAAACCTTTCCGCGCTCTCATGTAGTTCTGGCCCACAATGATGAGCAACAGATAGATGAGAACTATGAGGAACGAACTTCCCCTGGAGGGCAGAAAGCAGAGGGGAGGGATTCACAGGTGGACACTGCTTAGAGGAAAGCCCACTCATCTCCCCAAGGGACTCACGTAGACTAGAGGTCCACCGGTGTGACATTTTGGCTTCCTTATTTGTATGGGGAAGGGGGGGTGGGTGATACTTTAGCAGTATTCACACATCTAAAGTACCTAGCACAGGGCAGGAGCCATATGCAAGGTCTCCGTAAGGATTACTTTCTCAGTGAAGTTGGGGGCAGACGACAGTTTTGTCAGCCGGTCTGCCCGCAGCCAATAACTGTACCATCCAGGCTGTGATGTAAGGAGAGTGTAGCAACATCTTCTGCCTGTTGGGCTCAGGGCGAGTTGGTTGAACAACAAAGTCAGCCCACAGAACATGTCTGGGGCGCTTTAGGGACAAGACAGAGAGCTTTGGGGAAGCAAAGGGTTCCCAACTTCAGGGCAGCGAAGATGGGACATTTGGAAAACATAATTGTGTAGGAAAGACTGACCCCAGGCACCTGCACAGGTGGGTCCTCTCTCTCTCTCTGAGATCACCTAACAGCGCTTCATTCAGGTCAATCTCATTCCTCAGCTGTAGTTATCATTTTTCCCCTTTGTTTTTGTCTCTTCCCACACCCCTCTCCCCATCTTCTCCCTTCTGGATCCTTTCTTCCAGCTCTAATCTCTTTGAAATATACCTTGAAGGACGGGGCGGGACGGGGGTGGGGGCGGTTGGAGCCACTACCCCGGCAGCGGTGGAAACCTTACAGGCTTTCACTCCCCGTCTCCACTCCCCTCAAAGCAGTTGGTCCTTCCCCCTCACCAGGTCTCACCAGTACTCCTCCAAAAAGGGCCGTAAGTCCCGCGACATCTCGAAGTTATAGGGTTGGATCAGCTCCGCTTTGAAACCACGTGAGAAATTCAAGGATATGGCCATTTCGCTTCTGCAGAGGACGAGGTTCGGAGCTTGGGGTGAGGGCTGGGCGAGAGCCAAGGGAGCCGAAGATGGAGTGGATTTCAGGACCAGACGAAGAAAGGCAGGACAGAAAGGACTTGTGTGCGTAGGAGAAAGGGCCCCGGAGCCGGATACGTGCGCTGCTGACCAGCCCGCTCGCGCTGCGGTGGCCGCGGCTGGCCGTATATATCGCCAATTACCAAGCTGGGGACCCAGGCTGTGCAAGGCCAGCTCCCGCCCTCAGCAGTTATCCAATCTTAGCCAAGAGTCGTCTCTGTCCCGCCCCTGTGCCCCAGCAGCATCCTCCTCTCTGACTGATCCTCCTCAAGGGCACCTCCCCCATGAACCAAGCACTCCCCAAATCCAATAGTATAGTCCCTCACTCCTCCCAGTTCCCTCTTTTTTTTTTTTTTTTTTTTTTTTTTTAATTCCGTCAGCAGCTCCAAGTTGGCTCATAAACACCCCCTGCCTCAATCCTTGATTTCACTGAATACCCAGGCAGACCAGTCCTCCTCTGGCACAGCCAGCTGCAGCCTTTGCCTCATTTTGCTTCAATCTTCGCCTACTTGGCAGTGAAGAGAAAGTGGAGGTACTCTTGGCCACTGGTGCCTCTTCCAGAGATGGGGGCGTCAATTTCCTTGTGAAACCCAGGCTGTAATAAGGAAGAGCAGGCTGGGCCATCAAGAAAGGCACTAGCCGCTTCTGTCTCCTAGCTTTGGATCTGTGCTTGTGGGAGGAGGGAGATGACTTAATGAATTTTACTGTTGAGTTGTTGATGTTAATATCTGAGGAGGCGGCACTCAAGCTGTTACGGCTTCTTTATAGTTTCCTGAACTGTCCTCTCAGACGCCCAGTAAAAACTTTGGAGAGAAAAACGGGGTCACCCTCTGGAGAACCTCCCTAGGGTTTAAGAAAGCTGGTGATCCAGGGAACATCTTTAAGCCTGCCATTTCTCCTCCCAGTCTGAACTTGTCTAATGGAATCCACTCCTACACCGATGTATCGGGCCGCAGTGAACAAAATGCTTCGAAACTTGTAAGCCCTTATTGACTGTCTCTTGTTTCGCTCTTGGTTTTATGAAAGTGAAGGAAAACCAGAAGGCTTGAGAACAGTTTGAGAGGAGATGGGAATCTGCAAAACAAGTGCAAAGAAAGAGAAATGTGAACTGGGCTGATGGTGGCACTCCGGAGGCAGAGGCAGAGGCAGGTGGATCTCTGTGAGTTCGAGACCAGCCTGGACTACAGAACTAGTTCCAGTACACCTAGGGTTGTCACACAGAGAAACTCTGTCTTGAGAGAGAGAGAGAGAGAGAGAGAGAGAGAGAGAGAGAGAGAGAGAGAGAGAGAGAGAGAAAGAAAAGGAAATACTTAATCATTGAGATGGCTCAATGATTAAGAGCACTTGTGCAACCGTGAGGAACTGAGTTCAGATCCTAACACCACATAACAAGCCAGTGTCCTGTTCTGCCTACCTGTAACCCCAGGGCTGTGGGGACAGAGAAAAGAGGATGGCTGGGACTCACTGGCTGCCAGCCTAGCAGAAATCACAATCTGCATTCATTCAGACTGTGCCTCAAAGGAGTAACTTCTATAACACACACACACACACACACACACACACACACACACACACACACACATACACACACACACATACACACACACATACACACACACATGCACACACACACACACATACACATACACACACACACACATACACACACACACACACACACACACACACACACACACACACACGCCCTAGAAAAACAAAAGTTTTAATTTTTAAAAAATACTTAAGCTGGGCAGTGGTAGTGCACACTTTTAATCCCAGCACTCAGGAGGCAGAGACAGGCAGAGCTCCAAGTTCAGGCCAACCTGAAAAACCCTGTCTGGAAAAATCAATATATATTTATGTATTTTTAAAATTTTTTAATTTAATTTAATTTTATTTTATTTTTACTGGTCTGGAGAGATGACTCAGTGGTTAAGAGCACTGGCTGCTCTTCCAGAGGACCCTGGTTCAATTCCTAGCACTCACTTGGCAGCTCCTAAGTGTCTGGGGATCTGGCACCCTCACACAGACATACATTTAGGCAAAACACCACATAAAAATAAATACATTTTTAATTAAAAAATATTTTATTTGCATTTATGTGTGTATGTCTGTGTTAAATGTATGCACAGGTGCCCTTTGAGGCCAGCTACAGTTCCTGGCAATAATGAACTCCCCAACACGGATGCTATTGAACACAGGTCCTCTAAAGCACTCTTAACCACTGAGCCATCCCTAGAGCCCCCAAAGCAGTTAAAAATAAAACACTTAGGGCTGTCTTACAGAAGGAGGAAGTGGGGGGCTCTGCCTCTTCCATCTGAATGACTCAAATGTGGACCTCTCTGTCTCTGCATCTTACCAGCTCTCACCTGGTTACTTCAGCCACCCACCACTGAGGTCACATTAGCTGGTTGTCCATGCATCTCTGTCTCTGCATCTTACCAGCTCTCACCTGGTTACTGCAGCCACCCACCACTGAGGTCACATTAGCTGGTTGTCCATGCATCTCTGTCTCTGCATCTTACCAGCTCTCACCTGGTCACTACAGCCATCCACCACTGAGGTCACATTAGCTGGTTGTACTTCAGCCTCCTTTAATAACATACGTTTCTTTCTTATTGTACTGAAATCAGAAAACTGTTCCCAAACCTGGCTGTTCACCAGGTTCATAAGCCCCTAACTTAGACATTTCCTTAGAGAACCTCTGTCCGACCATCCAGAAGAGAGTTCTGTCAAAACTCTGTCAGGTCCTGTTGTTTTTCTACCCACAACCTTCAGTGAGCCTAATGGCTTCAGAACCTGACTCTCAGAAGTCTTCAGAGAGGACATGTTTGATGGGTGAATGAACAGCAGAAAGGAACAGGGGCCGGCAGGTGACTCAGAGGGTCAAGGGACTTGCTGCCCAGCCTGGCAAATTTGGTTTCATCCCTGGGATCCACATTGTGGAAGGAGAGAAACAACATCTGTAAATTTTCTCCTGAGGTCAACATGCATGCTATGGCATGGATGTTCCCACTCCATACACAAAATAAATTAATTAATTAATAAAAAAAAACTTTAAGACAGTGTCTCGTCAACTAGCCCTGGATGTCTTAGGAAGTGCTATGTAGATAAGAATGGCCTTGAACTCACAGAGATCCACCTGCCTCCCAAGCGCTGGGATTAAAGCCTGCACTGCCGTGACTGGCTGTTGAAAAAAATAAATAAAAGTTTTAAAGACTAACAGTATTGTTGAAGCTGGTTAAGAGCACTGGCTGGTCTTCCAGAAGACCCAAGTTCAATTCCCAGCATCCACAAAGCAGCTCACAACCATCTGTATCTCCAGTTCCAGGGATCGGATGTCCCTATCTGGCCTCAAGGGCATTGCACACATGAAAATACTTCTGCAGGCCAATAGTCAAAATCAGTCTCCTAACACCAGGCATGGAGTGTGACAGCTGGAACTCGCAGTCTGTAAACCTGGGTGACACTCTTTGTTCCTCCAGGATTAATGTTCCAAACTTATCTTTTTTCTGTCACTGTATTTTGATGGCCCTCCTGAAAACCTCAGCATTTAGGAAGAAATGATAGGGTGAGCAAGATGGCCAATTTGGGCTGTGGCTTAAGTAGTTTATATAATTCGTCACTTGTGTTTGCTGGTGCCGGTCACTGCCTGCTGTGCCTACAAATTCTCGTCCAGCTTCTCTCCCATTTGCAACTGTCTATTGACATCTCCACCAGTATATTCCAGTAGCATTATCAGATAAACCCATCAAAAAGAAGTTGCCTGGCGATGGTGACGCACGCCTTTAATCCCAGCACTCGGGAGGCAGAGGCAGGAGGATCTCTGTGAGTTCGAGGCCAGCCTGGTCTACAAAGTGAGTTCCAGGAAAGGCGCAAAACTACAGAGAAACCCTGTCTCAAAAAAAAAAAAAAAAAAAGAAGTTATGACCAGCTATGGTGGAGCACGCCTTTGATCCCTGCGCTATGAAGGCAGAAGCAGGCATATCTCTCAGAGTTTGAAGCCAGCCTGGTCTATATAGTGAGTCCCAGTTCAATAAGACTCTGCTTTAAAAAAAATTATTGCTATCTTCTTTAATTCTTCAAAAATAGTCTGATCTTTCCAGCCACCAATCATCTAATCTTTCAGGTTAGATTTTTTTTTTTAATTATTCCATGTGACATGAAATACTAGCATTTCTTCTACAAGTAGCATGGTCGAGAGAATTCCTCTCTTCAGATTCTGTCTTCAGAAAACCTTGGAGAAAGGGATCATGTAACATCTCTTAGCCTCAGCTTTCCAGTCTGTAAAATGGAGATAATATCCTCCTTAGAAGGATGTTTGAGTTCAATTCCCAGCAACCACATGGTGACTCACAACCATCTACAATGAGATCTGGTTCCCTCTTCTGGCCTGCAGGCATACTTGCAGGCAGAACACTGTATACATAATAAATAAATAAATAAATAAATAAATAAATAAATAAATAAATAAATAAATCTTTTTTTTTTAAAAAAAAAAAAGGATGTTTATGAAGATTGTGTGAAACCGTGTGTTAGAGAACATCACACAGTTGGAGTGGCAGCTATGCTTATGATCCCAGACTTGGAAAGGAAAGGTGGGAGGATTATTTCAAATTTGAGGCCAGCCTGAGATACATAATGAGTTTCAGACAAGCTATAGAAGGAGATACCACCTAAAAAGCCAAAACCAAACCAAATAAACAAAAAGCATATTAAATAATATTAGGCACCGAGCAGTCACCAATCATTATTGCTTCAAAGGTGACTTTACAAATTTTAACTTATTTTCAATAAAACTCAACTAAACTACATTAAAAGGAAAGTCGTGGGGCCTGGAGAGATGGTTCAGTGGTTAAGAGCACTGGCTGCTCTCCCAGAGGACCTGGGTTCAAGTCCCAGCACCCACATGGCAGCTCACAACTGTCTGTAACTCCAGTTCCAGGGCTTCTGACACCCTCACGTAGACATACATGCAGGCAAACACCAATGAACATGAGATTAAAAAAAAAAAAAAGAGGAAAGTCTTGGTTGGAGATTGGATTTCGACTCTTGTGATAGGCTTAGCAACACGGAACTGTATACTTAAAAATGATGAAGATGGTAAATGTTATGTTTTACTACAACTTAAAAACTTGATGGAGAGAATCATGAAATAGAGTTTTAAGTAGGGCAAATAAAGAATGGCTGTGTGTAATACATAAAAAACATATTCATAATCTTATCTACAACTCCTGATAAACAGCTATGAACACAAACAGACCTAGTTCACACGCTCTGGCCCTTCCAAGTCTACCTCTATTGCCAGAGGCTCTTTCTAGGTTATGGTAACTGCCTTTCTGCTCCCCAGCTGCCACCATTACAGGCCGCCTTCCTCCTCCTCTTCCTCTTACTCCTCCTCCTCTTACTCCTCCTCTAACTCCTCCTCCTCTTCTTCTCCCCACTTCTCGACCTTCTCCTCCTCCTCCTCCTCCTCTTCCTCCTTGGTTGTGTTATTAGACAGGTTCTCACTATATGGCTCCTGCTATCCTTGAATGTGATTCTCCTGCCTCAACCTCCTGAGTGCTGGGATCACAGGCATGCATCTTCCGTCCTGGCTATCCAGAAAGGTCTTTCTAAAACACACATCAGGCATGCCTGTGATCCTGAGCACTTGAGAGCCTGAGGTAGGAGAAACAGCCTGGGCTTCATAGCAAGAACCCATCTCAGAAACAAGAAGGCATGTGCCAATCAGCTCATGTCACTGTCATTCTTTTTTGTATGTGGGTGAACACGTGTAGGTGCTCATGTGGATGTTTGCATGTGTGTCTATAGGAGTGTGTGCAACATTTTTGCAGGTATATTCACATGCATATGGAGACCAGAGGTTTACCAGATCTCCATTTTATTTTTTTGAGTCATTGTTTCTTACTAAACATGAAGCTTCGGTTTGGCTACACTGGCTGACCAGTGAGCTCTGGGCTGTCTCCTCACCTGCCTTCTCCCAATGCTGGGATTGCAGACATGTGCCTGGCTTTTCACATGGGTGGTGGGGATCTGAACTGAGCCATCCCCCAGCCCCCAAGTCATTCCTCTTTAAGGATGACCATAAAGTCCTCAGGACAAATACCAGATTCCTTAGTTTAACTTGGATCAGTGTCTTCCAGCCAATGTCCCAGCATCCCTCAGCCCCTGCATTCCATATTTTAGCCATAATACAAGCCTTACAATTCCATATACCTCCTCTCTTTCTCTCAAGATTTGTTTCCCTTTCTGAATACATTATTTTCTCTCCTGGACACATTTTTTTTGTTGTTATTGTTGTTGTTTTTGTTTTTTGAGACAAGGTTTCTTTGTGTAGTTTTGGTGCCTGTCCTGGATCTTGCTCTGTAAACCAGGCTGGCCTCGAACTCACAGAGATCCGCCTGGCTCTGCCTCCCAAATGCTGGGATTAAAGCCATGCGCCACCGCCACCTGGCTCCTAGACACATTTTTATCTGTTGTTTAGCCCTAAAGTCGCTTGGTTTTTGAGAGACTACTCAAAGCCAAAAATGGTGGCACATGCCTTTAGTCCTAGCTCTTGAGGGGTTGAAGCTGGAGGATCAAAAGTTCAAAATCATCTGCAGCTACAGATCTAGTTTGAGATCAGCCTGGGCTACATGAAAGACCCTATCTTAAAGGAACAACAAAAAACCCTAGTTTTTCAGGTAGGATCAGCCTCATCCTTGTTTCTACCCAGAGGCCTTTGTCCAAACTGCCTAGCAATATTGTGACTCTCCCTATGGCATACAGGCTGTGAGTTCGAGGCCAGCCATGTATTTTCCACACTGCCCTCGCTCTCCCAGACGGTTATCTTCATTAGGTCACTTGTCCTTGAGAATACCTGGTCACATGGTAGACACACAAAATACCTGTGGCCTTGAATTGAATATGCACTGAAGTGTAAATATAAACAATAAACATGTTGTTTTAAAAGACTCAACTTCCCTAGTAATTAAGGAAGTGAAAATTAAAGATGATGTATAATATCATTCTGATTAGCAGCTATTAAACCGAGCAAAAATAGCTAACGCTGGCTAGAGCTTTAGGGAACAGGGTTATTCACATCTGACTAGTAGCCAGGTCAGTTTTCATAATCCATCTAAAAACAGGATTAGACAATACGAAGCAAGAGCCAACTGCTTTTTGTTGTTGTTATTGTCGTTTTTAAGATAGAATCTCTCTTGGGGCTGGATAGGTAGCTCAGTGGTTAAGAGCACTGGCTGTTCTTCCAGAGGACCCAGGTTCAATTCCCAGCACCTACACGGTGGCTCACAACTGTCTCTGGCTCTAGTTTCAGGGGATCTGACACTATCACAGACATACTTGCAGGTAAAATACCAATGTACATCAAATAAAAATAATAAATCATTTTAAAAAAGACAGGGTCTCTCTGTGTAGCCTGGAACTCATATGTAGTGATAGATTGAGTACCCCAATAAAGCTTGCCTGGGGAATCAGAGGACAAAGCCAGCCACTCTATTAAAACATAGAGGTCAGGCACTGGTAGCACACACCTTTAATCATAGCATTTGGGAGGCAGAGATCCATCCGGAACTCTGTGAGTTCAAGGCCACACTGGAAACAGAGCCAGGTGTGGTGGCACATGCCTTTAATCCCAGCACTAGGAAGGAAGGAAGATGGCAGGGCACAGAAAGGTGTATAAGGCATGAGTAAACAGGAAGCCTCACAACGTGGCTGGCTTGTTCTGTTTCTGTGATCTTTCGGCTTTCACCTCAATATCTGGCTCTGGGTTTTTTATTAATAAGACCTTTTAAGATTTGTGTTACAGTAGACCAGGGTGGCCTCAAATTTGGGGATCCACCTGCATCTATCTCCTGAGTGCTAATCGAAATATATATAATATAATAAATAATGAAAATAGTATGTCAAACTGTGCATGGTGGTGCATGCCTTTAATCCTGGCACTCAGGAGGCAGAGGTAGGCAGATCTCTGTGAGTTCGAGGTCAGCCTATTCTACAAAGTGAGTTCAAGGACAGCCAGGGCTACACAGAGAAATCTGTCTTGAGGGGTAGGGGGGGAAATTCATCAGAAGGACATTGCAATTTGTATATCAAACACAGGTGTACCCAATTTCATAAAACAAGTACTAAGCCATGTAAAGTAACAGATTAAACACAGCACACCTGGTGAAGGGGAAGACAGAGGCAGGTGGATCTCTGTGAATTCTAGGCCAGTATGCTCTACGTAGCAAGTTCCAGGACAGCCAGGACTACATAATGAGACCCCAGCTCAACAAAACAAAATCCCAAACCCACAACACAAGAACAGTAGACGACTTTAATATCTCACTCTCGCCTATATATGAGTCACCCCCCCAAAATAAATAAAAACATCTGAGTTCAATGCTATCACAGATAAAATGGACCTAAGAGATACCTGTAGACTATTCAATCAGCCAGAAGCTCACATATGCAGGGGGACAAAGAACAAGAGAACCCCTGCTCACAACAAGGCAGAAGGAGAAAGTTGACATCTTTGTGCCACTTACTGCTCTTGCAAAAGACCCAGGTTCAATTCCCACCCCACAACCATCTGTAACTCCAGTTCCAAGGATTGGATGCCTTCTTCCGGCCTCTGTGGATACTAGGCATGCAAATGGTGCACAGACATACGTGTAGACACTCATACACATAAGAACAAAATTTTAATTAAAAAAGTAGAAAATTGTTCTTAAAATTTAGGGGAAAAGACCCTGCTAGCCAAAATAATCTTGGGCTAAAAGAAAAATGATGTCAGTACCACCCTTGCTTGTCTTCAAGCTACATCACAGAGTCAAGGTGACAAGAATAACATGGTACTGGCACAAATAACAGAGACACAGATCAATGATGCTGAATGGAAGACTCAGATACAGCCAAGTGTAATGGCCCACACCTTTAATCCCAGCACTCGGGAGGCAGAGGCAGGCAGTCTCTGTGAGTCTGAGGCCAGCCTGGTCTACAAAGGAGATTCAGGACAGCCAGACCTACATGGAGAAACCTTGTATTTTAAAAAAAAGACCCAGATATATATCCACAGAGCAACAGCGACCTGATTTTTGACAAAGATGACAAAAATATACATTGGAGAAAAGACAGTATCTTTAACAAGTGGTGCTGGGAAAGTTGGATATCCATAGGTAAACAAATAAAGCCAGATCCTATCTCTCATCTTGCACAAGAATCTAGTCCAAAATAAATCAAAAACATTCCTGTCAGACTAAATGCAGAACCCATTAGAGGGTTAAGTAGGGTGAGGACTGGCCTCAAACTTACCACAAGCTGGCCAAGGCCTAGGATGACTTTGAGCTTGGATATTCAATATTAGCCATAAGCCAAAAAGTGATGACTTTGAATTTCTTTGTAAAAATTTCATGACATATAGTTGCTGATGGGGGTAGGGCACATGCCACAGTGCATGTGTGGGGTTCAGAGGACAGCTAGCTTAGTGGTCGAACACTCACTTATCATGTATGAGGCCCTGGGGTTGATCTCCAGAAGCATATGGGTACACACACTGCACACACATACACGTAAAACCTGGTAGCCAGGAGCTGGACATAGAGGCCGACACAGGCAGATCTCCATGAATTCAAGGCCAACCTGGCTTATGTATCTAGTTCTAGGCCGGCCAAGGCCACCTAGAGAAACACTGTCTTGAAAAACAAACAGAAAAATCTAGTAGCAATGATAATAACAGCTAACATTTACTGCTTGGCTATTTGCCAGACACTGGCTAAGAACTTAATAACAAGTTGAAGAATACAAAATAAGCTACCAGGCCTAGACCACACAGCTGGACAAAAGCTGTAAATATCACCCTTCTCAGGGTACCCGGAACCTTGCAGCACTAAAGACATCGAGATGAAGCAAGTGAGTGCCCCTGGAAAAGCAGGCACCATCCTCCTGGATCTCGCTCTGTAGACCTGGCTGGCCTCCGGAGTGCTGGGATTAAAGGAGTGCGCCACCACTGCAAGTTACACTCTTGAAAGAGACTTCTGGGTTCAATCAAGAGGGAATACGCCAAGTAGGTTGTCAGGAGTTGAGTGTGACCCAGGAAGCTTGAACATGTGCTAACACTTCTACTTCAGACACACAGCCTCAAAGAGATGTGAGTGAGACTCTTCCCACAGCTCGAGAGGGACCCTCAGGAAAATATGCAAAGAGGGGAAAGCACTCGAGAGGTGTGGGTGAAGCAAGGCCCATGCTGGTGAAATCTGCCCGCTTCTGCCCTGTGAATGGCTTCTGGAAGGGGATAGGTGCAGGACAGCTACTCATGGCACAGGCCCAGTTGCTTCATAAACCCTGAGGTGTGAGTGACTTGCTGTTTCCACTGATCCTCTGGCTGAGAGGCTGAGCCACAGTAAGTTCAGGTCGATCTCAACACTTCACCTGACTTGTTTAGATTTCTTCTTCAAGATTATGTCTACCACTCCCCTGGGACATTGGTTTTCAGATTTGTCTGTAGAAAACAGCCAGTTCCCTTAAACTTCCCTTCTGCATATCTAAGAGCTTGACCAAGAGGCCCATGCTGTTCCCAGGATGGAGAAGCACACAAGTATGCACCTGCTTCCCATTGTTTCATGGCTTGAATCTGTAGCTAGACTCAACTATGATTAACTGCTGTGAATCTACACTGTTATTTCTCTAAGTTATATCTGAATCTTGTGGGTTTTTTTTTTCCAGGCCATGTGTCTTGTCGCCCAAGCGTATAAGAACTTTTCTGAGAGTCAAGGTCATGTCTACCACACCACCAATCTATCAAACCCTCAGGAATTTACCTCCAAAGAAATTCCATTTCCTTCTCCACTAATTCTACCATAGTCTAAGGCAGAACTTAGAACATACCCAAACTAGACCACTCAAGCAAAGCCTTCACTATTATAGCCTAGTATAGCAAAAGACACACATACTATTTCACAAAGAGTTTGCTTGCCGAGAAATGGAGGGAGGTAGCTATTATCAAAAGATAGAGACAAAAGGAGCTTGGCAAAGAGGATTGCCTCACCAGAGCTAAGATTTTGGCAAGATACACAACAGCCCAGCTGAGAATAGTAAGGCATATCTGTAATCCCAGCACATGGAGCTAAAGCCAAGAGGGTCAGGAGTTGAAGGTTATCCTAATCTATAGCAAGTTTGAGTTCAAGGGCAATGAACTGGGTTATATGAGACAGTGTCTCAAAGAAAAAATTAAATAACAGCTTCTCTCCCACCTTGCCTGTCTTCTGGGAAGCCGGAGTCACAGGTTCCCCACCTCACCGCCCCTCAACCTGGAAAGTTTTCATTCAGTGGCTGGGTTGAGTGCAAGGCACTCTTTGTTCAGTGGGATGTCAAAGCAACATTTCTTGTATGTCCTTTGTTCCCAACCTTGACCTCTGCCCTCTATCAAGTTCTTAGCTGTGGTCTCCCATGTTCTCAGCTTCTGAGTCTTATGCTTAGAACAGTGGTTCTCAACATGTGGGCCATGACCCTTTGGCAAACCTCTATCTCCAAAAATATTTACATTTTGAATCATAACAGTAGCAAAATTATACTTATGAAGTAGTGATGAAAATAATTTTATGGTTGGGGTCACCACAACATGAGGAACTTTATGCTGTGGGGTCTCAGCATAAAGAAGGTTGAGAACCACTGACTTAGAGGGTCTCCTTGTTGTGGACCTGGGAGGCCACGGGAGTTTTATAGGGGAATGATGGCCTAGATAGAGATCAGAGGATCTCTTAGAAATGTAGAGGCAGGTACCTTTCCTTTAAATGACTAGCTTGTGTGACACCTTCTTGAAGACCCAGCATCTTCAGCTTCTCTTTGTCTAGCTCAGTCATCTCCCACTTGACAGTTTACCAAGGTGAGGTGAAGCTCATCTTCTTGTTTTATGAGTTAGAGGCTTACCGTGTAGCCCAGGCTGGCCTAAAACTCTTGATCCTCCTGCCTCAGCCTCTGGAGTACTGGAATAGCAGGGCTGTGTCACTTCTGTGCCCATCTTGCTCATCCTGAAAAATCATCCCCTACCTTGGATTACTTGCCACCCTCTTGCCAACACCCCCAACACACACACACACACACACACACACACACACACACACACACACACACACATACACACACACACACACACACAACCTCACACTGTAATCCATGCTGATTTAGAACTCCCTGTACAGCCCAAGGTTCCAGTTTGAGGCAATCCTCCAGCTGCAGTCTCCCTTGAGATTTCAGATGTGTAACACCACACCCAGCTTTCTCCCACCCCCAGTCCCCTTTTTCTTTTCTAAAGAGTCCTAACTCTTGCAGTCCAGGCTGGCTTTGGATTTGCTGTGTAGCAAAAATAACCTTGAACTTCTGACTCCACTTCTGGTGCTGGGACTATCGGCATGGACCACCGTACCTGTTGCTTAGGACCAAACCCAGTGCCTTATACATTGCAGGAAAGCACTACCAGCTGAACTATATCCCAACCTTACTTTATTTATTATTTATTTATTTGTTTGTTTGTTTATTTATTTATTTGGTTTTTCGAGACAGGGTTTCTCTATGTAGCTTTGCGCCTTTTCTGGAACTCACTTGGTAGCCCAGGCTGGCCTCAAACTCACAGAGATCCGCCTGGCTCTGACTCCCGAGTACTGGGATTAAAGGCGTGCGCCGCCACCACCGCCCGGCAATGCCTATTTTTTCCAACCTTACTTTAATCATTTAAAGAGCATATTTTGCAATTATTTATTGGGGGAGCACACATGTGTGTGTGGAGGTCAGAGGACAACTTGCAGGGGTCAGTTATCTTGTTCTACCTGGGGGTTCCCGCCCGGGGAATTGAACTCAGGTTGGCAGGCCTGGCAGCAAGCACCTTGACCTGCTGAGTCATTTCACTGGCTCCGTTTTTATCATTTTTGAAAGTAAAATAAAATATAATTTTTATTTGATGGGTGTATGTGCTTGACCCCATAAATGTGTGTGCATCAGATGCATGCCTGATGCCTGAGGAGGCAGAAGAGGGTGCCAGCTGCCATGTGGGGGCTCTTAACCACTGACTCACTTCAATCTTTTTTGTTTATTGGTTGGTTGGTTTTGTTTTGTGTTTCGAGACAGGATTTCTCTGTGTAGCCCTGGCTGTCCTGGAACTCACTCTGTAGACAAGGCTGGCCTCGAACTCACAGAGATCAGCCTGCCTCTGTCTCGCAAGTGCTGAGCCATCACCACCTGGCTCATCTGAATCATTTTTAAAAACTCAATTCAGTGGTGCTAACTATATTCAGTGGGTTCTTTGGTTTGACAGTGCTGGAGCTCCAGCTCCGCCCCGTGTGGTGCTGCACCTGAATGTTCTATCACGGCCCACTTTCCCAGGGTTTTGCAACCACTGTGACTCTTTCCAAAGCTTTTCATCTCTGCCATAGAAACTCTGCACTTATTAGGCAACAAGCGCCCCTGGTCCCTTCCCTCCAGCTTCTGTTAACCTGTCACCTATTTCCTCTCTTTCTCTCCTTCTTCCTTCAGGGGACGGGAAGCTGTCTTTGTGGTGGTTTGGGTTTGGGTTTGTTTTTTGAGAAAGGGTCTTAGTATGTAGTCTGGAACTCATTATGTAGCTCAGGCCAGACTTGCGTCCACACCGGTCCTTCTGCCTCAGCTTCTCCAGTACTGAGAATTCAGGCATGCACCACCACACTCATCTGGAATCTAATTTCTGGCCCTAACAATTTGCCTAGTTTAGATTTTTATTGGAAGTAGAATCGTCATATTTTTCTTTCTTTTGACCTTTCTTTTTTTTTTCAAGACGCCATGCCCAGCCATGTTTATATATTTATGTGTGTGTGTTGTAGGTATGCATGTCTGTGTAGCACTTGTATATCTAAGCTAAGATGTGTGGCCAAAGCTGGCCTGGACTTGTAGATACTCTGTCTCCTCTTCAGCAATCCGTGGATTACTGTGAATTTGAGGCAAGCCTGGGCTATAGGGTGAGATCCTGTCTTAAACCATAATTTTCCCTCACCAAACAAAATAAAGAATTATTGTCAGACTGGGTAGTGGTGCACACCTTTAATCCAAAGAATCTGGCTGGGGTGGAATCTGCTTCTAATTCCACTGAAATGGCAGAGGTGGGAGAATTAGGGGTTCGAGGCTAACCTTGGATACCATAGTGAGTTGAGGCCAGCCCAGATTACATGAGTTTCTGTCTCAAAAACAAATCAAGAAAAGTGGGGTACTGAGTATGTAGTTCAGTGAGTAGAGTGCTTGTCCAGCATGCATGAAGCCCTGGGTTCTATTCTCGTGCCGTATAAACCGTGAGTGGTGACTCAAAGATGTAAACTTCTAATGACTTTCAACTACATTAAGAATGCATCTGGGGATCCAGGGTTGGTAGAGCATACCTTTAATCCCAGCACTTGGGAGGCAGATTTCTGAGTTCCAGGCCAACCTAGTCTGTAGAGCAAGTTCCAGAACAGCTAGGGATACACAGAGAAATCCTTGTTGCGGGATATCTGTACATTGCGGGGAATATGTATTGCTGTGATTGGTGTAATAAAAAGCTGAACAGCCAGTAGCTAGGCAGGAGGTATAGGTGGGACAGGGAGAAAAAGGAAGAGGAGGAGGAGTCTATCGAGGCACAGAAGAAGACACCAGGAGACACGGAGCAGAAGCAGGAGGCGCAAGATGAAAGAGAGGTAATGCCATGTGACAATCTTAGATTGTATAAATGGGTTAATTTAAGTTATAAGAGCCAGTTGAGACAAGCCTAAGCTAAAGGCCAAGCTTTCATAAGAAGTCTCTGTGTCATTATTTGGGGCTGGTGGTGAAAAAGAAAGTCTACCTACAAACCCTGACTCAAAAAACTGTAAAAGGAAAATAATAATAATGCATCTGGGGGCTAGGGAGGTGGCTCCGCAGCTAAGTGCACTGGCTGCTCTTCCAGACGACCCGGGTTCAATTCCTAGCACCCACATGGCAGCTCACAACTGTAATTCCAGTTTAGGGGGTCTGACACCCTCTTCTGGCCTCCAGGGGCACCAGGCAAGCACATGGTGCACAGACATACAAGCAGACAAACACCCACCATAAACGTAAAATAAATATTACAAAACAGAGGAAGGTCTGCGATACTCAAGGCTTGCTCCTCTCTTGGGGGAGCGACGTGACCCTAAGACACTTGACCCTTACCTAGCCCAGCTGCTATCACTTTCCACAATGTTGAGTAGGTTGGCTCCCCTGCTGTTCCTCAACGTCAGCAGCTCCCCGGTGCCTGCCTGCAATACCTCTGAAACTTTGATACCTCTGAAACTTTGTGTCAAAGCGTGCTCTTGCTCGTTGCTCAAGTGAATCAAGTCCTTTCCTGCCCAAGACTTTCACAGGCTCCCCATTACCTACTAAGCTAAGTGGCACCAATCCTGGTGACCTCCCCAAAGGCAATCAGGGTGTTAGTTGACCCCTCTGAGGGAAAGCATAGAGGCTCTAACCTAGGAGTGGCAGCTCCTGCCTGGAATCCCATCATTCGAGGGAAGGGTCTGAGGCAGGGACATGGCTTTGACCCTGAGGCCTTCCTAGGCTACAGACACTGTCTCACAAAACAAACAGTTACACAGGGATGCTCAGTGTATTACCCACAAACACCTTTTGCAACTAATTTGTCCTGAAGACATTAGAACAAAGCAATATTGCTCAAGCTACATGTAGGCAAGTGTGTCTAGTATTTTGGATAACAATGCAGCAGTAGCAAAAGCAGGGTAGGACTGGTCCATGTTCCTACGGCCAGGACAGACAGACCCTGTAATATACTGGGCACTGGGTACATGGAATCCCCCAAGTGGCGGTCTAGTCACAGACATCAATTATTTCTAGATTAAAGGCTTTGCTAGATACCAAACCAAAGCTTAAATATAAGCCAAGAGGATCTACCTAATTCCAAATAACCTCACTGGACACCAGAAAGAGAAAGAAAAATACTAGTATTATTTAGAACAGTGGTTCTCAACCTTCCTAATTCTGCAACATTTAAGACAGTTCCTCTTGTTGTGGTGACACCAACCATAAAATTACTTTGTTGCTACTTCATAACTGTAATTTTGCTGCTGATATGAATCATAATGTGACTATCTGATATGCAGGATACCTGATAAGTGGCTCCCAAGGAGACTGTGGCCGACAGGTTGAGAACGGCTGATTTAAGGAAATCCAGAGTATAGGTGAGAACTGTTGCCACATGACTGCACATGCGCGGTCCAGTAGTCAAGCAAAAGACTTAGTCATCCCTTGTGTTCTATGTAATCCTTGCACGGTGTGACCACGTAACTTGTGTGCAGCGTGATCACGTAATCTATGTGCATGTGTGGCCTAGATACGTAAGCACATGTGCACATGTGCGGGGGAAATCCATAAAAAGCAGGTCACAGACTCCTCCCCTTCCTTCCTCTCCTTCCTCTTCTCCCTCCTCTCTCTCCCTGCACGATCATCCATATGCTTAAGCACATTCCCCTCCGTTCCTTCTCTTAATAAACTCTTATAGTGGGTTTTGTTGTGCCTCGTGGCTTTTCTCGCACAATAAACAGCGCCGCACAAAACTAACAAAAACAAGGTGAAAGTCTTGCATCCTCGTCCACCCAAAACTACTGATCTGCCACCCAGAAAAGGAAAGGACCACTCACAGCAGGGCATGGAGGCTCAAATCTCTAATCCCAGAATTATAGAAGGTTTGTGAGTTTAAGGCAAGCCTGGGCTACACAGCAACCCCCTGTTTGTTTCTCTGTCTGTCTCTCTCTCTCTCTCACACCCACACACTCACATACACACACAACACACACATACACGGAGTTCAGGGGCAGAAAAGCAATAGCTGAAACAAACAAACAAAAAACCCACTAGAGCTACAGAGCGAGATCCAGGACAGGCACCAAAACTGGGATTATAGGCATGTAAAACCAAAGTCTCTTTTTAACAAAACAAAACATTTTTATGAACCGAGGTAGCTCAGTTGGTAAAGACCTGAGTTGTACCCTGGGGACCCACGTGGTGGATGGAGCGAACTGACTCCCTAAAGTTGTCCTGTGACCCTTATGCACTTGCTGTGGCACACATGCATGCATGTGCATACACACGTAAATAAATGCTAAACAATTAATTTCTCGTATGAACTAATTTCTCCCACAGCATTCAAGTAAAAGACTGAGGAAACCTTTCTGAGCTGGCTCTCTCCACCATATGAATCCCGGGGATCAAACTCAAGTTCACCAGGCTTGGCCACAAGCACCTTTACATGCTGAGCCATCTCACCAACCCTCTAATAGAAATCTCTAAGGAAATGGAGAGATGGCTCAGTGGTTAAGAGAGCTCACCACTCTTATAGAACAGCAGGGTTCCCAGCACCCACAAAGAGCAGCTTCAAAGAATCCAGCACCCTCTTCTGGCCTCCAGGAGTAAGTACATGCATACATGTGATGCACATAAACCCACTCAGGCACATACACGTAAATAAAAAATAAATATCTTTTTTTTTCCAAGACAAGATTTCTCGGTGTAGCCCTTGCTATCCTGGAACTCACTCTATAGACCAGGCTGGCCTCAAACTCACAGAGATCTGCCTGCCTCTGCCTCCTGAATGCTGGGATTAAAGGAATGCACCACCACCGACCAGCTACAATCTTTCTTAAAATACTTGACGTAAACAACATAAGGGAAGAAAGATTTATTTGGGCTTGCAGTTCAGAGACTTCCATCTATACTTCTTGGCTCTTTTTTTTTTTTTTTTTTTTGGCTTTTCAAGACAGGGTTTCTCTGTGTAGCTTTGCACCTTTCCTGGAACTCGCTTTGTATAGACCATCCTTGGCCTCGAACTCACAGAGATCCACCTGCCTCTGCCTTCCAAGTGCTGGGATTAAAGGTGTGTGCCACCACTGCCCGGCTTTTTTTGGTTTTTCAAGACAGAGTTTCTCTGTATAGCTTTGTGCCTTTCCTGGAACTCACTCTATAGCCCAGGCTGGCCTCGAACTCACAGAGATCCGCCTGCCTCTGCCTCCCGAGTGCTGGGATTAAAGGCGTGTGCCACCACCACCCAGCTCCTTCTTGACACTCTTGATTCTGGACGCATTGTGAGTTAGGGCATATGAGAACATAAGTGTTGTGTAGAGCCTACTCACACATGGAGGACAAGAAGAAAAGCCTGGGACAAGATGTGTGCCCCAGGGACATGCATGCCCTCAAGGATCGACATGCTGCTGCTAGACCCCACCCAAAGTTTCTAGAATCGAGCCAAATAGGACTGCCAGCTTAGGACCAACCTGTAGCTAGTCTTCCTCTGTCCCACCAGCCAGCTCCCAAATCATGACACAGAGATGTTATTGATTATAAAAACTCAGCCAATAGCTTAGGCTTGTTTCTAACATGCTCTTACAACTTAAATTAAACCATATCTTTTAATCTACGTGTGGGCATTACCTTTGCTTTGTAATGCCCATGCTGCTTGCTCTGTGTCCCTGGCATCTTCCCTCTTCTTCTTCCCAGTGTCCTCTGTGCCTGGAAATCCTGCCTACCTATTGGCCATTCAGCTTTTTATTAAACCAATCAGAGGACATATCTTCATGGTGTACAAAAAGATTATTCCACAATTTTTTCTCTAAATAAAAAGGAAAGGTTTTTAACTCTAACAATGCAAAACTATATACAATAAGAACAATTACCAAGTAAGAAATACATTTACAATGTCCAGTCCATTAGTATTTGGAAAATTTAGAGAAAATATTCCATTATCTATCGTCTCTTGATGAGTCCAAAGTTTTTTTTAAAGATTTATTTATTTATTATGTATACAGAAGAGGGTGCCAGATCTCATTACAGATGGTTGTGAGCCACCATGTGGGTGCTGGGAATTGAACTCAGGACCTCTGGAAGAGCAGTCAGTGCTCTTAACCTCTGAGCCATCTCTCCAGCCCGAGTCCAAAGTTTTGTACCTAATTTACTTTCTATCTTGACTAAGTGAAACTTAGTCATGATAGAAACTATCTAGTCTTCAACTCTATCAGAGACCTGAGAAAGATATAATATTACCAGGAAGTGCAGAGCAAGAAACGTCCAAAGCTACCGAAGTGACAGAAGCAGCAGGCTACCTGGACAGTCATCCAGAGTTCCTCTGGAATGTTGGCGCAACCAACTTTGGTCTAGGGACCTAGATCGTATGACAGACTTTTCTGTGAAGCCCAGGCTGGCCTCGAACTCACAGAGATCCGCCTGCCCCTGCCTCCCGAGTGCTGGAATTAAAGGCACTACCTTGTCTTGGCAAAATTCAGCAGTCTCTTTCTTTTGTGTCCTGTTTGTCAAGTTTGGACAGCATACTGTCAGCAGTCCAGACAAGGGCAGTTTCTTCACCCAGTGGCTAGCCTTTGCCACAAAGAAAGCAAACTCCATATGGAGTTTCTTAAATACTCATCATCATCTTCTCTGAAGTAAATTGGTGCTGCCAGGAACAGATGTGTCTCATTGACCTGAAAAGCACCATGTCAACAAAATAGTTTAAATGCCATACTCTGTAGGTCTTTGAAGTGTTTGAAGACCATTTATCTATCTAAAAGGTAGCTGTTTAACTTTGAAAACACTTAATATTAATACAAGTTTGATTATTATAGATTACTAATTATTAAACCGCATTTTTTAATTATACATTTTTAAACAAACTGCATAAGCACAATACCCCAAACAAGAGTAGAAACATACATTCAATATAACAAAAATAACTTTAAATTTGTATCAATATGTGAAAATCCATACCAATGTAAAATATTTGAGACTAGGGGTTGTTTAAAAGTAGACTCAACAACCCACTCTTTTATCTCATCATTTATATATTATATCCCCCCTTTTTCACTTCAGAAAGAGATCCTTGAATCTAATGTTCTTTGTTCAGATTTTTTCTGATCATGATAAATAACAATTTGTAACCAACCCCCTAAACAATGACAAACACTATAACCCACTGAATGAATAAAAACCACCCATCCTATCTCTTGGGAATGTGGGCATTGTGTTCTCTAGATTGCTGCCTGTTGTCTTTGGGGAACCTTGAGAAAATTAGGATAATGATCAAGTCCTGGCTACATAGTCTGTGAGACTGGACTATCTCTCAGTCAACAGTCTTGAACTGTTCTGGATGCAGAACTCTGAAGAAACTCCAACAGAGGCACTCTGAGATGCTAGATCACCTGGACCACTTGTTTTCATTAGTATCTGGTCCCCTTGCTCTGAAAACACAAACTGTCAAAGGTACACATACACATCTGCATTAACACAAGTATGGAATGTGCAGTATGTACAATCACTTAAAGATGATTTTTTTGTTCTATGTTTGAGCAGGTAAAAGGCATTTGTCAACTTTATAAGTTCTTTTGGACTGCATAACCAAACTGTAATAAAAATCACTATCTAGGGGTTGAGGATTTAGCTCAGTGGTAGAGCGCTTGCCTAGCAAGTGCAAGGCCCTGGGTTTGGTCCTCAACCCTGAAATAAAAAAATAAATAAAAAAGTCGCTATCCATGTCATATGGAAGGATGGCATGTAATAATAAGTCATGAGGGCTGGCGGTGGTAGTGCACACCTTTGATCCCAGCACTTGGGAGGCAGAGGCAGGTGGATCTAAGTGAATTCAAGGCCAGCCTATTCTACAAAGCAAGTTCCAGGACAGCCAGGACTATTACACAGAGAAACCCTGTCTCAAAAAACAAAAACAAAAAGAGAAAAAGAAAAAAGAATAAGTCCTGAGGACTCTGCAGCCAAGATTTATCATGTCTCATCCAGTCTGAGCCATTCCCATGCAGAGGGATCAGCTTACACATCATCTGTCCTGTAGTCATTCTTGGTTTCTCCCCCATGTCTGTAGCCAAAATATTCAGGAGGTCTCCCCTGGTCAAATCTGATCTCTATTAACCTGGAAGGAATACACGGCCTTTTGTTTCCACAGGAAATAACCTCTTCCCCAACCTAACACATTTTTTTTACTTCCATTTTAAAGTTAAGGCATTTCTAAAGTGTATAGGCTGGTTTAATTCAGCAGTCCCTTCCACAATCCAATGTCTCTCAGCAGCTGTTATCTGTTCACTAGCACTCAAAAAATTCAAAATTGACAGGCAGTGGTGGCATACGCCTTTAATCCCAGCACCAGGAAGGCAGAGGCAGATGGATCTCCGTGAGTTCAAGGCCATCCTGGTCTATAGAGCGAGTTACAGGACAGTCATGGATGCACAGAGAAACCCTGTCTCAAAAAAAATTTTTTTTAATTACCAAAGCATCATATAAGGGCCAAACTCCCTGTGTTATAATATTTCCTACTCTTATTCGGTGTATTCATTTTATTATTATTATTAATACTTATCTTTTTAAAAACTTTATTATTTTTAAACTCTTTTTTTTTTTTTTTTTTGGTTTTTGAGACAGGGTTTCTCTGTGTAGCTTTGCGCCTCTCCTGGAACTCACTTGGTAGCCCAGGCTGGCCTCGAACTCACAGAGATCCGCCTGGCTCTGCCTCCCGAGTGCTGGGATTAAAGGCGTGCACCACCACCGCCCGACAAACTCTTTTTATTTTTGAGACAGGGTTTCTCTGTGTTGTTTTTGGTGCCTGTCCTGGATCTCGCTCTGTAGACCAGGCTGGCCTCGAACTCACAGAGATCCACCTGGTTCTGCCTCCTGAGTTCTGGGATTAAAGGCATGTGCCACCACTGCCCAGCTTTTAAACTCTTTTTTTATGACTGTCTATACCCTTTTCTTTTATTTTCTTAAGCCTACACACACCGTTAAATACAGTGTAACCTGTTTAAAGAGTTTCCCCCAACCCCATCAGAACATGCTTTACTGTGTGTCTGTAGCCTTTTCTATCTGCATGAGTAAAACCTTAAACCAACCACAGCTTAGCTCATG
The DNA here is from genome assembly GCF_007827085.1 of Peromyscus californicus insignis. Lineage (NCBI taxonomy): Eukaryota > Metazoa > Chordata > Mammalia > Rodentia > Cricetidae > Peromyscus > Peromyscus californicus. The sequence continues at coordinate 16,133,578 of NW_026294562.1, forward strand.
GAGCACTGGTGGTTCAAGTCCCACAGGCAGTGGTTGGGAGATGTGTCTCTGTACCATGGCCCCATAAGATACTGTGGGGCCAGGAAGCTACATTTGGCTCCATTTTGGGGTGTTTGGAACCCTTTTTTTTTTTAAGCTTTCTCAGGTCTTATGTGTAAATGTATGGCACCATTTGTAGCTAGTCTTTCTCTGTCCTGCCAGCTCCCAAATCATGACGTGGAGATTTATTATTAATTATGAAAGATTGACCAATAGCTCAGGCTTGTTTCTAACTAGCTCTTATAACATAAATTATCCCGTATCTTTTCATCTACATTCTTTTATGTGGCTCAGTTACCTTTACTTTGTAATGCCTATGCTGATTGCTCTGGATCCTTGGCATCTCCTCCCTTCTTTACAGCATCCTCTGCTGTGGAATAATCCTTTTGTACGCTATGAAGATTTGTCACTAAGATTGTTTAATACAAAGCTGATTGGCTGGTAGCCAGGCAGGAAGTATAGGCAGAACAACAAAACTAAGGATGCTGGAATGAAGAAGGGTAAGAGCCAGATGCAGAACAAGTTGGACACACAAAATGGGATAGAGAAAAAAGCCATGTGGCAGAATGTAGATGAATAGAAGTGAGTTAATTTAAGTTGTAAGAGCTAGTTAGTAATAAGCTTGAGCTATCAGCTGAGCACTTATAATTGATATAAAGCCTCTATGTCTGGTACTTGGGAACTGGCGGGTGGGGAACAGAAAATCTGCCTACTAACGACACCCAAACCATTGGCAAGAATTTCCACATAAAAAATGAGAAAGCTTTAAAAAAGATTCTAAAACTGAACCAAACACACTAAGAAAGTTCCTAGTCTCATGAATCACATGGGCTGCAGTACAGAGAGGCATCTCCTGGCCACTGCCTGTGAGCCGAGCCAATGTGCTGCCTGGTGGTTTTAGGGTTTTGCTCATTCAGACAGAAAAGGTTACAGATACACAATAAAGACAGATTCAGATTTATTTATTTTTTTTTTTTTTTTGGTTTTTCGAGACAGGGTTTCTCTGTGTAGCTTTGTGCCTTTCCTGGAACTCGCTTTGGAGACCAGGCTGGCCTCGAGCTCACAGAGATCCGCCTGGCTCTGCCTCCCGAGTGCTGGGATTAAAGGCGTGCGCCACCACCGCCCGGCAGATTCAGATTTTTTTTAAAAAAACTTGGAAGAGAGAAGAGAAAGGGTATATAAAAATAATAAAGTCCAACCAAAAAAAAAAAAAAAAAAAAAAGGGCCGGGCGGTGGTGGCGCACGCCTTTAATCCCAGCACTCGGGAGGCAGAGCCAGGCGGATCTCTGTGAGTTCGAGGCCAGCCTGGTCTCCAAAGCGAGTTCCAGGAAAGGCGCAAAGCTACACAGAGAAACCCTGTCTCGAAAAACCAAAAAAAGAAAAAAACAAAAAACAAAAAACTAAAGTCCTTAAAAAGGGAGTAAAGTAATATAAAAGAAAAAAGCCACACAAAGATGAAAAATACACAGAGAGTCTGGATCCTGTATTATTGTGTTGTTTTTTAATTTTTTGGCTGCTAGATTAAACCAACCTATATATTTTGAAAATGTCACTGGATGGTTGTGGCACATGCCTTTTAATCCCAGAACTCAGGTGGCAGAGGTAGGTTGATCTCTGTAAGTTCTAGGCCAGCCTGGTCTATGGAGTGAGTTCCAGGACAAACTCCAGAGCTACACAGAGAAACCTTGTCTCAAAAGAAAGAAAGAAAGAAAGAAAGAAAGAAAGAAAGAGAGAGAGAGAGAGAGAGAGAGAGAGAGAGAGAGAGAGAGAAAGAAAGAAAGAAAGAAAGAAAGAAAGAAAGAAAGAAAGAAAGAAAGAAAGAAAAGAAAGAAAAAAAAGAAAATGTCTTGACTCCAAACTTTAAGTCAAAAGGTGTATTGCTTTGGGGGAGAGGTTATGATTTTATTTCTACAAGAAATGAGAGACTGTAAATTCATTCTGGGTTAAAGAAAATCACATTTGGGGCTGGAGAGATGGCTCAGAGGTTAAGAGCACTGGCTGCTCTTCCAGAGGTCCTGAGTTCAATTCCCAGCAACCACCTGGTGGCTCACAACCACCTGTAATGAGATCTGTTGTCATCTTCTGGCCTGCAAAAACACATGCAGACAGAATACTGTATACATAATAAATAAATAAACTTTGAAAAAAAAAGAAGAAAATAAGATTTGATCAAGGAAGACCCCTATAATTTTGACTACAAAGAAATAAACCTAAAAGAACTACAAGACACATAATGTATATTTTATCTGCTCAGACACATAACAAAAAATCATCTTTGGCTGACTTGTGTACAATGCACAGTCTATATTTATGCTAATACAAATATGTATGTTATCATTAAAAGTTTATGTATTTTGAGCCGGGCAGTGGTGGTGCACGCATTTAATCCCAGCACTCGGAAATCAGAGCCAGGCGGATCTCTGTGAGTTCGAGGCCAGCCTGGGCTACCAAGCGAGTTCCAGGAAAGGCGCAAAGCTACACAGGGAAACCCTGTCTCGAAAAAAAACAAAAAAAAAAAACAAAAACAAAAACAAAAAAAACCCCAAACGTTTATGTATTTTGAGAACAAGAGGACCAGATACTAATGAAAATGAATGACCCAGGTGATCCAATATCCAGAACAGTTTCAAGACTGCTGGCTGAGATGATCCAGACTCACAAACTATTCCAACCAAGACCTAACAATTATCCTGATTTTATCAAGGTTCCCCCAAAGATAACAATGCCCACATTCCCAAAAAATTGGTTATGGATGTTTATTGGTTACAAGTTGTTATTGGTAATGGTCAGAAAAAAAAGCTGAACAAAGAAGATTAGATTCAAGAATCTCTTTCTGAAAAGAAAATGGGGGATACAGAAATGATAGGATAAAAGGGTAGATCATAGAACCTACTTTTAAATAAAAAATAGCAACTAGTAGTCTTAAATATTTTACATTGGTATGGATTATTGTATATTGATACAAATTTAAGTTAACTTTGTTATACTGTATGTATATATCTACTCTTGTTTGGGGTATTATGGTTATGCAGCTCATTTGAAAATGTAATGTATAATTAAGAAATACAGGTTAATAGTCATCTATAATAGTCAAACTTAGAGTCATATTAGATCATACACAGATATATTTAGGTAGATAGATAGATGGTCTTCAAACACTTCAAGGACCTACAGAATATGGCATTTAATATGTTTACTGTCTGCTCTTGGCAGCACCAATCTACTTCAGAGAAGATGATGGGCATCAAAGAACTCCCTATGGAGTTTGCTTTCCTTAGGGCAAAAACTAGCCATTTGGGCAAAGAAACTGCCCTTGCCTCAATTACTGACAGTATACTGTCCAACTGGACCAACAGCATGCAAAAGAAAGCGACTTCCAGATAGTCCTTCAAAATTCCCTGCTTCTCAGAAAAGTCTGTCAGATAGTCTAGGCCTGTAGGCCAAAGATGGATGCCCCAATGTTACAGAAGAACCTAGGGTGATTATCTGGGCAGCCAGATGTCCCTGTTGTTAGGTAACATTTCACCCTTCTGGGGTCTTTTAGGGAGCTGAAGACTAGATAGTCATAGTTAAAATTTTCCTTAGTTATGATAAAAGGTAAATTAAGTATAAAACTTAAGAGTCTTACACTCTTAAGTCACAAAGATAAAATAAATCATAGAGGGGGGGCGCTCACCAACCTAAGACAGAGCACCAGTGTGGCCTGGGCAGGCGTCTCCATGACGGGTAAGGTGACCTGCTGACGTCCCATGCAACCTAAGTCAGAAGCTCATTTTTTAGTAAAAGGGGAACCTGTAGGGTCCTGGCCCCTGTTTTGGGTAGCTGTTGCCTTGCTTGCTGACCATGACCTTGATATCCTCCCTATGCTAATTCCCTCCTGGGTTCCACCTTCCTGAATGCTTAAGTTCCTTGTCTGTGTATCCTGCATAATGGGCGCTAACAGCCTCAATGCAAGATCGTAAAACATCAGTAGCGAACTTCTGCCCTCCAGGGTTCTCCCATTGTGCTGTAAGCCTGTATTTAAGACCTCTTCCCTCCTTCAATAAACAGCATTTGGCATTAAATAAAAAAACAAACAAACAAATAAATAAATAATAAAAAAAATTTAAAGATTTTTAAAAAACCTTAAAAACAAAATAAATAAATAAATCATAGAACATTTTCTCTAATTTTTGCCAAATACAAATGGACTGAATTTTGTAAATGTAATTCTTACTTAATAACTGCTTTTTTTTTTTTTTTTTTTTTTTTTTTTGGTTTTTCGAGACAGGGTTTCTCTGTGTAGCTTTGCGCCTCTCCTGGAACTCACTTGGTAGCCCAGGCTGGCCTCGAACTCACAGAGATCTGCCTGGCTCTGCCTCCCGAGTGCTGGGATTAAAGGCATGTGCCACCACTGCCCGGCTACTGCTTTTATTGTATATAATCTTACGATTTTTAAATTTAAAATCTTTCTTTTTTATTAGACAGAAAGGGGGAAATGCTGTGGAATAATCCTTTTGTACACTGTGAAGATTTGCTGTGGGATGTTCTGTTTGGCAAATGTGTTGCTCTGATTGGTCAATAAATAGCCATTAGCCAGGCAGGAAGTATAGGCGGGACTAACAGAGAGGAGAACTGAGAGAACAGGAAGGCGGAGGGAGACACTGCCAGCCACTGCCATGACAAGCAGCATGTGAAGATGCCGGTAAGCCACGAGCCACGTGGCAAGGTATAGATTTATAGAAATGGATTAATTTAAGCTGTAAGAACAGTTAGCAAGAAGCCTGCCACGACCATACAGTTTGTAAGCAATATAAGTCTCTGTGTTTACTTGGTTGGGTCAAAGTGGCTGGGGGACTGGTGGGTGAGAGAGATTTGTCCTGACTGTGGACCAGGCAGGAAAACTCCAGCTACAAGTATGTGCTGGAGAGATGACTCTGTGGTCAATAGTGCTCCAGAGGACCACTGTCCACTCCCAGCACTTATATAGGGCACCGCATGTTGTCAACAACTCCAGTTCAGGTGATCCTATGTGCACCAGAGACAGGTTTCTCTGTGTAGCCCAGGCTGTCCTGGAACTCTCTGTAGACCAGGCTGGCCTTGAACTCACAGAGATCCACCTGCCTCTGCCTCCTGAGTGTGGAATTAAAGGCATATGCCACTACTGCCCAGCTAACAGTATTCTTTCATATAAACTTATACTCTCATAAAATCCTGAAATTCTATAGTAATTACTGCCAAGAAAACTACACTATAAATAGATATTTTCTTTTTCTTTTTAATTTTTTAATGTTTATTTTTATTTTATGTACATTGGTGCTTTGCTCGTGTGTGTGTCTGTGTGAGGGTGTAGGACAGTTGTGAGCTGCCATTTGGGTGCTGGGAATTGAACCCAGGTCTTCTGGAAGAGCAGCCAGTGCTCTTAACTGCTGAGCCATCGCTCCAGCCTCCTGCCTCCCCTTTTAATGTTGTTGTGAATGTGAATGTGAGTGCAGCGCCCTAAAAGGCTAGAAGGGGCTTTGGACACCCTGAAGCGGGAGTTAGAGGTGGTTGTGAGCCTCACTGTATGAGGCCCTGAGAACTCCTCTAAGAGCATATGTGCTGAGCCCTGGTGTTTTGTTCTGAGACAGGGTCTTCTCGGCTATGCAGTCGGCTTAACCTGGTACTTGCTAGGAGGCTGGCCTGGAATTCATGGCAACCCTCCCCCTGCCTCAGCCTTCTAAGTGCTGAGATTCACCAACACAGATTCGCCCTTTCTTTTGTTTTGCTCTCTGTCAGATTAGATTCACCCTCAGAGAAAACTTTTGGGTCTCATTCAACTTGGGGCCACTCACCCTGGGAAAGATAAAGTCTTTTGCCTTTCCCGTCCACTGACCTTCTCTGTAAGGTTCACGGCCCCCACGGTGATTTCTCTGTCCCAGGTTTGCTTCCCGTGAAAACACTTGCCTGATTTTCTTTTTTCTTTCTTTCTTTCTTTTTTTTCTTTTTTTCTTTTTTTTTTTTTTTCGGTTTTTTGAGACAGGGTTTCTCTGTGTAGCTTTGCGCCTTTCCTGGAACTCACTTGGTAGTCCAGGCTGGCCTTGAACTCACAGAGATCCGCCTGGCTCTGCCTCCCGAGTGCTGGGATTGAAGGCGTGCGCCACCACCGCCCGGCTCCTGATTTTCCTTTTTGTTGTTGTTGCTGTTGTTTTTGAGACAGGGTCTCACTGTGTAACCTTGACTGTCACGAAACTTGCTATATAGATCAGGCTTCAAACTCACAGAAATCCATATTTGTGTTCTGACAAATAAAGCTTTCCTGGAAATCAGAGGGCAGAGCTAGCCACTAGTTAATCATAGAGGCCAGGTAGTGGTGGCTCATACCTTTAATCCCAGCACTTGAGAGAAGGAAGCAGGAAGATCAGGAGTTCAAGGCCACCCTGGGCTACACGAGATTGATCCAGTCTAAAAGAGAAACAGAGCCAATTGGTGGTGGCTCACACCTTTAATCCCAGCATGGGAGGATCATGCCTTTGATCCCAGCACATGGGAGGCTCAAGCCTTTAATCCCAGTACCAAGGAGGTGGAGACAGGATCTCTCAGCCCCCATTGGTCTGAGGAGTTAGAGGTTAAGAAGTCTCTCTAGCAGGGCGGTGGTGGCACACGCCTTTAATCCCAGCACTCGGGAGGCAGAGCCAGGCGGATCTCTGTGAGTTCGAGGGCAACCTGGGCTACCAAGTGAGTCCCAGGAAAGGCACAAAGCTACACAGAGAAACCCTGTCTCGAAAAACCAAACAAACAAACAAACAAACAAAAAAAGAAGTCTCTCTAGTGGCTGCTGCTCTGCTTCTCTGATCTCCAGGCAAGCTTTATTTGTCAGAACACAAATATCATACAACAATCCACCTGCCTCTGCCTCCCAAGTGCTGGAATTAAAGGTATACGCCACCATGCCCAGCCTTACACAGTTGTTGTGTGTATATGTGGTCATGTGCATGGATACACATTCATATGTATATGCATGTATGTAAGGAAACTAGAGGCGGTCTCACTTGTTCTCTACTTCAATTTTTGGAGACAGGGACTGTCACTGAATCTGGGACTCAAGGATTCAGCTACATTGGATGGCCAGCAATCCCCAGGGGTCCTCTTGTCTCTGCCTCAGCAGACCTAGGATTGTAGACATACACGCATATGAAAAGCTGGGCATTTTACATCAGACTCCAATCCGCATGCTTGTGTAGCAAGTGCTGACACTGAGGGAGCCACCTCCCCAGCGCAGGTTTTTTTGTTTGTTCATCTTTGAGGCAGGGTCTTATGTATCCTAGGCTGGCCTCAAACTTGTTCTAAAGTCAAGGGCGACCTTGAACACTTTTTTTAATAAATATTTATTTTTAATTAATTGTGTGTGTGTGTGTGTGTGTGTGTGTGTGTGTAAGTCAGGATAAATTGTGGGGGTTGATTTTCTCCTCCAACATATGGGCTCCAGGAATTGAACTCACATCCTCAGCTTTAGCAGCAAGTGCCTTTACCTGCTGAGCCATCTCGACAGCCCAATAAATCTTTTTTTAAAGATTTTTTTTTTTCGAGACAGGGTTTCTCTGTGTAGTTTTGGTGCCTGTCCTGGATCTCACTCTGTAGACCAGGCTGGCTTGGAACTCACAGAGATCTGCCTGGCTCTGCCTCCCAAGTGCTGGGATCAAAGGTGTGCGCCACCACCGCCTGACTTTTTTTTTTTTAACACTTTTTTTTTAAGATTTTTATTTTTATTTATTTATTTATTTTACAGCACGTATGACTGCAGGCCAGAAGAGGGCACCAGATCTCATTACAGATGGTTGTGAGCTACCATGTGGTTGCTGGGAATTGAACTCAGGACCTCTGGAAGAGCAGTCGGTGCTCTTAACCTCTGAGCCATCTCTCCAGCCCCCACCGCCTGACTTTTTAAAGATATTTATTTATTATGTGTACAGTGTTCTGCCTGCATGTATCCCTGCATGCCAGAAGAGGGCACCAGATCTCATTATAGATGGTTGTGAGTCACCATGTGGTTGCTGGGAATTGAACTCAGGACCTTTGGAAGAGGAGCCAGTGATCTTAACCTCTGAGCCATCTCTCCAGCCTGACCTTGAACTCTTGACCTTTCTGTCTCCACACAAGCACTGGGCTTAGAAGCATTTGCCACTAAATTCCAATTTATGTGATAGAAGCCCAGACTAAATCCAGAGCTTCTAGGCATGCTAGACAAGTACTCTACCAACTGAGACCCAGCTCCACAGTTGTTTTGAAAGGAATTTTCTAAACCTTTTCTAAAGTCTTGTGACCAAAGAGGGCTGTGTTCTTTGGAACAAAAACAAACTGTGGGACTAGAGAAATGGCTCCGTGGTTAAGGGTGCTTGCTTGTCTCGCAGAGGGCCTGGATTTGGTTCCCAGAATCCACATCAGGAGGCTCACAACCACCTGTAACTCCTGCTCTAGGAGGAGATGATGCCTCTGGCCTCTGAGGACATCTGCACTCATTTACACACACACACACACACACACACACACACACACACACACACACACACACACATTAAAGGAAAAATAAAAACATTTAAAAACTACAGTTCAGGCTATGTGAAGGCAGCTTTTCTTGCCTTCAATCTCCACGCAGACAGCCAGCAGTGGGGGCTGGAAAGATGGCTCAGCAATTAAAAGCAGCTGCTCTAGCAGAAGACCTGAGTTCAATTCCCAGCACCCACCTGGTGTTCCACAAGTATGCATAGCTCGAGTTCCATGGAATTCAACAGACACTTGTGTAGTGCACATACCTGCATGCATGTAAAAGATTCATACTCAGAAAGTAAAATCAATAAATCTACACAAATTTTAAAGATAGCCAGCAACAATGTCCTAATATCCTTCCAGACTTTAGTGTACTTCTATAAACACAAGAACAACTTTTTTATGCTTTTATGAAAAATTATAATTATACTGTGGAAAAAAAATCAGATTCTCCTGAGTTTTTGTTTGCCTCAGTGTGGATGTATGAGGCCATTTCCCCTGGAGTTCACCGAGTCTTAGGATTTGGTCATCAGTTCCCAAAGACCTTCTCAGTCCCTCTTTTCTTTCTCCCTTTTCAATCCTTTTTCTTTCTGTTCCTCAGATTCAATAATTCCCATGATCCTAGTGTCAAGTTCACTGGTTCTTATTTGCTTAATCTACCATCTATCTTTGCCTCCTTCTCAGGAACTGTCTGTTGTTCTTCTTAGCCCCAGAGTTTCCTTTTCTTGTTTGTTTTTTGTTTGTTTGGTTTGGTTTGGTTTTGGTTTTTCCAGACAGGGTTTCTCTGTGTAGCCCTGGCTGTCCTGGAACTCACTCTGTAGAGCAGGCTGGCCTTGTACTCAGAGATCCCGCTGCCTCTGCCTCCTTCCTGAGTGCTGGCATTAAAGGTGTGTGCCACTGTCACCTGGCTTCTTGTTAGTTTTTAAACTATTCTTTTTTCAATTTGTTAAGTACACCCCAAGGTATTAGGAACGAGAAAATGGAGAGCCAGAAAGATGGCTCAGTGAATAAACATAATTTGCCATCCGATGATGCAAAGCTTCGGACATAACTGAATCCCTGGAACCCAAGTGAGGGGGCAAAGGAGAACTGATTCCACAGAACTCCTGACCTTCACACACCTGCCGTGGACTTTACTGTCTCCAGATTCTTCCTGTAGTAGGAAGGGTTCTATGGGGGAGCAGAACTGATAGAATACATATACGTTCATATACATTATAATCTCAGGGGCTGGAGAGATGGCTCAGCAGTTCAGAGTGCTTGCTATTTTTGCAGAGGACCAGACTTGGGTTTCGGGAGCCCCCAGCTGCTCCAGTTAAGGGCTATGACAGCCTTTTTTGGCCTCCAGAACTACCTGCACACGTGGCATATACCCAGACATAGGCGTATAAGTGAAAGCAGATCTCTAAAGGGGGGTTAGCTAGGACGGCTTACAGGATAGAGTCTGGGTAGTCCAATAATGGCTGGCTGCATGATGCTGGAGAGGCTGAGAACCGAGTCACTCCTTAGTTCATAAACTAAATACCTCAGTAGGCCCAGTTTGGTGCTGCGGGCTTGGATGGTTCAGTCCATGTTGGAAGGCCCAAGCATCTGGAGTCTCATGTCACAAAGGATGGTGGTCACAATAGCAGTCACAACAGAGACAGACATCCTTAGCAGTGAAACCCAGGCAGGCAGGCAGGCAGACAGCTTTGCTTTTCCCTTGGATAACTTTCTATCTGGGCTTCTAGGATGCTGTCCACTCTGAGGGAGGTTTCTCCCCTCTACTCATGAGAAGGTTCTATTTCTCCCAGTTAATCCTTTTAGGAAAAGTCCTCACAGATCTGTTCAGAGACGTATCTCTGATTTCAGATCCCATCAAATTGACAATCAAGGTTAACTATATCACACCACTCTAGCAGATACCAAAGGAGTCCTTGTCAATTCTGTGCCCCAAGGAAATACTGAATGCTAGGTCATGATTCCAAGAGGTGTACACTCTACTGCTTCTAAAAATAGAGATATATCTAAGATAAAGAATGACTTATTGTTGGGCGGTGGTAGCGCACGCCTTTAATCCCAGCACTTGGGAGGCAGAGCCAGGAGGATCTCTGCGAGTTCAAGACCAGCCTGGTCTGCAGAGCAAGATCCAGGACAGGCACCAAAACTACACCGAGAAAAAAAAACCCTGTCTCGAGAAACAAAAAACAAAAAAGAATGACTTATTGTCCAGGGAGGCTTATGTGCATCCTGCCATTGGCTCAGCTCCTTAGTTTCTTGGTCCATGTCAGTAGGATCCAGCTGTGCTTTGGAACTGTGACAGTATCAGAGGTGAGTAGCCTAACACCAGGAGCTTCTCCTAGCAAAGGACAGAACAGAGCTGAACTCACAAATTAGCTGTTCTACACATCCTCTCCAAGCTGCCACTGCTTATCAGCAGGTCCAATGTGTACAAAGTAGTTTTGTTTTTTTTTTTTAAGTACACTTTTCATTATATAGCCATGGCTGGGCTGAAACTAACTCTGTAGACCAGACTGGCCTTGAACTCACAGAGATCCACCTGCCTCTGCCTCCCAGTGCTGGGATTAAAGGCATGCGCCACCACTGCCAGGCTGCAGCTAGATTTTTATTTCTTCTCAGATGTATCTATTTTGTACATACATTTTGTTTGTTTACTTTCTCACCTCGTCTTTTAGTTCTTTAAGACAGTCATTTTAGGGGCCAGAGATACAGTAGAACACTTAACAGGTACAAGGACCTAGGATCAATACCCAGCATTAGAGAGATGTCTGGGGAGGTATTTAGTTTTGCTGCTTGTATACCCATGGGCATGAGTAATCTATCAGTGCCACATCCCCCAGTAGTTCCTAAACTAGTGATGGGGGTCTCCTAAGCCCCACCAACTTACACTGCTGTTTCTTTGTGTAATGTGTGATTTTCTTGTTGTTGAAAACAGGACATTTGAAACTAATAACATGGTAACTCTCAAAATCAAATAGTGCCCATTAAGCTGGGCGGTGGTGGTGCACACCTTTAATCCCAGCACTCGGGAGGTAGAGCTAGACAGATCTCTGAGTTCGCGGCCAGCCTGGTCTACAGAGGAGATCCAGGACAGGGACCAAAACTGCACAGAGAAACCCTGTCTCAAAAAACAAAAAAACAAAACAAAACAAATAGTGCCTGTTGCCTGCAGAGAGCAGAAAGGGAATCAGATTCCCTGGAACTAGAGTTACAGATGGTTGTGAGCCATCATGTGGGTGCTGGGAAACAAACCTCAGTCCTCTGCAAGAGCAGCCAGTGCTCTTAACCATTGAGCCAACTCTCCAGCCCTGTTTTTATCTTTTTTTTTTTTTGGTTTTTCGAGACAGGGTTTCTCTGTGTAGCTTTGCGCCTTTCCTGGAACTCACTTGGTAGTCCAGGCTGGCCTCGAACTCACAGAGATCCGCCTGGCTCTGCCTCCCAAGTGCTGGGATTAAAGGCGTGTGCCACCACCACCCGGCGTGTTTATCATTTTTAATAAAAAAAAAATTGTTGCCAGGCACAGTGATGCATCTCAGCACTAAAGAGGCAGAAGCAAGTTACCTTGAGTTTGAGGTCAGCCCAGTTTGTATGGTGAGTTCCAGACCAGCCAGGGCTACACAGTGAGACCATTTCCCCCCACAAAAAATGTGGGAGAGCTGGGCATGGTTGCTGACATGAATAATTCCAGCACTAAGGAGGCTGAGGCAGAAAGATTGCCACAATGCTGGGCGGTGGTGGCGCACGCCTTTAATCCCAGCACTTGGGAGGCAGAGCCAGGCGGATCTCTGTGAGTTTCAGGCCAGCCTGGGCTACAGAGTGAGAGATCTAGGACAGGCACCGAAACTACACAGAGAAACCCTGTCTTGAAAGAAAAAAAGATTGCCATAAGTTATAGGTTAACATGACTATACAAGTTCCATGGCAAGCTGGGGTTCAATGTGAGACATTGTCTAAAAAGACAAAAAAAAAAAAATGTTGCTGGGTGTGATGACGCACACCTTTTATCCTAGTACTCTGGGAGCAGAAGGCAGATCTTTGTGAATTAGAGGCCAGTTTGGTCCATGTAGCAAGTTCCACAGCAGCCAGTGCTACACAGAGACCCTGTCAAGGCATGGTAGCATGCACTGATAATCCCAGCACCGCCAGATAAATCCTGGGGCTTGCTGGCTAGCCCACCTGGCCTAATCAGTGAGACCCAGGTGAAGTGTGAGACTGTCAAGAAAGACAAAGGTGGGCAGAACCTAACAAATGACTTCAAGAGCTGCTATCCAAAAAGTAAGACCACAAAGTTGTAGGTTATATCTATGCCAAAAAAAAAAAAAATCAACCCAGGGGTTGGGGATTTAGCTCAGTGGTAGTGCGCTTGCCTAGCAAGCGCAAGGCCCTGGGTTTGGTCCTCAGCTCTGGGAAAAAAAGAAAAAAAAAAGGAAAAGAAAAAAATGTTCTCCTTGGGTCAATTATTAAAAAAAAAAAAAAATCAACCCAAAGTATAAACTTGCTTTTTTTTTTCATGTTTCATGAGAAGAGCCTTTCCATGGCTCTCCTCATCTCACTTGTCCCAAGGAAATGGCACCACCTTAAACAGAAAATGAACAAAAGCCTTTCTGTGCTACCCAGGGAGGGAGCCACACACCACTGTCCTTGTTTGGTCACTTAAAGAGGAACTTTTCAGTGTGCACGGCCCGTGATGTAAATTGAGGTGTCTTCCAATCCCACACGGCAGGAGCCCCTACTTGGCCCCCATCTTGATTTTCTATAGAGGAGTGTATCTGCAGAAGGAGAAGTGATGGTACCTCCACCAAAAATCTGAAGAGGGGGCTGGAGAGATAGCTCAGAGGTTAAGGGCACTGGCTGCTCTTCCAGAGGTCCTGAGTTCAATTCCCAGCAACCACAGGGTGGCTCACGACCATCTATAGTGGGATCTGATGCCCTCTTCTGGTGTGCGGGCATGCATGCAGATAGAGCACTCACACACACACACACACACAAAAAGATGGATGGAAAATACGTTTAAAACAAAACTTCATTGTGTAGGTATAAAACAAGCATAAAAATATAACTTATTTGAAATCATTGCTCAATTCAGGATAGAGAACATTGTTCATATCCCAAAAGCTGACTTTCTCACTTCCTAAACACAACTCTTACCCATCCATTAAAGGCAACCAATATTCCCTCTATACCTATCTTATACTTTTGGTTGTTGTTTTTGAGACAGGGTTTCTCTGTGTAGCCGTGGCTGTCCTGGAACTCACTTTGTAGACCAGGCTGGCCTCGAACTCACAGAGATCCGCCTGCCTCTGCCTCCCGAGTGCTGGGATTAGAGGTGTGCGCCACCACCTATGGCTATATCTATATTGCTTTTCCCTCTTTTTCCCTTCACTTGGGTGGGATGCTGGGTTCCATGAGAGTCTTGGCTGCTACAAGCCATGTTGCTTGCAGTTGGCATTCAGGTAACAGGCGACCACGTAGGCCAGAGAGGTTGCCTTTTGATCCCCTCTAGAACCAGTAAGCCATAACTGGTGAGATTAGTCTTCCTCATCTCTGTATTTAGCTCACAGCAGGAACAGGCTTCCTATGAGTGGGTAAGAGCCCCACCTACTGGCCTCTTTAGTAACTGCAGACGTTTAAGCAGGTTCTTCAGAGAGCTGGAATTCTGAAAACTCACCCTTAGAATAATTGTGTTTACTGGGGCTCAGAATGTGACTCAGTGGTGGAGTGCTAACCTACTATTCATGAGGCCTGGGCTTTGATCTCCAGCACCACATAAAATAGAGTAGGTTACACACTAATCCCAGCACTCAGGAAACGTTCTTGGTCATTCTCAGCTACACCATGAGTGTTGAAGCCTGTCCTTTCTGGTTGTTTTTGGAGACAGGGTTTTTCTGTGTAGCCTTAACTGTCCTGGAACTCACTTTGTAGATCAGGCTGGCCTGGACCGCAGAGATCTGCCTGCCTCTGCCTTGAGTACTGGGATTAAAAGTGTGTGCCACCTCCGCTAGGCTAGATGCAGTCTTTAAAAAAAAGTGTGGTTCAAGACACTTAGGACCTGAGTGCAATTACCAGGACCCACAGGAGAACTACAGTTGTCAGCCGAGCACATGTGCACTATGGTGGTGTCCCCCACCACACACACACACAAACTTTAAAATTTGTTCATTTTATGACTGTTCGACTGCATGTAAGTACGTGCACCACATTCATGCCTGGTGCCCAAGGTCAGAAGAGGACTTTGGATTCTCTGGAACTGGAGTTAAGGTTATATACCACCTACCACATGGGTGCTGAGAATTGAACTCTGGTTCACTGCAAAAGTGCTTTTAACTACTGACTGAGCCATCTGTCCAGCCAATAAGTCTAACTTTTAATAGGTTTTATAGGAACTGTAGAGACGGCTCAGCAGTCAAGAACACCGGCTGCTCTTCCAGAGGACCTGGGTACAATTCCCAACACCCACATGGCAGCTCACAACTGTTACCCTAGTTCTAGGGGATCTGAAACCCTTGCATATACATGCAAGCAAAACACCAATACACATGAACGAAAAGATTAAATTTACAGCAAACCGCCTTTTTTTTTTTTTTTTTTTTTTTAAATCGAGACAGGGTTTCTCTGTGTAGCTTTGGTTCCTGTCCTGGAACTCACTCTGTAGCCCAGGCTGGCATCGAACTCACAGAGACCCACCTGCCTCTGCCTCCCAAGTGCTGGGATTAAAGGCGTGCACCACCACTGGCCAGCTGAAAAGATTAAATTTAAAAGGTTTTACAAAGTAAAAATGTTATATAGTCTGGTCTGGAACTTTCTATGTAGACCAGGCTAGCCTTGAACTCAAGTGCTGTCTGCCTCTGCTGAGGTTAAAGGTTTGCATTACTACACCTAAACCAAAATAAGGCTTTTTTTCTTTTTTTCCCTCCTTCTCTGTGTACCCTTGGCTGCTCTGGTCCTTGCTTTGTAGACCAGGCTGGCCTCCATAACCAAATGCTGTCCATGGTCACATTTTAATGTAAAAATCATTTAGCCCCTAGATGATGCAAATTCAAGTAGAAAGATTTGGTTTATAGGCCATCTTGTGAATTCCCAATTGCATTGTGCATTAGCTGAACTAAAGCCTGAAGAAGAGCTAAGCATGGTGGACACCATCTTTAAAAAAAAAAGTGGGGAGGGGGCTGGGCCTAGGAAAGGCACCTCATGAGAAGTGTGGCTCAGACCTGGCAAACTGCTGTCCAAGAAGCCTCTGTAGTGAGCTCACAAACAGGTCCCAACCCTGGCCCTACATGTTCTGCTGTTTACAGAGCTATGAGGCCTTACACTCACAAAAATAAAACTCTGAATACATCATAAACCATCCAGTTTATTGTTTTGCAGTAAGACGTAGAGCTCTGACCATGCAGACATCAGCACATTTTCTTCCTCAAGGAGCTGCCACAGAAAACCAGCTTTGAACAAGTTACCAGTGACTGAGGGAACTAATCCCGGGAGGCCATTCTTGGGAAACCTGCTGTCTGTTCTTGCCAGGCCGGCGCTTCCCTCCCTCCTCCCTCCCTCCCTCCTCCCTCCCTCCCTCCGGTCGAGCTGCCAATGGTCACATCCTATGTCTTCATAATCTACTTACTCCCTTGGCCCAGGGCTCTCTGCTCGTTTATGTATTTATTTATTGACTGGGGTGCTAGGGGTCAAACGAGGGTCTGATGAATGCTAGGCAAGCACACTGTCCCGAGATGCCTCGTAGCCCTCCCAATCAGTCTGGATCAGTAACTTCATAGAGAAGGTACTAACAATTAGTCCAGAGGACCAACTTAAACAAGACAATCACTCCCATGTAGCAACTTCAAGACAAAATGCTCTGTTCAGATGCCTCCAACACTGTTCTCAAGCCTCAGTCTCTGTAAGGTTTGACTCTTTACCACAAGTTTCCTGGGATGTACCCACTGTAACCTACTTCACATTGAGGACTGAGGATTTTAATTAGTCATTTCCATTTCTTTGACGGGTATTTTCAACCATGCAGAAATCACCCCAATTAATTTTGTGTCACTACTGTTACCAAGACAGAAATAATTAAACATTATGTCATTCAGTTCCTGGTGATGTTAAAAACAATCAAATATGGTCATGAACTTAATATACAACAGCAGTAAGGGTCAAGTTGTTGAAAATGCTTTTCAATGTCAGAAAAGCTTGCTTTGAAATTAAAACTAAGATGTACTGTAAACATGTAATAGCAATAATTACTGAAAACAAAATACTCAAGACAGTTACATTCACACCACACGAGAATCCTGCCTGTCAATCCCCCCCACCACCACCACCACACACACACAGGGTTTCTGTGTAGCCCTGGCTGTCCTGGAACCCAGAGATCTGCCTGCCTCTGCCCTCCCTCACCCGTCCCCTGTGCCCCCAGTGCTGGAATTAATTAAAGGCATGAGCCACCACTGCCTGGCTACTGCCTGTTATATCCAAGAACAGCAATTTCATCCCCAAAAGTTGTAGATCCATGCTGGCTTCTGAAAGCTTCAGTCTCAGACCCAATAAATGAAGACGAACATACAGCATGCTTAAAAGACAAATACCAAAACCATTAACAGTCAGTGCCCGCCATGGTTTCGAGGGAAGGAGGGATAAAATGTGGATGTGTGCACTCACATGAGTAGAATCCTCCGATGAGAAAAAGTCTTACCATGTGACATTTTGCTACGTCTTGGGCAATAGCTAAGACTTTAATCTGTGGAACTCATCTCTGAAAATCACAACAAAAATTTCTACGAAATGATTTAATATAAAATATACAAACTTCTCAGTATGAAGACCCACAGAACAGGAAGGCAAAGACAACACTCAAAAACAAACCCGTACAAAAGTCGGAACAGAAAAGGATTGGAGACCGTAATGACAGTCATGACCTCTCAAATCTGTCCTTGCCAAGACCCTCTCCTAACAACACTGAGTTTCCGGGTCCACTGGAGGGAACTGGCCAGCCTTCCGCCATCACCCTTCCTTCGCTAAGATGACCACAGATCACTCGCTGTCAAACTTGACGGAATTGACCTGGACGGAGATGGAGCCTCCCCGGTAGCTGCCTCGCTTCTTCTTGGTTTTCTCGTGTCGGAAGGACTTGCCTTTGGTGAACTTCAGAACCTGATTGGCTCGTTCACCCCAGTCTCCAGCCGCACCTCGCTGGTAAATAAAGAGAGGTTAATACACAGAAGACGATCCCAAAGCCCTGTCACCTTCTCCCTCTACTGTCCCTTCGAGGCAATCTGAATCCATGAGGTTCCAGCACCTAAGCCAAAGCTGCCCTTCCCTCCCAGATCCCAAGAGTGGCCAACACTCCGCACCTTGGCATCAAAGGAATTGTCTGCTACTCGGGAATCGACCTCAATCTCCTCCTCCCTGACCCTTCGGAATGGGGAAGACGCCCTTTTTTCTGCCTAGAGAATGAAATACAAGTTAAGATGAGGTGGTTATCTAACAGCTCTCCTTACAGGCCTGTGGCGTCAGGGCCAGACTGTCAAGGTGGCCCCAGGGTTCCTCTATGCTTTAGGGCTGGATTCTGAGAACACTGTGGAGCAACGTACTTTCTTCCTTTTTGGAAACGTGTTGGGAGTCTGGAGCTTAACTTTCTTAGCTTGAGGAGTTCCTGCTTCCTCTGATGTCTCACTCTGCTTCCGCTTCTTTCCTGAACCTACAAAACAAAAAGCCAGACTCAAAAGCCAGGCCTGGTAGAAACCTGCAGCCAGCACTCAGGAGGCCAACGTCCCCCGTCTCCGTCCCTCCCTGAGTCCACCCCAGCAATGGAAGACAAAACCCAGGGGTGGCTCTACAGATCCAGACCTGGCTTGGAAGCCGACACTGCTGCCTTCTTCGTCTCTTCTCCCTCCTCGCTTTCCTCCCCTGCTTTTCCGTTCTGAGGAGCTGGCGTGCCATTGGCCTTGCTGGCCTGTGGTTTAGCAGTGCCCTTGCCCTTGGCTGGCGCTTTCTCCTCCTCACTGGAATCTTCAGAGGAGCTGCTGCTCTCATTGGCTGCTGCTTTCTTCACAGGGGCTGCTTTGGAAGGGGTTCCACCTCCTGCGGCCTTCTTCTTAGCTGCAGGCTTAGGTGTCTTCTCCTCTTCATCACTGCTGGAACTGTCTGAGTCAGAGCTGCTGTCCTCAGCCTGAGGAGCCTTTTTGGCAGGCAGAGAAGGTGCTGCTTTAGCAGTCACCTTGGACTTGGGGACGGTGACGATTTTCCTCGCTGTCTCCTCCTCACTGGAGCTGCTCTCCTCCTCACTGGAGCTGCTGTCGGCCTTTCTGGTCGGAGGTTTCTGGCCACTGCCTGCAGGTTGCTTAGGAGTTGCAGCTGCCTTAGCCGCAGATGGCTTGGGAGTGACAGCTGACTTGCTTAAGGGATTCTTGGTGGTACTGACTGGCTTGGTAGGAGCTTCATCCTCAGAACTGTCCGAATCTACATAAGAGAGGAGAGAATCAAATTCAGGGAGCCCTGTAACAGCACCCCCAAACAGTGAAGACCCCGCAGCCCACAGGCTGGGCAGCGTTACCTGAACTGTCTGAAGAAGAGCTCTCTGCTTTCTTCTTCGCTGGAGCTGGTTTGGCAGGGGTCTTGGAGAGGACTACTTTAGCAGGGGCTTTTTTCTCTTCCTCCGAACTTGAATCTGGGGAGAACTTGTGACATTAGATGGGTCCAGATTGGCAAGCCAACCAGGAGAGCAACAGAAATGTCACAATGTACAAAGAGGCACGGAGCACCTCCTTGTGGAGTTTGACTACAGCCTGACTCACCCGACTCGTCACTGCTGTCCTCACTGCTTTCTGCAGGCTGTTTCTGCACAGCAGCCTTCTTTGGAGACTGGGCTGCCACGGATTTCTTTGGCAAAGGAACAGAAGGTGGTGGGACGGAGCTGTAGGGACCTATTTAAAAGGTACAATAGTTTTGAAATGGGGCTGGAGAGATGGCTCAGAGGTTAAGAGCACTGACTACTCTTCCAGAGGTCCTGAGTTCAATTCCCAGCAACCACATGGTGGCTCACAACCATTTGTAATGAGATATGGCGCCTTCTTCTGTATACATAATAAATATATAAATTTAAAAAAAAAATAGTTTTGAAATATGCATTTGCCAGGCATGGTGGTTCAAAAGGCTAATAGGGGAAGATCACTGTGAATGAGGCCAGCCTGGGCTACAGAGGGAAAACATTTCAAATAAACAATAAAAATAATAGGTCCAGTGGTGTTGCACCCCTTTAATCCCAGCACTTGGGAGGCGATTTCTGTGAGTTCCAGGCCAGTCTGGTCTACATAGTAAGACACCGTCTCAAAGAAAGTAAGTAGCCGGGCAGTGGTGGCCCATGCCTTTAATCCCAGCACTCGGGAGGCAGAGCCAGGTGGATCTCTGTGAGTTCGAGGTCAGCCTGGGCTACAAAGTGAGTTCCAAGAAAAGCGCAAAGCTACACAAAGAAACCCTGTCTCGAAAAACCAAAAAAAAAAAAAAAAAAGAAAGTAGATAGAGATAGACAGACAGACAGACAAAATCAAATATGTGCCCTTCTAAGTACAGAACCTGAATACTATGCATAAAGTCCTGGGTTTAATCTCTAGCACCACAAAATAAAATAAAGACCTCAATTCTCTATCTACAGAATGTAGGCTGGGATTAATAAGTCATTTCTGAGTCTAGGTTACACTAGGCATTGTGGCTTCCCTCTTGGTTGTTTTTCTGGACTTCTTTCTGGAAGAAGCTAGTTGCTGGGCCATGAGGACTTAGTTTTACAGGCGGGTTATACAGCTTGACGCTCCATGTCCAATCACCTGGTTTTTTCTTCATGGGTTTTTTCTGTTCTTCCTCTTCACTGGAAGACTCTTCACTGCTAGAACTCTTCTGGGTGGGGGTGGCAGCTACTTTCACTGGTGCCTTGGCCACAACTTGCTTTTTAGGTACAGTCTGCACCTGAGAAAAAAAATTTACATTACAGGAAAATATCTTCTCAAATAATCCAATCAGGTTGGCAGTAGTGGGTTCAGGACTATGATCCCAGCACTCTGGGAGTGCAGAGGCAGGTGGATCCTTTTGAGTTTGAGGCCAGCCTGATCTACATAGCTAGTTCCAAAACAGCCAACGCTACAGAGAGGAAAAACAAAAACAAAACCAAGCAATCCCGAAGTGGAGAGACACCGCCGGTAGTTCCCTCACTTCATCCTTGAGAGTTAGAACCTAACCTTCTTGGGGGGTGCTGCTGCCTTCTCCTCTTCTGAGTCATCACTGCTGCTGCTGCTGCTGCTGCTGCTGCTGGCTGCCTTGCCATTGGCTACTTTAGTTTGTGCTCTAGCTGGTGTACCTGAGAAACAGAGATATTAAGACAAAGTGGGAGACTTCAAAAAATATCCTGTTAACAACACAGGACTTAGAGAGTCTCTATCCATTGTAAGGCTAGTGAAATGGCTCAACGAATAAAGGTCTTTGTCACCAAGCCTGATGACCTGAACTGGAAGCCAGGCAGTTACATAGGCATTATGACTATGTGTCGTCGGTGATTAGCCATCAAGAGGCTGAGACAGGAAGTCCTTGAATTTAATTGCTGCTCAGCCCTTCAACTAAAGAGCAATCAGTTCAAGAATGCTGTGGGTTGCTAGGCAGAAAGCAAATTTCAAAAAAAAAAGTTTTCCTTGCTGGGTGGTAGTGGTGCAGGCCTTTAATCCCAGCACTCAGGAGGCAGTCAAGTGGCTCCCTTAGTTCAAGGCCAGCCTGGGCTACAGAGTGAGTTCCAGGACAGCCAGGACCATTACACAAGAAACCCTGTCTCAAATAAACAAAAAAAAAAAAGTTGTTTTTCTTTTTTGCTAAAATCACTGCTTTTCTTATATACTGGCCCCAGCCATAAAATTTTACTTAATTATGTTTCTGATTTCTTTCCCCCTCTTTGGATGGCCAAGAACTTGATAAGTGGACTAAGCTGGCCTTGAATTTACAGTAATCCTAATATGTCTATAGGGGTTACTGGTATACACCATCCCTGATGGGGTACACATGTGTAGTACTGAGGACTAAACCCAGGGTCTCACACATTCAAGGTAAGTACTCTACCACAGTCTAGCACATCCCCACCCTTACATTTCCCCCTAAAACTTTGAGACAGGGTCTTGGTAAGTTTTCCAGGCTTGCCTTATACTTTCAATCCACCTACTACACTGTTCTGGGTAGGTGAGATAATAGACCTTTACGGCCATGCCCCGGCTAAAGAGAAGCGATGAAGACCTGTAATTCAGCAACCATGCCATTTTCCCCTGGTTCCAGCCTACCCTCCTGGGGACAGAAATACCTGGTTTGGCTGAGGCTTTAGGCTGAGCTCTGGCTGCCGTAGCTGTCTTTAGCTTCTGGGTCTGGGGTGCTTCGTCCTCTGAGCTGGAGTCCGACTCAGACTCAGAGCTCTTGGCTTTCTTAGGCGGCGTTCTGCCTGCCTTGGCTTGGGGCTTGACTGCCTTCTGCTAAACAAAACAAAGATGGCAGCAAGTGTCAGGCTAGGAGGCAGAGGCAGGCGGGTCTGGGTTCAAGGCCAGCCTGGTCAACACAGAAAGTTCCAGGACAGCCAGGGCTACATAAAAAGACCCCACCTGGAACAAACAAAAACCCACAAAAGAAAACATACAAAGGGCAATCAGCAAGAGCTCCTGGGCACTCAAAAGGCACCCAAGATGCCTTTAATTTTGTTTAAGAGCCTGCTGAAAGGGCAAGAGAAAAGGAAGACACAACACACAGATAAGCAGTGAAAAAACGCTCAACTACGTGATAAAACTGGCCTGCTCCTGACAATCTTGTCATCAGCTCCCAACAAAACACCTGTATTCTCAGGGCCCTACACATATCTCGAAGAACACACAGTCCTGAGTAGAGAAGGTAATTTGGAGACCATCATTCTAGACCTCAACTTTATCATCTCCTTCAAAAATCCCCAGAATTTCTTCCATCCTGAACAGCTTCTACCACCACGACCATAAGCTAGACGCCCAGTTTAGGTGTAGTTTCCAAATTCTTTTGAAGCCCTCTCTGCACAACCAGAGCTGCAAACCAACCTGGACAGGCTGCTTCTTTTTGTTGTTCTCCTCCTCCTCCTCCTCATCACTGGATTCTTCACTACTGCTGCTCTCGGAAGCTTTGGCTACTGCCTTCGCAGCATGCTGAGGCACACTGGTTCGCTTGGCAGGTCCAGCTGAATAGAAGCACAGGCGCCCACCAGAATCACCATGCTGTCCAGGCAGGTGTCGAATGCTCCTCCCAAAGCACCACACCCAACCCTGCACTGCCTTACCAGCCTTCTTTGCTGAAAGCCCTTGGGCCTTTTCCTCTTCCTCACTGCTCTCCTCACTGCTGTCACTGGAGGAGGAAGTCTCCTTCTTAGCCTTCTTGGTCACTGGTCCATTTGACTGTAATTTCCGCTTTGGGGCTTTGGTGGACCTGCTGATGTAGATTAGGCTGACTTCTGAGGGATCAGGGCCTTCTCAAACAAGGAACACAGCCCAGCCCACCTAGGGGAGAAGACAACCCAAGTGTAACAAGGAAAGCTTACTTGAGCCAGAAGCTATAGATGTCCAAGAGGGAAGAGGCATTGGCATCCTGCTGCGTCTGCAAGAAAGCGGCTAAGTTAAAGAAACGCTATGATTCTCTAGTCAGATCCTGTCATTCTTTCATCAAATGCAATCTATCAATCAGCACCGACAAGACAGAGGCAGGCAGATCTGAGGTTAAGGCTCGCCTGGCCAATAGACAGTTAGTTATAGGACAGCCAGGGCTATGTAGAAGACACTGTCTCAAAAAAAAAAAAAGTTATCTGTTACTTACCTACTCAATTTGAAAGTGATATTAGATCTTCATAAGATTTTTCCTACTTGCATGAATTAGGAGAAAAAAAAAATTCCACTTATGCCAGGCGGTGGTGGTGCACGCCTTTAATCCCAGCACTCGGGAGGTAGAGGCAGGCGGATCTCAGGCGGATCTCTGTGAGATCCAGGCCAGGGAAGGTGCAAAGCTACACAGAGAAACCCTGTCTCGAAAAAAAAAAACCAAAAAAAGAAAAAAAATCCACTTACATATTTCCTAGCTTTGAGCATAAGAAAATGGGCTACTTCTGATATAGTATATCTACTTCTAAACCTTTCCATCCATATGTTTTAAAGTGTTAGATTTCAGCAATTAATAATACTGATAGAGTATTAATTGAGGGGCTGGAGAGATGGCTTGATGGTTAAGAGAACATACTACTCTTCCAGAGGACCTGAGTTCATTTCCCAGCACCCACCAGGAGGCTCATAAATACCTGTTAACTCCAGATCCAGGGGGTTCTGATACCTCTGACCTCTGCAGGCACCTGCACTAATGTCCACCACTGTGGGCTTAACTGACTTCTAGGAAGGCACCAGGTGGCCAGGTGGTGGTGCAGGCATTTAATCCCAGCACTTGGGAGGCAGAGGCAGGCTGATCTCTGTGAGTTCAAGGCCAGCCTGGTCTACAGAGCGAGTTCCAAGAAAGGCTCCAAAGTTATACAGAGAAACCGCGTATCAGGGGGAAAAAGTAAAGGCACCAGGTGTGGTGGCACATACCTTTAATACTAGCACTTGGAAGGGAGAAATAGGTAGATAGATCTGAGTTTGAGTCAGCTTGGTCTATATAGTGAGTTCCAGAAAAGCCAGGCAGTAGTGGTACACACCTTTAATCCCAGCGCTCCAGAGGCAGAGCTAGGCAGATCTCTTTGAGTTCGGGAGTGCCAGGACAGCCAGGGCTGTTTGTTACACAGAGAAACCCTAACTCCAAAAAAAAAGAAAGAGAGAGAGAAAGAAAGAAAGAAAGAAAGAAAGAAAGAAAGAAAGAAAGAAAGAAAGAAAAAAAAAGGCACTGGAAGATGGTTCACCAGATAAAGAGTACGTGGGGATAGGAGTGGGCACTTATTACCAGATCACATACCAAACTGTCCTGGCTGAAGGAACTCCCTTATTATGAGACTGATCTGACCCCTTCCCTTTGCAGCAAACATCCCTTCATTTTGCTACAATGAAGTAGCCTACCTCAAAAGGTCTGGTGACTTTAACCCAAGATTCTCAGATCTCAGGCAGGAGGATCAGAAGACCAAAAGGCCTACCAACCAAGTTCCAGGCCAGGAAGGGCTACAGAAACAGGAGGGGGCAAAACACACACACACACACACACACACACACACACACACACACACACACACACACACATGCAGGCCAGGTGTGCAGTCTTTAATCCCAACACTGGAGTCAGAGGTAGAAGCACTTCTGTGAGGCCAGTGTAGTGTGCATCTAAGTTCCAGGCTAGCCAGGGTTACACAATGACACAATGAGACATTGTCTCAAAAATAAAAGTAACAAAGTAACCTAAGTTTTTTTTTTTTCTTTTTCTTTTTGGTTTTTCGAGACAAGGTTTATCTGTGTAGTTTTGGTGTCTGTCCTGGATCTCGCTCTGTAGACGAGGCTGGCCCTCAAACTCACAGAGATTCGCCTGGTTCTGCCTCCCGAGTGCTGGGATTAAAGGTGTGCGCCACCACGACCTGGCGTAACCTAAATTTTTAGTCATGGTTTCATCCTTGGAAAAAGAGCACAGGTGTACAGTCTTGCACGATGCTTCCAGGAACACTACAGCTCTCACATTCCTCCATTTCATCTTGCTCTTACATGGGATCAAACTGACATAACAGCTGTCATGCTTCCTGTCTATTTACAATGTGATTACTACTTTTGTGTATTTTCTCTTGGTGAATCTCATGCACCCAAACTCTGTAAATTAGGCTGGGCATGGTGGCAGACAGCTTTAATCCCAGCACTCAGGAAGCCTAAGCAGATGGTATGAGTTTGAGAACAGCATGGTCTACAAAGCAAGTTCCAGGTAGCCATGCTACAGAGAAACCCTGTCTTGAAAAACCAAAACAAACAAAAAACGAAATCCTTGCAGGGCGGTGGTGGCCCACGCCTTTAATCCCAGCACTCGGGAGGCAGAGCCAGGCGGATCTCGGTGAGTTCGAGGCCAGCCTGGGCTACCAAGTGAGTTCCAGGAAAGGCGCAAAGCTACACAGAGAAACCTTGTCTCGAAAAAACCAAAAAAAACCGAAATCCTGTAAACTAAATGACATCCTGCTATGTTCAGGCATGCTAATACATGCCTGTATCTCAGCACTAAGAGGGTGAGGCATGAGGAAGAGAAGTCCAAAGCCAGCCTCTACTACACAAGAGCTACACAGATCCTGTCTCAAAAGGCGGCTGCCGTGGTCATATATGTAGAAAGTCGCAGAGCCTGGCCAAAGCCTGAGTTTGTTTTATTTCACTACATAGAGCTCCAGGTTCAGTGAAAATTGGCAGACGTGATGCTCACTCCTCCTAGAGTATACTGAAAGCAGCCTAGTCCTACAATCATTATTTCCTTTTGTAAAAACATATGAAGATAAAATCCTAGCCTTCATTAGTCTCAGGCTAAATTACGAACAATGATAAGGCCAACAAAAAAGGACACCAGAAGAACCAGGCACCGACAACCCAATGCTCCCAGTGGGACCTAGCGCTTGCTCATCTTATGTTGTCAGCCACATGACCTGGGCCACGAGGGACCCACGCCTGCCGCCACTGCAAAACTCACCTAGCCAAAGCAGTAAGGATCACTAGTCAGACACGTGAGGGGAGATGCCGAGGCCTCAAGCTTTAGAATGGTCAGCAGTGAGGCTTCGCAGACATTTGACTGACAGACCCCAGACCTCTCTTCCTTGACTCCTAAGCATGTCAAGGCCTACATTCTTGGAGAGCCGTCCCAACCCGGTCCGCGGACCAAACCCAGGACTCACAGCGCCTGTCGCTTTTGCAAATTTATTGGCCACCTCCGAAAGTTGGTTATCACGCAGAAAGCCGAGCACGAGGGGATAAAGGTCGCTGGGAACCACGCGGCGCAAGCCGGTATCCGCCATACTCCCGGTAAAACGCGTCACTACCGTCGCGCACGCTGCACGACTCAGGAACTCTAAAGCACCACCAGGGCAGGGGGCGGGCCCAGTGTCGTCATCACGTCGCGCGGCGCGCAGCGGGAGCGTCGGGCTGGAGGGCAGCTCCCCCCCGCCCCCGCGTCGGAGGCAGGATCCAGGCGACGTCTATAAACTCCTTCCGGTCTCAAGTGCATCGCCATCCTGCTAAGGGCGGAGCCGGCCGACCGCCCATTATGGAGGCGGAGCTTTTGCGTCAGAGGTCACGCTCCGGTCTGTGGCGGGAAAACTTGTGACTTCCCGTGCGTTATCTTTGCTGAATGGATTTTTTTCCACAGTAGTTTTCCCAGCCCCGGCTGCTACTCAGATCCCACAATGACGAATGGACTGCAGTACGCGTCTCTCACCACTGACAATGGCTTCTCTCCTACCGTTCACGTTCACACCCAGCGGTACCACCCAGCAGTTGCTCACTGGGGTGACAACGGTGTTAATACCCCAAACTGCCTGTCAATCATACTTAGGTTACAAGAAAACTAATTATCCCTCTCACACACAATTCCATGGAGTGAGGGGACAGCTCTTTTAGGAGAAAAGGATCATGTATGAAACCTGAATCAAAAAGCAATATACTCTATTAAGTCATAAAAATATTTTCTCCCTAAGTCAGAAGTCACACTGAATTCTGTCATAACTCTAGTATCAGCCATTTGCAGATTACAATAGTCATCCCTCAGGAAGGAATAAAGACCCATTTCCTGTGGCCACCCTTTTACTTTCCTCAAAACAGGCACGCCTTTCTCCTAAAGAGAACTGTTATCTCCCTGTTTCCCAGAGGTGTTTCTATCCACATATGTGCATTAAAAAAAAATAATTTGTGGGGCGTGGTCACACAGGAGGCAGAGGCAGGCGTATCTCTGTTGAGTTTGAGGCCAGCTTGGTCTACAGAGCGAGTTCCAGGACAGACAGGGCTACACACAAAATCCCTGTCTCAAACAAAAATATTCAAGCCCACGCCGTAGACTGTGACCAAGCTAATCTGGTGCTTCACTGAAACACTTAATGGACACAAGCCCCAGTTTAGAAAACCATTATTTCCAACAAGAGTTTCTCATTAGGTGGCAAATGCCTTTAAACCCAGGGCTTGGGAGGCAAAGGCGGGATCTCTTCATCTGAGGCCAGCTGGGTTTAACAGAGAAACCCTGTCTTAAAAGAGAGAGAGATCACTTCTCCCAAAATTTGAAATACTAAATCTCCATCCCAGAAGTCAGTTTGTGTTCTAAAAAGATGTCTAGCCACAAGCCAGGTAGCTCTCACCTGTAATAGCTGCTCAAAGGAGTAGGCAGGGAAACTGAGGGTTTTAGTCCAGCCTGAGCCAACTCTACCAAACTGAGAAGGGACTAGATAGACAGCTCAGTGTGCAAGTGCTGGCCTTGCAAGCATGGATACCCAAGCTCAGATCCTCAGCACTGGTGGAAAAGCAGGTGCTGTGGCTTGCATCCGCAGCCCTAGGGCTGATATGATACCGATGACCCTGCAGCTAACTGGCTGGACTCTAGATTCAGCGAGAGATCTTGTCTCAAAAATAAGGTGAGGGGGCTGGAGAGATTGCTCAGTTATTAGAAGCATTTACTGCTCTTCCAGAGGCTGAATTTGGGTCAGGCAGCTCCCAACCACCTATGAGTCCTGCTCTAGGGGATCCCACATCCTCTTCTGGCCTCTGTAGCACCCACGGATACATGTACATATGCAAAAAGACACACATTTGGGCTGGAGAGATGGCTCAGAGGTTAAGAGCATTGGCTGCTCTTCCAGAGGTCCTGAGTTCAATTCCCAACAACCACATGGTGGCTCACAACCATCTGTAATGAGATCTGGTGCCCTCATCTGGCCTGCAGGGATACATGTATGCAGAACACTGTATATGTAATAAATAAATCTTTAAAAACACACACACATATATTCATATACATAATTAAAACAAAATAGAATGAGACAGTCTCATAACAAAACCTTTTTTTTTTTCAAGAGACGGTTTCTCTGGCTGTCCTGGAACTCACTCTGTAGACCAGAGATTACCTGACTCTGCCTCCAGATTAAAGGTGTGTCCTACCACCCCAGCAAAACAAAATTTAAAATGGGTTTGGTGACATCTTTAATCTCGGCAGAAATAAGCACATTTCTGTGAGCTCAAGGCCAGCCTGGTCTACCTAGCGAGCTCCAGGAAAGCTACATAGCAAGGAGCTGTCTCAAATAAATTAAAATCTTTAAAAAAAAAAAAAGTGAAAAGGAAGACAACTGACCTCAATCTCTGACCTCCAGACAGGGTCACACCTCGAGACACACACACACACACACACACACACACACACACACACACACACACACACACACACCTTTTTCGTTTTCTTTTTTGGTTTTTCAAGTCAAGGTTTCTCTGTGTAGCTTTGTGCCTTTCCTGGAACTCACTCTGTAGCCCAGGCTGACCTTGAACTCACAGAGATCTACCTGCCTCTGCCTCCTGAGTGCTGGGATTAAAGGCGTGCACCACCGTGGCCCGGCCACAATTTTTTTAAAAAGACTAGGCTAGACAGTAGTATAGCTCTTGCTTCCCCATGTATAGGACCCTGGATTCAAAACCAGGCACTACAAAAATAAAGGACTATGTGATGGTTCGGTAACAAAAACACTTGTCTTTCAAGGATAAGGAATATGATTCTCGAGAACCTACAGGAAAATGCAAACTGTCAGGTGTGGTGGTGGAGACAGGATTCCTCCGGGCTCACTGGCCAAGCCATGTTGTGGAATAATTTTCTTGTACACTGTGAAGCATCACTCTGATTGGTCTAATAAAAAGATGGATGGCCAATAGTTAGGATTTCCAGGCACAGAGGACACTAGGAACAAAGGCATAGAAATGGAAAAAGCAGGATGGACAGTACACAGATAAGAGCCTCAGGGAAGCACATAAATAAAAATGAGTTAAGTTGTAAAAACAAGCCTGGTGGCTGCTTCCAAAATTGCCACAGAAGCGTGTATTAATTATAAAAGCTTGGCTGATAGCTCAGACTTGTTACTAGCTCTTACAACTTAACCCATTTCTATTAATGTATGTATAGCTACATGCCTCATGGCTTTACCTGTCCTCTAGCATGTCTTGCTTCCTGGGCAGCTGGATGGTATCTCTTACTCTAACCTTATTCCCATCATTCTGTTTGGCTTTTCCAGCCACCAGCCTGTCAGCTTTTTATTAACAAATGAGAGTAATACATATTCATAGTGTAAAAAAGGACTGTTCAACAGCATTAAGCTACCAGCCAAACTTTCATCATTAATAATACGTCTCCATGTTGTGATTTTGGAGCTGCCTGGTGGGACAGAGAAGGACTCTCTACAAAGGCAGACTAGCCTAACTGGTAAGCTTCAGGACATTCCTGAGGGCGGCACAGAAAGTTGTCTTATGGTCTCCGTTCCATACACATATACACCACCACACACAAATAGGGCTGAGGATAAAGTTCAGTTGGTTGAGTGCTTGCCTAACATACACAAAGCTCTGGGTTCAATTCCCAGCACCAGATGAACCAGATGTACTAACACATGCCTGTAATCCTAGCCCTTAGGAGGTGGATTATCAGAGGCTCAAGGTCATCTTCAGCTGCACAGTGAGCTAGAGGACAGGCTAGATACAGAGGCTGCCAAAACATAAACAAACGTCTTTGAAGTTTGAGAAGTTTTTCCCCTTCTGACTTGTTTTACATGTGACAGAGCTGAAAAGCCAAGTTAAATTCAACGTGATTTTACACCTAACCAGAAGAGAGATCCTAGGAACTCAGTGAAGGTGAGCATGACCCTAAATGTGTTCAGAAAAGTACTGAATACTGCTGTGGGATGGTCTCTATGTCGTGTGTTGCTGATTGGTCAATAAATAAATCACTGATTGGCCAGTGGCCAGGCAGGCAGTATAGGCGGGACAAGGAGGAGAATAAAGCTGGGAAGTGGAAGGCTGAGAGAGAGAGACACTGCCAGCAGCCACGATGACAAGCAGCATGTAAAGATGCCGGTAAGCCACGAGCCACATGGCAAGGTATAGATTAATGGAAATGGATTAATTTAAGCTATAAGAACAGTTAGCAAGAAGCCTGCCACGGCCATACAGTTTGTAACCAATATAAGTCTCTGTGTTTACTTGGTCGGGTCTGAGTGGCTGTGGGACTGGCAGGTGACAGAGATTTGTCCTGACTGTGGGCCAGGCAGGAAAACTCTAGCTACAGAATACACTTGGTATTAGCACACAGAAAGAACAACACATGAGCGTTCTCTATAGTTCATGTTTATTAGATGTTCCCCTCAGACCCACCTTAACTAGAAATGCAAGTTAATTTTTTCAGTACCTGTTATTAAAAAACAAAAACCACTTAAAAATCCCAGTTTAACACGTTTTTATTTAACCTTTTCCCATTTATTATAAAACAGTCATTTCCACACTAGCAGCTCTCTCCCCCTAGAGTGGGGGGAGGGGTGGAGGAGGTTGGGCACCTCCAGAGAAAATGGGTCGGGGAGAAGTGCCCAGGGTTACCTCCTCAGGTTCTTCTGGGCCTGTTTCAACAATGTATCAAAATCAAGAGAATCAAATTTGCTCTTCACAGGGGCAGGATCAAAGTCTTCCCGATTGGAGTCTACAGAGCAGAGAGGAACCAACATTATAGTGTCTGACCCCACTTCTCAATCACAGGGTTTTCAAATGGCCCAACCCGGTAGCAGATGGAGCAGAACTGGCATGCTTGTGAAGAGGTACAGGAGAGCCCACTCCCTCTCACCCCACCCTGTAGGGCCTTTGGATGTGAGAATGCAAGTCAACTAGCTTTACTCTCAAATGTTCGAGAAACCCTTCTGGGACAGGGATGATATATGTCAAGCCCTCAAGCCCCCCTCCAACACTCACCAAGATCAGAGTAACTCCTTTTGCAGAACTGCCTGCGGCCCCCAAAGCAAAGATCAAAGGGCTGTTCATCTGCCTGCCGCAATTTGTGGCCGCTCTCGATAGCTGCAAACGCCTCTTCAGCGTAACGGTAAGTGACGAAACCATAGTTGTCCCTAGTGGGGAGGGTAAGCCACTTATGCACAGGTTACGGAGAAGACTCAGCACCCCAGAGTCTTCTTCTCTGTGCTGCTTCTCATTTCCCCAATCGTCAACCCTCTGATGATAAAAACGAAGGTGACCCCATACAGCTCAGCACAACAGCACACAGGGAAGAGGGAAACATCAAGGTATATGAATATAAAGTAGAAACATCCTAACTTCAAGACCCAAGCTTACCCCTGAACACGAAAATGAATGGTGCACTCCTCGATCTCTCCAAAAACAGAGAACCTCTGTTTCAGCTCTGACCGAGTCATGCGGCTAGGTATTTTCCCAATGAAGACTACCCTTCTCTCTTCCTACGTCGGACAAAGGAAAAAGACACCGTGAGCCAGAGCTGCAGCTGTTGATGACTCTGAGCTCATGGCATAGGACAAACCGCTCCTCCCAGGACTGGCTTCTCTACTCACTATAGCACGCTCCTTCTGCAGCACCCTCTGCCTTTGGTAATGGTCATTTGAACGGTAAGAGCTGTACCTGACAAGAGAGGTCCCATCAGCCCCCAGACACAATTCAAGACTCTCAGACACATGCATCCTAGATGCACTACCCTCAAACACATGCTCATGCTCACCGCCGTCTTCGATCACTTCTTCTGTGAGGGGAGAGAGAAGGAGAACGGCTTCTGGAACTGGAGGATGAGGATGAGGAAGAGGAGGAAGATGATGAAGAGGATGAACACCTTCTGGAACGCCCAGAGGAACTGCAGCTGGACCTGGAATAAAGGGCATAGGAATGATGAGAATGGGGTCGATAAGTTTCACTACCTCAGTCAGGCTCAGACTTGCCTCCCTGGCAAGAAGTTCAGGACCCAAGATAAAGGAGAACAGAAGCGTTTCAAGTTTTCTTCGCAGATAACAGATGGGAAACCCTTCATAAAATTTTACATACATTAAGTATTTTTACAGTTTTACATGACATTTTTATTACCCTCTTCCTTGAGAAGGGGTTTCACTAGGTAGCCCAAGCTGGCCGTGAACTTGTAATTCTGTTCTCTCTGCCTTGCCAGCACAGGAATTGTGCTCCGGTGCTCAGCATGCATACTTATTTGTGGTACTGAGGATATACCTAGAGCCTTCCACACAGTTAACACAGCTCTATTACTACTGAGCTTCATTTACCATATGCTTCCCACTGAAAATGGTAAAACACTTAAATCAGAAATAGAAAGGAAATACGGGGAGACTCAGGAGACAGAGGGCTAGCTAACCCTGGTTTCGACAGCTACTCTATTTGCAGTGCTGGAGTAAGGTTCCAGAGTCTGAGTTCTAACTGTTCCCCTAGCATCTCTCAGAGCAATACTGTAACCAAGGCGAGAGTGGAGGTTCCCATGTCAGACTACTGTTCACAGCCATTTCTGGAGACAGGGATCAGTGCTCCAGCAGTGTCTCATATATCCCAAGAATAATTTAACTTGTGATCCTTCTGTCTCCATTTCCTCAGTGCTAGGATTACAGGCATGTAACACATGTGCAGTTTATATGGTGCTGAGAATCAAATCCAGGGCTTCATGCATACTAGGCAGTCACTCTACTGAGCTACAACTGCACAAGAATTTTCTTTTGACAGTAATTTATCGTGTGTGTGTGTGTGTGTGTGTGTGTGTGTGTGTGTGTGTGTGTGTGCGCGCGCATTGTGCCACAACATGCATGCAGAGGTCAGAGGACAACTTTCAAGAACTGCTTCTCACTCCACCATGTGATCCTAGGATCACACTCAGGTCACCAAGCATGCATCTTTACCTACTGAGCCATCTCACCAGCACTTAAGGGTAACCCACTATCCTGCACTGACACCAAGAAAATACCAGGTATGAGCACCGGTAATAATAGTAATCACAGTCAAGATCAAACTCTAACAGTCTACTCAATGTATATCTTCAAGGAAGCAGAAAATTTCAGGAATATCCCAGACTCCACCACAGGATAGTCCCACAGCTTGCCTCCAACAATCCACAAAAAGGAAGACAAAAGCCAAAGACAACCTTCAGCCTTAGTGACTGAAAGCACACGAGTTAATCCATAGCCTTTTCAAGGTAAACTACGAAAGAGTTCATGAGCTTCCCAAATGGAAAGACTCTAACAGGCCAACAAAGCTCACCTTCGCCACCTCTTGTGGGGGGGGGAGAGGGACCTGGACCGGGATCGGGATGAGGAAGACACCGATGAAGAGGATGCTTCGCTGGTCCGGTTGGACCCAGAGCTGACAGACCGGCTGCTGCGGCCACGGCGGCCCTGCCAGCCCCGACCTGGGGGGCTGACTGATCTGCAGGCTTTTCGGTAACAGCGCATTGACTGCTGCTTGCCTGGGGGCTCAGAGGGAGTCCTAGTGTTCATGTCATTCCGGCAGGGTGAGGCCTCAGGAGACAGCAAGGTGGATGGGGCAAGACAGGGCGCTGAAGGCCCTGCCTGCTCATTTCTAGTCCTGTGATCAAGTGGTTCCTGGGAAGTTGTGCATGGAAGTAGGGGAGCAGCTGGGCCCAATGACAAGACAGGTTTGATGGTGATATCCTGATGGCGCTTGACATTCCATCGGGAGCCCACCTCTGGAATGACTAGGGCAGGCATCTTTTTGGGGGGTGTCCTGCTTCGGACACAATAGTCATGGTCCCCAGAGCCCACATGGACAGGACTAGGACCATGGACCCCTTCTTGGAGGCAGGCTGCAGCTGGATGTTTGGCCTCTGTAACTCCTTCAGGCTTCAGGGTTCCCTCCTGGGCGGTAGATTTAGGAGATTTGGCTCTGGCCAACAGTGAGACAGCAGCCAGGGGCTTCCATAACTGGTGGGGAGGGGTAGCTGGAGGGGTGAGCCCTGTGGGGGGAGGGAGGATGGAGATAGCAGGGTGAGATCCAGTTCTATACTCCAGATTCTGTGTATCTAGGAGGTTCAAGACCCCACTTCTCAAGAGTACGCTAAGCACTGACAATAGCCCAACTTCTCTAACTGCTCTAACAACAAAAGATTAGCCACTTAACTACCTAAACCTACCTGGTGACCAGGTTCTATCTAATTTACCCCATCATTTTCATGCTTAAATCCACCCTCCACCTAGCATTACCTAATGTCTAGGCTGCATCTTGCCTAGATTCACGCCATAAACTTACCCACGCCATAAACTTACCAACTTCCCTTCCAGCTCCATACCTGTTATCTAGACTCTTGCTAGACAAACCATCCAAAAACCAGGCTGAGAATGCCTTTTCAATTGTTTCTTCAAAACATATACAGGATGAAGTCCCAGCAGCTTAATACAGCACTTAAGTTCCATGATCGGCCCTCGTGTTTAATCACTGAGCCTTAACTCTTGCTTTGTTCTGTCAACTACCCCAGTGAGCCTCTACTCTCCAGTCAAACCAAACCACTTCCAGGGCTACAAAACCCAACAAGCTAGTTCCTTCTGTAGTTAGTTCAGTCAGGCTGCTGTTTCCCTAAAAGCTACCATCTGACTGACAGCAGTGACTGTTCTCAGGCCTCAGCTCAGTGTTAACAGTCTACACACCCCTCCCCCACTGCCCCTCACAGCCTACGGAATATATCACCTCTGATAATCAACAGGCTCATTTGTTTATACATCTGCCCCCTTGACCATGAACACAGCAATGGAGACCAGATGTCTGTACCTCGACGTCCACACACACTGCTGTACAGCAGGCACTGCACAGGTGCCGCACAGACTAAACCAGAGTTCAACCTGAACCCACCTGCCACGTTGGCCAGTTCTGGGGCTTGTAACCGGTCTAGGGGTCTCTTCTCCGGGGGAGTGTCAATGCTGCTGGCGGGGGGGAAAAGGGAAAGCCTGGTTCATTGCCTCAGTATCTTATATATCTGTTTTCCTCACAAAGCAACGAAAAGGTGTATGTAGAGAAAAACAGGATGCCCAAACTGCCCCATAGTTGTCTTCTAGCA
Source organism: Peromyscus californicus insignis (assembly GCF_007827085.1). NCBI lineage: Eukaryota > Metazoa > Chordata > Mammalia > Rodentia > Cricetidae > Peromyscus > Peromyscus californicus. Next base: position 16,169,143 of record NW_026294562.1, read on the forward strand.
CAGAAGGGCCATAGTGACCAAGCGGTAGATTGGGCCTATTCAATTCTGCCAAATTCCAGGAAGCAGGCTGGCTAGGACCTTCAATGAGATGACCCTGAGTCCCCCCACCTCCTTCAATCCGGAACCTTGCCTACCAAGCTCAACTCTAACTGAAATCAGTGTGGATAAAGAATACACTTAGCAGATCAGGAATGTGAAAAATGAGGCCTCATTGTCAGAATGCTGTGAAGTAGAGGTTCAGGTGCCTGTGTCCTTCAAGGAGTTAGGGGAGCCCCAGCTATTTGCCCCTCTACTTTAAGTGACCCCATCACCAGCACTGAACAAGCTTGAAGTCTGACAACAGAAGGGAAGAAATCCAGAAGACATCATTTGCCAAATTGTAAGAGGCATTGGTATTCCTGATAGTACATACCCTCCCCCACCTCATCACCCAAGACAGTGTCTGGCGGTAACAGAGCGGGGACAGAAATAGGGGAAGACACTAGAGTCGATGGAACATCCCTGCCACAAAGGTGTCCAGCTGGAAGTCCTGGAGTGCTGGCCGGCTGCTGACCAACAGCTGTAGGGTAACTCGCTCACATCTCCATACTTACCCTGAGTTTCCTACAGCCAAGCTGTCAGCAGGAGCCGGGAGAGGACACTCCTTTTTGGCTGTAAAGAAATCATATTAGTTAAAAGCCCAACCAGATGTTCCAAACTGAGGTGGCATAGAAGTGCATTCTGACACCCCGAGGAGGAAGCCAGCTTTGCCTACACAAAGCTCAGATCCAGTTCCTCCAGTGCTATGTAGATAATGACATTTAGTTATTTCTCTTCTGCTCAGAAATACCCACTCCCCACTGATTCTGAGTCAGAGTCCAAATTGATGGGCCTAGAAGTCAAGGATCTGCCTAACTAATGTCCTAGCCATAAATTGAAATGGGGTCTCACTGTGTAGCCCAACAGGCCTGGAACTTTCATATAAACTAGGCTGGCCTTGAGCTCAGAGATCTACTTCCCAGTACTGGGATCAAAGACACATACCACACTCGATAGTACACTTGTCTAGCAAACGAATCTAGGACCATGCACACAGGCTAAGCATGGGTCCTCCCATGAAACCACATCTCTAACAACACACAGCCGACCTGTCTCACTCTTCTGTTTTACATGCTACAGATATCTGTTGCCAACTCAAGTTATCTGTGCAGAGTCTTTTCCCAATTATACCATAAGCTCCTCGAGAAGTGACCTCCACAGCACCCAGCACCATGCCTTGTCTTGAGAAAGTCAAGCTCTTCATTGCCTTCCAAAATATCTTCTAGGAAACCTCCTATACTCTTTCCTGCCTTACACACCGCATATGTTATACGAAATCCCACCTCTCAAAGTTCAACTGAAGAGTTGCTTCCCTCTAGAAAAAATCCCCATCCAATCCCAACCTCCCTTCAACTGTCTCCTCATCTACTCTTCAATTACTTACGCTATACCACCATATCCCTGGCTTAGATTACTCTCCCAGGGGAAATGTTGCCTCTCTATGCCAATTAAGAGGCTCTTCTGGTTGTTGAGATTACCCCCTACCCTCTACCCCAGTTCAAGCTACTACAAGGCTAAACCCAAAGGAACTGTAAACAAAAACAAAAGTTGGAACAAAACTATCTAGGTTCCCTCACCTTCTGATTTCTCAAACTGCTCCAACAGACTGGACAGGTCCGATGCTTCGATTCCTGTGAAGGAATACAAGAGATGAAAATCTAGCCCTACTCAACTGAGTTCACAGGTCCTAGGATGCCTCCACTTCTCCCTTTACATGCCTCCCTGTCCACCAAAGTTAGTGAAGCAAGGGAGTAGCACATAGCAAGGATTCAAATACAACCAGAGCCCCCAAAACATCCAACAAAGGGCAGCCTCGTGGACGTTATTCCTTCTGGCCTGTGGGCAACACTTCCAGCCAACCCCTGTACCCTTCTCGTACTGACTACAGTGCAGCACTCACCAATCTCACTGATGAATGCCTGGACCACATCCTCAGAGCCCTGAGAACGTGGGGTGGGCAGGAAGGACAGCTTCCTTAGACGGGCTGGATGGACAGCAGGCATCTTCGGGACAGTGCTCTGCCTTGGTATGGGAACAGCCTTGCTAGCTGGAGGGGGGGGCTTCTCCTTTGTTGTGTTCTCCTGAGCCTCAGGCTTTAGCCTCTCTGATGCAGACTCCCCAAGAGCTTCACACTCAGCAGACAGACATGGTGGAGCCTTGACCTGGGGACTTTGTACCAGGGTGGACTCTTTGTGTTTTGGTTGGGGAGACACAGGCACTGGCTGAACCTCTAGCTTTGTAGGCTCTATCGATGGAGCTATGGGGCTGGCTGGCCCAGAACTTAGGGAAGGAGTCACTGGCACAGGAAGCTTATCTTCAGGAGGACCAGGTGGATTACTACTGGATTCCACATTGGATGGGGGAACAGCTCTTCCAGCTGAGGCTGAAGACAAAGGAGGTGGAGAAACAGTAGACCAGAATGGAGGCTGCTGCAGCCCTGGGCCCCACCCCACAGGCCCATAGGCACAGCTGGAGCTGTAAGGTGAAACTGGTGCAGGAGGGGGTACCCAAGGCACATTGCAAGTTGGGGGTACAGCATAGGTACCAGGAGTACCAGACACCATGGGCACCGTTGGTTGTGGGGGCAGACAAGGATAGCCGGAAGAGGACACAGAAGGATAACAAGGCCAGGGTGGCACAGGGGCATAGTGGGTATAGGGGTCAGGTGGTATTTGTCTCATTGACACTGGAAGTCCAGGTGGTTGCAAGGGAGGTGGGGGCACACTGGGGACTCCGTGGCCACCTGAAGGAAGAGGAAGCAGAGGAGGTATGCCTGGAGGGAAAGGCAAAGGAGGGGGCATTGCGGAAGGGATGGGCCCAGCAGGAGACACAGACTGCAAGGTAGGAGGGGGCGGTCTAACTGCAAGTGGCATCTCATGAGATGGCACCTGTTCAGGGTGAGCTGAAACCACAGGTTTGCTGGCAGATGGCTCGGGACTAGGGGAAGCAGGGCTGGTACCCACAGACACAAAACAAGTCTCTGCTAGAGCTACAGGGCTTCTCTGTGGAGCGGTCTTCTTGGCTGGGGCTGGTGGAACAAGACAAGGGATATCTGCCAGTTCTGTGGGGGTCTCTGGAAGACTAGGCCACTTGCCAGCTGGGGGCTGAGAACTCCTGCCTTCTGCTTCTGTTTGCCGTTGCTGCCTTCGTTGCCGGTACTCAGACAGGCTGAGAGGCCGAGGTCTGGCTTCTGGGGTTGTAGCACTGGTGCTACCTTCCACCTTCAGAGGACCTGGAACCTCCTTGACTTCAGGGGTGATGACCGTGGGCTGGTTTGAGGACTCCAGGGAAAGACGGTTTCCCTGAGCTGCTGCTATTGCAGCACGTCTAGGGTCAGTTGGTCTGGACTTAACTACCACAGGATCTACTGGAGTCTGGTCATTTGGAATAGGGTCAACTACCACTGTGTCAGCTGGGATAGCATCAGCTGGAGACAAGTTACCTGAAGTGGGAATAGCCACTGCAGGTTCAACTCTTGCCCTGTCAGCCAGGACTGGGCCAGTCAGCATTGGGCCTACTGGGAGAGGACCAACCAGCGCTGTACTAGCTGAAGCCTGGTCAACAGGTATAGAATCAGCTACAGCCTGGCCAAATGCAGTGGCATCAGCTTCAACAGAGTCAACTGGCATGGGGTCAGCTTGAGCAGAGTCATTTAGTGAGAGAATGGGGTTGGCTCGACTAGTGTCAACCAGCTTAGGGCAGAGGTCCAGAGCATCTTCTTCAGCAGAACTATCCCGTCCTGTACTTCTTTGTAAGTCCTCAGACCCAGTCTTCTCCAAGGCAGCTGCCCATGCCCGAGCCCACGCCCGTGGCTTCCCCCTGCTCTGAGGAGCCTCAGCCTCTCTCTGAAGTTCTTCCTGCGGCTGTTTCTGTAAGTTGCCTGCCTGAGAGTTCACCTCTGTAGTCATGGTAGACTGTCCACGAGAAGATGATCTCAGCCTCCTGGTATAGCCTTCCAAACAGGCTGCTGGCTGTTCCTTGCTCTTCTTCTTCCTGCCCTTTCTGGGAACTCTCTGAAAACCCTGAATTGCATTAGTGGGTGGGTTCTGAGGCTCCTTGGGTGACAATGACTCCATGATTTCCTTGGGCTCCAATAAGCAGGCAGAGTTCAATGATAATTCTTCTTGATCAGGGCAAGGGTCAACCTTAGGCACAGCAGCTTCCGTCCCGGCCTCCATGGTGGGCATAAGTAGCTGCAAGGCAGGACTGGTCCCTACAGACTCATCCAAGAGTACAGACTGGGATCCGGAAGGAATCTGCCGCACCACGACCGGGATCTCCAGGTCATCACCAGCTGCGGCGGCCTGGCCCACTATCTCCAGCACTACACAACCCTCTGGCAGTGTCAAATCATCCGCCTGTTCCTGAAGCTCACCCTCAAGTGACGCCAAGTGGGTGAGGCTGGGCAAGCAGTATGGATGCATGGCGCGTACCAGCTCACTCAATGAGGAGATGCTCTCATCGCCAGGTGCTGACACTGCCATCTTTGCTGCTGTTGGCTTGTCTTCGTCCTCTGGGCATGCCAGATGCATGGGGAAGTCCACGCTGTTCACAGAGTTGTCCAGTTCTCCAGCAAGCATCTGACCACTGAAGCTGGCGACCTCCTCCTCCTCTTCTCCATCACTGCGCTGCTGGGGGGGAGGGGACTGACCCCATCGAGGTCTTGGTCTTGAGGGTCTCCAACTAGGCAGCCTTGGGGAAGAAGTTTCCAAGAAAGGAGGTGGAGAGAAGTCCCAAGGAGAATCTGCAAGGGACATCTCAACCTACAGGAGAAAGAGCAGATTCAAAGGCATTCCTCAAGAAGTGCTTTCCAGACAGTCCCTATGTCCTCCCCAAACTGTGAGTTCATGAGGGTCCCCAGGTAAGGCTTACTCCACTCACCCTACTACCGCCTGTGCTAGGCCCCAAAGGATCAATTGGGGTGATGAGGTCACGTTCTGGGGGCGTCCGAGAGAAACTGAGTAGCTTGTGGAGCTAAGAAGAAAAGAGACCCCTGAATCACTTTGTGCAGATTTATATGAACAGGCTCACAGATGTGGCTGTGACCTCTGTACTGGCCACATCCCACCCACCCCCATACTCACAGAGGAGCTCTCCCGAGGAGACACAAGCAGCTCTGAATCAGGAATGCTGTCAAATGGGGACAGGTTTTCAGAATCTGCGTTGTCCAGGATCTCTGTCAGAGCTGTGAGCAGCGACATTTCGTTCTGGTCCTCCAGAGATAACCTGTTCTGCTCCAGAGAGACAAGAGGTTCCCCCAAGATCTCTAATAACCTACCAAGCCATACAAAGAACTGGATGCCAAGAGAATTAATCTCCCAGCAAGAAGGATCTGAGTCCCAGGAAGGATGGGTTCCCATCTTTTACTACCTACCCACTCTCTAGTGCTAAAGGAGACCTGTTAGACTGAGCCTTAGGCTTGGGTTTCACACTCTTACACATTCAAGTAAGATGTGAGATGCTCAGGAAACCATCCAGGGCTAGACTGGTATTAGGATCAAAAGCAGACTAGAACCTCCTGGACACATAGGTCAAAGACCCTGAAAGGAGATAAGCTTTAGAGTATAGTCCAAGCTGAAGGCACCCCTTCATGGGCCAGTCAGACATTCTGTAGTCTAACTCTACCTACATACAAAAACATCTTTCAAGGACTCAGGTTGGGCATCCAAGAGGTTATGATCTGGGAGAACAAAGCCATGTCTAAAACAACTCCAAAGATTTCAGACAGACCATCCCATGCAAAGATCCTGTCTCAAGAACTCCAAGCCTTGCCCTAGCTTACCTCTCCAAGACTCCCAAAATCCTCAATGAGGGAGATGAGGGAGGCATCCATGTAGTTCTGCATGGTCTCCAGTAGTGTCTCATCCTGCAGTATCAGCTCCTCCATTTCCAGGTCTTTATCCCTCAGAGAGGAGCCCAGTCGAGAAAGATTGACAAAGCTGGAGTCATCCCCCTCCTCATGGACCTGAGGAAAAAGAGGGGAGGCTAAGTCAGAAAGACCTTTGGAGGGCAGCTGTTAATAACTCCATTGCAAGGCAACCAGAAATACAAGAGAAACGCTTTCTAAAAAGTCACCTGCTGTAGTGGGAAAGGTACCAGATGGAGAGGAATACCAAAGAAAAAGGTCAGTCAGGGAAGTTAAGCTTCTAACTCACGACCCACCCCAGGTCCCTCTTAGGCCTCTGCTCTGTACTGAGCGCCAATCCTCCACTCTTCCAAGAGGACTTCTTGGGCCTCCCGAGCCCACGCTGATCTCCTCTCACACCAGCTCAACGTTTTCCTCAACCTTTCACTCCCTGACAACCGCATCCTGCCTATCCTGTCAGATCCCTAACATAACCCTGGGTCACAAAGATGGCTCAGCTTCTCACTCCAGTCCTGTACTCACTAGGTACAGAGAACTGATTCCTCCAGCTACAATCTCTCACACACCCAGTGGAACACAAAGGCCCCCAAACCTGCCACACCAAAGGCTTAAGCCTTCAATCCCAATAAACAAGCAAATGTGGTAGAACAATAGTGGTACTACACTGGACGGTGGTGGCGCACGCCTTTAGTCCCTGCACTCAGAGGCAGAGGCAGGTGGATCTCTGTGAGTTCGAGGCCAGCCTGGTCTACAAAGTGAGTTCCAGGACAGCTAGATCTGCTGTCTCAAAAACAAAAAACAAATGATGGTATAAGCCTTTAATCCCAGCACTTGAGAGGCAGAAGCAAACAGATCTCTTGAGTTCAAAGCCTGCCTGGTCAACATGGCAAGTACCAGGCCAATCAGGACTACATAATGAGACATAGTGTTTTTGAGACAAGCACAAAACAAACAAGAAATGCAAAACGCAATCACTTTCTTTCTTTTTTTTTGGTTTTTTTTTTGAGACAGGGTTTCTCTGTATAACAAATTACTTGTTTTAAAAGATTTATTTATTATGTATATAGTGTTCTGCCTGCATGTATGTCTGTACAACGGAAGAGAGTGCCATATCTCATAGATGGTTGTGAGCCACCACGTGGTTGCTGGGACTTGAACTTGGGACCTCCAGAAGAGCAGCTACTCAGTGCTCTTAACTTTTGAGCCATCTCTCCAACCTCAACAAATAACTTTTTAAAAGAGGAAAATAATAGACTCCAATTCTTTTGGTGCAAATAATACTTAGGATTGTATTCATATATTTGTTTATATTCTTCTGTGCATCAGAATTTATATGTGCCTATACCCCCCAATTTACCCATTATGCCTTACAATATCTTATATACAATATCCACACTCCCTGTTCTTTGTGCTGGAGACTAAACCCACTCTAAGACTCTACACCTGAGTTACACTGTTAGACCCAACGATGAGCAACAGAATATCAACGGTAGTTCTAAGGGAAGGGAAGAGTCTCTTCACCACTCCTACCAAATGGGAGCTAAAGAGAAAGCCTGATTCTGCAGATGGAGAGGACCGCCTCGAATGCTTCTGTGAACTAGCAGTGTCTTCAGCTGTGTCATGAGGCAGGACCCGCCCAGACCTGTCAAGTGTCATGGGCAGGGCATGGGCAAGACCCAAAATGGAACTGGTGAAGCCAGAGCCCCAGCTATGCACATCTGCTCTTGGAAGTATGGTGTAAAGGCCTGAGAACAGAATCAGCAAACCAGACACCCTTCTGCAGCAAAGGGAGATGTAGCACTTGTACTCTCCCAAAAGAAAAAAGCAACAGGCCTGAATATCCCTCCACACCCGAACCCTCTACAGAGGTGGAGTTGCAGGGCCAGGGAGGAAAGGCTGGTTTAGACACTTTAGGAGTCTGGGCCCAGAGCTGACGTGAAAAGGCAGCAGGTTCAGGGACTAACCACTCCCACCCAGGCCTTCACAATCCTGTAATTACAACCAGAAGCTGAATAGTGCCTGGCTCAGCAAACAGTCACAGGTGAGCAAGTAGCCTGCATCTCCAGCTGGCCTGCCTCCTCCCTTCTACAGCCCAGGTCACTAGGCCAGACCGGTCCAGCCTATAAACCATCATCTCTACCTCCTCTGGGCAGGTGCTGGAGGCTAAGACAGAGACATCTGTCTCCCTTCACATCACTTCACCTATACTCTTCACAATCCCCAGTTAAGATAGTTCCCAGGGGGTCCAGATCATCCAAAGCTAAGTCCAAGCCAAAAGTGAGCTCACCACTAAACTCCAGCAGCCTCTTAATTGGCTTTCTCACATCAAGTCTGCTCATTCGGAATTCAAAGCCAACTTTAATTTCAGTTTTTTGAGACAAAATCTCATGTAGCCCAGGCTGGTCTTGCACTTGCTATGTAACCAAGGTGACCCTTAAACTCCTCCCTCCTTTGCCCCCAGACAGGGTTTGTTTGTTTAACAGTTCTGGCTATTCTGGAACTCACTTTGTAGACCAGGTTGGCCTTGAACTTAGAGATCCACCTGTCTTTGTCTCCTGAGTGCTGGGGCCCAGCTATACCATTAAACTCTAGGTTATCCTACCTCTAAGCCCAGCCCAGAAACTTTTTCTAAACACTTTAAAACATGTAACTAGTTGAGCTCCAGAAGCAAAAACAGGCCATTCCTAGGACCATCAGGTCATTTCCTAGGACCATCATAAATCCTTTCAAAAGGCATTGAGGAGTGGGGGGAGGGGAGTGGTGCCGCCTTTTTATTCTCAGCATGCAGGCTGATATCTTAGTTTGAGGCCAGCCTGGCCTACCGAGCAAGTTCCAAGACAGCCAGGACTACAGAGAAACCCTGTCTCGAAAAACAAAACAAAAACCTAGCAAAATCCCTTCAATGGTATCTTTCTGCTCTTAGCAATGGATTTAAACTCCTTATAATGGCTTATGCCCTGGTCTTCCAGCCAGCCTCTTCGGCAGCATGTCCTCTCCAAGTCCACCCGAGTTCCTCTCATGTCTGCTTTTCACACTGATAAAAGTCTCTTCCATTCACAGACTCTCAAGTTAGACTACTGATGACCACGTAATCCTCAACAGGCCGCACTTGTCTTCCATCTCACCACCACCATTCATTATCTGTCTATCCTGAGCTAAACCCAAGAATGCACGGATCACATTTGTGTGCTTTAGCAATCCATCTGTATTTAAACATATGGCACCTTGATAACTACTGGGCTGACTGACCATCTAACATAGTAGAACAGGGTCTTGGATCCGTACCATTTCTCCCAGATGGTGATGTTGTGAACAGCACTGGCCACAAAAGATGTAACCGCTTATAAGTCGGAGGAAAAGGGTAGTTGATCCCAAAGTCATTATCCCCTAGACTGTTCGGTTGGACCATTCGGTTGGACCTTGTATTACTGGGAAGCCTGTAACCCAACTTTACTTGGGGGCGGGGAAGGGGGGGTTGCTGTCAAGGACTCCGCTTAAATTGCTTCAAGAACACAACTAATTCCTGCTCACTCACTGCCAACCTGGTTGAGCATTTTTGGAATCCCAGCAATGAACAGTAGGCTAAAAACACTTTTAAGTAAGGAGAACTGAAGGACGGACGGACGGGGACACACACACACACACACACACACACACACACACACACACACACAAAATTTTGGCACAAAGAATTCTCCCTTTAAATTAATATTAACTAACGTTGAATAGTTTTCAAACCACCTCCAACTTTTCCTGTCTCATCAAAAATTTCAGAAAGCCTCACACAGCCACACTCACAAACAGTTGCGTCTGTGAGTTCACCAGCGAATGCCTTAACTATCTCCTCCCAAAAAGATGCTAGGGGAAAAATTAAACTAGTCCCAGGTAAATTGACACTCCCATGACCCTTGAATCCCATATGAAGGGCTTCGGGCAACCGAAAAGGCCAGTGTCTTGTGACTCACAACCCACTCTAAGCAGGTCAGACAGAAGCGTCCACGAACTCATTCCTCCACAGTCCTCTAACCCTCGCCTCACACCCTGACATTTCTAGAAAGCTGCCTTTGGGAACATCTGGAAAGTCCACCATCCACCGACGGAAAGCGTTGCAGACGCATGCAAGAGGGAATAAACTCTTCTACGCTCGGAGAAAAGTTGCCTCCCGCAGCCCCTACCTCCAGGCCAGAGGTCCCCAGCACAGACCAGAGATGGCGGGAGCGGCCGAGACACACCCAGTTCCCGGCAGTGCGGCTCCAGCGCGGATACTAGATGCCCGACAGCCTGGGACAGGAGCCACGTGGACATCCCTTCCCCGCCCCCACGTGGACCCGCGCCCCGCGCTCCCCCCGCCCCGCCGGCAAGCCCTACCCACGTGGGCGCCCGCGCCGCCTAGGGGGAGGGGGAGGCAGACAAGTTCTCCCGGGAAAATCGTCCCCCCACACCCCACGTGCTCCGAAAAAGGAACTACGGCGCCAAGCTGCTGGAGCTCTCTTCGGCATCCTTAGAAAGCAGCCCTAGCCTTCAACGCCAATCCCCAGCCCCCGCCGCCCCAGCGAGGGCCACGTTTCCGACGCCCGACTCTGGCCCTCAGGCGTTCCCAGGAATCGCCGCAGGGTTCCTCCCGCTGCTGGTGTACCCCCAGAAAACGACCCAGGTCCTCTCCACCCTAGCCAGCTCCCGCAGCATCAGCACGCCAGTGCTTCCTCCCTTTCCTGTGGCGTCCACGTGTCACCGCCCGGCACACGCCGCTTTGCTGCCAGCCGCGGGCCGCCCGCCACCCTCTCACCTGCTCCGCAGCGCTCACGGCGCCCACGGTCCCATGCGGCGCTTGGCTCCAACTCGCCCAACCGCCGCCGCGAACTCCACCGCCAGGGTCAGGACCTGGGCCCCCAGTCGGAGGCGGCGCGACTCGGTCTCTCCGTCCCCGGCGCGCCGCCATCTTGGCCCCTGAACACCCAGCACTGCTCTGATCGCCGGCGCCGCCTCGCCCAGCCGATTGTGGGAAAGGAACTACATCTCCCGAAGGACACTGCAAGACTTCGAATCCCAGAAGGCCATGCGGCGAGCCACTCTTGCACCCGGGAAGAGGACGAGGACCCTGACCTTCCTCGAGGGTTCCTGGGAATAGTAGTCTCTAAAGGAAGACTAGCTAGTAGGAGCCCTAGGAGTATTGTAGGGCTCAGTTTTGTGGCACTATCGGAGACCAAGTTGTTGAGTACGCAGTAGTAAGGAAGAGAGTTAGTATTTGCCTATCACTTTATTTTTGTTAATTTGTCCAAATGTTAGACCGCTTTCTTTGTTTGACGTTCTACCTGCTACACTTTCCTTTCACCTTAGTTCACGTCGGCCGCTGTTTTGAAACAGCACCCCCAAGTGGACATTCGAAGTCTAGACACTAACACTCACCCAATCTCATACTGCGGCACTAGAGCAAATTTTTCTCTTACAATACCGCATTTTCCTCTCTTTCTTTACAGTTACTCAGAAAACTACGTTGGTTTCTCTTTATCAAGCTTCTTTGTTACTGCTCCAGAAATCCTTGCCATCCTCCAAAGACAAGTATTCTTCTGGCTTTTGTGTCTCTGCATGGAACGTTATTATGCCTTCAAACCTTATTTAATATAAGAAAGCTTTTCTGATTATCCCAGCCAGCCACAATCCTTTTCTGTATTTTTACACTTCACCCCTATCAACATCTACCTCTAGCCTCCACATACATGAAAGCACACACATACAAATATCAAAAAGTATAACAAACTAGGTGTGGTGGCACATGACTATACCACCAGCTCTGGGGGGGGGGGGGGAAAGGCAAGAGGATCAACTATTGAAGCCTATCACATGGCTCAACCCATAAAGGCACCTGAGGACCTGAGTTTGATCCCTGGAACTTACATAGTGGAAGGAGAGGAAGAACTGACCTCCACAAGTTGTCTTCTTACCTACACACACACACACACACACACACACACACACACACATGCATGCACATTTGTAAACACAAAATTAACAAATAAATGTAAAAGAAAGAAAAAAATAAGAATTCAAGACCAGTCTCCACCATAGAGCAAGTCTGAGACCAACCAACCCATGTTAAACCCTGTCTCAAGAATAAGAAGAAAGTACAGCAACACATACTGGTCTTTTTATTTGGGGCATGGGGTTTTTTGAGGTCTTTTTATTTGGGGGATGGGGTTTTTTGAGATCTTTTTATTTGGGGATGGGGTTTTTTGAGATCTTTTTATTTGGGGGATGGGGTTTTTTGAGATCTTTTTATTTGGGGGATGGGGTTTTTTGAGATCTTTTTATTTGGGGGATGGGGTTTTTTGAGATCTTTTTATTTGGGGGATGGGTTTTTTGAGACAGTGTCTTACTCTATAGCTTAGGCTAGCTTTGAATTATTTTTCCAGGGTGGCCTTAACCTGCAACAATCCTGCCTTAGCCTCCTGAGTGTGGGATTACAGGAAATGAGCCACCATGCTGATTCCATATTCAATTAACAGTGGCAACGTTCTATATGTAATAGTTTCACAATTTGCTTTTTTCATGTAGCAATGTGTTAAGTCACCAGGCAAATGCTTCCTGAGCTATTAACGAAAACTAGTTCTATTACATGCATGTATAATTATTTAGATGTTTTCACTATTTCCAGTTTTTCACTATTACAAATTATCACAGACATCATTGCACATGTACTATGTAGCTGAAGCTAGCTTGGTACAATCCTGTCTTTGCCCCCACGTGCTGAGGTGGCATGTGTCACCATGCCTGGCTATTGGAGTGTGTGTGTGTGTGTGTGTGTGTGTGTGTGTGTGTGTGTGTGTGTGTGTGTGGGGGTTGGGAGGAGTAGATAGGTTGACATTGGGTTTCATGTAGCCCAGGTTGGCCTCCAACTTTATCAAATATGACCTTGAGTTCCTTTTTGTAATGAGTCTTTCTCTATCCCACCAGCTAGCTCCCAAATAATGACACAGAGACTTCTTTTTTTTGGAGCTGAGGATCGAACCCACGGCCTTCAAGCGCTCTACCACTGAGCTAAATCCCCAACCCCGAGACACTAATTATGAAAGCTCAGCCTATAGCTTAGGCTTGTTCCTAACTAGTTCTTTTAACTTAAATTAACCCACTTATATTAATCCAGGTTCTATGGCGTTACCTGTCGTCCATCTTATACCTCTCGTGCACCTAGATTCCTCCTGTGTTTCCTTTTTCTTCCCAGAAATCCCACCTATACCTCCTGCCTAGCTATGTGCTGTTCAGTTTTTTATTACACTAATCACAGCAAATACATCTTCACACAGAGTACAAATATCCCACAACACCTTTTCTCCCTAACTTCATATCCCAATTTCTAGGATTACAGGTGTTTGCCACTATGCCAAACTCTATTTCTGTTTTGTTGACTTGGTTTGATTTGGGTTGAAGAGATAATGTCTTACCATGTAGTTCTGGCTGTCCTGGGACCATGCTGGCCTTGAATTTATATCATTCTTACTAGATTCTCATGAACAGTTTTGTGGTGGTGGTGGTGGTGGTGGTTTTTTTTTTTTTTTTTTTTTTTTTTTTTTTTTGAGACAGGGTTTCTCTATGTAGTCCTGGAACTCACTCAGTAGACCAGGCTGGCCTTGAACTCAGAGAGATCTGCCTGCCTCTGCCTCCTGAGTGCTGGGATTAAAGGTGTGCACCACCACTGTTGGGCTCTCATGAACAGTTTTATTTAAACATGGAAAATTTGGGTTTGTTTGTTTGTTTGTTTGTTTTTGCTCTGTATTTCTGACTGGCCTAGAGCTTTGTAGCCCAGGCTAGCCTGGAATTCATGGACTATCTGCCTGCCTCTGGGATTAAAGGCATGCTTAAATATGTGCTAAAAACCTTTCTTAGATGCTGGGCAGTGGTAGTGCAGGCCTTTAATCCCAGCACTTGAGAGGCAGAGGCAGGCAGATCTCTGTGAGTTTCAGGCCAGTCTGGTCTACAGAGTGAGATCCAGGACAGGCACCAAAGCTACACAGAGAAACCCTCTCTTGAAAAAGACAAACAAACAAACCTTTCTTGTCCAGGAATGGTAGTGCATGTCTATAATCCCAGAACTCAGAAAAGGGGAGGCAAGAAGATTACCAAAAGCATCATCTTGAATTAAAGATCAAACTGGGTGCAGAGCCAGTTCCAGGACTACCTGGGCTATGGAGCAAGACGCTGTCTCAATAAATAAACAACAACAACAAAAACAAAAACAAAACTCCGACTTTGCTCCATTAGAAAAAAAGTAAGGTTTAGCTGAGTGTGGGGCCACATGACAAATCCCAGCACTTGGGAGGCAGAGACAGATTAGTCCATGAATTCCAGGCTAGCCTGGGCTACAAAGCTCTAGGCCATTCAGGAATACACAGCAAGACCCTGTCTCGAAAAACAAAACAAGGCCGGGCAGTGGTGGCACATGCCTTTAATCCCAGCACTCGGGAGGCAGAGCCAGGCGGATCTCTGTGAGTTCGAGGCCAGCCTGGGCTACCAAGTGAGTCCCAGGAAAGGCGCAAAGCTTCACAGAGAAACCCTGTCTCGAAAAACAAACAAAACAAAACAAAAAAAAAAACCTTCCTCGCCGGGTGGTGGTGGCGCACGCCTTTAATCCCAGCACTCGGGAGGCAGAGCCAGGCGGATCTCTGTGAGTTCGAGGCCAGCCTGGGCTACCAAGTGAGTTCCAGGAAAGGCGCAAAGCTACACAGAGAAACCCTGACTCGAAAAACCAAAAAAAAAAAAAAAACAAGGCCGGGTGGTGGTGGTGCATGTCTTTAATCCCAGCACTCAGGAGGCAGAGGCAGGCAGATCTCTGTGAGTTCGGGGCCAGCCTGGTCTACAGAGTGAGTTCCAGGACAGCCAGAACTGTTTCACAGAGAAACCCTGTCTCAAAAAACAAAACAAATAGTTTGCACATTTAAATAAAACTGTTCGTGAGAAACTAGTAAAAAATAAGATAGTGCTATGCTGTGGAAGAGACATTCTAGGGGACATTTTGATCAGGGTGTGACACTCACCTGTGTTCCTAGCACTCAGGAGGCTTAGGCTGAACGTTAGAGGCTAGCTTAGGCTACATAGTGAGACTTCCTTTCCTCCCCAAAAGGTAGGGATGGGGCTGAAGATGGAGCTCAGTGACAGAGCACTTGCCTAGCATGTTCAAAGCCCACAGTTTGAGCACCATTGCTTAAAAAGATGAAGATGTTCTGGCCAGGTGCTTCCTAAAGGCTCAGCTGCTCAGAGACTGAACAGCAAGACTTGCCTGAGTCCAAGGGTTCAGGTCCAGCCTTGGCAACACAGTGAAATTTGTCTCAAAAGAAAAAAAAAAATTGGGAAAAAAAATTGAGTCTCCAGTGTGTAGGGAAGAAATGACATGACGTCTTGAGTGAATGTTTGTTGTTGACATGAGTACAGCCATGTCCGGGACTCCAATGCCCCAAACCCATAGGAATGGCAGGTCCTTCCTGGTCCCCCAGAACATGTTGATAGTGTGTACAGAAGGTATCGACCACAGCTTGCTGCTCCTAGATGACTGCAGTCTGAGACTCCCATACAGAGACACTCTGCCAGAATTAGTTCAGCTGCTTCGTGGTTCCGTTTTAGCTGTGTGTAACAAAGCAGCTGAGTTTCCTGGCTGCTTGTTGGTCTTCCTCAGAGTGCACAGCTCACCCATTCTAGCTTTTCTGTGTATGTCTCTTTCTTCATTTTATCACTCCAGTTAGGGCAGTCCCTAAAGCCAAGCAGGTCTAAGAACAGTGCCAAACATGGGTTTGTCTCCAAGCATGTTCCTAAAGACCATGAAGGAAAACCTCACAGACCACCAAACCCTGGGAACTTCTAATTATTTGTCTTGGTTTGGGTCCATGCCCACCAAAGACTTATCTGGTTATATTGATTTTTTTTTTTTCTAAGTAGGGTCTCATGCTATGCCCCAATTGGTCTGGAACTTGCAAGCGTACTGGAATAGCTTCCCGGGTCTGGGGGCTCCAGGTGTGGGTCATCTCATCCACTTTTTTTTTTTTTTTTTTTTTTTTTTGGTTTTTCAAGACAGGGTTTCTCTGTGTAGTTTTGGAGCCTATCCTGGAACTCACTCTGTAGCCCAGGCTGGCCTTGAACTCACAGAGATCCACCTGCCTCTGCCTCTGGAGTGCTGGGATTGAAGGTGTGTGCCACCACCACCCGGCATTACATCCACTTTTTAAAAAGATTTATTTATGTGTGTGGGTGTTTTCCTGCATGTTTGTGTGTACACCACATGAGTGCCTGGTGCCTTTGGATACCCTGGACCTGGAGTAACAAGTAGAGTAGCTATGGATTGCCCAATGTGGGTGCTAGGAACTGAATCCCTGTCCTCTGGAAGAGGGCTGGTGTTCTTAACCCCTAAGCCACCTCTCCAGTCTCCACCCCTAATAGCAGAAACTAAAGTGAGACCCACTGCATGCTACGCATGTGCTCTACTTAACCACTGAACTAACTACATCTACAGCCTCCATGATAACTTTCCTATCCAAGTACCAGTCAGGCCTGACCCTGTTTATCTCTGTCGATAAGAGTAAGCATATGCAGGGCAGTACAGCCATAGATGCCACAGACCCCATCATAGTTTTCAATGAGAAGGAATTGTATCAACCGAGAAAAACAGTCTCATCCTTTCTGTCTGTACCACAGTTCTCACCCAGAGCTGCTCCAAAGATGTTTTCTTCTTCCTTTGCATATCTGATCCCTGCTGAGAAGGAAGAAATTCCCGAGGCATGGTTCCTCCGGCAGTAGAAATTTTACCTTAACCACTCATTCAACACTATTGAGGTATTTCCTTAAAAAAAACAAAACAAGCCGGGTGTGGTGGCGCATGCCTTTAATGCCAGCAACCAGGAGGCAGAGGCAGGCGGATCTCTGTTGAGTTCAAGGCCAGCCTGGTCTACAGAGTGAGTTCCAGGACAGCCAAAGATACACAGAGAAATAAACAAAAACAAAGGGGACATAAATCACCAAGGGTAGAAGTGGAAGTGAGAATGGGCAAGTTAATCCTGTAGTGGAGGTAGAATTGAGGCATTCAGGAAGCATTTACTAGTTAAAAGGCAGAGAAGAGGGAGAAGTGGGTGTTTTCTTTTGTTTTGTTTTCCGAGACAGGGTTTCTCTGTGTAGCCCTGGCTGTCCTAGAACTCACTCCGTCGACTAGGATGGCCTCGAACTCACAGAGACCGGCCCGCCTCTGCCTCCTGAATTCTGAGATTAAAGATGTTTGCTACCACCACCTGGCAACGGAGAAGTGTTTTAAGAGAAAGTTCAAATTTATTAACTTCCTGGGCTAAGGGCTGTGGATCAGTGGTAGAACACTGATTTTGTATTTTGTTTTTTAAGATAGGGTTTCACTATGTAGCCCAAGATAGACTGGCACTTACAATCCTGTTGGGTTTACAGGTATAAAACCAGCTAGAACAGTACTTGCTTTGCATGTGCATGGCCCTGGTTCAAACCTGAACACCAGAAAAGAGAAAAGTATACATTATATTTTTTATCTATATCTATCTATATTATTTTTTTTATTTTTATTTATTTATTTATTTATTTTTCCGAGACAGGGTTTCTCTATATAAACAGTCCTGGCTGTCCTAGAACTCACTTTGTAGACCAGGCTAGCCTTGAACTCTCAGTGATTCACCCGCCTCTGCCTCCCAAGTGTGGCGATTAAAGGTGTGCGCCACCACCCGGCTTGATATATTTTAAAGACTGTATAATGTGTGTGTGTTTCACGTGCAATACGTGTACGTGTGAGTGTGGTAGTGCAAGTGCCATGCTGTATGTCTGGCCGTCAATGGACAGCTTCTGGCAGTCATCTCTTCTTCCACTGTCGATCCCGGGTATGGAACTCAAGTGCTCAGGCCTGTGCGGCACACGTTTTACCTCCTGAGCCTTTGACCAGCCACACAAAACTATTTCTGAGTTAGTTCATCTGTTTGTATGAAGAACTAGGTTTCATTATGACGTTTTTCAGGGCTGGTGACATAGTTCAGTGGTAGAGTGCTTGTCTAGCATGCATGAGGCCCTGGGTTCCATCCCCTAACTCATGGTAGCCTTTTCATGTATGCTCTAAACTTTATTCTTTTTTTAGTGTTATTTTATGACTATGGGTATTTGGCCTTGTACCATGTGCATTCAGTGTCCTTGGAAGCCAGAAGAGGACATGTGATCTCCTGGAATTGTATTTACTTATCGTTACGAGCTGGTGCTGGCAACTGAATCCTGGTCTTCTGCAAGAGCAGCCTGTGTGAGCCAGGTGGTGGTGGTCCATGCCTTTTATCCCAGAACTTGGGAGGCAGAGGCAGAGGCAGGCAGATCTCTGATTTTTGAGTTCAGGGTCAGCCTGGTCTATAGAGCAAGTTCTAGTTCAGCCAGAGCTACACAGAGAAACTGTTTCTAAAAACAAATAAAAAAACAAAAAGGAAAGCCGGGCGGTGGTGGCGCACGCCTTTAATCCCAGCACTCGGGAGGCAGAGCCAGGCGGATCTCTGTGAGTTCGAGGCCAGCCTGGGCTACCAAGTGAGTTCCAGGACAGGCGCAAAGCTACACAGAGAAACCCTGTCTCGAAAAACCAAAAAAAAAAAAAAAAACAAAAACAAAAAGGAGCAGCTTGTGCCTTTAATCACTGAGCCATCTCTCCAGCCTTATACTTTATTTTTTATTCACCCCGCTTTTTCTCTTCTCCCCCATGCCTCCTCTTGCTGGTCCACCCCCCTTTTGCCCCCCCCAATCAGGCTTTCTCTGTGTAGCCCTGGCTGTCCTGAAACTTGCTCTGTAGACCAGAGTAGCCTCGAACCTCCACTTGTCTCTGTTTCCTAAGTGCTGGGATTGAAGGCTTGCACCACCACTGCCCGGCCCCTTTCCCTCTCCTAAAATTTCTTCCTCCCCTCTAAATAAAATGTATTAAGCTGTCTGAACCCCAGTGTCGCCGAGCTGAAGACATGTTTTGGCATGTGCTCTCTACCACTGAGCAGTGGCCCAACCCTGAACCTCAGTTTGCTTGCTTATTCAATGCAGCCAATAAAACAGCACCTTCCAAAGGTCCTCATGGAATCCAGCTGTGGGGCCCCATCACTTGGGAGGCAGAAGCAGAAGGATCAGTAGTTCCAGGCAGGGGAGAAGCTGAGTCGGTAAATGTTTGCTTCACAAGCATGACGACTTGAGTTTGATTCCCAGCACCTACATAAAGAGTGTAGCTTTGGTGATAAACGCTTGCGATCCCAACACTGGGAAGGTGGAAAGGAGCACATCTCTGGGGCTCCACAGTGGCCAGCCAGCCTAGCCTGATCTGGGAGCCCCAGAGCTCAGGGCGAGACCCTGTCTCAACAATAAGATGGCTCTTGAGCAACTACACCAGAGATTGACCTCTGGCCTCCACATGCACACATGAACCTATACACATATGTGCACAGGCACATACAGCTGCACACACACCCACATATAAAATGTCCTTATAGAGACCACAGGTATGAAATGCCAAGCACAGAGCCTGGTGCTTGCCCACTATTGCAGGGTTGTTGTTGTTTTTTTTTTTTTCTCTTCCTTGCATTTCACCTTCCACAACTCCAATCTAAAAGAATCTTTGATTCAAAAGGCAGGGAGACCTCTGTAGGGTGGGTTGGAATCCCCATTATCCACCAGGCGATCAGGATCACCATGGAATCTGGTCTAGCTAGTTGTATGGAATGAGTGGCCTTAGGGACATGTGGTCACAGGGCTGGGAGAAGGCACATTCATGGATGGTGGCGATGGGGAGTTAAGGCTGAAAAATACTCCCTTTCCTCTGTGCCGCATACATTCAGCACTCTCATGTTATCCTTGAAATAATCTAAAAAAAAAAAGGCACGCCAGTGCTAATGTCTAACCAGCACGGGCTGCATGGGGAGGGGGGGCTCTCTAGCATCTAGGTATACATTGTCTGGTTTGCGTCTCATCAAGCCGCAGGTGCCAATTACAGGAGGTAATGCTGGAGCTCAGGGCGGGGCTGTCGGCTGTCCTGGTCATTCAGCTCGTGAGGGGTTGCGGCTGGCTTTCAAATATAAGCATCCAGAACTTGGCCATTTGTTGCCTTAGGGTCTCTCTGCTCCCTCTAGTGCTGACCTCTGAAAGAAACTGGGGAGGAGATGGACTCTGGCAGAGGAGGCCGCCAAGGAAATGGTCGTGTGTGGATGGTTTCAGTCGAGTCCCTCAATGCCCTTGGTGGGGGGTGGGGACGGGAAAGGCTGCGAGCGGTGTTATCCAGTGTGAGGAGCTCCCCTTAGTCTAAACACTGGGGGAGGGGTGCTCTCATTCCTAGGCACGCCCTCCTTCCAATCCCCCAGACTCTCCTTCCAGAGTTTCTTGCTCCTTAGCAAAAGAACTTAAGGTTGGGAGAAGGGGGTCTCCTAGCACTTCAGTTGCCACATCTGTAACCTTCCCCTGGCCAGTCAAGGCAGCTGTGCAAACTCTTAAGTCCGGGTAGCGAAATCAAACACCTTTCTTAACCAATCCCCCTTTTAGCAACAAAGGGGAGCCACCCCCCTAGTCAATTTAGTCCAGACACCTTATGGAAGGGACACTAGCCCAGATTCCCAGCCTCTACCCGTGGATCACACCCTGAAGCTTAAGAAAGAGAAGCTAGGGCTTGGGGACCCCTGGAACTCTGTTCTCCAGGCAGCTCCCCTCCTCCCCGCTAATAGGTATTTCCTGTTTATGAGGCAGCAAGGGCTGGGCTTTGGGGAAGGGATGGAGGAGTTCTTCCCCTCTTAGGGTTGGGTTGGGGAGTCCTTGAGGACTGCCTGAAGGTTGGGAGGCTTCTCCCTATGGAAAAGTGTTTCTTCCACAGACTGTCCAGGATGCCCCACCCCCACCCACGCCGTGGCCTCTGCCCCTACGGGTAGGGGGCACTGGAGGAGTCGGCTTCCTGTTCTCCACCTCCCAAACCCTCAACGGAGAGCTGTTTCCAGGGGGCGGAGGGTGGGGGTGGGTGGTTAGAAGGCTCCAGGGCTGGAAGGAGAAAGTGGGGGGATGGGAAGTGTCTCAACTGGTGCGTCAGAGCCTGCAAGAGGAAAGGATGGCCTTCGTAGTCCCCCCCCCCCCCCATTCAAACCTAGTGGTCATTCCACAGCCCCTGTGTCCCTTGCAAAACACGGATCACAGGCCCTCAGGCGGGGGAGGGTGGGGACCCTACTTAATTAACCCTTTTAGCTCTAGTCCCAACTGGTTTAGCAGGCAAGGTCTGGTTAATTTAGAGAGGGGATGATGAGTCGAGGGCTTGCTCTGAGCATTAGGATCGTGCTTCCTTTCCCCACCCTGCTGCGGGTGGAGCGCGCAGCACAGGGGCTGTGGAATAAGGCTAGGGTCTCGGCAGAGAGCACCGGCAGGGGTCAGTGCCCCATCCCTCCCGGGGGTGGAGACAGGGCTACACCTCACTGCCCACCCAGGCTCCGCCTCCCGCAAGCCCCGCTCCCGCTCCCGCTCCGCCACGCTCCCAACCCCGCGCACCCGGAGGAGGACGGACGCCGAGCGTGAGGCTTCGTCTCCTCCCGCACCCCAGCGCCCGCCCGCCCGCCCGCCCTCGCCGGGGTCTCGGCCGCCGTCTCGTTTTTTAAGAGCTGCGTCACATGCATGCCGTTCCCGGGGACGCTCCCTGCCCCTCGCCGCGCGGCGCACGCACGTCGTCGCTCGCGGCGCGCTCGCCCGGGTCACTTTGACACGGCTGTCCCCTCCCACTAGCAGGACAATTAGCATATTAATAAAGCCCGGCCCAGCCCGACGAGGGCCGGAGAGCCGGCGCCGGCGAGAGGGAGAGGACGCGCGAGCGGGAGCGAGCGCGAGGGCGGCGACGGCGAGGGCGGCGGGAGCGCACAGACACGCACACGCACACGCGCACACACGGACACACACTCCGGGGACGCACACCCGCGCGTACACACGCAGAAGCAGCTCGCCTTCCTGCCTGGCTTCCTTCCTGTCTGCTCCGCGCCTGACAGGCCCCTCGCTGCAGGCAGGGGCCGTCCGCACCGGGCAGAGGCCGGGCCGGGCCGGCGGCGAGGGCATCGGGGGCCGCGGGCGGCGGCAGCGGCTCATGCCCGGCCTGTCCCTGCGAGGGGCGGGCACCGTGACTCGGCTGGGCCCCCAGCGGCGGGCGATGTGAAGATGTCAGTGGGCTGTGCCTGTCCTGGTGAGTGGATCTCGAGCCCGCCCGGCCCCTCCCTCCCTGTCGGCTCCCTCACCCCGGGTTTGGTGATAATTTGTTTGTGGGGGGCGTCGAAGGCATGGTGGGGTCGAGGGCGGTATAGAGTTAGCGGGGCCTCAGTCGGGGGAGGGTTTTCTCATCTGTATAAATGCGCTGCAGCCAGAGGCACGGGGAGGGGGTGCTGAGGATGGCTTGTATTTTTTTTTTTTTAAAGGGGGGAAGGCTAACTGGGGAGGGATGGGGGCACTGAAATTCCCAGAATTCCAGGGTGTTAGCCAATCAGAAGTGACTTTGGACTTTTGACCCCCCCCCTCAGGTCATCGTAGAGTTGTGATTGGATGGTTTGGGTTCCCCCCTTCCCTGCTGCCTATTGCCTCTTACATATTTTGTGACATTCCCCCCCCCTCGGGCTGTTTCTGAGGATGCTGTTTGGGGGAGGAGTTGATTGGGGCCCATCTTGCCCCCCTCTAACTTTTCCTGTCGGTTGCCAGGGAAGGTTGGCCCTCCTAAGGGACTGAAAGGACTCCTAGGGGGTGTCAGATAATTGGGCCCTTGGGTCAGCCATCTCCCTTCGTGGGAGGGGAAATGTATCGATTCTAGGTAGGCTATGAAGTTAAGTGGTTTTCAGAGTTGAGTTAGGGGGAGCAACGCTTGACCCCCGAAGTTAAAACTGGAGGACCCACATTCAAATCACAACCTCCCCCAAACGCATCAGATCATGCCAGGCAACACCTGTGTTGAGTGTTTTCTCATAGGGTCGGGGTGTAGCTAGCTCGACAAGTGCTAGGAGGAAAAAGTAGAGCCATGTGACAGGAGAATATAGTCTGTCCCCTTCCTTGTAACTCTGGGTTCTCAAATTGGCCTTCCTTCCAGGAGGGAGTCAGCTTTCTCTCGGAAGTCAGTGGTCAGTGTCCTGGGTCTCGTCTGGTCTGGACCCCTTGCCCCTTTAGATGTCTTGTATTTTGAGAAGCCTCTACTTCATAACTAGGACTCCCCCCCCCCCCAACACTCACAAACACACACTCCCCCAAGGGAAGCTGCCAGTGCAGAAACTTCCTTGGAAATCATGTGACCCTAGCCCAGTTGGACTGGGTTGGGCACACACTTCAAGTGCCCGCTGAGGCTGACATTTTAGGGGCCTAGGGCCCAGGAGTAGGGCTAGGAGAGCCTGAGGATCCTGGAATATCTGGGTGTGGGAACTCCTGGCTCCTGCTGCAGAGGGTGGAGAAGAGGGAAGAGCTCGCCAAGCTGGAATCCTGCCTAGCCTCACATCCATCCCACAAATTTGATGTGTATGTTTGTGTGTGTATTTTCTCATTTGCAATTGGCCAATGCTAGGCAAGGGGTAGTTAGTTCATGCTCTCAGCCCTCCCTTGGGACTTTTCCCTCCAACATCATGCTTGAGAGCCCAAAGTAAGGTAAGGCTCCAAACAAGCTAGTAGGCTGAAACTTAAAAGATTTCCCCCCAAGACAGGGTTTCTCTGGGTAACAGCCCTGACTGACTGGGCGCTACAGAGCTCGAACTCAGATCCACCTGCCTCTGCCTCCCGAGTGCTGGGACTAAAGGTGTGTGCTACCACCACTTGGCTGAAACTTAAGTTTTTATTCTTAGTTCCTACAAAAACAGTAGGTAGGGTTTGTATACGGAGAGGTGGTCAGCCTGGGGGAGGATGGGAGGTTGGTCCTGGAATTGGGGCAGAGTACCTGTGTCAGTGGGAGGACAGTTCCTCCTCAGAGTCATTGTGACTAGCATGGAGACAGGAAGAGGACCCATGCCCGGGGATGTGTATGTGCATTTTCAGTCAGTGCCCCCAAACTCACATTCTTGGTGTCTGGTGGCTGGGGTGAGAGAGAAGGAGCAAAAGATGGCCAAGGGGAGAGGGTCTTTCTCTTGACTGTGAAGACGTCTGATGGACTGATGTCACAGTGAGTGGATGGTCGTGAGACTCAAGAGAGCCCCGTGGGAGGGGCTTAAAGAGAGGCCTTGGAGTGGAGAATGGGAGGAGTTGGGGTAGGAGAGGGGACCAGGCTTGCATGTGTGGGTGAGGAGAGTATATGCTTCATTCAACCAAGGGCATTCTGGCTGCATATAGCAGTTCAGGCCTGAGGACCACCATCACCCTGAGCAGCCCTGGGGCCTAGGCGCCCTGGCTGCCTGCCTGCCTGCCTGCCTGAGTCTCTCCTTTGTGCTCTGCTGTCTCTGGGCTCCTCCTCCCCCAGCCCGACAGAGAGACAGCACATGCCCCACACATGTGACTGAGGGAAGCCAGAGCACACACAGCCTCACAAATGCACATGCGTTAACACCACAAGATACACATGTACACACCCCTCCGGCCCTCTTGGTGCTCCTGGGGTGGAGAACAGCTTGGGCTAAATTACCAGAGGCAGGTACAAGCCTTGCTCAGGAGCATCTCCCTGGGCAGGATGCTAAGGGGCTAAGGCCTGTCTGGGGCAGCATGTGGCTCAGAAGGGTTAAGGCAGGGAGAAGTAGGGGGAGGGGAGGAGGCAGCAGTGGTGGCGGCTGGGAGCCAGGAGAGGAGGATGGCAGAGCGCCAGGCCAACGGGAGGCCGGGCACAGACAAAGGAATGGGGGCAGGCACACTGGAGGCCTGGGTCAGGGGCCCGGGCAGGGGGCAGTGCTGGTACCTCATACTGTGGGCTGCCTTTCTTTGGAGCCCCCACCTCCAGGAGGACTGTAGGCTTCTCTCCCTCATCACCTTTGTCATTCTGTGCTGCCCCCCACGTCCCCCATGCACCAGCTTTTAGGGCCTTCTGACACAGACTTGCTGCCTTTGGCGGGACCTTTCCTGCCCTGTGCGCTGGGGGGAACTGGATCAGAGCAGGAGTGGACTCGCTACAGCAAAGGAGCCAAGAGCCTTTTGAGTGATAGGTCGGAGTCTTGGTACATCTTGGTGCCTAAGGGCCCCTCACAGTGAGAGGGGAGGCCCCTTGTGGCTCCTGTCTGACCAGGCAGTTCTGAGCTCTGGGCTGGGGGCAAAAGCCAGAGCATGCACTCCTCCCCCACCCCTATGTGGACAGTCATTTGAAGCCTGGAGGGGGAAGGGAATGGGGCTAGAAAGGACTGCCTTGCTCCAGGACTGGGTTTATATCAAGTAGAGTTAAAAGTCCAGGTTTCCAACCTCAAGCCCCCTTGGCTCACTTGTTCTGGTGGAATTTGTGGATTTGATCCCCTGTACGAATGTCCATGTGTGTCTGTGTGCACACTTCAGGCGATGCCTATCAACATGCTTTGGAAAGTTGATTTGGTTCTTTGCTGAGGCTGTTTTTGAACTCCTCGATCCTTCTTCCTGCCTCTGCCTTCTGAGTGTTGGGATTATGGGTGTGTTCCACCAGGCCCACATGCCCCATGTATGGATGTATCTGTTGTTTTTTTTTTTTTTGGTTTTTTTTTTCGAGACAAGGTTTCTCTGTGTAGCTTTGCACCTTTCCTGTAACTCACTTGGTAGCCCAGGTTGGCCTCGAACTCACAGAGATCCGCCTGGCTCTGCCTCCTGAGTGCTGGGATTAAAGGCGTGCGCCACCACCGCCCGGCCGGATGTATCTGTTTTAAGGCAGGGTCTCACTATGTAGCCCTGTCTGGCCTGGAACTTGTTATTTAGACCAGGCTGGTCTTGAACTCACAGAGATCTGCCTACCTCTGCTTCCAAGTGCTGGAATTAAAGGCGTGCGCCACCACATCCAGAACCATGTATTTATTTTTGAAGTAGTCTCTCCGTGTGGCTGAGCCTGGCCATGGGACTCTATGTATCCCAGACCGTCCTCAGACTTGTTGAAATCCCTACTTCAGCTTCCCAAGTTCTGGGATCACAGGTGTGTTCCACTCTGTCCAGATCACTTTCGAAAGTTGAAAGGCACGAACGACAGGCATTGTTCTGTTGGTAGTGGAAGAGTGTTTCTTATTTCAGAATCAGGATCTAAATCTTCAAGCTGAAAGCCACGTCTTTTATCCTAGTGGTAGGCTGGATATTGCAGGTTCTGGATAAATGGCATAGATTTCAATGTTTGTGGAAGCTGGGGTACAGCATATGAGCAAGGTATGATAGAGAACGGAGTACAGGTTCCCGGGAGGATGGGCTTTGCAGAGAGTCGATGCATAAAATTGACCAGGATATTCATGTTACAGTGTGTTCCGGATTTAGCAAGTAATAACACAGTTTTGGTGTGTATGTTGGGGCCAGGATTCATGCATGGTCCCAGCCCCCCATAAATGGAGGTCAGGGTCTAACTCAGGCTTTGTGTTTGTCCAGGCTATGAGTGTATTTAGGGTTTAAGGAGTGTGTATCAGATACTGATTTACATGAAGGTGAGAGGTGTAATTTATGTGTGGAGCGTGTTTACAGAGCTAGGTGCAATATTATCATTTTCTTGCTGGCCTTGGATTGTTTGTGAATATCGTTGGGGGAAGAAGGGCAGTACAGGACACCCTCCAGATGCAGGGAATGAAAGTAGCTGCTCCTTTCTGAGTGTGCCTGTGCGTGTTTCCTGTGGAAGTAGGAGGGCCTGGGCCACCACCAAAGTTTCTGAAGTATCTCTTCCCCTAGGAAAGCCCTTTTCAGATGAAGCATTTTCCCAAAACCAAATGCCTTTATTAAGACCTGGGGTAGTGGGAAGGCTTCAACAGCCCCTCTTAAGGACCATTGGATAGGCAAGTTTGCCTTGCTTACCCTGACAACGCCCCAACGCCTCTTTCCCTAGCATCCACGTGGTTTCAGGGGTGGTGTCCCGGAAGGGTGTTCTGTAAAGGGGATCTATCTAATCCAGGACGTGGAACTTGGCTGGGTTTGGGAAGCCTGGACTGTCCATTTCTCTCTAGTATTTGCACGCTGAACTCAGAATGTGGGTCCGTCAAAATAAAAAAACTCAAACCCCCCCCCCCCCACCACCACCACCACCACAGCCTCCTCCCACCCAGCCGCTCTTGGATTTCTCCAGAGGAGCCCAAGAGTGGCAGTGCAGGCTGGCCTTTAACCTGAGAGGTCTGTGGGAGGTTTGGCTGGCTGGGTGAAGACCCTAGGAGTCTGCAAAGGCCAGCACCGCCCTTCACCCCAGCCTGTGGCTCTGGAGGCTGCGTTTCGCCGCCGGCCTCCCTCGGCCTCCTCTCGGCCCAGGTCTCCCCTGGCCCAGTCCGTTCAGTCCCCAGGCTCCAGGTCTCAATCTCTTTTGTTTTTCTCAGCAGTCCCTCCTCCCTCCCTCCCTCCTCCCTCCTCCCTCCTCCCTCCGCTCTTCCTCCTCGCTGGCGGGGAGGGGGCGGGGCCGGCGGGGCAGCTCCACCCTCCGCCCGCCCTGGGGCCTCCTTCGGAGAGAGGCTCGGAGAGCGGGCGGGCGGGCGGGGAGGAGAGGGAGGAGGAGGGAGAGAAAGGGAGAAAGGAAGGAGCAGGCGGGCGCTGCGTGTGTCTGAGTGTGCCAGTGTGAGTGAGTGTGAGTGCCGGGCCCTGCCTCTCCCGCCTCCCCAGCAGAGGGGCCCGGTGGCCGCGGGCGGGCTGCTTGGAGGCAGAGGCAGCGAGAGGCGGCGGCGGGCAGAGCCGAGGAGGAGGAGGAGGAGAGAGGAAAGAGCCGAGCAGCCATTGTTGAGGGAAACCTTGCAAACAAAGAAGGCTCCGGACTCCCCGCGGCCCCCCGCCCCCCAGGCCGGCCCCCCGGCCCCCGGTCCCCGGCCCAGTGGCCATTGTAACTTTCCCCCCGGGCTGTGGACGCCGCGGGGCGGGCGGAGGCTGTGCATGCGAGTCTTTGTGCGGCCTGCGGAGTGGAGCTCCCCGCCAGACCGGCCGGTCCCACTCGGGACATGAGCTGCTGAAGTTGGCTCCACCTAAGTCCTCACCCTTGCCCGGCTCCCCGAGGGCTTCCAGGCGCTCCCCGCACCTTCCCCGACCCCCTCAGTTCTCCCAGGTAAGTCTGAGTACCTTGAAAGCTTGTCGGGGTGGGCAAAAGGCCCTCTGTCTAGCCCAGGCCTGGTATGCTGACTCGGGGAGAAGTGTCCCGGCTCCCAGCGTGGGGGCTGCGAGCCTGCTGACCTATGGTCAGCCCCGAAAGGGAGGAGGCCTGCCTTCAGGTCAGTCTGGTTACCATGGAAATGCCCAGCTGGAGGTACCTTCTCGGCCTCGGGACGTTGCTTCCAACCTGAGCAAACTTTGCTAGTTCTGAGCTCTTCCTTTCAACCCCCTTCCCCAAAGCTTCCAGATTGTTGAGGGGCAGGTGTTGACTCCAGGGCTGAATGACACGTTTCCTTCCTCACTCCCACCCCCACCTCGGTCCCTGTATTCCTCCTCGTCTGGACAGGCAGCAGCAGGGACAGATGGTCAGGGTGATGGCCCTCCCCTCCTCATTCCCAGCCCCTTGTGCTGGGGCTACTGGGAGTTGCTATGGCTGTCCCAGTAGCTGAGAGATGCTGGATTTGTTTGAGTCCATTCACTGGAGATGTAAATAGAGGCCACAGAGTTTGGCCTTTAGCTCCCCAGAACTTTTAGACTCGCCCCAAACCATACTAGTGAGGAGCTCAGCTGTCTTGCTTTCCTCCTCTTCAAGTTCTTGAGCTGATAAATTTCTTCAGGAGGCCAGAAATTCACTGGGGCAGAGGTAGCTCTGCTTTTTAGGAAAAGAGGAGACGAGGGCCAGTTCTGAGAAACCAGACTCTTGGATTCATTGCCTCGGGCTGGCCTTTGGTGGCCTACATGAGTTCCAACTTTCTGTGCGGCTTTAGTCTACTTGTCTGTGGAGTGGAGCGTCTTAGAGGCTGAGTAGAGACTGTCATTGCCTGAAACACAGGGTCAGTCCAGGACTAGTGTGAAAGTAATGTGGGCAGTGCTTAGAGTGTGTGGACCTGGTCCTGTGAGAGAGAGCTCCTGCAGAAGATGAGGGCTTTTTGTGGGCACCCTCATACTGCCTGGGGCTGCTGGGTTCCAGCCCTCCGTAGGCGTGTTGAGGCGAGCTGAAGGTGGAAGCCTGCTAGGCAGGATGAGGCACACGCGTGTGCAGGCACACACAAGCTCTGACTCTTGGCACCTTTAGAGATTGTAGTCTGGGCCCCTCTGGGACCCCCCCCCCCTTGCCCACATTGTAATATGGGGCCCCTGGGGAGAAAATTAAGTGGCACATGTTGGCACAGGGTCTTCCTTTGTCTCTTCGCCCCCCCAGGAGCAAAATAAATTTTATGTCTAAATTAAGGGACAGGGCTCGGATATAGCCAATGCAGGTAGCCTTCTGGGTGCAGTCAAGTTTTAGGGGCCAAGGAAGTGAGAACAACCGGACTAGAACCTTTGAGACCATGCCTCAGTTTCCCCTCTTTTCTGGTGGGGAGGGGAAGAATAGAGTTGCCTGGGTAACTGGCTCCTATCCAAGTATGAATTTAGCTGTGGCAGTCAGAAACTAGTATGCAGGGAAGTATATACATGCTGCTTCACGAAGTGGAGGAGGGGGCACCCCTGCACATGCCCATATGTACAACAGAGACCCCTTTCTAGTTAGTGTCTGTCCCTGGAATGGAGGCTCTTTATCATTTGTGAGTAGAATGTACTAGAGGCCCATCTGCCTCCCTCCCACCTCAAGGCTCAAAAAGGGCTAGACTTTGAGTTTCTGGTCTGGAAACAATGCTCTACCCATTGTAGGTGTGGGTATGGGGGCTGGGCTGATAAGGGAGTGGCTGTTGGTGGGGGAGGCCAAAAGCTCAACTGTTTATCTGGTGGGCCGCACCCAACAGGCACACCAGCCCCCCTTATCTTTCTATCCCTTACCCTCCTGAGACCCTGCAGGGTGGAGGAAGAGCAGAGAATTCCCTAATTCCCTCTGTCTTCCTCCACCTTGGTCACCAGGGCACACAGTGAAGGGTCAAAGGATGGAAATAGAATAGAATGGGAATTAGAATATCTAGGTGCAGATCTCACCTTTGATGGTTACTAATGGTATGCTCTTGGTAAGTTCCTTCCTCAGTTGCCACATCTTAAAAATGGGAATGTTACTGTCAATTCCACTGCCTCACAAAATTGAATGAAACCATGCAGATAAAAAGGACGTTTGCAAAATTGTCATGTTTTGATCTTTTTTCTGTGATACTGGCTTTTCTTCCTTGCTTCGCTTCATCCTTCATTAGTCTTCAGCAGAAAAAAAAAAGATCTTGAGGATAGACTAGGATTAGGGTCAATACTCCTTGCTTGCTTCTTTCTTTGTAGTTTTATTGTATTTTTAATTATGGGGGAGGGGACATGGGAGGGTGCACACAATTGCAGGTACCCACAGAAGCAAGAAGAGGGTGTTATGTCCCCAGGAGCTGGGGTTCCAGGAGGTTGTGAGCAGCCCAGTGTGCTGGGAACCAAACTCAGGTCCTCTGGAAGAGTGAGTACTCCATGCTCCCACTCCCGAGCCAGCTCTCCAGCCCTACTCCCGTTCCTTAAATAAGATGGGAGCTAGATTTTGAAGGGGTGGTAGGTGGTCCTTAGACTAGTCTCTAGGTCACCACTCTTTTGTAACCAGACTGGAGACAACAGAAGACCAGCCTCTTACCCATGTGGTCTAGCAGGCTTCCAGCGGAGCTCCCAAGAAGCTTAGGGGACTGTGCCATTCTCTCCTAGGTTGTTCCTCAAAGTCATTCAAGCTGTACTCGCCGAAGGAGCCCCCGAACGGCAACGCCTTCCCTCCCTTTCATCCCGGCACCATGCTGGATCGGGATGTGGGGTGAGTCGCCTTCCTCCTTCCTAACCCTCATCAGAGGCTGACTTGCCTGGAGAGGGAAGGGACTGGCCTCTCCCTTCTCCAGTGATTGCTGTCTTCCACCCTGATTCTCATAGTCTCTTCCCTTACACAGCCCGACTCCTATGTACCCACCTACATACCTGGAGCCTGGGATAGGGTAAGTGGAATCAGCCAGTCGGGAAGCTTCCCTCTGCATGCACCTAAGCAGAAGTGGGGTCGATAGGTCGAGTCTGCTCCTGACCTCACCTCTTCCCTTCCCCAGGAGGCATACACCATATGGTAACCAAACCGACTATAGAATATTTGAGCTTAACAAACGGCTACAGAACTGGACAGAGGTATGGCCAAGGAAATAGAGACTAGGAGGGGGAGGTCCAGGTGAGCACCCTACGGCATGTTTTATTGTACACACCTACTCATTTCTGGGTTCTTCAGGAGTGTGACAATCTCTGGTGGGATGCTTTCACGACTGAGTTCTTTGAGGATGATGCCATGTTGACCATCACTTTCTGCTTGGAGGATGGACCAAAGAGATACAGTGAGTGGCCTCTGTGAGAATATTACACTTTCGCTGTACTCCGTTGAGTCTAGAAGTGTTAAGAGGTCTGCCTTGATCCTTTTTCAAGTAACTCTGTCCTGAAAAAATTGTTCTGTCTCTATAGCCATTGGCCGGACCCTGATCCCACGATACTTCCGCAGCATTTTTGAGGGGGGTGCTACGGAGCTGTATTATGTACTTAAGCACCCCAAGGAGGCATTCCACAGCAACTTTGTGTCCCTCGACTGTGACCAGGGCAGCATGGTGACCCAGCACGGCAAACCCATGT
The DNA here is from genome assembly GCF_007827085.1 of Peromyscus californicus insignis. NCBI lineage: Eukaryota > Metazoa > Chordata > Mammalia > Rodentia > Cricetidae > Peromyscus > Peromyscus californicus. The sequence continues at coordinate 16,200,827 of NW_026294562.1, forward strand.
TCACCCAGGTCAGCAAACCGACAGGATATGGAACACCAAGGGCACCTGGCTTTGATTTCCTCTTTCCCAACATGTACTACAGCTATTCCCCAAGGAGGCATAATGGGAAGTGGCCGAATGAGAAGGGAGGGCAGGCATAGCATTCAGCAGATATTTACTTGGTTTATTCATATCAGTTTTCTGGGCCCCGAGGTATACGGTGAACGAGAGCCTGACCTCATAGAGCTTGTAGCAGATGGGTTTTTCTCTGGCTACTTGGGAAAAGGACGAGGATCTGTTAAGCTTTCCTACTATGTGTGTGTAAGTATTTGTGAGTGTGTAAAGGCCAGGTATGACAGGTATATGGGGAGGGGGCGTGCTGCAACAGTTATGCACCCAGATACTTGCACAGGTAGCAGAAGTCTATGCAGGGGGAGAGTCATGAGTCAAGGGGAGAGCTGTAACAGGCACGTTTTTGTGTATGTGGGGAAGAGGGCAGGGGTATGACGAGCCTATCCCCAGGTGTGTGTGGAGGGCCGGTTGTACCTGGAGTTCATGTTTGACGACATGATGCGGATAAAGACTTGGCACTTCAGTATCCGGCAGCACCGAGAACTCATCCCCAGGAGCATCCTGGCCATGCACGTGAGTTGTGAGCAGGACCTAAGATAAGGGGAAGGCTAGCAGCAGTGGGGTTGAGCAGGCTGTGCCGTTTCCTGACCGAACTTAGTAGGGAGGGGAGATGGGTTTAATACTAGCCCCTTTCTCAGTATGTCACATGCCCAGGTGAGCGGATACAACCAGATTCCAATGTTCTTTCTCCGTCTCCAGGCCCAGGACCCCCAGATGCTGGATCAGCTCTCCAAAAACATCACCCGGTGTGGGCTTTCAAATTCCACTCTCAACTACCTCCGAGTGAGTGTGATCATGCCATTTCTGCCCAGCCTCTCTTGTTAGAGCTGCAGGTCTCTCCCCTAACAATCGAATCCATCCTCTGGTCTACCCCCAGCTCTGTGTGATACTCGAGCCCATGCAGGAACTCATGTCCCGCCACAAGACCTACAGCCTCAGCCCCCGAGACTGCCTCAAGACCTGCCTTTTCCAGAAGTGGCAGCGCATGGTAGCACCTCCTGGTGAGTGCCTTGGCGCTGCCCTCACCAGGCTCTGGCGGGATACCGGGAGGCTGTGTCTTTTATCTCTGTGAAGTTCCCTGAGGAGTGGGAATGCAGAATAGGGGTCCAGGGCCCTCTCCCACCTGAGCGTCCTTTCCCTGGCACAGCGGAACCTGCGCGGCAGCAGCCCAGCAAACGGCGGAAACGGAAGATGTCGGGGGGTAGCACCATGAGCTCGGGGGGTGGCAACACCAACAACAGCAACAGCAAGAAGAAGAGCCCGGCCAGCACCTTCGCGCTCTCCAGCCAGGTACCTGTAAGCATCTCAGCTTTCTTCTCTTCTGGGCTGCCCCCTGTCTGACCTGAGCTGACCCGCAGGCATAGAAGCCAGGACAGTTTTCCCCATGTACGCTAGAGCCAACATGGGCTGACTCCTTTCACTGATGAGAGAATCCTGGTGTCCAGGCACATACATGCATGGTTGTGATCACACAAACTCAGCCATAGGTACATAGAGCATGGGACAGGATCAGCTGGGAGAAGAATATACACATGTTCGGAGCAGATAGCGTGAGGCACACACCATCAGAATACACTCACACTGATGGACGGATATGCAGGCCTGAATGTTGCATAGGTAGAATACATGCACATTTGTGAACATACACATTTTGATCTGCTCACTCTCTTACATGTGGACAGAAGTTTAGGAGGCCCCTAAAACCAGAGGGAGATGGATTAGGGAACTAGGGGAGTAAAATGGTACTTCTTTCTAGAATCCAGTGGGTAGGGGCCAAAAGCTGTGATGCTCCGGCATCCCTTAGTGGGAAGGACTCCAGGAGCTGAGGGTGTCTGGAGTTGGGCTTTTAAACTTGGGTATGAAGAGGGGGTGAGGTGTTGAGCTTCTGGGGAGGGTATGGGGGCTCTGGGGATATCTGCCGCCCTGGGTTGGGCGAGCCCCTGCCCCGATTATGTTTGGGGACCTCCGCCACTCTCAGGATGTGATGGTGGTGGGGGAGCCCACCCTGATGGGCGGGGAGTTCGGGGACGAGGACGAGAGGCTCATCACTCGGCTGGAGAACACGCAGTTTGACGCGGCCAACGGCATTGACGACGAGGACAGCTTTAACAACTCCCCTGCACTGGGCGCCAACAGCCCCTGGAACAGCAAGCCTCCCTCCAGCCAAGAGAGCAAATCGGAGAACCCCACGTCACAGGCCTCCCAGTGAAGGCCCTGCCGTGGCCACCCAGTGCTCTGCCTGCCCCACCCCTCGAGGCCCCAGGGAGCAGAAGATGGAATAAGAGACTGAGCATCTGAAATGGGCAACCTCCATCCACCCACTTCAGGGAGGAACTGGACTCACTGGGGCAGGTGCCAAGATTTGCCCCCCAGTTGCCCTGGGCTGGGCCTGGCCCCTGCAGAGCCTTTTGGGGGAAGGGGGTACTCATGTGGATGCCTCTGTGGACCCTGGGCCTCTGAGAAATGTCCTGACCCTCCTCTCCCCAGGGCGTTTGCCCCCATTCTCACCCCAGGTTCTGGGTGTCCCACCTCCTGATTTGCCCCTCTGAGCCTGGTGTTTATACCCACAGCCCTTAGGGGCTTAAAGTTACGGGCTTGGTCGGACGCCTTTCCCCTAAGTGGCTGTTAATAGAGGGTAAAATTCTGGGCTCTTCCCTTCTGCCACTTACCCAGCTCCAAGTTTTTAAAAAAAATAATATTATTAAAAATGTAAATTAAAAAAAAAGTCACTCATGTTCCCCATTCCCCTGTTGCAAATCCAGCTACCTCCCTCCTTCCGGCTGATGGAGGGCCTAGGGCCCAGGTGGGGGTGAGAGTTGGGGCAGGGGAGTATGCCTACCACTTTATACAGTTTGAGAAGCTTCAGACCAAGGAGACACGTTGCCATCTCCCTTCTCTTCCCCTGGGGTGACTGGAGTGGGGGGCAGCATGCCATCGCTTAGGGTTGGGATCATTGATGACCACATCTTCTGACAACCCCCTGTTGGATGTCTCCCCAGGCTCCGGGGCTCTCGCCTGGCCTCTTAGTGCTCGGAGTCCCTCTAGCCCCATCCCACCACGGTGTGTATTTTTACAGTCCTGCCAGAGCAGCTGTCTTGGATGGGTGGGGAGGACAGAGGGAAGGGGCCGCTTAGTTGTCACTGTGCTTTCTTGTCTCGATGTGTCAGGAATAGGGTGAGAGGACCTTATCCACTTGATTCCAGAACCCTCCTCTCCCAGCCCCTCAAACTGTATTTAGTCCTAACCTCTCTTTCACTGAAGGAAAGGAGCTTATGCCCACCAGGGAGAACAGGCCTCTGTCCTCCCCCAAGCTGAGGTAGACATTCCTCTCCCTGTGTCCCCTCCCTCATAGAAGGGAGGGGGGCAGTCAGTATCCTCAGCTCCATTTCCTGGTTGGAGCATGTGGTCAGGGTGAGGAGAGGCCAAGAGCAGGGTTCTGTGGTTCTATGGCTCATGGCTCTGCTGCCTTTTTCTGTGGCCAGTCCCAGAGTGTATGGGTGCCTCCTCTCCCTGTTCTCCCTTTTGGATTATGGGGTCCCTTGTGCCCTGCTTCCTCCAAGCCAGCCACTTTTGGGAGGATGCTGTCAGGAGCCAAAGGAAAGGGTGAGGAAGGTGGAAGTCCCATCCCTACTGTGATGATTTTTTCTTTCCTATTTTTTCTTTTTTTCTTTTTCTTTTTTTCTTTTTCTTTTTCTTTTCTATTTTTGGCCATTTGAGTCATGTATGGTACCAATCAATAAAGAGACTTTTTGGTTTGAGAGTGTCCTGGTTAGTCATTGGTGCAAAGTTGTCAGGCATGGTGGCATACGTCTTTAGTCCCAGCACTCAGAGACAAAAGGATCTCTGAGTTCAAAACCAGCCTGGTCTGTATAGTGAGTTCCCCTTGTCCGAAAAACAAAATCCCCCAGTTCAAGACAGGCTTTCTCGGGAGTCTCCTCACATTTTTCTCAGTGGAGCTGTTCTTCTGAGTCATGCCTGTCTTTCACTCCAGGTCCCAATCTTTCTTCCTAGGTACCCTATCCTAGCCCCAATATCTTAGGTGGTATCTTTTCTCACAGACACCCCCACTCCCAACTGCTGCCCCTTAACTCTAGTTGTTACAAGGTTCCTGTGCTCTGAAGCAGGGCTCCTGGGAGAGTCTTGGGTGAAAATGTTGGTTGGAAGGCTTTTGGGGAAGGGGTCCTTGGAGGAACTTGGGTTGCAGGACCTTGGGGGCAGTTAGAATGTCTGTGACACTCTTTGCTGTTTTCTGGGACATTGCTTTAAAAAAAAAAACAAAAACAAAAACAAAAAACCAACAGAGCCCATCCCCCCCATCCCAGATGAGGCCTCAGACCCCTGATGAGGGATTAAGAGAGGGGCAGAATTATATTTGTCTTATGCCAGCTTTGTTAGGGGCTCCTAAGTTCCATAGGGAGATAGAAACAGGACCCCTTCAGGTTTCTTTCCAGTTAGTTACTAACTTCCCTACCATTGACCCTACTGTGGGTTGGAGCTTGGGTCTTAGCACCTTCTCCTACCTAGTGTCTCCTGTTTGATCCTAACAGGAAGTCACAGACCCTTCCCCTACTGAGCTCTGTAGATCTTCAGTTAACCCTGATAGACCTGTGCTTCTGTCTCACAGGAAGATAACAGAAGAACTAGCTGACTGACACCCCCCCTCCCCCTCCACAGTTACCTGCCCCGTTGACCGCTTAGGGCTGTGCTCACACATGGACACGGACACACAGACACAGAGGCTTCACATGGCCTGACAAGGACATTGGCCAGCCACTTTCTCATTTGGAGTCCTATGTAGTACCTGCAGATGGTTTATGTCTGGTGCAGAGTGCACATCTGGCCGTTTTTGCCTGAATGTGTACCAGTGTGTTTATGCATATGACTGCTGAACTGAGGAGGTCCTGGTGTGTGTATAAATGTCTGTAAAGTAGTATATTAATGTGTATGTGGACATGTGTATAGATGTTTATGTATCGTTTGGAGAATTCATTCAGCTAGTATTGAGTCCTCTTAGCTACCAGGCCCAATTCTAGGCACCAGGAGTAGAACTAAAGGAGGCAAAGAAGACATGACATTTGGGTGTGCATGGAGGCTCTAAGTATAAAATGAGAATGTGTTGATATTGAATGCATGGCTTAGCAATGAGGTTGTGTTATTGGGTCCTGGGACAGTAGTTGTAAGACTGAATTGAACATTTGCATTGTGTGCGTGTGTGTGTGCGTGCGTGCGTGCGTGTGTGAAAGAAAGCTAGCCAGGTGCAGACCGTGACCTGCTCTGCCCTGCTGGGGCAAACGGGGTGGGCCCAAGAGAGAGGAACTCACTATTTGAACTTGGGAAACAGTTGTCAGCTGTTTCCTCTGGAGCCCTAGATCTGACTCCGCATTGTCCCCCAGCAGCCCCTGTGAGGAAGGCCCCTGGTGAAAGCATTTTCCCAGGTCAAGGAAGGGAGAGTCCCTCCAAGGCTCTCACGCCCTCTATTAAAGCTACAGGTGTGGCTTAGACCCAGGCTCCGGCCTGCTGCCGCAGAGCTTGTCTCAGTCTCTTCCAGCTGTGAACCCGACCCCAACAACCCACTGCCCTTAGCTCCTTTCCCACAGTTCCTGGCCTGGATACGTCAAACCGGAGCTCTAACCCCTTTCTGCAGACCCATCTAGTCTTTCACAACCTACAGCACCCCTAAGCTAGGTTGACCTTCACCTTCTTTTCAAAGGGAAGAGGAGGGCTGGAAAGATGGCTCAACAGTAAAGAACATTTTCTGCTCTGAGAGGGTCAGCGTTCACTTCCCAGCACCGACATGGCTCCTTAGAACCACCAGTGAACTCCAGTTCCAAAGGTTCTGGTGCTCCCTTCTGACTCCAAGGCCTCCAGGCATGTATGCAGTGCACGTAACAGAAATGTAGGCAAAGACCTACACACATAAAATATAAATGTTTAAAAAAGGAGGACCCTCGCCTTTAATCCTAGCACTCGGGAGGCAGAGGCAGGCGGATCTCTGTGAGTTCGAGGCCAGCCTGCTCTACAGAGTGAGTTCCAGGACAGGCTCAAAAGCCACACAGAGAAACCCTGTCTCGAAAAACCAAAGAAAATAAATAGATAAATAGATAAATAAATACAGGTGGACCCTGGCCAGCCAGCCTACACCCTATAGCCGGGAGGGGGGACGGTTAGGAGATGAGGGGTCAAAGGTGGTGTGTTCTGGATCAGGCTTAAGGGAAGGCAACCCCAAATGGGACTTTCAACAGTATTCGGGATGCTGAGAGGACTGAATTCATGGCTATTAAAAAACAAGGAGTTTTGAGTCGGTGGCCCTCTAGTTACCAGCCAGATTTCAAAGATGTCGCCTTTGTCCTTGCTAGCCCTGACTTCCAAGAACTCAGTGTTACAGTTATCTACTGACGTCATCGATGTGGCCCATCATCCCAAGAGGCCCATCTCGGGGGGGCTTCTCTCCACCCCACTCTCCTGTCTTCCATGAAACCTACAGAGAAGTGGATAGATCATACATTGCATTGCTCAGCCTGGGAAGAGCAGGATACTCAGAACAGAGATGGCCACACCTCCAGGTTCATCTCCAGCCTACGAAATGAGCTTTTGAAATGTATGTGTTTATTCTGAGATGGTCTCGCATATCCTAGGATGGCCGGAAATTATGTAGTTGAAGATAACCTTGAACTTCTGATCTTCCTGCCTTTACCAGCCAAATACTGGGATAACAAGTCTGTACCCCCGCACCTAGTTTATCCCATGCTGGAGACTGAATATGGAGCTTTCTACATGCCAGGCCAGCACTGACCTGTATCCTGACTCACTGCTTTAAGATTGGATCTCACTGCAGAGCCCTGGCTGGCAGAGAACTTAATATGTAAACCAGGCTGGCCTTGAACTTGTGGTGATCCTCCTGCCTCTGGTTTCCATATACTATGAGTATAGGTGTGCACCACTATGCTTGGTCATTTTTATTTCTCTGTTGTATTTGTATGAGTGTGTGGTTTATGTATGTATTTGCATATGTGTGTGTCTAGTGTGCATGGAGACCAGAGGTTGACATCTGGTGTGACCTGGTGTTTTTTGGTTTTTCGAGACAGGGTTTCTCTCCGAGTAGTTTTGGTACCTGTCCTGGGTCTCGCTCTGTAGACCAGACTGGTCTCAAACTCACAGAGATCCGCCTTGTGATTAAAGGCGTGTGCCACCACTGCCTGGCTGCCCGGCTTGTCTTTTTTTTTTTTTCTTCTGGAACTCAGGACTAAACTCAGGACCTTGCACTTGCTATCGAGCACTGTAACACTGAGCTATTCTCGACCCCTCCACCTTATTTTTGAGGCTGGGTCTCACTGAACCTGTGGTTTACTGACTTGGCTAGGCTGGTTGTCGAGTGAATGCCAGGGCTCCATTTGCTGCTGTCTGCCTGTCGCTGGGATTACAGACTCTCTTAGTTACTGGTTTCGTTCCTGTGACGGAATGCCAACAGAAGCAATTAAGGGAGGAAGGATTGATTGCGGCTCACAAGTTCAAGGCTACAGTCCACCACTGTGGGAAAGTCAGGTCAGAGAGCTCTGGGCAGCTGGTCACATTGTAGCCAGAGTGAAACAGAGCAATGCATATGTGTCCTTTTTCTCTTCACTTACACAGTCCAGGGTTCCAACCAAGTAATGGCACTGCCCACAATGGGTGCGTCTTCCCACCTCAGTGCCATCAAGACGGTACCCAACAGGCATGCCCAGAGGCCTGTCGCCTAGGTGATTATAGACTCTGCAAGTTGACAATTAACACTAGCCATCACAGCTGGCTACACAACATGCCTGATGTGGGCCTGGGACTCTCCCGGGTGTGGGGCCGGTTTAGGCTTAACCTGTTAGGCTGCCACCATGGGGTTCTGTTGAGACTGTTCTTTCCCTCAGTGCAGTTGAAGCACCATCCACTATTTACTTCCTGCCGGCCATAACTATCCTTGGATGTCCCCTTCCTCTGCCCCGCATCCTCTCCTCATCTCTGATCTCTCAAGGAGGAGCCACCTCTGGTCTCCTCAGGAGATCACACTCTAAGCTGGTACTCCTCCGCACATCAACTCGCTCTGTGGTTGAACTGTCTTCTTCCTTCTTTCTCAAAACAGGATCTGTGTAGCTGAGACTGGCCTGGAACTCATTCAGTAGTCCAGCCACGCCTCAAACTCAATGCTTTCCCTCCTGAGTTTCCTGAGTGCTGGGATTGGAATTGTACAGTTCATTAGTAAGAACTTAAAGGCGTGCACCACCATGCCTGGCTGCATATCCAGCTTTAAAACGTTTTTTTATTAGCCGGTCAGTGGTGGCACACACCTTTAATCTCAGCACTCGGGAGGTAGAGGCAGGTGGATCTCTGTGAGTTCAAGGCCAACCTGGGCTATGGAGAGTTCCAGGACAGGCTCCAAAGCTACACAGAGAAACCCTGTCTCGGAAAAACAACAACAAAAACAACAACAACATTTTATTTAGTTAGGTTGGGGTAGGGCGCCCACCTGGTACAGTGCACCTGCAGAGGTCAGAAGACATAGGAGTCCATTCTCTCTCTCCTTCCACCAGTTCTGGGGACTGAATTCAAGGACCCTTATCTGTTGAGATGTCCACCTCTCTCTCTCTCTCTCTCTCTCTCTCTCTCTCTCTCTCTCTCTCTCTCTCTCTCTCTCTCTCCTCTGTCCCTCTCTTTAAGTTTTTTTTGAGACAGAATTTCACCTTGTAGTCCAGCTTGGCCTGGAACTCACTGTTCATTATGTAGCCCAGGCTGGCTTTGAGCTCATGGTGATCTTGCCTCAGCCTTCTGAATGGCTGGAATGACTGACGTGTGTCACTATGCCTGACTTATACTGCTCCTCTAAATCTGTCCTTCAGGCACAGAGGGATTGTTTGATTATAACAGAGTCTCAGATAGACCCGGCTGGCCTCCCAACTCATTATATTTGGAGGTTGACCTTGAACTCCTGATCTTGATGTTTCTCTTTCCTGACTGAACGTTGGGACTGATGTTACTGTGTACCACCATTGGTTTTGATGTTGTTTGTTTAATTATGTTTCTCCACTGTGTGTGGGGTGGGTGCATATGACCACTCACCCTCACCCCCACCACACACACACAGGTGCATTCATGGAGGTCGGAACCTGTGGGAGCTGGCTCTCTTATTCCACTGTAGGTCCTGGGGACTTAATGAAGTCATCAGGCTTGGCAGCAAGCATCTTTACCCAGCAAGCCTGCCCTCTTTTCTGTTTTTGTTGTTGTTCTCAAGACTAAGATTTCACTATGTAGCCTAGGCTGACCTCAAATTTTTGGACTGCTTCCAACCTCAGACCCCCTGAGATTATAGACATGGTTTCACATAAGGGTTTAACTTTCCTTTGTCTAGAACTTTCTCTCTGGGCCTCTTCTCCCAGCACTTGGGTCCACCTAGATTGGACCCCCAGTTCTGGGTATCCTGACCCCAGAATTGTGACACTGGCTTACCCAGTCTCATTTCTGTCCCTTCTCAGAATGGATCATTTCCATCAAACTTTCCCATACTCTTGCGGTATCCTGTGTATGGATAGGTGCCCATCAGAAAAATCCAGCCCAACCTGTTGAGTGAGGTAGACAGCCTGCAGAACTGAAGGGTGGGGCACGCAGGCGTCTTTTGTTGTCATATTTTATCCAGACTCTGATCAACATGTGGATTGTTCTTCATGGGCATCAAAGCTCGGCCTGGAATCCTTGGCTGAGCTGGATTAAGAATCAGTAGTCAGGGCTGGAGAGATGGGCCAGTGGTTGAATGTATATTATTCCGGAAGGACCCAAGTTCAATTTCTGCACCCACATCAGGCAGCTCATAACTGCCTGTAGCTCCAGCTCCAGCTCCAGGGGATCTGCCTCCTGTGGCTTCCACAGATACCCATACACATGTGACACACACAAACACGTGGTTAAAAATAAAATACTTAATGAAGTGTTCTGCCTGCGTGTCTGTCTGCACACCAGAAGAGGGCACCAGATCTCATTGTAGATGATTGTGAGCCACCATGTGGGTGCTGGGAATTGAACTCAGCACCTCTGGAAGAGCAGCCAGTGCTCTTAACCTCCAAGCCATCTCTCCAGCCCTAAAATAACACTTTAAAAAGGAAGAAAAATAGTAGTCAAGAAGGGTCTGGCCAGCCGTTGGGATGCTGAGGCAGGATGATTGCTACAAGTTCAAAGCCAGTCTGGAATACAGAGCAAGAGACTGCTAAGGAACAAAAATGGCCAGGTGGTGGCAGTACACACCTTTTGTTGTTGTTGTTGTTGTTGTTGTTGTTGTTATTTTCGAGACAAGGTTTCTCTGTGTAACAATCCTGGCTGTCCTGGATCTCACTCTGTAGACCAGGCTGGCCTCAGACTCACTGAGATCCGCCTGCCTCTGTCTCCTAAGTACAGGAATCAAAGATGTACATCGCCACTGCCCCCTGGCAGCACACACCTCTTTTTTTTTTTTTTGGTACCTCTGTCTCTACATATGTCTGCAGGCCAGATGAGGGCATCAGATCCTATTATAGATGGTTGTGAGCCACCATGTGGGTGCTGGAAATTGAACTCAGGACCTCTGGAAGAGCACTCCGTGCTCTTAACTACCGAGCCATCTCTCCAGCCCAAGCAGCACACACCTTTAATCACAGCACTTGGGAGGCAGAGGCAGGTGGATCTCTGAGTTCGAGGCCAGCCAAGACAGAGAAACCATGTCTTGTAAAACAAAACAAACAACAACGAAAACAAAAATGTGCCAACTGTAGTGATGAACTCCTTCAATCCCAGCCTGGTCTGTTTAGCAAGCTCCAGAATAGCCAAAGATCCTGACTCAAAAAAACAAAACATAATCAAAAACCCAAACAAACAAGCAACCCCCCCCCCCCCCCCGAGTTTGGTGGCACACAGCTGTCATCCTAGCGCTTAGGAGGGAGAGGCAGAAAGATCAGGCACTGGGGCTGGAGAGATGGCTCCCTTGCTGTCACAGCCCCTGTGACTCCAGATCTAGGGATCCAGTGCCCTCTTCTGCTCTTCAAGGGCACCAGCATGCATGTGGTGCACATATATACATGCAAGCACTCATACTTACACATAAAATAAAAATAAATAAATCTTTGAGTAAAAAAAAAAAACTAACAAAGCTCAGTGGTTCCGGGGCTGGGGGGCTGCTCTGTAAGTCTAAGAGCTTGAGTTCAGATTCCTTCGGCCAGTGTAGAAGCCCCAGGCAGAAACAGGTAAATACCTAAGCTCAATGGCCAGCCAGTCTGATTAGTAAGTGCCAGGTTCAGTGAGAGACCCTTAATAAAAAGAAAAAAAAAAAAAAGGGGGTGGTGTGACAAGATGCCTAGTTGGCATCTGAGTTGGATTCTTGGGATCCACATGATTGGAGGTGAGAACCAGCTCCTATAGATTGTCCTTGACCTCCACTCAAGGGACATTTCCCCACATACAGACCCAAAAAGTAAATGTCAAAAAATGTAAATATATATAAAATAAGGTGGAGAACAACAGAGTAAGATACCCAACATGTACTCTGGCCTCCACACATTCATGTACACACACACTACATACACAAGGAAAGAAAGACAGAAGAGGAAGATATATTAGACTTTCAAAGTTATCTTCAGTTACATAATGAATCTAAAGCCAGCCTGAGCTACAAGAGACTTGGTCTCAGTAAACCCAACCACCCAACCTCCAACCCCCGCCAAATGTGGCAAAACAAAAATAAAAACCAAGCAGGGACTGAATAAGGTTGGCTCTAATTGTGATGGGTTGGGAAAAGGCTGGGGGTGACCAGTCCAAAGCATGTACAGTAAAATACAATTGAAAGCTTGAATCTGTCATTAGTAACTTGTTTGGAATAGCCAGTGCATGGGTGGGAGGCACAGTCAATAAATTTGAGCCATGCTTCAATCAGAATGGATCTCTCTCTCTCTCTCTCTCTCTCTCTCTCTCTCTCTCTCTCTCTCTCTCTCTCTCTCTTTTTTTGGTTTTTCGAGACAGGGTTTCTCTGTGTAGGCTTTGCGCCTTTCCTGGAACTCACTTGGTAGCCCAGGCTGGCCTTGAACTCACAGAGATCCGCCTGGCTCTGCCTCCCGAGTGCTGGGATTAAAGGCCTGCGCCACCACCGCCGGCTACTCTCTCTCTTTCTGTGGCACATGTAAACTGGGGCCAGTACAGCTGTGTGTACTCAGTAAAGGAAATCCTGCTCTAAATTGCAGGCAGAGTACAGGGAGGCAGGAACTCAGTGGCGTGGGTTTACTGATTAAAGTATTACTCACATGGGGGGTAGCGAACCATTTCTCTAATGCCAGCACTTTGGGGTAGAGGCAGATGGGTCTGTGAACTCAAGACCAGCCTGTCTTACATTTAAATTCCAGGCCATCAGTGCTATGTAGTGAGAGCCTGTCTCAAAAACCAAAAACAAGCATTAGTTATAATGTGGACCCCAAAAGCAAGTCAACTGCATACCAGTACTTAACCATTGAAGTGTCTCCAAATGAAGGAAAAGGGATTAATTGGACTTACTGAGTGGATAATTTAAGGGATTCCTACAGTCAATTTTGGCAATATTAAATTATTCTATAAGCACTCACTTTAAAACCTCAGCTCTTCCTACAATACAATCTATTTTGTTATTTCTTTGTTGTTGTTGTTTTGAGACAGAATTTCTCTATATAACAGCTCTGGGTGTCCTGAAACTCACTCTGAGTTCAGAGTGGCCTCGAACTCACAGAGATCCACCTGCCTCTGCCTCCCGAGTGCTGGGATTAAAGGCATGCGCCACCACCGCCCGGCCTTTTTCTTTTTTTAATATTTATTTTGTGTGTGTATGGATGCTTTGTCTGCATGTATATCTGTTTACCACGTGTGTACCTGATGCTTGTGGAAGTCAGAAGGTGGCATTGGATCCCCTGAAACTAGAGTTACAGGTGGTTGTGAGCAGCTATGTGGATGCTGGGAATTGAACCTTGGTCCTCTGCAAGAGCATCCAGTGCTCTTAACTGAACCATGTCTCCAGCCCCCCAAATAAATTTTTAAAATACTTTTTTGGGGGGTCTGGAGAGATGGCTCAATGGTTAAGAGCACTGACTGCTCTTCTAGAGCTTTTTTTTGTTGTTGAGATAGCCCTATCTGGCCTGGAACTTGTGATGTAATCAGACTGGCCTCAGACTCACAGCCTGCCTCTGCCTCCTGCTGGGATTAAAGGATTAAATGTGAGAGCACCACCTAGCCCTGCCTAGTGTGTGTGTGTGTGTGTGTATGTGTGTGTGTGTGTGTGTGTGTTGTGTGTTGTGTGTTGTGTGTGTTGTGACAGGCACAAATTTGTGCCCACAGAGGCTAGAAGATGGCCCATTCCCTCATCTTTTTTTTTTTTTGGTTTCTCGAGACAGGGTTTCTCTGTGTAGCTTTGCACCTGGAATTAACTCTGTTAATTCCAGGCCAGCCTGGTCTATATAATGACTTTCTTTTTTTTTTTTAACTTTTAAATTTTTTTAAAATTTTTCGAGACAAGGTTTCTTTGTGCCTTTCCTGGAACTCACTCTATAGAGCAGGCTGGCCTCGAACTCACAGAGATCCACCTGCCTTTGCCTCAAGAGTGCTGGGATTAAAGGCATGGGCCACCACCGCCCGGCTATAATGTCTTTCAAGACAGAGCTACATAGTGAGACCCTTTCTCAACACCCCCCCCCCAAAAAAAAGGAATTTACAGTTTTCAAATAAAGTCCTCCAAATTTGCTCTCTCTTCAAACTCGAAAGTGTCTTTGAAAGGTCGATACTACCTCACAGGCTCAGGTTGGCAAGCACACCCAGGGGCATGAAACCAGTAGGTAGTGAAGGCAAGAGCTCTGAGGCTGGGGGTTAGCTCAGTAGAACCTGCTACTAGTATACATGAGGTCCTGTATTCAAGTCCTAGTACCAGACAACAGCTAAAATATTATCCAGTGAATCTCCAGGAACACCCCTGACAATTTAAAATGCAGTACAAACAGGGACAGGGAGAAGAGGAAAGTTGTCCAAAGACGCCCAGGATTATGGGCACACCCTGCCCGCAAGAACAGCATTGCTCTGGGCTGAAATTAAAACCAGGCCCTGCTCCTTATTTATTCCTTTATAAATGCAATTAATTCTTTTTAGTGGCTCTCTTTCTCTGTGTATGACAGTGTGTGGTGGTCCATGCATACTTGTTTGTGTGTGGAGATCAGAGGACAACTTTGTGGTTCAGTTCTCTTCTGCCACCTTAGTGTGGGTTCCAGGCACTGAACTCAGGTCATCAGGCTTATACAGTAAGCACATTTATCCTCTGAGCCCCCCGGTCCTTCCCGCTGTCAATTCCAGAATCTATGCTCAGTTGCTTTTCTTTTCTCTTTTTCTTTCTCTTCTAGCCTCTCTTTTCTTTTCTTTCTCTCCTTTCTTTTCCTTCTCCTTCCTTCCTTCCTTCCTTCCTTCCTTCCTTCCTTCCTTCCTTCCTTCCTTCCTTCCTTCCTTTTTTCCTTTCTTTTTGATACAGGGTTTCTCTGTGTAGCTGTGGCTGTTCTGGAACTCACTCTGTAACCAGGCTGGCCTCGAACTCACAGAGATCCACCTGCCTCTGCCTCCCGAGTGCTGGGACTAAAGGTGTGCGCCACCACCGCCCAACTTTCTCTCTTTTTCTTGAAAGGTCTAATGTAGCCCAGGATGGCCTTTAACTCCTGATCCTCCTTGCCTTCTCCATCTCCAGAGGGGGCTGGTGTTATAGATACGCACTACCATCCCGGTGTTTCTTTCATTCAGTTTAGTTTTATTATTTTTAATTGTGGATGTGGGGGTGTGCACACGAGTGACGGTGCTTGTGGAGGCCAGAGGCATTGACTCCCCCTGGGGCTGCAATTACAGGCAGTTCAAGCTTTGGGATGTGGGTGCTGGAAGCCAAACTCAGGTCCTTTGCAGAAGCATTGTGTTCCTAACCACTGAGCCGCCCCTACAGCCTCCCTTTTTGCTTCTTTGTTCAGATTATCGCCATTGCTTCCTTTTCAGTTGCTACAGGCTTTTTATTTGTTTGTTGTTTTGGTTTTTTTGGTTTTTGGGGGGGTGTTTTTGAGACAGGGTTTCTCTGTGTAGATTTGGAACCTTTCCTGGAACTCACTCTGTAGCCCAGGCTGGCCTCAAACTCACAGAGATCCGCCTGCCTCTGCCTCCCAAGTGCTGGGGTTAAAGGTGTGAGCCACCATTACCCAGCTCTCTCTCTCTCTCTCTCTCTCTCTCTCTCTCTCTCTCTCTCTCTCTCTCTCTCTAATATATATATATATATATTTGAGAAGAGGTCTCACTATGTAGCTCTGAATGCCATGGAACTCACTATGTACCCAGGCTGGCCTGGAACTCAGAGAGATCTGCCTGCCTCTCAGTAGTGCTGGGATTAAAGGAGTGTATCGCCACACCCCAGCTTCTACAAGCTTTGAAGAAGGTTCTTCAGAGCATGGAGACCTTGCCCTTTAGGGATCAATTGATCCCAAAGCCTCAGATCCTGGAGAGCATTGTCTAGACCCTGGGCAAGTACAGGAGCCCTGTCTGCAAGTTCAAGTTCACAGCCTAAAGCTTAGCCACATCCTAACCCTGGTAAGGGACCCCATCAGACTCTCAGCTCTTTATTGTAAAAGTGGCCTGAAAAGACAGCTTTTTTTCCAAGACGAGGAGGGACAGTCAAGCAAGGAGGCCTCTTCACTCTTGTGCAGTGCATTAGTTGACTAGAGCTGACATAACAAATTACCACGAATTTGGTGACCTGCCACAGGAGAAGTTTATTCCCTCATAGCTCTGCATTGCTGGGAACTGAACCCGAGGCCTTGAGGCTGCTAGGCAAGTGCTTTGTCACTCAGCTACATCCCCCATCACTCACTCATAGTTTTGGAGACCAGAAGTCCAAAACTGAAGCTGTCAACAGTGTTGGCTGACTATGGAGGCAACCAGGGGAGAACCCACACTAGGAAGCTTTTCTAGTTTCTAGTGTCCCCACCAGCAACCCTTGGTGGTTCTTCTATGGTACCTCTATTTAGTTTGTCTCTTAAATTACATTTTCATTTATTTTATGTGATTGTGTGTGTGTGTGTGTGTGTGTGGTGTGTGTGTGTGTGTGCGCGCGCGGCGCGCGCGTGTGCGGGCACCTGCTGTGGTGTATGTGTAGAAATAAAAGGACAGCTTTGTGGAGTCAGTTCTTTCCTTTCACCACGTGGGTTCTGGGGATCAAATTTGGGCCAGAAGCAGGTAGCTTCACTCACAGAACCATCTCATCAGCCCCTTGGTTTTTTTTTCTTTCTTCTTTTTTTTCTGAGACAGGGTTTTCTCTGTGTAGCTTTGGTGCCTGTCCTGGATCTCGCTCTGTAGACCAGGCTGGCCTCGAACTCACAAAGATCCACCTGGTGTGTGCCACCAACACCTGGCCATCCCCATGTTTTTTTTTTTTTTTTTTTTTGTTATTATTGTTTTTGGTTTTGGTTTTTGGTTTTTTTCAAGACAGGGTTTCTCTGTGTAGCTTTGTGCCTGTCCTGGAACTCACTTAGTAGTCCAGGCTGGCCTCGAACTCACAAAGATCCGCCTGCCTCTGCATCCCGAGTGCTGGGATTAAAGGCATGCGCCACCACTGCCTGGCTCCCCTTGTTTTTTAAGACAGGGTCTTACCCTGTAACCCAGGATGGCCTAGAACTCATAATATAGTCCAAGATGGCCTGGGACTCACAACCATCCTCTTTCCTTGGCTTCCCAAGTGCTGGGATTAGACCATCAATCCAGTCCCTGCCTGCGTCTTCATACAGTTTCCTTTGGATTCCCTTCTCTCCAGCTTTATAAAGATGTTCATTATTGGATTTAGGGCTCACCTTAATACAGGATAATCTCCTCTTTAGATCCTTAATCACCTCTTCAAGAACACTTATTTTAAATAAGATCACACACATTCTGAGGTTTGGAAATCACAACCTCTACAAGAAGGTTCTGGTGACTTTTTTTTTGGTGGTGCATACCCCACTAATGGTGTTACCCCCACCAAGCACATACTCAACCACTGATCTGTCTCTCTACCATGTAGGTTTCAGTTTGATGGTGGAAACCTACCCCATTCTTGTAGACTCCCTGAATTTTGACATAGAAAAATCACCCCTACTTGTAAAAGACCCTTTAGCTAGGTAAGGCAAAACATACCTGCAACTCCAGTACTTGTGGGGCCGAGGCAGGAGAATCTTGAATTCTCTTGCAGACAAAATACCATACATGTAATAGAAAAAATTAAAAAGAAAACAGAAGAGAGAAGAAGGAGAATAGACGGAGAATAGATGGAAGGGAGGGAGAGAGGGAGGGAGAAAGGGAGGGAGGGAGGGAGAGAGGGATGATTGAGTAGGTAGCTTAGTTAGTGCTCCAAGTATATGGTTCAGTCCCCAGTACCATACGTAACCAGGCACAGTGGTGTACACCTGTAATCACAGCACTCGAGACATGGAGCAGGGCTATAACAAGCTCTAGGTCATTTGTGGCAGTCTGGCAAGCTCCAGGCCAGCCTGGGCTACGTGAGATCCTATTGGTGGGGGGCAGAAGGGGAGCTGGAAAGATGGCTAAGCAGTTAAGAGCACTGGCTGCTCTTCCAGAGGACCCAAGTTCAATTCCCTACACTCACATTGCAGCTCACAACTGTCTGTAGCTCCTGTTCCAGGGGATCTGACACCCTCACATGGACATACATGCAGACAAAACACTAATGTACATAAAATAAAAATAAATTATTGAAAAGGAGAGAGAGAGAGAATATTTACTTCCTTTACAATTGGTTTTTGCTGGGTATGATGGCCTTCACCCATAATATTAGTGTTTGGAAAATAGAGACAGAAGGATAAGGAGTTTGAGGCTAGCTTGAGGTGTATATAAGCCCCTATCTCAAAAAAAAGCATCAGCAAGATGGAGCAAGATTGCTCTGTGAATAGAAGAGCTTACCATTGAAGCTGGCAACTTGAGTTAGATCTCTGGGACCCTCATAGTAGAAGGAAGGTTGCCATTTTACTGTCGTAAGGGTTCTGTCTCTCTGTCTCTGTCTCTGTCTCTGTCTCTGTCTCTCTCTCTCTCTCTCTCTCTCACACACACACACACACACACACACACACACACACACACAGTGTTAAAAGACCAAAAAGATGTTTAGGGAGATAGATATCTTTGAGCAGAGCTTGTATGGCATACGTGAAGCCTGGCTTTGAGCTCTAGCATATCATAAACTGGGTGTGGTGTGGTGTGGTGTGGTGTGGTGTGGTGTAGTGTGGTGGTGTGGTGTGGTGTAGTGTAGAATGGTGTCTCCCACACCCAGCATTAGGAGGTGGGAGCCAGAGGACCAGAGACTGACTGTCATCCTCCATTTCATAGTGAGCTCAAGGCTGGCCTGGATTACATAAAACACTGTCTCAAAAAGAAAATGAAAACAAAAACAAAACATAGCTGGGTGGTGGTGCTACATTAATCCCAGTACTCAGGAGGCAGAGGCAGGGGGATCTCTGTGAGTTTGAGGCCAGCCTGGTCTACAGAGGGAGTTCCAGGACAACCAGGGCTACACAGAGAAACCCTGTTTCTAAAAACCAAAATAAGTGAAGGAAGGAAGAAAGAAAGAAGAAAAGAAAAACCAAGTAAATAAAGTACAACCTTCATAGGAGAGAAGTCACAGATTGAGACAGCTAGGGGGCTTGGAATTCACTCTGTCATTGAGGCTGATCCAAACTGCAGGTGCTCTTCCCATTTCCCTCCTCAGTCCTGGGACTGGATGTGTGCTGCCACCTGACTTCATGTCCTGGCTTCCTGCCTCCTGGCTTTCTAGTTCCAGCTGCTCCCTGGATGCCTTCTTATCTACTCTTTCAAAGCAGCAAAGCCCACACTGTATCTTTCCTTTCTTCTACATTTATAGGGGACTTACACAATAGGAAACTTCCCAGGGTCTGAGCAGTGGGTTAGAGGTGGGCGTGGTGACTAATGTGTCCATCTCCAACCTCTAGAGTTCCCAAGTTCCGTAACTCTTAGGGGGCTGAGAACAGCGAGCCACCAGCAGCGGTGAGCAGTTGCTGGATTCCCAAAGAACAGCCCTTAGTAAAGTCCAGGTCAGTGTCCCAGCTTTGGCCCAGGGCCCGGCCTGGAGACCGACCGCTGGGTCCCAACAGCTTCTCCTCAGTCTCGTTCCTCACTGTGACTCTCAGAACCTTACTCTAGACTTCCCAGCTCCCAGCATTAGGGTCTGCCCACCTCTTTTAGGAAGACCCCCCTCTCAAATCTGAAGTTCCAGGCTGTTCCTAGAACTTTACCAGGGCTGTCAGAAATGGGGGAGTGCTCATCTCCCCACTTCTCAGAACAAAACAGAAATGACACATCTTCAGAAGACTACATATCAAGCCAGCATGTTGCCCTGGGATATAAAAGGTTGCAAACTGCAGATGCCTGAGAATCCTCTGGAACCTATGAAGGGGACAGTGTGCTCTGGCCGAAACATGGAGAGCCATAGATAAGCTGTCTTCCCCTCACATTTCTTTCCTTTTGAGACAGGGTCTCACATAGCCCAGGCTGACCTTGATCTTGCTATGTAACTGAGGATTGCCCTAAATCCTGATCCTCTTGCCTCTACCTCCAAATTTCTGTAATTACCACCATGGTATTACCACCTCCCAAGGTTCTTCGTTGGTTCTTTTTTCAGAAGTAGGTCCACCTCTACTTCACGTTTTGTGTATAAAAGTGAGACTATATTAATTTTATTTATTTATTTATTTTTTAATTTTTTTTAAAGATTTATTTATTATGTACACAGAAGAGGGTGCCAGATGTCATTACATGTAGATGGTTGTGAGCCACCACCATGTGGTTGCTGGGAATTGAACTCAGGACCTCTGGAAGAGCAGTCAGTGCTCTTAACCTCTGAGCCATCTCTCCAGCCCCTATATTAATTTTAAACACAAAGTCGGACATTCTTGTATTTTAAATTCATAGAAGCCAGGAGGTGGTGGCGCTGTCTCAAGAAACAAACAAAAATTCATAGAAAATGGGACCTTACTCTGACCTCTTTGGAAACAACTGTATGGTCAACTCCCCAGTTTCAATACCAAAGAAAATTCTGGTGGCTCAGGGTCCTTTTCCTCTGGATTCACCTCCGGGTTCAATTCCAGGACCCTTCCCTCTTGCCATGACTCAACTTCCTGAGTTTTCTTCTGACATCATCTCTTCCTTCTTTTCTCTTGGCCTATAGAACCTTGATTTTGCTACCTCTTTTAAAGGCTTCCTTGGTTGAGAAATCCCTGCTTGTGCACATTTGATGAGTGAAGCTGCAGTGACATGGAAGTCCAGCAGGGAGAGCCAGTGCCTAAGAAGAAGATGCTGAAGCCTCGCATGGAGGTTCCCGCCTGAAGAGGCTGGAGTCCTGCTCCTTCTCCGGAGGCTGAGCCGGAATGACCCTAAGTTTGAAGCCAACTTGGACTATAGTGAGTTCCAGGCTAGCCTGGGCTACAAAGCAAGAGATGGCTCAGTGGTTAAGAATGTTGCTGTTCTTGCAGAGAATCTGAGTTGCATGTCTGGAAGCTCACAATCAATTATAGCTCCAGAGAATCCCAATCCCTCCTCTGGCCTCTGAGGACATTTGAATACATGTTACACACACACACACACACACACACACACACACACACACACACACACACAAAAAAAAAAATAATAATAATATTAATAATCTTAAGATAGCCACTAAAAGAAAGAAAAGGAGGGGAAAGAAGTCTTGGGATTGGAGAGATGGCTTCTCAGATAGGAGCTTCCTACAGAGGTCCTGGGTTCAGTTCCCAGAACCCATGTTGGCTGGGTCATAACCTCCTGTAACTCCAGTTCCCAGGAATCTGACTACCTCATCTGAACTCAAAAGGCATCAGACACATGGTGCACATACATACATGCAGGTCAAACACTCATACATATAAAATAAAAAGAAATAAATATTTGAAAAAGACAAAACACCAGGAATTGGATTGGGGATGGCTTATCAGGTAAGGTCCCTGCTACCAAGCCTGATGAGCTGAGTTGGATTTCCAGAACCTACATCCTGGAAGGAGAGCATCGACTTTGGCAGATTGTCCAAGTTGTTCTCTGACTCCATACCCTCGTCTGGGTGCCCCCACACAAACGTGCACAAAATAAATAAATGTTAAAAAGAAACCCACACAAATAAAATCAAAACAAAGCAAAAAACTCCAGAACAAAACAAGCCAGGCTCAGACCTGAAACTAGCATTTACCAGGCAGAGGCGGGAAGGTTACTAGTTCAAGGCCAGTCTCAGATACAAAGTTTGAGGCTGACCTTGCTACTTGAGACACTGTCTCAATAAGCCAGATACAGGGTATGGTGGAGCACTCCTACAACCCGAGAGGCAGGAGGATCAGAGAAGTTCAAGATCATCCTCGTCTTTATAGCAAGATCTATCTGGAAGGGGAAAGGAGAGAGAACCAGAAAACAATTAAATAAAAAAAAGAGCCTGGGGGGAGCCACTCAAGATTTTTTGGTTCCCCCACCTCCCCACCATCCCTCCCCCACAGTAAGTATGACAAGTATTCAAACTTGGGGCGGTTGCATAGAGCTGAGAGTCTAGAGTTACGCGCCACCCCCCCCCCACACCCTCCCCAGTCCCCACCCCACCCCATCCCCCACCCCCGCCAGCCTCTGCTCTCCCTTTCTTCCCACTTAGGTCAGTAGGAACCAAACTCTAGTGCATCTTTGTATTGTGGAATATTTAAGGACTGGTTATCTCATGGCCCACACTGAATACACAGGGATCAATCTTTCCGCACTCTGGAGCCCAACCTACAGCTCCCACTCACAGATGCACATCTGTCCTGACTGTCCACTGACTCAGGCTTTCCTGTCTTCTCTTCTGGCTTGGGGACTTGACGCCCTGAGTAGAGCTAATATGTACGACCATTTCCTTTATCCCCCATCCCCCAAGATGCTTCTGGCTTAGCTGCTGCGCTGGCCCTACACTGCCCAGATCGTCTATTCCTTTCTTTAGGCCGACCTGTATTTTTGTCTAGATCAACCAGTCTGTCAGTCTGGCCTGTGGAGAAATGGGAAGAAGGCCCTTTCCACCCGTTAGCTCCTGCATCCAATGATGAGGTTACAGAATTACAGATAACCGTGGCGTCAGCCTCCAAGAAACTTGAGTACTAATTAGGGAGACAAACAACTGGAACATCAAAGAAAAAAGGCTGGAGAGAAGACTGGGAAGAAGGAGGCGGGGGCCAGACTTGAAGGAAGATGGTATCTGTCAAGACTTTGGCTTTCACATTGATTAAAGCAACAGGTGTGACTCCATCAGATTTTTTTTTTTTTTAACGTTCTGGGAGATCAAGATTACCCAGGTGTGGTGGTTCACGCCTTTAACCCCCAAACTCAGGAGACAGAGGCAGACACCTCTGTGAGTTCGAGGCCAGCCTGGTCTACAGGGTGAGTTCCAGGACAGCTAGGGCTATGTAGAGAGACCCCATTTCAAACAAACAAACCAACAAGATGAGGTGTAAGGAAACAGCTACCAGCTGCAATGACAGGGGGCCATGCATGTGTCTTGGTTACTTTTCTATTGCTGTGATAAGACACCATGACCATGAAAGCATTTGATTCGGGGCCGATCATTCCACAGGGTTAGAGTCAGTGACCATCAAATCGGGGAGCGTGGCGACAGGCAGGCAGGCATGGTGCTGGAGCAGTGGCTGAGAGCTTACATCCTGATTCCCAAGCACTTGGTCACTGCTCTGAGGGTGCTCTCACATGCTCCACTAAAACATAGTGGACATTCACACCCTTGGAATGTTCTCCAGGGTCTTGAAATGCAGCTTGGGATTGCTTGCACCATTCACATTGGAGGGTGAATATAACCCAACCATCCAGTCTGTAAAAGCAGGTAAGAATTCTCAGCTAAGTCTGCCTACTACCCTCACAGGAAGCTACATGCATAGAAACCTTACTAGCCCTGAGGGACTTCCTCAAGTCATACAACTCTAAGGAGAAATTTGGCTCTCTTTCTGTGTGTTCCCTAGAGCCACCAAGTATAATCCCTTCTTTTCTTAGGCACAGAAGGAGGCCCAAACCAAATCTCAAGGACTGTGAAGACTTTAACTCAATAGGTCATGAGCAGGGAGCAGCTTCCCACTGAGGAGACATAATGGGCCCAGCTCAAGACCAAGAGGAGGAACCCTTGCCAGACTAGGAAAGATCTGGTATGGAAAATGAGGGAACTGTTCCTAGCCCTAGGTCTCTGGAAGGAAAAACAGAAAGTCCAGCAGCTTGACTCCAGGGTCTGGTGGATAGCCTGGCTGTCAGGTCAGGGCAAGAGCCAGCCAAACCTTGGATGAGACCAAAGTGTTATCCTAAGACTGTACCGAGGCTGAGAAAGTCTCTCCAAGCTGGCTATGCACATGAGTTGCCCTGTGATCTCCGTGAGACTGGGGAGCTAATATCAACCAACGGAGAAGCTCTGAGGAACTGTCCTTAGACCATTATGATCCTAAGTCTAATTTAATCCTAGACTGAGTCTGAATAGGATCAAAGCTGCAGGTTCTGTCTGAGGACAAAGCTGAGTGACAGTTTTTGTTTTATTTTTTGTTTTTTCGAGACATGGTCTTTCTGTGTAGCCTTGGTTGTCCTGGAACTCACTCTGTAGACCAGGCCGGCCTGGGACTTGTAGAGATCCACCTACCTCTGCCTCCTGAGTGCTGGGATTAAAGGCGTGAGACATCACCGCCTGGTGAGTGACAGTTCCTACCCTCCTGGGCAAGGAGTAGTTGGCACCTGGGATGATAAGTAGCATCAGGGTCCTAACTAAGCCACAAGCAGGGAGAGAGGCCACTTGGGTGGAAGTGGGCAGAAAGCACAACGTCTTCAGAGGGGTCCAGAAAAACAAGAACTTGGCTGCTTCTGCTCCTGTCTCTTAGCTTAGGGAGTGAGTAGAGGTGTGAGGCCCTCCGAAGAGGCCTGCTCTGTGACTCATCACTGGTAGTTCACCTGTCTGTAGAAACCAGGGAGCAGTAAGCATGGGCTCAGGGCCCACCACAGCTCCTACTCGGGCAGAAGAGACCTAGGAAAAGAAAGCTGTAGCTCCATGGAATTCTCTCCTTGCAGCAATAGAGAAAGCCAGCACTGGATGAGGATCATGAGCAGATCCAGATAGGCAGGAGCCACTGGGCTATATAATGAGATGGTTCATGTGTTAAAGCCTCTAGGTTCTAGCTGACATGCTTGGCCAAGCTATTTAATCTTCCTGGACAGCTATTTCTTCTATCTAGAAAATGGAGATAACACTGATATTTTCCCAGTGGGGTTATGAGATGCATTAGACGAGGTTTCTATAAAGACCCACAGTTACCTAGCACATAGGAAACGTAATGACTGTTGTTTTCATGACCAGAAGTGGCTGCTTTATGAAAGAGATCCAGATTCAACCATTCCCTCTATAAGCCGCAACTCTTAGCTGTTCAAATAATACAAAGAACTGTGAATATATTTGGTATCTGCATATATTTTAAAAATTCTTCCACAACAGACAGTATTGCACACGAAAATTCCACTTCTGTCCTCTCCAGCCCTCGGCACCCTTCCCCATCCCTGTGGTCTACAAATGACCTCCCATGTCAGTTGCACAGAGCCCCTGTCCAGATGGTGCCCATGCTTCGGGTCCTGGGTGCTCCGATGCCTGCAGAGTAGCAACAGGTCCACGAGGTGGGGTAGGGGGTGGAGTGCCCGGATCCCATAGGATGTCCTCGTATTTGCTTTGAACTGGGCCAGAGGGCCGTCCTTGAGCCCCAGTCTGTTCTAGGAGGGCTCTGACCAAGCCCACCGTGAGAGGGGGCTCTGCCCCAGGCTCAGGGAAAGGGTTGGAGGTTCCCACATCATCTGGGAGATGTGTCCTCAGTAAGAGCAGGAGCTCATCAGGAGCCACATCTGGTGGGCACAGGCGGCAAAGGAGGGGGAGGTGAGCGTCGAGGCGGCGGTGCTGGGCAAACTCCGCCAGCAGGAGCTTAAAGATCTCACTTCGAAGCAAGGGGCTGGAGGAGTCAAGGGCCAGGCCGGCCTCCAGGGCCCTTTCCCACTGTTCCTTCTCTATTAGCTGCCTCACAGCGTGCAGCACAGCCTTGGGCCGCCCACTGCCCAGGAGCAGCTCTAGTTCCAGGGCCTCAGGTCTCTTCCCTTCCTCACCCAGCACCGCTAGGGCTCGCCGATAAAGGGGCAGACTGGGGCCCTCGGCCCCCCAGCCTGGCCCACCCTGCTGCTGTGCCAGTTCCACAAATGGGGGGAGCCACTGGGGCTCCAGCTGGCAGAGACATCGACACAGGAGTTCAAAGGGAGGCAATATTCCATTGGGGTGCTCCTTCCCAGCTGCTGGACCCCTCAGGACCTTCTTCCATACATCGGGGGGTGCTTGGGACCTCAGCCTGCCAGTCCTATCCGGCTGGAGCTGCAGGGCCTGGAGGGTGGCACTCCAAGCTGCTGCAGGAAGGGCTTGGAAAATGGTGTTGAATTGGGCCAGCTGGTCCCCGGTCAACTGGGTCCTCAGCAGGCGTGCCACCTCGTGCTCTGCTAACTCCGTCCAGCCAGCCTCCTCCTCGTCCCCAGCCACCAGCTGGGCCTTGAGGCGCTCTAAACCGCGGTAATCGCGAAGCTCGGCCCTCAGCATCGCCAACAGTGTAGACGGAGGCAGGTGGCCCTGAAGGATGGAGGCCAAGGCCTGAGGCGCCCGAAATGTGCTGTTGTGTCTCAGTTCTTCTGGGGTAAGCTGGGTACCTCGCAGGCTCCGTCGCTGGTAGTAGCCACAGGCCTCCTCAAACACTATATCCTTGTCCGAGGGTAGCTCCAGGCCTTGGGGAGCTTCCCAGCCCACACAAAAGAGCCCCAAGGCTGAAAGCAAACAGAGAGTTCCCCGGGTCTCCAACTCTTCCTCATTCTTCATGCCAGGGGCTGGAGGTTCCAGCAGATGTACTCGGTCTGTACTCAGGACCTTCCTTTCCAACAGCTGCCCACTGCTCATGTCCAGTAGTTCCAACGTGGAGCCCAGGACACAGGCTAACGTGCCATGAAATGTTCCCAGGGCTGCAGACCCCTCTGGGCCTACAGGGGCCTCCTGTAGGGTTCCCACAGTTCGAGTCCCACCATGGCACTGTACTAGGCTCACCTTGCCTTTGAAGTCAAGCAATAATAAGCCATGGGAAGATGGGGCCCAGGTGTGGACAGCCAATGGCTCCCTGGGGGACAGGAACCCAGGAAGGCCTCGCAGCAGGGTCCGAAAGTCCCAGTTATCTCCTTGTCTGGGATTCAGGCTTTTACTGTAAGAAAGACCAAGAGATGGGGCGGCAGCTATCACCTTGCCCTTGCTCGGGCTCCAGATGAGCAGAACATGGGCCACACCAGGCCAAGTGGTGGTAGTGGGCACCAGGAAGAGGTCCTTGCGGGAGGCTATCAGTCCCAAAGGGGGGCAGTGGTGCAGCAGGATGTGTGTGCGGCCTAGTTTGGTGCCAGCCTCCCCGCTGGTCTCCAGGGTCTTGACGCACACACAGTGGCTGAAAGCCATTGAAAGCTGCTCTGGCTGGTCCTCAACGCCAAGCTGACGCTCCTCACACCAAACTAGGCGGCCTCGAGTTGCTGCCACGGCCACCAAGCGGGCTCCACCATCCGGACACAGCTCAGTGCTCTGGAGGAGCTTCCAGCCAGGCTCCATCCCCGCGCCCCACACCTCTGCTAGGCCACTCTGCCACACCAAGATCAGCGCGGGTCGCGCCAGCCACGGAACGAAGAAGGCGTCCAGCGGCGAGGGCTGGCCCTCCGGCCAGGCACGCTCGAGCGCCAGGCCCGGCCCACGCACAGCCACGAGAAGTTGCGGGGCAGGCGACCCGGGGGGTCTTAACAGCAGCAGGTGGCGGCCATCCGGGCTGCAGCGGACTAGGACATCTGGGTCCCCGGCCAACAACTCTCGCAGCCGGGCGGCGCCGGTAAAGTTGCTCAAATCCGAAAGCAGGCGCAGAGTTCCTGCACGCTTCATGATGCCTCCGGCGCAGGAGCTCCCCAAGGCCTGATCGCCCGCTGGGGCGAGGCCCGGCCCGCTAGTCCGTGGTGCCGGGGGGAGTGCACTTCCGTCCCTGGTGGATGAGGTGAGCCGAACCCTGGCCCGAGTGTCGACTCCGCCCTGCCCCGCCCCGCCCCGCCAGGCTGGTCCGGATCGCCCCGGGGCACGCCTCGTTAGCGCCGCACGCCGTGGGCGGAGCTTCCGAAGCTCGTCGGGGGAGGAGCCTCCGCAGCACCCAAGGGTCTCAGACCTCCGGAGTCCTAGGCACTGAGAGCGACTCCGAAAGCATCCCTTCTTTCCAGACCTCGCCCTTTCACCCGTAACTTATCCGTCCATCAGTCTGGAGTACTGACACTCTGTCATCCCCGAGCAAAATAGAAAAACCTCAGCCTGGAAATTTAGTGGAGAACAGTAAGGTTAATGCTTCACTCACTGTGTGGTCCAGGCTGGCCTCGAACTCACAAGAGATCCGCCTGGCTCTGCCTCTCGACTGCGGGGATTAAAGGCGTGCGCCACTCCACCCCTGGTCTTTATACATATTTTTAAAATTTTAAGTTAGCCCACAAGGTAATGAATTTCATTGTTGTAGCGTCCCCTTCCTTCATATGCTTATTCTTGTGTGCACCGGTGGAGGCCAGAGGTCAGCCTCAGTATCTTTCCTTGGAAGCCATCTGTCCACATTGTTTTGAGACAGCTCCATTCACAAGGACCTCTCACCGGTTAGGTTGAGCTAGCCGGCCAATGAGCTCCAGGGAGCGTCCTGTCTCTGCCTCCCATGCTGAGATTACAGGCTCAAGTCACTATATCAAGACCTGGGGTAGAACGAGGGTTTTCATGCTTTTTTTTTTTTTCTATTTTGTTTTTTTTTTTTTTTTTTTTTAGACAGGGTTTCTCCATGTATCCCTGGCTAGCCTAGATCTCACTATTTAGACCACGTTGGCCTCGAACTCAGAGATCTGCCTGACTCTGCCTCCTGAGCCCTGGGATTAATGGCGTGCGTCACCTCCTGGTGGTTTTCATGCATTTGTGGTACACATTTTATTGATGGAGCCACCACCACACTTCCTGATTATGGCATTCTCATACATATCTTCATACTTTG
This sequence comes from Peromyscus californicus insignis, assembly GCF_007827085.1. Classification (NCBI taxonomy): domain Eukaryota; kingdom Metazoa; phylum Chordata; class Mammalia; order Rodentia; family Cricetidae; genus Peromyscus; species Peromyscus californicus. The sequence continues at coordinate 16,229,119 of NW_026294562.1, forward strand.
TTCCTGGGCATTCCTTTCCTCATCAATTTTTTTTTCTTTTGATTTTTCGAGACAGAGTTTCTCTGTGTACCTCTGGCTGTCCTGGAACTTACTCTGTAGACCAGGCTGGCCTTGAACTCATAGAGATCCACCTGCCTCTGCCTCTTGAGTGCTGGGATCAAAGGTGTGTGCCATCACCACCTAGACCTCATCTCATATATATTGGTTTTTCGAGACAGGGTTTCTCTGTGTAGCTTTGCGCCTTTCCTGGAACTTGCTTTGGAGACCAGGCTGGCCTCGAACTCACAGAGATCCGCCTGCCTCTGCCTCCTGAGTGCTGGGATTAAAGGCGTGCGCCACCACCGCCCGGCCCTCATTATATTTAATTAAATTTAGTGTGTGTGTGAGTGTGAGTGTACGCAGCAACACCCACTTGGAGGTCAGAGAACAACTTTAAGAGTTGGTTATTTCCTTCTACCACGATTGGTCCAGTTGTGGTTTGAATTAGAATGGCCCTCATAGGCTCATATATTTGAATGCTTAGTCATTAGTGAGTGGCACTGTTTGAGAAGGATTAGAAGGATTAGGAGGTGTGGCCTTGTTGGAGGAAGTATGTCACTGGTGGTGGGCTTCAAAATGTCAAAACCCATGCCCGGCCCAGCCTCTCACTCTCTGCCTGTGGATCAGGATGTAACTAGCTCTGAGCTACTGATTCAGTGCCATGTGTGTCCCCAGGCTCTCTGCCATGGTGATGATGGACTGACTCTGAAACTGTGAGCAAGCCCCCAATTAAATGTTTTCTTTTATCACAGTTGCTGTGGTCGTGGTGTCTCTTCACAGCAATAGAATAGTGACTAAGACAGGACCCCAGACTCAAACTCAGGTGTTAGGACATGGTCCATGAATGAAGCTGTGTGAGGAGATTTCTGAGACCTTGTGAGAAAACTCCAAGTAAACAAGAGTCTTGTAACCTCTGTTCCTCTATGACCTGGGTTGTTCTTGGATTATGTATCAGATAGGAGTGAATTTTTATTCATTACAGCTGGCTATTGTTACTTGTTTACATGCCTCTATGGAAGCAGCTTGTCCTTGTGATTTTGTACTTCACTCAGGTGACTCTTCTTAACCCTCAGGGTGTAAATTGTCTGATGCTCTGAATAAAGCTGGCTATTGCATGAGACTTTAGGCCGCCTCATTTTTAGGTCCCACTCTCCAAAGTCTGCCCTTCCATCTAGAGTGGTAAACACTCAGGTTCATCAGCATTACTGAAAGTCCCACCAAGTCATCTACTCAGCTCTTTATTACTACCTTTTGAGACAAATTCTCACTCTGGCCGGGCAGTAGTGGCACACACCTTTAATCTTAGCACTCAGGAGGCAGAGGCAGGTGGATCTCTGTGAGTTCGAGGCCAGCCTGGTCTGGTCTACAGAGTGAAATGCAGGACAGGCACCAAAACTACACAGAGAAACCCTGTCTCAACCCCCCCCCCAAAAACCCAACCAACCAACCAAACAAAAAAACCCCAACCTCCCCCCAAAAAAACACAAAAAACAAAACAAAACAAACAAACAAAAGAATTGGGGTCTTTTTTTTTCTTAATTTTTAGTTTGGGGGTTTGAAGAGATGATTAAGCCATTAAGAGCACTTTCTGCTTTTCAAGGGACCTGAGTTTGGTTCCTAGTACCCCCATCAGGCAACTTACAACTGCCTGCAACTCCAGTTATAGGAAATCAGACACTCTCTTTATGCCTCTATAGGCAGCCAGACGACACATATAAAAATAGAAATTAAAATCTTAAAGATTTATTTTAGTGTGTGTGTAGCTGCTCAACTAGGCCAGTAGAGGACGTTGTTGCAGAATATACCTTTATACTGTGTGAAAATGTGTCACTGTGCCGGGCGGTGGTGGCGCACGCCTTTAATCCCAGCACTTGGGAGGCAGAGGCAGGTGGATCTCTGTGAGTTTGAGGCCAGCCTGGGCTACAGAGCGAGTTCCAGGAAAGGCACAAAGCTACACAGAGAAACCCTGTCTGGAAAAACCAAAAAAAAAAAGTCACTGTGATTGGTTTAATAAAGAGCTGAATGGCCAATAGCTAGACAGAAAGAGGCTAGGCGGGACTTCTGGAGACAGATCTTGGAGAAGAAGTTGCAGGAGGAGAGGTAAAAGCCATGAGCCACGTGACAGCAGGTAGATTAACAGAATTGGGTTAATGTAAGTTATAAGAGCTAGTTAGAAACAAGCCAAAGCTAAGGCCGAGCTTTCATAACTAATAATAAGTCTCGGTGTCATGATTTGGGGGCTGGTGGTCCAAGAAAGTCTGCTACAGGACATCATGTCCCCTGGAGCTGGAGTTACATCTGGTTGTCAGCCATATGATAGTGGATGCTAGAAAGTGAATTCAGTTAGCAGCAAGTGCTCTTAATTACTGAGCCATCTCTCTAGCCTTGGTTTTTTTTTTTTGTTTTTTTAAAAAAAAAACAACTTATTTTATTTATTTATTTGGTGTTTTGAGACAGGGTTTCTCTGTGTAGCTTTGGAGCCCATCCTGGAACTCTGTAGACCAGGCTGGCCTCAAACTCACAGAGATCTGCCTGCCTCTGCCTCCCTGAGTGCTGGGGTTAAAGGTGTGTGGTAGGTTTCTGTACCCCATAATAGGTTTCTCCACTGACTCAATAAGTCAGATCAAGGAAAATAAAAAAGCAAAAGACCAGATATATTTGAACAAAGCACTCCTGGGTGACTCTCCCGCCCCCAGAGATAAGGTGGGGAGGAAGGGGACAGGAGAAAAATCACTTGGTGTGCTGAAGGAGGGAGCTTAAATACCCTGCAGGCGTGAGGGTAATGATGTGTCCTCCACAAGCTGGGCTGTACCCCACCATGGTAGGAGGGGCTTGAGCAGCTTGCATCCTTAGCAGAGGAACCACTGCCACCTCCAGGAATGAGGAACTGGACACCCGGCGGCTTTTCTGAGAGGGTGGGGACTGGAGAGAGAGAGATCTGGGGCCAAGCTGGAGATTCCAGCCGAACATCCCAACCTTCTTGGATATATGGGTGGCAGTTCAAATCTGGCTACTTCCTGTTGGCATGGGACAACATGGGGAGGGGAGTAGGGAGTTTGTGGGCTCACACTCAGTGGGAGGTATGGGTGGAGAAGCATTCGGTTAACTGCCCTCCTAGAGACCTCAGGAATCAGTTCCTTGAGGAAGTGGAGAAGATAAGTTGCTAGGAGAAAAAAAAAGTAGGTTATTAGCACCAGCCCTATGAACGGGGCTAGCCATGGGGAGAGTGAAGACGGCCAGAAGGAATGGAGCGGAGATGTGCCCTGGTTGTATCGATGAAGTTCTTCAGACAATTTGTGGAGTGACTGTTTCCACCAGGCCAGATTCCTTGACACAGTAGCAGCACTCTTTCCCCAGGAACATGCAGCTGTCTATAAAACAGCTGGAACAGATTTACACCTTGATGTCATAGCAAAGGCCATGGCTTTGGGCTAAAAGGCATGAACATTTTTTCTGTAACTAGAGAGCCTTGTTTTAGCCCGATGAAACACACCTTTTTAGGTCTATGCTTAGAAGACAACCAGAGGAAATTTAAAATCTTGAGCTTGTGGCTGAATAGTAAACAGTGCTCTATCAGTTTATCAGAACTCCATTTATCAATGCTAAACTCTGAGCCTCCAAAATTCCAGTGTAACAATAGCATAGAAAGGGGACAGAAGTCCAGAACATCTTTATACACCTTAAATCATTTACTTACACCTTTATAACTTGCATTTATACATTTTAAATCATTTTCTGTGTTCCTTTAGTAGAAAGTTACAGCTGAAACCTGTTTATCCTTTACTATGAAGCCTGTGAACAAGGCAAACCTATCTGTGTGTTTTGGTTTTTTTTTGAGACAAGGTCTCTCTGTGTAGTCCTGGCTGTCCTGGAACTCTGCAGACCATGCTGGCCTTGAACTCACAGAGATCCACCTGCCTCTGCCTCCCAAGTGCTGGGATTAAAGTCATGCACCACTGCCACCCAGCTCATCAAGTATTCTTCATGTCTGAGCTACCCCCCAGCCTCTGCATTTTGGGTTTTTGAAACATTTCTTCTTATGTAACTCAAGCTGACCTTGAACTCTGTGGACTGTGCGCCTTGAACTCTCCATTGTCCTGCCTCAGCCTCCCAGTATTGGTGTTGTAGGCCTGTGATGTCACTCACAGCTTCAAAGGCATCTGCATTTCCTGTTTCTTGGGAGGCATCTGACTGCTCTACTCAGTCTGTACTGCAGTCTCGTCTGCTGTGTCCTGCTGTTTGTTTGGATTTCGCTTTTAGATATCATTATCTTCAATGTTTTGTCTTGTCTTTGGCTCCTCTTCCCCTTTCCCAGGCCATCTTCCTCCTCTTGGCTTGAACTACTACTTCCAAGTCAATGGCTCTCAAGTATTAGCTACAGTCTGGTAGCTTGGCTGAGTACCAATAAAGGGCATCTACATATCTCCTAGATATTTCTGTCTAGACATCTCACAGACGTTTTGATCCTAACATGCCATTAATGTCATCTTCCCACTCCCAGTTATTTTTCCTCCTGTGGCTTTTGTTGCCATATGTTTCTTTTAATCTTTTTGATTGTTCGGTTAATTTTTTTTTTTTCAAGACAGGGTTTCTCCCTGGCTGTCTTGGAACTCTGTAGACCAGGCTGGCCTTGAACTCAGAAACCGGCCTGCTTCTGCCTCCTGAGTGCTGGGACCAAAGGTGTGCGCCACCACTGCTGGGCTACCTTAGCCTTCCTTCACCAAGAGTTAAAGCCTTTAGAGACTGAACCGAGTCACTAAATTCAAGTCACGTGTCTTCATCTGCCCTGATTACTGAAAGCATGGTTCCTTCCTTTGCCTCATTTCCCTCCCTCCCTCCCATTTCCCTCTTTCCCTTCCCTTCTTCCTTATTTTTTAAACGTGTATGTGTGTTAGCATTCAGACCCACTTCTTGAAATCCTGGCCAATAAGCAGATAATACCCTGGCCCCAGCGTCCTGATGTCATCTTACATAACGCCCACTTTAAGAGAAAACTCCTGGGCTGGATAGATGGCTCAGTGATTAAGAGTACTAACTGCTCTCCCTAGAGGACCTGGGTTCAATTCCCAGCACCCACACGACAGCTCACAACTCTCTGTAACTGTGGTTCCAGGGGACCGGACACCCTCAGCAAAACACCAATGCACGTAAAATAAAAATAAAAAAGTTAAAAAAAAAAAAGAGGGCTGGAGAGATGGCTCAGAGGTTAGGAGCACTGTCTGCTCTTCCCAAGGTCCTGAGTTCAATTCTCAGCAACCACATGGTGGGTCACAACCATCTGTAATGAGATCTGGTGCCCTCTTCTGGCCTGCAGTCATACATGCTGTATTCATAATAAATAAATAAATCTTTAAAAAAAAGAGAGAAAACTCCCCTTCCCCTTTTCTCTCTATTCCCAGGAGTTGTGCAGCTCCACTCTCAGTCTCTCCCTCCCTCCTTCCTTTCTCCTTCCTTTCCTTCCCTTCTCCCTTCCCACCAATAAACTTTCCGAGTGGATGCCGTGTCTGCATGGTGTGAGTAACTTCCCACCACTCCACACCACATCCCGCTGCCACGTCTGCAGGGCGTGTCTCCCTCACCCACTGGGGCATCTTGGCCCAACCTGCCAAGGCCTCCCCTGCACCACATCACAACAATTGGTTTTTAGCCTTTGTGTACGTGTACCTTGTGTGTGCCTGGTGCCCACAGAGGCCAGAAGATGGGGCTGGGATGAGAGTTACAGGCAGCTGTGAGCTGCCATGTGCTGGAATGGAACCTGGGTGTTCTGGAAGAGCAGTCAGTGCTCTTAACTGCTGAGCCATCTCTCCAGTCACATTCCTGTTGGGAACAGCTGACCTGTGGAACAGCACCTGAATAGGGGAGTGAGGATTAAGAAAAGCCAGGGTCATAAGTGCTCGCTTCGGCAGCACATAGACTAAAATTGGAACGATACAGAGATTAGCATGGCCCCTGCGCAAGGATGACACGTAAATTCGTGAAGCGTTCCATATTTTTAAATTAAAAAAAAAAAAGAAAAGAAAAGACAGGGACATAAAAAAAAAGACAGACACAGGATAGAATTGGGAGGGCTCTCAGTGAATACTGCAGCTGCCCCGAATTTATTTCTCAAAGCCTTTTATACCCAAAGCAAGTGGGCAAAAAGACTTCCTTACCATGGTTCAAGGAACAAACAAGCATAAATACCTCCTTAATTCTCAAAACATCTAGTAACCATGCCTTTGGCCAAACATGCTGTTAGTTGCCCTTGAGGAGCAAAACATCTAGGAACCACATCTTTGGCCAATCATCCTGCTATTCAGCCTTGAGGAGCACAAACAAGCTTGAACTCAAGCCACAAGCTGGAGTCACTGTGGGCTCCCACACATTCCTTATTTTCATTTCTTATTTTTTTAAGATAGGGTCTCTTGTAGCACAGCCCGCCCTTGAATTCCCGATAGAGATGAAGTTAACCATGAATATCTGATCCTTCTACCTCTATTTCCCAAGGCTGGGATTGACAGGTGTGAAACATCATGCCTGGATACCTCCTTTATATTCTGGTCGAGTACAGCTCCTTTCTTCCACCTGTGCTGGCTCATTTTATGTCAACTTGACACAGGTAGAGTCATCTGAGAGGAGGGAGCCCCAGTTGAGAAAATGCCTCCATAAGATTGGGCTGTAGGAGCCAGGCGGCGGCGGTGGCACACGCCTTTAAACCCAGCACTCAGGAATCAGAGACAGGTGGATCTCTGTGAGTTCAAAGCCAGCTGGTCTACAGAGTGAGTGCCAGGAGTACACAGAGAAACTCTGTCTCAAAAACAACAACAAAATGGGCTGTAGGCAAGCCTGTAGAGCATTTTCTTAATTAGTGATTGTTGTGGGCTGGTCCAGCACATTGTGAGTGGGGTCAAACTGGGGCTGTTTCACCAAGAAAGCAGGCTGAGCAAGCCATGGGGAGCAAGTTGGTAAGCAGCACCTCCATGGCCTCTGCATCAGCTCTCGTCTCCAGGTTCTTGCCCTGTTTGAGTTCTTGCCCTGATTTCCTTCAGTGATGGACTATGATGTGGGAGAGTATGTCAAATAAACACTTTCCTCCCCGGCTTGTTTTTGGTTGTGGTGTTTCATCACAGCAATAGAAACCCAAAGTAAGGCACCCTCATCATGTCTTAACACTACTGTTGAGCTAGGTGTGGTGGTAAATGCCTGTAATCTCTCAGGAGGCTGAGGCAGTTGGGTTACCTGGAATAGGAATACTTGAATTACCAATGTCTTAAGTGAAACACAGAGTACTAAGCCAGCCAAGGCTACAGAAAATAAGAAACGAATACCCATACCAACCTAACCATACCTCTAATACCCCAAAAGCAGATGAGAAAAATAAAAATTTACCAGTCTAGGTCTGAGTGTGGTGATGCTAGCCTCTAATCCCAGAGGCAGGCGAACTCTGTGATTTGAGGCCACCTGGTGTACAGAGCAAGTTCAATGCCAGTTTGGTCTACATAGAAAAACTCTGTCTCAAAAAATTTTTTGACATACATGCACACACTTTCACCTGGTCTGAGTTTAAATTCTCTCTTACTAACTAGAACTTCAGACAAAGTAATCATTCAGAACTTTTGTTTTCTCATAACACCTATTTCACAGTCGTAACATTGAAATATCCAAATATGCACAAGCTGGTAGGGTGGGGGTAGAGTGAGATAATGAATCCTGGGGTTCCCAAAAGCTAAGCAGGTACTCTCTCATACATCAGAAGCCAATCTTGTAAAAGCTTCATTTGCATATTAGAAAACTGAGACTACCTGGGAGTGGCACGCAGGCCAGCCACTCCAGCATTTTCAGATAAGGACAGGACTGCAACAAGTGTGACATTAGTCTGCTCTGGAGAGTCTTTTCCAGTCCAGCCAGAGATACATAATGAGATCTTGTCTCAAAAAACGAAAGTGAGACTCAGGTTCCTTGTTACGGTAACAACTTTACATGGTGCTTCGCACATATTTACACATTATTAGTATTAGTTATTTGTTTTTTGGTCTTTTGGGAGGCCCCGCCACCCAGCTCCCAAATATATCACATATGGAGTTTTATTACTTATAAATGCCCGCCCTTAGCTTGGCTTGTTTCTTGCCAGCTTTTCTTAAATTAGCTCATCTGTCTTTTGCCTCTGGGCTTTTACCTTTCTCTATTTTTGTATACCTTTCTTTCTTACTCCATTGCTGGTTGTGTAGCTGGGTGGCTGTCCTCTGATGTCCTCCTTTCTCTTGCTCCTAGATCTCTCCTGTATATTTTCTTCTCTCTCTCTCTTTCTTTCGATTTATTTACTCATGTATTTTATATATACACCAGAATAAGGAATCTGATCCCATTACAGATGGTTGTGAGCCACCATGTGGTTGTTGGGAATTGATTTCATAACCTCTGGAAGCACAACAAATGCTCTCTAGCCGCCTCTATATATTTTCTTTGCCTGCCAGCCCCGCCTATCCTTTCTCTTGCGTTGCTATTGGCCATTAAGCTCTTATTAGACCATCAGATGTGTTAGACAGGCCCAATAACACAGCTTCAGAGTTAAACAAATGCAATACAAACAAAAGTAACACACCTTAAAATAATATTCTACAACAACTATTATTATTATTATTATTATTATTTCTTCAAGACAGGATTTTTCTGTGTGTAGCCCTGGCTGTCCTGGAATTTACTCTGTACACCAGGGTGTCCTGGAACTCACAAGAGATCCACCTGCCTCTGTCTCCCAAGTGCTGATATTAAAGTCGTGTGGCACCACCACTTGGTCATACTCTTTATTTAATACATGAGGTTGTTTCCAATATTTCACTTAAACCGCTGCAATATGCTGTGGTGGTGGCATAGGCCTTTAATTTTACACTCAGAAGGCAAAGGCAGGCGGATCTCCGTGGTGATTTTGAGGGCAGCCTGGTTTAAATTGCCAGTTCCAGGCCAGCCATGGTTACATAGTGGAAGTTTAAAAAAAAAAAAAAAAATTGAAGCAAACATTTTGCAACATATATCTTTCCAAGCTTTGCCAGTATTTTTAGAGGATACATTCATTTCTAGAAAGAACTGCTGAGTTCAGAGTCTTCCCTATTTAAAACAAAAACAAACGGACAAAAACCTGATAAAACAGACTTAAAGTCAGTGGCCTTAAGCGAGGACTAGGTCGCTCGCGATGTCTTTTGGGAGTTGTAGTCTTTGCGATGCTTGCTGGGAATCGTGGTCTGAATCTGCTTCAGGAAGCGGGCGTGGACCAACCTGAGGAGAGGAGGGTTTTAGGACCCGGCGGGCCCGGCGGACTAGGGCTAAGGGTCGGGGAGGTCGGGAGCGCGCCCGCGATTCCGGAGCAGTGGCGGCATTGCCGGAGTCGGGAGCGAGCAGGTTTGCGAGCAGCTGGGGTGCTGGAGGAGGAGCGGGGGGCTCGGTAAGCGGCGCGGGCCCAGCCGGGTCCTGGACCCGGGCCAGCCCCCGCGGGTCCGCCCTAGTAGGCCTGGACCCGGGGGCGGGGCCTGTACCTGCCGCGGGGACCCCGGGGTGACGGGGCCGAGGGAGGGCTGCAGCTGCCGGGGCTGCTCGCGGCGGGTGGGTCGGGCCTGGGGCCGCGGAGTGGAGTGGCTTCGCTCCCGGCTGCTTTCGAACGCCTGCTACCGGCCTGGTCCTTCCCCTCGGAGGTCGCGCTGAGGCCTCCGGGCGGGCGGGGCGCTGACCTTTGACCCCGGCGCGGGGCTGACCCTAACAGGGCCGGCTCCTAGGGGAGAGCTGCTCCTCCTGGGGGGCGGGTCCCTGCGAAGTGTTCAGATGCCCTGGAAGGGCCGGGTCCTGCGCTCTTCATTCTGCGCCCGACAGTCTTCAGCACCCACTTCACGCAGAGTTAATAAACCCACTTTGCTTTCATGGGATGAGTGGGTGCAAGCCGGGAAACCCACCTCTTCCCTGGCGGGTATGGCGAAGAAAGAGAACAGTGACTGGGGAAGTTGAGGAGTGCTGTCCCTGGCGAATGGGACAGTGGATGGATACTTGAGCCATGTCCTAATAAATGTTCCTGGACTATCGGAACCTCCGCAGCTCTTTTCCAGAAAATATTTCAAACTTAAGAGCATTTTTCTTGTAAAACAGGGCAAGCATAGTGTTTAAACATGGTTTGTGTTAAAGCCACCATATGTAGCCCTGTATCTCTGGCCGGTTCGAAACTAGCTATGTAGACCAACCAACCTAACCTCCAACTTGTAGAGATCCTTTTGTGTCTCCCTTCCAAATACTGCGATTTCGGTGTACCCCACCGTGCTAGACTTCTCGATTGCCCATGATTTAGCAAAGAGTATCTTTGGTATGTTTCCAATTGGATATGTATGCATAGTCATCTTCATATGAAAGCTTTCAAGATAGAGGATCAAACGAGGGATTTGATTGATATCTCCTGTTTGGAGTGTAAAGGGAGTTCTCATTCTTTTCTTAATGAATAAACAAGCCTTTAACATGACAATCATTGTGCCTTGTCATGTTTAATATTAATCTCAGCACTTAGGAGGTTGAAACAGGATGGTTGCTGAGAATTTGAGGCCAGTCTGAGATACACATTGAGTTCAAGGCAAGCCTGAGAAGCTTAATCCCAAGAATTACCAAAAGTGAAAACAAACTCCAGACAACAACTCAAAACTCAGAATTTGGGATGGAGCGATGGCTCAGAGGTTAAGAGCATTTACTGCTCTTTCAGAAGACCCAAGTTCAGTTTCGTGCTCCCACATTGGTTCCCAGCTCTAACACTAGGCAGCTCATAGCACATAGTCACTTGTAACTCCAGGTCCCCGGGATCTGACATCTTTGGCTTTTGAGGACACTTGCACTCTTGAACACATACCCATACACAGACACAAACACACATGTTAAAAAATATGGGCTGGAGAGATGGCTCAGTGGCTAAGAGCACTGGCTGCTCTTCTAGAGGACCTGGGTTCAATTCCCAGCACCCACATGTCAGCTACAACTGCCTGTAACTCCAGTTCCAGGGTCTGGACTGCAGGTACAGTATGCACACGCTGCACAGACACACATGCAGGTAAAACACGCAGACACATAAAATAAATAAATAAAACAGTAACATGAAAGTGAGGAAAAATAACAAAACCAAGCCAGAATTTGGGGCTCCACACAGCACAGTTTAGGAATTCATAAAATTTGGAAACTATGACCAAATAAATTGATTCAGGATATGTGAGGATGAGCTGTTGATTCAGCACACATTTCTGAGCATTGGCTTAAACTGACAGCTTGGAATCGTATTTTTGTTTTTTTCCGAGATAGGGTTTCTCTGTGTAGTCCTGGTTGTCCTGGAAGTCGATCTGTAGACCAGGCTGGCCCCGAACTCAGAGATCTGCCTGACTCTGCCTCCTGAGTGCTGGGACTTAAGGTGTGTGCCACCACAGCCTGAACCATTTTTAAAGAACAACCAGACATATTTGGACGAAGTTCTCTAGAGGTATGTGTTACAGATCTGTGAAAAGGCATTTGTACAGCGTGAAGGGAAGTCTGTCATTGCCTCAGAAAGTCAGGAGATCTTTGTAGGAAGATAATGAACTGTGTGCTGAAGGTTAAGTAGGAGCTTGCACAATAAGGCTTTTGAGTTGTTGAAAAGAGCCTTTGCAGAGGCATGGTGTAAAGTGTGAAGGGGAAAAACCCAACTTGGTGTTTATGTGGGGGTCAAAATCATCCAGGACAGGATGTATGTTGGGGAATTGCCTGCAGGTGAGATTGAAAAGAGGGTGAGGCAGCCACTGACGCTTTAAAAATTAATTTATTATTTCATGTGTATGTACCTCATGTGTGTCTGCTGCTTGCATAAGCCAGAAGAGGGCGTCACATCCCTTGTAACTGGAGCTACAGATGGCTGTGAGCTGCCATGTGGGTACTGGGAATTGAGGCCTGGTCCTCTGCAAGAGGACTCAGTATTCTTAACAGCTGAGCCATCTCTCCAGCCCTGTAACAAGTCTAGAGAATAACAGAAGTGCAGATTAGAAGGACAGATAATGAAAGACAAGACCGGAGTTGTTACAGTTGAGTAAGAATTAGACTAACTTGGCTGTGGTAAGGAAGAGAACAGAATGGATTTTAGAAATAGTTCTGAGATAGATGCAGTGTGACCAGGAAGAGAGCGGACTAAGGTTTTTTAACTCCAGGGATGCTGTGGATGAGATTTCATTTACTAGGAATTGGCTATGACTTGGAGTCTGTATTTTAGGATACAGAAAACGTTTTTTTCTCCCGTTCTGGCCTTCAAACCCAGGACCTTGTTTATAAGGGGCAAATGTTTCACCACTATGGTATATTCCTGAACAGAACAGACTTATAAAAATTGGGTGGCTATGAGTACGAGTACCAGGGCAAACAGTGGAGTGACAGCCTTCAAATCATGGCCCTGTGCACTTGGTTGGTCTGGTAGTGCCCTTGGGCCCTGGCACAGACATCATCAGCCCCAGTCTCAGTTCTCACCACCACAGCAGCAGTTTACAAGGGTATCTTTCCAAACTCTAAAGAAGTCAGGAACCTTTGATTCCCCCTTGTAGAGCCAGAGGTGTAAGAAAAACCTGACCACAGAACTAACAGAACAGAAACCAGTAGCCACAGTAAAAAAAAAAAAAATACATTTTGCAAAAGTAGCTTGTAAAAAATAAATGCCAGCCTTCAGCAAACAAAAAATCAGCAAGTGCTAAGAAATGGGAGAAACAGAATTAACATAGTCCCCAGAATGTCTAATTCTCAACAACACAAATTATAAAAACATCTAGAGAAACAAGACAAAAATCATCTATGAAGAAGACCAAACAATAGGATTGATTATTACTGAAAAATGTTACATCAATCTAACCACTCTAAAAAACACAGGAAGCCATTGACAGCTAAAGGAAATGCACGAGCAAAAAGAAAATACTAACACATAGACATTATGAAAAGGGGAGCTGGAGAGATGGCTCAGAGGTTAAGAGCCCTGGATGCTCTTCCAAAGGTCCTGAGTTCAATTCCCAGCAACCACATGGTGGCTCACAACCATCTGTAATGGGATCTGGTGCCCTCATCTGGCCTGCAGACAGAACACTGTGTACATAATAAAGAAACAAATCCTTAAAAAAAAAAAAAAATTGGGTGGCTATGGAAGAAATTAGTTGGGCCTGGTATTGAGGTCAGGTTGCTTGTGGGTATACAGGGGTAGGTTAGTAGGCAGCTGCAGTTAAGATGCTAAATAACTTGGCAATAGCCTTGAGTGAAGAAGGCATTTGTGGGAAATAAATCATGATGGGGAACTACTTGTTTATTAGGAAGTATCAGTATGTGTAGCTTTTGTTTGTTTGGCTTTGTTTTTTGAGGCAGGATCTCACTGTGTAGTCCAGGCTAGTCTCGAACTCACAGAAATCTGCTTGCCTCTAACTTCCAAGTGCTACTTTAAAGAGTGCCCAGCCCAATATGTATCTTTTTTCTACATAATGTAAGGTAGGTTCCCAAGGCAGAGATAATTTTGTGATGTTTTGGTATCTTTTGTCTTATACTGTACTTGTATTAGAGTAAAGTCTATCTTTTTTTTTGTTTTTGTTTTTGTTTGTTTGTTTTGTTTTTGTTTTTCTGAGACAGGGGTTCTCTGTGTAGCCCTGATTGTCCTGGAACTCATTCTGTTAGACCAGGGTGGTCTCAAACTTAGAGATCCACTTGCTTTTGCCTCCTGAGTGTTGAGATTAAAGGCATGAACCACCACATCTGGCTTTTTTTTTTTTTTTTTTTAAATAAGACTATGTCTCTCTCTCACTGGCCTGGAACTAGCCGAATGAGCCTTGGGATCCACACTGCCTTCCTCAGTGTGGAGATCATAAGTGTGTATCACTAAGCCCAGCTTGTTGTTGGTTTTTTTTTTTTTTTTTTTTCCGAGACAGGGTTTCTCTGTGTAGCTTTGCGCCTTTCCTGGGACTCACTTGGTAGCCCAGGCTGGCCTCGAACTCACAGAGATCCGCCTGGCTCTGCCTCCCGAGTGCTGGGATTAAAGGCGTGCGCCACCACCGCCCGGCTTTTTGTTGTTTTTGATGTAAGGTTCTGGGGCCTCATACTTGCAAGGCAAACCCTTTGCCATCAGAGCCATCCTCTGAGAGCCTCCTCTTCAAGTTTATTGTGTTTATTTATTATCGTTATGTGCATTTGTGTGTGCCTAATGGAGGCCGGAAGAGGATGTTGTGTGTCCTGTTCTGTCACTGCCCCATTCCCTTGAGTGGAGCTGAAGTTTTCTCTGGTCCAGCCCAGCCTCACAGACCCTGCAGCTGCTTATAAAATAACCACTCAGGAGCTTATATTAATTAAAACTGCTCAGCCATTAGTTCAGGTCTACCGCTGACTAGCTCTTATATTTAAATTCAGCCCATTTCTGTTAATCTGTGTGTTACCACCTGTTCTGTGGCTTTACCTGTGTGCCATTACATGCTGCTCCCTCAACGGTGGGCTGGCGTCTCCTTACTCAGCCTTCCCCTTCCCAGAATTCTCCTTGTCTGTTTATCCTGCCTATACTTCCTGCCTGGCTACTGGCCAATCAGCATTTTATTTATCAATCAATTAGAGCAACACATTCACAGCAAGCAGAGTGACATCCACAGCACTTGAGACAGGGTCTTTCATTGACTGTAGAATTAAGTTGGCAGCCAGCAAGTCTCAGTGACCCTTCTGACTTTGTCCTTCCTAGTGCTGGGGTTGTAGGTGTGTGTGTTTGGCCTCACAATTTTTATTTGCGTGCTGGGGATTTGAACTCAGATTCTCATGCCCACTGAACCATCTTTCCAGGGACCTCCACCTTTTGAAATCTTGTTTGTTTGTTTTCTAAAGCAGGGCCTCATGTTTCCTAGATTGCTGGTGAAACTTGTTACATAAGGATATAGACCTTGAACTTCTTTAAAAATTATTTTTATTTTTTATTTATGTGTATGTATGTGCCCAAGGAGGTGAGAGAGGTGTTGGCTCCCTGAAGCTGGAACTCCAGGCAGTTGTGAGCTGCCTAGTGTGGGTGCTGGGAATTGAACTCGGGTCCTCTGCAAGAACAGTGTGTGTGCTTTTAACCACTGAGCCATTTCTCCAGCCCTAGACCTTGAACTTCTTGATCCTCATGTTTCTACCTCTGTAGTGTACCACCATGCCCACCTTTATAAGATCTTTATTTTTTGAGATAAGGTTTCTCTATGTAGCACTGGCTGTCCTGGAACTTGCTCTGTAGATCAGGCTGGCCTCAAACTCAAAGAGATTTGCCTGCCTTTGCCTTCTGAGGATGGAATTAAAGGCTTATACCATCATGCCTGGGCCTCTATAAGTCTTAATGAATATTACTTATTAAACTTTTCAAGAACTCAGCTGGGTGGTGGAGGTGTACACCTTTAATCCCAGCACTTGGGAGGTAGAGGCAGGAGGATCTCTGCGAGTTCGAGGCCAGCCTGGTCTACAGAGTGAGTTCTAGGAAAGCCAGAGCTGTTGCCCAGAGAAACCCTGTCTTAGAAAACAAAAACAAAAACAAAAACAAAAACAAAAACAAAAACCAACACTTGCAAGAACTCAGTTGTCTTTGTGAGATTGCAGTTAACTTGGGCTTCCTTTATGATTATGGTAGTCTCCTTTCTTTCATCCCCCACCCAAACCCCCAGCGTTAGAGATGGACCCAGGGCCTCATGCATACTAGGCAAGAACATTTCCATGCAGCTGCATCCTCAGCCCTGTAGTTTTCATGTTATCTTTAGGTGGCTGCTGTTCAGGAGCTTATACTGTTCAACAGAAAGGAAATGAGAAGAGTAGTGGGCTGGGCAGTGGTGGCGCACGCCTTTAATCCCAGCACTCGGGAGGCAGAGGCAGGCGCATTCTGAGTTCGAGGCCCACCTGGGCTACAGAGTGAGTTCCAGGAAAGGCACCAAAGCTACACAGAGAAACCCTCGAAAACCAAACCAAATCAACCAACTAAACAAATATATATGTATATATATATACACATACGTGTGTGTGTGTGTGTGTGTGTGTGTGTGTGTGTGTGTGTGTGTGTGTGTGTGTGTATAGATATGGCTCAGAGGTTAAGAGCACTGGCTGCTCTTCCAGAGGTCCTGAGTTCAATTCCCACAACCAAATGGTAGCTCACAACCACCTGTAATGAGATTTGGTGCCCTCTTCTGGCCTGCAGGAGTACATACTGTATACATAATAAATAAATCTTAAAAAAAAAAAGAGAAGAGTAGCATTGTAATGTTTGAGGAAGTTCAGAGTTTGAGCAGGCGATCACAGTTTTAATTTACAAGAGGTGCCTGCTTAAGAAGAGCATTTCAAGATGATTTTCAGTACGTGAGATGGCAGGAAAGTGTAGTTTTCAGTCAGAATTTCCTGAAATGTTGTCAAGTTGGAGTTTGTTCCTCCTTTTGAAGGTATGTGTCTTTTTTTTTTTTTTTTTGAGTCAGGTCTTTTATTTATTTATTTAAAAATTACACTCATGATATTCACTAATTACACTTATGATATTAATTACATTTGTGGTATTCATTGATTACATTCGCAGTATTCATTCAATAACTGTATTTATGATATTCAGTAATTACATTAATTGTACTGATTTATTACATTCATGATATTATGTCCTGATACTACTGTCCGTTTGTGGGCCTTTTCCATCACACAAAACAGAGGTTCTGTACTTAGGAAATCATTGTTAAGTCAGGTCTTATGAAGGCCTGCATCGCTTCTTGTGTAGGATGACTTGAAAGAGATTAGGAGGTGATTATGGTTATATAACCACCACCACCCCCCCCTTTTTTTGTTTTTTCGAGACAGGATTTCTCTGTGTAGTTTTGGTGCCTGTCCTGGATCTCACTCTGTAGACCAGGCTGACCTCGAACTCACAGAGATCCACCTGGCTCTGCCTCCTGAGTGCTGGGACTAAAGGAGTGTGCCACCACTGCCCAGCTCTTGTTTTGATTTTTTGAGACAGGGTTTCTCTGTGTAGCCCTCGCTGTCCTGGAACTCTCTCTGTAGACCAGGCTGGCTTTGACCTCACAGAGATCTTGCTTCTGCCTCCCAAGTGCTGGGATCAAAGGTGTGCACCACCACCGCCCACCCTTGTTTTTGTTTTTTGAGACAAGGTTTTTCTTCATAGCCCTTGTTGTCCTGGAACTTGGATCCTATTACTTCTGTCTCCCAAGTGCTGGGATAAATGCCCAGCTTATATATAAACCTCTTTATCTGCATTGTTAATTTGTGGGACTAGACAGTTTAATAAGTGTGATGGAGACCAGATTTGTGTGTGTGTGTGTGTGTGTGTGTGTCTGTCTGTCTGTCTGTCTGAGTGTCTGAGTCTTGGACAC
Organism: Peromyscus californicus insignis; assembly: GCF_007827085.1. Taxonomy (NCBI): domain Eukaryota; kingdom Metazoa; phylum Chordata; class Mammalia; order Rodentia; family Cricetidae; genus Peromyscus; species Peromyscus californicus. The sequence goes on from NW_026294562.1 coordinate 16,246,503, forward strand.
AACATCTTACCACTGAGCTAAATCTTTGTCGTAATTCACTTTTTTTTAGATAGTCCACCCGTGTGGTAAGTGTAGACTGTGCCTGATAGAGGTGTAGTAAGTCATAGGTTTTGCTGTTGTTACCTTCTCTTGGGACACTCTCTCTGTTACTTCTGCTTTTATTTACTTGATGTGTGTATATGTGTGGGTACTCACGTGCCATGGCTTGCATGTGGAGGTCAGAGGACAACTTTCTGGGGTTGGTTTTTTTTTTTTTTCCTACCATGGGGGGTTCCTGGGATTGAACTCAGGCCCTCAGACTTGGCAGGAGGCACAATTACCCCACTGACCCATCTTTCTATCCTATACTTCTGCTTATAAATACAGACTAAACACAGTCTGAGGTAAGTACTGCTTTTAGCACACATGAAATTTGGACATTGGCATATATTGGCTCCTGTGCTTTCTTAGTCTGCTTCTGTCCTAATCTAGAAAATAGAGATGACAGTTTTCTTTCTTCCTTTTTTTTTTTAAAGATATTTATTTATTATGTGTACAGTGTTCTGCCTGCATGCCAGAAGAGGGCACCAGATCTCATTACAGATGGTTGTGAGCCATCATGTAGTTGCTGGAAATTGAACTCAGGACCTCTGGAAGAACAGCCAGTGCTCTTAACCTCTGAGCCATCTCTCCAGCCCCGAGATGACAGTTTTCAAGTGCTTCTTGAGTTAGTAGATTTTGGATAAAGTGGGAATGTTGATATTGTAGATTAGTTTGGACTTAGAATTGTAACTTCAAGGGCTGAAGACGCAGCTCAGTTGTAGAGTGCTTGTGTGTGTTCAAAGTCCTGTATTCAGTTTTGTTTTGTTTTTAGTTTTTTGAGACAGGGTTTCTCTATACAACAGTCCTGGCTGTCCTGGAGCTCACTCTGTAGACCATGCTGGCCTCGAACTCACAGAGATCTGCCAGCCTCTGCTCCCCAAGTGCTGGGTTTAAAGTTGTGCACCACCACCACCTGGCTCCTGTGTTGTTTTAAGCAATGCCCACTCTGTAAGGTTGTAACTCACTCATTCCAGTTTTTAATAATTTACTAGATCCTAGCATCTGATTTTCTGTACTCACAACACATTCTTACATATATTTTATTTATTTATTATATTTGTATGTGTCTCCGGCTGCACTCACGCTGTAGGGTACGTGTGGAGGTCAGAAGACAACTTGTGGAGTCAGGACTCCCCCATGTGGACGTTGGGACTCCAGCTCGGCGTCAGGCTTTACTTCAGGTCCCTGACTCGCTGAGCCATCGCTTGACCCACGCACAAGACGTTCTGATAGAGAGGATCACTACCGGAGAGAACATCCAGTGTCTTTACCATTGGCCGGCTCCGTTATTTTGGGCAAAGTAAAATTCATTAAAATTCTGGCAGTAGTACCTATGTTATCTGATGATTGTAGAGCATAAATGCAGAGTATTTAAAGCATGGAGAGTAGAGCCAAGTGCATAGTAAGTTCTCAGTAGTGTTGTGTGCTGGGGTATATCACCTCCCACCGAGTGGAAGCAGTGCTGAGGATGAGGAGTGACAGGATTCCACGTCCAGGAGTTAAGAAGAACAGTGACAGAGTGAAGAGGAGTTCTGTCCTGGTCTCAGTGAAGGGCTTCAGGAATGCAGGCCTGCTCTGCCTTCAGTTTGAAGAACAACTTGCAGTGACGCAGTAAAAAGCTGGCTGGTTAGCTTATCTGGTTAGTGTGGTGCAGATAGCATTAGAGATGGAGCAGAACAGAAGAGGTTCCATACTTGTTTCCAGCCTTTGGGCTACAAGGCGGGACCGTTGTCCATGCTAGTAAGAGAGCCTATGCCAAGCAGTCATGGGAAGGTAAGCCGAGTCCTTAGGCTTTCCCATGGAAGGTAGCTTGAGAAGGAGGAGTTGAGTGCCCAGCTAGAAAAGCCTCCATTTTCCTAGTGATGTAGGCCACTGAGTGTGGTGGGTCTTACAGAAGGGTGGAGGAAGCAGGTAACCAGACTTGTCTTTCGTCTTAGTTAGGGACAGAACCCAGGGCCTCTTTGGAATGGGATGTAGCCAGGCAAAGTCTACATCCCTGGCTCTGCCTAAATACACACACACACAAACACACACACACACACACACACATACACACACACACACGCACAGTTTTTAAACCCTTTTATCTGTAGTAACCAGGAGGTTTTTTAGAGAGCCAGGTTAGGAATTTGTGTTTGGCTTATTATAAATGTGTCCTCTTTCTTAGGTATTGGGTGAATGGCTCATGGCAAAATTGTCCCCCGTGAGATCCACTGACTTGGAGTGATTGTTAAAAATGGCCATGAAAAGTTGAATTTGCTAAACTTTGGTTCTGCTTGTATTTTGAGACAGGGTCTTGACATGTAGCTCAGGTTGGTCTTGATCTAGTAGTGACCCTCCTGTTTCAGCCTCCTGAGTGTTGCAGTTATAGACACATGATATAACACTGGTGTTTTGTGTACATGTGCCCATGTGTGTGCAGGTGTGGATGCCAGACATTGATTTTGATACTTTTTTTTTTTTTTTTTAGGTTTTTCAAGACAGGGTTTCTTTGTGTAGCTTTGCGCCTTTCCTGGAACTCACTTCAAACTCACAGAGATCCGCCTGCCTGTGCCTCTCGAGTGCTGGGATTAAAGGCGTGGGCCACCACCGCCCCGGCGATTTTGATACTTTTTGATATAGGTTTCCCTCCCACAGAATGTGAAATTTAGTGATGAGCTGTGCTGGCTGACTGTTAACCTCCCAATGTTGGGAGTACAGATGCTAAAACTCATTATGTAGTTGAGGATGACCCTGAACTCTTGATTTTCTTGCCCCCCACCTCATTAATGCTGGGATTACAAGCATGTGCCTCAAAGGCCAGTTAGTGGAGTGGTTCTCAAGCTTTAGAATTACTTAGAGTAGGATTTGTTAACTCTGTCATTGTTGGCGTATTGGGGTGGGTGTTTCTTTGTTGGAGGTTTCCTGTACATTGTAGGATGCTTAGCAATACCCCTAGCCTCTACCTGGTGGATTTTATTGGTATTTCTCCTGGTTGGAACAACCAAAAATGTCTCTAGGCATCTACAAGTGTCCTGTGGGGGCAGTTAGAAACCACTGACCTAAAGTGATTGTTAAAAACCCTAGGACCTTCACACCCAGCTGGGTCTGGTGTCCCATGCCTGTAATCCCAAAACTTGAGAGACAGAAGCAGGTGGACCTCTGTGAGTTCTAGGCCAGCCTGGTTTATGTAGTAAAGTTCAGGATAGCCAGGACTGCATAGAGAGACCCTATTTCAACAAACAAACAAAAAATGTAGACTGTAGTCGGACATTTTTTGGACTGCCTGCCCCAAAATAATGACACAGAGTCTTATTAATTGTGAAAGCTTGGCCTTTAGCTTAGGTAGGTCCCAACTAGCTCTTATAACTTAAATTAACCTGTTTCTATTAATCTATGTTCTGCCATTTGGCTTTTTACCTCTTCTCCATTTTGTGTGTCCATCTTCCTTCATGTCTCACTGGAGTATTCTGCATGCCTCGATTCACCCCCACTGAGATCCTTTTTCTGCCCAGAATTCCCACCTAACCTTTCCTGCTGCCTAGCTATTGGCTGTTCAGCTTTTTATTAAACCAATTGTAGTGACACATCTTTATACAATGTACAAATATCCTGCAACATTTCCCCATTTTTGCTAAATAAAAAGGAAAGGGTTTAACTCTAAGACAGTAAAACTACATAAGATAAGAACAAGTATCAAGTAAGGATTACATTCACAGCATCCAGTCCATTTGTATTTGGCAAATTTGGAGAATTACTCTATATATCCTATCTTGATGAGTCCAGAGTTTTATACCTAAACCACCTTCTATCATATTACCATCCTAAAAATACCTTTTTTGGCCTTAAAACATTTTCTTAGATAAACAACTTAAGCTTTTATGTCTCTTTACTTTATAAACTTTACATCTTTTGTAAGTTTCTTTTCTAATGTTGGTAACAAAGAAAACGGTATAATTATCTGGTCTTCAACCTCATCAGAGACCCAAGATGGATAAACTGTTACCTGAGTAAACAGAAGTGCAGAGCAAGCAACTTCCAAAGCTATAGAAATCACAGACATCTGACTGCCTGGACAGTCCCCAAAGGTCCCTCTGCAATGTTGGAGGATCCATCTTTGGCCTGCAGGCCCAGAATATCTGATAGACGTATCTGTGAAGCAGGAATTTTGGAGGACTGTCCTACCTTGTCTTGGCAAAGTTTTTGCAGTAGCCTTTTGTGTCCTGCTTGTCCAATTTGGACAGCATACTGTTAGCAGTCAAGGCAAGGGCAGTTTCTTGCCCAATGGCTAACTTTGCCACAAGCAAAAACAAACTCCATACAGAGGTTTTTTGATGCCCATAATCTTCTTTGAAGTAGATTGGTGCTGCCAGAAGCAGAAGTATCCCACTGTCATGAAAAGCCTTATGCTATTAAAACAACTTAAATGCCATATTTTGTAGGTCTCTGAAGTGGTTGAAGACCACCTATTTATCTAAAATATATCTCTGTTTGACCTTGGAAACATACCTAAGATGTTTGATTATTTTGATTATTATAGATGACTAACTACTAACCTGTATTTCTTTTTTTTTAAATTTATTTTTATTTTATGTACATTGGTGTTTGTCTGCATATATATCTGTGTGAGGGTGTTGGGTCCCTTGGGACAGGAGGTACAGACAGTTGTGAGCTGCCATTGGGTTCTGGAACTTGAACCCAAGTCCTCTCGAAGAGCAGCCAGTGCTCTTAACCATTAAGTCATCTCGCCAGCCCCTTTATTTTATTTTAAAATTTTAATGTGTGTTTCTTAATTATCTTTTTTTTTTTTAAGAGGGTCAGAGTGATGTAGAACCCAGAGCATCAAGAGTCTTCCATTTTGCCAGGCGGTGGTAGCACACGCCTTTATTATTTTTTTAATAATTTATTTAACTTTATTTAATGTGCATTGGCGTGAAGATGTCAGATCCCAGGGAACTGGAGTTACAGACAGTTGTTAGCTGCATGTGGGTGCTGGGAATTGAACCTGGGTTCTCTAGAAGAGTAGCCAGTGCTCCTAACCGCTGAGCCATCTCTCCAGCCCCCTTAATTATCCTTAATAGTTTATAATAATAGCTTTCAAGGACTAGAACTTTACATTACATTTTTAAGTGAGCTGCATAGGTACAGTACCTTACAGTATGTTGTACCAAAAACAAACTTAAATTTGTATCAATACAAAAATCCATACCAATGTAAAATATTGAGATTAATAGTTTCTTTTTAGTTTAAAAGTAGATTCAATAATCTACCCTTTTATCTTATCTTTCCCATACCCTCCTTTTTCTTTTCAGAAAGAGATCCTTGAATCCAATCTCCCTTGCCTAGTTTCCTCCCTTACTGTGTTCAGTAACAATTTGCAGCCAACCCACCTAAATGATGATATATATCTATAACCCATTGAATGACCAAAAACTACCTACCCTCCCTCTTGGGAATGTGGGTATCATGTTCTTAAAATTACTTCCTGCTCTTTGGAGGCAATGACATCTTTAGGGCCCTGAGAAAATTAAGATAATGGTCAGGTCCTGGGACAGATCACTGTATCGTTTGTTGTCCAGTCTCTGTGTGGTGGGAAGGTGCAGAGCTTAACTGAAGTCCTGGCTGGAGTAGTCTGTGACGCTGGACCATCTCATGTAGTAGCTTTGAAGTTGTTCTGGATGCAGATTTTTGAGGAAACTGCAACAGAGGCATTCTGTGAGGCTGGATCACCTGGGCTACTTGTCTTCATTGGTGTCTGCTCTTTTTGTTTTGTTTTTTTTCAAGACAGGGTTTCTCTGTGTCGTTTTTTTTGATGCCTGTCCTGGAACTCACCCTGTAGACCAGGCTGGCCTCGAACTCACAGAGGTCCGCCTGCCTCTGCCTCCCAAGTGCTGGGATTAAAGGCTTGCGCCACCACCGCCCGGCTCACACAAACTTTTTTTTTTTAGGTTTTTCGAGACAGGGTTTCTCTGTGTAGCTTTGCGCCTTTTCCTGGAACTCACTTGGTAGCCCAGGCTGGCCTCGAACTCACAGAGATCCGCCTGGCTCTGCCTCCCGAGTGCTGGGATTAAAGGCGTGCGCCACCACCGCCCGGCCCGACACAAACTTTTAAAGGTGACATATATACCTGCATTAACACAAGTATGGAATGTGCAGTGTGCACAAGTCAGTTAAAGATTTTTTTGTTACATGTTTGAGCAGGTAAAAGGCATCTGTCAACTTTGTAAGTCCATTTGGACTGCATAACCAAACTGTAATATAAATCTCCATCCATACCATATGAAAGGATGGCATGTAATAAGTCATGAGGACTCTGTAGCCAGCAAGATTTACCATGTCTCATCCAGTCTCAGAGCTGTTCCCATAGTAGAGGGATCAGCATATATGTTACCTGTCTTGTTTTTCATTGTTTCTTCCTTCATGTCGCATCCAAGATTTTTGGGAGCTCTTCCCTGATCAAATCTGATCTTTATTAATTTTGAAGGAATCCGTAACTTTTTGTTTCCTGTGGAAACAAAGACATAACCTCTCCCCACAACACAACACATTTTCTGACTTCCATTCTAAAGTTAAGACATCCTTAAAATATATAGGCTGGTGGCCAGGTGGTGGTGGTGCATGCCTTTAATCCCAGCACTGGGAGGCAGAGCCAAGCGGATCTCTGTGAGTTCAAGGTCAGCCTGGTCTACAGAGCGGAGAGCCAGGACAGGCACTAAAACTACACAGAGAAACCCTGCCTCAAACATACACACACACACACACACACACACACACACACACACACACACACACACACATATATGCATATGCTGGTTTAATTCAGTATTTTTTTTAATCCCACAATCCAATATCTCTCAGCAGCTGCCATTTTTTTTTTAATTAACATTTTAAAAACTAAAAGTCAACAAAGCGCCATACAGGATCCAGATGCCTGTGTATGCCCATCCTTTTGTGGCTTATTCTTTTATATTTACTTTCTTTAAAGACTTGACTTTTATTATTTTTTAACTATCTACCTACCTACCTACCTACCTACCTACCTACCTACCTACCTACCTATCTATCTGACCAACCGGCCGACCGACCATCTATACCCATTTTCTTTCTTCAGCACCTAAGCACATTTTCAAGCATACTGTAACTGTTCAGAGGTTTTCTTGGCCTGGACCTTTGTCGTCACCCCCCACTCCCCGCAGAGTTTTTCTGACCACGTGAGCCAAACTTTAACCTGTTAGATGACAGCTGGGCAGCATGACCATGCCTTTAATCCCAGCCCTTGGGGGGCCGCAGGCAGGTGGATCTCAGTGAGTTCAAGGCCAACCTGGTCTACAAAGCGAGTTCTAGGACAGCCAGGAGTACACAGAGAAACCCTGTCTCGAAAAACCAACCAACCAACCAACCAAACAAACAAAAAACCCAAAACCCAAAAAACAAACAAACAAAAAAAGATGACAGCTAGACTACCACTTTACAGCTCCGCTTAGCACATGGCGCTGGCAGCTGGCTCTGCCCTCTTGGGGTCAGTGAGAGCCTAGCATGGCTCCATCCGCTTTGGGTTGGTGAGAGCTGAGTCTGGTTCCACCCACTTTCGCTTTCAGTGGTGGTGAGTGACAGCCGAACTTCTGCCCGTGCCCGGCTTGCTGCATCTGTACACCCCAGCTCTGCCCGTGCCCCGGCTTGCTGCATCTGTACACCCCAGCTCTGCCCGTGCCCCGGCTTGCTGCATCTGTACACCCCAGCTCTGGGAAGTGTCCGGGCCCAGGCTGTGGCAGGTGTTTCTAACTAGTCTCCTGCTGGTAGCTGCCATATTAAATGCTCTGCTGTATAGCAGGGCTTCTTAAAGGACCTGCACCTCTGTATGCTGCAAGCACCGAGCCTACACTAAAGACTGCAGTCACCAGGAAGCTGTCCAACTCTGTGTTTGAAACATTTTTATTTCTGCTTTCTCAGGCCCTGTGTGGATATATGTGCCCCACTTGGGCACCAGTTGTCTTTGGACTTTCTTTGGACTACCTGCCCCCAAATAATGACATGGAGACTTACCGTTAATTATGGAAGCTTGGCCTTTAGCTGAGGCTGGTTCCCGACTAGCTCTTATAACTTCAATTAACCTGTTTCTATTAATCTACGTTCTGCCATTTGGCTTTTTCCTCTTCTCCATTCTGTGTGTCCAACTTCTGTTTCTTACTGGTGTCTTCCATGCGTCTAGATTCACTCCCCTAAGTTCCTCTCTCTGCTGGGAAGTCCCACCTAACCTCTCCTGCCTAGCTGTTGGCCGTTCAGCTTTTTGTTAAACCAATCACAACCACACATTTTAACATAATGTGCAAATATCCCGCATCAGTAGACCCCTATCCCAAAAAGTGTGATTCAGTAGTGGCAAGGGTTAGGAGTCTACATAGTTAGGAGGTTCCTGAGGACCACCTGACTCAGGTAATCACAACGCTGCAGTACTGACTTCATCCTCTCAGAGCCGTGCTTGAGTTGTTCCCCAGCTCCTCCTCTTGTGCTGAACAGTGTGCTGTTCAGTTTTATGACAACATGACATAAACGAGTTAATTGAAAGGAGGGAACCTCAATTGAGAAAACGCCTCCATAAGGTTCAGTTGTAGGGCATTTTCTTAATTAGTGATTGAGGGGGGAGGGCCCAGCCATTGTGGGTGGGGCCATCCTTGGACTGGTGGTCCTGGGTTCCATAAGAAATCAGGCTGAGCAAGCCATGATGAGTAAGTCAATAAGCAGCACCCCTCCATGGCCTCTCCATCAACTCCTGTCTCCAGGTTTCTGTCTGAGTTCCTGTCCTGATTTCCTTGGTGATGGACTGTGATGTGGAAGTGCATGTCAAATAAACTCTTTCCTCCCCAACTTGCTTTTGGTCATGTTGTTTTATCACGGCAGTAGTGACCCTAACTGAGACTTGTGTCTTTCCATTTATAATCAAGTTTTGGTGGAGAATTATGCACAGAGACTAATGCTCAATTAACATAGTAGCAGTGAGCTGTCCACCCCCCCCCAACTTTACTCAAGCTAAGGTCATCTGAGAAGAGGGGACTTTAATTGAGAAAATGCCTCCATCAGATTCGCCTGTGGGCAAGTACTTGGGGCATTTTCTTGATTGATGCTTGATGTGGAAAAGCCCAGTCCACTGTGGGCTGTGCTACCCCTGGGCAGATGGTCCTAGGTTGAATAAGAAAGGAGGCTGAGTAAACCATGGGGAGCAAGCTAGTGAACAACATTGTCCTGAGCCTTGGCTGTCCTGTAACTCTCTCTGTAGAGCAGGCTGGCCTTGAACTCACAGAGATCTGCCTGCCTCTACTTTCTGAGTTCTGGGACTAAAGGTGTGCGCCACCCCCGCCTGGCCATGTATCTTTGTTTTGTTTTTCATGTTTTGTCTGCATGTTTGTATGAGATTGTCAGATCTGCTGGAACTGGAGTTACAGACCGACAGTTGTGAGCTGCCATTTGGGTGCTGGGAATTGAACCTGTGTCCTCTAGAAGAGCAGCCAGTGCTCTTAACCTCCAAGCCATCTCTTCAGCCCCCATGTTTCATGTATCATTAATGTATTCTTTTAAATGTATGTATGCATTCAATTGTGTGACTGTACTATAATTTTTCCATTCTGCTGATATACTTTTAAGTTTTATTTATTTATTTTTTATCCTGGGCATGGTAGTATACGCCTTTAATCCCAGCACTCGACTTCCTTCCAGATTAATACTATATCTAGCTGATTGGAAGTCAGCTATACTAATTATACTAAGAAAGTATGTTCCTCCAGCACTTGGGAGGCAGAGGCAGGTGGATCTTTGTGAGTTCGAGGCTAGCCTGGTCTACAGAGAGAGATCCAGGAAAGGAGCAAAGCTACACAGAGAAACCCTGTCTCAAAAAAACCAAAATAAAAAAAAAAAAAAGAAAGTATGTTCCTCATCAATAAATGGATACATACAGGAAAAGTCAGACTACGTCTACAAAGTGTCAGTATCATGCTGCTGCTTTAGAACTAAAATGTTCAGATGTAAAATGAAGTATGTTGTCATAAGAGGGAGGCAGAGGCAGGTGGATCTCTGTGAGTCTGAAGCCAGTCTGGTCTACAAAGTGAGTTCCAGGACAGTCAGGGCTACACAGAGAAACCCTGTCTCAAAAAACAAACAAACAGCCGGGCGGTGGTGGCACACGCCTTTAATCCCAGCACTCGGGAGGCAGAGCCAGGCGGATCTCTGTGAGTTCGAGGCCAGCCTGGGCTACCAAGTGAGTTCCAGGAAACGCACAAAGCTACACAGAGAAACCCCGTCTCGAAAAACCAAAAACAAACAAACAAACAAACAAACAAACAAAAATATAACAAAAAAGATCTAACTTTTTAGTTTTAAATATATGTATGCTTGTATGTCTGAGTGTGGGTTTGTCCATATGAGTGAAGTTCCCTCAGAGGCCAGAAGAGGTTGTTGGATCCTCAGTAGTCATATGCAGTTGCAATCCATGCAGTTTGGGTGGTGGGACCTGAACTCAGGACATCTGCAAGAGCAGTTCAAGTTCTTAACCACTGAGCCCATCTCTTAAGCCTCTCATAAATATGTCAATACTCTTTTTAAAGAATATTAAATAATTGTTTTATTATGTATAAGTATGCATGTCTATGAGTGTGTATGTGCACACATGAATAGTTACTTGCTGAGGCCAGAAGAGTGTATGGAAGCCAGAAGACAGCGTCAGATCTTCTGAAACTGGAGTTGTGGGCTGTTGTGAGCCTCCTGCCCAGGTAATGGGAACCAAACTATGCAAGAACAGCCAGCTCTCCTAATGACCGAGCAGTTTCTCCAGTCCCTAAAACATTTTTAAAAATTGTTACATTTAATTCACTAATTAATTTGTTTGTGTGTGTGTGTGTGTGTGTATGCTGAGGTGTACATCTGGAGGTCAGAGGACAGCTTGCAGGAATTGGTTCTCTCCTTCCACCATGTGGATCCCAGAGATCAAACTCAGGTTGTCAGGGTTAGTGGCAAGCACCTTTTCCTCCTGAGCGACCTTGCCAGCCCTTGAATTCTCTTTATATTTGATAAGCGGGGGCTGGGAATATAACTTGGTGGTAGAGCACTTGTCTTTAATGCGCAAGGCCCTGGGTTCAATTGCTAGCCCCATAAAACAAGACAAGCGCAAACAAACAAAATTCAGAAACACAAAATAACCTCATCAATAAACTTTACCTAGGGACCTGAGATTTCTGCTGAACATGTCAATGTGTTCAGATCTTGGGGTCTTTCCACCATACTTTTCCTCCATCTCTAACACTTTTCCCAAGAGATTCAGTTCAGGAAACTGGTTTCTTTCTGTTATTTAAGCCTAGTTATCACTTTCTCATTGAGACCTACTTTAATCTCCTAAAGTAGTCCCTCAGGAAACTTTTCTTCAAGGTACTGTAGTTGTCTCAGTTTACTTGGTTGTTTTTTTGTTTGTTTGTTTAAATTTATTTTTTTAGATTTTTTTAAGACAGGGTTTCGGCTTGGGGATTTAACTCAGTGGTAGAGCGCCTGCGGCCCTGGGTTCGGTCCACAGCTCCAGAAAGAAAAAAAAAAGGGTTTCTCTGTGTAGCCCTGGTGTCCTGGAATTTGCTCTGTAGACCAGGCTGGCCTCGAACTCACAGAGATTCGCTTGTCTCTGCCTCCCGAGTCCTAGGATTAAACACATGGGCACCATGCCCAGCTTATTTGTTTATTTTTATTTTATTATTTTTTTTCTGTTTTTTTTTTTTTTTTTTTTTTTTTTTTTTTTTTTTTTTGAGACAGGGTTTCTCTGTAGCTTTGCGCCTTTCCTGGAACTCACTCTGTAGCCCAGGCTGGCCTCGAACTTACAGAGATCTGCCTGCTTCTGCCTCCTGAGTGCTGGGATTAAAGGCATGCGCCACTACCGCCTGGCCTTATTTGTTTATTTTATTTTATTCCCCCCCCCCCACCAGCTGAGGACGGAACCCAGGGCCTTGCAATTGCTAGACAAGCGCTCTACCACTGAGCTAAATCCCCAACCCCTTATTTGTTTACTTTTAAGTGTATGTCTACATTATGTGTGTTCCTGGTGCCTGAGGAGTCCAGAAGAAGGCATAGGCTTCTCTGAGACAGCTGTGAGCTGCCATGTGGGTGTTGGGAATTGAACCTGGGTCCTCTTGAAGAGCAACCAGTGCTGCTAACTGCTGAGCCATCGCTCCAGCCCCGAGATAGGGTATTACAAGTTTAATTTTAGTTTCTGAGATCCAAAGAAAAACTTGTGAGAATTTTACACTTCTTATAGTCTCCCACCGCAAAAACCCTAGTTTGCTGAATTTCGTGGACGGGAGTTCTGGTAGGAGCAGGTTTTGTGATCTCAGTTTCAAGTCACTTATTGGGCAGTTTGGGTGGCAGATTCCAGCTCCCGTGATGATGACAGAGAGTGCTGAGTTGAGACCCTTGGCTGCATTCCTTCTCGCCTCAAGTGAAAGATGAACGCTGAAAATAATTTAATTTCTTTGGAAATTTGGTAGATTGGATCAGAATTATTTTTCCCCTCCTCTTTCATTCCCTTTTGCTTATTAGAAAGTATTGATCCTGAAATAGAGAGAGTTTATTAGGTTTGGAGTGGACATTGATTAGCTGTAACCCAATTATTGATCCTCATAGGGAGATGTTTGTAAACATGTGCTTTTTATGTCTTAGGAGTTCGTGGTTCTTGATGTCCCTGCTAATCAAGCTGAGCACATATGAGATCTATATCCACTTCAAGTAGAATTGCATTGTTCGTGATTTATTTAAATAGGATTTGCTTGATTTCCAATTTATTTTCCCTAGATAAGGACGTCCTCCTCTTGACAACCTGTTTAAGCCACACAGGACTGTTTTGAGTAGGAGCTGCATTTCATGCTTTGAGATAAAGCCATGATCAATATAGTGGAAACTGTTTGAATCTTCCTTTATTTTTTCAGTTTTCTCTATATTACAATGACCTTAGAGAAATGACAGAGAGATGTCTTAACTAAATTTGAGGTCTGACCTAGGACATTTGTTGTTGGTACTATCAAACTCAGAGCCTGTGTGTGTCAGGCTGGCCTTGAACTTACATGTAACTGAGAACAATCACAAGTTCTTGATTTTTCTATGGTTGTCTCCCTAGTGTTGGAATTCTTATGTGTATCACCATGCCTGGGGTTCTTGGGTTGTTTTGTTTGTTGAGACAGAGTCTCACTCTGTAGTCCAAGCTGGTTTTGAATTTTATTTTCAAGGTTTATTTTTATTTTATGTATATGGGTGCTTTGCCTGAAAGTATGTCTATGCACCAAGTGTGTGCTTGGTGCTTGCAGAGGCCAGAGGATGCCATCAGATCCCCTGGAACTGGAGTTACAGATGATTGTGAGCTGCCATGTGGGTGCTGGCAATCAAACCCAGGTTCTCTTAACTGATGAGACATCTCTCCAACCCTGGCCTTGAACTCTTAATAGTCCTCCTGTCTTAGCCTGTGAGAGGTAGGTTTACAGGTGATCACACCTGATCAAAGTTTAACTATCTTTATTACATTTATTTATTTGTGTAGGTGCGTGTGACACGTGATGTGTGTGCAGGTCAGAGGACACCTTGGAGTTGGTCCTTTCCTTCTACCGTGTGGGGTCCTGAGACAAAAGTAAGGTTGTGAGGCTTGGTAGCAAGTGCTTTTACCCGCTGAGCCATGTCACCTGCCCGTCTGGGCAGGGTTTTGAGGACAGACTCTCCCTGTGTAGTGTAGTTTAGGCTAGCCTGGAACTCTCTGTATATAGCCCAGGCTGAACTGGATTACAGACGTGCACCACCATGTCTGACCAGACCTACAACTTTTGAGAAGTTTTCCTTTTTATTTCAGAATTGGTAAGCAACCTCTGCCTAGCATTTCCCATGAGCCAAATGTTTCTAAGAGAAGAAGTATGTGATACAGTCCTTATGCTAAAGGTATTTAATACCTGTTTGGAGAAGTTATCTGTCCTTGGTACATGTTCAGAGGTAGGAATCTCCCTTTTTTGCTTGTATGTATTAGGGCAAGATGCTATCTAAGATAAAATCTTTTGTACTTTTGGGTGCATCTTTTATTTATGTAAAATTTTGGTTTTGTTTTGAGAGGTAATGTATATCTTCTTTTTTGGGGGGGGGGGTTTGTTTGTTTTTTGAGACAGGGTTTCTTTGTGTAGCTTTGGTGCCTGTCCTGGATCTCACTTTGAGACCAGGCGGGCCTCGAACTCAAAGAGATCCATGTGGCTCTGCCTCCCAAGTGCTGGGATTAAAGGAGTGCACCACCACTGCCTGGCGGTAGTGTATATTTTCAAAATTCATTTTATAACGTTAGTTCAGTTGCTTTGGATTTATCTGGAAGGAAAATCAGGCCTTTCTCTAGTATCCTGCTACTTGTCATTGTATGGGTTAGATTTCATACACAGAGCTCAGGGTTTAAGAGCAAAGGAACTTGGTTAATAATAAAAATAAATCAGGGAGGCGAGGGAGTGTGTGTAAATCAGAACTGGAGACCTGGAGGATTTCAAGTGTCCGTTGAAAAATATTGAGAGTTCCTTGAAATCAGATGTAAAGACTTGGGCATGATGCCAGAACAGCTTTTACATAAAACTGAGAGATAGGCTGAAGTTTGATCTACAATAGTATTTTAAAGATATCCAATTAAGTTTGATAGGTAACATATTATCATTTTGAAATCAGATTGAGTTTTGGCTTCTTAACTGCTGTTTTCTGCTTATACAGTCCCTTTCCAGAGGAATTTCTGAAGACAGTCAAGTGCAGTGTGATTTATGAGGCAGTGAAGGCCGAGTGCTCTGCGGTGATGAGGACCGCTGCTTACCGGGGATCGATAAAGCACATCAGCCTGTAGCACACTTCCTGCCCTAATGGTCCCAAGCTCGATCAATATTTGAAATTTAACTTCACCATCGTTCTGAGGGCTCTGTGCGCCTCGAACCCTTCCTTCTATTACCTCAAATGTGTGGCCAGACTTATTATAGATGGAGCTAGTTACACTTTCCTGTTTGGTTTTAGATCGGCTTTAAGCTTTAGCCACTGGCATATTTTAAGGATTTAAAATGTATTGTGTTGTAGGTCAAGTAATATTTTAAGTCTTGACATTACGTGGTCAGGGGAAGGGGTATTGAACTAATGTACAAGATCTATAACATAGTTATTTGTCATTTATTCCTCCTAAAATATTTCCCATTGAGAGATATTTCAGTAGATTCCGTAGTATCCTAAGTGTTCTGGCACTGACCCTGCCTGCCTGTATTTCCTCCCTCCCTTCTTTTTCTTCCTTCTGTTTGTTTGTTTTTTTGTTTCTGAGACAGGGTTTCTCCGTGTAGTTTTGGTGTCTGTCCTGGACTCACTCTGTAGACCAGGTTGGCCTCGAGCTCATAGAGATCCACCAGGCTCTGCCTCCTGAGTGCTGGATTAAAGGTGTGCGCCACCACCAGCCTAGCCTTCCTTCTGTTTTTTTTTTTTTTTTTAAGATAGGGTTTCATGTAGCTCAGGCTGGCCTTGAACTCTGTGCAGTTAAAGGATGACCTTGAACTTTTAATCCTCTTGGTCCCCCCCCCCCCAACTCTCAGATTATAGGCAGGTGCTCTGACTTTTTTAGATGAGTTTTTTAAAATGAGTTTTGTTTTTTTAGAAGCCTTTTAGATTCATAGCGAAATGAGAGGAAGGTGTCAGTAGTCCTGTGATTCTGCACATCCACAGCCTATCGCATTACATATTTGTTACAGGAACGAGTCTACATTGACTTATATACATCATTACCACCCGGAGCCTGTGTTGGCATTAGGTGTGTTCTTGGTGCTGGGTGTTGTGTGGGTTTGAACAAATGCATCTCGACATAGTTCTTCTGTTATGGTATCACACTTTCACTGTCCTAAAAGGTGTCTCACCCTCCCCAACAGGTTCTCTAGCCATGGCACAAGTCGAGAAACGAGGAGGCCTGCTCCGGAGATCTTCAGCCTCCAAAAAGCCACTAAAGGAAAAAGTGGTGCTGATGTATGATGAGATTTTCATGGTAAGCCTGGTGTGCTGCACAGCTGGATGGACTCTTTGTTTAGAAAATTTAAAGTTGTGTTTATCTGTTTCTCTGTGTGTGTACACATGCGTGTTTGAGCAAGAGTGCAAGAAAACACAACCATGGTGGGTATATGGATGTCAGAGGACAACTTGCAGCAGTCCTTCTGTTATTTGGGTCCTGAGGATTGAACTCAGACCATCAGGCTGGGTGACAAGTTCCTTTACTCACCGAGTCTTCTGGCTGTCCCTTTGTTTTTAGACAAAGAGTTCAGGTGGGCTTGGAACTCACTATGTAGATCAAGTTGTCCTCCAAGTCACGGTGACCATCCTGCTGCATCCTCTTGGGTGCTGCAGTTTTAGCATGAACTACCACACCTAACCTTGACTCTTGAGTTTTTTAGTCCAAACAATCTTTTTTAAAATTTATTTATTTTATGTACATTGGTGTTTTGTCTACGTGTATGTCTGTGTGAGTGTATCAGATCTTATAATTACAGACAGGTGTGAGCTGCCATGTGGGTGCTGGGAATTGAACCTGGGTTTTCTGGGAGAGCAGTCAGTGCTCTTAACTGCTGAGCCATCTCTCCAGCCCTGGGCCAAAAAACCTTAATTAGAAGTAATCTTATTGGGGCTATAGAGACGGCTCGGTGGATACACTGCTCGCTGTGCACTCATGTGGACCAGAGTTCAGATCCCCAGCACCCATTTAAAAATCTGGATGGGTACGGCAGCCCACCTGTAATCCCAGTGCTTAGAGATGGAGACGAGGGATCTCCTGGACAAGATGGCTAGCTGGACTAGCCAAATTAGTGATCTCTGGGCTTAGCTAAAGACCCTGCCTCAGTAAGTAAATAGAGAGTGATTGAAAAAGACACTTTCCAGGCAGTGGTGGTGCACACCTTTAATCCCAGCACTCGCAAGGCAGAGCCAGGTGGATCTCTGTGAGTTCGAGGCCCACCTGGTCTACAAAGTGAGATCCAGGACAGGCACCAAAACTACACAGAGAAACCCTGTCTCAAAAAAACAAAACAAAACAAAACAAATTTTTTTTTTTTTTTTTTTTTGGTTTTTCGAGACGGGGTTTCTCTGTGTAGCTTTGTGCCTTTTCCTGGAACTCACTTGGTAGTCCAGGCTGGCCTGGAACTCACAGAGATCCCCCTGGCTCTGCCTCCCGAGTGCTGGGATTAAAGGCGTGCGCCACCACCGCCCAGCTATTATTATTTTTTGAGATGACCTCATATAGCCCAGGCTGGCCTCAAAATTTTTATGTAGCCAAGGATGGCCTTGAACTCCTGATCCTTCTACTTCCACCTTCTGGATGCTGAGAACTTGTGGGCTGTCGCCAGAATCTAGGTAAAACAATTGAAATGAGGAAAGAGGCTGGGACTCTGTTTTTACCTGTCTGTCTTTCTGTCTGTCTGTGTGTCTGTCTTATGCTTGTCCCACTAGCTCTTACAACTTAAGTTAACCTGTTTCTCTTTACATTTTGCCTCAGGCTTTTACCTTTCTTTTATTCTGCATGTCCTATTTGCGCTGCTTCCTCCGAGGCTGGCTGGCGGCTGGCCGGCCCAGGCACCCCCTTCTCTTTCTCCCTCATTCTCTTCTCTCTTCTTGAGCCTAGATTCCTCCTCCTCACTCTTTCTGCCTGCCAGTCCCACCTATCCCTTCTCTGCCTAGCTGTTGGCCTTTTGGCTTTTTATTAGACCAATCAGGTGCCTTAGGCAGGCAAAGCAACACATCTTTACGTCATTAAACAAATGCAACATAAACAAATGTAACACATCTTTGCCTAGTTAAAGTAATATTTCACAACAATATATTTTATATTTTTTAAAATTTATGTATATGAGAGTTTTGCCTACATGTATGTGTATGTTCAACATTTGTGCCTGGTGCTCATGGATGTCAGACGAGGGCATCAGCTCCCTTGTAACTGGAGTGGTAGGTTGTTGTGAGCTGTCATATGGGTGCTGGGCACCAAACCTGTGTCCTATGCAAGAGCAACAATTGCTGTTATCCTCTGAGACATCTTTCCAGCCTCCCAAATATCTTTAAGAAAGACATTATTTATTTATTTACTTATTTATATTTTCCATGGAGTATGTAGGTCAGAGGACAACTTTGTGGAGTTGGCTCTGTCTTTTCACCTTTGTGGGTCCCAGGGATAGAACCCAGGTCACCAGGTTTTTGAGGTATTCGCCTTCACTGGCTATCTTACTGGTCCAACTTTTTTTCTTTAGTAAAAAGGGGTGTGTGTGTGTGTGTGTGTGTGTGTGTGTGTGTGTGTTCGTTCACAAATGTCAGAAGAAGGAATCAGATACTTGCAGCAGGGGTGACATGTGGCTGTGAGCCACCTGATGTTGGTGCTTGCGATTGAACCCTGGTCCTCTGGAAGAGCAGCAAATGGTTTTATTTGCTGAGCCATCTCTTCAGTCCCATGCCTTGTTTTTTCATGCTCTTATTTTCATTTATTTATTTATTTTTACCTAATTTAAAGACCACTTTTTTTTTTTATAAAAGATGTCTTATGAATTTCTTTTTGTACCTTAAATTCTACAATTTCAATTTCAGATATTTTTTTAAAAGATGCATCTCAAGTTGTTGGTAGAATAAACTATTAGACAACTCATTCTCTGGTTATATGAGGTGACTACAGAATTACTATGAATTGGAGTGGAGATTGATTTCAGTTTTCAAACATAAACTAGAATAATACTTACAAAGAACGTATACTGACTTTCTAATGTAGGCCTGGCACTTTTCCATATGTCACTAAACATATTAGTTCTAATTCCTGACAAGAAATCTTTGTTGGTGCTGATAATATCCTCATTAAAAGAAGTCTTTAAGGCCAGGTGTGGTGGTGCAACACGCCTTTAATCCCAGCACTTGGGAGGCAGAGTGGATTTTTGTTGGAGTTGGAGGAGGTCAGCCTGATAGCTATGTACCTATGTACCCATCCATCCATCCATCCATCCTTTTCTTCTCTCTCTCCCTTTTTCTCTCTCCCTCTCTTTCTCTCATCTATCTACCTATCATCTGTCTGTCTATCTATCTATCTATCTATCTATCTATCTATCTATCTATCTATCTATCTCCAGGCCAGTGAGATCCTATTTCAAAAAACTAAAACCAACAAAAAACCTTTAGACAATTATTTATTTATTTACTGTTTGTGTGGTTGGTGGTAGAAGTGTCAGAGGACAGCTGTTTTCTCCTCCTGTCATGTGGTTCCTAGGGATCAAACTCAGGTCATTAGGCTTGGTGACAAGGACCTTTACCTGCTGGGCCATGTTGCTGGCCATTATACTGTCATTTCATAGATGAAGTAACTTGTTTCACAACAGAGAGATGGAGGTCCAGCTTGGCTTGTACCTCATTCCAGAGGCTTATTCTTTCAGCTTTGCTACACTCAAACTGCACTCAGATAAAACAATTCTAATTATTGGCAAGCCTTAGAAACAGAATTTATTTATTTTATTTTATTTTATTTTATTTGTGTGTGTGTGTGTGTGTGTGTTTTGAAGCAGGATCTTTTTAATCTGGCCTGGGACTTACTGGTAGTCCTGTCTCAGCATCTGGGGTACTTGGATTGCAGGTCTGTGCTACCATGTCTGGCTTATTAAAAAATCAAGGGCTGGAGAGATGACTCAGCGGTTAAGAGCACTGGCTGGTCTTCCAGAGGTCCTAAGTTCAATTCCCAGCAACCACATGGTGGCTCACAACCATCCATAATGAGATCTGGTGTCCTCTTCTGACCTGCAAGCATATATGTAGGCAGAATAATTTATGTATAATAAATAAATAAATCTTTAAAAAAAAAATCAATACAGAATTGCCCTGGTCAGTATAACTGGCTATACAGAGAAAATGAAAGTAAGTAGATAGTAGAATCCTATTAGGACTATTTCTTTTGTTTGTTTTTTCTTTTTTAAGATTTATTTATTTATTATGTATACAGTGTTCTGCCTACTTGTATAACTGCAGGCTAGAAGAAGGCACCAGATCTCATTATAGATGGTTGTGAGCCACCATGCAACTGCTTGGAATTGAACTCAGGACCTCTGGAAGAGCAACTAGTGTTCTTAACCTCTGAGTCATCTCTCCACCACAACTCTTACAAAGGAAAACACTTAATTGGGGCTGGCTTACAGTTCAGAGGTTTAGTCTGTTATCATCATGGTGGTAAGCAAGGCAGCAGACAGGCAGACATGGTGCTAGAGAAAGAGCTGAGAGTTCTTGCATCTTGACTCACAGGCAACAGGAAGTGGTCTGAGACACTGGGTAGTATCTTGAGCATATATGAGATCTCAAAGCCGGCCTCCACAGTGACACACTTCCTCCGACAAGATCACACCTACTCCAACAAGACCACACCTCTTAATAGTGCCACTTCCTTTGGGGAGCATTTTCTTTCAAACCACCACATTCCACTCCCTGGCCCCCAAAAGCTTGTAAAAACATCATTGTATTTAAAAGTCTAAAGTTCAAAGTCTCTTCTGAGATTCTTCTCTCTCTTGGGCTGGTTCCATTTCCTGTTAGCAGCTTTTCTTGGAATGTTTCCAGAACTCTGTCATCTCTAACATCTCGGGGTCTCCAAGGCAATCCAGGCTTCTCCTTCACAGCTTCACACAATGGCCTTTCTGGGTCTCCGTACAGGGACACCCCTGACACATGCCTGACCTCAGTGGCTTTCCTTAGTCACAGAGGTAGGTTCCATAATGCTTTTCTTCTATCCTTGATTCTAAAGCCAAAACCATGTTGCCGAAGCTGCCAAGTTCGGCTGCTTGCTGGGGCTGGAACATGGCTGCCTTGTTCAATTACATCTTCACCCGCTTTGTCTCCTTCACTGCCTAAGTGTGGCTGTCCTAGAACTTGCTCTGTGGAACAGGCTAGCCTCCCTTTTTTTGTTTTTTGTTTTTTTTTGAGACAGGAATTCTCTATGTAGCCCTGGCTGTCCTGGAACTCACTCTGCAGACCAGGCTGGCCTTGAGCTCACAGAGATGTGCCTGCCTCTGCCTCCTGAGTGCTGGGATTAAAGGCGTGTGCCACCACCGCCCGGCCCTGGGACTCTTTCTTATTTTGAGATAGGGTCTCATATGTCCTAGACTGGCCTTGTTTTATAGCTGAGAGTAAGGGAGAGAGGGTGTGTGTGTGTGTGTGTGTGTGTGTGTGTGTGTGTTTATTTTATTTTAAAGATTTATTTTTGTTTTATGTGTGTGGTTATTTTGCCTACATGTATGTCTGTGTACCATGTATGCCTAGTGCCTGAGGAGGCCAGAAGAGGGCGTTTGGATTTTCTGGAACTGGAGTTACAGACTTTTGTTAGCTGCCATGTGAGTGCTGGGAATTGAACCATGTCCTCTGGAAGCATAGCCTGTGTTCTTTCCAGATTCCCCCTCACTCCCCTTTATTTTCTTTTAAAGATTTATTTATTTATTTATTATGTATACAGCATATGTGACTACAGGCCAGAAGAGGGCACCAGTTCTCATTACAGATGGTTGTGAGCCACCATGTGGGTGCTGGGAATTGAACTCAGGACCTCTGGAAGAACAGTCAGTGCTCTTAACCTCTGAACCATCTCTCCAGCCCCCTTCCTTCCTTTTAATGGAAAGTCTTTAAAGGAAATTTTTGAGCCATTGTTTTACTCTCGATGTGAACAATATGTATCCATACACAATGCCTATAAAAAACTTTGTTTTCTTTCCCTATTATAGTTTAAGATAAGAAAACATTTTCAAAGTTAAATTTGACAGGTAAAGTTGACAGTGTTTTTGATGCTTTTTGAGCTGGCAATGAAGTTGAACATGCTTGTTTTCTGATTTCAGACAGAGGACCCCAGTAAGTGTAGTCCTCGGTTTTGGGAGGAGCTCTTCCTCATGAAGGTGAGATTGGGTGGCATGTTGGAGTTCTTGGGTAAGTAACATTGTCTTACATATTCTAAGTGCTGTGCTAAAGTCTGCTCAGGCTCTTACTGTTCTTTTGGCAGGTGAATTTAGAGTATCTAGAAGGCAAGTTGGAGTCTCTGGATGGTGAAGAGTTAATGAAGATCAAGGACAATATTAACTGTTTATTTCAACACTGTATCCAGGCTCTAGGAGAGGAGCATCCAATCCGAGTTGTCAATGCATTGCAGGTATAGGCTGGGAGACTGAAGTCTTGGTTAACAGGAGCATGGAATTGAAGCTCATCTGTTAGACACTGAGGAACATAGAATTGCCTTTAGCTGTCAGGTTTGGTTTGCTTTGGTTTTCTTTCCTTTTTATTTTTAATTTTTTGAATAAAACACCTGTCATGTTTAGCTATCTTCCTGTTTTATTTAGTTTTTTGTTTTTGTTTTTTTTTTTTGGTTTTTCGAGACAGGGTTTCTCTGTGTAGCTTTGCGCCTTTCCTGGAACTCGCTTTGGAGACCAGGCTGGCCTCGAACTCACAGAGATCCGCCTGGCTCTGCCTCCCGAGTGCTGGGATTAAAGGCGTGCGCCACCACCGCCCGGCTTTTATTTAGTTTTTAAAAAACATTTATTATGGGTTAGAGAGATGGCTCAGTGGTTAAGATCATTAGCTGCTCTTCTAGAGGTCCCAGGTTTAATTCCCAGCACCCACATGGCAGCTCACCACTGTCTGTAACTCCTGTTCCAGGGAATTTGACACCTTCACATAGACATACATGCAGGCAAAACACCAATGCAGGTAAAGTGAAAATAAATAAATTACATATTTATACAGAACCATCTGTAACTCCAGTCCTAGGGGATCCAATCAATGCCCTCTTCTGGCGTCTGGCCTCTGTGGACATGTGGCATGCATACGGTACACAGACATACATGCAGCTAAAACAGCCATACACATACAAATGAATTAAAAAATAATTAAAACATTTATTACTGTTATTTTGAGCTATGTGTCTTTGTGTTGCATGAGTGCAGGTATCTGTGGAAACCAGAAGAGGGTGTAGAATCCTCTGGTGTTAGAGTTACAGGTGCTTGTGAGTCACCTAACATGGGTGCTGGGAATCAATCTGTGATCTTCTAGAAGAGCAGCAAGTACTCTTAACTGCTAAGCCACTTTGCAGTTTAATTTAAATGTTTTTGTGGTTTGATTTATTTTTTTATTTTTGGTTTTTCGAGACAGGGTTTCTCTGTGTAGTTTTGGTGCCTGTCCTGGATCTTGCTCTGTAGACCAGGCTGACCTCGAACTCACAGAGATCCGCCTGCCTCTGCCTCCCGAGTGCTGGGATTAAAGGCGTGTACCACCTCCACCCGGCTTTTTTTTTTTTTTTTTTTTTTTGGTGTGTATATTTTATATATGTATGTGTTTGTGTGTGTGTGTGGAGGCCAGAGATGGAAACTGGGTGTCTTCCCAACTACTTTGTACCTTGTTATTTTTATTTTTATTTATTTTTTCTTCCTTTTTTTTTTTTTTTTTTTTTTTTAGGTTTTTTTGAGACAGAGTTTCTTGTGTAGCCTTCACTGTCCAGTAGACTAAACTGGCCTCAAACTCACATAGGTCTGCCTCACATCATAGGTCTGCCTGTCTCTGTCTCTGGAATTCTGGGATTAAAGGCATGCACCACCACTGCCCAGCTGTTTTTTTTTTTTTTTCTTGATTCATAGCCATCTTTTTTTTTAATTAATTTATTTTATTTTATTTTTTTGTTTTTTTCAAGACAGGGTTTCGCTGTGTAGCTTTGCGCCTTTCCTGGAACTCACTCTGTAGCCTAGGCTGGCCTCGAACTCACAGAGATCCGCCTGGCTCTGCCTCCTGAGTGCTGGGATTAAAGGCGTGCGCCACCACCACCCGGCTGGGAGGAGGTCTTAAATACAGGCTTGCAGCACAATGGGAGAACCCCGGAGGGCAGAAGTTCACTATCGATGTTTTGCAATCTTGCATCTAACCAGCTGTTATTTTTTATGTTTTAATTTTTTTAAAAAAGTACTTATTGAGGGTCTCTAGAGATCGCTTAACAGTTAATAACACTTGTTGCTTTTGCAGAGAATCTAGGTTTAGTTCCCAACATTCACTTGGCAGCTGACAGCTGTTTGGAACTCCAGTTCCTAAGGATCCAATGCCCTTTTCTGGCTTCCGTACATAGTGGTTTTATAGTCATACATGCAGGCAGAACATTCATACACATAAACTAAAAAATAAATCTCTAAAATATTTTTATTATGGGGCCAGGTGTGGTGGCGTACACCTTTAAGTCCAGCATTTGGAAGGTGGAGGCAGGTGGATTTTTGTGGGTTGGAGATCAGCATGATATATATAGGGAGTTCCAGGCCAGTCAGGGCTCTACGGTAAGATCCTGTCTCAAAACAAACCATGTATTCACTGTGTGTGGTGTGTGTGGGAGTGTACATGCCACAGTGCGCCTAGAGACTGGAGGATGCCTGTGGGAAGTTGCTCATTTGCTTCCACCTGTGTGTGGCTCTGCCACCAAACGTGGGTTCCCATGCTTGCAGGGACGCACTTCCCCGTCCGAGCCGTCTCTCAGGCTCTTCACTTTTTTTTCTCCAGAGGAGGAAGTGGTATGTCTTTCTTTATTACTGCCTTCCTTATTGCCTGGAGACAGGGTCGCTGAACCTGGAGCTCATCACGGTTTAGCTAGGCTGGAGGCCAGCAAGCCCAGCGGTCCTCGTGTGTGTGTGTGTGTGTGTGTGTGTGTGTGTGTGTGTGTGTGTGTGTGTGCGCGCGCGCGCGCGCGCTCATGTCTCGGGCACCTGTGGAGTCAACTTGTAGGACTTGGGAGCTGAGGACCGAACCCAGGGCCTTGTGCTTGCTAGGCAAGCGCTCTACAACTGAGCTAAATCCCCAACCCAGGAGTTGGTTCTTTTGTCAGACTTGGCAACAAGTACCTTTACCTGCTGAGCTAGCTCTCTGGCCCTGACCTTGAACTTGATTCTTCTGCCTCCATCTCCCCAGTGCTGGATTTACAGGGGTGCTGCTGTTTCTTAGTGTCTGGATTTTTCATGTTAACATTTAAGCTGTTTTCAAACTCAGAGTAACAGAAATTGAAGGTCAGCCTTGTCCAGACATAGTTCTGAAGTTGCAGGAGGAAGCTGCAGATTTGGTGTACACCTAGTTTGGAGACTTCTTCTCTAGAAAGAATTCTTTTTCTCGTCTCTGCAGACCTTGTGTGCACTAATTCGAGGAGTCCACCAGAAGAATAAATCTACATCTGGATTTGACATTATCAACATGCTGATGGGCTTTGACAAAGCGGAGCTGTGCATGAAGGTGAGGCGTACAATGTGTGGCTCTGACCAGCTGTTCTCGAAGGCGGCTTGTGACGCCACCTGCTGACAGGCACACCAGAAGATCTGCATGCAGAGTTTTCTTTCTTCTCTTTTGGGTTTTTGTCTTGTTTTGGTTTTGGTTTTTCAAGACAGGATTTCTCGGGGACTGGAGAGATGGATCAGAGGTTAAGAGCACTGGCTGTTCTTCCAAAGGTCCTGAGTTCAATTCCCAGCAACCACATGGTGGCTCACAACCATCTGTAATGAGATCTGGTGCCCTCTTCTGGCCTGCAAGCTTAGATGCAGGCAGAACATTGTATACATAAATAAATAAATCTTTAAAAAAAAAAAAAAAAGACAGGATTTTTCTGTGTAACAGCCAGCCCTGGGTGTCCTGGAACTTGCTTTTTAGGTCAGGCTGGCCTCGAACTCACAGAGATCCACTTACCTCTGCCTCCTGAGTTTAGAGGCATGAACCACCACTGCCCAGCCTTTTATGACATTTATGAACTTAGATAAAATATGAGAATTTACAAGATCAGCTATTTTGTGGTGCTAGTAATGAAA
Source organism: Peromyscus californicus insignis (assembly GCF_007827085.1). Taxonomy (NCBI): domain Eukaryota; kingdom Metazoa; phylum Chordata; class Mammalia; order Rodentia; family Cricetidae; genus Peromyscus; species Peromyscus californicus. The sequence continues at coordinate 16,272,404 of NW_026294562.1, forward strand.
CCATGCTGTTCTGCATGAAGGCAAGTGCTCTGCTGCCCAGAAGCCTTGTTCGGTTTTGGCTCTTTGATGTAGAGTCTTACGTAGCTAAGGCTGGCTTCAAACTTAAATTATAGAGGATAGAACGTTTTAAAAATGACTTTTGTAAACATGTTTTTCTCCCACCCACCTATTCCCAAATACCTGGCAGCTGCTTCCAAATTACCACACAGTGGCCTATATTAATTATAAATGCTTGTCCATAGTTCAGGCTTGTTACTAACTAGCTCTTGCACTTAAAATATCCCATAATTCTTATCTATGTTTAGCCATGTGGCTTCATACCTTTTCTCAGTATGACTTTTTTTTGGGGGGGGATTTGGTTTTTTGAGACAGAGTTTCCCTGTGTAGCTTTGGAGCCTGTCCTGGAACTCACTTTGTAGACCAGGCTGGTCTTGAACTCACAGAGATCCACCTGTCTCTGCCTCCCGAGTGCTGGGATTAAAGGTGTGTACCACTGCTGCTGGCTTTAAGTCCTATTCTATTCTTAAGAAGCAAGAAAGAGCATGAGGTCTGAAACATGGTAGATGTCATGATTAAATTCTTGATTTTTTGTTTTCCATCTCCCAGCTGTTGGGATTACAGGTGTACACCACTGTGTCCACAATAGTTTTTTTTAATTTTTATTTTTAGATAGGTCTACTTATCTTGCCTAGGCTGGACTCTTGTATGTGTTAAGTAATTCTTCCTGCTTCAGCCTCTTGAGTAGGCTGGGACTATTGGCACATACCACCATGCTTGGCTTGAATTAAATTAAAAATGTATGCTTGTGTATTTATTTGCACACTTCTATGTATTGTGGAATAGTGGGTGTGTGGAGGTCAAAGAACAACTTTCAGGAGTTAATTCTCTCCTTCCACCATGTGGGTCTTGGCGATTGAACTTGGGTTGTTAGGCAAGTGCCTTTATCCACTTGCTGCCCTTTGAACTTTTTTCAATTGGATTTATCCATGTTCTGTTGTGTGTGAGTGCTTTGCCTGCGTGTGTGTGTGTGTGTGTGTGTGTGTGTGTGTGTGTGTGCTTGATGCCCTTGGAAGTCAGAGGAGGGCATCAGACTCCCTGGATCTGGAGTTAGGGGTGATTGTGAACCATCATGTGGGCGTCTGGAATCCAGCCTGGGTCCTGTACAAGAGCAGCCAATTCTCTTAACTGCTGAGCCATCTCTCCAGCCTCATGTCCTTTGAATTTTTATATCCACTGGTTGAAACTCATTTTTTCTTCTGCCTTCTCCTCTTCCTCTTGTCCCTGCCCCCCCCCCCCCAACACACACACCGGGGATCAGACCTAAAGTTTTGTGCATGGTACGTGATAGACAGGACTTTAACACTAAGGCACTATCTTGAAGTGTGATCCTAATTAGTCTTATCAATTAAAACCAAGAGTCAGATATCAGGGTAATAATCTGAAAGATCAGAGAGCAAAGGAGCAGCCGCCAGAGAGTTCTTACCTCTCTGGATCCTCACATCCTGAGATCCTGTCTCCACCTGTCTAGTGCTGGGAGTAAAGGCATGCACCACCACCGTCTGGCTCTGTTTCTCTTTTAGACTGGATTAATCTCATGTAGCCCAGGGTGGCCTTGAACTCCTGATTCCTGCTTCTTCCTCACAAGTGCTGGGATTAAAGGTATGTGCCACCACTGTCTGATCTCTGTGGTTAACTAATGGTTAGCTCCACCCACTGACCTCCAGACAAGCTTTGTCAGAACACAAACAAAATATCACACAACACTATCTTTATAATAACACTTTTGTAATTCACATATTGTATTGTTGATCCTTAAATTGAACAAACATCACCACTTTTTAATTTAAAAACCAGTTTTTTTTTGTTTTTTGTTTTTTTTTTTCCGAGACAGGGTTTCTCTGTGTACGTTTGGTGCCTGTTCTGGAACTCGCTTTGGAGACCAGGCTGGCCTCAAACTCACAGAGATCCGCCTGGCTCTGCCTCCCGAGTGCTGGGATTAAAGGCGTGCGCCACCACCGCCCGGCTAAAAACCAGTTTTAATTGCCCCCTAAAAGAAAAATCATGATCCTTCTGAGTGCTGGAATTATAGATTATACATTCGGGATTGAACACAGGGCCTTATGAAAGCTAGGCAAGCACTCTATCAATGAGCTACACTCTCAGGCCTCCTCATGTACCTTTGGTCATTCTAAGGTCTGTATGGTGTCCCTTTTCTTTTCCTCCTCCTCCTCCTCCTCCTCCTCCAAAAAACAAAAAACAAAAAACAAAAAACAAAAAAACATGCCTGTGTGTGTTGAATGAGGTCAAGGGTCAATGTCAGGAGTCTTGTTATTAATTTATTATAAAAACATTTGTAACATTTTATTTATGTGTGTGTGTGCACAAGCATGCCCTGGTGTATGTGTGGAAGCCAGAAGACTTGAAATTACTCTCTTTTGTCTTTCTCTTTACTAAAAACACATTTAAATTTCGAGGTCTTACTTCGATAGTATAGGGTAGATGCTCACATGTTCAACTTAACTGAAACATCTTGTTTTATTTTTGAGACAGGGTCTTTCTATTTTGTAGTCCTGGCTGTCCTAGAACTCACTGACTCATTATGTGTATTAGACTGGCCTCAAACTCACAGAGATCCTCCTGCCCCTGCCTCCCAGTGTTGGAATTAAAGGCATGCATCACCATACCCAGTTGAAACATTTTATTTTGAATCTTCATTTTGAAATTCCAACATGCTGAATCCTTAATTCTACTCTTTTTTTTTTTTTTTTTTTTTTAAGTAGAGATTTATTTAGAGGGTGTTGCATCCCCTGGAACTGGAGTTATAGCTAGCTTTGAACTATACTATATGGTTACTGGGAACCAAAAAAATGCACATTTTCTGTAAGAACAAGTGGTCTTAACCACTGAGCCATTTCTCTAGCCTTGCATTTTTTTCATTCATTCATTCATTCATTCATCCATCCATCCATCCATCCATCCATCCATCCATCTATCTATTTATTTATTTATTGGTTTTTCAAGACAGAGTTTCTCTGTGTAGCTTTGCGCCTTTCCTGGAACTCGCTTTGTAGACCAGGCTGGCCTCAAACTCACAGAGATCCGCCTGCCTCTGCCTCCCGAGTGCTGGGATTAAAGGTGTGTGCCACTACCATCTGGCTTTTTTCCTTTATTTAATGTAAAAATATTTTTTCCCTTCTTCCTCTATTATAGTATGAAGGTTTTACCTTTTATTAGTTTATGTCTAAAAGCTATTTTTTTAGAGCAAGCATCACATTCCAATCACATTGTCAATTGGAATTGATCCTGATGAACCCAGCTAGCTTTGTTAGATGCCCAGCAGTGAGTTGACACTGTGTCTGTCACTGGTTCATGTACCTGCATGGTGCACTTTCTTTAACAAGTCATGACATTCATTAGTATTGTTAGTAAACCATTAGGTTTCCCTTTGTCAAACTACTCAGTGTTCTAGTCCTAAGGTTTATGTGTGTAAAGCTTCAAACACTCATGTAGTACAGGAGTGAATACCCTCTGTTCTCTGTAGTTGTTCTAAAGCGTCTTCCCCGAGCAGCTGGACTGTGAAGTCTTTTTCTTTGATCTTACACAGTCTGGACTAGGGAAGGGAGGCAATTGATTCACAGTTACTCACTTTATCCTGCGTAACATGACACAGCACCGGGTAAGGAGGGCCTAAGTGTTACTTGGTGTGCTTTCATGTTTATGCTTCTTTCCTAGAACTTGATGGAGAGTTTGGATTCATTACTCTGTGCAGAAGGTTCTGAAAGTCTGAAGAGCTTATGTCTGAAACTTCTTCTTTGCCTAGTGACTGTAAGTGACCACCTGTGTGCTTGTCAAGGGTTTTAATTACAGCAGAGTCAAGCCTAGTTGAGTGCTTCCTCCCGAAGGTAAAGAGAGATTCTCCCCTTCATCACCCCTTTGTCTGAACGCACAGAAGGACGTCACTTGTACGGAATTGTGCTGTTTGGAGGTCAGCCTCTGAGCAGCTGCTGGTATTTTTAGCCTGCAGGCGATGTGATACCACTTTATTTTTTTATTTTACTTAAAAATTTTAAAGATCATTTTTAGTTTGTATGTGTGTGTCCCCTTCCCCATACATAAAGCTATGTTGGTCAGAAGATAGCTTTCAGGAGTTGGTTCTTTCCTTCCACCATGTGGGTCCCAGGATGGAACTCAGGTCATCAGGTCTGGTGGCAATGCCTTTTCCGGCTGAGCCACCTCCCCAGTTGGTACATACCATGGTGGAAGGGCTATTCTAGCAGAACTACCGTCTTTTGGTTTGTCTGATTCCTCCTTTTCATTGAGTCTCACTTGAAAATGGTTCTTGGGATTCTAATTCTTGGGATATTTTTCTTTGCTGTTTGCTTTGACATTTTTGTTTCACTTAGATGGTAGGGTAGGAGATACACATGAGATGTCAGGTGCCTTGGTACAGACCTTCAGAAGCTTTTTATTGCATTTAGGTAACAGACAACATCAGTCAGAACACTATCCTGGAATATGTAATGATCAACAGTATATTTGAAGCAATTTTACAGGTATGCCAACTTCCTGATGACCTTTCTGTTGTAGAGACAAGCTCTTCAAATTTTATCTGCCTTCCCTGCAACCAGGACTTAGCACTCTGCCTCTTTTTACAGATACTCTCTCATCCCCCAAGTCGTAGAGAGCATGGGTATGATGCTGTTGTCCTCTTGGCTCTGCTGGTAAACTACAGAAAATATGAGGTAGGTGGGGTTCAACTGTACAGTTGTTATTGTCATAATCATCTTGCCGGACACAGCAGCCATTTTAAAAGACTGCTTAATGTAGAAGACATGTTCTTGGTAAACTGTATTTTTCTTTTTCTTCCCTTAAAAGAAATTTTATTTATTTTTATTTTATGGATATGGCTGTTTTGCCTGCATGTATGTCTTTGTACCTTGTATGTGCCTTATGCCCATGAAGGCCAGAAGAGGGCCTCACAGCCCCTTTAACTGGAGTTACAGATAATTGTGAGCCACCATGCGGGGGCTGGAATTGAACCCACACCATCTGGAAGAGATCTTAACTGCTGAGCCATCCCCACCCCCATTTTTTTTTCCCTGAGATAGGGTCTCAAGTAGCTCAGGCTGGCCTCATTCACTTTGTAGCTGAGGATAACCTTGACTTCTGATCCATTTGCTTTTACCTCCTGAGTGTTGGCATTATGGGCATTTACCACCATGCCTGGCTTTTACCTAGGAATTTTTGTTTTGTTCATTTTTTTTTTTTTTTTGAGACAGTCTTACTGCATATTCTTGGCTAGTTTGGAACTCACATAGACCTGCCTCTCTTTCCTGAGTGCTAGGATTAAAGCAATTGCCACTATGCTCAACCTCTTAGGAACTTTTTTCCCCCCAGACAGGGTTTCAGGGTTTTTCTGTTAGCCCTAACTGTTCTGTAGATGAGACTGGCCTTGAACTCACAGAGATCCGCCTGCTTCTGCTTCCTAAGTGCTGGATTAAAGTTGTGTGCCACCCACAACTGGCAGGGACTTTTTAAAAATAAAAAAAGGGTTTAGATTAACTCTGGTTGTCTCACACTGAATCAGAACTTGTGGGTGAGGGCCTGTTCATTTATTTTTCAAAAGATCCCAACTGAAGCTAAGTAAGGTTGCTCCTGCCTGTAATCTCAGCACCTTGAGGGCTGAAACAGGAGGCTTGCCACAAATTCAAGGACAGTTTGTGCTACATAGTGAATTCTGGGCCAGCTTGGGGTACAAAGTAACACCCTGTCTCCAAACAGACAAACAAACAAACCCAGCAAAACAAAATGAATTTCCATGTAGGAGATAAACCAGTATTGGAAATCATAGGCCTCCTGCATCTGCTTTGGAAGGTTATTTTACTTGTATGTGTGTGTGACTGAGTGCATGTATGTGTACCACGTGCATGCAGTTACCCTTAGAGGCCAGAAGAGGGCATTGGATTCCCCTGGAACTGGAGTTAACTGTATTGTGGTTGTGTTGTCAGGCATGACGTGGGTGCTGAGAACTGAACCAGAGTCTCCTGTAAGAACAGAAGGTGCTTTTAATCACTGAGCCATTTCTCTAGTTCCTGCTTTTTTTATTTTTTTAAAAAGGATCCTGCTGTGTGCTATATAGCCCTGACTAGCCTAGAATTCAGTATGTAGAGCAGGCTGATCTAGGAGTCATGGATGATGATTGTGCCTCTGTAAATCTTCCCTCCCCATCCCGGACTCAGTTCTATGATATGTGGGCCTATGTGACTATTTCTGGCAAGACTTGTTTGATGTGTCTTACTTCTTAATGTGGTCGACGTGTAAGTATCAAGTTGGTCTAAGCGCGCTCTGGCTTTTTTTTTTTCCTGATTTTGTTTGTTTGTTTGTTTTTGAGACAAGGTTTCTTTGTATAACAGCTCTGGCTGTCCTGGCACTTGCTTTGTAGGCCAGGCTGGCCTCGAACTTACAGAGATCCCCCTGCTTCTGCCTTCTGAGTGCTGGCATTAAAGATGTGGGTCACCACCACCCGGCTGACCTCTGATTTTAGTGAAGATTTTAGTTGAAGATATTACTTTATCTTTAACAATACTGGAGGTTACTCCCACCCCCTCTTCCCACTGACCTCCAAGTCTTGGCACTCCTATGTCAAGGTCCTTCACGGCTTGAGTTACAGTGTACACTATCATATTGGCTGTAATTTTAGTTTGAAGACAGGATCTCATGCAGCCCAGGCTGGATTTAAACTAGTCACCTTCCCAGTCTATTGCTGTGGTCCCCCCCCACTTCCCTCCCTCCCTTCAATATAGAGTTTCATTCTTTAGCTCAGGATGGCCCCCAATTGATGGTGAGCCGTGCCTCAGTTTCCCAAGTGTAAGGTTATAAGTGTGTACCACCATGCCCAGCCAGGCCCTTGGTTTCTGTTTTTGAAATGAAAAGCAGAACTCAGAGAGTGGTATAATATGTGCCTTATTCCTCTCAGAAGGCAGAATGCATAGGAATGGAGGGAGGTTGCTTAGGGCAGACCAGGATCCTCATGAGGGATTGCCCTGAGGAGTAGGAAGCAGCCTGTAAAGGGGTCCTAGACACTAAGAACGACTTTTTGAAGTCAGGTACTACTGTGTTCGGGGGAACCTTCTTCACGAATGAGTGTGGTGGGTCTCTGAGAACATATGGTCACTTCTTAGCCTTCTGGACAAGGTCAGGGGAAAATATGCTAGCTGGTGACAGGATTTAAATTTTTTTTTTTTTTGCTGGGCGGTGGTGGCGCACGCCTTTAATCCCAGCACTCGAGAGGCAGAGGCAGGTGGATCTCTGTGAGTTCGAGGCCAGCCTGGTCTACAAAGTGAGATCCAGGAAAGGCTCAAAGCTACACAGAGAAACCCTGTCTCAAAAAACCAAAAAAAAAAAAATAAAAATTCTTTTCTTTTTGAGTTATTGACTCTTGGCGTTCTCTCTCTCTCTGTCTCTCTGTCTCTCTGTCTCTGTCTCTGTCTCTCTCTTTTTTGAGACAGGACTTGTTACTAGGCCACAGGCTTGACTGTCCTTGTACTTGCTGTGTGGCCTAAGCTGGCCTCTAGCTTTCTGGACCTGGACTCTTCCTGCCTCAGCCTCCCGGGTCCTGTGACCAGAGGCATGTGCCATCGTGCCTGCATCACTGATTTTATTCAGACAGGTTGAAAGTGATGGGTAGCTCATTGTAATGAGGAGAGGCTGTGAGATGGAAATCCTTAGGAGAGACTGGAGTGTGTGGTACAATGTTGATGTGCTGGAAATCCCAGGAGCTTGTCACTTTTATTGTCTTGAAGGAACTGATAATGGGGTGTAGATCTACAAATAACCATGTAATTTATCACCAATACCTGTTTTTACTGGCAATCTGGAGGTGCTGGTGTGGTAGCCATTATGATCTCTGTCATGTCTAAAAGCCCCTGGGGCCTTATTACAATAGCAAGAAAAATAGCTGAGGAAAAATGCTGAGGAAAGCTAAGGAAGTTGAGTTCTGTGTGACAGGAAGGCACTATCGTCACTAATGAGGATTTCACAACCTCCTGGTGGATATGGCCGTCCTGAAGCAGCGGCTTTCCTTCTGCAAGTGCAAGCTGAACTCTGGCTTAGCTCAGTAGGGCCCTGAAATATCAGCCTGAAAAATGGGAGCCAGCCAACAGCTGGAGACAGTTGTATTTCTAGAGTGAGGTGTGCATCTTTGTTGTGTCAGAAACCCCAGAAGAGTGAATATACCCAGCAGGGGCAAGCTGGTGGGCATACTTTCTCTGGGATTTGCAGCTTTGGGTATAAGTCACTCATCAGATGCCATTAAAGAAGCCCAATTACAGTGGAACAGGAAGGTTTTTGACAAGAGCATGAGGAATTCCAAGTGAACATAGCTAAATTAAAAGCCAGTGAAATTTATGCAAACCAGAAGGAGAAGGTGTGCTAGGGAGAATATTTTAGCTTCTACAACAGTCAGTGTCATGACCAGTAAGGCAAGTTGTAAGTCTTTCTAGAAAGGGGTAATGGTATAAGAGACTAGTTACCCAGCTGAAGCTAGAGAAGGCAGATACATGTCAGATAGAAGAAATAAGTAAAGATCCAGGTGGCGGTGGTGGCACACACCTTTAGTTCCAGTACTCAGGAAGTAGAGGCAGGTGGATCTCTGTGAGTTCAAGGCCAAACTGGTCTACAAAGTGAGTTCAGGACAGCCAGGGCTACATAGTGTGAGACCCTGTCTCAAAAAGAAAAAAAAAAAAAAAGAAGGAAAGAGCTGGATATTCTGGTACATACCTTTAATCCTAGCATTCGGGAGACAGAGCAGATGGATTTCTAAGTCCTAACTTGTTCTACAGGATAACAGCCAGGGCTAACACAGAGAAACCCTGTCCCGAAAAACCAAACCAGATCAAAAGAAAACCAAAAAGAAATAAGGAAAGGATAGCATGTACAATTCTTCCTCATTTTAATAATGTATTCTGTTTTAGAGACAAAGAATGAAAAGTAACAGGTAAAACTTAGAAAGCTAGGACCCCAAAATTTAAAAATAATTAAAGAAGAGGGAGCTTCAAGCATATTGGTAGCGTGCTTGCTGAGTTTGCAGCCCTGTCTAGTGGGTGAGAAGTAGATTGATTGCCCCTTGTTTCCAAACAACCAGCAGATGAGGTATTTAGTGTAGGGCAATTCGTGTTTAAAAGAAAGGGATTTTTTGTTGTTGTTTTTGTGGTTTTTCAAGATAGGGTTTCTTTTCTTTCCTTTTCCTTCCTTCCTTCCTTCCTTCCTTCCTTCCTTCCTCCCTCCCTCCCTCCCTCCCTCCCTCCCTCCCTCCCTCCCTCCCTCCCTTCCTTCCTTCCTTCCTTCCAACATAAAAACAGGTTATAATTCAAGAGTCCAGGGTTATTTGAAACCGGAAAATATTTTCTCTGTAGAAAATAGTAAAAATGATAACATTTCCCAGTAAGCCCTTTTAAGCCAAATAATAGCTGAATTGTACATATAAATATGGATTAGACTCTGGGATACAGAAGAAACCTATCTTCATCTGTTCAGAGAGCTATGTTTTACTTAAGCTGTGTAAGTGAGATTCCTATTCACAAGATCAGGTTTCTTTGTGTAACAGTCCTGGCTGTCCTGGCATCTGCTTTGTAGACCAGGTTAGTCCCGAGCTCGTAGAGATCTGCCTGTCTCTGCCTTCTCAGTGCTGGGACCACTGCCTGATAGAGAAAAGCGATTTCTACAGGGTTATGATCCTGGCTTTCAGGCTGGCCAGGCCTTCTGAGATGCAGTGATCTAAAACCCATCTGCTGCTCTGAGCCTGGTGTTTCCCTAAATTAAAAATGACAAATTGTATCTATTTGTGAGCTCTGCCTTCCTCCCTCCCTCCCGTCCATCTGTCCATCCATCCGTCCAGTCTCTTTTTTCATTCCTCTTTTTGTTTTCCTTTCCCTCTTTTTCCTAAAGGGCTTTCCTGGACTGGGGAGATGGCCCAGTTGGTTAAGCACTTGTGCATAAACATGGTAATCTGATTGCAGCCCACAGCACTCTTGCCAAAAGGTGACATGGTGGCACACACTTGTAATCCCAGTGTGGGAGGTGGAGACAGGAGGATCCTTGAGCTTGCGTGCCAGCCAGCTTCGCCTCGTTGGTAAACCTCAAGTCTCTGGTCCCAGTGAGAAACCCAGTCAAAAGGCAAGGTGGATGGCTCCTGAGGAGTGACACCAGAGGATGGCCTCTGGCCTTCACGTGCGTGTGCACACTCGTGCACGTGCGTGCACACACTAGTTAAATAAAAATGAACTTCCCTTCAACTATAGTAATAACGTCGTGGAGCAAAGAAACAGAGGTTCTTCCAGTGTGTCTGATGCTGTGCTGGGGTTTACATGTCTTAACTAAGCCTCACAGCACAGGGAGGGAGACTGAAGGGTAAGTAGGTAATTTGTGTGTTGTGTCATAATTAATAAGGGGACCAGAGCATAAACCTTCCCTGTTCCTCACCTGGACTCAGACTCGTGCTAGTCTTGGTGTTTTGAGGGTCCCTACAGTCACCTCACAGTGCTGTCTTGGGAAAGTAAGTGACTAATACTTGCAGAAATAATGTCAAACAATGTGGTTTTGCCAGATAGTGGTGCACACCTTAAATTCCTGCTCCTAGGAGACAGAGGCAGAGGCAGGCAGATCTCTGTGAGTTCGAGCCAGCCTGGTGTATGTAGCAAGATTCAGGGAAGCCAAGGCTACATAGTGAGGCCCTGTCTCAGAAAACAGAAATAGAAAACAGAACAAACAAACAAAGCCCCCATGCTTTGCTTTTCTAATGATGCTGTCAACACGGTGACATCTCTAGGCGGAGCTGGCCTGACAGTCTATAGCGTAATAATGTAAAACATAAAAAACATTTGGGTTGTTAGGAGAACAAACTGTCTTTTTCTAGCCCCAGTTGATTGAAAGATGTGATTTGAAACTTGGTTAAATGAGGTCTGTGGGGGGATTAGCTTTTCAGTTTTGGTTTCAGGGTTCTTAATAATGAGTTTTCTTGGTAGCTGTAAGCATTGCCAGTCTTCTGAACACTTTCGTTGCTAGTCCTCCTTGGGTTGCAATTGGTGCTTGATCCTCAGGAGAACTTTCCTCACATCCTGTGGGCAGGATATTTTTAAGGTGAGCAGGTCATTGGCTCTCATCCCACTCTGAAGAAGTCTTCATATCTTTAATGAGTTTAAATATGCGCCCAGCTGAGACGGGCTAGAAAAACTCAAGTCGTCTTCCAGTGCTGTAAGTGATGGGACAGTCATTACATCCCAGTGTCCTGACCAGATTGTTGCTTGGGTGATGACATCTTTTCCTGCAGTCCCCCGCAGTGTTATTTGGGTACCAGATCTCCATCAATGGCCTCTCTGGCTGTTAAGCAGCTGCTACTTCACACCCCTGAGGTGGCTTTGTTTCACGGGTGGGTGAATTAGTCCTTGCGTGTAGTTTTGAAATGGTTAGGGAGCCTTTGGGATGAGAGTGTAAGTTAGCAACTTACAAATATGTGTCTTAAGGGAAAGAAGATTTTCTTTCTCCCAAATGACAGCTATCCCTATGGACTCATAGGACAGGACAAATCGAGTTTTTCAGAGTATTCACTTTTTAGAAGAAGGAAAAACAGGAGAGGTAGATGAACATAAACATGAGCTAATTCAACCTAGAGGTTGAACAGAACTGATGCGTGTATGTGCATACATGCACACATGTGCACTTGACAGATGCTGGTGTGAGATGATTCACTGGAAATGTGCTTCGGGTTTGGGTATTGGGAGCATCGCCGTGGAAAGAGGGCGGCCTTCAGAAGCATTTTTGTTATTTCTTTCCTAATTAGCTAACAGGCTTTCTTAACGTGGTCTTGCTTACCCTCACTCTTTTCTCTTGTTTAATAGTCTGTGAATCCGTACATTGTGAAGCTGTCTATTGTGGACGACGAGGCTACACTGAATGTGAGTATCTGCAGTTTTGGTGAGGTCTGTCTCGCTTGCAGTAGCCTTACTTTGCGTGGACATTAAGAAGAGAGAAGCTGGGCTGGAGAAATGGCTCAGAGGTTAAGGGCACTGCAGAGGTTAAGGGCACTGCTTGCTCTTCCAAAGGTCCTGAGTTCAATTCCCAGCAACCACATGATGGCTCACAACCATCTGTAATGAGATCTGGTGCCCTCTTTCTGGCCTGCAGGGGTACATTATACATAATAAATAAATAAATCTTTAAAAAAAAAAAAAAAAAAGAAGAGAGAAGCTGGCCGGGCGGTGGTGGCGCACACCTTTAACCCCAGCACTCGGGAGGCAGAGGCAGGCGGATCTCTGTGAGTCTGAGGCCAGCCTGGGCTACAGAGTGAGTTCCAGGTCATCCAGGACCATTACACAGAGAAACCCTGTCTCAACAACAACAACAACAACAACAACAACAAAAAGGGAGAAGCTGGGTCACTGATGCTTGTCCTGGAAACTGGTAGGCAAAGTGCAGGTTGAGGCCACCCTGTGGCACTTCGTGCGACCCTGTCTCAAGAGAAAAGAAGAAGTGCTAGGGATATAACTTACTAATTTTGGGTTCAATTTCCAGTATACAATGAATACATAGAAAATGAATCCCAAGCTGGGCAGTGGTGGCACATGCCTTTTTTTTTTTCAGAGCTGAGGACCGAACCCAGGGCCTTGCGCTTGCTAGACAAGCGCTCTACCACTGAGATAAATCCCCAACCCTGGCACATGCCTTTAATCCCAGCACTGGTACGCAAATCTCTGTGGGTTCAAGACCAGCCTGGTCTACAAAGCGAGTTCCAGGATAGTCTCGGGAAACAAAACAAAACAAAAAAACCAACCAAACAAAAAGCCAAAGCTAAAACAAATAAATAAATAAATCCTAGAAAGCAGAGTGCTTTATTATGAGTTTGGTTTTTGTTTTTCAAGACAGTCTCACTGTGTAGCCCAGGCTGGCCTTAAACTGCTGGTCCTCCTGTTCCAGCCTCTTCAGTGCTGGGATTACCAGTGTCTGTCATGAACCACCGTATGTGTTGCGTGGTGCCTGAAAAGATCAGAAGGTGGCATTGGCCCCCTGGATCTGGAGTTAAATGGTTGTGAGCCTCCATGTGGGTGCTGGAAACTGAACCAGAGCAGCAAGTGCTCTCTACCGCCGTGCCGTCTCTCCAGCCCTGACATTTCTGCTCACAGAAATAGCTTGAAACGATTTATAGCCTGGCTTTAGGAAGCTAAAACATGAAGGATGATATAAATCTGCTGTATGTGTCCTTAAAATTTTGCAAAATCACGTCTGCTTTCTGTATATAGGGAGAAAAAGATGACCAAGTATTTGGCTTTATTTCCTTACTCTCTGTAGACCAGGCTGGCCTTGCACTCACAGAGATCCACCTGCTTCTGCCTCCCCAGTGCTGGGACTAAAGGTATGTGTCACCACTGCAGCCCAGCTTTCCTATCTTTTTTATTTCTTTTAATTTCCCTCATGAAAAAAGTATGTGCATGTCTTGTCCTTGTGACCTTAATCCTCATCTTTGTGACCTTAATAGATCTTTATGATTGTCTTAGTTAGGCTTTCTATTTCTGTGAAGAGACACCATGACCATGGCAACTCTTATAAAGGAAAACATTTAATTGGATGGCTCTCTTATAGTTCAGCTGTCCATTATCGTCATGGTGGAACATGGTGGCATGCAGGCAGACATGGTGTTATGCAGGCAGACATGGTGCTGGAGAGGTACCTGAGATTCTACATCTTGCAGGCCACAGGAAGTAGACAGAGTGTCACACTGAGAGAGGCTTGAGCCAAGAAGACCTCAAGGCCCACTTCCTCTAACAAGGCCACACCCACTCCAACAAAGACACACCTCCTAATAGTGCCGCTCCCTATGGGTTTATGGGAGCCAATTACATTCAAAACTACTGCAGTCATTTTAATATTTATTCTATGCTTCTTTCCTTTCCCTTTCTTTTTTCTTCAATTTTTTAAAATTATGCTGGCCACATTAGTACCAGCACTTGGAAGGCAAAGGCAGGTGGATCTCCGTGAGTTCAAGGCCAGCCTGGTCTATGTAGTGAGTTCCAGGACAGCCAGGGCTAGTTTTGTAGTGAGGCCCTGTCTCAAAACAAAAGCAAATACAAATAAACAAACAAAACAAAGGACCCACCACCATGAAAAATTTATTGTTTTATTTAGTGTGTGTGTGTGTGTGTGTGTAAGTCAGCGGATGACTTGCAGGAGTCACTTCTCGTCTTTCACTCTGTGGGTCCTGGGGATTGAACTCAGGCCCTCAGGCTTGGCAGCAATAGCCTTTACCCACTGAGCCCTCTCACCAGCCCCTTTCCCACTTTCTTGTAGCCTGAGAATGGCTTGCCTATATTCATCCCCATCTAATCCAAGACTCACTGTCCTTTGTGTGGCTGTTGGGGATTTATATGAGTCTTTTTGTGTGAATCTTTAACTTCATCGTCTCTTCAGAAGTGAAAAGGATCCCTGGGAACTGCTCTGTTTTACCTCTTGTTACTCAATTTTATTTTATTTTATTTTATTTTATTTTTTTTTTGGTTTTTCGAGACAGGGTTTCTCTGTGTAGTTTTGCGCCTTTCCTGGGACTCACTTGGTAGCCCAGGCTGGCCTCGAACTCACAGAGATCCGCCTGGCTCTGCCTCCCGAGTGCTGGGATTAAAGGCGTGCGCCACCACCGCCCGGCTTGTTACTCAATTTTAAATGGTCTTTGGGAACATTAAGCAAAATAATTAGATAACAATCTTTCCGAAGAGGATGCTTTTCACTCTCCTTGGTTTAGGATTTTTGCTGCTTTGACAAAACGAATAAACAAAAATTGTACTTAGAATTTCTGTTCTTGATGTCAGCTTCCTGGCAGCCCTTCTTGGGTGTAGACTTCGGGGTTTAATGTCCCCCCGGCTGAGCTACAGCAATACCACCAACACCTAAAGGCTCCTCACTTACTCCAGCTGTACTGTGTTTTCTCTTCCAGGGAATGGGGCTTGTGATCACTCAGGCTTTATCTGAGTACAACAGGTGAGTTTACTTTTCCATGGGGAAAAGGCTCATTTTCACTTGAACTGGGTGAGTAGGGAAGAGGTTTGTTAGGGTTCTTAGGTAAAAATTCCTAACCTATCCCAAAAGCATAGTTAGAGGTTTGGCTGCATGCAGCTGCATCTTCTCAGCTTGATGGTATCCGAGGGGCTTTGTTTTCTAACGCCAGGGGCAAGTAGTCCTCAAGTTAGCGTCCACCTTTCAACAATTAGGTACATTCTTTTTCAGCCTTGGTATTTTGTTATAGAGCATTTCACTAGCTCTATAGCTACAAAGCAGGCTTTTCCATTTTATCCAGTGTGTCATGTAAATACCATTTTCTATGTAAGAAAGCTCATGAAACACCACTTTAAAATTCTTTTAAAAAAACAAAAGAAACAAAAAACAAAAAAAAACCAGGGTTTCTCTGTGTAGCCCTGGCCATCCTGGAACTTGCTCTGAAGACCAGGGTGGCCTCGAACCTTGAGATCCACCTGCCTCTGCCTCTGCTAAAATTCTTTAAAAGAATAGGAAACAAAAGCATACTGAGTTAGGTCTCATTTGACAGATGTGAATACGTTCCTTCCTTCCCCTGGGGATTGAACCCAGGGCCTTCTGCAAGCTAAGAGCAACCTCTATTACAGAACTACACTCATGAACCAATTGTTTCTTTTTCATTAGTGATTCGGCTTCCCACAGGCCTTGTTTAGTTTCGGGCTCTCTTAACATGATGCTTGCTTTCCTTCATCCCATGGATAATGGATCGGGAAGGATTTGGCATTCCATGAATGGAAACCAGAAGTGTCTGTAAACCCACTAAGGGCCAGCCAGCCCCTATGTCCCATCTCCACAAATGTTTTAGTTCTTCAACTTTCTTCCTCCTTCAAATAGACAAGGTTTTCACTGTCACAGCCCGAAAGAATTTTCACTGCCACACTTTTCCAGTCATCATCTGTTTGGGAAATAACTAGATCAGCCATATGCCAGAGGAATTTCACACTTTTGCAGCTTGCTTTCTAAGTCTCTCCCAAAGTAGCCAGGCATTTTGGTACACACTCCCTCAAGAGCAGATGGGTGCCTCTCAGCTTGCGGGGGACTGCCGTGACTAGAGCGTCATCATGCCTTAGTTCTGGAGTCAGACATTCTGAGAGTACTCTGCCCTGATTACCTAGAATGTCAGGGTTGAATATATACTTGACAAAAAAATCCTGAAGTTTAATTTAGTTATCTTTTTAGGCAGTATAAAGACAAGGAAGAAGAACACCAGAGTGGTTTTTTCTCTGCCTTAACGAATATGGTAAGTTCTGCTTGTGTTTTTTTCCCTTCCTGTCGAGAAGTACAGGAAGCCTTCAGGGGTGGGCAAATTTGGGCTCAGTTCAAATATCTTTGAGGTAATGGTGTGAGGAGGAGAGAGTGGGTACTTAGAGCAGATTTGATTTGATTTAGAATGGTATTTCCTTGATTTATTTACTCTTTGGAGACAGACTCAGTTTGTAGTGTAGGCTGACTTGGAACTCATGACAGTCTTTCTGGTTACTGTTGTGGGTCACCAGACTCTGGTTGGAACCATAGCATTTTTATGAAATTCCAAAACCAGGTTAAATAGCTTTGATTTTTCTAGGACTGATATTTTTTTTTCCTGACTAATTAGTAAATAAAAAGTACAGCTGGGCTTAGTAGTGGATTGATCCCATAATTAGGAAGGCTGAGGCAGGAAAATTATGAGTTTGAGGCTAGCCTGGGTTACATAAAGAAATCTGGTTTCAAAAACAAAGAAGGAAACTGTCATGGTGGTGCATGACTTTAACTCTAACACTTCGGAGGCAGAGGCAGGAAACTCTCTGAGTTTCAGGCCAGCCAGGGCTACATAATGAGATTCTGTTTCAAAAACAACCAACCAACCAAATGAAAGAAAGATAGAAAAGGTGCACATTAATGTAGACTTTTGCTGAGACAGGTAGATCTCTATGAGTGTGGTGCCAGCCTGGTCAATGCAGTGAGTTCTAAGCCAGTCCAAGCTGTGTAGAGATGCTCTGTCTCAAACAACAACAACAACAACAGCAATAATAACAAAAGAATTGGCCTTGCAGTCCCAGCTACTTGGTAAGATGAGGATTACTTGAGCCTACATATTCAAGATCAACTTGAGCAACATAGTCAACACTCCATTTCAAGAATGAGTTGGCTCTGTTTGGAGGTTGACTGTAGAACACAGAATAGAAGGTATACGTGGAGTCCTCCTCAGTGCTCTTTTGTGGTCTTCTGTGGCCATGTGATCCCTAGTGACTGGATCAGGCATGTCACTACCATGCTCTGTTGACATATGCTGAGGATTGAACCTGAGCTTTGGGAATGCTAGGCAAACACTGAAGAAACAGGCTGGGACTAAAGTTATACACCACCACCTCCTGGTAATAAAGAATCTTAAAAAAAGATAAAAAATGGTAAAAAGTGTAAAAAGGAAAAAAGAGAGATAGGGAGATCTAGAAGTCTACTGAGTCCTAAAATGTAGGCAGATTTGGAAGCCGTCCTTGGGGGGCGATAGTATCCAAGTGCCCTAGAGCTGAGATAGTGTTTTGAGTTCAGTGCACAAAACAACTGTTCTTCCCACCCCAGGCAGTTTCCTCCGGGTGCCTGTGCATTCTTACCCTTTTTCTTCTTAGAGCCTAATTTCAAAAGACTCTTATAAATGCTTTACCTGAGACACAAATCACTGAAGTGTCTCAGAGGCTATGGAAGCTTGAATTTGTTGTTGATATTTGATATTAATTAGATATAATGATGTTCTCAGACATCTTTAATTTTTTTTTCTTTTAAGGTAGGGCCTTATGAAACCCAGACTAGCAATGAACTTGTTACATAGCTAAGGTCGACCTTGACTCCTGACCCTTCCTCTACCTTTCAAGCACTTAGCTTGCCATTGTGCACCATCACGTCTGACTTCTGATCCCATGTATTGAAGCAGCTTGTGCCAGTTGCTTGTCTGCCTTCCTTGACAGTGTGTAAGCTAAAATCCTGTGCTCTGAGAGGATGGGTTTCACATGGACAGCTCCAGCTGGTTGATATCAGCCTACTTTCTCTGAAGTTTAAAATTCTTTTATCTTTTATTTCTTTTGAGACAAGTTCTGACACTGTGGCTCAGGATGGCCCCCACTCCCTGTGTGGCCCAGACTGACCTTGAACTTGTGAGTTTGGGATTGTAGTTGTAGGTATCAGGACAAGCTTGAGGTTCTTCGTCAGTTGGTTTCTGACTGCAAATAAGCAGCTTCTAGGCAACATGCAGCGGTTAGAATATTTAGGTTGCTATCCACCTTGATGTTGTTACTAAACTTACACATGGAAAGTCTAGATGGTTTAGTGGGAATCTTATTATTTCATTTATTATTTGTAAGTCTTTCACAGTTTTCAAAGTGGGCTGGTTTTGTGTGTCCTGATGGTCTAAAGTTGCTTGTTCTGTTTTTCACTGATTCAATTCTTAGGCACAGAGCTTCTCTCCTGCCTCCTGTATAAAATCTGTGATTCCTCTTTCCTTCCACAGGTGGGCAGCATGTTCATAGCAGATGCCCCTGAGAAGATCTCGGTACAGTAAGTACTTGGACTTTGTGTGGGCTCTCTTGCTGAATATGAGAGCAAAGAGTAGAAAATGTAACCTCCTGACAACTTTTTACAGATTAAAACTTTTTTTTTTTTGATGAATTCTGAAGTGTTTCTTGGGTTTTAAGCAACAATGGATTCTTGGAGATCTCTGCTGGGATTGATAGAATTATGCTTGCTTAGCGTGCATAAAGTCCTCGGCTTGATCATCAACATTAAATAAACTGAGTATGATTGGCATATGCTTGTTATCCTAGCACTCCTGAGGTAGAGATAGGAGGATCAGAAGTTTACCATCATCCTCTGCTATGTGGTGAGCTGAGGCCACTCTGGACAACATGAGAACCCTGTCTTAAAGAAAAAAATAAATAAAAAATAAAGTTTTTGAGATGTGATCTTGCTATGTGTAGTCCTGGCTGCCCTGAAACTCTCTGTATAGATCCTGGCTGGCCTCGAACTTGTAGCAATCCTGTTGCCTCTGCCTCTTGAGTGTTAGGTCATCTTTACTAGCTTTGTCTTTGGAGTGAAGTGACTGAGGCTGGCTGTCAGCCTCTTACAGGTTTAGCTGGGTAGGGGTGGGAAGAACTGGTCCCAGGGCTTCAGGTTCTCAACCTGTGCTCTTTTGCATATACCCAAAGGGTAAATAGAGGATTGACAGTGAGGAGCTCTTCATAGTTACAATGTTTTATATTCTCTATTCTCTAAGAATGAACCTTATTCTCTTTTTTTTTAGAACCAATGAGGCCATTCTTCTGGCACTTTATGAAGCTGTCCATTTAAATAGAAACTTCATCACAGTGTTAGCTCAGGTTGGTTATCTTAAAAGTCCCAATCCTGCCTGGGAGTGGTGGCCTGCACCCTAATACTAGCACTGGGGAGAGAAGCAGCTGGATCTGTATCAGTTCAAGTACAGCCTGGGCTACATGTCCAGTTCCAGGCCAACCAGGCTGCAAAGTGAGACACACCCACCTCCCCAATCCCTTTCTCCCTCAAATTTCATTTTATTTATTTATCTTTAGTTTTTGTGATGTTATGGGAGCAAATCCAGAACCTTGTGCATATTAGGCAAATGCTTTCTCTGAGCTGTATCCTCAGACCTCTCCTTGAATTTCATACAGATTTATTCCATTAAAAAGTCTATCTGAGGGGCTGGAGAGATGGCTCAGTGGTTAGGCGTGCCGGTTGTTCTTCCAGAGGACCCAGGTTCAATTCCCAGCATCCACATGGCAACTCACAGCTGTCTGTAACTCCATTTCCAGGAGATATGACACCTTCACACAGACATACAAGCAAAACACTAGTGAACGTAAAATTTAAAATAAATAAATAAATAATTAATGCAGAAACTATGAAAAATAAAAATAGAGTTGAGATCACTGCATTTTACCTATCAGAATTTGCTGGTATTATTTGCTCTATGGTGTATATGGGGTTTTTCGGTTAGGCTGTCTACTTTCTAAATCTCTATGGAATTACAAGTGGAGATAGACTAGGCCAAGTCACTTAGGCCATTTTCTTACCGAAAATATAAGTAAAAAAACATGCTCACCAGGACGTGTTAGCTGTTAACAAATAGTGTACACACATTGAAGCCAAGAAGATACAAGATACTTGCTCATACGCCTCAGGGGCTAGTTGGCATGGGAGGGGACTAAACACGCTAGGACTGTAGCCCATGAAAACTATCTTAAAAAGCTGAAGTGTTTTTATCTTAATGTCACACTGTTTAAAATATGTCTGTAAGTTTCCTTCTTCATTTCTCCCTCTTTTTTTTTTTTTAAGTGAGACAGCTCTCACTTGTGGAGGCCTTACAGGCTATCCTTGACCTCAGAGACTCACCTGTTTCTGCTTCCTGAATTCTGGGACTATGGCACATCATATGCCACCATGCCTGTGTCTATGTTTCTTTTGAAGGAATCCATTAGTAGAATTTTAACTAAAAAGTAAGGCTATGTTTTGAAAACAATGTGCTGTTTTGGGTTGTGTTTGGACTCTTGCTAGTTTTTATAAACGATGTAAGAAAGTTTATCTACTATTTTCACCAAGTTTCTTGTCTATCAAATTCCATAACTGACTCAAGAAGAAGAGATGAGAAAGGGAAAGGACTGGGGCTGGAGAGATGGCTCAGTGGTTAAAAGCACTGGCTGTTCTTCCAAAGGACCCAGGTTCAATTCCCAGCACCCACATGGCAGCTCACAGCTGTCTCTTAACTCCAAGATCTGACATCCTCACACAGACATACATGCAAAGAGCTGCTCCTGAGCTTCCTTCTTCCAGTTGATGTGGCAGTGGCTGAGGAAGGCCAAAGACACAGGGGCCACCTACGTTGTCCACTCTAGATTTTGCCTCTGCCTTCACACTCCATATATTCTTGCATGTTTTTTTTCCCCTTATATTTAGTGTGTGTGTGTGTGTGTGTGTGTGTGTGTGTGTGTGTGTGTTGTTAATGTAGAGGTCAGAGGATAACTTTTGGGAGTTGGTTCTATCCTTCTACCATATGGGGCCTAGGGACCAAATTTAGCTCATCAGCTTGACAACAGGTACCCTACCCTCTGAGCCATCTTGCTAGCCCGCATAATTCTTTTTTTTTTTTTTCCCTTTTTTGACAGTAAGGTGGCCATCAGCATAAGCTCTTTTTACGGTTCCTAGTATCCCCTTAGTTTACTTATATCTATTTGTCAGTTCTATGGTCATGAAAATAGTTCATACATGTGAATCATTCATTCATTTATTTAATATATGGCTCTACAGAAAAGCTTCTGTCATGGAACCCAAATTTCATAATGAAAATTAGCCCACAGTGCTTCTTGTTGGCGCTGAGCAGGCATCAGTAGGAATTGAGCATTCAGGGCACTAAATGCAGGTCCTCCTGAGCTGTTAGTCTCATTTTGAACCTGGAAAGCCAGGAAGCATGTTTAGTAGAGGATACTCAAAGAGAACCAGATTTTCTGTTTTCTTATGCATCTGTTCCTCTTTCAGAGCCATCCAGAAATGGGGTTAGTGACAACTCCCGTGAGCCCTGCTCCCGCAGCCCCAGTGACACCGCTTGGGACCACTCCGCCCTCCTCTGACGGTGAGGCCCCCGCTTTGGTTGTGTGCTTGCTTACTATGATTTCACTCCCCTTTAGTTTTTCCAGACAGGATTTCTCTGTGTAGCCCTGGCTGTCCTGAAACTCCCTCTGTAGACCAGGCTGGCCGCAAACTCAGAAATCTGTCTGCTTTTACCTCTCGAGTGCTGGGATTAAAGGCGTGTACCACCATTGCCTGGCTGATTCTGGATCTTTGAATGTTAAGCACAGATGTATTGAGCAAATAATACATTTGTTAATTCCTTAAATAATAATTCTTTTAACTTGTTTAAGTGGGTAATTAGTGTTGGTACACATCTGTAATCCCGGCTACGTGGAGGCTGAGGTAGAAGGCGTGCTTGCTTTGCATGTTGAGTTCTAGGCCAACCTGGTGGACTTACTGCGGCCCTGTCTCAAAACTGAAAATGGGATGGAACGTAATTTAGTGCTAGGTGCCTTGCCTGGCGTGCGTGAACACTAGGGTTAATCCCCAAGACAGAGGAGGAGGAAGGAGAGAAAGAGAAAAGGAAGAAATTTGTCTGAGCTGGGGACTGTGTCATGTGCCCAGTATTCCAGCATTTGGAGTCAGGGGTGGAAGAGCCACTTGAGCACAGACAGGGATTGGAGACCAGCCCCCGCAACACAGAAGATTATCTTAAAAACAAGAAAGAACGAGCCGGGCGGTGGTGGCGCACGCCTTTAATCCCAGCACTCGGGAGGCAGAGCCAGGCGGATCTCTGTGAGTTCGAGGCCAGCCTGGGCTACCAAGTGAGTCCCAGGAAAGGCGCAAAGCTACACAGAGAAACCCTGTCTCGAAAAACCAAAAAAAAAAAAAACAAGAAAGAAAGAAGGAAGAGAAAGTATATGATGCTATCCTCTAGTCTGTCGGAAGTTCCAGAGTAGAATTTGGGAAGATAGTTGAGTGGAGTTTTTCGTCCACGTGTGAGGAAACAGCATGTGGGGCTGGAGAGTGGCTTCGGGGCTAAGAGCACACACTTCTGTTACAGGGGACTTGAGTTCAGTTCCCAGGACCCACAGCAGGCAGCTCTCAACTGCGTGTTCTCAGCAGAGAACCTGACACTCCAGCTCTCTAGGCACAGACACACACATCCACATGAATAAAAATTGTAAAAATAAATCTTTTTTTTTTTTTTTTAAAGATTTATTTATTATGCATACAGTATTCTGCCTGTGTACCAGAAGAGGGCACCAGATCTAATTACAGATGGTTGTGAGCCACCATGTGGTTGCTGGGAATTGAACTCAGGACCCCTGGAAGAGCAATCAGTGCTCTTAATCTCTGAGCCATCTCTCCAGCCCAAAAAATAAATTTTAAAAGAAAAAAAAGCAATTTATTTCAAACCACGTATGATAGTGTATGTCTGTAATCCAGCTGGAGGAGTTGGAAGGAGGAGGATCATCAGTTCAAGGCCAGCCTTGGCTGTATGAAACATCTCAAAAAATTACTAGCCAGCATTGTGGTCGTGGCACACCTCTAATCCCAGCTCTTGGGAGGCAGAGGCAAGTATTCTTGGGGTTCTTGAGAGGCTCAAGGGAGATCCTTTGCTATCTAATATATGGCTGAGAATGTTGCTCAATGGTAGAGTGCTCGCCTGGCATGTATAAGGCCCAGGATTTGATGGCCAGCACCTTACGGAAGTCTAGCATTGCAGCACATGTCTGTGACAGAGGTAGAAGCAGGAGGATCACAAGTTCAAAGTCATCCTCAGCTACATAGTGAGTTTGAGACCAGCCTGGACCACATGAGACCCTGTCTGAAACAACTGAAAAAAGTGCACATTGATACTTGGTGTTGTACTTCAAATGTTGAGCTCATGTTGTGTCAATGGGTGTAAGAAATATCCAACTTTGGGACAGTCAAGATGGTTCAGTGAGTAAAAGTGCTTGCTGTAGAAGCCTGGTAACCTGAATTGGATCCCTTAGTTATCCACATAAGGTAGAAAGAGAGATGTCCTCTGACCTTCATGTGCATGTCATGGCACGTGAGCGCCCTCCAATAATAATAAATAATAGTAATAATAATAATAATGGGTTTTGTTTGTTTTGTTTTGTTGTTTTGTTTGTGACAGGGTTTCTCTGTGTAACAGCTCTGGCTTTATGGACCAGGGTGGCCTTGAGCTCCCAGAGATCCGCCTGCCTCTGCCTCCTGAGTGCTGGGATTAAAGGCGTGCGCCACCACCGCCCAGCTAATAATGGTTTTTAAAGCATAGAGAAGGAACTTGGGTCCGTTATGTGTCCCGTTCATATGTGAAGTGTCCCTCTTAGTTTCTTTGACATTTTTCCCCCACTCCCAACTAGTGCTTTGAACATAATTATCAAGATTTTTTTTTCTACTCTAGCCCCTATATATATATTTTTTGTTTTGTTTTGTTTTATGTTGTTTTTATTTTTTGAGACAGTGTTTCTCTGTGAATCCCTGTCTGTCCTGGAACTCATCTGTAGACCAGGCTGGCCTTGAACTCAAGATCCACCTACCTCTGCCTCCCAAGTGCTGGGATTAAGAGTTTGTGCCACCACTGGTTCTGCCCCTACATTTTTTTTTAATGTAACATGTTTTTTTGTTGATTCTTTAGGAATTTCACCTCATGTACCCCAGTTGCACTTATTTCCCAGTTCTTCATGGCTGCCTTCCACCTTGTAGCCACCTCCCTTCCCCCCAACAAAAAGCCAGAAATCCACTTTTGTCTTCTGTCTTGCCTGCCTCTCTGTCACACATTTGATTGTCATAGTGGTATTGGGAGCTTCCGTGTGTCACACAGTAGATAGACCCTTTTGCCCAAAGAGCTTTACTTGCAAATGTTCATTGCAATGAGTTGTTGGCCTGGCTCAGAGCCTCTGGCTTCTGGCACACCATCAATACTGGATCCTCACTGAAACTCCCCTCAGATATCCTGTTGTTGCCTGAGTCTTGGAAGTCCTGTGGCTATGGTTCCACAGGACTAGTCCCTTCAGGTCATAGATGGTAGATGTTAGGGTCAGCCCATACATACATACATACATATATATATATTGGCTTTTTAAGACAGGGTTGCTTTGTGTAGTCCTGTCTGTCCTTGAACTCACTCTGTAGACTAGACTGGCCTTGAACTCACAAAGAATTGCCTGCCTCTGCCTCTGTAGTGCTGAGATTAAAGATGTGTGCCACCACATTTTTATATGGCACTGTGCATTCAAATTTTAAGGCAGTATAAGCAGCAGAGAAGTATGGCAAGGAACTGTCATTGATATTCAGATATATGACAGCAAATTGGATCTGTTTAGAATTGAAAGCCAAATTCCAAAATATCTTAATGAGAGGCATAGTGAGGATTGCCTACTTGTCTGTTTATTCAGGTCACTGGATAAGCCAATGGAAACACTGTACTTTCTCTTTAAGGATGAAGCTTGCCTCGTTACCATGGATATCCAAAGCCGTGTGTGTGTGTGTGTGTGTGTGTGTGTGTGTGTGTGTGTGTGTGTGTGTGTGTGTGTGTGTGTCTTGTTCCATGTGATGTTGGGGTTTGGATGCTTCAGAGAGCTGCCTTTCAGCTGTCGATTGTGAACCCTTCACCCACACACTTGATTATGCAATGGCAGGATCTGTGCTTCCCCACAGCCACAGAGCTTTCGGTCTTCTAGTGGGAAGAGCAAGAGTTAGAAAGGCAACAGTGAAGGAATGGCACTTGCTTAGGAAGGAGAGTTTAATTTGTGAGGATCTGATTCTGCCTTTATTTTATTCATTTTCCTTCTCTCCTAGCTCGTTTCCTTTCTGTAGGGGTCCTAAGTATTATAGCCTTATTTTCAATTTTTGGTTTTTAATTATAGTGCTGCTCTGTAGCCCAGTTATATTTAAAGGTATGTCACTGGTGCTATTATTTTTAAAAGCCAGCAGTTAGCTGTAACATTTGTTCGCAGCTCAGATTTGACATTTGACAACTCCGCCTTGGCATGAGAGGACTTTCTGGTAAACTAAAAATATATATAGTTCTATATTTCTACATATTATGTAAGATAGTTTTCTAGTTATCGCTGTGTGTGAGTGGGGTAAAACTTCCACTTACTGGTTAGATAACAAAGGAATGATTATAGGTTCTGAGTTCAAAATGGCTGTGGTTTGAAATGACAGCCTGTAAGACCTATTAGGTTTGTTTGTTGTTTTTGAGACAGGGTCTCACTCTATAGCCCAGTCTGTCCAGGAAACCTTTCAGTATTCAGTATAAAAATAATTTTCTTTTTTATTTGTTCTTAAGGGGCCAAATTATGGGGAAATAGCCAAGAGTTGGGCATGCTAATTTCCTCTGATAAGGCTCTTTGCTGTGTCTTGTGCAACCATAATGTACAGTGTTTCCCATTGTTAATAAATGTCCTCTGCATGCATTGTAATAACTCCAGAGGGATCCATGAATACATATTATGACTAATACCCCAAACCTAGCAGTGTGTTCGTAGTTTAAAATATAGCAGAGTGCTATAGATTTTCAAATGTCCCTGGGCCGTCTTGAGGCTCTTTTTGTGAATATATTATGTTTTAGACACTGTTAAAGCACATCACAAGTTGACTAATTCTAATTTACAGTCTTTAAATCTTGGGAGCGCTAAGTTAAAGCCGTTGTGATTGGGTCAATTCTGGTCTGATTCCCCACTGTTCATTGGGGCCAGGACTCAGAGAGGCCAGAATTGGAGATGAAAGGCTCTTCTCTTGGAAACAGAGGCCAGATATGTGAAATTCCAACTCCAGGATGCTAGTCAATAATATCCACCTGTTTTCTGTCTGAAATTGCATTTCAGGTTCCTTTTCACAGGGAAGAGATTAAGGGGTAGCATTTGAATATAGTTCTGCCTCAATTTTTGCTTTCAGCTTGGTCCTGTCCGTGCCCGTCCCCCCCCCCCCCCCCAGGGCTTCTCCATATAGTTTTGGTGCCTGTTCTGGATCTTGCTCTGTAGACCGAGCTGACCTTGAACTCACAGAGATCCGCCTGGCTCTGCCTCATGAGTATTAGGATTAAAGGCGTGCGCCACTGCTGCTCGGCCAGCTTGGGTACTTTTAGTATAGGGCTTGTTCTTGATATTGAGCAAATTTCTCAATTTTTAGGGAGAACTCTTCCTTTAACAAGAGACTCATCAAAGCAGGGCTCATTTATAGTCAATATATCTTTTTTCCTTTAGTTAGAAAGAACAGCGCCTCTAAGAAGGACCTTCAACTGTTGATTACTTGGGATTGGAATAGCATTAACATCCATTTCTAGGATGTTAGGAGAAAAACTGTTTCTGGATTGACCCTAGATGAAAAAGAAGGTTGACAGGTTTTGAGGGAACATGGGGCATAGAGGCCCTAGAGGCCGAGTGAGAGTAGATAGAAGTTTTTTTTTTTTTTTTTTTTTGTTTTTTGAGACAGGGTTTCTCTGTGTAGCTTTGCACCTTTCCTGGAACTCACTTGGTAGCCCAGGTTGGCCTCGAACTCACAGAGATCCTCCTGCCTCTGCCTCCCGAGTGCTGGGATTAAAGGCGTGTGCCACCACCGCCCGGCAAGTAGATAGAAGTTTTATGGAAAGTACTTGGTCCTCCTTCTGTTGTGGGAAAAGCTTATGGAGTCATTTTCTTGCCTGCTGGCAATTGGCTATGTGGGTAGAAGTGTTAGGTGGGGTATGTTATGGGCTAAGTGTTTTCTTTGTTCTATTCCAGTTATAAGTTCTGTGGAGCTCTCACTGGATGCAGATGTACAGACCAGTAATTTACTGATAACCTTCTTAAAGTATAGCTCGATTGTCATGCAGGACACTAAAGGTAAGACATGCTACCTTGGAGGTTCGGCTAACATCATAAAGAGCCTCGTCTGTATTTTGAGGCTTTGACCTATGAACCATTGGGGTCTCCTGTGCAGGTGACAGACCTGTCTCTGGAAAACAGTGATTTCTCACTGTTGGGTGACAATTAGGTGGCGTTGGGAAAACCTAAAGTTGGAGGAGAGTGCTTAAATATAGAAAAGGAAAGAAAGTTGGCCCCCACAAAAGTCATTAAGTGTTCTTAGCAGGTCTTGGTAAGTGGATGCATGCTCTTCTGTGTGGGAAGTTGGGCAGGGGGATTAGCATGCTTCAGGGAATTCCCTTCTGAGTACACACACTAAAAGCGTTAGTTTGTGGGTGAATTAGAGGTCTCTTGTGTAGAGAAGATTCAGAGGACTGTATTTCTTATCACTTAAAATAGAAATGTCACTAATCCTAGATACAGCGTGGAAGAGGGAGAGAACTGAGTGTTGGCATTGTTTTCCTGTGAGGTGAGGGCCTTTGAGATCCTGGGCACAGCCTCTCCAGAACTGCAGCAGAACACCATCATGCCAGCTGTATGCTGGAAAGGGTGCTTTTCTTTTCTCATTTACAGGTCTTCTGTCCTTCATTTTTCTGTGGCTTCCTCTCTCTTTTTGGTTTTGATTGTTTTTTTGTCTTTTTTTTTTTTTTTGGTTTTTTTTTTTTTTTTTGGTTTTTTTCAAGACAGGGTTTCTCTGTGTAGCTTTGCGCCTTTTCCTAGAACTCACTTGGTAGCCTAGGCTGGCCTCGAACTCACAGAGATCCGCCTGGCTCTTTTTTTTGTCTTTTTGTTGTTGTTGTCTTGAGACAAATTGAGATTATCTGTCTGTCTGTCTATCTATCTATCATCTATCTTAAAATAATTGTACAGTGACCACCTGTGTATCCCACTGACATTTTGCAGTATCTGGTCTGCCTTAAATTCCTGTTAAATTGCTGTTATTTTGGCTGTATCACTTTAAAGGACATTGCAGATATCACTCTAGTTCACAATTAAGTGCTTTGGCCCAACTCTCCAGAAATTAAGAACATTCTCATAGATATCCAAAATGTCATTATATCTAAAACAAAACAAAACAAACAAAAAACCAACAATGGCTCTCGAATAGTGTGTAAAATTCAGTTCATATTCAAGTTTCTCCAGTTATCCCTCAAATCTTTCTCTTTCTTCTTTTTACAAAATTGACAGTTTCATACATTTACCTAATGAAATTTAGTAGTTTTTTAGTCTGATTTAAATTTTCTTCATTTGTTTTCTAATTATGACACAGGGACTGACTGTGTAGCTCTATGTGGCCTGCACTCACTATGCAGACCAGCCTGGCCTTGAACTCACAAAAATCCACCTGCCTCTGCCTCCATAGTTCTGGGATTAAAGCATGCGCCACCATGCTTGGTCCTGATCTTTGATCTTTGTCCTTCTCCCACTGAAAGCCTCTTCCCAACAAGTCCCCATCCTGATTTTTTTTTGAAGATTTATTTATTTATGGATAGGAGTGTTTCGTCTTCTTGTATGCACACCAGAAA
The DNA here is from genome assembly GCF_007827085.1 of Peromyscus californicus insignis. Taxonomy (NCBI): domain Eukaryota; kingdom Metazoa; phylum Chordata; class Mammalia; order Rodentia; family Cricetidae; genus Peromyscus; species Peromyscus californicus. The sequence goes on from NW_026294562.1 coordinate 16,301,415, forward strand.
AGGGCATCATATCCCATGGGACTACAGTTATAGAAGCCACCATGTGGTTGCTGGGAATTGAACTTGGGACCTCTGGAAGAGCAGCCAGTGCTCTTAACCGCTGAGCCATCACACCTCTATGTACCCCTCACCCCCATCCTACTTCATGTCTTCCTACTAGGTTTAAATATTGTTTGATCTTATGTGCATGTGTGTGTGCCTGAGAGCATGTTTTTGTACCACATGTGTTGTACAGGAGCCTATGGAGGTTGGAAAGGGTGTTGGATCTCCTGGAATTGGAGTTACAGACAATTGTGAGCTGTCTTGTCAGTGCTGGAACTGAACCAAGGTCATGTCTTCTAAAAGAGCAATGATTGTTGAGACCATCTGTAGCAACATCCCCCCCCCATCTCCCCCTGAGTTTAATCACAGGTTTCTCGCTCAGTGTGGGTGGGAGGTTATTTTCTGGAGCAAGGGTGATTTATCCATAGCTACACCACTGAAGAAATGACATTCCTTCCTCAGTAGTTGTTAATTGCCAGTAGTCCCAGAAGGAAGGATGGGTCCTCCTCACGGGCCCTTCCATATCCATGATGAAATGTTGACGCCCAGACTTGTGTAGGTGTTGTGTATATAATCATAACTACAGTGAGTTGATGAATGCAATTTCTATATCATATCCAGAAGATGCCTTTTTGCTGCAGATCTCCCTATCTTCTGGCTCTTACATTCTTTTTGTTCCCTCTTCCCTGATGTTTCCTGAGCCTTGGAGCAGGTGATAAAGCCATCCCATTTAAGGTCAAGTATTCTGCCATTACTTAGTTTTGATGCTTTGGCAGTTACTGGTTTCTGCATTAACCATGGTGTTTTAGTTAGGGTTTCCATTGCTGTGAAGAGACAACATGACCACGGCAACTCTTATAAGGGAAAACATTTAAGTGGGGCTGGCTTACAGTTCAGAGGTTCAGTCCGTTATCATCATGGTGGGGAGCATGGTGGCATGCAGCAGGCATGGTGCTCGAGAAGGAGCTGAGAGTGCCACATGAATCCACAGGCAGCAGGAAGAGAGCAAGAGACACTGGGATTGGCTTGAGCATCCGAAACCTCAAAGCCCACCCCCAGTGACACACCCACTCCAACAAGGCCACACTTTCTAATAGTGCCACTCCCAATGGGCCTATGGGGGCATTTTCATTCAGACCACCACATCACGGGATATTGCAATAAAAAGCTTTTCTGATGAAAGCTTCTCTCTCTCTCTCTCTCTCTCTCTCTCTCTCTCTCTCTCCCTCTCCCTCTCCCTCTCCCTCTCCCTCTCCCTCTCCCTCTCCCTCTCCCTCTCCCTCTCCCTCTCCCTCTCCCTCTCCCTCTCCCTCTCCCTCTCCCTCTCCCTCTCCCCTCTCCCCGCTCTCTGTCCCCCTCTCTCTCTCTTGATTTCTTTCTTTGTCTCAAGTATCCTAGGCTGGCCTCACACTTGTTCTGTTGTAGGCTAGCCTTGAACCCTTGATTCTCCTGTCTATTTACAAGTGCTGGAACTACATATGTGTACTACCATGCCCACTTTAGTTATTAACTTATGGTCTATGAATAACTTCACATTCCCAGATATCATAAAATCCAATTTCGGGCCTGGAGAGATAGCTCAGAGGTTAAGAGCACTGACTGCTCTTCCAGAGGTCCTGAGTTCAATTCCCAGCACCCACATGGTGGCTCACAACCATCTGTAATGAGATCTGGCGCCCTCTTCTGTATACATAATAAATAAATAAATCTTAAAAAAAAAAAAAAAAAAAAAAGCCGGGCGGTGGTGGCGCACGCCTTTAATCCCAGCACTCGGGAGGCAGAGCCAGGCGGATCTCTGTGAGTTCGAGGCCAGCCTGGTCTACAAAGTGAGTTCCAGGAAAGGCGCAAAACTACACAGAGAAACCCTGTCTCGAAAAACCAAAAAGAAAAAAAAAAAGAAAAAAAAAGAAAAAAAAATCCAGTTTCATTGTAGAACCAAAAATTGTTAAAATCAATTGTTTTTGCTGCCTTGCTTTCTGTGAGGAGAGTGTACTGCGGCTCAGAAGTAGTCTGCGGCTCCTTTCAACATGTTTTGTACTTCAGAAGGCTTTTTCATTTGCCAAGTGAGCAGGTTTCTGTTAGGAGGGTTTTCAAGAGCTCTAGAAAGGAAGGAAAGACCAAGTTCAGGGGCTCTGGAGTGAGGAGAAAACCCTGGTAGACGGAGGTTGGAAAGCTGAAGGATCAGTATGGGAAATGAAGACTTGCCAGAGCTGAAAGAGGCCTGGCTGTGTGAACCTAAACTGTGCTGTGTTCAGTGCATTAGCTATCGGAGACTTTCACCTTGAAAACCTGGGCTTTTTCTCTCATATCTCGAGTTACTCTTTCAAGAGTGAGAGCTACACAGGGAATAACTCCATGCAAATATTCCATGTCACCAACTCCTAACATAGAACAGTCCACTGGGAACTGCTGAGGTGGTTGGTTCTTTGAGACTTGGCAAGTGAGATCTGGCAGGCAAGGATAACAAGACTCTTGTGTATCTGAGTTTCCCGAGGCTATTGCTTCTGTATGGAAATGGGTAGCCTGTTCCTTTCTCTACAAATACTGCAACAACTACAGCAGAAAGAAATTGCATGGATGTGACCCAGAAAAATGAACTTTTCGCTTTGCTTGATATAACATGCTGAATTGAGGCTCTTGGAATGCATTTTTAGCTCTAACAGTTATATAAGCTTCTGTTCTGGTGACTTCAGGTTCATAAAACAAGCCCAAATTACGGACTAATTAATAGCCAGTATGAGTGGTCGAAGCGTCTATAGACTGCAATACATCTTTGCCAACAGCCATTATAAACATGGCAAGGGCAAGGTTGTGTATGCTGAATAGTTAATTTAAAAAAAATGGCTGTTCTGTGGCTTCAGTTGCCCATCTCTTCCTGTGTCTTAGCCCAAGACTTGCTGTACCATGTCCTGGCTATAGGATCTCATTATCATTGTTAATATTATTATTATATATATTGTGGTTCTGGGGATGGAACCTAGGGCTTTACCCATGGTAACCAAATGCCTTACCACTAAACCACAACCCCAGGCTCACATGATCTTAGGAGCAGTAGAGCTAACATTTTCTTTGTCCCAGACAAGACATCTTTTTCTTTTCTTTATTTGGGAAAGGTTCTCACTATGCAGCTCTGACTGGCCTGGAACTCACTATGTATACTAGCCTGGCCTTGAACTCACAGAAATCCATCTGCCTCTGCCATCTAAGTGTTGGGATTAAAGATGTTTACCACCATCCCTGGCTCCTTTTTTTCTCCTAATGTATGTATAAATTGACATCTATAAAATTCTTTCCTTTGGGTTTATTTGTTCGTTTTTTTGTGAGATATATATGTATGTATGTATGTGAATTGCATGGGTGTGCCAGAAGACGGTGCCTGAAGAGGGTGCCAGAAGTGGGTGTCAGATCCTTTGGAGATAGAATTCCAGATAGTCGTGAGCTGCCTTTTATATATGTTAGAAACTGAACTTCAGTCCTCTGGAAGGAAGAACACTCTTAAGAACTGAGTCATCTTTGCAGCGCCCTGCATTGGTTTGTATGTTATGAAGCATAAAAACGTAAATAATATAGTAGTAAAATAAATGTGAACCTACTACTAATCAATTTTAAAAAACAGATGTTATGTTGTTGAAGCTGCTTCCTCGGTCATTCCTTCCTATTCATTCTCTGGATTTTATGTTTTCATCCTCTTATGTTAGTTCTGCTCTTAAAACCTTTAAAAAAATCTTTGGTTCTTGTGTCTTTGGTGTTGTTACCTTAAAGAGAAGTCTGCTTGATCTTTAACATAGGCACTAAGGTAGGGGGTATGGGTTAGTAGTGGAGCTCTTGCTTACCACGTGTAAGGCTCTGGGTTCGCCGGGCAGTAGTGGCGCACGCCTTTAATCCCAGTACTTGGGAGGCAGAGGCAGGCGGATCTCTGTGAGTTCGAGGCCTGCCGGTCTACAGAGCAAGATCCAGGAAAGGCGCAAAGCTACACAGAGAAACCCTGTCTCGAAAAACCAAAAAAAAAAAAAAAAAAAAAAAAGGCTCTGGGTTCAACTGGAAAAAAGGCACAGGTGTGATAATAGGAGAGATTCCGAGGGTACATCTTGGACAGATATTTTACAGGCTACCAGGATAAAGAACAGTTTTCTGGGAGAATTCCTTTGCCTAAGAGGGAAGCAAGACTTAATTTAGTACCACCTTGATTTTGATTCATGAATGTGGGGTGTGTGTGTGTCTAGGCAACCTTGGGTCTCATTCCTCAGGTACTATCCACCTTCTTTTTGAGACAGGTTTCTCACTAGCTTAGAAGTCACCCAGTAGGTCAAGCTGGCTGCCAGTAACTGGCTGCCAGTGAGCGTCAGGGACCCGTTGCTCTGTCTCCCCAGAGCTGGCCTTACAAGCCTGTGTCACAGACCTTTACTAGGACTGAATTAAGCCCTCATGCTGGCAGGGCATGAATTACTGATGGACTGTCTCTCCAGCCTTCCTTCATGACTTCTGTGACTGCTCCTCTGGAGGATGGACATCTTTGTTCTCTACTGACATGTGATTTGGATCATGTATAGAGAAGATTTATTTTTTCTTTACAGATGAACACAGACTTCACAGTGGCAAACTCTGTCTGATTATCCTTACATGTATTGCAGAGGTAGGTCTGACTGTGGACTGTGGGTGTGAGTTGGTTTCTTCCAGAATGTTCTTTTCCTGCCCACCCACTCCTGTTCCATGGCTTGGGTCCTTTGTGTTGTCCATCTCCTTCCTCTAGAATGTGAGCTTTGGTAACAGGACCTTTGCTTCCATAGCTTCTGTGTTCTCATTATCTGGCACACAATGTCGACTCATTTAGCATTTATTAGATGAATTAGTAATGAACTTTTAGGTGGCTGGGAAATGTAACTCTTTGCGGAGTGCTTGCCTAGCATTTATGAAGCCCTGGCTTTGATTCCCAATAACACATTTAAAAAAAAACAAAACAAACAAAAACAAAAAACAAAAACCCCAAAACTGGCATGGTACAGCACTCTGGAGGTGGAGGTAGGAAGATTAGAATTTCAAGGCTTGTTGGGAAGTGGTGGCTTACACCTTTAATCCCATCACTCAGGAAGCAGAGGCAGGTGGATCTCTGTGAGTTCGAGGCTAGCCTGGTCTACAGAGCGAGATCCAGGATAGGCTCCAAAGTTATACAGAGGAACCCTGTCTCAAAAAAACTGGAAAAAAATTTTTCAAGGCTTCTCCTTGGCTATAATAGTGCTTTTGAGGCTAGCCTGGGAATACATGAGACCCTATTTCAAACAAAACAAAACAAAACTGATATAGTAACTATGGTAGTTGAGAATAGGATGGATGGTTCCACATCTTCCTTTTTTTTTTGTTTTGTTTTGTTTTGTTTTGTCTTTCGAGACAGGGTTTCTCTGTGTAGCTTTTGGGGCCTGTGCTGGAACTCAGACTCACAGAGATTCACCTGCCTCTGCCTCCCAAGTGCTGGGATTAAAGGCATGCACCACCACTGCCTGGTAACACCCCCCTTTTTTAAAGACAGAGGGTCTGTTATAGTCCAGGGTGCCCTTGAACTTCCTTTGTAGTTGTGGATAACCTTGAACTTCTGATCCTTTTGTGTCTACCTTCTGAGTGTTGGAATTACAGGCACACAGTGTTCCACCATACCTGGTTTTATGTGGTGCTGGGATTGAACCCAGGGCTTTATGCATGCTAGGCAAAACTATACCAACTCAGCTGTGTCCCCATCTGTATTCTTCTGGCCCTTAACAGTTCTAACCAAAAGATTTAAAACTTTCTAGAAAACCCATCCTTTCTTTCCCCTTGGAGCTGCCCATGTTGTGTCTTTTGTATTTAGTAAATCCAAAAAGGAGCTAAAGTCTCTTGAGGGTAGAGGAGTAGAAGAAAAGCAGAGGAGAATGGTAGTGAGCAAGAGCTGGAGGAGGAGGAGGAGGGGTGTGCATGAGTGACTTCTCTCAGTTCACTTTGAACGTGGGGGAGACTGTTGAGCTGGTAAAGGCACTTGCTACCAAGCCTGATGACGTGAGTTTCATCCCGGGATCCACATGCTGGAAGGAGAGAGCTGACGGGCTCCTGTAAGCTGTTCTCTGACCTCCACACGCGCACACACACACACACACACTGTGATTTTTTAAGAGGGACTTACGGAGGAATTCTTTTGACTCATAGTTTGAGGTGGTGTAGTCCAGCCCAGCAGGGAAGACATGGCTGTGGGCTCATGACTGGGAGCCTGCAGCACCCTTTTCACAGTGTGCCTGTGGCCAGGAAGCAGAGAGAGGCAAATGCTGCTGCTTATCAGTTAGCCTTTTTCCTTTTTCTCCTTTTGTTCTTATTGAGTCCTTAGCGTGTGGGGTAGGACCAGACACATTGAGGACGAGTCTTCGGTTCCGTAGTGTGATCCCCTGCGTGACACCCTCGTAGACACACACGGAGGAGGACTTCTCAGGGGTTTGAAAGCCAGTCAGGTTGTCAGTGAGGAGCAGCTGTGTGAAGAGGCCTCTTCCTAAGAGGAAGGATTAATTCATCTTTTGGCTGGATTAACTATCGGTGATGCCCGAGTGTGGTGGAGCTTGAGCTGGTTTAGAGCTGGATTTACAGCTTCTGCCTCTCCTGTTGGAACCCCTTCCCTTGTCTTTGTCTTTTAAGAAAATAGCCAAGCTAGTCCATAGGGGGCAGTAGTCTCTCACACGGTCCCTTCCTGTATTCTCTGTGGGAAGATGAGCTCTTTTTGCAAGGCTAGGGGAAGCTGGCTCTGGAAGAGCTGCTTATTAACAGCGGGCCTTCTATAATTGCTGTTCAAAAATGTTTCAAAGAAAATCTTTAAAGGAGATGTTTTTCACAAATTGTAACAGTTCCTAGTAATTGGAGTCTGTGGGCATGTCAGATCTCGGGAAGGTGTTGGGAAAGGGCCAAGGGGTGTTTATTTCCAATCTACTGTGAGAGGAGTTTGATTTTTCCCTCAGTCTTTAAAAGACAGAGAGAGACGGGGTCTTGTCTGCTTCAGTGCTGCCAGGAAAGCAGCTGCTTCCTGCTGTGCTGAACTCATTCCCAGCAGAACACAGGCCTGCCTTACTCCTCGTGTGGAGGCTGCACATGCATCCGATTGCCCCGATGAGAGCCTCCAAGCTGTCACAAACACAGCTGACTTCTTGGGCAGATGGGAAGGAAGAGAGAATAGGGAAACAGATTCCTCTGATCATTTGTTTCAAGTCCCTGGATTTTAATTTTTATTGTATTTAATTTTCTCAGAGATCTTCAACCCGTTAAAGACATACTGGGAAATTACACTCAATTTCATGGCTTAAGTTAGGGATTGATGTAAAGGTTCTAGGATTATCACATTAGCTTTCCTCCTGATCCTGAAAGTAGTTTATAAAGGTCCACGGATTTGAACTGATATTGTAATTCAATTGGCCAAACACTTGCTTAGCATGACCAAATCTGGTGTTCAATCTCTACCTCTGCCTATACTGGTATTCCTGTAATCTTAGCACTCAGAGGCAGAGGTGAAGGCAGGAGGATCACAAGTTCAAGGCTATTCTTAGCTTCAGAGGGGGTTGGAGGCCAGCCTAGGCTAGAGACCTTGTTCTGGGCTTTTGGGGAAGGGGGGGGGTTGTATGCTAGATTACAAATGCCTGTGTTCATGTCTGCCTGCTTGCGTGCTTTCCTTTATTCCTGCTCCCTTGTCTCTCCCTTCTGCCCCACCTCCTCCTGTTTCTCCTTCTCTCTTTTACAATACAGTTATTTATTTATGTGTGTGTGTGTGTGTTTGTGTGTGTGTGTGTGTGTGTGTTTGTGTGTGTGTGTGTGTGTGTGTGTGTGCGCACGCACATGTGCACTCGTATGTCTAGGCTTGCATATAGAGATCAGAGGACAACTTTGTGGATTGCAGCTATGTGGGTTGCAGGCATCAATTTCCACCACGTAGGTTGCATGGATCAAACTCAGTTCATCAGGCTGGGTGGCAAATGTCTTTATCCACTGAGCATCTCACTAGCCCCTTTCTTTCTGTCTTTCTTGATCTTTCTATCTTTATTGTAGTTCTGTCTTTCCACAGGGTCTCATATAGCCTAAATTGGGATTAAAATGGCTGTATAGTTCAAGATGACCTTGAATTTCTGATCCTCCTGTCTCTACCCCCCAAGGGCTGACTATTAGAGGTGTGTGCCTGCATGCCCAGCTGAGTTTCTTAAACACAGTTCTCACATCTCACCTTTTCTATCTTTATTAGGATCAGTATGCCAATGCGTTTTTACATGATGACAACATGAATTTCCGAGTAAACTTACATAGAATGGTAAGTGTGACTTCCTTTTTTTTTACTTCTTATTTTTATTAGGCAAGTTTTTGTGTGTTGACTGAGTTAGGATGAACTTGATTCTCAAGAACAAATGTAGCTGGATAAGTGTGCCTAAAGGGACTCAGGGCATGATGGCTTTTCAGCAGAGCCATGCCTGTCCTTGGGGTTTTTTGTTTGTCATAGAGTTGTTTCTTGCTCAGCTGATAGAAAGATCCACAACCAGCTGGGTGGTGGTGGTGCACGCCTTTAATCCCAGCACTCAGGAGGCAGAGGCAGGCAGATCTCTGAGTTCAAGGCCAGCCTGGATTACAGAATGAGTTCCAGGACAGCCAGGGCTATACAGAGAAACCCTGTCTCCAAAAGCAAAACAAAACAGAAGGAAAAAAAAAAGAAAGAAAGAAAGAAAGCTGGGTGGTGGTGGCGCACGCCTTTAATCCCAGCACTTGGGAGGCAGGGGCAGGTGGATCTTTGTGAGTTCGAGGCCAGCCTGGGCTACAGAGCAAGATCCAGGAAAAGGCGCAAAGCTACACAGAGAAACCCTGTCTCAAAAAACCAAAAAACCAAGAAAAAAAAAAAAAGAAAGAAAGAAAAGAAAAAAGAAATATCCACAACCAAATTGCTACTGTAGTAATACTGGAGTATATAATAATATAGATTTAAAAAAATATCCAAGTCTAAGCTTTTTATTTTCAAAAGGCAGTATTTATTTCATTTTTCATTATTTTAAAAATTACATTTAGTATGCGTGTGCACGTGCATGTGTGTACATTCACTTGCACCTCTCTGCCTCTGTGTGCATGTGGCACAGAGGAAGTGTGGGTGTCAGGACAACCTGCGGGGGTGGGGTTACTTCTCTCCCTCTGTCACATGGGTCCTAGAACTTGAACTTAGGTTGTCAGGCTTGGTGACAAGTGCCTGAAACTGCTGAGCCATCCTTTTAAGTCATGCTCCCCCTGGACACTGAGTCTTTTGTAGCCGAGACTAGCCTCAGCCACACGGCCTTGAACTCCTGATTCTCTTGCTTCCAGCTCCTTCATGCTAGAGTTACAGGTATCTACCACCATGCCCTGCTCTATAGTATGGTTGTTATTAAATAAGACAACAGTCTGCTTTACTCCCCCGAGAGGTGGAGAGAATGGAAGCTGAAGCTTGGCTGGAAGTGTGCTGAAACCAGAGCATGGTTTCAGTGTGAAACTTCGCTTCCCCCACCCAGACTGCTACAGTTGCTGACTGTGTAGCTGCCACCATCCTCTCCTCTTTTTATTTATTTAGTTTTTACTTTTTAAATTTATTTTTTATCTATGTGTATGAGTGCTTTGCTTACATGTATGTCTGTGTACCACTTACATGCCTGGTGCCTGAGGAGGCCAGAAGAGGGTGTCGATCCCTAGGAACTGGAGTTAGATAGTTGTGAACAGCCATATGGGTGTTGGGAATTGAACCTGGGTCCTTTGGAAGAGCAGCCAGTGTTCTTAGCTGCTGAGCCATCTCTCCAGCCCTACCTTCTCTTATGTGTGTGTGTGCAGGTGCAGTGTATGCATCTGGTAGCCAGAGGAGAACCTTAGGAGCTGTTCCTTAGGGACTGTCCACCTATTTTTGAGACAGGGTCTCTCATTGGTTTGGAGCTTGCCAAATAGGCTAGGCTGGCCAGCTAGGGAATCTGAGAAATCTGCCTGGCTCTGCCGCCCCCAGCCCTGGGTTCCACATGAATGGCACCGTGCCTGACTTCATGGGGCTTCTGGGGGTTGAACTTGTGCTTGCTTTTGCCAGCTGAAGCATCTTCCCAGCCCTTCCTCTTCCTTTTCTTAACTGTTTTTATTACTGTAGTACAGTACCAGTGTGCCTTCTCTGTTGCTCACAGTGCCATGTGTGCAGTATAAATAAAGTGAGGGTAGCATTTGTCCTGTGGTAGGGTGTGCCAGTGCCCCGTAGGACGGACTGTCTATCATCTTGCTGTAAATTGTATTTATTTATTTATTTATTGGTTTTATGAAACTGGATTTCTCTGTGTAACCCTGACTGTCCTGGAACTCACTCTGTAGACCAGGCTGACCTTAAACGCACAGAGATCTGCCTGCTTCTTCGTCCCAAGTGCTAGGATCAAAGGTGTATGCTACCACACCTGGCTTTTTCTTTTTTTAAATTTACTTATTTTATGTGCATTGGTGTTTTGCTTGCATATGTGTGTGTGTGTGTGTGTGTGTGTGTGTGTGTGTGTGTGTGTGTGTGTGTGTGTGAGAGAGAGAGAGAGAGAGAGAGAGAGAGAGAGAGCCAGAACCCCTGCAACTGGAGTTACAGATAGTTGTGAGTAGCTATGTGGGTGATGGGAATTGAACCTGGGTCCTTTGGAAGAGCAGCCAGTGTTCTTGGGTGCTGAGCCATCTCCCCAGCCCCTGTAAATTGTATTTTTGTCACAGGCCTTCACTGATAACTCAGAAGCACTTCCCTGACCTTCCCCTCCTTACCCCTGCCACTAGAAAGAGCAAGACAAGGTAGACTCTGTAGAGTAAACCTCTGTAAGAGAGATTGGATTTGCATGAGAAACATGATAAACCATTGGATTTCAGTTCAAGTGTCTGCTAATTCCCTTTCTTCTCCCTGTGTGTGTTTTGGAAGCCGATGAGACACAGGAAGAAGGCAGCTGACAAGAACCTTCCTTGCCGTCCCCTGGTGTGTGCAGTCCTGGGTGAGTGAGTATCAGAAGGGCATTTTCTGAGGCATTGAGAGCTTTTCATGATGAAGGTTTTGGATAATGTGCTTTTTCCTCATCGTGTTACGTAAGAAGTTTTGTTTATCCTATATTCTGTAAATCAACCCCAATGACTAGAGAGTTCAATGAAAGGATGCTGTTGCTCAAAAAAAAAAAAAAAAGAATCTCTCCTGGGAGGAAAATGAGTATGACAGCTTGTCACCAAGATTTCAAATTCTTTTTTCTTTTTACATTTATTTATTTATTATGTATACAGTGTTCTGCCTGCATGTATCCCTGCAGGCCAGAAGAGGGCACCAGACCTTATTACGAGTGGTTGTGAGCCACCATGTGGTTGCTGGGAAATGAACTCAGGACCTCTGGAAGAGCAGCCAGTGCTCTTAACTGCTGAGCCATCTCTCCAGCTGGATTTCAAATCCTTGCTTCTCTTTCTTGGTCTGCATTGATGTGTCAAAAGGTCAGAAGGTTTAAATTTGAGGTTCAGACATGGAAAACTTCCCTTGAGTAAATGTAGTTGAGATGGGGCTGAGAGCTGGTAGATAGGGGCTGCATCCCGGGTCCTTCTGTCTGCCCCCAAATATGCATTTTCCTCAGAGGAATTGGTAGAAGTCTTCATCTCATTTTCACTTGGCTGTTCAACGTCAGTTCCTGATTTAGAAACAGTAATTAAGACTATATAATAAGCTCTGTTGACCAAGAGCCCCACAGACCATTTCAGTCAATTTCTGTCAAACAGGGTGACAGTGAGCTGGGCTAGCCTGAGTCTCTGCGTGTGTGGATGAGTTCCACACTTCCCTCTTTGCTTGCCTCACTGCTCTAGTCTCAGATTTCCCTCCAGCATTTTGTATTTGTGCTATGGTATGAGATATGTGAACAATGAAGTTTCCCTTGTATCTAAAGTTATTGGCAGGTCCTTCTAGAAACAGGAGAGTGAGATGTTTAGTTTGTTAACTTACAAGAGAGTGAACCATTTGTTGAAACTTAGTGTGTGAAGCATTTTACTTGTAATTTCCAAATGGCAAGTGTTAAAAAGATGGAATAGCAAATAAATTGGATGCATGCAGATAGATGTTGGCAGGGGATGTCACTCAGTGTGAAGGTGGGGGATGCCATTTATTGTGAGTACAAGGCACTTACAGCTTTGAGAAACGTTTTCCCCCCAACTCAAAGGTAAGGAGCGAATTTCATTGTGCCTGATGCCATTTTTATCCATTCCCCTTTTAGACCTGATGGTGGAGTTCATTGTAACACACATGATGAAGGAGTTCCCTATGGATCTGTATGTGTAAGTGCCATGGTTCATTTTATATGTGCAGACTTACTGTAGAGAGTCAAGTGATAGAAAATTTATGGTCCGTTTGACTTCAAGAAAAACACATTAGTCTGAGAGTTGGCTCAGTGGTTAAGAGTGCAAACCGCCCTTCCATATGCCCTTTGGTTCCATAGGACCCGAGTTCAATTCCCAGCATCCATGTGGTGCAGCTCATAATAGCCTATAACTCTATTTCCAGGCTTTCTGACACCTCTAGCCTCTCTGGTGAACCTGTACTCATGTGTATACACCCACACGCATACATGTGATTGAAAACAAAACAAATCCTTTAAGAAAGAAAATTAAGTCTTTAAAAAAGGAAAGGAAGGAAACATTTGTGTGTGAAGAAATACCAAGAACCATTGTGTTAGTCTTTTTAGAAGGGGAAAAGTACAAACTATAATTTGGGTTCTGCATATCTCTTTATTATCACTTTAATTTTTTTGTTTGTTTGTTTTTTGTTTTTTTGAGAGACGGTTTCTCTGTGTAGCTCTGACTGTCCTGGAACTCCTCTGTAGACCAGGCTAGACTAAAACTCACAGAGATCCACGTGCTTCTGCCTCCCTAGTGCTAGGGTCAAAGGTGTGCTCTACCACCGCCCGGCTTTATTATCACTTTTAAGCTCACTGTGTGGAGATGTGGATAGATGACTTGAAGCAGATCACAAGAGACTGTCACATTTGGAAGATACATGGAACTGGCATGCCATGTCATTTTCTCTGTGTGAGCACCAAAGCAGTCACTAGTATTTAGAGGGTAGCTAGAGGTCAGGAGAGACCTTTTAATCTGTTCTTAGCACACATTGTCTTGATAACCTAGATCCCTACTAGGGAGCAGATTCTGTCTCCAGGGGCCAGGCTGAACTAAGGAGATCTGACTATCCATCGCAGTTGTTTACTTGAGGGCATGAGACACTCCTGAAAGTCATCATATTTTCATGAGGTTTAGGTAAGCCATTTAATTTCCCGTTGCCCCTGCTGCTTTTGCAGTCTTTGTTTTGACACTTTTGAACAGCTGTGACACATTAATGTCACTCCAGGTGTGTCTATTCTTCTTCTTTTAGAAGCAGCTCAGGACAGGCATATTGGTGCAGGCCTGTAATCCTTGCGCTCGAGGGGTGGAGGCAGAAGGATTAGAAATTCAAGGTCATTCTTAGGTACATAGCATTTTGAGGTAAAGCTGAGTCATTTGAGACCTTGTATGCGCGTGCGCGCATGTGTGTGTGTGTGTGTGTGTGTGTGTGTGTGTGTGTGTGTGTGTGTGTGTGAAGAGCTCAAGTTAAGTCTGACAACAGAATTAATACCTTCCTTTTCCCTTCTGAACGTGCAGTTGGTATGCTAGCTTGGCATACTTTATCCCAGTGTCAGGGGTGTAGATATGTCGCTTGTTTTGGCTCTTTTGGGGAGCCTGCCACCCAGCTCCCAAATAAATCACACATCGAGGCTTATTCTTATTTATAAATGTCCAGCCTTAGCTTGGCTTGTTGTTTGCCAGCTTTCTTTTACTTAAATTATCCCGTCTATCTTTTGCCTCTGAGCTTTTTCCATTCTCTTACTTCTGTAAATCTTACTCTTACTCCGTGGCTGGCTGTGTAGCTAGGTGGCTGGCCCCTGGAGTCCTCCTCCTTCTCTGGCTACTTATTTTTCCAGATTTCTCCTTCTATATATTATCTCTGCCTTTCAGCCCCACCTATTTCTCTCTCCTGCCTCACTATTGGCTGTTCATCTCTTTATTAGACCATCAGGTGTTTTAAACAGGCACAGTAACACACCTTCACAGCGTTAAATAAAAATAATAACCTTAAAATAATATTCTACAACATAGATATGTACAGAACTTTATACAGACCAGACCACCAACTTTTCAGATTGCTTACAAATTGTATATGCTTGGTTTCCTAGGTTTAGTGTAATAATATAAATTTTACTTTTGGATTAATAAGTTATAGTTTGCCATACTTTTTGGGTGTTTAGAAGTCTGATGCTAGACTTCAATTCAAAGACCAATGAAACTACTTTTCATACTACTTAGCAGATGAATTTCTGCTTATTTTATTTATTTATTTTTTTTTTGGTTTTTTCGAGACAGGGTTTCTCTGTGTAGCTTTGCGCCTTTCCTGGAACTCGCTTTGGAGACCAGGCTGGCCTCGAACTCACAGAGATCCACCTGCCTCTGCCTCCCGAGTGCTGGGATTAAAGGCGTGCGCCACCACCGCCCGGCTTTTGGTTTTTCGAGACAGGGTTTCTCTGTGTAGCTTTGCGCCTTTACTGGATCTCGCTCTGTAGACCAGGCTGGCCTCAAACTCACAGAGATCTACCTGCCTCTGCCTCCCAAGTGCTGGGATTAAAGGCGTGCGCCACCACCGCCCGGCTGAATTTCTGCTTATTTTAGATAGAGCCTTTGGAAAGCAGTACCCTTAGGGATTAGAAATGTTTTTGCTATAAACTTTCTGACTTGTTACTTTCTTTTCTTTCTTCCTTCATTTGTTTTTGAATTTTATTTATTATTATTATTGTTTTTGTTTTCCTGAGACAGAATTTTACTACATTGCTCTGGCTGTCCTGGAACTCACTTTGTAGACCAGGCTGGCTTTGAACTCACAGAGATCCGCCTACCCCTGCCACCAAGTGCTAGGATTTGAGGCATGGGCCACCACACCCAGTTCTATTTATTATTATTCTTTATGTGCATGATCTGTGTGTGTGTGTGTGTGTGTGTACGTACATGTGCTTCATCAGGACAGAGGACAAATTGACAGAGTTTGTTGGCTCCTTCCACGGAGTGCCCTGGGATTGAACTCAGTTGTTAGACTTGGTGGCAAGTGCCTTTATCCTCTGAGCCATCTCTCCAGCCCCTGCCACATTATTAATTTGGGTTGTTGTTTTGAGACCTTAGCTATGCAAACCAGGCTAACCTCACACTATGATCCTCCTGCTTCAGCTTTTAAGTACTGGGATAACAGGTGTGCATCACCACTCCTAGGTATTTCCTAATTTTAAAATATGCTATTTAGTCAGGCCATCGTGGTGTACACCTTAAATCCCAGCACTTTGGAGGCAGAGGCAGGCAGATCTCTGAGTTCAGGGACAGCCTGGTCTACAGAGTGAATTCCATAACAGCCAGAGCTAAACAGAGAAAACCTGTCTGAAAAACAAAAAACTCTTTGTGTGTGTGTGTGTGTGTTATATTAATGTACCGTTTACTTTGTATTATAAATCACTGTAGTGTATGTTATATAAATGTACTATTTACTTTTCTATTATAAATCACTGTAGTTTTAGTTTCTCATTTTATAACTAAGGAAACTGAGGCTAAGTTGATTAGGTGCTTTTCTCAGGGTTATTCTTAGAGTATCTTTTACATGTGAATCCATTTTTTCCCCCCATTTTGTTTTTAAGATGGGTCTCATGTAGCTAGGATGGCCTTGAACCCCATGTCAGTAAGAATGACTTTAACTTCTTATCCTTCTGCTTCTATCTCCCAAGTACTGCGACTACAAGTGTGCTCCATCATGCTAGACCAAAACATTTTTCTCTATTTTTTTTTGAGACAGGGTTTCTTTGTGTAGCCCAGGGTGTCCTGGAACTCCCTCTGTAGACCAGGCTAACCTCAAACTCAGAGATCCACCTGCCTTTGCCTTCTGAGTTCTGGGATTAAAGGCATGCCCCACCAGACCTGGCTCCTAACTTTCTTACTGTAAATCTTGGGCTGCCACTGTCCTTTATAAATGTGTTATCTATTAATGTACCAAAGTACTCCAGAACCTAGTAGTTTAAGATGAATATTCATAATTTCACAGCTTCTGTGGTTTAGCAATCTATGAGAAGTTCAACTGGGTATTTTTAGCGTAAGACTTCTCCTGGATCTACAATTTATTTATTTTAGACCGATTCTCATGTATCCCAGGCTGGCATTTGCTGTGAAGCTAAGGATGACCTTGAGCTTCTGATCCTTTAGCTTCTATTTGCTGAATGTAGGATTGCAAGCATATGCTTTCCAGGCTTAGTTTTATGTGGTGCTAGGCATAAACCCAGGTCTTTGTGCATATAGGCAAGCACTCTACCAGCTGAACTATGTCGCTTGCCCTGGCCTGAAACTTGTGTACAGCCTAAATGTGTCAATTTGCCTCAGAAGGCTGTGGAAAAAGTGTTAGTTGGGGCTGAAGGCCAGTGAAGTTCTTCCTGGGTTGGAGAACTTGCTTCCATGCTCACTTAATAGTTATTGGTAAGTCTTGCTTAGGTGTTTTCTAGATGTGTGTGTGTGTGTGTGTGTGTGTGTGTGTGTGTGTGTGTGTGTGTGTAGGTCAGAGGACAGTTTGCAACATTCAGTTCTTTCCTTCCACCATGTGGGTCCTGAGGGATCAAACTTGGTTCTTGGGCTTGGTAGCAGGCATCTTTACCATCCGAGCCATCTTGCTGGCCCCAGCCGCAGTTCTTCACCTGGATCTCTTTATAGGTTGGTGAATATGGCAGTTAGCTTTCTTCAAAGTGAGTAATC
Source organism: Peromyscus californicus insignis (assembly GCF_007827085.1). Classification (NCBI taxonomy): domain Eukaryota; kingdom Metazoa; phylum Chordata; class Mammalia; order Rodentia; family Cricetidae; genus Peromyscus; species Peromyscus californicus. The sequence continues at coordinate 16,318,278 of NW_026294562.1, forward strand.
CAACAGAGAAAGGAGTGTAGAGCTCTAGATGGAAGAGGCAGCCTCTGTTATAATTGAACACCAAGTATTCTGCATTTCTTTTGGTCACATGGTTATAATGTGGGGGGAATTATTCAAGAGTGCTTTGTTTGATTGTTACTTGTAAGTCATGTTTTGGAAACTCCAGTGCAGCAGTGTTGGGATGTGGCCTAATGAGAGTTATCTAGATAGTGAGAGCGCCTCTCTCCTGAGTGGATCAGTGTCAACTGAAAAAGGGCTAGAGGTTGTGAGCTCACGCGCACCTTCTCTTCCTCCCTTCCTCCCGGCCTTCAGCCCCTCGTGTATGTTTGTGTGCACAACTGTGTGCAAGCTTCTTGTCCTTATTTCTTCTGTCTTCCACTATGAATGATGCGTAGAAGATTCTCCCTTCCTAGATACCAGCACGTTGATACTGGACTTTCCAAGGAACAAATTTCCTTGTAAATTATTTCATCTGAGACAGAGGATGTGAGTTCTAGGAGGCTAGGATTGCCACGAATCATGTTTTAAACAGTATCACAGTTGCATGGCTAATGAGTTGCATAAGCAAGTTCATACTCATTTCTTCTGATCTCAAGGTTGTATTCTCAGCCTTTTTTTAAAATAAGGAACAAAGGAAAGATAGAGAGAGAGAGTGACCACATTGGCAGGACCTCGGGGAAAGCTCCATTTGACCTAATCCATAAAGAAACCTGAGGAGTTTTCTCTGTGTGGATGAGTAGGGAAGAGGATCCGATGGGGCCAGCTTGACTAGTTCCGGTGGGAAGAGTGCATAGGAGAATATGTTACAGTGTTCATCTGTCCACCTGACCCCGCTACCAGCTTACCGTGCATTTTCTGTACTCCCCAAACCTAACCTCGAGTTCCTAACTTTGTCCCCGAACGTTGTTTCTGTATTGCTTTCTTCTCCACCTGCTCCCTGGTTGACCGTTCTGAGGTTATGGAAGATGGTGAAAATGAAGAGGAGAAGGTTAGGCAGAAGCTCCTACCCTCAGTCTGCATTCACTGTCTCCAAGCCTGTATCCTGGATGTGTTCCCGAGTCCCCTCCCCCGCTTCCATTTCCTTCCTCAGTTTTGGTATTTGGAGCATCCCGTCCTTTTTAGGTGAACTTGTCTGCTCCCAGCTGGGCGGCAGGCCAGGCTGCTGCTCTCACTTCTCATTATGTACAGCCTCTCAGCAGCACAAAGAGGGGTTGAAAGCCAAATGAATTCCTCCCTTTCAGATAAGTTTATAATCCCCATGGTGGAGTACAGAAAGATTTAGCAGCCAGAGTCAGAGCCTGGACCAGCAGTGAGACATTTCTTCCTTGTGTCTGCATGCTGTAGGGATGGCAGTGACAGGGAAGGTGCTCTCCCAGGGGAGAGAAGTCTTGCTGTAACAGTAGAAGAAAGCCCCAAGTGTAATGTTCATTTCTGCTCCTGCTCTTCTCACTTCCTGTTGCCATCCCTGTTGTTACCACAGGGTTTGAGACTGAGGAGAAATGAATTCAGGAAAATAAATCTTCCTAACTCACTCTTCTGTGGAAGACTTAAGCCCACTCCCCTTCTTTTTTGAGACTGATTCTACAAACGATGCAGGAGAAAAGGAAAGTTAGGAGAAGTTAGAGAAGGCAGGGCTGGCTTTTCTTAGACTAGGAGACCACTATGTGCACGGGAGAAACACGCCAAGAAGCAGTCAATTTGGAATCTTCTGCCAGTATGTATTGTTAAGGATGCACCAATTGTTAAATTTTTTTTCTTTTTTTTTTTTTTTTGGTCTCTCTGAACTGAGGTTAATTTTATTTAATTAATGCAAATGCAACACATCATTGCCTAGTTTAACAAATATCCCACAACAATCTGCTAAATGATAGCCTCATCTGAGCCATGATTTGCCTTAGCCAATCTATAAAAGCTTCTATCAATATCTCCATAAAATTGAGTGATTAGGTCCCAGCTGCGAATGCTGCTGCAGCTTACAAGGATGGCTGAATGCTGCCTGTATGTGACCACTCACACACACCGTGCTCAGGACTGTATGCCAGTGCCTCCAGTGCCTGCCACGTGGGCTGGACCTGGACAAACACACACCTTCGCTGCTGCGGACACTCCAGAGCAGTGCTGAGACACTTCCTTCCTACAGCCCCAGTCTGTGCCCCTTACTTGAAGGCTATAAAACAACACTCCAGAAAGGCTCTCTTGCTGTCTCACAGTCACCTAACAGGTACGCTGTTAGCCTTGTGCTCACAATAACTCAGATTTTACCAAGCATAATGATAATTTAACAAGTGGCATATGCCAAGGAGGGCAAAACACTTTTTTTTCTTTTATTTAACTTTATTTTATGTGCATTGGTGTGAAGATATCAGATCTCCTGCAACTGGGGTTACAGACAGTTGTGAGTTGCCATGTGGGTGATGGGAATTGAACCCAGGTCCTTTGGAAGAACAAGCAGTGCTCTTAACTGCTGAGCGATCTCTCCAGCCCTGGTAAAACACTTAGGATCCCAGCACTCAGGAAGCTGAGGCAGGAGGCTGGACAGTTAGAGGCTAGCCTGGGTTACATTGCAAGACTGTATAAAAAAGAAAAGAAGCCGGGCGTTGGTGGCGCACGCCTTTAATCCCAGCACTCGGGAGGCAGAGCCAGGCGGATCTCTGTGAGTTCGAGGCCAGCCTGGGATACAGAGCGAGTTCCAGGACAGACAGGGCTACACAGAGAAACCCTATCTCAAAAACCAAAAAATATCAACAACAAAACCCAACACACACACACACACACACACACACACACACACACACACACACGAATGAAAACAAAAATCAGCCTAAGAGTGCAGGGAGCACACATAAATTCAGTTCTTAGTTGCACCAACCAAGTAATTAGTTATGTTTCAGCAGCTACTAGTGGTCAGTAGTCCAGTTACTAAACTATTCAGTTATGCATATCACAGCAACGCAGTATTTTGTTTTGCTTTGTTTTGTAGCACAAGTTGGCTTCAAACTTACTATTGTAGCTGAGGATGGTCTTGAACTCTTTTTGTTTTGTTTTGTTTTTTTCAAGACAGAGTTTCTCTGTGCAACAGCCCTGGCTGTCCTGGAACTCGCTTTGTAGACCAGACTGGCCTCGAACTCACAGAGATCCACCTGCCTCTGCCCCCCAGTGCTGGGAGTAAAGGCAGGTGCCATTATTTATATTTTGAGGCTGTCTCTCCTAGCCCTTGCTGGCCTGGAACTTGCCTTGTCACCAAGGATGACCTTGATTTTATGACCCTCCTGCCTTCACGTTTTTTTTTTTTTTGTTTTTTTTTTGTTTTTTGTTTTTTGTTTTTCGAGACAGGGTTTCTCTGTGTAGCTTTGCGCCTTTTCCTGGAACTCACTCGGTAGTCCAGGCTGGCCTCGAACTCACAGAGATCCGCCTGGCTCTGCCTCCCGAGTGCTGGGATTAAAGGCGTGAGCCACCACCGCCCGGCTTCTGCCTTCACGTTTTGAGTGTTGAGATTACAGGCATGAGTCACCATGCCTAGCTTCAGAATTGATGTTTCTATTAGCCTATGTTATATATATGATAATGGGTTTCATTATGATACTTTCATACTTGTACATAATGTATTTCAATCGTATCCCCTCCCCTCTCTCCCTTCCATTCCTGCTAATCTCCTTCCTCTTCTCAGCTCTCCCCTTCAAATTTCATATCTTATGTGTGTGACTGTGCAAGTTCCTTGTCTTGTTGCTGTGGCAAAATTCTCTGACAGAGTAACCTAAGGTCATTTGGCTTACAGTTCCAGTGTAGGCCGTCCAGGTGTATGGCAGCAAGGCTCATCAGTCAGGTGCATTCACAGTCAGGAAACAGAGATGAATGTCAGTGCTCAGCTCCCTTTCTCCGGAACCTCAGCCTGTGGAGTGCTGCAGCCCACTGTTAAATCTTCCCACCTCCATTAAACTAATCTCGATAGTCTTTCACGGGGATGCCCACAGGCTAACCTACTCTAGCTGATCTTTCATAGGCTGATTCCAGATCTTGTTGACAATATGAGCCATCACAGTGGTTCAGAGTTTCATTGGAGTTGTTTACAGGCATGGTAGGTGACTGTTTACAGGAGGGTGGACTGTTTACATAACCATTGGCTATACTGTTGCAGAAAATGTCTCTTATCAACTTCAAATAAATCCTTAGGGAGGAGTGCTTCCCCATGAGCCCCTCTCCTCAAACGGATTTTTTGTTTGTTTTTGTTTGTTTTTGTTTTTTTTCAAGACAGGGTGTCTCTGTGTAGCTTTGGTGCCTATCCTGGATCTCGCTCTGTAAACCAGGCTGGCCTCGAACTCACAGAGATCCGTCTGGCTCTGCCTCCCGAGTGCTGGGATAAAGGTGTGTGCCACCACCGCCCAGTTCCAAATGCATTTTTTTTTCCTTTTTAAATTAATTTATCTTTGGTGTTTGTTTGCTTGTATGTCTGTGTGAGGGTGTCAGATCTTGGAGTTACAGACAGTTGTGAGCTGTCATGTGGGTGCTGAGAATTGAACCCAGGTCCTCTAGAAGAGTGGTTAGTACTCTTAACGGCTGAGCCATCTCTCCAGCCCCTCCAAACAGGTTTTTTTAACTCAACTTAAAATACTTACTTTTATTTATGAGTGTATATCATGTATATGAGTGTATTTAGAGGCCAGAAGGTGTCAATCCTGGAGCTGGAGTCGTGGGCGGCTGTAAGCTGCTCTGTGTGGGTGCTGGTACTGAGTCAGGCCCTTTGGAAGGACAGCAAGCCTTGTTACCTGCTCAGCCCATCTCTTTAGCCCTGATTTTAAATGTAAATAAAAATTAGGTTAGTTACAAGTTAAATTTCTAAAGTTGAGTTTGAGCTAGAGACTAAATGTTTTTTATATTCTGTGCATTCCTTTCCTAAGATTTGTCTTGACTGCATGTACACTTGTGTACCACATGCATGCCTGGTATCCAGACAGGCCAGAAGGTATTGGGTCTCCTGGAACTGGAGTTACAGACAGTAGTGAGCTGCCATGTAGGTGCTAGGAATTGAACCCAGGTTCTCTGGAAGAGCCATCTCTAGCCCCTTCAGGAAAACAGTGTTTTAAACCTTTTTTTATTCTCTGTGTGTGTCTCCAGTGGCTGTGCTGCATGCACGTGAGCACATAATGTGAAGTTGGTTCTCTCCTTCTACCATGTAGGACGCAGGGATCAAACTCAGTATCAGACTATCCCTGTGTAGCCCAAGTTGTCTCAGCCACTTGAGTGCTGAGACTACAGGAATTCACCACCATGCCCAGCCACATTCTGCGCTTGCTGTCATTGGAATAGTTGTGATGTATCTTCCTCCCTGGAAGAGTACTCAGGGAGAGGCAGCAGTGGTGCCCCATTCTAGGCCTCTAAGTGGTTGTAGCCCCATGGACATCACAAATTGTGTGTCTGTGCGGGGAGTGTGGAGTTGTGTGCGAGAGACAGACAGACAAAAAATTGGCAGGATTGTCCTTTTTTGGTATGTGTATATATCTGCCTTCAGTCTTAGTGACCCCAGCAAAGCTGCCTCCCTGAAGGGAGAGCACTGTGAGCTGTGCTGGGCTCTGAGGCTCACCCAGCTTTTCTTTCTACTGCAGGCGGTGTGTCCAGGTCGTGCATAAACTGCTGTGTTACCAGAAGAAGTGTAGAGTTCGCCTGCACTATACCTGGCGGGAACTCTGGTCAGGTAATGGTCCTCCTTGAAATTGTTCTCCTCCTCGGTGCTTCATATGAACTCCTAGGCTTCGCTCAGACTAGTCTTTTCTTCCTTGCAGTTTGTTAGGATGATTCTATTTTCACTTGCACTATTTATTTTTAACATTTCAGTCTTGTTTGAATCTAGACTTTAGCATGCTATGTGGTCCACAGTTTCTTTCCTGTTCCTTCCCGTTCTCTGCCCTTTTTTTTTTGGTCAGCCTTTAGAAACAATTGATGGTTTCTTGAGTTCTAGGGCTAAAGACATAGCTTCGTAGAGTACTTGCCTAGCAAGCATAAGGCTCTGGATTTGATCTCTAGCACTGAGAAAAAGGGAGAAGGAAAAAAAATCCAAGAAGAGGATATAATTTGTTAGCCAGGCATAATGTCACAAACCTGCAATCCCAGCACTGGAGGGAGAAGCAAGTAGATCTCTGTGAGTTCAAGGCCAGCCTGAGATATATAGTGAGCTCCAGACCATCCTGTGCTGTGTAGTGAGACCCTGCCTTAAAAAACAAAACCAACCAAACAAAAATGTCTTGAATCTCAAAGATTCTGGCTTGTGTAGCAGCAAGGAGGAATCAGTGCAAACTTGGATTCTCACCCACTTCCATTTGGTAGCAGCATATGGACTGTAGGGAAGCGGCTGTGTGTTTCCTCAAGATGAGTAATCTCGGGGGGATGGCATTAGGAGGGGTGGGGATGGGGGCGGAGAGATGGGGGGAACCCTGTTCTTTTGTTACATCTGGGTTATTACTGTTTACAGACTGTGTAGATGGCACCACTCCCCCTGTGCCAGAGACAAAACAGAAAATTACAATGGTTACTTTTGTGTTTATATTCATTTGGTGACCCAGTAAAGTCACTGCCACCCCCTGCGTGCGGGAAGTGTCTCTTCTCTAAGGGCACAATTACTGTTAGCCTGCCACCCTTTCTTTTGTGTGACTAAATTGGAGGTTTGGGGAAAGCAAAGACTGTTCTCTGAGGCAGTTGCTTGCTGATAGGTCCTATGGCTTTTGTGACCTGAGGCTATAATAGTTTTCTCCAGATGATTACAGATGAGTGGCTGCCCTACCCATGGGGTGTTCCTCTGTATTCTGAACAGAAGAGATTGTTAGTGTCAGAGCCTTTGTAAGAAACAGGCCAGGAGCCCAGCCCCCGTCCATGGAATTCATCTCCCTTGTTGTGACACATGGTTTCCTCCCAGCTGAATTCGGCTTTCTAAATTTAGTCCTCCATAATGGGAAGTAGAGATCTTTAATTAATGGATTAACAAGGGTTTCAGCAGTTACTGTGTATGACGGTGTAAGGGAGGGCAAGAGAACCACTCTAATGGGGCAACGGTGGCAAGTTTAGTTGGAGTTTTAGGAAAGAAGGGGTATTATGAGAGTTTGAAATCGAGGGCATGTCAGGAGAGATTGGAAGAGATTGAGCTGACTGGGTTAGTTAGATTGTGTGTGTGTGTGTGTGTGTGTGTGTGTGCGCGCGCGCGCGCGCGCGCACACGCGCGTACACTATTGTGTTTGATACTGGTCTTGCTATGTAGCCCAGGCTGTCCTTGAACTCAAGGCAGTCTTCCTGCCTCAGCCTCCCAAATGCTAGACTTACAGGCATGTGCCACCCATACCTGTCAAGTTAGCTGAATGTAATTCTTTTCTTAATAACAGAAAGGACTCTTATTATTTTATGTAGATAATAATATAACTATAGAGCTCTGAAAGCCTAGCATATAAAAGAAAATGGAAAACAGCACAAATGTGTGTATTTGGTGCAGTTGTGGGCTGTAGAGCAGAGGCCGGTGCTTAGCATCTGTAGCTGAGATGAGTTACATGCAGTAGTTAGCGGTTCTGTGATAGCAGCTGTCTGCGGCTCTGGTTCTTGGTTCTCGGCTAGTTCTTCTCGTTCTTCTTCCTTTAGTTTCTTGATCGTTCTTACCTTGGCCTCTGTGGAATGGCTATCTTTATCTCCTGCCCCCCCCCCCGTCCTCTCACTCACTGTCTATCTCACTGTGCACTGCACATTGCTCTCTCTCCCCCTCCCCTGTCCTCTCACTCGCTGTCTATCTCACTGTGCACTGCACACTGCTCTCTCCCCTTCCCTGTCCTCTCACTCACTGTCTATCTCACTGTGCACTGCACACTGCTCTCTCTCCCCTCCCCTGTCCTCTCACTCACTGTCTATCTCACTGTGCACTGCACACTGCTCTCTCTCCCCCTCCTCCCCTGTCCTCTCACTCACTGTCTATCTCACTGTGCACTGCACACTGCTCTCTCCCCTCCCCTGTCCTCTCACTCACTGTCTATCTCACTGTGCACTGCACACTGCTCTCTCTCCCCTCCCCTGTCCTCTCACTCACTGTCTATCTCACTGTGCACTGCACACTGTTCTCTCTCCCCTCCCCTGTCCTCTCACTCACTGTCTATCTCACTGTGCACTGCACATTACTCTCTCTCCCCCCTCCCCTGTCCTCTCACTCACTGTCTATCTCACTGTGCACTGCACACTGCTCTCTCCCTCTCCCCCTGTCCTCTCACTCACTGTCTATCTCACTGTGCACTGCACACTGCTCTCTCTCCCCCTCCTCCCCTGTCCTCTCACTCACTGTCTATCTCACTGTGCACTGCACACTGCTCTCTCCCCCTCCCCTGTCCTCTCACTCACTGTCTATCTCACTGTGCACTGCACACTGCTCTCTCTCCCCCTCCCCTGTCCTCTCACTCGCTGTCTATCTCACTGTGCACTGCACACTGCTCTCTCTCCCCCTCCTCCCCTGTCCTCTCACTCACTGTCTATCTCACTGTGCACTGCACACTGCTCTCTCCCCTCCCCCTGTTTTCCTCACATCTCTCAGGCTCCCGATTGTTCTCCAACGTCCATCTCATATTTCTTGTCACCACTTTCTTTTTATTTATTCATTTGTTTGTTTATTTATTTATTTATTGGTTTTTAGAGACAGGGTTTCTCTATGTAGTCCTGGAACTCGTTCTATAAACCAGGCTGGCCTTGAACTCAGAGATCTGCTGTTAATCCCTCCAAAGGAGGGTAAAAACCATTACCCAAATTCTTTTAGTATAATTAAGCAAGCTTTATTTTCTGTCAGACAGGGCTGTCTCCCTAAAGTGGGGTTTGAAAGAACAGCCTTGAACATAGGAGAAGGTGGACTTATAGCCCTCCAAAACCGCCAGGCTGGAGGATTTCCAAGGGTTCGGTGAAGTTTTGGTTATGTAGGAACTTGATCGAACATCTCAAACTTATTTGTCAGAACGTCTTATTCTATCAGGGTGGAGGTCAGGATATAGGCTGTGGAGCATGCCAAATTCCAGAAAATGGATCAAGACCTGGTCAAATTAAGTTTTGCAGAAAATAGGAATGAACTTATTTTGACTCGTAAAAAGATGGCTTCTAATCTTAAAATGGAGTCAGGCTGGCCCCTCACTGTCTGCGTCTGCCTCCCAAGTGCAGGCATTGCCTGAGTATTCCACTGTAGCTGGTGGACTCTTAGCATTTTGCCAGTCTGGTTAGTAACTTAGGAAGAAAAAGCACTCTTGATCCTGTGTTGGTTAGTTGATTTCATGTCTTTGAGAACTTGTGTCATGTTCTGTGATCACGTGCTGCTGTTCATGGTCTGTGATCCTGGTTCATGGCCTGAAGTCCTGGTGTGTTAAAGGGAGGTGTGCTGGAGAATCATTAGTGAGGCCTGGATGCCTGCTTGTTCCTGAGGTGTGGACGTTTGTCGTAGAGGCTTCTGCCAGTGAGGCTAGGTTGCTTCCTTTCTTTTGTAAAAGTCACATTCATTTATTTATTTGTTGTTGCTGCACATTACCCTTGTGACGATAGAGGATAACTCACTAGAACCAGTTATCACCTTCCCCTGGGGACCCAGGGATAGAACTCAAGTCGTCAGGCTTGGTGGCAAGCGCCTTTACCCTCTGAGCCCTCCTTTTCTTACAGTGACCGAGTGAGCTCTCCTGTAACTGTGGTTCTGTGTGTTCATACACGGAGTGTGCAGTGAGATGAAGAGCGGCAGGTGTTAAGGAAAGCTGCAAAATACGGCGCTCCACCCAGTGCAGTTAGAGCCCGTAGTAATGTATAATACTGCGTTCAGTGAATACAAGTGTGGCTGTGCCGGAGCCACCCACTCCTTGGCTGGCACTACCCCTCATATGTTGGAATGCCCATGTTTTCATTCTCTTTGCCTTCTAGATTTATGGATTTGAGGGAGGTGTGTGAAACTCATCGTGGCAAATATACCAATGGAAAATGCTTGCCCATATATGTGTTGTGAATTATAAATGGATTTTATTTATAAATAAGAGTGTAAGGCGTGTAAGGTTAAACTGAGCAGTCAGAAACCCTTGAGCTTATAGAAGACATTCAGATAGGGTTCAGGTGCCTTCTGTGTTTGGTTATGGGCATTCAGTGTCACTGTACTCCTTGAGTGCTGATTTTTAATTTCTGGGGTTGCTCTTTGTTTAGGGGGAAAATTGCCAGAAGTCTCCAAAATTCCTAAAATGAATTTCCAAAAGAGTAGATGCTGGAGAGGAAAGGCCTACTGTGTTAGCGGGCCCAGTCCCAGTTGGTACCTTTTCTGCTGTACACATACACGCCCTGACCCAGTCCCTGCTGCCACCTGTTTGTACAGTGACTGTTGCCATGGTATCTAAGTATGCAGGAGGAGGTTTGAGCTCATTGCAAAGGAATATGGAAGAAGGAAGTCCTGTTTGTCTGCTTGCCCTTATTTTTGGGAACCATTATTTCCCCCCAAGATGTAGAAAGCTTGGGAACTCTCTTCTGACCTTTAAATACCAGTCTCTGAGCAAGAGCTTTTCTGAAACAGAAAATGAGGTTTGGAGATCAGCTCCTAATGAGACAGTTCTTTATCTTTGAAACTGAAATGAGAGCAGGGCTCTGCATGTTCAGAAAGTGTCCGCTTGTGTGTACATATGCTACATACAGTTTCAAGGAGTTCCTCAACCCTGTGAGGCTTAGCCATGATCTCATATGGAAAGAAACAATCACTGCCCTGACTTTATGTTCCATAGCTTCCCGATGAGCTCTTTTCCCACAGGTATCCTAGTGTCTGGGTAAGCTTGTTTTCCTGGTCATGCTGCTTCCTATGGGGACTTGTAGCACCGCTTTCTCCCGGAATTTTTTTTTCTTGGTAAAGGGCCTCACTTTGTAGTACTGGATGACCTGGAACTCGCTACGTTGACCGGAATGGCCTCAAACTCACAGAAGTTTGCCTCTGCCTCCTGAGTTCTAGGACTAGAAGCATGCGCCACCACACCCAGCTTAGGGAGGCTAATATTTCTCCTTGTCTCTAACTTCCTGTTTGTCCCTGTGGTACTTCGGGCAGTTTTTTCCTGGATCTCACTCTGTAGCCCAGGCTGGCCTCGAACTCACAGAGATCCGCTTGGCTCTGCCTCCCGAGTGCTGGGATTAAAGGCATGTGCCACCATGCCTGGCTACTTTGAGCAATTTATGTATTTATGTAATTAATTATTTATTTACTTAGAGTCTCATATAGTCCATTGTGTGTGTTCTGGGACCTGAACCTGGGTCCTCTGGAAGAAGCATTCTTAACCACTGAGCTAGCTCTCCAGCCCACACTGCATGGCTTTTAATAGGGACTTAGAAGACATTTGAATGAATATATAAATAAAAATAAATAAATTCACAAATAACAGTGTAGACTTCAGCACAATGTTGTGTTTCTATTTTAAAGCAACAGCAATAATAATAGAACTCTGTAACATGATTGCTATAATGTTTCTGATGTGATGCCTATCAGTGTCTTTGGATAGGTTCAGCCCTCTGACTTCCATTTATTTGAGTCATCGAGGTGCAAAGGGAATGCAGAGTATTCTCTTCTCTTTGTGTATTTCTTCCTTATCCACAGATGAACAGATTACTTTTAACCAAGTAAAAAGGGAAACTCTGATGACTTCTAAGCCATTAAGCAAAGGATAAGCAGAATGTTTAAAGAGAAGCTTGCCGTTGCTGGAAAGGGAGCTACTTGAACAGAGCCTCCTGGAGACAGCTTATTTTACTTCCACTGTAGGCAGAAGGGGCAGTGGGAAAGCAGCTTGCATCTAAATATGTGGCTTCCACAGTCTGAAAACATGCTTTAAAGGCAGATTTATGCTGGCACTTTCTCTTCAGCATTTGTCTGTAGATCCCAGTTCTTACCCTTTCACTATGCCCTGTCTCAGGATGATAAGCCATTCATTACTTGTGTCTCTATTGATTGGGAAAGGGAGTGGAGATCAGAGCATTAAGTAACTTACTAAGGATTATGGAGCCAGACACCAAACAGCCATGGTTGGAATTTAGAGTTCCCGACTTCTATGCTGAGATGTAGATCACTAGGCAACATTTGCCTCCCTGCAGGAAGAAAGGTCCCAAAGCCCCCAAAACAATCTGTTCAGCTTCACTGTGCTAAATAGCATCTCAAGCATTTTCAGCTTTGCAGAAGGAAATTGTACATGGCCTGACCTTTTAGCTACCTACTGGGAAACATGGAAAGCCCAGAGAGTGTCACAGTTTTCCAGATCCAGCTGGCTTTCTCATCACTGGCAGAACCTGTGCCTTCATGGTTAGGAACAATTTGAGGGTAGGAATTGAGAGCCTGTTGGAAGCTGTATTTTGGGTTTTACACAGGACTGATTTTTTTTTTTTTAAGAGAAAAACTGATTGGATGTATAGCATTGTCTGGCAATTCTGCTGTAGGTATAGCTTTGGAAGTTTGACAACCCCTCCTGATGTGTAGATACTTACCTTTGAACCTTTAATTATCTGCTTCTTTTGGTTTAGTTTATTTTTTAAACTGTAATTTGATGTAATTATAGACTAATAGGAAGTTGCAAAAATAGTAAAAGTATTCCTTTCACCCAGCTCCTCTAAAGGTAACATCTTATACAGCTATTGCCTCTTTTAGTTTTGAAGAAGTTACGCAAGTGGGAAAGAATATAGCAGGGTTGTCAAAATGGTCTAATCCCAGCGGTCAGGAGGGGGAGGCAGGCAGGACAGAATTCAAGGGGCTCCGTGTCCAGAGGAGTCAAGAGGAAGCGAGGCATCCCAGCACTTGCGAGACAGAGGCAAGTGGATCTCTGAGTTCAAGGCCAGCCTGGTCTACAGACTGACTTCCAGGATGGCCAGGGATATGCAGAGAAACCCTATCTCAAAAAAAAAAAAAAAAAAAGGAGAAAAAGATTTTCACATAAAAGGTCCAAAAGAGCCAAAATTACCCTTTGTTCCTTTCTTTGTGCAGCAAAGTCTCTTCGTATGGAGAGAAGGTCAACTTCCACAGGCTGCCAGTCAGCATCTTGTCAAGGTCCTGGGGTGGGGAAAGGAGCAGCGGCTTTTGTTGCTGTGCCTACACTAGTTTACTTGTTCTAGAGTGAGACAGAGTTCAGCTTGATAAGGTGTCATCCTTCCACACCTGAGCACGACAGATCTGATATTGGCCTTCCTGTAGTCTGGGAGAGAGTAAAGTTCTTGGTCCCTTAGCAGATGGTTAATGTGGACATGGTCTGTTACATTTTATAGAGTGAGTTTGGGTACCACTCAGTTAGACAGTGTTGGGGAAAAGGAGCAGGAACTGAAGGTGGTGGTAGTTCCTGAGCCTGCTTAGTTGTGGGTAGCTGAATAGAGATCCTACATTTCCCAAGTCTTGGTTCTAGATACCTTCTCTCCCTCTCTGCTTCTCCCCTCTTTCTCTCCCTCTCCTTTTTTCATTTCTAAAGGGTTTAACATTTTTTTCTTTACTTTTTCTTATGTCTATGAGAGTTTTGCCTGCATGTGAGTTTGTACACTGTGTGTGTGCATTGCTGGTGGAACCCGAAGAGGGCATCAGATCCTCTGGGACAGGAGTTACTGAAGACTGCGTGCTGCCCTGTGGGTGCTAAGAATGAAACCAACCCTGGAAGAGCAGCTTGTGCTCTGTGCGGCTGTGTTCTCTCCAGCCTCGCTTCAGTTATTTTGAGACAGGGTTTTGCTAGGTGGTCCAGGCCTGCCTGGAGTCAGTATATAGCCCTGCTATCCCCCATTGGTAAGCAACTCTTGCCTCATCTTCCCTAGTGCTAGAGTTCTAGATGTACATATAGGCTGAGTCTGGGAAGTTTAATTTAAAAGGTTCCTTTTCATGATGAAGAAGGAGGTGGGTGGTAAGGGAAGGCTGCATCTTACCCAAGTAAATGGGGGATAGGAAGTGACTGAGAGCGTTATCTTCCCTTCAGAAGACACCTTCACAGCAGGGAAGTGGAGAAATGTGACTTCCATTTAAAGGAAGGCTGGCTCTGCTTTGTGCTCAGCTGGCAGGTTGTGGACTCTTCAGGCAGTGCAGGCTCCTGACTTGTGTCTTCTGTTCACCGTGGCCCTGAGAGCACAGCCGAAGGCACAGAGCCCTTCCGTTGGATTTTCGATTCTTCTGCTGCTGTATTTGCGGCTGTCTTTCTGAACCACTTTGTTGATTGACAGTGAGCCTGCTGATCACTGCCAGTGCTGCTGGGTGATTGGTGATTTTCTCCCGGGACGCTGGAATTGTTGCTGGGTGATTGGTGATTTTCTCCCGGGATGCTGGAATTGGCTGGAGTTTATGGGGCCTCCAAGGATTTGGTGGCTTTAGCTTGTTTACACTAGTGCTATTGCTAGCTTTTCCTTGACTTCTTTCTTAAGCAAGTTAGATGCCAATACTTCCTGTCTATTGGTCACTGTGAAATTATGCACCTCCCTAATGAACGGGCTGTGATTTGGGTTCAGTAGGGTCTAAGTCTTGTCTTACTGTTTTGTCTTTCCTCTTCATTGTATGCAGAAGCATCTCAGACAGACAGACAGACAGCCTCTCTGACTAGTTTCTTTCTTTTTTATTTTACTTTTTTTTTTGAGACAGGGTTTTTCCATGTAACCCTTGCTGTCCTGGAACTCACTCTGTAGACCAGGCTGGCCTTGATCTGAGAGATCCACCAGCCTCTGCCTCCCAAATGCTGGGATTAAAGACGTGACACATCCTACCCCCCCTCACCCCCCACCCCACCCCCGTATCCCAGATCTGGCCAGTTTCTTTAGAAACACTTATTTGTGCTGGGCTGGAGTCTGTCTCCTTCCTGTTTTTAATTTTATTTAAATGGCATTCACTTGGATTTTACAGTTAAGCCTCCCCTTCCCTCCTTCTCTAAGGCAGGTGGCTGAGCTACCGTTCAGTTGAGTCTCCTTGCACTGGCTTGTGGTGGTTGGTTTTTTTGCACCTGGTTTGCCCTCCATGTGGGGGCAGGTTTTAGTCCTGAACAAGTTCCTGTATCCATTATTCATTTACTCCTACATGGCAACACAGTCTGTTGCTCTCTTCTTTCCCTCCCCCTGAATCCAGAGCAGGATAGAAACAAATCTGGGGAAGTCCTCGCTGTGTAGGGCACACGAAAGCCAAGAACAGCTCAGCAAATAGAGAGCCTTGTTCTCTGCGTTCAGTGATGGGAGCCTGTGGAAGGTGTTAAGATGCTCAGGTGGGTGGTCCTGAACCCTCTTTTGGATATTAGATTGGTTGCTGCTGCCTCCAGGAATTGACTAGGGCTTTAAGGAATTACCACATCACTTAGTCTTGGCTCAGTGCTCTAGAGCCTGGACACACTGTATGTTCTGCACGATGCTGTGGCGCTGTTTACGGAATCCGATGCACACAACTCTCTAGAAGGGAATGTAGGCTGACTCGAGGGATGAGACAGCGAGTTGCCTCCAGCAGTGTCAGAAGAGGCAGCAGTTGGTGCCAGTTTCTGGACAAAAGCCCGGAAACCAAAATTCCAAGGGCTCTTGTAGAAAACAACTTTCTGAAGAACAAATGAGTGTATTAGAAGCACTCACTTCCCTCAATGACATCCATTGCTTCTTTAAAGTGATGTCTTTCAGGCTGGGCGGTGGTGGCGCACGCCTTTAATCCCAGCACTCGGGAGGCAGAGCCAGGCGGATCTCTGTGAGTTCGAGGCCAGTCTGGGCTACCAAGTGAGTTCCAGGAGAGGCGCAAAGCTACACAGAGAAACCCTGTCTCGAAAAACCAAAAAAAAAAAAAAAAAAGTGATGTCTTTCAGATACATGGTGGCTTTTCAGATGAACATATGTTTGATGGCCTGGGCAGCCTCATAATTTTCTTAATTAAAGTGAAATCCATGAAGATCTGAACCTCTTTTTTTTTTTTTTTTTTTTTTTTTTTTTTGGAGCTGAGGATCGAACCCAGGGCCTTGTGCTTGCTAGGCAAGCACTCTGCCACTGAGCTAAACCCCCAACCCTGATCTGAACCTCTTGATTTTTTTTTCCACGATTTTCTATATCAAGAGAGTAGGGGACCATTTGCACAGGTCACTTCCCACCTCTCAAGAGGAAGAGGAGGTTGGTATTTATTTATTTATGCATTGATTGATTGATTGATTGGTTTTTCAAAGCAGAGTTTCTCTGAGAAATAGCCCTAGCTGTCCTGGAACTCACTTTGTAGACCAGGCTGGCCTCAAACTCACAGAGATCCGTCTGCCTCTGCCTCCCGAGTGCTGGGATTAAAGACATTCGCCACAAGTGCTGGGCTTTTTTTAAATAGTGAAATAGACATTGGCCCTTAAACAAATGTGTTTTTGTTCTTCTCATTTTTAAGTAAGGCCTCTCACAGCCTAGGTTCAGTTGAAGCTGTCGTCTGTGTAGTTGAGGATGACCTTGAATGCCTGACCCGCCTGCCTTGTCTCCTGAGAGCTGGGGTCGCACATTTTCACCAGCGTGTTTGCTTTGTGTGGTGCAGACTCAGGGCTCTGTCTGTGTTAGGCAAGAACATGATGAGCTGAGCTGCATCCCCAGACAAACGTTAGTACAATTAAAATACAGATGGAGCCAATACGGTTTTCTAGACCTTAGCGGGAAGGATTCACAGATCTTTCCCCAGATATGCTGACGCTAGTGCAGCTCAGCTCCATTGAGCTGTATGGCTCCAGGGAATTCATTAACTTTCCTGAATTTCAACCTGTGCTTCTTTAAAATGGGTACAATAACACCAGCTTCTCAGCAAGTGGAGAGCATGCAGTGCGCGACAGAATTGCTGGAAATCAACAGGTACTTAACCAGTTGTCCTTATTTAAAAGGACATTAGCTACAACAAGCTGCACCATTCTTTCTGAGAGATGAGCACCCATTGCTTGCCCGTTGTTGCTCGCCCGTGGCTCGCCCGTTGGACCAAGCTTCTCTTGTTGCTGCTGTTGGTGGTTTTGTTTTGTTATTCTTTCTTTTTCTTTTCTTTTCTTTCTTTCTTTTTTTAAATTTTTTGAGACAGGGTCTGTCTGTGTAGCCCTGACTGTCCAAAACTTGCTCTCTGGACCAGGCTGGCCTCAAACTCACAGAGATCCCTCTACCTCTGCCTCCCTAGTGCTGAGATTAAAGACATGTGCTACCACCCATGGCTTGGGCCAGACTTTTAACTCATTTGAGTCCCTGTAGAATAAGGTTGTTCTTTGGAAACGTTGTAGAGCAGGTATCAAAAGTGCTAGGCCTTTGGGAGGACGAGGCTCTGTTAGTACTCCCCCCTGCTTCCTTTAAAAAATTATCTGACAGTGAGCAACATGATCAGTTAAAGGGTTAAGCTACAGAGGAATAAAAAGCACATTCTGCTCCTTGTGTCTTCTCAATGGCTACAACGTGTACTGTACTTGATTGCAAATGCTTACAGACATAGGACTAATGAACAGTACTAATTTTATACAATCACCCCCTTGTCTTTTCTGGTTATCTTCATTTTTCCTTCCGTGCACTGCTACTTTTGTGGCTATCCTAAGAACAGTTTGGCTGGTCATGTGCCCAGTTGGCACCCAGGGGACAAGTAGATGAAGGGCAGTTTTCTAAAAATGAATTCGGATGAAGAGGGTGAGCTGGGAGTGGCCAGCACAGCCTCTGTGCTGTCATTGAGAGTCTGATGGCCCATTCTCTATTGCCCTTGAAACTGCCCTGACGTAAGGCTTTCCCTTGGCCTGCTGTCTAAGCTCTGGGCAAAGGTCTATGCCTTAATTGCAGAGGAATAAACTTGGTTATTATTAATTGTTTATGCCCAGCTTTTATTTGATTTGGTTCTGATTTTGCATGAAGGTTACCCTGGCTTCTTGTACAGTCCATTATCCGATCATCATATTGTGTGTATTGGACATAATTTTGAGAGACAACTCTGAGCGCGTAAATTAGCAACAGGTTCACTTGATAACTGTGTCTGTGATAGAGGAGTATATCAGTACATATGTGAGTCGCCCATGTAAGAAGCTGGGTGTTATGGTGCAAGTCTGTAATCCCAGCACTGCGGAGACAGAGACAGAAGGGTCCCAGAGGTCACTGACCAGCTGGCCTTACCTAATCAACAAGCTCCAGATCTAGGGAAGGACCTTGTCCCAAAAAAATTGAGGTGGACAGCTCCTAGGAATATATGCCCAAGGCTGACTTCTGGTACCCACATGAACCTCCACATAGATATGAATGCCTGTGTGCATTGTACCTATACACACACGAAAGAAGGAGTGGGGGGAGGCAGACACAGACACTGTACTGAGTATATAGTGTAGACCTGGAATCCCAGCACTTGGGAAGTGGAGGCAAGAGGATCAGGAATTCAAGGCTAGTCTCTTTTTTGTAGTGAATGAATCTCTGGGCTACATGAGACCCTGTCTCAAAAATCAGCCCAGAGATGGCCCCACCCACAATGGGCCAGGTCCTTCCCCATCACCACTTGCTTATAGCTCAATTTTATGGACACGTTTTTTTTCTTTTTTGGTTTTTTGAGACAGGGTTTCTCCGTGTGGTTTTGGTGCCTGTCCTGGATCTTGCTCTGTAGCCCAGGCTGGCCTCGACC
This sequence comes from Peromyscus californicus insignis, assembly GCF_007827085.1. NCBI lineage: Eukaryota > Metazoa > Chordata > Mammalia > Rodentia > Cricetidae > Peromyscus > Peromyscus californicus. The sequence goes on from NW_026294562.1 coordinate 16,336,831, forward strand.
TCACAGAGATCTGCCTGGCTCTGCCTCCCGAGTGCTAAGATTAAAGGTGTGTGCCACCACCATCCAGCTGGACATATTTTCTTTCTTTCCTTTCTTTCTTTCTTTCTTTCTTTCTTTCTTTCTTTCTTTCTTTCTTTCTTTCTTTCTTTCTTTCTCTCTTTTTTTTTGGTTTTTTGAGACAGGATTTCTCTGTGTAGCTTTGGAGCCTGTCCTGGATCTCACTGTGTAGCCCAGGCTGGTCTCGAACTCACAGAGATCCACCAAGGATGCATTTTCTTAATTGAGGTTCCTCCTCTTAGATGACTTTAGCTTGTGTCAAGTTGACATAAAACCAGCCAGCACAAGGGTCAAGTGCAGATGGGGACAAAAAAGCCTGACAGTGCCCAGGAGCATCTTGTAAAGAATATTACCAGTGAGAATCTAGAGAAGTGTGGTAGCAGTGTAACCAGTAAGTTGGACTCAGCACTTATGGTGAGGGGTTTTTGTTCCTTTACACTTGGCCTCAGCCATTGTTTTGGTGATGTAGAGAAGACTGAGTTGGAGACAGGCCTCTGGCCCACTTTTATCACACTTCGTGGTGTGCATGTTACTTTCTTTTGCTGTAACTGTCTGAGGAGCAGCAGCTGCAGGGAGGAAGGTCTCCTTTGGAGGACAGTCCATCACAACAGAGGAGGCACAGCGGCAGGAGTGGGGCAGCTGGTCTGTGTGTCAAGTCAAGGAGAGAGGTGAAGCTCTGCTCCTGTTTCTTCAGGACCCACCCCAATGCTGCCACCCACATTCAGTGTGTGTAGTCCCTCTTTAGTTATACCGTACAACGCCTTATAAGACACCCCAAGAGGTGTGTTTCCATGGTGATTCTAAATGCAGTCAATTGACTCCTTGTCAGTTTGATTAACCACCAGTGGGTGAGAATGGGGTGGGGTGGGCTTTTTCTAAAACATGAGAAATTGGTTTAAATGGCCTCTGAGAATCTTAATTCTGGAAATTGATTCTCAGCTAGGTCAAAGCCTTTCAGACTTAGAACTTCCCTTATACTAAGGCGGAAGGGGGAAGAGAATGTATGTGTAGTGGTGTCTGCATAATTGATGTAATGTGTATTACGCCAGTGAGATGATAAAAGAGAAAGCAGCATTTACAGGACATTAGGGCGCTGTCTCTTGAAGGTTAAGGTCTTTAATGACATAGGCTTTTTGGAGCCAAGTTTAAGCGTGCTTTGTTCATCTTAGCTCCCTGTGAAAAATCCCTCTAGACTAGGCTCAGTAGCTCAGCCACTTGCCTACTATGTAAGTAGTCCTGGGTTCAGCCCCCAACATTGCAGCAAACAAAAAGAAATACCCTCTAGGGCAGTGGTGCTCAACCTTCTAAAGCTGAGGCCCTTTAATACAGTTCCTCATGTTCTGGTTATCACCAATCATAGGATTATTTTCATTGCTACTTCATAATTGTAATTTTTCTGCTGTTATTAAATCATAATGTAAATATCTGGGTTTTCTGATGGTCTTAGGCCACCCCCGTGAAAGGGTCATTCCACTCCCTAAGGGTCATGACCCACAGATTGAGAACTGCTGCTTTTATTTTATTTTTATTTTATTTTATTTTCTGGTGGCCTTTGAGGGACAGGAGAATGATATCTGACCGGAATCATCAGTGTAAACAAGTCTCTGCAGCACACTGAAGTGTCCCAGTGATGGGAACACCCCTCCCGCACTGTTCAGCTCTGCCTGTATCTGCAGCAGTTTGGACGAAGTTGCCCATTTTATCACCCTGTCATTCCTAACTCTGAATTAGGAGTCATCCATTGCAGGAACAAAATCATTCCCACTTCCTGTCTTCCAGATTCCTGCCCCTTACTTACCTCACACCTTTGCCCTTGTGGATTGGATGTGTATCCAAGCCATGTCTTTGTCCACCCTCATGCTCTCCTCTTCTCTTTCTCCTGTCCTCTGGGAGTTTATGGAGTCTGTTAGGTGTCCGTCCAGTCATAGGACTGTGAGCGCTAGGATTGAGGGAAGGGAGGTGTTAGATTGCTGAGACGGTGTGAAGATGGGAGGCGAGAGCACACAGTGAAGATCAGCCTCTCTCCTGGGGAAACTGAGAGACCTGCCAGAGGGCAAGGTGAGGGGCTGCGGAGCGAGGGAATTTGTTACGGCCCTAGGGGCTATGTGAGTCTGCAGTCTGTCCTTTCTGAAATTGTTTGTTCAAGGCAAGACAGACTATCTTGGGAGACAGTTTTCTCAACAGCCATTCCTTTCTTGGATGCTGCTCAGGGTCAGCTGTAATCTCACACTGAGGCACCTTGTCAATGGACAGCTCCCAACAACTGAGCAGGGTGAGCTTCAGCAAGGACAGAAGTGTGGGCTGAGGTTCGTCATTTTCATGTGGCTCTTACCCAGCCACTGTGATTCCCAGAGCTGCTAGTAGGAGCTGAGAAGCCTGTGTGATCTGTTATGGGCGCCTCCGGAGCGCCCTGCACTACCCTACTTGAGTCCAGTCCAGTAGGTCACTTGTCAACAGACACCATCAAAAGAGCTACCTGTCATTTGCCTTTCCATCACAGAACTCTAGAGACAGAAGTAGAGTACGTGAATCCAGGGGCCAGCCTTCTTTGTCTGTGTCGCCTTGCTCTTTGAGGGGAATGGTGAGCCTTTGGAACTAAACGTCGGGGCGGCCGGCTCTTGCATTGCCTTGCCTGCCGTGTCCTTCCGGTTCTGGAAGAGGGTTGATTCACGGCAGGAGGACTGCTGTATGGCAGGCAGCCTCCGCAGAGTCACTTCTCCTCTTCCCTGCTGCTCCAGATCACAGCACACAGACCTCTGTGAGAGCAGGAAACGTCACAGAAAGTGCTGGCAGCATAGGAGAGCAGACTTCTTTGCTCACCAAAAAGATGTGGTTTAGAAAGTAAGTCCAAGCTAGGCATGGTGGTGTGCTCCCGTAATCCTCATACTTGGTAGGGAGGCAGAGGCAGGAAGATCATGGATTCCAGGTCGGCCTGGGTTCCCTTGAGATCTTGTCTCAAAAAATTAACTAATTTAATTAGGGCACAGAGAGATGGCTTAGCATTTAAGAGAACTTGCACACGCCTTTAATCCCAGCACTTGGGAAGCAGAGCCAGGTGGATCTTTGTGAGTCCAGCCTGGTCTACAGAGTGAAATCCAGAACAGGCTCCAAAGCTACACAGAGAAACCCTGTCTGGGGGGGGGGGGGGGGGGGGGGGGGGGGGGGGGGGGGGGGGACACGACTTGCTGCATAATTAGGAGTTCAAATCCCAGCACCCACATAACAGTCATATGCATGCCTATAATCCCAGCCCTGAGGGTGGGGCTGGAGGGGTAGGGGTGGGTGGAAACAAGAGGATCCTTGATGCTTGTTTTCAGCCTAGCCAAGAAAACTGGAGTGTCAGGTTCAGGGAGAAGAAAAGACTAAGGCTTTCTTTGTGGGTGGAACAAGGGAGGTCTAGGACAAGAGAGGACTGTGGACTAGAGCCCATTGCCCTCTTTCCTACCAAGAAGGGTAGTAGTGGACACAGAGGTTGGATTTGATCCCTAGACAGATGTCCTAGGTCAGAAGTTCTCAACCTGTGGGTCAAGACCCCTTTGGTGATCAAAAGACCTTTTCACAAGGGTCATCTAAGACTTGGGAAACACAGATATTTACATTATGATTCATTGGGCTGGAGAGATGGCTCGGCCATTAAAGGCTAGGCTCACAACCAAAAGTACATTATGATTCATAACAGTAGCAAAATCACAGTTATGAAGTAGGAACGAACTAACTTTCTGGTTGGGGTCAGCACACATGAGGAACTGCGTTAAAGGCGGCAGCGTTAGGAAGGGTGAGAGCCACTGTCCTGGGTGAATGAGTACAAGGCAACTGAAAATTTCCGTTGCCAAAAGGTCTTTAGAGTTGCAGAGTTATCCTGCAGCCTCGACAGGACTTTCTGTTGATCACGATTGCTTCAGTTTAGGCAGTCTCTTCCCTGACTGCCAGGCACAGAAAAATCTTCCTGGTAAATGATGTTGCTGTCAGAGTGAACAGAGCTAGCTACACTTTCGTTTGAAAAACTAGAACACTTAAGATTTCTTCCCCCTGGGGCTGAATATGCTCTTGGGTTAGGAATGCTGACTGGAATTTGGTTCCCAGGACAGTTCCCTGTAACTCTAGCCACAGGGGATCCAAGGGCATGGGGGCTCATGTGCACTTATATACAATGAAAAAAAAATCTTTAAAATTTTTAGTAAAACATTTTTTTTCTTGTTGTGGTACTGGGGATTGAACACAGGTCCATGCACACTAGGTAAGTGCTCTGCAATTGAGCTTTATTGCTCCAACAGGGGTGGGGGTTGTTGAGAAAAAGGTCTCATTCAATAACTTGTGCTGACCTGTAATTCATTATATAGCCCAGGTGGCCTACAACTTACAACAGTTCTCCTGCCTGTGCCTGCCAAGGCCAACTCTTTAAATACAGGGTCTCACCAAGTTGGCTCTCTAGGCCTAAACTTTGGATCAGCCTGCCTCGGCCCTGGCCTCCAAAGGAGCTGTGCATGCACAGCTGGCAGAACTCCCTTCCGATCTCCTCATGAGCTCTCTTTCCGTGGCGGGCTTGCACAGCTGCGGCTTCTGCCACACAGCTGCCACAGCTGAAACCGTTCAAATATATACACGGCCCTTCTAGCCGTGATGTTCGAAACAGACGTGCCACTGAGATTTGTTGACAGTAGATGCTGGCATTCTGAGGTGGAAGGGGCCCTTAGTTTTACTTGTAAATTGAGAAAGTTTGATGGGGAAATCACCATGTGGGAGGAAATTTGGAACACTAAGATGTCAGTTTAGCAGTCACATTCTGAGCTTAATTACTTGTAAGAAGGGGTAAGAGAAGTCGGTTTTTTTAAAACCTTAAATGGGTAGATAAGCAGACATTCACCTGGAAGATCAGTGCTTTGCTTTTTTCTTTTTTTAAAAGACACGGTGTCATTTAGCCCAGGCTAGCCTTGATCTCACTGTGTAGCTAGAGCTGGCCTTAAATCCCTAACACTCCTTCGTTACCATCCAAGTGCTCAGGTCACAGGTGTGTGGTACCACACTAGCCCACTTTCCTGAAATCTACCACTTTATGTGTGCTGGAGATTGAGCCAGGGCCGTGTCTGTGCTAGGTGAACTGTCTAGCATTGAGCTACATTACACAGACTTCAATCAGCTTTTAAAAGACCTTGGGCCTGGTGGCACAGACCTGTTAGTCCATCTTATTCAAAAGGCCAAGTGAAAGCATCCTACAGAGTAAGTTCAAGGCCAAAGTGGGCACTTAGGAGCTCTGTCTTGCAATGCAAACGCAGCGTTGGGGACGTGTCAGTGCCTGGAGCGCTTGCTGAGCAAGGTGAGGACTAAGTCTTCGTCACCAGACCCAGATACAAGTTTAGCATGATGGCATATGCCTACAGTCCCAACACTCCTGACTATGGGATGAGATGCAGGGACAGCAGACTCCCCAGAGGGTTTATGCAGGGGCAGACAGTCCAGAAACAGACACCCAAGATTGTCCTCTGAGCTCCACGCACATGCCGCGACATGAACAAACCTGAACATACATCATATACACCCCACCCCCACACCCCCACACCCCCACACTAAAAAAAGGATGGTAGCTCAGGGGGTGGCAGAGACTTACCTAGCAGGTGCACGGCCCTAAGTACTACACTCTCCACTCCTGGAAATGAATAAAACACCTTGGACAAGGGTCCCAAGAGTGCGTCCAGTAAAAGAAAAAGGGGGACAAACAGGATTATATTGGACTATACATAGCACAATAAAAGCAGTATGGACAACCTACAGAATGGGAGAGAAATTATCACACTGTTCATTGAGAAAAGATTAAAGATTGGTTTTAAAGATTTTTTTTTTTTTTTTGAGCTGGGTATGGTAGTAGAGGCCTTTAATCCCAGCACGGGGAAAGCAGAGGCAAGAGGATCTTCTGAGTTCAAGGCCAGCCTAGGCTATATAGCAAGTTCCAGGCCAGTCAGGGCTACATAGTGAGATTCTCTCTTAAAGCAAATAAAAAAATACTTATTTTTTATTAAAAATGTCTTTGCATGTGTGGTGGTCTGTGCACATGAATGCAGGTGCTGGAGAAACCAGAGGGTTGGATTCCGCTGGAGCTGGAGTTACAGGAAGTTGTGAGAGCCTCCCTTCAGTGGATGCTGGGAGACAAATCAGGGTCCTCTGCAAGAGCAGTGTAGGCTCTTAAATGCTGATCCAGCTCTCTAATCCCCGACAAGAGACTGATACACAGAATTTATACGGACTCAAAAACTGAAGAAAATAATACAATTTGAAAGAGAGCAAGAGGGTCAGGTGTGGTAATCCTAGCATTTGGGAGGTGGAGGCAGAAGGATCAGGAGTTCAACACCAGCCTCCATATAAAACAAGTTTGAGGCTGGTCTGGGCTACATGAGATTTTCTTTCACAGATGGATGAGGAAAGGGACAGGAAGTGTAGTTAAAAATGGACAGGTGTCTGGAGGTGTAGAACACATATTTAGGTTTTCCATGGCCCTGGGCTCACTCAAAACTTGTTTCATTCCCAACTATATAGAGAGTTGGAGGCCAGCCTATCCTCCGCCCATGTATGTGTTTGTGTATACACACACATAAATTTATATGGGATAGTAGGCATGGTAGTACGTGTCTATAATCCTAGCACTCAGGGACAGAAGCAGGAAGATTCTGAATTTGAGGCCAGCATGGGCTGTGAGCCAAACTGTCTTCTGTTCCTGTCTTACTTTCTATTGTTGTGACAAAACACCATAACTAAGGCAACTTATAAAAAAAGTATCGCCTGGTGGGGATGGCGCACACCTTTAATCCCAGCACTCTCGAGGCAGAGCCAGGCGTATCTCTGTGAGTTCGAGGCCAGCCTGGTCTACAAGAGCGAGATCCAGGAAAGGCACAAAGCTACACAGAGAAACCTTGTCTTGGGGGGGGGGGGGCAGGGAATAAAAAAATAAATAAATAAATAAAATAAAAAATTAATAAAAGAAAGCATTTAATTGGTCTAATGGTTTCAGAGTTTAGAGTTCTCTTAGTCAGAGTTACTATTGCTGTGATGAAACACCATGACCAAAGTAACTTGGAAAGGAAAGGGTTTATTTATTTGGCTTATGCTTCTACATTACTGTTCATCATCAAAGGAAGTCAGGACAGAAACTCAAACAGGGCAGGAACCTGGAGGCAGGAGCTGATGCAGAGACCGTGGAGAGATGCTGCTTACTGGCTTGCTCACCATGGCTTGCTCAGCCTGCTTTCTTATAGAATCCAGGATCAACAGCACAGGGGTGGCCCCACCCATACTGGTCTGGGCACTCCCAAATCAGTCATTAATTAAGAAAATGTCCTACAGACTTGCTTGTATCCCAGTCTTATGGAGGCATTTTCTCAATTGAGGTTCCCTTCTCTCAGATGACTCTAGTGTGTATCAAGTTGGCTTAAAACTAGTCAGCCTAAGAGTCCATGAGGGCTGAGCAAGTGCACAGTGGCAGGAGTAGCTGAGAGCTCACATCTTGATCCAAAAGCTGGAAGCAGAGAGAGACACACAGGGAATGATGTAAATATTTTGAAACCTTAAAAACCTACCCTTAGTGACATACCTGCTCCAACAAGACCACACCTCCTAATCCTTCCCAAGCAGTTCCACCAACTGGGGACCAAGTATTCAAACATGTGAGCCTGTGGGGGGTCATTCTCATTCAAACTACAACAGCTCCCCCATTCCCACCAAAAGAAAAGTTATGTACATAGCAGTGGGAAATTAGCCCAAGAAAGAATCAGATCCTGTCATTTGTAGCCAGATGGAAAGTGGGGTGGAATTGGGGGGATGTATGTCAAGTTAGATAAGCCAGACACAGAAAGACAAATACCATGTTCTCTCTCAGACATGGAAGTTAAAAAAATGTTGATCTTGATGTAGAGTAGCAATTACTAGATGCTGGTAATTGGGGGAGGGTGGAGAGCTGTTGGGTAACGGGTACCAAAAGGCAGCTGCAGCTGGATAGAAAAAAGTAGGTGCTAGTGTTCCATACCACAGTGAAATGGTGGTGTGTTTTTTTTGTTTTTGTTTTGTTTTTGCTTTTTGTTTTTTTTTTGTTTTGTTTTTTTTCGAGACAGGGTTTCTCTGTGTAGTTTTGGTGCCTGTCCTGGATCTCGCTCTGTAGACCAGGCTGGCCTCGAATTCACAGAGATCTGCCTGCCTCTGTCTCCTGAGTGCTGGGATTAAAGGCGTGTGCCACCACTGCCCAGCTGTTGGTGGTGTTTTGAAACAGTCTGTTTTACACACACACACACACACACACACACACACACACACACACACACACACACAATTACTTGTTAACAATAAAAAAGGCCTTGGTTGCTGAGACTCATTTTATACCTATGGGTTTCTATAGAGCTATTCTGCTTTTATTTACTTCATTTTTTATTACATCTATGTGTGTGTGTGTGTGTGTGCGTCTGTATTATGTGGACATGTGTGGAGGTTAGATGACAGCATGTGGGAGTCAACTCTCTCCTACTGTGTGCATTTTGGAACCACTGAGGTCATCACATTTGGTAGCAAATGCCTTTGCTCACTGAGCCATCTTGATGGCCCTTACTTTTATTGATTATATTGATTATGATTTGAATAATTTGTTGTTTTTTTCCTTTAAAGCCTTGATAAACTTGCTGAAGTTCCTTATGTCAAATGAAACTGTACTTTTGGCCAAACACAACATTTTTACATTGGCTCTCATGGTGAGTATTAATAAAGTGTTTGTTTTTCTGAAGCCAGTATAGTAAGGTAGAAATGGAATGGTTTGTGATAGGAAACAGGTCTGGGGCCTCAGCTGTGTTCTCCTTATGGATCAGAGTCTTCAACCTGAGCATCCTCACTCTTAGGCATTCATTTGGCCTGGGAGGCATGGATACAGATTACATCTCTGTATGAATACTGAGCTCGGTCCCAGCAAAAAACTATACTATTGCAGTCTCTATGTGGCTCCCTAGCCAGATCAGTTGTTCAGTCATTGCTGCACTTGGCTTCTGAAGGGTACATAGAAGTGCTTATCTGGCTGGTAATTTAGGCGAGAAAGAGGCCACTGAACCATGTAGTTGTCTACCCAGTTTGTAAATGTTCAGTATTTGGTAGGGATGAAAGTCCTGATTTTTAGTATCTGCTAATTGTAGAACTATGCCCAAGATATGTAGAGCTGCCGATTTTCAGCTCTCAGCATGAGAACAGAGTCATGTAGGGTTGAGATGTATGGTAGCACCCTATTATGTGATAATCCTTCCACACGTGTATAAATTAGTTTTCAGAGCATAGATAATAAAGGTAGAGAATAAGTTAGAAATACAAAACTTTGGATATTATTTTTATTTAATATAATTTATCAGCTTATATCAGTGAATTTTTAATAATGACTACTCTGTAGTCAGTTTGCAAAGTCCCCCAAAATTTGTGTCTTTGCAAACCAGTAAGAGACGGTTGTAGCACACCACTGTAACGCTTTTCTGGTCTTCAGCCTGACACCTGTATATGGGCTCTTGCTTCCTTTTCAGATTGTGAACCTATTCAATATGTTTATCACATACGGTGACACATTCCTGCCGACCCCCAGCAGCTATGACGAGCTTTACTATGAAATTATCCGCATGCACCAGAGCTTTGACAACCTCCACTCCATGGGTAAGGATGCTTCTTCTCTCTCTCTACCTGTCTGTCTGGTAAGTAACAGGAAAATGGTACGAAAGATTCTCTAGTTGGATGGTATAGAAATAAATACCAGGTCATAGCCAGGCATGGTAGTGTGTGACTTTAACCCCAGCACTCATTAGCAGAGGCACACAGATCTCTGTAAATTTGAGGCTAGCCTGGTCTGTATAGTGAGTTTTTGGACAGCCAAAGCTATATAGAGATACCTTGTCTCAAAAACAATAAACAAGCAAACCCCTCTCCTCTTCTCACGCAACAGGAAAATCTGTGGGGGCCTTTTGCCTTCAGGAACTCAGATTTCATCTCCATGGAAAGTCGTATAGCCCTTTGTTGATATGGAGAGGAGGGAGGGAAAGAGGAACACAGAGAGAGACAGAGAGAGGAAGGCTTGTGGATTCAGTAAGTGTCAGTAAGATGGTGGAGAAAGAGTGAGTGAAGAGTTGGGAAATTACCTCAGTCGGCAGAATACTTGTCTTAGAGCACATGAAACTGAGTGGTCCCCAGTACACATAAACGAGGCTGGGCATGGTGACATGCGCTGTGGAGAAGTGGAAACAGGCAGAGTCCTGGGCTTACTGTCCATCCAGCCTACTTGGTGAGTTTCAGGCCAGTCAAAAACCCTCTCTCAAAATAGGGAGTGGAAGTCTGGCGGCGGCGGCTCACGCCTTCAATCCCAGTACTTGGGAAGCAGAGGCAGATGGATCTCTGAGTTTGAGACCAGCCTGGTCCAAAGAGTGAGTTTCTGGACAGCCAGAGTTACACAGAGAAACCCTGTCTTGAAAAACCAAAAACAAAAAAACAAAAAAAATGAGGTGGATAGCATCCTTAAGGAAAGACATCCTAGATTGTACTCTGTCTTTGATATGACATTTCCATACACACACTCACCTGCACACCGGTGAACATGTACACACACACACACACACACACACACACACACATTCACCTGCACACCCATGGACATGTACACTCACAAAGGAAAGAGCTAAGCAGGGATTAATAGCAAGTCGAAGAGTGTATATCCCAGAGGTACAGGTTGTTCAGAAGTCTGGTATACCTATGTGTTTTCAGTAAAACTTACATAAAGAAGTGAGAATTAGATAAAATCACTTAGGGTAAATAAGTGATAATTACTTTGATAATTGGCTCACTAAAAATTTACTCCACATCCATCGTGAGTATAACTTGTTACTAGAGAGGATGGTACATTTCTGAAAGTTTGGACAAAAAACCTAATGAATCCTATCTACAGTTTGAAAGATACAGAAGATCTTTCTAAGTTGCACAGAAATAAAAGCCACTCAGAAAAAGCATTTTATTTTTAAAATCTCAGCTGACTAGGTTGATTGAGGTTTACTGTAACAGATTTGGATAAGTTTTGACATACTGTGTGTGAAGCTGTCCCAGTGATCCGGATGAGGAGGAGGAACCTGGTCGTTACTTCCCGGAGCTTCATTGTAGCTCCTTATTTATTTACTTTGTTGTTTATTGTTTTTGAGACAAGGTTTCATAGCTTATTCTGGCCTCCAACTCCCTGTGTAACTGAGGATGACCTTAAACTTGTGATCCTTCTGCCTCCACCTTCGAGTGTGGGCTGACCAGTGGGCACCATTGCATCTGGCTGAGTCCAGGCTGGTTGTTGGTCCCAGGGTTCCCTGCATGCTAGGCCAGCGACTGCTCTTAGCAGCTGAGCTACAGCCTCATCTCTCTTTTTCCCCCTTATAATCCTTGTTAACTCTAAAAAAACAAAAGCCTTGCCTCTACTTGGGACTCCTATATTAGGAAAGAAGTAAGAGGTAAAATAAATAATAAAATGTTTTAAAAGGGCCAGCGAGGGCCAGAGAGACGGCTCAGCCATTAAGAGCACTTACTCTTCTTGCAAGAACTTGGGTTCAGTTACCAGCAAAACATCAATGATCTAAACCACCTCTAACTCCAGTTTTAGGGGATCCAGTGCCCTCTGGCCTCTGCAGGCACATGCGCACATGCATGTGGTGTACACATGCCGTGGTGTACACAAAGTCCTGCAGGAACAAACTCGTACACACAAATGTTTCTCAAGGTGTGTTGCAGGGCGGTGAGACGGCTAAGTTGGGCAGTAACAGTGCTTGTACAGTCCAGGTGACATGTTCAGATCCTGGGAACCCAGGTGAAAGGAAGGATTCCCGAGAGTTGTCCTCTGACCCCACAGCCACACTGTGCTGTACTTCAAACTAAAGCTGTTATTATTATATAGTAAATTATGGAAAACAAACGTCACACACCATTAGAGTTATAAAAGAAGTACTACTGGGTGGTGGTGGCGGCACGTACCTTTAATCCCAGCACCTGGGAGGCAGAGGCAGGTAGATCTCTGTGAGTTTGTGGCAAACCTGGTCTACAGAGTGAGTTCCAGCATAGCCAGGGCTGCACACAACAGAAACCCTGCCTTGAAAAACAAAAACAAAACAAAAAAGAAAAACTGAAGAAACTTACCCCCAAATTGTGATTTTAGACTGAGGGCATAATTTAGTTGGTAGAGTGCTTTGCCTAGCATGCAGGAATCCCTGGGTTCAATCCCCCACCATTTCATGTTAGGAGTGTGTTGCTGGCACATGGCTGTAACCTCAGCACTCTGGAGGTAGAAGTTGTAGAATCAGAAGTTCAAGGTCATCCTCATCCGCATAAAGGAGTCCTAGGCCAGCCTGGGCTACATTAGATGTTGTCTCAAAAAGCAGGGGTAGATGGGCTGGGTTACACCTCCATTGTTAAAGTACTTGCTTAGCAAACACGGAGACCCAAGACCAGTCATCAGAAACCACATAACACAGCTGCTCGGTATAATGGCAGTGTAACCCAGCACTTGGAAAGTTAAATCAAGAGAAATCTGAGTTCGGGGTCAACTTTGGAGATATAGCTCAGTTGGTAGAGTGCTTGCCTAACATGCATGAAAACTTAGGTTTGATCCCTTGCATTTCATAAACCTGTAATCCCCGTAGCTAGGTGATAGAGACAGGAAGATCAGGAGTTTGAGGTGATAAATGGCTTCACTAGCAGACCCAAAAGCCAGCCTGAGTTACATTAGACACTGTTTTGAGGGGATAGGTTTTTTAAAATATATTTTGTTTATTTTGCATATATGCATGTATATGTGTGTGCTCAGGTTATGTGCATAGAGGTCAGAAAAGGAGATCAGATCCCTTGAAGTTGGAGTTACAGGTGTTGGTGGGACCCTGGCTTGTTATGTGAATGCTGGGAGGGTAACTCTGGTCTTCATGATTGCATAGCAATTGTATTTAACCAGGCTAAGCCATTTCTCCAGACTTTGAGAAATTACTGAACTTTCTTCCCTCAATCCTGGAAAGATCCTACTGATTTCACATACTACACTTCAGAATAATGTTCAAATTTATATTTACACATCATTATATTTAAAAATATATAACAGAACAAAACCCAACATCTATGCTATAAAAATCATGTTTACACCTAAACTAGGAGAGAATTAAAGCATTAGAGCAGATGAGTAATTGCAAGCATTGAGGCAGTCCAGATATGGTAGGACACACCATCTCCCTCAGCATTGAGCCAGTGTCCTCTTCTGATCTCCACAGACACCTGCACTTAGTGTATACACACACACACACACACACACACACACATGCTGCAAGCTGCAAAAATATACAAAGTAGGATTTCAGCTGATTATGACAAAGCTAATACCTGGAAGAAGCCAAGGGCCTTCCAGAGGTCAAGCTGAGGCTCAAGGAGCCTTGGTGATATTTGGCTTTTGATTCTGCTATGAGTTTCTTGCTATTGTAGCTTTTCCATCATTTATTGGGCACCATTTTTTCCTCTACTAAAGGTATATTTAGATAACCTTCTGCGCTGACAGCTATGCACAGCCAGAACCCCAGTTCAAGCCTCCCTGTAATTATCATTATTGGCAGCATCCGGCCAGGTCCATCCCTGGATGAGGAAAGTACCTATCAGGGATACCTCTGTATTCTCTAAGAACAGAATTAAGTGTCCAGACTACCTGTTTGAGAAGGCCTGGTGGATGTGCCAATTAAGCTTAACTTCTTCCTTTCCAATCTTACCTCTAGTTCCAGATCTCCCTTTAACTATCACCAGAGGCATCTAGCTGTACACAGGTTCCTAGCAACCGAGCACACTTTCCCCCACCCTGCAGAAAAACAGCAGATAGCTTGGACAGATAGGAGCCACAGGAAAAAAGAAGACAGTTTTATTTTCTCCCATTGACCTAGCAACTTATAGATTCTTAACATTTTCTGCCAATCACATTTAAGATTATAGTGGAGCACATAAGATCCCTCTTCTTAGATATTATCCGAATTTAGCCTTTAGTTAATTCATTAGTCACTTCCCCTTTGGGTTGCAAATGATAATTAATAATTACTGCCCCTCTATGTGATTCTTATCACCCCTCCGTTTGACCCTGGAAGCCTGGTGGTCACTGCCTGAGGAAAACTCTTACCTGTCTTTATGACCCCGTAGAATTCAAGCCTGGTGATCTTGCTCGACCAGGGGATTGCTATTGCTTGGGTTTATAACTGGATTCCTGGGAGACTTAGGAGGGATGTGTAGGAACTTAGAGACGGAGAACGGAGAGGGATAAGGAGGATCTTGACCAGAGAGAACATGTGGAGGAGATGGAAGATGAGGAAGAGTCAGATGGGGAAGTCCTAGCTGGGTAAGAACAAGGTGAAAAGGACCTAGATGAGGCAGAATTAAGACGAGAGAATTAAGATAGAACTTAGAGGGAGCAGTAGATAAATATAGAGAGAAATCAGGTAAGAAAGGAGCTAGGCACGAGAACAGAACTGGAGCTGTGTAAATAGGATGTTATGCCAGAGGAATTAAAGCAAGTGGGACTATAGAGCTCGGTGTGCTGAGATTCTATTTCCCAAAAACAGTCCTCGCTGTTCGTAGTTCTCTCCTGAGCCCCTGGGATGTATAATATTAAGGCTGGTCCCGCTAATGTTATACATGACACACACACACACACACACAACACACACACACACACACACACAATAAAATCAAAAAATCAATCTTTAGGAAATTTACCCTGGTGGTGGTGGTGGGCACCTTTAATCCAGCACTCAGAAGGCAGAGGCAGGCAGATCTGTGAGTTCAAGACCAGCCTAGTTTACAGAGTTAGTAGTTCTAGGATAGCCAGGGCTACACAAAGAAACCCTGTCTCAAAAAATGGAAACAAACAAACAAAAACAAAAAAAAAAAAAAAAAAAGAAAAAGAAAACTTTTTAAAAAGCATCAGTAGGCAACTGTTCCTTGAGAAGCTTGTGCCCACACATGGGTATGTCTTAATTCTTCTGAGATCCTCATGCTCAGCTATATTAAAATATATTTTAAAACAATTTTAAAAGACATATTATTTTTAATCGTGTGTGGTGTGTGTGTGTGTGTGTGTGTGTATGTGTGTGTGTGTCTGCCAGTGTGAGTGTATGTCATGTGTGTGAATATATGCCACGTTTGTGGGTGCCCGTGGAAGCCAGAGGTATTGAGTCCTTTGGAACTGGAGTCATAGGTGCTTGTGAGACACCTGACATTCTGCTGGGAACTGAACCCAGGTCCTCTGGAAGAGGGATACCTGCTCTTAACCACTGAGCCATCTCTCCAGCCCTTGTCTTTAATAAAACTTCTAACTTTGCTTTACTATATTAAAAAAAATCAGCTGGGCGGTGGTGGCACACGCCTTTAGTCCCAGCACTCGAAAGGCAGAGCCAGGCAGATCTCTGTGAGTTCGAGGCCAGCCTGGTCTACAGAGTGAGTTCCAGGATAGGCTCCAAAGCTACACAGAGAAACCTGTCTCGAAAAAATCATAAAAAAAAAAAAAAAAAAAAAAAATCACCAATGAATGATTGAGGTGTTTGGTGATAGATCAGTTTGGTAATATGGTTGCCATACAGGAAGGAAGGAAGGAAGGAAGGAAGGAAGGAAGGAAGGAAGGAAGGAAGGAAGGAAGGAAGGAAGGAAGGAAGGAAGGAAGGAAAAGGAAGGAAGGAAGGAAGGAAGGAAGGAAGGAAGGAAGGAAGGAAGGAGGGAGGAAGGAAGAAAGGCAGGCATTCAGCCAACCAGCCAGCCAGCCAGCCTGGCCGGCTGTTATTACAGGTTTGTGTCTATAGTCTTAGCCCTGGGGAGGCAGAAGGGCAAATCCCTGGGGCTTGCGGGCCGCGTCCACTCCCCAAGCCCAGCCTACTCAGTAAGCACAAGGCCGAAGAGATAGCGTCTTAAAGAGAAAGTTGGGGCCGTTAACATCCTGTCATGTAAGGAAGAGGTGCTCATGGGGTTCTCCTCCTCCCGAGCGTCTGTAAGCTGGGTTGTAACTACTGGTAAGGTGTCCATGTTCCTGTAAACAACCCGGATGAAACTAACTAGGTCACACATACAAAAACCAAGGAGAAGCTGAGCTAGTTAGGAAGAGGAGGGGAATGAGCAGGAGTGGGAGGGGAGGAGAGGGTAAAGGGGTGAGTATGATTGAATGCTTTCTGTACATGTATGAAAATGTCCTAATGAAATGCATGTATTAATGAATGCTAATAAGAACATTTTTATAAAACAAAATGGATGTATCTGAGGAACCATAGCTGAAATTGACCTCCGGCCTCCACATTTACTCATTCTTACATACCCATAAACATATACACACAAAGACATGTCTGACCTGCGAAACTATTTTGTTCATTATGGAAATAAATTTACACATATACTGGGTTATCCCCGAGTTGAGGCTACAGAGCTCTAAACTTGGAACTATCCCAAGTCACTGTACACTAGCCAAATTTTATCAATTAGAAAAACAGCACTTTGGTAAGGTCTCCATCTTAATCTTCTCTTTCATAAAATTCCACCTATTTATAAAACCCAGATGTTGTAAGAGCAGATGTGGAACCAACAGATAAGTTGGTTTTTGTTGTTTTGGTTTTTTAACCCCATAATGGAAACACGCACACACACACACACACACACATTACAGCTGCTGTTCTTGCTTAGGGATCCTGAGTCTGAAACAGATGGTGGTAATACTCAGATGTTAAGTTCCTATGCAAACTGGTCACACATTGAAAGTGTGTGCACATGCACGTATATTCATGTGGGAGTATGGGAACATACATGGCATGGTGTGCATGTGGAGGTTAGAAGACAAACTTGGGTGTCATTCCTCACCTTCTACCTTGTTTGAGACAAGGTCTTTTTGTTGACGTTTGAGCTTCTGGAGATTCTCCGTTTCTACTTACCTCCCTGTAGGTCAGTGAGATGATAGATGTGTGAGCCTGCCCGCCTTTTTGTAGGTTTTGAGGACTTGATTCCAAGTCCTTAGCCTTGTATGGCAAGTGCTCTCGACACTGAGGCATCTCCCCAGCTCTGGTTATCCTTTGGTTGTTGCTGAGATTACAAGAGTTTACAAAGCCTTTACTCTGTGGTGAGCGTTTTTCTAAGCTGTACATGTGTCCACAGCTCCTTCAGTGTTCACAGTTCACGTTTCAGTCTAGGACTGAGCTGTTTGGCTCCTCTAGCTTACATTAAATGACCTGCAAAGTGAACCAATAGGAAGCATTTGCTCCCTGACCAAACTCTTTTACAAACACACTCACAGGGGAGAAAAGATTACAGAATGCACAGTGAGCACATCCCCTGACAGCTGTGGTCTCCAGGGTATTGTAATCATGCCATTTACAAGAGACAGAGCAGTACAAGTACTCCCTGGATGAGCAACAGAAGGCAGGCACTCCCATATGTTTTTGTCTTTGCTGTGTTTATGTGCATGCACACGTGCACTCATTTGTACAAGTACATATGCCCATGCATGTGCACACAGAGACCAGAGATGGACTTCTTCCTCTGTTGCTCAGCATCTTTTTTTTAAATTTTACTAATTTATGTGTGAGTGTATGAGTGCACGCTTATGGAGTCAGAGAACAATTTGTAGAAGCTGATTCTCTTCTTCTACCATGGGTCCCAGGGATTGAACTTAGGTTATCAGCTTAGAGGCAGGCATCTTTACCTGCTGAGCCATCTAGCTGGCCCCTCCACCTTATTTTTTTTGATCTAGGGTCTGTTACTAAGCCTGGAATGCACTGGTTGACTAAACTAATGGCAAGACAAGCCTGTGGATGCTCCTCTCCATCTCCCCAGCGTGGGATTACAAGCGCATACAGTCGTTCCCAGCTTTTTAATGCAGGTGCTGCCGACTCTGGTCTTCAGGCTTGTGCAGCAAGCATTTTACCCACTGAACCAACTTCCCAGCCCCTAAATGTGTTCTTAAAGACCATTTGGTTACAGAGGTAAATATGTGGAGTGTTTACAAAGTGTCAGGCACTGGACAAAGGTTATATATATAATATAGCATACAGATAGATGTTGTATAATAGTTTCCTCTGAGATTCAAACATTCCATCTTGCAGAGAAGCTCCTTAAGCAAGAAGGTAAACAACTCAAAATAGCTTCAGGGAGTCCCTAAAACTGACCAGATTCCCTAGGCCCCTCCTTGCAACAGTAAGCAAGCCAAACTACTGAAAGTTCTCTTAGATGGGCCAAGCTACAAAGCAGACCCAGAGACCAGATGAGCTGCCTAGAAGAAGCAAAACCAGCTCAACTGCCTGAAAGAGGTTTAGACTAGAGAGTCACTTGGAAAGGACGTTCTCCAACCTGTTCAGCTGCCCACAGGCTCTGCAGTGTGCTCCAGGTTCCAGCTTGTGAGCTGTCGCCTGTGCTGGGGTGGGCTTTGGTTGACGCAGCTGCCTCTGAGTCACTTCTGCTCCTGTAAGTGCCCCCTCACCCACACTCTGTAAGTGACTCCAGTAAAACTCACTGGTTTACCTACCAAACTGGACTTCGGTGATATCTGTACTTAGGTCTATCCTGGGCTCCCTATCTGGGCTGAGTAGACATGTATGTTGTACTGCCTGCAAAAGTCTTGACACACAAGACTAGGAAGCCCAGAATCAGAGAAAACAAGTAACTGTGATCAGTCATAGTTCTGTTGTTGTTGTTGGGGGGTGTTGGTTGGAGAATTTTGGCTTGTTTGCAAACATTTGAGAGAGAGAGAGAGACAGAGAGAGAGAGAAAGACAGAGAGAGTATCTGTGCCTGTGTCTGTGTGTACGTGCATACATGTACATGAGAGTAGTGATCATGGAGGCTGAGAGAGAGGGTCAAAAGGCCGGGGTGGAGGTTTCAGGGGTTGTGAGTCATGTGATATAAGTGCCGGGACCCAAAATCCAGTCCTCTGCAAGAACAGCAGGTGTTCTTACCTGCAGAGTCATCTCTCCAGCTCCAGTGTTGGTTTTTTGAGACAGGGTCTCACACTATAGTCCAGACTGGTGTGGGACTCATTATACAGACCAGGGTGGCCTCAAATTCAGGCCATCTTCTTGCCTCAGGTAGCCTCCTGAGTGTGGGGTTACGTGTATGAATGAACCACCATGAATAGCATCATCATTCACAACTGTTTATGAGAGCTGGTATCTGAACCGTGGAAGAATGTTCTATTGCGAGCTGGTGTTTGAACCTGGAAGGGATGGTTCTAGGTCTGGTACTTGCTGAGAAGTGAGTAAAATCATGACCTCTCAAGTCTACTGTTAGGTCCACGTCTAGTCCTTGCTGCATCCTAGAGGAAAACAGTGTTCACAGCTATCTGGAAAGATTATTTGTCCTGTTTGGCTGGGTGTATGGCTTTAGGTTTATAAAGATACACATGGAACAAGAAGGGATGCCACCTCAGCCAGTAGGAGTGCTGTGAGGTGGAGGCCAGCCTGGTCTACATAGTTCCATGGCACCCAAGTGTAACCCTTGCTAGTAGGGAAATGGTAAACATGGCAGCCAGGTTGCTCTCACATTGCCACCCCTATATAGGTGTTTGTGGGTGTGCTTGTGCACAGGCATGTCAGTGTCAGTCATTCCTCAGGAGCTGTCCGCTTCATCCTTTTAGACAGGGCCTCTCATTGGCCTGGGGTTTGCCAAGAAGGCTAAGCTGGCCAGCCAGCAACAAGCCCCGGGGTCTACCTGTCTCCTACTCACCCATGCTGGGGTGACAAGCCTGTGCCACCACACTCGACATTTTCCATGGGCTTTGGGGACCTACCTCAGGTCATCATGCACTCGTGGCCAGCTGAGCTGTTGCTTCATCCTTGTATATTAAATGACTGTAGAAACTAAGTTTTGGAGTCCATTATTGGGGAGGAAAGGAAAAGCCAAGGCAGGGAAGGAGAAGTGACTACCTTGATGGCAAGGGAGACGTTAGAGAAAGAAAGAAGTTCCTGGAGAAAGTAGTTGCACTGTTCTGTAAGCCTTTACTTGAGGACAGTTTTACAGTAGAAGGGTGGTACAAGCTCTGTTTGGTTTTGTGATAGTGCTATCCCGAGACATGTCTCCATTCCTCATGTCTGTGTTTGTGTCAGGGCTTGACAGGTCTGTCTTCTTTCCTTCCACAGTCCTTAGGCTTTCTACCAACGCAGGCCAGTGGAAGGAGGCCGCCAGCAAGGTGACGCACGCATTGGTTAACATCAGGTAAGGACCGAGAAGTTTGTTCAGAGTGCCTCGCTCATCCTGAGGTTTATTGCACCTTCCCAAGGAGAATGCTCGGAGCCCCACTGCTATTTTAAGCCCTGATGTCTGGAGGAGTGAAAGAGATTGTCATACTTGATCAAGAAAAGCAGGAGGACATGAGGCTTTCATTTTGTCATATTGAAATAGCTCAAAGTGCTAGCTGTTCTGTGAATTTTCTACCCAAGAAATGGTTGCACGTCCTTTGCAGGCACCTTAGCTGCCAAAGTGTTCTTTATGCATAAGCTACCTCGGAGCCTCCCCGGGGCTTTCCTATGCTCTGCACCATGGTAGCTTCGTGGGGATCTAGAACTTTCATATTTGACTGTAAGTAGGTATTTCTATTTGTGGTAAACACAGGCAATCAAAAACCCTGGGGCGAAGTCATTTTTAGTTCCTTATGAAATAGCAAAAAAGAATGCTGTATATGTTTGGTAAAGTTGTGTCAGACATGGGGTCATGAGGAAGCAGTACTCACAGAGGGGAGTGGTCTTTAAGTGGGGAGGAAAGGGGCTTCAGTGTTAGGTCTCAGCTTGACTTTCTCTCATTGTTTCCTCCCATTGTGTCTATGATTTTCCCTTTTCTCAACAGTTATTGAATTGTTTTTGCAAATAATCAAGAAGTTAACATTGACTAAAAGAGGCAAACCCAGCATATGGGGAACTTGATTTAGCTCCAGATGTAAGGCTTGCCAGACACTCCAGTAATAGTAATGCATATTTACAACTTTGTGTAGATTCTGATGTGTGAGAGAGCAGGGGGTGATGTGTATTCCTGTCCTTCTCTCTCTCTCTCTTTTAAAGTAAAATGTCTTGTCTCTGAAATGATTTACTGCAGTGTGTGTCACATCTGGGAATAAGAGGAAAGCTGTGAAATGTGTGTGTTGGGTGGGCTGAGACAAGGGAGCATGGGGTGAAATGTGCTAACAAGACTGCAGTGAAGGCCCGACTGCTTACCTGCCTCCAGAGACAGTTTGCAGCCAACACATTTATAAACCTCACCAATAAATGCATATCTGCGCCTCGTGGGCAATCAAGACCTGTGTGGGTCCTTACGATAAATGTGAGTTTCTAAAGGAGTTTGGCATTACAAACTCTTCTCCCAAGTTCTGCCTTGTGACCCAAGGGTAGTAAGACAGACATGGGTGTCTGAATGAAACATCAGGTTCTGGGCTAGAGTATGAAGTGCATAAGAATATAATACATGCTATGTCTATTTATCCTGTATTTACACAGGCTTTCTAGGCAGCTCCTTTTCATCCGGGGCCTATTTGCTTTATCTTCTACTTGGTTGCTTTTGCTTTCAATGGTTTCTGCCTTGGCTCTGTCCTTTTTCGTCCCAAGGGCCTCCAGGCAGCTGATGTAAGTTTCTCTGCCTTCTCTGAATAAGTGAAAGAACTGGGCTGAGCCTTGAAAAAATGCCAGTCACCGTAGCCGCTTCCCTGCCTTCGCATGACGGCCAGACCTGGCCTTTCCTTCTCACTTCTCAAACTGGGCCTCCTGCAGAGAATAAGCACATCATCTTCACCGTGGCTAATTAAGTATGTGACTGAAGAAGCAAGGACCCAGTCAACTTCCTCAAGAGATTATTGGAAAGATGCGGTGGAATCTTCCCCCACTAAGTCCAGACCAGGGACACATACTGATGCTACTAAGGACAGTTTACCTTCGCTCCTTCCGAAGGTCTCTCTGCACCTCCCAGGTGTCACGCTTGGGGTGTTGGTCCATATGCCGTCTTCTCTCGTCTTTAAGCTTTAAACTTCTCAGAGTATGTTATATGCTTCTTAAAATATCCTTGTTTTTCCTACCTTGAGGCAGATTGTCATGGCACAGGCTGGCTCTGAACTCAGTATGTAGCCGAGGGTGACCTGGGACTGCTGTTTCCTGTTCCTACTGCTTCTACTACTGAAGTGCTGAAATTATAGATGTTTCTCACCACACCTGCCTCAAAACACACTTTGCCAGCAAAGACACTAATTCTCAATGATATAGTGAGTTTTGGAAGACCCTGCTCTTGTTGTGTGGCAAAGCTGTGAGCCCAAGCTTTCTGTCAGGATGTAGTGTTCCAGGTTCACAGAGATGCCTCATGCTACTCTGCCTTTCCCCGTGGGCTAGAAGGCTGGGATGAAACTGAGTGAGAAACTCAGAGATCCACCTGCTTCCCAAGTGCTGGGATTAAAGGTGTGTGTCACCACCGCCTGGCTCATACAGTAATTCTGTGTTTAGCTTTGTTTGCTTGTTTTTGTTTTTTTAAGAATTGCTATGCAGATTTTTATATTTCTTTATGTTACATGTATGTACACCGTGTGTGTGTGTGTATGTGTGTGTGTGTGTGTGTGTATGTGTGTGTGGTGACCCTGGAAGGCAGAGGATGGTATGGAATCCCTTGGACCTGGCTTACAGATAGTTGTGAGCCACCATATGGGTGCTAAGAATTGGGGCCTCTGCAAAAACAAGTGCTTTTAACTGCTGAACTGTTTCTCCACCCCGCTCTTGGCTGGCCTGGAACTCAGTAGTAGACCAGGCATGCTGCAAACTTAGGTCTACTTGCCCTATCCCGTTGAGTGCTGAGATTAATGGCCTGTCCTCCTCCACCTGGCCTTGATTTTTAGGTTTATTATTTTGAGGCTTGCTTAGTAATTCCTAGCTACTTTGTATTTTTCTGTCCTGTGGAAGTTAAAATGTTTTGGTTTTCCTTGTAGATGGACCCTGATGGCTTTGGATGAGAGTGATCAAGGCAGTTGTCTCATTCAGTACTCTCTTACCTGAGGAGAAAAAAACGGCATGGCCAAGCCGGGCTTCCTTTTGCTTCTTCGACTTCTCTTAAAGCTTGTGTTGTGTATCTGTGGCTTGGGGTGGTTGAGAAAACAAGAGCGTGTGTCAGAAAATCTGACCATTGAGTCTCTGAGGGATACTGTGGGGTAAAGGCTTAGCAGGAAAATTGTGGTGGCATGCACAATTTATTTTAGCTATTTCTAAAGGTTATTTGTGCTGATGTGCACATGAGAAGAGTTTCCAAGGCATCATGAGCAAACTCCGGTCACCTGCCTTTGCAGTATGCTCTTTGACATCCCCAGGATGAGATGAGTTGAATGGGATGTCCAGGTTGGGAGGTGTCTAGTAGTTGATGACAGTGTAAAACTGTGTCTTTGGATCTCCTGGCTTGGGGTAGGTCTAATGACCACCCTTACTTAGAGCCTCCTCAGCAGATGGAGAACAGCAGAAGGACCACACACCTTTCCGTTCTTTGGTTGTGACAGTGGGGTTCAAGTCCTTTCACAAGCTTGGAGCTTCAGGTGTTCCATCAGTCTCTGCTTCTCACTGTCTTCCATGGCTTAGTCATGCGGCTGCTTCAGGTATCAAAGTTATTTGTGTCTAAAGCACCCTCTCTTCCTGTTTGATCCTTAGCAGGCTTTGAAAATGCAGCTGTGTAGAGCTGCTGTTTTGATTGGAACACCTAACGTCACCAGTAAACAGAGCCCATGCTTGTTCTTCCCATAGGAACTGTTGTGTCCTTTCATAAGAAGAGTGAGACACACTATGGCACCTTTAAGTTTATTTAGAGGGCTTGCCTCCTTTCTCATGTACATTTCTGTGGTGTTTTTGTTTATATGAGGCAGATCTCAGTATCCTAGGCTGGCCTTGAACTTGTTTTGTACTCAAGGCTGGTTTTGCATGCCTGAACTTCACGTTGCTACCTGCCAAGTGCTAGTAGCTGATGCTGATTTTGATTTTCCTTCATAGTCCAGGCTAGTCTTAAACATATGATCTTACCAAACATCTCTAGTACTGAGGTTACAGGTGCACACCGCCACCCCTAGCCTAGAAATCGCTGTTACTGGAGGCAGAATTCAAAGTTGAGAAGGAAATGTGATATCTCAGTCCTCTGAAGTCTCCCCTGCTCCCTTTGTTCGTGCACCTGTTTGGGCTTCAATATTGGCCTCCTATTTAGAGGTTCTCTTAGTACAGTGAACCCTGATGAATTGCAGTTCGATATTTATGCACTTCAGCAGAAGGATGCAACTTAGTTTACTGAGACTAAAGTATAGGATAAGTACACTGAAGTGAGCAGGGGTGCTTATAAATAGCAGGGAATATGTGACCATAACTTCTAGTTGTCTGCCTTAGGCTTAGCTTATCACGTGAGTTACAATTTATCAATAATAGCCCTGCTTTTGTTAATCAGATCCTGATCTACTCCATTAGAATGAGAAGCTTTACACACATTCCAACAAAGCACTAAAGTGAAGCCACAGTAATATTGTTTACTTGGTGACTGGAAGCTTTATTTATTTTAATAGTCAGTGTTTCCCAGTCTTCTAAGACTACTGCTAGAAACAAACCAAGCACTGAATCCCATGTGGTTAATCATCTGTCTTGCCCTGATTTGGTTTACACTGCAAAGTGAGATTTGCATAAGGTCATAGCTAAGGTTGGTGAACTGTAGTGCAGTTAAGAATCTTGGTTTAGAAAAAAAAAAAAAAAGAGGGCTGGAGAGATGGCTCAGAGATTAAGGGCATTGACTACTCTTCCAGAGGACCTGAGTTCAGTTCCCAGCAACCACATGGTGGCTCACAACCATCTATAATGAGATCTGGTGCCCTCTTCTGGCCCACATGGACAAATGCAGACAGAACACTGTATACATAATAAATACATAAATCTTTAAAAAAAAAAAAAAAGAATCTTGGTTTAGGAAGCTGGGCAGTGGTGGCTCATGTCTTTAATCCCAGCACTCAGGAGGCAGAGCCAGGTGAATCTCTGTGAGTTCAAGGCCAGCCTGGTCTACAGAGAAAGATCCAGGACAGCCAGGACTACACAGAGAAACCCTGTCTCAAAAAACAAACAAACAAACAAAAAATCTTGGTTTAGGAAATTCATGTATTTGTAATGAAATATCAAGGTTTTTATCTGGGTCTTTAGGATCTGTAGGTGAGGGTGACTTTAGCATACCCTCTTAAACTCATCCTAAAGTTCCCTGGGACTAATTCTGCACTTTGTCCCCTCTACATCATCATCAACCACTGTCATTGTCGGCACCACCATCATGTCCACTGTCTTGTGTGTCTCTGCCATCATGTGAGGTCAGAAGAGGCCATCAGATTTTCTGGGACTGGAGTTACACATAGTTGTGAGCTACCATGTGGGTGCTGGGATTTGAACCTGATCTTCTTCTGGGAGAGCAGCCAGTGCTCTTAATTGCTGAGAAATCTTTTTTTTTTAAAGATACACACAGACACACACACACACACACACACAGACACACACACACACACACACACACACACACACACACACACACACACACACACACACACACACATACACACACAGAGTGTTTTGCCTTCATGCCAGAAGAGGGCGCCAGATCTCATTATAAATGGTTGTGAGCTACCATGTGGTTGCTGGGAACTGAATTCAAAACCTCTGGGAGAGCAGCCAGTGCTCTTAACCTCTGAGCTATCTCTCCAGCCCCTGAGACATCTCTTCAGCTGAGATTTTAATTGTCTTTTAACTTTGTCATTCCTTGGCATTAAGTATATTTACATTGTTGTACAACCATTACCACCATCCATTTCCAGAACTTTATGTATTCATGAATGGTGCTGTGGACTCAAGTAGAGCCTTGTACATGAGACATGAACCTTACCACTTAGCTAGACTCCTAACTCAAGCTAGGTACTCATTAAATTTCTCTTCCCCTGCACCCCCGCAGCCCTAACCTTTAGCACCTGGCAATCAGCATTCTGTTTTCTGAATTTTATGATTTGACTATCCTGAACTTCATATCAGAGGAATCATATTTGTCCTTTGTGACTGGCTTAATTCATGTAATATACCATCTTCGAGCTTCAGCATGTGGAGTGTGTGTCAGAATTTCCTCTGTGAGCAGAATAGTATTCCATTGTTTGCATCTATCACATTTTGTTATTCTGTTGTCATGGTGAGCTAGTTCGAAGAGCTTCTACCTTTTGGATGCTGTGAATGATGCTTATATGAACGGGATTATACATAAACTCTTCAATACCTTGATTCAGAAGTAGAATTACTACAGCATGTGATAATTTATGTATAACATTTGGAGAACTTGCCAGCCATTTCTCAAAGTGGCTGCACTGTTTTACATTCTAGTTTTTACACATTCCCGCTATACTTTCCTCTTTTTTGGTACTAACCATCCTAATGGGTGTGAAGAGGTATCTCATTATAGTTTTAATTTGCATTTCTCTAATGACTAATGATAATGTTGAGCATTTTTTCAAATTTTTTTAGACATTTATATCTCTGGAGAAATATCTATTCAAATCCTGCCCCCCCCCCAGCATATTCTCTCTCTCTCTCTCTCTCTCTCTCTCTCTCTCTCTCTCTCTCTCTCTCTCTCTCTCTCGGAAGATGACATTGACTAGCTGTGTATATGTAATCCAGGCTGGCCTGAGGGTGCTGGAATTACAGGCATGTGCTACCATGTCCACCCCGACACACACACATACACACATCCTTCTGTAGCACTGAGGGTCATCCTCAGGGCCTCACACGTGACAGTGACAGTGCTCTCCATTCCCAGTGTGTTAATTGAGTGGAATTTGTTTGATTGTTTGTTTTCAAAATAGGGTCTCACTGTGTAACTACCTGTCCTAGAACTTACAATATAGACCAGGCTGGTCTTGAACTCACAGAGATCCTCCTACTTCTACCTCCCAAGTGCTGGGATTAAAGTCCTATGCCACTCTACCGAGGTAATGAGTTGGATTTTAGGCATTTTTTATGTAATGTAGATGGCAAGCCTTTATCAGATGATTTGCAAATATTTTCTCCCATTCCATGGTTTATCTTTCATTTTTTACAGTGTCCTTTGATGCCATAAAGTGTTTATTTGGTCTTTATGTGTGGTCTGTCCTAAACTATATTGCTCAAGAATAGCTCTGGTGATTCTTCTGCCTCAATTTTCTGAGTATGGCAGGCATGTACCTCTGTGTCTATTCAGCCCCCTTTGAGGAAACATTTCATGTAGCTGAGACTAGTTTCACACTTACTGTGGGTTAGAGGCTGTCCTTGAATATCTAATCCCTCTGCCTCTATTCCTGTTCCCCCAGGTCCCCTCCACTCCCCCACCCCACTCTACCCCCATCTTTGAGCACCATCACACTAGGGTCATACAGTGCTGGAGATCAAACCCAGGATTTGTGCATGCTCGGCAGGCACTCTGCCACTGAGCTCAGATTCATATATACAAATCAAATAAGGGCCCAGCTTTTCTTTCTTATATGTGGAAGCACGGTTTCACCAGCACCTACTCTGCCCTTTTTTGAGAAAATATCAGCTTTGATTCTAGAATTTTTTTTTTTTTTTTAAGGAGGTTCCTGGGAATGGAACTCAGGCCTCATGCATGCTAGGTAAGTCCTCTCCAGCTGACTTCCACCTTCCTAAGCAGCTCTGACTTCTCATCTTCAGTCAGAGTGACTCAGGGAAAGACATGTAGTTTCTCTGTAGTTTTTGCTGCATGTCCCCTTGGTTTTGTTTTTCAGGTGTGCTCGTTCCAGTGTGGTTTATGAGACTGTATAATAAAATGGGTGATAGCAGAGACTGTAGACTCAAGTGTCTGAATTTTGAGTCCCAGATCCATTCTTCCTTTGGGAAAGTGTTTCAGCCATCCCTCACTTGAGTTTTCTTAGCTAAAGTCATGGGCCTGAGTCATTAATAAGATTATTAAATGGCATATCCACAAATACTTAACTAATTTATTATAAAATTTTGTCCTGAGCCTGGTGGTGGTGACTCAAGCTTTTAATCCCAGCACTTGAGAGGCAGAGGCAGGCGGATCTCTGTGAGTTTGAGTCCAGCCTGGTCTACAGAGTGAGTTCCTGGATAGCCAGGGCTACACAGAGAAACCCTGTCTCAAAAACAAAACAAAACAACAACAACAAAATATCTGTCCTGATTGTACAAGTATACTAATCTTATAGTCTCAGTTGTGATTGATCTCAGAGAGAACTCAGTCACAAAATTAAGCCCCTTTCGTATCCAGTTTTATTCAGTCTCTGTCCCTGCTTGTGTGAACCTGGTGGGACAAAAATATAAAATAGTGTTATTAACAAGCTGACATTAGAGGCAGTGCAAGAACTTAGATTGTCAGCCTGTTCCTGTATATCAGTTATAGGCAAATCATTTGGGGGAGCATTTGTGATTTCCATCACTGAGAGTCCTCTGAAGAGGTGTTTGACCTAGTTTTGGTTGAGAGGTTTGCCTTCTTCTGTATTATGATAAAAGAATCTCCCAAATGATTATGCATGTGACTGAGAAGATATTAACCATTGTATTCTTATCTCTGCTCAGAGTGAGTCTAAGTGATCTTGAGTTTTCTTCTTATAAAAGTATTAGTCTGAGGCTAGAGAGATGGCTCTGAAGTTAAGAGCACTGGCTGCTCATCCAGAGGACCTGGGTTCACTTCCTAACACTCACATGGCTGCTAACAGCTGTTTGTAACTCTGACACTCTTAGATAGACATTCATGCAAGCAAAACACCAGTGCATATAAAATAGATAAATTTTTAAAAAAATATTGATCTGTAGTTTTCATGTGATGTTTTTGTTTCAACATCTGGGTTATAATGGAACCATGGAATAAAATGGTATGTGTTCCTTCACCTTTTTTTTTTTTTGGAAGAGTTTGTAAAGGATTAATACTAGTTCTTTAAGTGTTTGGTGGAATTTATTAGAACCTGATGTTCTTTTCACAAATAGTGGTTTTTTTTACTATTTTATGTTATTTATATTATTTTATATATTATTATGTATAAAGGTGATTTGCCTGAAATATCTGTGTACTATACATGTGACTGGTGCCCATGTAGACCAGAAGAGGGCATCAGTTCCCCTGGAACTGGAGTTCCAGATGATTACCAGCTGCCCTGAGAATGCTAGGAATGAATCCTTGGTCCTTTAGAAGAGCCATCCAGTTAAGTCAGCGCTCTTAACCACTGAGCCATCTTTCCAACCCCCAGAAGTAGTATTTTTGATAAGTGATTTAATACCTTTACTTATTATAGATCTCTTCAGATTGTTCTTCTTGCATTAGTCTTATTATTTTTAACTGTGTGTGTTTCTGTCTATGGGTGTGTGAGCATGAGTATCTCCAGCTCGGTAGAATCCAAAGCCTTTGCACACACATGGACACCCATGCACAATTAAAAGTAAACATATCATTTAGAACTTTGATTGAAGTTTGAGGGGGCTGGGCATGCAGCTCAGTTGGTAGAGTACTTACCCAGCTCTGGCTGGGTTCATTTCCCAGTATGAAATAAACCTGGGATGGTGGCACATGTTTGTAATCCCAGCACTTAGAGGTGGAGGCAGGAAAAGCGGAGTTCAAGGTTATTTTCAGGTACATATTTAGTTCAAGGCCAGACTGGAATACAAGAAATCCTATCTCAAAAAAAAGGTGTTTTTTTTTTAAACCAAAGTTGGGTGCTTCAGAAATGATGCCTCTTGTATAAACACTCCACTGTTGTTCAGTGGGGTATAAAACATTTGCAGACGTTTTTAAAATATATGTTTGGTTTTTTGTTTGTTTTTTCTAGACAGGGTTTCTCTGTGTAGCTTTGCTGCTTGCCCTGGAACTCAATTTGTAGACCAGGCTGGCCTCAGACTCACAGAGATCCACCTGCCTCCCAAGTACTGGGATTAAAGGTGTGCACCACAATACCTGGCATTTTTTCCTACTCTTTCATGTTTCATCTATTTGTACCTTTCTAAAATATTTGTGACAGCTGGATCTGGATTCTTCCTTTCTTTTTTGCAGATAGAGTCTCACTGTAGCCTTGACTGTCCCTGAATTCTGGGTAGACCAGGCTGATTTTAAACTATAGAAATCTGCCTCCTGAGGGTTGGGATTAAAGGTGTGCATTGTCGTGTTCTTTGAGTAGTTAGATTCTTTATCCGGTCCAATAGTTTCTGCCTTCTAATTTGAATTATATTCACATTAACATTATCGATTCACCTGGATTTCATCTGCTCCTGTATTTCCTTTTCCTTTTCTTTTTCTTTGTTGTAATTGTTTTGCTGTATTAGGGATTGAAACAAGGGCCTCACATACACTAGGCAAGTGTTATGCTGCTAAGTTCTACCTCCAGCCCTCTTGTTACTTTTTGTTTTTGTTTTTTTTTAAGTTTCTCAGGACAGGATTTGTCTGTGTAACGTCCGTGGCTGTCCTGGAACTCGCGCATGTAGACCAGATTGGCCTTGAACTCACAGAAATCTGCCTGCTTCTGCCTCTCAAGAGCTGGGATTAAAGGCATGTGCCACCACCATTCAGTCCTCTTTTTACTTTGTAAAAAAGATTTATTTAGGGCTGGAGAGATGGTTCAGAGGTTAAGAGCACTGGTTGCTCTTGTAGAGAGGTCCTGAAGTTTAATTACCAGCAACCACATGATGGCTCACAACCATCTGTAATAAGATTTGATGCACTCTTCTCGTGTGCAGGCATACATGCAGACAGAACACTGAATACGTAATAAATAAATGAATCTTTTTTTAAAAAGATATATTTATTTTTATTTATGTTTATGTGTTTGGGCACCTGCATGAGTTTATGTGCTCCATGTTCATGCAGGTGCCCAAAGAGGCCAGAAAGCATCAGATCCTCTGAACTAGGTATGAGTGCTGGGAACCGTACCCAGATCCTCTGGAAGAGCGTTACATGCTCTTAGCCTCTGGACTGGCTCCTCAGCCTGTCTCATTTTTGTATTTGAGACCAGGGCTCCCTAAGGTGCTCAGGCTGCTTTGAACTCATTCTGCCTCGGGCAGGCCTTGAACTTGCAGTTCTCTTGGCTTGGTTCCTGAGCAGCTGGGGTTGTAGCAGCAGGCCCAGGTTGCTGTGCCGCTTCACTCTGTGTCTGTTCCGCGGGCGTCTTTGGGGGTCGTTCGTTGTTCATCTTTTTTTCCTTTACCATTTTTCTTTTGTATCTGTGAAAATTTTCTGATGTGGAATTGTCGTTTCTTTACCAATTTTTTTCATCTTTTCTGTTTGTGTTTGTGTGTGGGTGCATGAATATGTGTGTGTGCTCGCATGTGCAGGCCAGAGGCCAACCTCAGATGTTACTCTTCAGGTACTGTGTGCTTGATTTGGGGGACAGGGTCTTTCATTGGCCTAGAAGGCACCCATTATGCTAGGCTGGCCTGCTAAGCATCAAGGATTCACCTCCCCAGTGCTGACATTATAAGCACTCGCTACCATACCGGGCTTATTTGAGAGAGAGAGAGATGAGAGAGAGAGAGACAGATGAGAGATGAGAGATGATGAGAGATGAGAGATTGTATTTAGGTCCCCTGTCTCTGCTGGAGTTATAGGAATGCACCGACATGCCTGCTTTTGTCCTTCCTCCCTCCCTCCTTCCCTCCCTCCCTCCCTCCCTCCCTCCTTCCCTCCCTCCCTCCCTCCCTCCCTCCCTCCTTCCCTCCCTCCTTCCTTCCGTCCCTCCTTCCTTCCCTCCCTCCTTCCTTCCCTCCCTCCCTCCCTCCCTCCTTCCTTCCATCCCTCCCTCCCTCCCTCCTTCCCTCCCTCCCTCCCTCCCTCCCTCCTTCCCTCCCTCCCTCCCTCCCTCCCTCCTTCCCTCCCTCCCTCCCTCCCTCCCTCCCTGTAGTTCCCCATGTTGCCCAAGCTGACCTTGAACTCTTGGGCACAAATGATCTTCCTGTCTCAGGTTTTCCAGTATCTTATAGATACAAAGCTTTGTGCTCAACCAAGATTTATACTAATTTAATTACAGTGAAATATAGAAACTTCTATGCAGCTCTAAGTAACATACATACTATATCCATCTCAGTAAACTTTATTTTGCTTTAAAGAAAAACACAACAAAAAAGGAATTTCTTATTTTCTGAACAAGTGAAGACTCTTGCTTTGTTCCCTTCACTGTGTTCGGAGCTGCATGACAGTGGGGGAAAGTCTGTATTTGGGGTCCACATACATGCATTTCCTTTGTGGGGGATTTTCTCATGTGTAGGTGTTAAACACAGCATTCCCTGGTGAGCTAATAGCCCATAGCTATTTCTTCCCTGTATTCAGGGTGTGAGCAGTCAGAGCTCATTGGCTTTTGATGCCTGCATGTTGAGCTTTATAACAAAGAAAAGTAAGGGTACCAAAGTAACAGGACTAATTGAACATTTGTTTGGGGACTGTATGAGCTTGAAAGGACAAAGTGCTTTAATGTAGAGTGACTAGAAGGAGTTATTAAGTGTGCTTTTTAAATGTCTGGAGTCAGCATTGGTTTATAGAAGATATTCTTGTGTGCCCTGCCTTCTACATCTCATTTTCTTCCAATAAGGCTACTGATTGCGGCCTGTTTTTATTGGTTCTGGTAAGGGGCTATTTGTAGAATATTGCTCCTAGGAGAAAAGGAGTCAATCTTGAGCTGAGTCTGAATCAAGCTACTAGACTGAAATAGAAGGCTCTCCTTAGCAGGGTCCAAATGCTCACTTCCAGGTCCTCCCTTTGAAGAGGTTTATTTAGTTCAGGGAGGTGGTATTCACATGCATGTTTGCCTGTGTGCACCTGAGTATCAGATGTCTTCTACTGTTCTCCGCTTTGATCTCTCAACTGAACCTGGGCCTTACCAGCAAGTCCAGAGACCTGCCTGCCCTTCCCCTGAGCACTGGGTTCTGTCTGCACACTGCCATGTCTGGCTTTATGTGGGTGCTCGGGCTCCAGCCTCTCATCCACAGGCTTCCACAGCAAGCCCTCAACCCACTGAGCCATCTCCCCAGCCAGCAGTGTCTGGAGTTTGAAAAGACCCAAGGAACCTCTCTCTGTCTCTCTGTGTGTGTGTGTGTGTGTGTGTGTGTGTGTGTGTGTGTGTGTGTGTGTGTGTGTGAGAGAGAGGGGGGGGGGAATGAGTATGTGAGTGTGGGCATGGACAAGGCATTGAGAGCACATTTGTTGGTCAAGGACAGCTTTGGGGAGTCAGTCAGTTCTCTCTTTCCTCTGTGGTTCTGGGAACTGAATCTAGACTGTCAGGTTTACCCAGGAAACACTTTGATACACTGAACCATTTTGGTAACTCCAACTTCAGGAAACTTACCAGAGCATTGTATTGTTATTATGATTTAGTTCAGAGAAATGTTATGTATGTATTTAATCTGGAAGCTCACTTTCTTGTTTTGGCAAACAGTCTGTTTCCTTTTTAATTACAATGATATTTTCTCTTGCTTCATGACTTATCACAAATATGAGCTGAATGTTGTGGCTGTATTGATAGGCAATCCCTTTGTGCCTGAGCTGGTGATGATAGGATAGTTTCTTCCTGTTAACTAAGGTAACCCAGCATCCTGGCCTTGAGGTGAATTAGAATGCATGGTGGTGCTCTGAGCACCGGTGCAGCTGAAACTGCGGAGCACCGAGGAGCGGGTGACTCACAGGTTGATGCGGATGTTCTTAGTCCCAGAGATGAGTATCAAATGCCTCCATGTAGCAAGAAAGAAAACTCCTGACCTCAGCCCCAGCCCTTTTTTTCCCTTCCCTTTTTAGTATTGGGGATCAAACCCAGAGCCTTGGGTGTGTTTAATGTGTATGCTGCTGTGACCTACAGCCCAGGCTTTCCTGTCTTTTTAGGACAGCACAGCAACCTGTGTGCACTTAGTGAGCGCTCCTGTCATAATTTCAGCTGTCCTCTTTAAACCCTGTGACTCTCTGAGAAGAACCATGTCATGTGTGTGTTCTTTGTTCTAACTTTTAATCAGGCCGGCATATGCTGCTCCTGTTTCCTAGGCAAGCATCGGGAGACAGTGGGAGAGAGAGTGAGCAAGAGGCAGAGTGATGTGCTTGCACGTCATGTGCTTGCATGTCATGTGCTTGCATGTCATGTGCTTGCATGTCATGTGCTTGCACGTGGCTGATTTGGGGTGCTGTCCCAGAAGGCTGTAGTTTGAGGTGTCTTTCTTTATTCTCCTGTTTCTGCTTTTACCCCCTTGTCTTTGAAACTATTTTAAAGGGTCATTCATGATGACCTAGAACTTCTGTTTTGTCAGGGAAAAAAGTGTTTCCAATGAGCTCATTATATAATAGGGCTGCAGCAGTAGTGTGTTAGTTAACTTTTCTACTGCTGTAATGAAACACCATAATCAAGGCATCTTCTAGAAGGAAGGGTTGCTTGCCCTACAGTTCCTGAAGATAAGAGTCCTTCATGGCAGGGAAGTGTGGCAGCAGGCAGCAGACTGGCAGCTGGAACCAGAGCTGAGGGTTCACATCTTGAACCACAGCGGGAAGCAGTGCACACTTCAAACGGTGCCAGTTTCAGACTCAGAGCCCACCCTCAGTGCCTGCTCCCTCTAACAAGGCTATGTCTCTTAAGCCTCCCCGCAAAAGGACCACTCACTGGGGACAAGTATCCAAATGCCAGAGGCTATGGGAGACATTTTATTTCAAACCACGGCAGGTGGGCATAGGCTGGAATAGATGTTGGTCTTCGTCTAATCATTCCTGACCTTTGCTCTTTCCCAGCCAGCCGTTCTAGTCTCTGGCTCTCTGCTGTGGGCTGCTTTTACCAGCACAACTATCCCTGGTCCTTCAGTAATAGGATGCTTCGTACTCACTGATAATTAGTGCTTTCAAGTGTGTTTGACTGAAAAAGTCAATTTTTTTCCTCAAAGGAACTTTTCTAGGGGATGTTGACATTTAATAATGACTTAGCTGATAAAAATACTGGCTTCTAATTATCAATAGGCATGGTTTAAGACCCTAATTCCTCCCCTTTCCTTTCTTCTAGATAGAATAACTTTAAAAAGAAGCCCTTTTGAATCCATGCGCAGGTCTTTGTTTGATTTTCTAAGAGGCTCTCTCGCTCCCTTTCCCAAAGCATCAGCCTGATTCTTAGAAATACATCCATCCTTTAATACTTGGCGACACAGTGCTCAATACTGGAGACTCCAAGCTACCCAGAATTTCATATGCTGGAGATTACTTCCTGTGTTAGAGTCTTCTCTTCACACTTCGAACCAAGGATCTGAGATACAGTGTGGTGAATGGGCCTCTAATCTAAACCCCGGAGGTAGGGAGCTAGGAGGATCAGGACTTTCAGGCCAGCTCTTGACTTCATAGTGAGCTGAGACTAGCTTGGATTACATGAGACCCTTTTTCAAACTATAGAAATGAAAGTCTTGAGACCCTTTCTCAAAAGAGAAAACAAAAACCAAAATAAAACAAAAATATACAACACCAAAAAAGTTATCTTTGTTTTCTGAATGTTAACTTTTTCAAATGGCTAATGTATGTAGTTCTGCGTTCTCTCTCTCTCTCTCTCTCTCTCTCTCTCTCTCTCTCTCTCTCTCTCTCTCTCTCTCAATATCTCTTATTTTAATTATGTGTATGTGTGTCTCTGCATGTGAGTATAGTGCCTTCAGAGGCTAGAGGACCAGAAGAAGACATCAGACCCCCTGGAGCTGGAGTTATAGGTGGTTGTGAGCCACCCAACATGGGTGCTAGGAACTGAACTTGAGCCCTCTGGAAGAGCAGCAAATGTTCTTAACTACTGAGCCTTCTCTCCAGCCCCCAATTCTGCTTTTTTATAGGTAAATTCTCTTTTTCCCCCTCAATTACTTTTCATATGACATGATTTCAAATTGGCTTTGAATACTATGATTTCCTTTAGACATTGTGTGTGTGTGTGTGTGTGTGTGTGTGTGTGTGTGTGTGTTGTGTGAGTGTTTGTTGTGTGAGTGGTATATGTATGGGTACATGCACCTGTGTGTAGTTGGTTGTTTTTGCTCTTTTGCAGGGCCCGCCACCCAGCTCCCAAATAAATCACACACGGAGGCTTATTCTTAATTATAAATGCCTGGCCTTAGCTTGGCTTGTTTATTGCCAGCTTTTCTTAACTTAAATTAGCCCATCTACCTTTTCTTACTCTGTGGCTTGTTGTATAGCTAGGTGGCTGACCACTGAGTCCTCCTCCTTCTCTGACTACTTCTGGCCTCCCATATTTCTCCTTCTATTTATTCTCTCTGCCTGCCAACCCCACCTATCCTTTTTCCTGCTTTGCTATTGGCCATTCAGTTCTTTATTAGACCATCAGGTATGTTAGACAGGCACAGTAACAGCTTCACAGAGTTAAACAAATGCAACATAAACAAAGGTAACACACCTTAAAACAATACTCTACAACACCTTTGTGCATACTCAAGTGGCCAGAGGAAGCTGTCAGGTGTCCTGCTCTATCATTCTCCACCTTTCTCCTTTGAGACAGGGTCTCAGTGAACCTTGGACTAAGCTGATGGCCAGAAAACCCCAGGAATTCTTCTGTCTCTACCCTACACAGTGCTGGGGTTGTGGGTGTGTGTGGCATGTGTGGCTTTTTAGTGCATGCTGGCATCTGAACTCAGATCCTCAGGAGTTTGCAGCAAGCATTCTTATATTCTAAAGGAAATCATAGTATTCAAAGCCAATTTGAAATCATGTCATATGAAAAGTAATTCAGGGGGAAAAAGACAATTTACTTATAAAAAATGCTTGCTGCATGGAACCATCTTTCCAGTCCTGTATCTTTTTTTTCCTTTTCTTTTTCTTTCTTTCTTTTTTTTTTTTTTTTTTTTTTCCCCCGAGACAGGGTTTCTCTGTGTAGTTTTGACGCCTGTCCTGGATCTCGCTCTGTAGACCAGGCTCACCTTGAACTCACAGAGACCCGCCTGGCTCTCCAGTCCTGTATCTTAACTCTTCCTTCCTTCCTTCCTTCTTCCCTCCCTCCCTTCCAAGACAGAGTCTCACTATGTAGCCCTGGCTGGCCTGGAACTTAGTATAGACCAGACTGGCCTTAATTTTACAGAGATTCATCTCCCTAAATGCTTTCTGAATACTAGGATTGAAGGTATGTACCACCGTGCTGGGATCCCATATTTTAATTTCTTAATTTAACCCCTACTATATGGTGTTAAGGTATTTCTTTCACAAGAGAAATATTTAAGGAAATGTTTATTATAGTGAAAGATCCTGTCTTAGTTTGGGTTTCTATTGCTGTGATAAAGCACTATGACTGGAAAAGCAAGTTGGGGAGGAAATGGTTTATTTGGCTTATACATCCATATTGTAGTCCATCACTGAAGGAAATCAGGACAGGAACTCAAACAGGGCAGGAACCTAGAGTCGGGAGCTGACACAGAGGCCATGGAGGGTGCTGCTTACTCACTTGCTCCTCATGACTTCCTCAGCCTGCTTTGTTACAGAACCCAGGACCACCAGCCCAGGGATGGCCCCACCCACAATGGGCTGGGTCCTCCCCCATCAATGACTAATTAAGAAAATGCCCTACAGCTGGATGTTATGGAGACATTTTCTTAGTTGAGGTGCCCTTCTCTCAGATGACTTGTAGATTGTGTCAAGTTGACAAGAACTGTCCAGCACAGATAGGCAGGGTCCAGATATGTGGCACAGATTGTAAAGGAGACTTGGAACTGATGAAATATTCATATTTTACTTGCTTTCTTTAATTGGATTTTTTTTTTTTTTTTTTTGGTTTTTTGAGACAGGGTTTCTCTGTGTAGCTTTGCGCCTCTCCTGGAACTCACTTGGTAGCCCAGGCTGGCCTCGAACTCACAGAGATCCGCCTGGCTCTGCCTCCCGAGTGCTGGGATTAAAGGCGTGCGCCACCACCGCCCGGCTAATTGGATTTTTTTTTAAGATTTGTCTTTTTTTATTTTGTGTATATGAGTATTTTGCCTGCATGTGTGCATGTGTACCATGTGGGTGTCTTGTGTCTACAGAGATTAGAAAGTGTCAGATCCTCTGGAACTGGAGTTGCAGGCCGTTGTAAGCTATCACATGGGTAAAGGAGCTGAACCCAGGTCCTCAGGAAGAGCAGCCAGTGCTCTTAACTGCTCAGCCATCTCTCCAGCCCTAGTTATTTAAGTTTAAGACAAGGTTTCACATAGTTTATCTTGGTTTCCAACTCTCACTATAGCTGAGGATTACCTTGAACCTCTTTTGTTTGTTTGTTTGTTTTTTGTGACAGGGTTTCTCGGTGTAACATCCCTGGTTGTCCTGGAACTCTTTCTGTAGACCAGGCTGACCTCGAACTCGCAGAGACCCGCCTGCCTCAGCCTCCTGAGTGCTGGGATTAAAGGCCTGAGCCACTGCTCCCCAGCTCAGCCTTAAACTTTTATCCCTTTATCTCCAAAGTGTTGGGAAGTGTACACTGCCGTGCTCAGTGGCACAGTGCCGAGGACTAGAAACCAGGACTTTGTGCGTACCAGGCAAGCTCTCTAGAGTGAGCTACGTCCCTGATCTGCCTTCGGTTACTTGGTAGCTGAACTGTGGTGCTGGTTCACAGCAGACCTGGAGTCCATGACAACCTTCAAATCTGCTTCAAGTGACCTTCCTTCATCAGCGCTCTTTCATCCCATACTTGGGATGAAACTAGCGTTTTGCTAGTAGAGTGGTACTTATTTTTAATTTTAATTTTATTCTAATACTACTGCTTACTTTAAAAAAAACTTAGAAGAAAAGTACAAAGAACAGAGTAAAAATAATGTAAGACTTAAAATCTTACCCTTCAGGATGGCTTCTGTCGCTGTTGTTGTGAATCTCCTTCTCAGTATCTACAGCTTATTTTCCCCTTCGTATACAACCTGTATTCAACACTTATCCTTGTTTAATGCCTCTGTTGTTTTCAGCCCATCATTTTAGCTTATCAGGGTCTGTTTCAGATCCTGATTATGTCATTCTATGGATTGGGATCTTCTGCAGCTTTGTATCGTCAGCACATTTGGTAAATGTGTCTTCAAAATCTTTGTCCAGATGCTTTGATCTATTCCTGACTCTGCTCCTGATTTGGTGGATGATTCGGGACTAATCTCTCTCCATTCTGGGCTCTGGTTTGCTACTGTTATATAAAATGGCCTCGAAGCCTGAAAACATTCCCGAAGAGTCAACTGCAAAGCTCTTTGTGAAGAATGAATTTGGTTAGGAAAATTGCGGGTACAAAGTCATCAGCCAGGGACAGACTATAGAAACAATATCATTGTCTAAAAAACCATCAGGCTGATGACCTTCATGGAGACGTTCAGACCTTCTTCTGGTCTCCTGCTTTCTCAAAACCCCAGCAGGATTCACCAGCTAAGAACTAAAGTGCCAAAGGTTGTAGCAGGCATCAGTTCTTACTTTGAGAAGTGAGGATGCAGGCACAGGCAAAGGGCAGGGAGAAGACAGCTCAGGCGGGAAGGCAGTGAGAGCTTTGCTGAGGAGGACGGCTTCACTATTCTCATCACGGTCTTCTGAGTTGGGTTCTGTGACTTGTTAATCGTCCCATGAGGTGTGCTTGCTTCTCCCCTGGCTTTGAACAGGGTGGGATAGCCAGTAACTGAAACTGCTAGAGTGGGTTAATAAGCAGGCAATTAATGACATGGTAAGAATTTTTAGCTCTGGTAGATTAATTGTTAAATGAATTGTATCTCCATGTCACTGTCATTTTACTATCAGCCTAATTATAAATGCAGTGCTACATTGTAAAAGATAATAATAAACAGAATTATGCACTCAGTGATCATACTTCAGGAATTTCTGAGGAAAAGATTTTCGTCTTACGCTATCTCTTGCTGTTCTTCTTATGTAGGTTTTGATTAATTTTACCTCGATTATACATTTCTCCCTGGAGCTCAGATGTTTTGCATGCTCTAGAAAAGTGAGATCCTGTAGTAACAGGTTTAATGAGATTTTTTGTTGTTGTTGTTGTAATTGGTTTCTTTATCATTTCTTTTAAAACCAGTAATGTGAACAGGATGTCAAGCTCAAGATGTGCTGATGCATTTCCATGACCCTTACACTGAAGAACATTCAGTTCTCACTTACATTTGTGCATGATGGGAATTCTCAATCTTCAGCAAGCTCCCAGGACAACTAACTAGTCCTCACACTTGGCTCCTGACACATAGTCATCTTGGTAGTACACCTGAGAACACAGTAGGAATAGCTGTCAATGGTGCTCACTTGTGCTGTTGGAGCGTCCAAGATTTCTGATGGTTTTTGACTGTACCTCATCTGAGTTAGGAGATCATTTATTAAATGGACTTGCTGTGACCAGTACCTGATAAGCAACTTGGAAGTAAGGAGGGAAGGAAGGAAGGAAAGGTTTACAGTTCAAAGAGAAGTACAAACTGCTGGAGATGCCTTGTCAGCGGGAGCGTAGGGCAGCGGTCACATCTCATCCACAGTTGGGAAGGACAGTGTTAAATGTTGCTGCTCAGCTTACCTTCTTTTTTCCTTTTAGAATGTAGTCCAGGACACCAGCCCACGCAATGGTGCTGTCCACATTTAGGGTGGGTCTTTCCAGTTTGATTGACATAATCTTGAAGTCCCTCACAAATGTGCCCAGGAGCTTGTCTCTTTGGTGATACTAGATCCTGTCCGGTTGACAATGACAGTATTAGTCATCACAGTAGGACTTGCAGGTAGGGATGGATTAAACTGTGCACTTCTGTCCCATTCAGTTTGCACTTTTTTCTTCTTTTTTCCATACAGGGTTGGCCTGGAACTCCTGATCACTCTGCCTCTACCCTCTAAGGACTGGAATTACAGGTCTACGATACTGCATTTGGCATTTTTATAGTTTTTGGTTTTTAGATTTATTGATTTGTTTAGTTTATGTGTATGTGTGTTTGCCTGCATGTATGTCTATGTACCATGTACATGCCTGGTACCTGTGGAGGCCAGAAGAGAGTGTCAGATCATCTAGGTCTGTAGTTACAGATAGTTGTGAGCCTATCCATGTGAGTTCTGGGAATTGAACCAGGGTCCTCTGGAAGAGCAGCCAGTGTTCTTAACGACTGTGCCATCTGTCTATCCCCCTGGCTTTTATCTCTTCTCTTTTTTTCTTTTTCTTTCTTTCTTTCTTTTTTTTTTTTTTTTTTTTTTGAGATAGTCTCACCATGTAGCTTAGGCTGTGGTGAAACTCACAGCAGTCCTCCTGTCTCAGCCTTCCAAATGATGAGATTACAGCCATGAATCACTTTGAGTAGCTGAACTAATTTCTTAAATAAGAAAGTATGATCTAGGCTGGGCGGTGGTAGCGCACGCCTGTAATCCCAGCATTCGGGAGGCAGAGGCAGGTGGATCTCAGTGAGTTCGAGGCCAGTCTGGTCTACAGAGCTAGTCTAGGACAGGCTCCAAAGCTACAGAGAAACCCAGTCTCCAAAAAACAAAAAACAAAAACAAAAACAAAAAAACAAGAAAGTATGATCTATTTGATTAGTTGTAAAGAGAGGCTGGAAAGATTAGAGGCATACACCTCCACGCCCAGCCTCCATCTTTAATAGTCTAGAAAAGGTAGATATTGATATGTTAGCTTTTGTGGGTAAGCCAGAGAGAGAGATGTGTTTCTCTGGAAAACTATTTTTAGATCACATCCTTTTCTGGAATGTCCTTAGCCAACTTGTCAGCTTGTCTCTTGAGAGTACATAGTCAGCCCCAGCTGGTCTTTTAAAACAAGCCTGACCATGTTCCAGAGAAGTCTGTTGCAGGCAAGTGGCATCTTTGCCTGTATTTAGTAATTATTTGTTGAATGTAGATCAGCAGTTTCTTTTTTTTTTTTTTACAACTAGACATTTCAGATACTACCTGGGCCTGACATGGGGTGGGTAGGGGGTGATGGTCCCTGGGAGTTACCCGTGATGAAGGGAAGCAGTATGACAGCTCAGAGACAACAGCTCAGAGACAGAATGAACAGAGGGCTAGCAGGCTCCACAGCTGAGAAACACACTGAGAGGCCAGGCAAAGTAGAATCCAGATCCAGCCAGTGGCACAAGCCAAAGATACCAGCGTGAAGGGAAAGAAGTAATGAGAGTTAAAGTCTAGAGGACAATGGCCTGGGACAAATGGGATCTTGGCGGAAGCTTTTCTCAAGTAGAAGAATTGTGAAAAGCACAACAGATTAAGAAACCATTGGATCCAGCATTGGAGGTGGGACACTCCAGCAAAGACAGCCCTGTAGTTACAACCCGAAAAGAGGCTCCACTACTGGCTTCAGTCTGTAAGACTGTACTAAACACAGAAGCCAAGTCCTTTGCGATTGGTAGAAATAGGAAAGGGGTGGGGGTGAGAATGTTAACTGAAAAGCTTAGAAATGCCACAAGCTTTCTTGGCAAACAAAGGGCAGGTTGTGGAGTCTCCTATATTCCACCGAAGGAGCCAGGAGGAGGTGTGACAGTATCTCTTATATATCCTTAGCTTATGTTTATTGCTGTGTCTTAGAGTAGTAAACTCATTTTAAACTTCAGCCCTTGGTGGGGTGTGGTGGTGCACACTTTTAATCCCAGTACTCTGGAGGCAGAGGCAGGAGGGTCTCTGAGTTCAAGGTCAGCCTGATTTATATAGTAAATTCCAGGTCAAGCAAGGTTAC
This sequence comes from Peromyscus californicus insignis, assembly GCF_007827085.1. Classification (NCBI taxonomy): domain Eukaryota; kingdom Metazoa; phylum Chordata; class Mammalia; order Rodentia; family Cricetidae; genus Peromyscus; species Peromyscus californicus. Next base: position 16,379,511 of record NW_026294562.1, read on the forward strand.
TTAGACCTTATCTCAAAAAAAGAAAAGCAAAGAGGTCAGCCTGTTGATAAACTGGTCAGGCTGTTTGAACTCAAAGAAATGGTTATTGTTTAAAACAGGACAGGAAGAAAGAGGGGTTTCCTTGAGTTAAATTTTTCTACATTCATCTGTCCTCATCCCCCACCCATTTTGCTTATTCTGAAGAATGAAGCTATGTTGTCTTCTCCTGAAGGGTCTCCCTTTGGGGCTTTGGTAATATTTGTGGCCAGTGATGTTTACTGTTAATACTGAGTGTTTTCTCTTTGATTCCTTTAGCAACTTAGAACTCCTGAGGTGAAGACCTCCATGCCCATTGTCATAGACCCCTGTCCCTGAGGCTATAGCACCATGGGCACCCTAGAAGTGTGACTTCATTTGAAAAGCTAAGGTGCTTTTTTGTTTTTGTTTTTGTTTTCTTAATTAGAAACCCGTTTTCTGCTAAGGCTGACAATTCATTGTCTCCTAGACAATTTTGAGTTGGAATAACAAATTACGGTTTGGGATACGTTAGAGATGATAAATGTGACTTCCTTAAAGGGAAATCCATTTGTTTTGCTCAGTGTTTCTGTGATTAATTACTTGCCAGATTAAATTGCACCATAAAAATGCATAGTGTTTTATTCGATTGCTCTTCATAGTGATTAATTGGGCCATAGTGTTGCTTTGTATGTTAATTATGCTGACTTTTTTCCCTTTCCTCTAGTTTAAATAATACAGCATTTCTTTAGGAGACTTTTAAAGAACTGGGTACTGTCTGTTTTAGGGGCAGCAAATCTCATGATTGCTTTTAAGCTGGTGTTAGAGAATTGCACTGTGAATTTTCTGAATATGCTCCAGGTTAGCCTTAGTTTATATTCATGATTATGAAAAGTACACTGATTGCCAGTGAGTTGGGAAAAAACTTCGCTTGGTTTTTCTGTAGTTATCAAAAATTATAACAAAGTGGACGTGGTGACTCACACCTGTAATCTGAGCACTCAAGTGGGCTGAGACAGGAAGATTATAAGTTCAAAGTCATCCTTCGATACATAACAGGTTTAAGATCAGCATGGGCTATGTGAGACAAAACAGGAGAAGCTGTTGAAAAACAAGATATGAAATGTGTGTAGAGCAGAGAGCATGTGGTTAGGAGAGCATTGTTTCCTAGAATGCTGCAGGGTAATGATGAGGCAGCTAGGCATGTTCAGCATTTTTATTAATGATCTGGGGCTAAAGTAAGAAAAGTATTAATGGAATCTGAAAGTGATATAGACTCAGATGTTTCCTATACCCAGAATGGCAGAGCATTGATATGAATAGATCAGGAAGAGAAGCTTCACAGAAAATGACCTCACTATTTCCTTAAAAAAAAAAAAGCATCTCTGCTATGTAGTGGGAATTTTTTGTCAGGACAGTGGCTCCCCAATAATGATACAGAGACTTATTATTAATTATGAAAGCTCAGCCAATAGCTTAGGCTTGTTTTTTTTTTCTAGCTCTTATAGCTTAAATTAACCTGTATCTTTTAATTTACATTCTTTTATATGGCTCAGTTACCTTTACTTTGTAATGCCCTTGAGGCTTGCTCTGCATCCCTGGCATCTTCTCCCTTCTTCCCAGCATCCTCTGTGACTTGAAATCCTGCCTAGGTATTGGCCATTCAGCTTTTTATTAAACCAGTCAGAGTGAGACATCTTCACAATGTACAAAAAGATTATTCCACAACATTTCCCCCTTTTTGTCTAAATAAAAAGGAAAGGTTTTAACTCTTAACACAGTAAAACTACATACCCAATCCATTTGTATTTGGAAAATTTGGAGAGATTATTATTTATCTTATTTTGATGAGTCTGAAGTTTTGTACCTAATTTACTTTCTATCAAGACTAAGGAAAACTGTAACTATAACTATCTAGTCTTCAATTCCATTAAAGACCCCAGAAGGATATATTACCTGAGTAAATAGTAAAGCAGAGTAAGCAACTTTCAAAACTAAGAGAAATAACAGAAACAGCTGGCTGCCTGAACAGTCACCCATGGTTCCTCTGTAATGTTGAGACATCCATCTTTGGCCTAGAGGTCTATAATATCTGACAGATTTTTCTGTGAGGCAGGAAATTTTTGAAGGACTGTCCTACCCTGTCATGACAAAGTTTGGTGTAGCAGGAGTCTTAAAAGTTCTTACTAATAAAATCAAACCTGAGCCAGGTATTGGGGTGAACACTGGAAGATCAGAGAGACAGAACAAGCCACAGCTAACCTCACCTGGCCAACTTCTCAGCTGATCTTGTTTCCTCAGCCTGGAAGCCTCTGTGTCCTCATATCCAAATGGCTCTCAGCTGAACTGTGCTGCTCAAAACCTAAAAGCTTAACCAGCCAAATGCTTAACCAGCCAAATGCTTCTAGTTTCTGGTCCTCATACCTTATATACCTTTCTGCTTTCTACCATCACTCCCTGGGATTAAAGGTTGGCTTTCTGGGATTAAAGGCGTGAGTCACCATGCTTGGCTGTATCCTTGAACAGATGGATTTCTGCCTCTGGAATGCTAGGATTAAAGGCATGTGCTACCACTGCCTATTATAAGTATCTAGTGGCTTTTCTGTTCTCTGACCCCAGATAAGTTTATTAGGGTACACAATATTTTGGGGAACACAATACCACCACAGTTTGGCACTTTCTTTTTTGTGTCCTGCTTGTCCAGTTTGGAAAACATGCTGTCAGCAGTTGAGGCAAGGGCAGTTTCTTGCCCAAATGGCTAGCTTTTGCCACAAAGAAAGCCAACTCCGTATGGAGGTTCTTTGATGCCCATCATCCTTTTATGAAGTAGATTGGTGCTGCCAGGAGCAGATGTGTCTCACTGTCATGAAAAGATCTATGTTATTAAAACATTAAAATGCCATATTCTGTAGGTCTCTGAAGTGTTTGAAGACCATCTGTCTATTTAAAATGTGCCTGTTTGACCTTGCAAACATACCTGACATGACTACAAGTTTGATTGTTAATAAGTGACTAACTACTGACCTGCATTTTTTTTATTATCCTAAATAGTTTTTAATAACTTTCAAGGACTAGAAATTTACATTACATTGTTAAATGAGGTATATAGGTACAATACCTTAAACAAGAATAGAAATGTATGTACAGTATGGTCTAACAGAAATAACCTTGAATTTGTACCAGTATACAAAAATATCTTAAACAAGAGTAGAAACATATATACAGTATAACCAAAATAACCTTAAATTTGTATCAATATACAAAAATCCATACCAATGTAAAATATTTAATACTAGGGGCTGGAGAGATGGTTCAGAGGTTAAGAGCATTGGCTGTTTTTCCAGAGGACCAGGGTTCAGTTTCCCAGCACCCACATGTCAGTTCACTCACAACTGTCTATAAATCCAGTTCCAGGGGACCCAGCACCCTCACATAGACATACATGTAGGCAAAACACCAATGTACATAAAATAAAAATAAATTTAATAAAATATTTTAAACTATATACCCCCTTTTTCTTTTTAGAACTAGATCCCTGAATCTAATCTCCTTTGTTTAGCTTTTGTTCTGACCATTACTAATAACAATTTGTAACCAACCCCCCTAAACAATGTCAAATATCCATAACCCATTGAATGATTAAAAATCACCCACTCTACCTTTGGGAATGTGAGTGTTGTGTTTTCTAGACTGTTTCCTGTTGTCTGAGGGTGCTGGCATCTTTAGGGGACTCTGAAAAAATTGGGATAGTGGTCAAGTCCTGGGAGAGCTAGCTGTATCATTTGTTGTCCAGTCTGTGTGTAGTGGAAAAGTGCAAGGCTTATCTGAAACCCTGGCTGGAGTATTCTGTGAGGCTGGACCAACTCAGCCAGCAGCCTTGAAGCTGTTCTGGATTCAGAACTCTGAGGAAACTGCAACAGAGGCACTCTGAGATGCTGGATCGCCTTGACCACCCATTTTCACTGGTGTCTGGTCCCCTTGCTCTGAAAACACACAAACTTTCAAAAGTAGCATACATATCTGCATTAACCTAAGTATGGACTATGTTTGAGCAGGTAAAATATACGTTACCTGTCTTGCAGTTATTCCAGGTTTATTTCTTTATGTTTGTAACCAGGATTTTCAAGGGGTCTTCCCTGGTCAAATCTGATCTCTGTTAACTTTGAAAAAATCCATAGCTTTTCGTTTTCTGTGGAAACAAAAGCATAACCTCTTCCCTAGCATAAAATATTTTCTGACTTCCATTTTGAAGTTAAGACATTTTTTAAATATATAGGTTGGTTTAATTTAGTAGTTTTTATAATCCAGTGTCTCTCAGCAGCTATTGTTTATTCATCAGCATTCAAAAAATTCAAAGTCAATATAGCACCATACAGGATCCAGACTCCCTGTGTATTTTACTTCTCTCTTTAAAGACTTTTGTAGCATGGATCTTAAAAGTTCTTATTAATAAAAGCAAACCTGAGGCCAGTTATTGGAGTGAATACTGGAAGATCAGAGAGACAGAACAAGCCACAGCTAACCTCACCTGGCCAACTTCTCAGCTGGTCTTGTTTCCTCAGCCTGGAAGCCTCTGTGTCCTCATATCCGAATGGCTCTCAGCTGAACTGTGCTGCTAGAAGCCTGAAAGCTTAACCAGCCAAATACTTCTAGTTTCTGGTCTTCATGCCTTATATATCTTTCCTTTCTACTATCACTCCCTGGGATTAAAGGCTCGCTTTCTGGGATTAAAGGCATGTGTCACCATGCCTGGCGTTTCCAATGTGGCCTTGAACTCACAGAGATCGAGGGATTTCTACCTCTGGAGTGCTAGGATTAAAGGTGTGAGTGCCACCATTTTCTAGCCTTTGTATCTAGTGGCTGTGTGTTCTCTGACCCCAGTTAAATTTATTAGGGTGCACAATATTTTGGGGAACACAATACCACCACAGACTTTATTATTTTTAAACTATTCTTATGACTCTCTATATCTTTTTTTTTTCCTTAAGCCTATGCAAATTGTTAAACACACTGTAACCTGTTTAGAGATTTTTTTTCTCTCTGAACCTGCTTTACTGAGTATCTTTAACCTTTTCTGTCTGCATGAACAAAACTTAAAGCTCTGTGCAAGTGCTCTGGTGGCTCAGACACACAGGCAGCTGCCTGTATGAGAGACTGCAGGACTAGGAAGCTATGTTTGGCTCTATTTTTGTGTGCTTGGAACCTTTTTTTAAGCTTTCTCTGGTCTTACATGGAAATATGTGCCCCATGCGGGGGGGGGGGGGGGGGGGGGGGGAACGGGACACCATTTGTAGTCATACTTTTTCATCAGGACCGTTGGCTTTCCAATAATGACACAGAGACATTATTGTGAAAGCTCGGCCAATAGCTTAGGCTTGTTTCTAACTCGCTCTTGTAACTTAAATTAACTCATATCTCTTAATCTACATTCTTTTATATGGCTCAGTTACCTTTACTTTGTAATGCCCTTGAAGCTTGCTCTACATTCCTGGCATCTTCTCCCTTCTTCCCAGCATCCTCTGTGCCTGGAAATCCTGCCTAACTGTTGGCTGTTCAGTTTTTTATTAAACCAATCAGAGTGACACATCTTCACAGTGTACAAAAGATTATTCTGCTATATAGAAACATCAAGGGCAAAGTCAGGCAAATCTGATCTAAAGTAGATTTTCCAGAAGTCCACTCATAAGTACCTACTTAAGTACAATAAAAACTTGGCTTAGACAGATGTTTATAGTGCCTTTATTCATAAGCTGTCAAACCTTGAGAGAACCTAAATGTCTCCAGACTATGAAATATCCATGTAGTCAAAATACCACTTAGCAGTCAAGCAAATGCTGTGATACATGTAACATGGATAAATTAAATGGCATTATACATAATGAAGGAATCCAGACTATGTATCATATGATTCCAGTTATATTATATCCTAGAAATGGCAGCCTTGTAGGGACAGAATTTAGATCAGTTGCTAGGTGCTAGAATTGAGAGAAGAGGTCGGACTGTAAGTGGGCACCGAGGAACTTCCAGAGTGATGAAACTGTTTTCTGTCTTGGTTGTGGTGATTTCATTGTCTATGCATCTTTTCGAACTTTGGGGAACTCTGCTTGTTGTATTGGATAGGATTATGCAGTCAAACAAGCCAATGAGAGATGCACACATATAGATGAAGAGATTTATGATAAGCAAAAACATGGAGTGCTCCTGAGGAATGACACCTGAGGGTAAACTCTGGCCTCCACACACAATATGTGTGTACACATTTGCACACACATGTACAAACCACAAAAAGGTTTTTAGTTAAAAAAAATATTTATTTATTCATTTTTTTTTAACTTTAAGCCAAGTGGTACTGGTGGTGCACACCTTTAATCCCAGCAGTCAGGAGGCATAGGCAGGTAGAGCTCTGTGAGTTCAAGGCCAGCTTGATCTACAGAGCAAGTTCCAGGACAGCCTGTAGGCTTTACAGAGAACAAAACACACACACACACACACACACACACACACATCACAATGATGTAATGAGCTATCATATCGTTGGAGTGGATACATTTTACTGTATGAAAATTATACCTTAATTTCTTAAATCAGAAAAAAAAGATCTTTATAGGGAAGAATATAAAAGGGATTCATCTTTTTTTGAAAGGAAAAATAAATAGGTAAGGCAGTCAGGCCGGTCTTGAACTGACTGTGTAACTGAGGGTAGCCTTGAGTCTGACTCCCCTACTTCACTTCCCAAGTGTTTAAGTTATGGGTTTGAGACACCATGTCCAGTCTGCAAGGTGCAACTTCTGACAGTCGCCTACATTCTGTGCATGATATTCTTTTGAAAATAATTGGAGTGCTTAGATTTTCTTCCATTTCTTCCAGAGTTTAAGGTTTTGTACATTTTGAGCAGAAATGGGAGGAGATAGCTCCTGTAGATTTTCTTAGGTCTCAGCAGCATTCTATAAATCAGTACAAGGGTTGTTTTGAGAAGGAGAGCTCCCTTAAAGAGCTGTTGTACCTTGCTAACAGCCCCCGGACACAGACGAGAGGATCATTTCCTAGGATATGGGTTGGAGCCAGTTATTTTGAGTCTATAAATTTAGACTTTATTTGTTTATTGAAAAGACAGGCTCTTGGTGTGTAGCCCTGACTGGTCTAGAACTGGTTATCCATATCAGCCTGGCCTCAGGCTTGTGGACACCCTCCTGCCTCTGCCTCCTGAGTGCTGGGATGTGTCACCATGCCAAGTTTACTTACTGTTTCAAAGCTTCATTTGTTAAGACCAAAAACCATGGCATATACATACTCGAAACCCCAGCATGTGGAAGGTAGAGTCGGGTGGCTCAGGAGTTCATGGCTTAACTATGCCGCAAGTTGGAGTCTACCCCAAACTATATGAGGCCTGTCTGTAAGCACATGAGAAAAGCTTTGTTCATCAGTATCTTGGACCTCCCCTGTTGTTGTTTATTATACAACCTGTAATAATGCCAATAGATATTTCTGTCTCAGAACTAACCTCACTGAGAACCATCTTACCCTCTATATACTCAATCTAGAACAGAAAGCTTTGCTACATTGTGGACTTGAAGGCAGATTTACACTATGTCAGGGACTTAGTGTAAAAAAAAAAAAAAAAAGTGGGCAGGAGAGATGGCTCAGTAGTTAAGAGCACTGCCTGCTCTTCCAGAGGACCCATGTTCAATTCCCAGCACCCACATGGCAGCTCACAACTGTAACTCCAGTTCCAGGGGGCCTGACACCCATGGCAAAACACCAAGGCACGTAAAATAAAAATAAAAATATTTTTTACAAAAAGCTACTTAAGGAAAAAAGAGTTGTTTTGGCTGGTGGTTCAGGAAAATACACTCCACTGTGGCAGGAGAGGTATGGAGGTAGGAGTAGAAAGAGACTAGTGAGAATTTATCTGCAGGCAGGAAGCATAGAATGATGCATGGTGATGCCCAGCTTGCTTTTTCCTTTCACTTAGCTGCGACTACAGCTCTCTCATTTACTGGTCTATTGCTGTGATGAAACACCATGACCAAGGCAACTTAAAAAAGGAAGCATTTAATTGGGGTCTTGTTTATAGTTTCATAGGGTTAATTCATTATTATCATGGTGGAGCACACAACAACAAACAGGTAAACATGATACCAGAACAGTAGCTGAGAGCTTACATCCTGATCCACAGGCAGAGAGAGCAAGCTAACTGAGAAAGCATAGGCTTTTGAAATCTCAAAGCCCACCCTCAATGACTTATCTTCTCCAACAAGGCCACACCTCCTAATCCTTCCCAAACAATTCCACCAACTGGAGACCAAGCATTCAAATATATGAGCCTATGGGGAGAGGGCATTCTCATTCAAACTACCACAACAGCCCATGGAATGGTGTTATCCATGGTTAGGATAGGTCTTCCAACTTCTATTGACCCAGTCTAGAAGCTCCCTAGATGTGCTCAGAGGTTTATCTCCCAGGAATTCTATATCCTGTCAAGTTGACAGCTAATATTAAGTATCAGTCACATGTTTGGCTGTTTTAACTGGATAATAGGTGATAATAAAACACCAAGAGATAAAGATTAAAAATACAGTTTCCTGGCAATTCATAGGAGGCATGACAGTAGTCCATGTATCTGGAAATGAGAGTTCATCTTGGCTAAGTCTTAATTGCCATTATTTACTTATTGTGTATTTAACTCTAGCCTTGGCTTATGATCCACATGGATAGTATACTCATGACAGGACTGTATAGGCATGCCGTTGCAGTTAAGACTTTGAGGGCGTTAATGAAGGCCAGGCTACAGTTCTGTGGTAACTAAAATAGAATATGACCTGTGTTTCTCATTAGACCTTTGGAAAAGCTCCAGGAGATAGCACTCTACTACGTAACACATGTCACTTGCTCCGAAGGTTTCTGAAGTGACCCCTCCCTTCTGTGCTGTCATAGCCACTGTAGAAAGAAGGCCACTTGAAGCACTGAGCCAGACAGGACTGACTGCTGAAGACATTTGCCCACTGGAGTCCTGTGGCCTTTGACTTGGGTTAAGATAGTCTGTTTCCTCCGTCTGTCTGTCCAATAACAGCATACTCCTAGTGCAGACATTTCTTCTTCCCTCTTCTCTCTTGGGTCTCCTTCCAGAGAACTTGTGTGTATTATGGAAATACCTTATTACTCCCAATTGTATTCTTGATTTTACAAATTATATTTGTTTAGCGCATGTGAGGGGGGTGCACATGCCAGAGCACACAAATGGAAGTTATGGGAATTGAACCCAAGACGTCAAGTTTGATGGCAATTGCCTTTACCCATTGAACTACCTCTCTAGCCCTATATCCCTGTTCTTTATTCATGCATTTTCCAAGGTCAGTTATGACTGAAGAACAGACCTGACATTGGTGGAATCATAGATTTTTACCTATCCTTATGTACACGTGTCTTTGTCAGTGTTCTACTGCCGTGAAGAGACACTGTGACCAAAGCAGTCTCCCCTCCCCCCCCCCCCTTGGTTTTCTTATCTGGGTCTCTCCGTATAGTCCTTGGCTGGCCTGGAACTCACTCTGTTGACCAGGCTGTCCTTGAATTCAGAGATCCACCTGCCTCTGCCTTCCAGGTGCTGGGATTAAATGTGTGTACCACCACTGCATGGCTAACCACGGCAGCTTTATAAAGGAAAACGTTTTTTTTGTTTTTTGAGACAGGGTTTCTCTGTTGTTTTGTTTGGTGCCTGTCTTGGCTCTCACTCTGTAGATCAGGCTGGCCTGGAATTCACAGAGATCCACCTGGCTCTGCCTCCCGAGTGCTGGGATTAAAGGCGTGTACCACCACTGCCCAGCTAAAGGAAAACATTTAATTGGGGCTGGCTTACAGGTTCAGAGTTTTAGTCCATTTTTGTCATGGCAGGAAACATGGCGCCACATAGGCAGACATGGTGCTGCAGAGAAAGCTGAGAATTCTACATCCATATTGGCAGGTAGCAGGAAGAGAGAAACACTGGGCCTGGCTTGAACTTTTAAACTCAAAAGCCCATCCCCAGTGATACACTTCTTCCAAATAAGGCCATACCTCCTAATAGTGCCACTCCCTTGTGACCAAGCATTCAAATCTGTGAGCCTATAGGGGCCATTCTTATTCAAACCATCACAACAGGGATATGACACCACAGGATCAAAAGTATTGTCCCAATACTTGGGTTTCTGTTCACACTTTAATAATAAAATTAGGAAGAGAATGAAGTAGTTACCATAGCTGGCTGTACTGACTCACATCTGAAGACCCAGCTACTCAGGAGGATTGCTTGAGCCTAGGAATTCAGGGTCTGTCTTTGCAACATAGTAAGACCTGTAATATAATAGTTTATCTTGAATGCTGTATTAGTTACTTCTCTGTGGTTGTAATAAAATAACATGGCCAAGATGGTTCATCGGTTTTGGTAGAAGAAAGTTTATTTTGGCTCAAGAGTTAGAGTCCATTATGGCAGGGTGGCGCCAGCAGGTAGCCTGTGAGTGGCCGGAGCAGGAAACAAAGTGCTCACATTGTGAACCACAAACACAAAGCAGAGAGAGCAAACTTCAAGTAGGGAAGATGTGATGGTTTGACAGAAAACGACCTCCATAGGCTCACAGGGAGTGGCACTATGAGCAGGTATGGCCTTACTGAAGCAGGTGTGGCCTTATTGGAGTAGGTATGGCCTTACTGGAGTAGGTATGGCCTTACTGGAGTAGGTATGGCCTTACTGGAGTAGGTGTGGCCTTACTGGAGTAGGTGTGGCCTTACTGGAGCAGGTGTGGCCTTACTGGAGTAGGTATGGCCTTACTGGAGCAGGTATGGCCTTACTGGAGTAGGTGTGGCCTTACTGGAGTAGGTATGGCCTTACTGGAGCAGGTGTGGCCTTACTGGAGTAGGTATGGCCTTACTGGAGTAGGTATGGCCTTACTGGAGTAGGTGTGGCCTTACTGGAGTAGGTGTGGCCTTACTGGAGCAGGTGTGGCCTTACTGGAGTAGGTATGGCCTTACTGGAGCAGGTATGGCCTTACTGGAGTAGGTGTGGCCTTACTGGAGTAGGTATGGCCTTACTGGAGCAGGTGTGGCCTTACTGGAGTAGGTATGGCCTTACTGGAGTAGGTGTGGCCTTACTGGAGTAGGTATGGCCTTACTGGAGTAGGTGTGGCCTTACTGGAGTAGGTATGGCCTTGTTGGAAGAAGTAGGTTGCCAGGGGTGGCCTTTGAGGTCTCATAAGCTCAAGCCAGGCCTAATGTGGCTCACAGTCTCTGCCTGCTGTCTGTGGATCCAGATGTGGAACTCTCAGCTCCTCTAGCACCATGTCTGCCAGGACACTGCCATGCTTCCCACCATGATGATAGTGGACTAAACCTCTGAACTGTAAGCCAGCCCCAATTAAATGTGTTATAAGAGTTGACATGGTCACGGGGTCTCTTCATAGTGATGAAACCCTAACTAAGAGAGGAGGCTGTTATTCTCAAAGCCTGCTCCCACTGTCAGACTTCCGCCAGCAAGGCTGCTCTACTAGAGTCCAAACAGCACCACTGGAGTCCTGTGGCCTTTGACTTTGGATAAGATAGTCTGTTTCCTCTGTCTGCCCTGTCAGGCAAGAACACACTCCTAAAGACCAAATATTCAAAGACCATGCAGACATTTCTCGTTCAAATTACCACAAATGCCAACTTCTCAAGATTTAGTATCACCTGGGAGACATGTATCTGAACACACCTGTGAGAGCTTTTCCAAAGAGATTTAACTGAAGAAGACCCTCGCTGAAGTCAGTGACACTAATCCAAAGACTGAGTCCTAGACTGAATGAAAAGGAGAAAATGAGTGGGGCCCACTGTGCTTCCTGACTGCCAGGGCAGTGTGATTGGCTGACTGAAGCCCTTGCTCCCATGACTTTCCTCTGTGGTGGACTGTATCACCTCATACACCTGGGGCCAAATTAGCGCCTCATTCTTTCCATCGCTTTTTGTCGGGTATTTCACGACAGCACATGAAAAGAGTAACTAATACAGACCCCATTGCAAACAAAATAAAACATAATCAGAATCACAGTTCAGAAAATGATTACTCAAAGCACCTTTCTATAGCTCCAGAAAAGCAAGGGTTCAAACTCTTTAAAAAGTACAGGAATATTTAAATATATCTGTAAGCAGGCTCCATACACTTAGAGGAGCCAGCCTTACCTCCTTTGTCAAGTAGAACATCGCATCTTCCCCCTTTGATAGATATTTGAAGCACAACTTGGTAGCCCTAAGGTCTAGGGCATAAACCTGTCGTCTTTCATCCCTTCTTGTTCTGTCTGAATCAGGAGGTGTTAGTCTAGACAGGTAGAAAGTAACATATAGAAATAGTTCAAAGGGAGAGAGTACCTGGTACCGTGGGGTGTACAGCTGGTTTCCCTCCACCCTGAGGGAGAGACTGATGTTAACTAGTGGAGTGCTGCTCTTTTCCTTTTGTCCTTAGCTGTCTGGAGTCTACACAGTTGATTCTTTGTAGCTCCCCAGGTAAAAAGCTTCACAGACTTTACTACTAACATAGCCTTGCCTCTTGGACTTCATATGCTACCTAAGGTGATTCCTGGTACTTCAAATATGACCTTACAAAGAAAAAGCAGTGACCTCACAATGTAAGGGTCTATTCCTTCTCTGTGTTGTCTCCATTAACGGTGGTGTTGTCTGTTCAGTGCCTAAAGTAGAATTCTCAAAAGTGACTTGAGGTTTTTCTTCTCTGCTCTCCCCAATCAGGTTCTTTGAGTTTCCCCTGCATTCCTACCATGTCCCATGGTAACAGCCACCATGCAGTCTGTTTCAGTTCAAGGGCTAGAGAAACTTAGGTCTTTCCTCTGCTGGAGACATAGATGTTGGTCCCATCCAGTCAAGGGATTCAATATGTTCTTTTTCTATTCCTGAAATAATTCATTAGGAAGATCACAGGTTTTAAGTTTTCCTTCATTCTTGGTCACTAATAGGGATAGGATAATGTCTGATTTTTCCACAGGTCTTTATGATCCTAACTTACCTCGTTAGCATCAGTTACACTCTTCTGTCTGTCTCAAATCTGGCCAATTAGACTTGGCCAGAATCTCACACAGTACCTCTGTGTGCATACTTTTAACCCAGATTGTCTTGCCAATTTTCTTTTTACCTAACAAAATTCTACTTCTGTTTCAAAATTTAGCTTAGCTATCACTATTCTTAAGAATATCCTAGATTCTTTGTGGCAAAATGGTTCACCCCTGCATTGCCATAGGACTTTTTACAAAATTCTCACTTACAACATTGGTCACGTTGATGTGGCTATTCATCTGTCTGTAGGTCACAGGTGGCCACCTCCTAAGGACAGGGACCCTGACTTTTATCATCATTGCTTGTTGACTTCAGTAAACTCTGTCGCTTGACTAGAACAGTGTAGTGCACCACATGTAGAGCTGGAATGAATAGTTTCATCTTCCTGGGCCTTTAAATTCCCAAGACTCTAGGGGTTTGAAAGAGAATGGCCGCTGTAGGCTCATATATTTAGTGTTTGGTCTCCAGGAGGTGGAACCGTTTGAAAGAATTGGGAAGTGTGGCCTGGTTAGAGAGGTGTGTCGTAGGGTGGGCTTTGAGGTTTCAGAAGACTCATACTGTTGCCAGTTAGTTCCGCTGTCTTGTGGTGTGTCTCAAGATGTGTGCTCTCAGCGACTGCCCTGGCACCATGCTGCCCGCCTGCAGCTGCCATGCTCTGGCCGTGATCATGATTCTAACTCCCGGAAACTTTCAAGTCCCAAAAAAACTTTTTTTTTTTTTCCTATAAATTGCCTTGGTCATGGTATCTTATCATGACAATAGAAAAGTAACCAAAATACTGTATTCCAGAATCACTACCTAAGACCTGAGGTTAGAGAAATAGATATTGAGATATCAAGAAACGCTTATAGGGGTCTGGAGAGATGGCTTAGCAGTTAAGAGCACTTGCTGCTCTTCCAGAAGAACCTAGGTTTAATTCCCACCCACATGGCAGCTTCTGTAACTCCAATTCCAGGGGATCCAACACCCTCTTCTGACCTCCTCTGGCACCAGGTAGGTATATGGTACACATAATATATGCAGGCAAAATACCCATGCATATAAAATTAAAAAATGAATAAATCTTTTGAAAAAAATTTTTAAAGAGTACTGCTCTGTGATTGTCCTCCACAAATGTGTCGGCAGGCTTTATTATAAAAGTCTACTTACTAGGCAGGCAGTGATGGTGTATGCCTTTAATCCCAGCAGAGGCAGGCAGATCTCTGTGAGTTCGAGGCTGATGTAGACCAGGCTGGCCTCGAACTCACAGAGATCTGCCTGCCTCTGCTGGGATTAAAGGCAAAAGCTACATAGAGAAACCCTGTCTCAAAAAACCAAAAAAAAAAAAAAAAAAAAAAAGGCCACTTAGGTCTTAGTAGATAGTAAGAAATGTAGTGTAGACAATCCCCATATTAACCTAGTAGCCAAGATGTGATGTGTGTTTTGGAATTATTACCAGAGTTTCCTTTCTTGGTGATAAATTGGATTGTTTATCCCAATACAGTAGAAATTACTGCTTTCTAATTCCCTCCAGAATAACAAGAGGATAGCCAGAAGGTTTTAATTATCCAAATGGGGGCTTTGAGACAACAAAGGCCACTTTGAAGTAAATTATTGATAGCATTGTTTATTGTTTTTCATCCTTTTTTTAAAGTAACAAGTCAAGGCAATTAATGCTGTTTTTAATCTTTGCAAATTTACTGAATTATAAGCAATTTTCGGGGTGCCTTTAACAAACCTTCATTGACTAAATGCTAGCTTTCTGTATGTAAACTAGAGGCCTTGCAGAAGGAGTCTGTGTGTTCTATGTTGCCGTTTCATGGGCCATTGGCTTAGGTGTCTAGACCTATCTTGTGCCAAGAGCAGTCAGATGTTTGCTGAGGCTCTTCATGGAGCTAATGGTTCTCTTTTGTCATTCACTGAGGACTTTCACAGGCATGCTTTCTTTTAAGTCTTTTAAAATTAAATTTATTGAGAGAGAGCAGACACGTAGAAGTCATAGGGCAACTTCTACCGTGTGGGTTATAGGGATCAAACTCAGGTCATCAGGCTTGTGTTAGTTTTCTTTTAGTTGATGTGTTAATGCAACCAAATCAACCTTAAGGAAGTAAAGGTTAATCCCTCTCAATTCCAGGTTCTGGTCCACCACTGAATGGAAGTCAAGGCAGGAAGTCAAAGCAGTTAGTCATGTCCATAGTCAAGAGCTGAGAGAGAACTGGAGGGCGCATGACTTTAATTCCAGCACTTGGGAGACAGACAGGTGGATCCCTATGAGTTTGAGGCCAGCCTGGTCTATATAGTGAGTTTCCAGCCAACCAGGGCTACATAATCGACGCCCTCCCCCCAAACAACAACCAGAGAATGAAAGCATGCATGCTTACTTATACCAACCCCAGGAAACGGTGCTGCTCACATTTAGGGTGGGTCTTCCCACCTCAGTTAAGAAAAATTCCTCACAGGCATGCCCGAAGGCATGCCAACCTAATCTAGATAGTCTCTCACTGAGAATTTTTTCAGATGATTATGGACTGTGGCAAGTTGACAGTCAGAACCATCAGGACCAGCCAAATGACTCAGTGGGTAGACGCTCTTGCCACCAAGTGTGACACACCTGAGTTTGATCCCCAAGACTTACATGGTGGAAGGAGAGAATGGATTTCTTCAAGTTATCCTCTGACCCTCATATACACAATAAACAAATAAATGTAAAAAATCCCAAACTCACCGTCACACCTGCTGAGCTATCCTACTGCCTCCCAAACATACACTCTTATAAACCCACAGAGAACCAAAGAAACTTGAAAAGTTTAGCTGGGTGTGGTGGCTCATACCTTTAAACCCAGCAATTTTGGATCTCTGAGATCCAGGACAGCCAGAACTACACAGAGAAACCCTGTCTCGAAAAACAAAAAACAAAAAAAGAAAAAGATCGGGCTGGAGAGATGGCTCAGAGGTTAAGAGCACTGCTGCTCATCCAGAGGTCCTGAGTTCAGTTCCCAGCAACCACATGGTGGCTCACAGCCATCTATAGTGAGATCTGGTGCCCTCTTCTGGCATGCAGGGGTATGTGCAGACAGAACACTGTACATAAATAAATAAATCTTAAAAAAAAAAGAAAGAAAAAGATCTATTTATTTTTATTTTAAATTATGTGTGTATGAGTGGAGGATGTGCATATGAGTACAGGTGCCTGCCAAAGCCAGAAGGTGCTACAGTTAGACAGAAATGAGCTACCCAACATGGGTTCTGGGATTTGAACTCAGGCCTCTGCAAGAACAGTATGCACTCTTAATCACCGAGCCGTCACTCTAGCTCTACAGCTGTTTCTTTGATGTGTGTGTGTGTGTGTGTGTGTGTGTGTGTGTGTGTGTGTGTGTGTGTGTGTGTGTGTTTTGTACACATGAGTACAGGTGCCTGTGGAGGCCAGATGTGTTAGATCTTCTGGAGCTGCGGTCATAGGTCTCCGCTAGTGTCTGAGTTAGCACTGATCAAACAGAAGCCCAGCAGGCGGAGGTCTCATGGCTGGAGAACGTGTAAAGTGAGACCTTAGGTAAGAAAGTGCACATTTTCTGTCTAGTTTAGTGGACACTTTTGACTGTTTATTGAATTAAGAATCTAACTTGCTAGCAAGCCTGCTCGTGTACAAACTAGTAAGAAAGTGTCCTTCTGTGCCTGATTAAACAGTTGTTTTAGACTACTCAAGCACCATCTTTCCATATGCCTTCCCTAAAGAGGGGCCAAGTGTCCCTCCCTGCCTCTGTGGAACCTTGTCTCTTCTTTGCCTTCGTCCTCACCACGTCCCTACCACAGAAAGGCTCTGTGCTGTGTCTCAGGAACCTGCACGCTCCTGGATATCCGGGATCGTCCTTCTTTTCTCTCTTGCTTCCTGGCGTGACGCCCGCACATGGCAGGTATTCACTGTCAAGACAGCCTGAATGCACAAGAGTCTCTGGTGGTGTCCCCAGGCCTTCAAGTCAGACACCATAGGACTGTCTCCTGGGGACAGAGCGTTCCTTGACTGTACAAGAAATCCGTCACTGCAGTCAAGGAGAAGAACATGCAGAAGTTACTTCTTCCAAGTTCTCCGATCACTTGGGATGTCTCCTTTTGTAGCCTCTCCTTTTCAAGAGTGGAAAACCCACTCTCCCCGCTCTATTGGAAAGAAAACAGTTAATAGCCTTTTCGTGAGCATAAAGCAATTACATCAGCCTCCTGTAGAGACAATCTGCCAGAGCCAGCCCTCCACCCAGCTTCAGTTCCTTACTCTGGAATCCCAGGCCCTGAAGGCCTTCATCTTGCACTATGATGATGAATGTTTAGAGCTGGCTCTCACCCCTGCTTTGCTAGCCATTACTGAAGGTGCTGTCAAAGAGCAGGGCCCCAAATTTATCCTTGTCCTGAGACCTCTCCTGGGCAGTGCTGTTGATCTGAGTCATAGCCATCCTGCTTCCCTGCTTTCCCCAGTGGCCTTCACTGAAGGGACTGCAGGCTGCAGAAGGCTGTGGGAGAAAGTGTGGCTGCCAGTCACTCTTCCCAGGCTCTTTGTTTGCTCCTGTTGAGGGCCTAGCAAGAAGAGAAGCTGATGTGCATGCATATGCATCTGTTCTCCAGCATCATGGAGAAGCTGAAGCCCAGCCTATGGCATTTCTTCTATTGACTAGTCATGTCTGTTGCCCAGCAGTCTCAGTCTCTTCTATAGTGAGTCAGAGGTTTATTGGTTTCTAGACTCCATTCTTATTTTCTCCTTGAATGGTCTTTGATAATGGTTTTTAACATGAGTTTGATGTTGGAAATTGTCTCCACAGCTGCTCTTTTTGAGGGTCCCTGGTGCCGAGACTCTGACAATAAGCTATCATTTAGTCCGTTTACAGAACAAAATAGAACCAAAGGGTGTTCAGGTGCCATTTGTAAGTCTTGGGATAATACCCATCTCCTCTGGCAAACAGGAGTTTTATTAAATAATGATGCTGACTAGGCTGATTGCATTCATTAGTAAAGCTGATGCTCCCTTGGTACTTTCTCTTTTTTCCAAGGAGGTGGTTTTCTCTTTTGAGCCAGTTGTACTAAAAGGGCAGAGTGTTTCTTCCCCACTAGGCTCCTGGTTTAAAGACCCGCTCTGTACCAGCAGCTCTGCCGCCCGGCTCCTCTGCTTCTGCTCTCCCCAGCTTCTTGGCTTGCAAGGCTCTTGTCTCTAGCCAGCCACCACCTACTACAGGAGCGGCACTCGGGCTTCTTGTGGAAAGCACTGTGTCAGAGTTCTGAAGGGAACATAAGTCACTGCCAAAGCAGGTGAACAGCCTTCCTCAGAGCCAGCAGGAAGGGCAAAGCGCTGTCACCGTGAGCGGAGAGCAGCCAGGGCAGAGCAGCACCTCATCTCGGTGGTTAGCACCTGCGGGCTCAGAGCTGACAGTGCACGGTAATAAGATTCATCTCTGCTCACTTAACTGATGTGGGCTTTATGCTAAGTGTTCACTTGCTTAATTGCTTTGGCAGTCTCACTGATTGCCTTTCCTGAGGAGTTCTAAAAGGTTCCCCTGGGATAGAAAATAAACCTCTTTCCATGTCTTTTAATTTCATTCTTTTCTTGGAGTCCTTGAGAACCAGTGTGTGATCCATATGACCCACCATCTCATTTCTCCTACAAGTGAACATGCGGACCTCTCCATATCATAGTACATGAACTGAAACTCTGAACTCTTGATAGCCGCCTTCCTCCTTCGTGCGCATGAGGCCCTGAGCCCCCCTTTTCTACCACTGAGGTATATGTTTAGCTCTTCTGATCAGTGTGGGCTCCAAATGCCCCTTTTTCTCTCACTGGTATAGGACCCACAGAATATTCTCTCCAACCTCAGCTTAGAAACTGCTAAAAACTTGCCTCCGTCTTTGAAGTGATAAAAAAGCCTAAATGAGTTACTTATTTTTCTGCCTCCTTCCCTCTTGGTGCTTAAAATTTGTCTTATAATAATTGATTTAGTTGGACTAATGAAAATAAGATGTAATTAAAGTATTTCAGGCTTTTGTCTCATGCCATTTTTGGAACATGTTCAAGTCATATTTAAAAGATTAGAATGTTTATCATTAATTAAAATTAGGCTACTTCTTGGGATTTTGAGGTGATTGCCACTCTTTAGAATTTCTCCTAGGTGTGTCTAGAGTTCTTGTTTTCTCAAGAGAAAGAGGAGAATTTAATAGATAATGTCAAATGGCCTATTTTGTTCCTTTACATTTAGTAGGTGTTTCTGAGAGTGAAGCAACATCTTGCTTCCAGAGATAGGACACCCAGGACCAGACTTCAAAGGTTTCATTTTCTAGCCCCAGGAGCATTTCTAGTCAGCAATTCCTGACCAGCCAATAGAGAAAGAAAGAGGGAGCCTGGGGTCTGGAGAGATGACTCAGCAGTTAAGAGCACTGGATGCTTTTTCCAGAGGACCTAGGTTCAATTTCCAGTACACACATGGCAGCTACTGTCTGTAGCTCCAGTTCCAGGGGGATCCAACACCCCTACACATACACACATACACACATACACACACACACACACACATGCAGGCAAAGCACCAATGCACATAAAATGAAAATAAAATTTACAAAGTAGTAATGGGAAAAAAAAAGAGGCCAGGCAGTAGTGGTGCACACTTTTAATCCCAGCACTCAGGAGGCAGAGGCAGGCAGATAGATCTCTGAGTTCAAGGTCAGCCTGGTCTACAGAGAGAGTTCCACAACAGCCAGAGCTGTTACACAGAGATACCCTGTCTGGAAAAAGAAAAAGAAAGAGAACCTGAAGTACAGAGTAATGAGATCTGGGCAGGTCGGGTTCATCATGTGAGTATTTTATCTCTAGGAAGATTTTTATTCTATTCACTTATTGAGGGAAAGATTTGCTAAAAAGTGGACATATCTAAGAGGAATGTGTCACTGGTGTCCATTATAGAACGAGGGCAGTTCTTTCAGCTTGGTTAACTCTTTAAATCATTCCAGTGATTGTGGAGACTGGAGACAAATGCTAGGCTAGTAGCTAAAGCAGGAACAATGTCGTTCCTCTCACAGGGACGTGCAGGGGATGGTTAGCTAAGAATAAAGCCTGCAGAGTAAAGCCTGGCTGAAATCTGTGATCTGGGGACACAACTGAACCTCAGCTTGTTTTCCGGTAGACACAGGGAATGAGTGAAATAAATGAACTCATTTTTCAAGGAAAGTAGCTATAACCTATTGCCTCATTTCCAGCAGGTGATGAGGTGGAAACCTACATCAGGGGAAGCCATGCATCAAGGTAGAAAGCCTAAACTCCCCAAATAAATAGCCATGCACATACAGCTTTGGAGGAGGCGGCAGCTACCCGGAGGCCGTGTGTCTGTACATTTCATACATGTTAATCCTCTGCTATTTCCAGTTAATGAGTTGTGAACCTTCATTCACTTGACACACAGCTGCATGAAAATGGAGGCAGTAGGTAAATAATGTCCCTGGTGTGACACATGTGTTTTTCACTTGGAAATCAAGAACAATGCTGGCTCAAGTCATTCCCCCATGTTGAAGTCTGTGAGTTGCTAGGATACAGGTCAGTGATACACATTTCCAGTCCACTCCCTTCAGCCAGCAAATTTATTGCACAAATTAGTCAGATTCTTTAGTAGTTTCTTAGGCCACTTGACAAACTTGGATCAATACGTAAAGCGAGCAGGCAAGTAGATGTCTGAGCCAGTGGCTTATTCCTCCTGTCAGCTGTCAGACTGCTTTGTTATGACCTTTTCACATGTGCATGTGATATGATGTTACTTTGATCATTTTTATATTTTCCTGGAACTCCCCATCCTCTTGCCTCTACCTCCCAAGTGCTGGGATCACAAACACCTAGTTTAGGTGGTCCTGGAGGTTGAGTCAGGGCTTTTTTCATGCTAACCAAGCACTGTACCAAAGGAGCTATGTCCCCAACCCCCTCTACTATGTAGACGAATTTCTAAACAGTCTTATTAAATAAGAAACAGAGCCAAATACAGGGGTGAAAGCCGTAGAGACCAGAGAAATTGTGAGAGCCGCCAGCTGACCTTAGCTCACCATGCCGCCAGAGCTTCGGAAGTGATCCAGCTTCTTCCTGTCTAACCTGCGCCTTTATTGCCTTGCTGTTCTGCCTTCTCATTGCCTCTTAGTCCAGCCACCTCACTTCCTTGTCATGCCTGTCTGTACAGACCTCCAGGTCTCTATGGTTGGTACTGGGATTAAAGGCATGTGTCACCACGCTCGGCTGTGTCTTGACCACGCAGAGACTCTGCCTGCCATGTGATCGGATTAAGGGCCTGTGCTACCACTGCCTGACTTTTGTTTATGGCTGACTGTCTATGTCCTCTGATCTCCAGGCAAACATTATTTATTAACATACAAATAAAATGTCACCACACTACTAGTTTTTTTTATCCTACACTCCCATTTCCACATCCCTGCTAGTTCATCTTTTGTTTCCATGTTCTTTGTCTTCGTTATTTTATTTGTCAAAATGCCTTCCATACTAAGGTTCTCTATTTTCATTTTATTTTTAATAAATAAATAAATAAATAAAAATAAAATATATATACACTTGTTTCTTTTGGTCTTTGGTCTTGAACAGCTACAGGGACCGTAGTATAAAGAAGGGATAACTTAGAGGAACGCCCCAACAGGCCAGTCGATGAAGTTTTTGATTAGATAGTTCCAAAGTGAAAAGGTTGGGAGGAATTCTTATTTGAGGTTTTATTTTGTTAAATGTTAATCAGCAGAGTCTCTGAGGCTTGTAATACACTGCTGTTAACAGGCGTCAGGGGAAATTGGGTTTTGCTGTTGTTGCTTTTGTTGTTGAATTGTATGGGCTGAAGATTCATTGGCTCCATAAGGTAAGAAGCTTATTATTGCATGAAATGGAAGTGTGTGTGACAGTTGTGAAGGTGAAAAGAAAAGTTAGTATAAAATTAAATGACTAAACCTCAGACGAACTATCTACTGACACATGATACTCAGTCCTGCCTTCCCCCCTTCTCAGAGGCCAGTGTGTTTGGAGGTTTCTTTGAAGAATGTTTAAAAGCAAGGTGTCCCACCATAGGCACTGGGCTCCAGAAAGCCAGCTCATGCAACCAGGGATGGATCCTGATCCTACTGCCAGGGGGGCCCTTAAGCAGATCAAGCTACACAACTGTCTCGCTTATGCAGAGGTCCTAGTCCAGTCCTGTGGAGGCTCCACAGCTGTTGGTCTAAAGTTCATGAGTTCCCACTAGCTTGGTTTGGTTGTCTCTGTAGGTTTCCCCATCATGATCTTGATGCCCCTTGCTTATAGAATTCTTCTTCCCTCAACTGAATGTATCAGGCTCTGCTGACTCCCCATGGGAGGCTTTACCTTTTCAGAGGAGGGAATGGAGGTAGGTTGGAGAAGGCTGAAGGAGGCAGGAGGAGGGAAGAGAGGAGGATCTGTGGATGGTATGTAAAATGAATGAAAAATTTCTTAATTAAAAAAAAAAGAGTGTTTAAAAGCATAGAATGGTTTTCCCATTTATAATCACCAGATACCCAGGAACATCCTCTGTAGTATATTGTGTAGTGTGTCACAGAATATTCTAGCAAAGGAGAGATTGCTTAAAAGAAAAAACAAAATAGACAACCCAGATGAAGTTTTAGATTAATGGTAATCCCCAGCAAAGCGCTCTCGCTCGCTCGCTCGCTCTCTCTCTCTCTCTCTCTCTCACACACACACACACACACACACACACACACACACACACACACACACACACACACCTCTACCTACCTACCTTTAGGGCAAATTAGTTAGTACAAAAAAAATGAAAGAAATTTTAGAGAGGAAATCCAACCAAATGGAAAAGCCAGTACTTAAAAGCGATTGCTTTCTTACAACAAGTAAGTAGAAGAATTGGGACTTTTCCCCTCAGTACTAGGTGATTTAGCAGGGTCTTAGACATGCTAGGTGGGTGCTTTACCACTGAGATATAGCCCAACCCCTGAACCCAGGCTGTCCTTAAGTCCTCTAGCCTACTTCTGCCTCCTGAGTGCTAGAATCATAAGTATGTGCCACAGTGCCCAGTGGGGAATCAGGATTTTAACTCAGGCCTACTTTCTCTACATCTAAAATCCTTGGTTTTTTCCCATTATGATGTATTGTTCAGGGAAGCAGTTGTAGATTAATTTTTCTTTGGGCCACCAGCTCAAAAATAATGACACAGAGACTTTTTATTAATTATGAAAGCTCAGCCTATAGCTTAGACTAGTTCCTAACTAGCTCTTCTAACTTAACCCATTTATTATAATCTACTGTCTGTTGCATGGCTCCTTACCTCATATCCCCATACTGCCCATACTGCTTCCTCTGCGTTTGGCTGGTGACTCTGCCCTTCTTCTTCCCAGAGTCCTCTCTGTCCCCAGAAGTCCTGCCTAACCTCTTCCTAGCTATTGGTTGTTCAGCTTTTT
The DNA here is from genome assembly GCF_007827085.1 of Peromyscus californicus insignis. Classification (NCBI taxonomy): domain Eukaryota; kingdom Metazoa; phylum Chordata; class Mammalia; order Rodentia; family Cricetidae; genus Peromyscus; species Peromyscus californicus. The sequence continues at coordinate 16,402,992 of NW_026294562.1, forward strand.
ATTACACCAGTTACAACTTTTTCACATAGTGTAAAATATCCCACAACACCAAATCTCCACTTTAGCCTGCTGTGTTTGGTTGTCTGTGGAATACCAAGTTATCCAAGCTTCCGACCCATGTCTATCCTGAGTGATTTATTCATCCACTGACTATTACTGAGAACCAGCTGGGTTCCAGATACTGTGCTAGATGTTTGGCATTTGTTTTTCCAAGTTTTTCTTGATGAAGTTTTATTCTAATTAATCTTTAACAATAAAAAATTGGGCTGGGCGGTGTTGGCGCATGCCTTTAACCTCAGCACTCGGGAGGCAGAGGCAGGTGGATCTCTGTGAGTTCAGGGCCAGCCTGGGCTACCAAGTGAGTTCCAGGAAAGGCGCAAAGCTACACAGAGAAACCCTGTCTCGAAAAACAAAACAAATAAACAAACAAACCAAAAACAGTAAAAGATTGGGAGTCAAATATTGGGGTAAGAACCTGAAAGATCAGAGAAGCAGGGAGAAGCCACCAGTCACTTCTTACTTCTACCATTCTTCTCAGCCCCCACTTACTACTTCCTGTCTCCTCTCCGTCTACAGTCCTCCAAATGTCTATGGTCAGCTAGTGGCTGGCTCTTCCCTCTGACTCCAAGCAAGCTTTATTTGTCAGAACACAATCAAAATATCACACAGCATGGGCTGGAGAGATGGCTCAGAGGTTAAAAGTACTGACAGCTCTTCCGGAGGTCCTGAGTTCAATTCCCAGCACCCACATGGTGGCTCACAACCATCTACAATGAGATCTGGTGCCCTCTTCTGGTGTGCAGGCATACATGCAGACAGAAGACTGTATATGTAATAAATAAATTTTTTTAAAAATCACACATTTCCCCCTTTTTATCTAAATAAAAAGCGAAAGTTTTAACTAACATAGTAAAACTGTATGCAATAAGTACAATATGTTATATATTTATGCTTTATTATTGTAAGAACTCTCTCATGTTTAAATCACTTTTAGCAAATATTTGTTATATGCCTATAGTTAGTGTTCCCAGGCACTTTCTGAAGATAATATCACTTGCCAGAAATCATCCAGAATAAATAATCAGACTATGTTTTTTTAAGTTTCTAGTTTATACTTTGATTACTTGAACCAGATGAGATAACTCTCTAATTCTTTACTATCAATAACCTATACTAAAGAAAATACTGCCTTTTACTATCTCCTGCACACACATTTTAATAAACTTATTTTGGAGTAATTATATATTTACAGGAAAAGTGCAAAGGTAATACAGACTTCCTGTATATCCTTAGCCTAGTCTCATCTCATGTTAGCATGGTTCATTTATGAACACAAAGAAACTGGCATTGGCTTGTCATTCTTAACTAAACTCTCTATTGTATCTAAGCTGCACAGTTTATCCATCAATATCTTCCTTTTGTTCCAGGACCCAGTACAGGTGCTGTATTGTATTTACATGTCATGTCTTCCCAGTGTCCTCTGATCTATGACATTTTCCCAAGTCCTGTGTTTTGTGACCTTTACTGTCTTAAGAATTGCTGGTACCCTGTAGCATACCCCTAGTTGGAATTTGTCTGAAATTTTTCTTTCTTTCACTTTCCCCCTCCTACCTTTTCCTTCCCTCCATTTCTTCCTTCCTTGATTACTCTTTGATCCCTTCTTTTCTTAGGCTGTGGATCAAACACAGAGCCTTGTAGAGGCTAAGAATGTACTCCACCACTGAGCAACCCACCTTTTGACAGGGACTCACTGTAGTTCTAGCTGTCCTGAAACTCACTATGTAGACCAAGCTGGCCTCCTCCTCTCAGAGAGCCACCTGCCTTTGCCTCCTAGGTGCTAAGATTAGGGACATCACCAAGCCTGGCTTCTGGGCCTTATGTTTTCTGAGACTCTAATCTAAGCTGGCTTTGAACTGTCAATCCTTTTGCCTCTGTTTCCAGACACTGTTAGTGCAGCTATGTGCCCCATGCTGTCTGATGTTTTTCTTAGAGTTTCTGGAAGAACCTAAGAAAGGTGATGTTCCTTTCTTAGAATAGCTGTGATATCACTGGGTTGTTAATCCTCCTCATCTGGTTAATGTATTGTTTGCGAGTCTTTTTTACTGTAAATTTCTGTTTTTCCCATTTTGCTACTCTAAATAAGTCTCTAAATCTAGCCAATCCTTAGTACTGGTAGGAATTAAATGTCCTATGAGAGGAAGTATCTGTATATTACCTGAAACACTGTGCCACATCCTGCATGGCTCCAGGGACGGAGCTGACTAGGATGGGGAGGGAGTGAAGAAAAGACAGACACATGAACACACAGAAATAGCTGGGATTGGATAGTCTGGACTCTCGGCTGGAGAAACCACAGCAACCTAGAACCTCAGTGCATTTATTATATAGAACTGAACAGAGAGGCAGGAGTATTGCATGTAGCTGAACAAGGAGGCAGGATTTTACATACAAATAAACAGGAGGCAGGATTTACAGTATAAAGTTGAATCAAAGGAGTAGGTTTAGCTAATCTTGGTAGGAACATTCTCTATAAGGGACCAGTCTTCGTTCAGGCTATAAATATGTGTGTGTGTGTGTGTGTGTGTGTGTGTGTGTGTGTGTGTGTGTGTGTGTGTTAAGCATTTGAGTAGGTACGCTCACCCACATGGGCACATGTGGAGGTCAGAGGTGAACATCAAGATGCTTTCCTTAGTTGCTTCTCTACTTCATATTTTTTAATATTTTTATTAATTCTTTGAGAATTTCGTGTAGCGTATTTCAATCATATTCACCCCATACATACTCTAACTCCTCCCAGATCCATGTCCACTTCCTAATACACCCTTAATTTTGTATCCTCTTTTTTTTTTTTTTAATCCCATTGACTACAGTTTGTGTTCCCCATATACTCCTGGGTATTACTAGAGTATATCCAACCTACCAGGAGTCACACCCTTAAAGAAAACTCACTGTCCCTCCACCAGAAACCATTGCCTGTCCACAGCTCCTCAGTTTGGAGAAGGGACTCATGAACCTTTCCCTTTCAGAAATTATTGATGTCCTGCCTCTTAGTTTCCTTCCCAGGGTCCCAGAAGAGACTAACTATCAGTGGGGTAATCTATGGGAAAATAATCTAAGTACACCAGGTTCTTTTGTCCATTTACTTTATTCCTCTGAGATTACATTCTATCTATACAGCTTCAGTTTTATTCTTACATTTAGCTCCTCTCTGTTCCTTTTCCTCCTGTCCTCTCATAACTTTAACTCATTTCCATCCTATCCTCATCTTCATCCTTGTTCTTCTCCCTTACCAGCTGCCTGACTCCTACAATACAATGCAGAAGCTTCCAAGGTCCCCACAAGAGCCATGATAACCAGCTTCATTTGTAACCCAAAAGGGGCGTGAATAGAGGAGGTGGGGTCAGATAAGGCCTGGAATAAGTCAGAAAGGGAATTTATGTGCTCAAAATATATTCTTATAAGTGGTTAGGTGAAATGTCATGAGTCTATCATAAATGTGCTCAAACTGCAATCTTACAGGTGCCTAGGTAAAAGATTTAATAAGTCATTAAAATAAAACTGCAAAAAAACCCTTTTGTTCTGAGTCAATTGCTCTGGAATGCCATTTGGGCTGTGAGAGAAAGGAGGGTCTGAGCTTCATTTGCACAAGAAACAAAGCTATCCCTAGGATGCTAGAGAAGAATTTCAGGTCAATGCACTGTTAGGAGTTCTTGGAAGCATACATAGCATACAAAAAAAAAAAATCATTGCAGGAACCAGCATATGTGTGTGTGTGTGTGTGTGTGTGTGTGTGTGTGTGTATGTACGTATGTATGTATGTTCGTTCCATGCTGGAACACTGAATGGCTGGCAGCTCCAGCTGCTGTGAGTTCATGAGTGACGTGGTTCAGAAGATACTGTTTCACTTTCATTCTCCCTGATCTCTGGCTCTTAGCGTCTTTCCACCCCTCTTCCACGATGGTCCCTGAACCTTGTGGAGAGACTGTGGTAGAGATGTTCCATTTGTGGCTGAGCACTCCATTGACATTGATTCTCTGTGCTTGATCAGTTGTGAGTTTCTGCATAGACCACCCTCCCACAGAGAAAGTTCTCTGATGGGTTCTGAGAGCTGTACTAATCTGGGGGTAGAGAGACATAAATTTGTAGGGCAGTTTGACAGTAAGTCCATTTTGTAGAATAATAGTAGTAGGTTCGTCCTGAGACTTGTGAGCTCTCCAACCTTGAGTTTTGGGTCATATTTACAGCACTAGACGTGTGTTTCCTTTTGTGAAGCACACTTTTATATCCAAGCAGAGAGTGGTTGGTTATCCCTGTAACATTCATGCCGCTGTTGTACCATGGGAACCCAATTTTAAAGTAGGATCTCTCACTGAACCTAGAGCTCATTGGTTTTTGCCACATTGGCTGGCTGGCCAGCCCCCTGTCTCTGCATCTCCCCTGCCCCAGTATTAGGGTTTCATGGGCACACAAGTATGCTTAGCTTTTATGTCAGTGCTGGGGCTCTAAACTCAGATTTTCACATTTGCTTAACACGAACTTTCCCCCCAACTCCTTAGAGATTTTTTTGAGAGGTAAATTTAATAAGATGTGGTGACTTTGGATGTGAACAACTGATAGACAGGGAATGTTTGAAAGTGATTTTTTTTTTTAAGATTTATTATGTATACAGTAGGGCACCAGATCTCATTATAGATGGTTGTGAGCCACCATGTGGTTGCTGAGAATTGAACTCAGGACCACTGGAAGAGCAATCAGTGCTCTTAACCTCTGAGCCATCTCTCCAGCCCGAAAGTGATAACTCTTGATTTTGGTTTCAATGCCTGGAATTTAAATTTTGCTTTGGAGCTACATACTAACAAGCATGAAGATTGAATGTCAGTTTTGATAAAGCTTAGCTTCTTCAGTGACTGTATTTCATCTCGTGTTGGTCCAGCTTCACTGAGTACCCACCCTGTATACCTCATTCTAACTGGAACACCAGGGCCCCCTGGTGGACCCTGGGTTGTTCTTTTTCATCTTGAATCTTAGCATGACTTGGTTTTTTTGTGTTGTTGTTGTTATTGTTGTTGTTTTGTGGGTTTTTGGGGTTTTTTGTTTTTGTTTTTGTTTTTCAAGACAGGGTTTCTTTGAGTAGCTTTGCACCTTTCCTGGAACTCACTCTGTAGCCCAGGCAGGCCTCGAACTCACAGAGATCCACCTGCCTCTTGATAGTAATCAGCGCTGGTTACTGTGTGGAAAGGTTATGGTCACAACAGAACCCAGTGGTACTTTTAGAGCTTTATTAGAAAGGAAAGGCAGGGGGAGGGGGAAGAGGGGAGAGCCAGGCCTGGTGGGGGAGGGAGCAGAGCAGAGAGCAGAGAAAAAACAGGGGGGGGGGTCCATGTCTGGCTTTTTAAGGTGGGTACATAGTTGCCCATGCCCACTGATGACGTAAGACACAAGAACCCACGATGAGCATGTGAGGGCAGGATGTGAGGGCAGGATCCTAACATCTCTGCCTCCCAAGTGCTGGGATTAAAGATGTGTGCCACCACTGCCTGACATGGCTTGTTTTTTTTTTTTTTTTACTTATGTGCTTTTCTCTGTAGCTCATTTCCACATCAGAGGCATTTGATTGTATTCTCCAGTAACTTTTTTAGGGAGTAGGGGTCTGGGTTTCAAGACAGATTTTCTCTGTATAGCCCTGGCTTTCTTGAAACTCACTCTGTAGACCAGGCTGGCCTTGAACTCAGAAATTTGCCTGCCTCTGCCCCCTGAGTGCTGGGATTAAATGCATTCACTACTGTGCCTGGCTTCAATAACTCATTAAATCCTTCCCATTTCAGTTTCTAGTTCATTCCCATTTGTAACCTCATGCTTAGGAAGAGGACAGTTACCCTTGTTCTAATGCTGTGATAAACACCTTGACCAAAAGCAACTTGAGAAGGAAAGGGTTCGTTTTATCTTAAAGCTTGCAGGTCACTCCATCAGAGCAAAGTCGGGACAGGAACTCAAGACAGGAATCTCGAGGCAGGAACTGAAATAGACCATGGAGGAGTTCTGCTTACTGGCTTGCTCAGCTTACTTACTTGAATGCTTTCCTTTCTTTCTAACTTTACTTTTTATTTCTGTGTATGTATGTTTGCCTATGTGTGTGTACCAGGTGCATGCAGTGTCCTTCAGAGGCCTGAGGAGGGTATCAAATCCCCTGGAATTGGAGTTAGAGACAGTTGTGTGCTACCCAGTGTGGGTGCTAGGATCTGAACTTAGGTCCTTTGTAAGAACAGCAAGTGCTCTGGACCATTGAGCTATCTCTCCAGTCTGTTATCAATGCTTTCTTTACTATCCAAGACCACCTGTCCAGGGGTGGCACTGCCCCCCAGTGTCATGGGTCTTCCCACATCAATCATTCATCAAGAAAATGTCCTACAGAGTTGCCTACAAGCCAATCTGATGGAGGCATTTTTTTCAATTGAGTTTCCTCTGCTCAGATAACTGTAGCTTGTGTCAAGTTGACAAAAACTGACCCAGGGCTACTCACTCCTTACTATTTACTGAATTATCATTATCTTTCTTCTGGGACTATGTTAATGTTAATTCTTTATTTCAGAGCCATCATCAATCACTTTAATCCCAAAATTGAGTCCTATGCTGCTGTGAATCACATTTCTCAACTCTCAGAAGAACAGGTAAGTCACTCCTCTCCCCGGATGACCTCGCTGGTGATGAGGAAGGATCAAGTAGCTGTCTTCGTTCTGGTAATGGGATTCTGTGACTGAGCTCCGAGCGGGGTGGTAAAGCCAGGCTGCTGAGAAGAGTTAGCGCAAGATTGCTTGCTGGTTCTTTAAATAGAGTAATACTTGCTTCATTTGTGCCACTGAGGGATTTGTTTAATTATATAGAGAGTATGGGGTGAAACTTGACAAGTTACTGTCTTACAGTGGGTGATAAAATATTACTTTTTAAGCTCTTAGTCACAGTCATTTTGATTTCTGACAGTCAGAAGCATCAACATGATGGTGCACACCTGTAATCCTAGCACTTGGAAGGTGGAATCAGGAGTTCAGAGTTATCCTAGGCTACATAGTAAGTTCAGGGACAGCCTGGGCTGCATGCTACCATGTCTTAAGAACTCAAACAAGGCCAGGCGGTAGTGGCACATGCCTTTAATCCCAGCACTTGGGAGGCAGAGGCAGGTGGATCTCTGGGAGTTCGAAGCCAGCCTGGATCTCTAGCTCTCCAGGACAAGCACCAAAACTACACAAAGAAACCCTGTCTCAAAAAAAAAAAAAGAAGAAGAAGAAGAACTCAAACCAAACAAAAGTAAGACATGAGAACTTAGAAATGAACATGGGGTTGGGGATTTAGCTCAGTGGTAGAGCGCTTGCCTAACAAGCACAAGGCCCCGGGTTTGGTCCTCAGCTCCAAAAAAAAAAAAAGAAATGAACGTAAATTCCAGCCCAGGAAAACGTCGAGTGCAGCTTGGTCTGAAGGTATGTGGCTCATTAAAGCATGGGCTCTCATTGAGGTAGGTTTTCTTTCCCTCGAACTGTTATTTCTGGGCAGGTTTTCCTCTGATATTGTCTGAGTTGAAGATGCAGCTAGGCTTGTACATTTGTTTTCCTTGAGTCTGGCCTGATTTCCCCTTCTCCCTTATGGCTCTACTCATGGGGCTTCAGCATGGCATGGAGCTGAATTGAAGGTTTCCATTCTCAGCCTCTTTTTCTTTTTTTAAATAAAGGGGTTTTGTGGGTTTTCTTTTGGTTTGGATTGGTTTTTTGTTTGTTTATTGAAGGGGAGGCCATTTTGTTTGTTTGGTTTTTTCCCTAAGAAAGGGTTTCTTTATGTAGCCCTGGCTGTCCTAGAACTCACTCTGTAGACCAGACTGGCCTCAAATTTGCAGAGATCCACCTGCCTTTGCCTCCCAGCTGCTGGGATTACCGGCATACGCCACCACAACCCAGCTTAAATAAGGGCCTTTACTAGATTAATAATTGATAAGTGCATAACTTTATATAAAACTGTTGTTTACAAGGGGAAAAATACATGAAACCAGGGCCGTCTAGCCTATGTTGGCTCTATGACTTTAGCTTATGTAGCTAAATTCACTGTGTAGCTGAGGATGACCTTCAGCTCCTGGCTCTCCCGCCTTCACCTCCCAATGCAGCTATGCCCCACCTTGCTGTCTCAGTCTGAGCCTTTGGAGTCTTGTTTGAAAAGCACAAAATAAGATGATGAGGAGATGGCCTCGTGGGTGAAGTGCTTGCCGCTCAGGCTCGGGAACCTGAGCCCCAGCCCCCAGTATACACATAAGAAAGCTAGGCGGCCTGCGGTCCTGACATTAGGAAGGCAGAGGTAGGTGGATCCTGGGGCTTGCCCAACAGCGGTCTAGTTGAATAGGTGAGCTTCAGTTCAGTGAGATGCGCATGCGCAGGTGTGCACACACACACACACACACACACACACACACACACACACACACACACACAGTAGAAACAGTTGAAAAAAGACACTGGTTATGAACCTCTGTCCTCAACACAAGCTCACTTGTACACACCCACAGTAAATAAATAAATACATACATACATAAATACGTGATTCTCCTTTCTTGTTTCCTGTTATTCTGAGTTGGAAAAGCCAAGGAATAAATTCCAAACTAGTGAAACCATGTGTGTTCTGCTCCCCTTCCCTGCCAATGCGTCGTTGTAGCTCTTCTGAGTGTTTCACTGGCAGGAACAGCCAGCAATTGCATTATGACCATGTGTTCCAGAGTTCTTGAAAGCTATTCAGCTCACCCAGTAAGACAGCAGGCAAGCTTTCTCCTAACAGAGAGCCTTCTCAGCACTCCCCCCAGTGGCCCTTTCTGTAGCCGGATGGCTAGCACTCTATTAATCTGTCAGTTGTTTCCTTTGAAATATTTGTTCTCTTTTGTGAAGCCAGCTGTGACTCCATCCTCACACTTGAAGCTGTCTTTGTGAATGACTTTAATTTTCCTTTCTTCCTCTGCCTATAGCGCGGAGCAGATTCCTGTTCTTTTCATATTGGAGCTGTCTGTGAGGTGTTTATTGATGCTCCCTTTTCCTGCTGGACCAGTTCGTGTTAATTCTCCTGTGTCACTTTTATACAGAACAAAAAGAACATTCTGTGTGTTCTGTTCTGTATGTTAACAGAAAGAGACACTCCTGCCACTGTCAGCTCTGGATAGCCAGAAAGCCACGTGCAGCGTTCATCCCCTGGCAGCTTAGGAAGGTCAGCTGAAATATCTCTCTCTAAGTAGCAGCCACCAACCAGTAATAAAAACTCATGTGGTGCATGAGGAAGTCGGGAAAGGAAAGATTAACAAGCTGTATCCTCACCCTCTTTCCTATTTTTTCAAGGTTAAAAGTGATGAGCAGTGTTTCTTGAGTCCACAAGCCAGAAGTGAGGCAGTTTCTAGGGAAAGGAACTCAGTCTATTCAAGAATGGGGAAGAGGGCTGGAGATAGAGTGCTGGGTAGAGTGCTTGTGAGTGCTTGTCTAGCAGGTATGAAATCTCATTTCATTCCCCAGCAGTGGTCTGTTTACTTTGTAAATAGTTACATGCAGCCTGTGACCCTCCAGAGGGGCAATCAGGATCAGGGGTGGAAAGTCCAGGTATAATCCCTGCAGTCACAGAGTTACTGTGTGCTCACATGCTCATTACCACCAACAGGGTACAGTTATCCCAGGACTCTGCTCTCAAAATAGTTGTTTCTCTTCCCCAGCTGCCTCTGAAGGCTGCTAAATGATAGCATTATAGTGCTCTTGTTTTTATCAGATTAGAGGCATTTGACTGCCTGCCTATCTCCAACATGTGGAGTACTTCTCTCCCTTCACTTATGAACATTAATACTAATGTCACAGTGTCAAGAGTATTTGCAGCTTCCCAGAGAGGTGGCTTTGGAGGCAGTAAGGCCCTGCAGCTGTTAGCAGCTATCTTAATAGCAAGGGAAAAGAAAAATAAAACAAAACAAAACAGGATTAAAATCCCAAGTAGACTCTAAAATACTAATAAAATAACACCTAAAACCTGTTAATAGGTGTTAGCTGGGACTTACAGCATTAGTAAGTGGTTTTTCGAGACAGAGTTTCTCTGTGTAGTTTTGGTGCCTGTCCTGGATCTTGCTCTGTAGCCCAGGCTGGCCTCAAACTCACAGAGATCCACCTGGCTCTGCCTCCTGAGTGATGGGATTAAAGGCATGTGCCACCGTCGCCCGGCCCAAGAACAGGCTTTTAAGTCATCGTAAGTTTTAAGTCGTCGTAAGTTTTAAGTCGTTGTAAGTTTTAAGTCGTCGTAAGTTGTAAGTCGTAAGTTTTAGTCTGCAGCCCCTGCTTCTCCAGTGCCCTGGCCCTGACCCTCTCCATTGGATGGTTGTCCTGCAACCTATGATTTATTGAAAAATATTAGTGAACGTTTTATCCGTACTAAATTAATATGGGTTGGAGACGTACGGTAGAAGCCCCCTCCTGGACCCAGGCTCCACACACTTGGTCAAGCAAGTACTCTGCCACTGGGCTGCATTCCCCAGCCCCCTTGCCACTTTTTGTCTTGATGGGGTCTTACTAACTTGCTTAGACTTGTTTTGGTTTTGGTTTGTTTTTCATTGTTGTTTGTTTTGGGTTATTTTTGTTTGTTATTTTGTTTTGGGTTTGTTTGTTGTTATTTGTGGGTTTTGTTTGGTTTGGTTGGGTTTTTGGTTTTTCTTTTTTTTTTTTTGGTTTTTCGAGACAGGGTTTCTCTGTGTAGCTTTGCGCCTTTCCAGGAACTCACTTGGTAGGGGTTTTTGGTTTTTCAAAGCAGGCTTTCTCTGTGTAACAGCCCTGACTGTCCTAGAACTCGATCAGGCTGGCCTGGAACTCACAGAGATCTGCCTGCCTTTGCCTCCCAAGTGCTGGGATTAAAGGTGTGTGCCACCACCACCTGCCTTTTTAGACTGTTCTTTAACTCACCCTGTAGCCCAGGCAAGCTGCAGCCTCCTGACTGCTTGGAAATACAGGCCTGTGCCAGCAGACACCACTTGATGTTTAAGAGAAGTCCTTAGGGGCTAGAGAGATGGATCAGCAGTTATAAGCACTGGCTGCTCTTCCAGAGGACCTGGGTTCAGTACCCATGTGGTAGCTCACAATCATCTGTAACTCCAGTTCTAGGGAATCCAATACTCCTTTCTGGCCTCTGTGGGTACCAGGCCTGCATGTGGTACACAGATATATATGCAGGCAAACACCCATGCACACAAAATTCACATAAAGTCAGATCATTTTAAACAGAGAGACTGCAGGTGATGGTTTAAGCATGGGAAGTCCTGTTAAAGGCGGGGTCTAGTTGTAGTTGTCAGAGTAGACATGGAGGAAAGACGGGTTAGATAAATACAGAGGCATAAATTATAAAATGTACTCAAAACTAGGACCTGAACAAGTCAGAAAGAACAGAGAATTCCAGAGTTCTTGAATGCCATGTCATTGGGGCACAAAACAGTCTGAAGCTTGGTGACATGTAGTGGCACACGCCTTTAATCCCAGCACTCAGGAGGCCGAGACAGGTGGATCTCTGTGAGTTTGAGACCAGTCTGGTCTACAGAGTGAGTCCTAGGACAGCCAGAGCTACATAGTGAAACCCTGTGTCAAAAAAACAAAAATAAAGAAATCAGTCTGAAGTTCCATGACTTAGAATGCGAGTCAGTCTTCAGTCACTTGCCTCCTCTCTGCCCTCCCTTTCTTTAAAAACAGTTTCTCTATGTAACCCTGGTTGGCTAATTTATGGAAATCCACCCACTTCTACCTCCCAAATGCTGGGATTATAGGTATGCACCACTGTACCTTCCTAATTGTCTGCCTTTGGTTCAGTCACAAACACTTACTAAGGGCCCATCAATGCCAAGCATGTTGTGAGACCTAATGGGCAAATCTTCCTTTTTAAAATGGAGTTTAAAAGATTTGCTGTCCTAGCCATTCCTTGATGTAGAAACAGTTTGCTTAACAGTATGCACATTGTTGTGCCACAGATCCCTACGGCTTTTCCATTCTGCAGAACTGAAACTGTCCTCTGAGCAACTCCCTGTCCCTCTCCCCCTGCTACCTTGGCAACCAGCATTCTACTTTCTGATTCTAAGGGTAGACAAACCTATCTTCACGCTTTACTTTCACCCCAGCAGCCTAGGAGCTTGCTAAAAATTTCTCTGCATATAAAGTCACTTCTGAGACAGTTTTAAGGGTTGGGCTATAGCTCAGAATCCAGTATGCTAGCTCTTTGCCTGGCATACTGGTGTCTCCTGGTTTGATTTTCCAGTAACCCCCCGCCCCCAAAGAACGTTTAGGGAGAAAGGCATTCTGCTGGGACCCACAATGTCATGGGAATGTAGATGATGCAGGCAGAATTGTTATTGTTTTTATTAATATAATACAGTCACAATCAGTCTGTCTTTTAGATTTTTTTTTTGTCTTAGTGTTTTGCCTGCATTTATGTCTGTGTGTCACGTTCCTGCCTTGTTTCTTGAGTCAGGGTTTCATATAGTCCACGTTATCCCAGAGCTATAGTCCACGTTATCCCAGAACTATAGTCCACGTTATCCCAGAACTAACTCCCTTGTAACTGAGAATAACCTAGAGGTTGTGATATGCCTCCATTTCCCAAATTCTGGACTATAGGCATGAGCAAGTTGTGTTAGCAGTCATTGCTTGACCCGTCCCGTGGGCCAGGTTATTGGGGAGACCCGAGGAGGCACCTCCTGAAAGATCAATGGGGGCGAGAGAGAAAGAAGACCAGGCGCATAAGGGAAGACAGAGTCAGTCTGAGTCGCGTCAAGGTCTCGTTTATTGACTGGATATTGAGGCTTATAAGCAGGGCTTCAGGCAGGGAGGGGGAGCAGAGGAAGCAAAAGGAGAGAAGAATGGAAAATTCCTAAGGAAGGGTGAGGTCGCTTTGGTCCCAGGCCCCTGCAGCTGGCTGATTAGCACTTACTCCAGGAAGTTATACAGCCCGCGGTTAGGCCAGGAACCTGTTTTTGCAAGGTTTGATAAAGTAAGGAAGGTCACACAAAATTCAAGACACAGCTGTCCGGAGTCGGTCTCCAACAATTGCTGAGGGTTTTTTTTAATGATTTATTTTTATTTATTTATTTATTTATTTATTTATTTATTTATTTATTTATTTATTTATTTATTTTTAAATATTTTTTAACTTTATTTTATATGCATTGATGTGAAGGTGTCAAATCCCCTGGAACTAGAATTACAGACAGTTGTGAGCTGCCATGTGGGTGCTGAGAATTGAACCCGGGTCCTCTGGAAGAGCAGCCAGTGCTCTTAACCGCTGGGCCATCTCTCCAGCCCTGATTTATTTTTATGTTCATTGATGTTTTGCCTGCATGTGTGTCTGTGTGAGGGTGTCGGGTCCCCTGGAACTAGAGTTACAGACAGTTTGAGCTGCCATGTGGGTGCTGGGAAATGACCACAAGTCCTGTGGAAGAGCAGCCAGTGCTCTTAACCGCTGAGTCCTCTCTCTCTAGCTCTCTTTGCTGAGGTTTTAGTTCCTGTAATTTCTTTTTAAGTTTCTGCTCTCTCTAGAGCTTTAGATTCTGGATCCAGAGGAGGCCTGTATAGAGTTGTATAACGTAGCAGGAATCTTAAAGGATCTTGTTAATAAAAACAAACCTAAGGCCAGGTATTGGGGTGAATGCTGGAAGATCAGAGAAGCAGAACAAGCCACAGCCACCTCACCTCGCCAATTTTTCAGCTGATCCTGTTTCCTCAGACTGGAAGCTTCTGAGTCCTCATCCAAATGGATCTCAGCGGAACTGTTGCTCAAAAGCCTAAAAGCTTAACCAGGCCTAGTTCCTGGTTTCCACACCTTATATACCTTTCTGCTTTCTGCCATCACTTCCTGGGATTAAAGGCATGAGTCACCATGCCTGGCTGTTTCCAGTGTGGCCTTGAACTCAGAGAGATCCGGATGGATCTCTGCCTCCAGAAGGCTAGGATTAAAGGCGTGTGTGCCACCATTTTCTGGCCTCTATATCTAGTGGCTGTTCTGTTCTCTGACCCCAGATAAGTTTATTAGGGTGCACAATATTTTGGGGAACACAGTATCACCACAGTATAAGACATTTTTTACATGTATTGTGTGTATGTTGTATGGAGGCATGTGTGTGTGCATGCTGAGAGTTGGTTTTTTCCTTCTACCATGTGAGCTCTAGGGATCAAATTCAGGCCTGCTGGCTGATGTTTATACTGGCTAAACCATCGTGACAGCCCACAAGACATTTTTTTAAGTATTATTACAAGCTGAGTATTGTTGAAAGCTGGTAAGTATTACTTCTGTAAACTTTCTAAATCTGTTTGGTTTCTCCTGATCCTAAGAGCCCTTACAAATGACTGCTCAGGGTGTCGAGCTGGCTCAGCAGTTAAGAACACTTGCTGCTCTTGTAGGAGATCAGGATTTGGTTCTCAGAACCCATATTGGGCAGCTCACAACCACCTGTAACTTGAGCTTCAGCTGTCCAACACCCTTTCTTGCTTCCACAGACATCAGCAAGTACATGATACACATATAGTATATACCTGTAGATACTCACAGATACATATACATAAAAATAAACCTTAAAAAAATACAAATGAGCCTGGCAGTGGTGGCACACACCTTTAATCCCAGCATTCAGGAGGCAGAGGCAGGGGGATCTCTGTGAGTTCGAAGCCAGCCTGGACTACAAAGTGAGTTCTAGGACAGCCAGGCCTGTTACACAGAGAAATCCTGTCTCAAACAAAGAAAAACTACAAATGACTGTTAGGCATTTAGAAATCCAAATAATACCTAAGCTTTTCTCTCTCTCTTTCTTCTTCTTCTTCTTTTTTTTTTTTTTTAAATTGTTTTTTGAGATATCTCTCTCTATGGCTCAGGCAAACCTGGAATTCACTGAGTAGCCCAGTCTGGCCCCCAGACTAGTGACCATACTCTTGCCTCAGCCTCCTAGATATTAGAATTAGAGGTTTGAGCCACCAGGCCCAACCTAGTATATTTACAGTGAAAAGTGAGGTACTAATAAGAGGGGAGCTCCACTTTGAGGGCTCTGTGTCTTTAAGAGCCTGGATAGAATCCTTTGCTTGAGAAAACTTTCTCAGAAAAATCTTGATAGAAAGCTGGAGGAACTTCTAGCCTCTGAGGAAAGCCAAACCTGAGACTTCATCTTCAGAGTAGTTGGTCCTCCGTGTGTGAGTGTGTGACAGCCTCGAGGCTGTAAGTGGAGGGGCTGATCTGTGGTGCTTAGTGTACAACCTGGAGCCAGCTGCTCCTACAGTTCCACTTTTTCAGACCAGGCCTTTGACACCAGCCCCAGCACACTGGCGGCTGTTGAGGGACAGAGGCTGTGATGCTGTCTGGACTTTCTTAGCAGGAAGTTCATGTGGCTCACTTTCCTCAAGAAGCCACCTCTGTAGAAGTCTCCCTAGCCAGGCATGGTTGAGCACACCTTTGATCTCACTGCTGGGAGGCACAGGTGGAAGGATCTCTTAGTTCAAGGCCAACCTGGTCTACATAGGGAGTTCAGGACAGCCAGGGCTACACAGAGAGACTTGTCTGCCCACCCATCCCACCCACCCCCAAAAAAGAAAACTAAACAAAAACAAAAAGGAATGTCCCAGGGCACTTTCGGATTTTACACAGGGTGATTGAGGCATACTCCAAGTGCCCCATCCTGTTTTCTCTTCTTAGAACCATATCACACTAAAGTTTAATCCCCCCTTGAGACTTATATCCCAGGCTGACCCTGAATTCACTTTGTACCTGAGGATGACCTTGAACTTCTGATCTTTCTGCCTCCACTTTGTTGAGTGCTCTGATGACAAGGCTTGTGCCACCTACCATGCCCCATTTGTATGATACCAGGGATCTAACCCAGGGCTGTTTGCATGCTAGGCAAGCATTCTACCAACTGAACTGTATCTCCATCCAGCCTTAACTGTTATTGCTTTTTGTTGTTGTTGTTGTTGTTGTTTTGTTTTGTTTTGTTTTGTTTTGAGATAGGGTTTCTCTGCGTAGCCCTGCCTGTATACAAGGCTGACCTTGATCTCAGAGATCCAGCTGCCTCTGCCTCCAGAGTGCTGGGATTAAAGGCGTGCACCACTGCCGCCCTGCTTCTTAACTGCCTTTAAAGTAGTATGCCTATATTATTCAAAAGTCAGAAGTCCTGTTGCACAGCCAAGCTGGGTGAATAGTGGAGGTCACTCACTGATGGAGAAGAGCTCAGTTTATCATTGTGTCTGCCACTGTCAGAAGATTCTTCTTAGACATCGAATTTTGAAATGGCCACCACATAAGTGCTTGGTCTTCCTTGGCATGGCAACTGTGAAGCCACATGTCAGGGCAAGGAAAGGACAGTGAGCGCTAGAGGGATGGCAGGCAGACAGGCTGCAGGACCGGCCAGCCTTGGAGAGTTGCAGCAGAGCAGTCTTGCTCTCGTGCCCTCAGTCACTGCAGGTATTAGGGAGGAGTGTTCAGGGTTAACTACTTCCTTCCTTCCATGTGATCTTTGGGAAGATTGTTTGTGTCCTCTGCCAGCTCTCCAGGACGTTCTTCAGAACTTATCCAGGTTATGAAGAGCCTGGCTTGCCACTGTGATGGTAGCTGAGGCCGAAAGCACCCTTATGCAAAGTTGTATCTCTGTTAAAGTTGTATTTGACTGGGAATATTTGTGTCATTATTATTTTATGTGTATGAGTGTTTTGCCTGCGTGTATGTTTGTGCAACATGTTTACACATGATGCCCATGGAGGCCAGAAAAGAGTGATAGATCCCTTGGAACTGGAGTTACAGATGATTTTGAGCCACCATTTGGGTGCTGGGAAATAAACCTAGGTCCTCTGTAAGAGCAAACAAAGTGCTCTTACATGCTGAGCCATCTTTCCACCTTGAAATAGTTTTAGGACCCATAACAGTATTTTGATTTTTTTATAACCACTATAATCACATGATAATTGCAATCTGAAAAATAATCCAGTCAGCTCAAAGGGAAACTGGGCATAGCTCACAAATGGGATTCTAACTATTAGGGGTGGGAAATACTCAAGGCCCTGGTAAGGAGACAGAGACTAGTGAGTTAGGATTAGAGAAGGCTAGCCTTGAACTCCTTCCTAATCCTGCTGCTTTCCACCTCCCAAGCGCTGGGATTATAGGTGTGCACCACTATATCTGTCTAGAGATGGTGATTTCTTCAGCTCAGTGTTTAACTCTCTGAGCAAGGAAACTCTCTGTTTGTAAGGAAAGAGACCTCAGGTGGGGTGTGCAGACACGTGTCTGTTGGCTGGATCTGGACAAAGTGTAAAGGCCTGATGGATTCTTGTGTTTCCTCCACTCCCATTGCCTTGGCACCTCTAAGCGTGATTAGATGCCTTGCTTACACAGGGGCCTGTAATTAGTGCAAAGAAAGCTTCACAGGACTGTCTGTGGCTTCAGTCACATAAAGGCAGGGAGGCGGGGTGACTACCCAGGGAAATTAAGGAAAGCTGCTGTCACAGTCTTCACCAAGTGATGGCCTCTTACTAATCACCCACTGTGAGGTTCATTATCTGGTCTACCTGGCTGAAGGGCAGCACAGCCTGCCAGATCAGTGAGTCTCAAGGCAGTAGAAAGCCCTTTGGAAGCAGGCTTGAAAGGCATGGACGAACTGTGAGAACTGGGCAGCTTAAATTGGTTTTAAAATTGGATTTGCTCCTGAAGTATAGGAGATTATAATAGAGAGGGAAGAAAACCAGAACAGCCAACTTGTGCATAGTGCATGCAGGGGCTGCAGTCAGGAAGTGGTTTGTGCATAGTGCACACAGGGGCTACAGTCAGGAAGTGGTTTGTGCATAGTGCATGCAGGGGCTGCAGTCAGGAAGTGGTTTGTGCATAGTGCATGCAGGGGCTGCAGTCAGGAAGTGGTTTGTGCATAGTGCACGCAGGGGCTGCAGTCAGGAAGTGGGTTGTACATAGTGCATGCAGGGGCTGCAGTCAGGAAGTGACTGCTTTTCACACAGACCATTTCTCTGAATCACTTTTTCTAAACAAGTCACATTAAGTGATAGTTCCCTAGGAGAGAAAATCAAGTTATTGCAGATAGAAAGTCACTTTCAGTGCCCAGTGGAGGAATGGATACTCGACGAGTGTCTGTGGTTTTGTGACAGGTTGCTGTTGTTTGGCTCTTGGCTCTTGGCTTTGGGTTTGGTTTTTTGTGTAGAGGGGGTTATGGGTCCTTCCTCCCTCTGTGCCTTTCTCTCTCTCTCTCTCTCTCTCTCTCTCTCTCTCTCTCTCTCTCTCTCTCCTTCTTTCTGTTGTTTTGAAGCTAAGATACGCTGAAAAAGAACCAATTCTTGCTTCTGAAGGAAACTCTCAGTACCAGCTTTGGTCTGAGATCTCCCTGCTTAAGAGCCTCTTTGGTACAGGACAGGAAATATGTGCCTGCCTAGGCTGACTTCCCAGATTCCTTCTGTGCAAACAGTACAGAAGTACTTGCTGTTCCAATCTAAGAGCTACATAAACTCCAAGACTGCATCTGTCCTCGGATGGCAGGGGATGCAGCGCTACTGTTTGGGGTTTTTATCTTCTGAGATGAGAACCCAATATATAGACAACACTGGCTTTCAACTGGTTGTGATCCTTCTGCATCCTCTTACCAAGTGCCATAGACACGTGCCACCCTGCCCATCTTAACATCCTTCTTTCTTCCTCCCTCCCTCCCTCCCTCCCTCCCTCCCTCCCTCCCTCGAGACAGTGTCTCATGTAGCTCAGGTTGGCCTGGAATTTGCTGTGTAGTCAGAGCTGGCTGTGATCTTCCTGCCGACACTTCCCAAGTGCTAGGAATACAGGCACAGGCAGCCGTACCTGGCTTCAGTCACTGCTTTGGTGTTAGACCTTGGCTGCACGGTGTGTGTGCCTGTGGACCTCTTAGCAGCTGTGTTCGCGGGGATTACTACAGCTCCTCCTGACCCTTTATAAGCCTAAGAAGGGTGAGTAAACCTCCCTGTTCTCAAACCTCCAGTCAACTGTGGTCCCTTTACAGATCCAAAAATGATTGACTGATGACTGTTCTCAGAGTGAGTTTCTTCTTGAAGAGCCATGGTCACCCAGTACCTTCCACCTTTGCCTCAGTTTGAGGACCTTAAGTTCCTGAGCGTGAGAAGTGATTGTGTGTGTCAGGTCCAGGCAAGTACAACCGATAGTCAGCCTTCATCTGACTAGTGCCCATTGGGCAGCATTCTGGACACTGTTGATTCATCAGGGAAGACTGTGGGGTGGTCCAGGGATGGAGGGAGGAACACAAGGAGAAGAATCCTCTCACTGTTGAACATTGAGAACTGGTACAGCATACCAGTCCCAAGCACTCTTGTCCCAGCCTGCAGTGGAATACTGACACCACAGAAGCAAGCTTCTCACCTAGGGCTGTGTACATCCTTTTTATTACTAGTCATGGGGTTACTGAGCTTTATTTTGTATTCAGCGTTATTGAAGTGTAGTTAGCATACAATGAAATGTGTAACCAGCCACTGCAGTCATTTCCTCTAGGCATAGTGGCTCTGTCTGTAATTGTCGCCCTTAGGAGGCTGAGGCAAAAGGATTGCCAGAAGTTAAAAAAAAACAAAAACAAAAAGTGGGTCATGAGATGGCTCAACAATAAAGGTGCTTGCTGCCAAGCTTGAAGACCCGAGTTCAATCCCCAGGCCCCACGTGGTGTAAGGAGAGAGCTGATCCCTCCACATGCTTGAGTACATGCATATTCTCTCTCTCTCTCTCTCTCTCTAACTGCGCGCGCGCGCGCGCACACACACACTTAATTAGATAATTTTCTTAGGTATTAATTTGGTCTTGGAATCATAGTGTCTAAGTAAATTATTTTTTAAAAGATAGAGCACAGAGATAGGTCATAAAGTACTTGCTGCACACACATGAGGACCTGTGTTTGATATCCAGCGTCCACCTAAAAATCCAGGTGTAATGATGTGTACTTATCACCTCAGCACCGATATCTTGCTGTACACACATGAGGACCTGTGTTTGATATCCAGCATCCACCTAAAAATCCAGGTATAATGATGTGTACTTATAACCTCAGCACCGATATCTTGCCGGCCAGTGAGCCTTCCCTTATCAGGGATTCCTGGGTCCCAGTGATGAGAGACCCTGTTACAAAGGATGGTGGACAGCTCCTGAGGACTGATACCTGGTATTGATCTCTGGCACACACATGTGCACAAATACACCTGCACACAAAAAGCACATACTTGCACACCACTGAAAACTTACGAAACTTTTTCATCACCCCAGAAGTTATGACACTACTCTGAAATCTGTTTTCACTCTGCGTCTGGGCCGTAAGCAAATACTGGTTTTATTTACATTCTTACAGGTTTGACTTGTCTTTTATAGACCTTCCTACAATGTGTGACTTTCCCTAGGGAGGCATGAGTAAATGTCTACTCACCGCAGGTGAGACACCCATAACAGACCAGCAGTTCCACCCAGCCTTAGCTTGGTGAACTGGTGGTTTGTTGTTGGGGTTACTTGCAGAAACATGGGTGCCTTGGGCAGCAGCATCACCAAAGAGCAAAGAGTCCACTCCATCATGGGCGGCTCCTTACGAAAGTTGCGTCACTTTGAGTTAGCTCCCCAGTTGTCACCCAGGCATGCTCACTGCTTGTGGGATCTCGGGAAGGAGCTCTTTGGTCTTTTAGCTTTCCTGAGTCTCTTCCCTCCAGGAGTCTTTCCTGCCTCTTCTCTCCAGGAGAGACTGCTTTAATTCAGAGGAAACAGATACAGAACAGCGCTCTGCAACTTGTGGGTCTGACTTCTTTCTAAGATTCAAACGTTGTGGTAGCTGGGCTATTTGCTGAAGAGAGATGAAAATATGTGTCCATCCCGTGAGCTGTGCACAAAATTCATAGTAGCATTATTCATAATAATAAAAAACAAATTAGGAGCAACTTGAGTATCCCTCTTCAGTTGATAAACAAGATGTGACCAGTAGAATATTACTGAACCATAAGTAATACAGTGCATTATATACTTAAAATTGAGATAAATAAATTACATATCAATAAAAATGTTTAGAATTCAGATGTAGTGATGCATGCCTGTAATCCCAGTGAGGCAGAGACAGGAGGATTAGGAGTTTAAGGTCACCATTTCCTACATAGCAAGTTCCGAGGATATCCTGTATAAATCTTTACCTAGTCCCAGTTGCAAAAGTTCTCAACTTTCATTTTCTTCTATACTTTTTAAAAAATTACATTTGTTTATTTATTGTAGGCGGAGAGGGATGCTTGTGTGTGCCAACATGTGTGTGTGTCAGAGCATGTGTGTAGGGCCAAAGCATGTGTGTGGGGCCAAAGCATGTGTGTGTGCCAAAGCATGTGTGTGTGCCAAAGCATGTGTGTGGAGCCATGAACAACTTGCAGGGGCCAGTTCTGTCTTTCCACCATATGCCAGTTCTGTCTTTCCACCATATGGCCCAGGGATTGAACTCAGGTCTTCAGACTTAGTGACAACCCTCTCAGCCATATGCTCAGCCCTCATCTAAAAGTTTTGTGACTCAGATCATTCACGCTTTTACATTTAGATCTGTGATTTATTTCATGGTGTTCATGTGTGTGTGTGTGTGTGTGTGTGTGTGTGTGTGTGTGTGTGTGTGTGCGCGCGCATGCGCGCGCGCGCGCGCGCGTTTATTGTATAGTAAAGGTAAATATTTGTTTCCCCTCAAATGCCCCTTTCATTGCCATCTCTTCAAAAAAACTGTCCTTTCCCAGTTGAAATACTTTGAGGGCTGAAGGTCCAGCTCAGTTGGTAGAATGCCTGCAGAGCATCTTCAGAGCCATGGGTTTGAGCCCCAGCACTATATAAACCTGGTGTGGTACCACACACTTGTCACCCCAGCACTTGGAAGGTGGAGGCAGGAGGATCAGGCGAGCAAGGCCAGTTTGGTCTACAGAGTAAGTTTGAGACCAGTCTTGCATGAAACCTAGTCTGAAAACAAATGAATAAATGAATGAATAATAGATAATTAATTTAATAAGCCTTGGTGTGTTCGAGTCTGCTGACCATGCATGTGCAGATCCATTTCAGAAGTCATTCCTGTTCTATTGGTTTATATGTCTAATACATGGCCACAATGTCCTTCTTTTAAGATGTATTTATTTTTATATTTGTGAATGTTTTGCCTATGTGCATGTATGTGTGTATATATGCACCACATGTGTGCAATGCCCTTACAGGGATGCCAGAAGAACCCCTGAAACTGGAGTCACAGATGGTTGGGAGACACCACATGGGAGCTGGGAATCAGACCCTCTGCAAGAGCAAGCCAGTGCTCTTAACCACTGAGCATTCCTGCCACACTGTGGTTGCACTGTCTTGATTGTTTAGGTCTATAGTAAATTTTGAAATGGAATAATGGAAGTGTTCTATATTTATTCTTGTTTTGTTTTGTTTTGTTGTTGTTTTTCGAGACAAGGTTTCTCTGTGTAGCTTTGGAGCCTGTCCTGGAACTCACTTGGTAGCCCAGGCTGGCCTCGAACTCACAGAGATCTGCTTGGCTCTGCCTCCCAAGTGCTGGGATTAAAGGTGTGTGCCACCACCACCCGGCCTGTATTTATTCTTTTTTTTTTTTTTTTAAGATTTATTTATTTATTACATATACAGCATGTATGACTGCAGGCCAGAAGAGGGCACCAGATCTCATTACAGATGGTTGTGACCCACCATGTGGTAGCTGGGAATTGAACTCAGGACCTCTGGAAGAATAGTCAGTGCTGTTAACCTCTGAGCCATCTCTCCAGCCCCTATTTATTCTTTTTAAAAATTGATTTTAAGGGGCTAGAGAGATGGTTCAGTGGTTACGAACACTGACTGCGCTTCCAGAGGTCCTGAGTTCAATTCCCAGCACCCTTACAGTGGCTCATTGGGAGCTAACTCCCATTTCTGACATGCAAGAATGAGTACGTGCAGACAGGACGCTCATATACATAAAATACATAAATAAATAATTTATTTTAATATTCTGAATCCTTTGAATTTACATATAAAGCAAAATAAAATGGCTTTTCTATTTAAAAATTAGAAAAGGCTGCTGCCTGGGCAGTGGTGACACATACCTTTAATCCCAGCACTTGAGAGGCAGAGGCAGGCAAAGCTCTGTGAGTTCGAGGCCAGTCTGGTCTTCAGAGCTAGTTCCAGGACAGCCAGAGCTGTTACACAGAGAAAACCTGTCTTGAAGAACGAAAAAACAAAACAAAAACCCATGGCTGCTGAGCTTTGGTTGGAGTTGTGATGTCCCTATAGGGAGGTCTTAGAAGGAACTGACACCTGAACACACTGTTTGGGGTGTAGCTCAGTGATAGAGCGTGTCCTTAGACTGAGTGTGCACAATGTCAGCATCCAAACTGTACCCGTGCTGATACTGTCTGCAGATTCGAGGGCGCATCTCTTCGATCTTTTAGGTTTATCAGTGTTTTATACTTTCTAGTGTACTGTTTCTCACCGCTTTTGTTCTGTTTCTCCCGTGATATCTCACCTTTATGTTATGTAAGTGGTAGTTTCAATTTCACTTTTTTGGTTTTGGGGGGTTTTTTTGTTGTTTTTCTTTTTACATTCATTTATTTATTATGTATACAGTGTTTTGCCTGCATGTATGCCTGCAGGCCAGAAGAGGGCACCAGATCTCATTACAGATGGTTGTGAGCCACCATGTGGTTGCTGGGAATTGAACCTGGGTCCTCTGGAAGAGCAGTCAGCGCTCTTAACCTCTGAGCCATCTCTCCAGCCTCCCTTGTTGTTTTTTTTTTTTTTTTTTTTTTTTTTTTTTTTTTTTTTTGAGACAGGGTCCCATTGTGTTGTGTAGTCCTGTAACTCACAGACATCCGCCTGCCTCTGCCTCCTAAGTACTGGAATTAAAGGCATGCACCACGACCACTCAGCTCTTGAACTTGAGTTTTATCCACCATCCATTGTTTTGGTTTGTCTGTGTGGTTTTTCGATGTTTTCTTTTTCCTTCTTTTTGAGACAGAGTTTCTCTCTGTAGCCCTGGTTGTCCTGGAACTCACATAGATCCACCTCCCAAGTGCTGGGATTAAAGGTGTGCGCCACCATTACCTGGTGCCTTGGTGTTTTCGAAAGGTCTCATTCTGTAAGGTCTTGAATTCATGATGATCCTGTCTTAGCCACCAAAATTCTGAGAATACAGCTGTAAGGTACTGCACCAAATTTAGCTGTAGGTTTTCATGGACTCCGTTGCTCAAACTAAGGAAGTTCCTTTCTGTTACATGACTGCTGAAAAGTTTTAGTGATGTGTTTGCTTTTGGAAACAAGGCCTCCTATGTAGCACAAATTTGTGGCCCTCCTACCTCAGCCTCCCAAGCACTAAGGTTATAGACATACACCACAATACCCACCCAACTGGGATGTTGGATGCTAGATGCTAATAACTTTGTGTCTCATGAGATGAACATGTAGATTTTCCCCTTCTGAGATAAATCCCTCTTGATCATGATACACTATTCATTTTATTTTATTTTGTGCACTGGTGTTTTCCCTGTGTGTCTGTGCTGTGCCTACAGTGGCCAGAAGAGGGCATCAGATCCCCTGAGACTGGAGTTAAAATTGCAAGTCACATGTTGGTGCTGGGAATTGAGCCTGGGTCCTCTGGTAGAGCAGCCAGTGCTGAATCATCTTTCCAGCCCCATAGTTCGGCTTCTGTAATAGATTTAGGTATAGTCTATTTTTCCACTCAGTTATTTTTTAAATTACATTTCTTTCTTTTGTGTGTGTGCATGTATGTGTACGCCTGGTACACGTGGAGGTTGGAGGACAGCTTGCTGGAGTCAGTCCTCTCCTTCTACCATGTGGTTCCTTTAGTCTGACTTTTCTTGCCAGCTAGCGCTTATCATTTAAATGAACCCGCTCCTGTTAATCCACATTCTACCAAGTGGCTTTTTTACCTCTCCTCTGTCTGACTTGGTCAGTGTCTCCTGCATGCTCAGATTCTTCTTCTCTCTGCCTGGAAGTCCCGCCTGTCTCTCCTGCCTAGCTGATGGCCATTCAACTTTTTATTACACCAGTCACAGCAACACATCTTCACATGGTGCACAAATATCCCACAACAGTTCCCGGAGGTGAAACTCAGGGATCAGGCATGGTGGCAAGCACCTTCACCTGCTCAGCCATCCTCCCTGCCTGGAGCCTTCTACTTTATGATTGCAACCGTTTTATTAACTTCTCCACAAGGG
Source organism: Peromyscus californicus insignis (assembly GCF_007827085.1). Taxonomy (NCBI): domain Eukaryota; kingdom Metazoa; phylum Chordata; class Mammalia; order Rodentia; family Cricetidae; genus Peromyscus; species Peromyscus californicus. Next base: position 16,428,230 of record NW_026294562.1, read on the forward strand.
TCTCATGTACTCCAGGACAGCCTGGAGCTCCCTGTGTAGTGAGGATGGTGCTGACCCTCCTGCTGATATAATAGGCATGTGCCAGACAGCAGGGTTAATGTGAGAAGTTGCTCATAGACGTGGTTGAACTGATTGACGTATTGGCTCCCATATCCTTTCTCTCTGAGATGCCTATAGGTTTAGATACTCTCCCTCTATCATTAATGATGTGAGTAAAGTCTACCTTTTCTCTTTTGTTTCCTACCAGTCTGGCTAGAAGTTGACAAGTTTCATTAATCTTTCCATAAGACAGCTTTAGTCTCTTGGATTTTCTGCTGCATCGGTTTATAAGGTCATCTCACTCCCTCCTCTTCACTTGGCTTTAATTTGCTTTTCTTTTTCACTTGAGTTAGAAGCAGGGGATTGAGTTTTTGATCATGTTATCATGTTTATTTTCTTTCTTTTTTATTTATTTCTATGCACATTGGTGTTTGTTGTGTGTGTGTTGGGGGGGGGTGTCAGGTCTCCTGGAACTGGAGTTACAGTCAGTTATGAGCTGTCATATGGGTGCTGGGAATTGAACCCGGGTCCTCTGGAAGAATGCCCAGTGCTCTTTAACCCCTGAGCCATCTCTCCAGCCCCCTAGATCATGTTCATTTTCTAATACAGATATTGAGTGGTCTAAGTTTTCCTGTGGTTAACAACATCCCATAAATTCTGATGTTCTGTTTTCATTTTCATTCAGCTCAAAATATTTTCTCATTTTTCTTGTGACATTTAGAAATGTGTCATTTTGTTTCAATTATTTGGGGATTTTCCAGATATATTTGTTATTAATTTCTTATTTAATTCCCTGGTGGTCAAAAAATGTTTGGTGTGATTCCAGTTCTTTTAATGTATTGCGATGTGGCTTATGATCCAGCATATGGTCTGTCTTGTTGAATGCTCTGTGTGCACTTGAGAAGAGTGTATTTACCCTGCTGTCATTGAGTAGAGTCTTCTATAAATACCCTTTAGGTCAAGTAGGTTGGTAGTGTGACAGTCGCTGCTGGTTTGTCTACAGGGGAGTCTGCGGCCCTGACTGCCGATCCCGGTTCCTTCCTTCAGTCTGCCAAGTCTTAGCTCTGTTGTTATCTGCATATACATGCAAGGTTGCTATGTCTTCATGGTGAGCTGATTCCTACATCATGGAATTGGACTCCCTGAGACGCTGTTGTTCTTTTTACGTGTTTAGGTGTGTTGTGTGCTGCGGCCTGGGTGTGCAGGTCAGAGAACAACTTGACGTGTTTGGGTGCGTTGTGTGCTGCGGCCTGGGTGTGGAGACAACTTGACGTGTTTGAGTGTGTTGTGTGCTGCGGCCTGGGTGTGGAGACAACTTGACGTGTTTGGGTGTGTTGTGTGCTGCGGCCTGGGTGTGGAGACAACTTGACGGGTTTGGGTGTGTTGTGTGCTGCGGCCTGGGTGTGGAGACAACTTGACGGGTTTGGGTGTGTTGTGTGCTGCGGCCTGGGTGTGGAGACAACTTGACGTGTTTGGGTGTGTTGTGTGCTGCGGCCTGGGTGTGGAGACAACTTGACGTGTTTGGGTGTGTTGTGTGCTGCGGCCTGGGTGTGGAGACAACTTGACGTGTTTGGGTGTGTTGTGTGCTGCGGCCTGGGTGTGGAGACAACTTGACGTGTTTGGGTGTGTTGTGTGCTGCGGCCTGGGTGTGGAGACAACTTGACGTGTTTGGGTGTGTTGTGTGCTGCGGCCTGGGTGTGGAGACAACTTGACGTGTTTGGGTGTGTTGTGTGCTGCGGCCTGGGTGTGGAGACAACTTGACGTGTTTGGGTGTGTTGTGTGCTGCGGCCTGGGTGTGGAGACAACTTGACGTGTTTGGGTGTGTTGTGTGCTGCGGCCTGGGTGTGGAGACAACTTGACGGGTTTGGGTGTGTTGTGTGCTGCGGCCTGGGTGTGGAGACAACTTGACGTGTTTGGGTGTGTTGTGTGCTGCGGCCTGGGTGTGGAGACAACTTGACGGGTTTGGGTGTGTTGTGTGCTGCGGCCTGGGTGTGGAGACAACTTGACGTGTTTGGGTGTGTTGTGTGCTGCGGCCTGGGTGTGGAGACAACTTGACGTGTTTGGGTGTGTTGTGTGCTGCGGCCTGGGTGTGCAGGTCAGAGAACAACTTTAGGGAGTGGGTTCTCTTCCTTCAACAAGTGAATCCCAGGGACCAAACTCAGGTTGTCAGGTTTGGTGGCAAGCACCTTGGTCCTCTCTCTGAATATCTATCTTACCAGTCCTGTTGGCTGTAACACAAATCTTAAAAGGTCTTATTAATAAAAACAAACTGGGAGCTAGGTATTGGGTGGGGTGAATGCTGAAAGATCAGAGAAACAGAACAAGCCACAGCTTCCTCACCTCACCAGTTCCTCAGCTGATCTCGTTTCCTCAGACTGGAAGCCTCTGTGTCCTCATCCACATGGATCTCAGCTGAACTGATGCTAAAAGCCTAAAAGCTTAACCAGGCTCTAGTTCCTGGTTTTCATGCCTTATATAACTTTCTGCTTCCTGCCATCACTTCCTGGGATTAAAAGCGTGTGTCACCACGCCTGGCTGTTTCCAGTGTGGCCTTGAACTCACAGAGATCTGGATGGATCTCTGCCTCCAGAATGCTAGGATTAAAGGTGTGTGTGCCACCATTTTCTGGCCTCTATATCTAGTGGCTGTTCTGTTCTCTGACCCCAGATAAGTTTATCAGGGTGCACAATATATCAGGGAACACAATACCACCACAGTTGGCTTCTTAACTAGTGTTGTGCTTTGTTCAAGAAGGCAGGTAAATTGTTTGTGGAGCACCGTGATCCTTTTGCATCTTCTCAATCTTCAGATGGCTAGGCTTGGAGTAGACTTCATATGGTAGTGTTGCCATTAAGAGTGTAACTGCTAGCCAGCGCGCACACCAAGTGGGAAGCACTCAGGAAATAGAGGCAGGAGGCCAACCTGGTCTACAAAATGAGTTCCAGGACAGAGCTGTTACACAGAGAAACCTTGTCTCAGAAAAAACAAACAAACAAAATAAAGAGTATAACTTCCTGGTCCTCATTTGTTTTGTTTTTCGAGAAGGGTTTCTCTGTGTATCCCTGGCTATCCTGGATCTCGCTCAGTAGACCAGGCTGGCCTCGAACTCACAGATCTCTGACTGGTTCTGCCTCCTGAGTGCTAGGATCAAAGGCATGCGCCGCCAGCACCTGATACTGATTTTTTTTTTTTTTTGGTTTTTCGAGACAGGGTTTCTCTGAGTAGCTCTGCGCCTTTCCTGGAACTCACTTGGTAGCCCAGGCTGGCCTCGAACTCACAGAGATCCGCCTGGCTCTGCCTCCCGAGTGCTGGGATTAAAGGCGTGCGCCACCACCGCCCGGCCTGATACTGATTTTGAAGCCTGGGTGAACAGTACTCTATTGTGGTTGGGGTTAAAATTCAGATATCACTCTGTCCTGTGCACTCTGAGAATTGTTCATCTTGAGATCCCACCTCTCTTATCTGCCTGACCTACACACCTGCAGTGTGGATTTTTATTTTTACAGTTTCTTATCTTGTGTGTGTCTGTGTGTGACTGTGTGTCTGTCTCTTGGTCAGAAAGAGAGTTGAAACATAAAGTTCTTAGATCTCTGCATTCTTTCCTTTTAATCATCCGTTTGATCCTATGACTATTTGGGGCCACATTCATGAGGACATGACATAGTGTAGCATAACAGAAGCATAAGGCCAGCAAGATTCCTCAGTGGGGCTGGGCAGTGGTGGTGCACACCTTTTATCCCAGCACTCGGCAGGCAGAGCCAGTCAGATCTCTGTGAGTTCGAGGCCAGCCTGGTCTACAGAGGGAGATCCAGGACAAGCACCAAAATTACACAGAGAAACTCTGTCTCAGAAAAAAAGAAAAAAAAGATTCCTCAGTAGGTAAAGGCACTTACAGCCAAGCCTCACAATTCAAGTTTGATCTCTGGAACCCACACAGTGAAAGGAGAGAGCCAGCTCCTGTACGTTGTCCTCTGATTTCCATACTTAGGCCATGGCACGTTCATGCCTAGACAGACAGCAGACAGATAGACAGACAGACAGACAGACAGACACACACACACATTTAAAAAATGTAATAAAAAGAATTAAGGACTGGAGAGATGGCTCAGTGGTTAAGAGCATTGACTGCTCTTGTAGAGGACCAGGTTCTGTTCCCAGCTCCCACATGGTGGCTCTCATCTCTCTGTAATTCTAATCCTAGGGGATTCAGTGGCCTCTTCTAGTCTCCAAAGGTACTGAACACATATAGTACATACATTCGAGTCAAATACTCATACACACAAAATAATAAAATAATTTAAAGAAAAGAAAAAAAGTTTAAAGCTGGTGCGCCAAGTGTGGTTGTCCATGCCTTTAATCCCAACCCCTGAAACCCTGTCTCTTAAAAACACACACGACATTTGAAAAGATGGGGCTAGAGAGCTGTCTCTGGCTAAAGAGTGCTTTCTGCTCTTGCAGAAGACTGGCATTCGGTTTCCAGCATCCATGGGCTGCATAGTGCATAACTGCCTGTATCTCCAGCTCCGATGGATTCCACACAGTCTTCTGGCCTCCACAGATGCCTCCTCATACATTCACATACTTTCCTTTTAAAGGGGGAGGGGAGAGAAAGACAGACAGACAGACACACACAGACAGAGAGAGAGAGAGAGAGCAGCACAGTCTCTGGAGGAATTACTAGTCTTCTCTGGGTACTAGTTTGACCTGGAACTCATGAATCTCCTTGTTTGTTCTTGTCCTTTGAGGTGCAAATCTTTTAGGTCTATGTAAACAAATGCTAAAAATAGCTCAGCAAGTATTTGAACCTGGCTGCTCAAAGATCACCACGTGTCTCTGCTCTTGTTGGCACGGTTATTAATCTAATGAGAACACTGCACAATTGAGTGGAATTTACGCTGTGAAAATTGTCACCAACTAGAACACACCGCAGTAGGACATTGCACAATGGACTGCATCTGACTTCTGAGAAACGTAATGTGTAGTTTGTGTATACGTGGAGTAAAGGTACATTCTTTCCATCTTTTGCTCACTCTCTGTATATGAAAATCTGCCCTTGAGGTTGTCTCTGATGGGGGCTTCAGCTGTCAGTTTGGGTCAGAAGCATCCAGTAAATGGACTTTCCTGAAGCTGCTGTTCTGGGGTCCTGCCAGCTAGAGTGTTGCACTCTGAGTTAACTATTACAGGACCATAAAGTGAAGAGATGGTAACCAAAAGAGAAGGGAACTTGACCCTCCATGGTCAGCAGGTAAAGACACTTGTCACTGAGGCTCCTGACCTGAGTTTGGTCCCTAGGACTCACATGGGGAAGAGAATGGACTCAGACAAGTTACCCTCTGACCTCTATACATGTCATGGCAAGTGAGCGCCTTCACTTCCCTGCCTTCAGAGTGTGCAGCCAGGTGTAGTATTACATGCCTGCAATTTCAGCCCTTGGAAGGTGAAGACATCAGGAGTTCGAAGACAGCCTTATTGGGAGTTTGAGGCTGTTCAAAACCTTCTCAAGTGATTGTGCAGCAGCATCTCAGCCTCATGGCCACGCATCGGTTCCCACCTGACCCTGCTTAGCTCCACATGTGTCTGATTTCCCACTTTCCTTGTTGGCTTCGTGAGGCAGGACGTGGCGCCGAGGCTTTAGAAGCCTATCAGTACTGAGAACGGTGCTGAGTGTTAGGTTGTCAGAGCCAATTCTAATCTTACCATGTGACCCTAATGAGAGATTCCTTTCCTTTTTAGTTGAGCCTGTGTTACTAAATTAATTCTGCAAGCTTGTTGAGTGTTTACTGTTCCTTGGACTTTGTTAGGCAGTGTGAGGAATCCACACCGGAGCTGACTCTCTTCGGAGTGTGAAGCATCCACTCAGAGCAATTTCCAGTGAGGAAATTGATGGTAGCAGTCACATGTTTGTTGCCCCAAGAGAGGTCCTGCCAGCAAATCTCTCCTTGGGAAACCTGTGAAATGCAGGTGTCTTCCGGAGGTGGGGAGAGGTGCTGTTTATGAGGGGGTGGAAGGGAGCCTCAGGCCCTGAAAAAACAGCCATAGGTTCAAAGCAGGTGGAAGAAAGGAGGAGGAGGAGGAGCAGCTCCGTTGCTAAGCACTGGGATGTCAACAGGGTGTGGTAGAAGCAGTGTACCCCACTTGATAGGAAAACTGGACAGGAGTGGGAGTGTATGCCTTTGACTCCAGTGGGCAGGCAGATTCTGGGAGCTGGAGGCCAGCTTGGTAAGCTCCAGGCCCGGGATAGCTCAAAAACAAAGAAGAAAACTGGTGTACGTGCTACAACACACTTGGGCCAGTCAGAGGATGGCTCCGAGGAGTTGGGGATGGAGCTCATGTCTTCAGATTGATGGCAGGCACCTTCCCACTAACCGGTTCTCTGGCCCTTTGCTCACGGTCTCAGCCGCAGTTCTCACTTCCCAAACACTAGCTGCTGATCGAAACGTTTTTCTCAGTGCCCATGAGCAGCCAGAGTCTCACTTCCAGAATGACTATCTTTTCAGTGCTCAGATAGCCTTAACCTGTCCTGAATTTGGAACTGTAAATGTGAATTCTGGGGAAGGAATTGGCATTTGCTTTCTCTTATCAGAATCTACCTCACAAATTGTTCAGCCCCAGGGCACCACTTCACTGTGAGAACGGCACCGAGTAACCGTTCTTAGGCCGGTGAAATGCTAAGTGCAAACCTGTACCGCATCGCATCTGGAGAAGAGACCCCTCCTCACTGCGAGGCATAACAGTGAGGAGAGAGAGAGAGACAGGGAAGATGAGACCTGTGTTTCTCTTCAGACTTGCCAGTTGACAAACATTTCAACCCTCTAACAGATCCAGAGGAAGGATTTAGGCGATGCCTGGGCAGGTGGTTCTCGTGGTTCTAGGAGAGGGTATCTGGCTTTGAGTTTGAAAAGTTGACTGTGTGCTAAAAGAAAAAAGGCTTTTTCTCCTTCCTGCCTGAGACATAAAATGTTTGAGTTGGGCAAACAAAGATCCTCAAGCCTAGCCAGACAGCAGTAAATTTGCTACAGGTAGAAACTGACAAGCCCCAAAGACTAGAGGAGCCTGATGCCATTAAGAACTTAAAAGGCAAGGGCTCCGGGTTCAATTCCTAGCACCACATGGTAGCTTACAACTGTGTAACTCCAGTTCCAGGGGATCTGACACCCTCACACAGACACACATGCAGGCAAAACACAGTGAACATAAAATACAAATAAATAAATTATTAAAAAAAAAAAAAAAGACTCGGCCGGGTGGTGGTGGCACACGCCTTTAATCCCAGCACTCGAGAGGCAGAGCCAGGTGGATCTCTGTGAGTTCGAGGCCAGCCTGGGCTACCAAGCGAGTCCCAGGAAAGGCGCAAAGCTACACAGAGAAACCCTGTCTTGAAAAACCAAAAAAAAAAAAAAAAAAAAGACTCAAAGGGCAGCCATCGAAGGAACTTCAGCTAACTCAGTGATTCTTGTCTTTTGTGATCTTTAGGCTAGAATAATTTCCTGTTTCAAAGGCCCTGCTCTAAAAAGTGAAAACACAGGGCAGCAAGGGCACCACAGAGAAACACGGTCTTGAAAAACAGAAAGGGAAAACACACAAACCCCCACAACCTCCACTGTTCCGAGGCGGGCTTTTATGAGCCTATCTGCTCAGTTTTTCCTTCACTTAGCCTGTACCCCCTTGCACTACCGGGTCTAACAACGTTGGCAGAGAGGGTTCTAGGCACTGACTTCTGGCTGGTGTCAAATCTGCTTGAGGAGGCTTGCGTTCCCATTGCGTAGGGGAATCTGGTGCCCTCAGCAGCAAGATGAGTGAGGCCTTACTCCTAGCTTATGGTTAGGGATGTCTGGGGACAGCAGAAACATCCAAAAAGCTCTTGTCTCTGAAAGTTTTCCTTAGGAAATGAGTAACTGTTTATTGGCCATTCACTGTGTGCCCAATACTGGGGAATCACTGTCTCGTGTCATTTCACATCAGCCTGATGAGACAGGTCGTGTTATGTCCCTTTACAGGTATGAGGCTAAAAGACCAGAAACTCATGATAATTTTATATCATTAATCAGTGCTTAAAGTGGAACCAACATTCAGACCTGTGACCTTGAAGTCCATGTTCTTAATGACTCTGCTGTTTTCTCACGCCATTATCTCCAGGCACCCGAGAACCAGGAGTTTCGGTCCCCTTCACCCGTCTTGCCCAGGTTGCTTTCTCGACTTTTTTGAGGGAGTATTTTAAAGCAAATCGGCCAGGAGGCTTTGGAACTGAGGCCATTTGTCTGTCTCATCTTCCACTGGAATCTAAACATTCCTTTGTGGTAGAGAACCACTTAGGTCTATAGGACCTTTGGGAAAACTTAAAATAGGTACTTCCAACGCCTGGCTAGCTCCATCGGCAGAGCATGAGACTGTTCAAGTAGGACTTCCCGGCCTGTGGAAGTAGTTGCTCTCGAGACCCAGGACTCTCGATGGAGCTGTGCAGTCATTTGGGATGGCGTGTTTCCATCAACTGTGGTAACTTTAGGTGCTCAAACCTTTACTGCTAGGTCGTTTTAGGAAGGAAGATCCAGTTACATTTCATAAACAGAAGAGCTGAGGTGCAAAGATGTCAGGTGTTGGGCTGGGGAAAGGACTCAGGGTGCAAGTGCATGCTCTGCGAGAATGAGGAACAGAGTTCAAATCTTTACATCCATTTCACAAACCAGGCATGGCCAGATGTACACCTGTCACCCAGTGCTGTGGGCGGCAGACAGGATGCTCACTGCGACACCAGCCACCATCTCAAGGAAATAAAGGCTGAATGTGATAGAGCAGAACACCTGACATCGTCTTCCAGCCTACACACACACACACACACACACACACACACACACACACACACACACGGCATACATTCTCCCCTACATACACCTGTGCGTGTATCACATACATTCACACACATTAGATGTCTGATGCTGTCTGAATTCCTGTAACAAGAGTGCTGCAGTTACTATTAATAATAACTCCAGCTATTCTGTCAGTATTTCCAGGATCCAGTGTCCTGACCACATGGAGTCAGTGGTTTGTGAGGAATCCTTAGAAACATGTCTCCTGGGTAGTTTTCCTACTCTGAGGCTACCGTGGGCTAAATTGCAGGCATGGATTTAGGAAGCCTACAACCCCACAGCTGATGAACAAAGGTGGGCCTGTGTTTAGAGAAGAGGCTCTTTATGTATTGTTGTTGAGCCAGCATCTCACTGGGTAGCCCTGGCCGCCAGGGAACTCATTATCCAGACACACTGGCCTCAGATGCACGGAGGTCTGTCTCTGCCTCCCCAATGCTAGGATTAAAGGTGTGTACCTTTACACTTGGCTGGAATAGTTTGAAAGGCAATCTGAGCTCAGCCTGGTGACACAGGCCTGTAATCCCAGCTACTCAGGTGCCTGAGGCAGGGGATTGCAAGCCAAAGCCTGAGCTACAGAGCTACAGAGAAGGATCTTAGCCTAGGAGGCCCACTGAGGTTGGCAGGAAGCCAGATGCAGCGATTGCATGTGGATTGGGAGATTGCTGTCTGCTGCCTGAGGTTTCCTTTGCCATGAGCCAGGCCAGTAGTGAGGCTCAAATAAGAGGTACACTGAACGTCTTCTCCTGCAGCAAGGGAGAGTCGCTGTGTGCTCAACCTGGACCGAGCGGAGAACGTCTTCTTCCATTAGAAGGCAAAGAGCAGAGGTGATGCAGGAGACAGCAGGGCCTGCCTGAACTGACAGGCCCCGTGCCCTGCTCTGACCTGGCAAGAAGAGAAGCCAGGGGATCCAGAAAGCCCCCGAGACTGAGGCTCTGGGGGACAGTTGGTACCCTGGGGACACCCACCTCTTCCTGTGCTGCACCTTTTCTTAACACCTGGTGTTAGTGTGATTTTGTCATCTAGTACCTGCCTCCCCTCAGGGAAGACTAAACCCAAGGTGTTAGATTGTAGACACTGCTTCCACTGCCCAGAGTTTAGGGCTTGGGAAAGCACATGTTACTCTGTTTTGCCTTGTTCCTGGGGACTGGCACCATCTTAGAGGAATTTTTGCCCCCTTTTCTTTTTTTACCTTTTTTTTTTTCCTTTAGCCTTAAGCCAAGACATTGCCTATAGCTGTTCTAGCTATGAATGCTGCCCTCAAGCATGAGAGGATTAGATTACCTGTGTGCCTGCCATTGCTAGGTACCAGGCCCCTCGATTATGGAACTAAAGCAGAGCAAACAGTACACTGTGGGACCTGGCAGACAACCACTGAGGAGGAGCTGGGTGTCTAGAGGAAAGAAAGGGGGTAGGCTTTGCCCTTGTTGCCTGTTGCCTTGAGACCCAAACTCAGAGCCTTTCCCTTCAGGACACAGCGCCTCTCAGTGTCCCCAGCTCTTCCATCACCCCAGGAACTTGGGCAGACAGGAAGGAGCATTTGCTCCCAAGTAAAGTCTGTCCCACCACACATTTGGTTTGGAAGTGAAAACAGTCCAGAAGTAGCCTTCTGCCCCTGAAGAGCCCAGCCTCGGTCCCACGGTGTGTCTGGGTATGTCTGACCCTGACTGGCTCCCTTTGCCTCCTGCCTTCTGTCAGAGCCAGGTCCCTCCCACTTACCCTCCCAGTTCCCTGATGAGCAAGGTTTTCCTGATGTCATGTCTTCCTGCAAATCAGCTCTTGCACACAGGTTGCCGGAGTGAGCAATCACTTTGCTCTCCTGGTCCTTCTTTTCAGCTCTGGCCACTTCTGCTAGCTTGGTAGAGTGCTCTCCCTCCCACCTGCCCCTGCCCTTGCCTTCCTTTGATTCAGGGTCTTAGAAACTGAAGTCATATCAAGCTTGGTTGGCATTCCCTTTATTATTAAGCTCAAATATCCAGGATTCCCAAGGTCAGTTGAACTTTGAATCTTCACCCCATAGAGAGTCAGGTCAAGTCTGGCAGCAGATACTTATAGGCCCAGACTTCAGGAGTGAGACACGAAGAAGAAAAGTTGTAGACCAAACTGAGCTATATGGTGAGTTCCAGGCTGGCCTAGACTATATAACAAGACCCTGTCTCATAAAACAAAAGTGAGGGTGCTGGAGAGATGGCTCAGTGGTTACGAGCATTAGCTGTTCTTCAGGGGACCCACGTGGCAGCTCACAACTGTCTGTAACTCCAGTCCCAGGGGATCTGATACCAATGCACATAAAATAAAGTTAAATAAATTTTTTGTTTTGTTTTTGTTTCTTGTTGTTTTTTTTTTTCCGAGACAGGGTTTCTCTGTGTAGCTTTGGAGCCTGTCCTGGAACTCACTCTGTAGACCAGGCTGACCTTGAACTCACAGAGATCCTCCTGCCTCTGCCTCCCGAGTGCTGGGACTAAAGGCATGTGCCACCACCGCCCAGCATTAAATAAAATTTTAAAAAGTCAGAGAAGCATTGTTGAGGAGATACACCACTCCATGCCCCATCAGAGTAACAGTTGTGGCTTATTCTTGAAAGTGTCCCCTGTACCTCAATGCTTGGATGCCCAAAAGTTTGCTCCAGGAGATGGGTATGAGGGCTGGGTTGGCACTGAGAGATGAAAACAAGTGGCAGATGGTGCTGAGGAACATCCCAGGACTGGAGAAGTGTGGTTTCCAGAAAAGGAGAAGCAGTAAGACTTGGCAGAAAGCGTTACTCAGCACCTGGGACAGCCTGGCTAGAAGAGGCCTGAGAGTGCATTGGTGGTCTTAGGGACACTGATGACCACACCCAGGGTACATAGCCTTGGTGTCCAGGCTGGGCTGGTCAGAAAAGGCAGGGAATGGAAGAGATTCAAAAGTGATCCCAGCCGGGCGGTGGTGGTGCACGCCTTTAGTCCCAGCACTCGGGAGGCAGAGGCAGGTGGATCTCTGTGAGTTCAAGGCCAGCCTGGTCTACAGAGCTAGTCCAGGACAGGCTCCAAAGCTACAGAGAAACCCTTTCTTAAAAAAAAAAAAAAAAAAGTGGTCCCAGGAGCTGGGTGTGGTGGTGCATGCCTATAATCTCAGCGCTTGGGAGGCAGGGACCAAAGGATGAAGAGTTCAAGTCCAGCCTCAGCTACATGAGACCTTATCTCAAAAAGAAAGAGGGGTAGGGGGAGATCCCATAAACCAGAAGAATTGCTCCCTGCCATCCTGCCTTCTTGCCAGGGACTGAGACCCTGCTCGGCCCTTGACTTTCCTCAGGTACTAGAGGTGGTACGAGCCAACTATGACACACTCACATTGAAGCTACAAGATGGCCTGGACCAGTATGAGCGCTACTCCGAGCAACACAAGGAAGCTGCCTTCTTCAAAGAGCTGGTGAGGGCCTCACCCCTGGCTCTGCCTGTGTCTCTAGGGGGGCCCATTTCTAGACACTGAGGGGGTTTGTGTGCAACTTCTCTCCCAAAGCACTTTGGAATGAGGCAGTGAGAGGCAGCTATTCCCAAGCCAGCCTTGCCCACCTCGTCTGCAGCCAGGGAGACAGGCTTGCACAGCTGCAGCTGGACCTGAGGTCTGGCACGTGCTGCCAGTGGCAGCCACGATGTGTTTCTACCTTTCCTGTCCTTAGAACAGCAGTGAGAGTGACTGACCCTCCTCCTGAGGCCACTCCTTCCTCACTCCCTAACTGGTTCTTGGCCTGAGAGCCCCCCACTGTAGCTCCCCAGGCTTCACTCCCTATACCCACTCCCATTTCCCACCACCCAGCCTCCCCCAGCCGCCCCCAGGCATGGCTTCAAGCTGGCCTCTCCTCTCTGGTTTCCCCCTCCTGTTCTGTCTCAGAGCTGCTCCAGGAAAAGGTCTGCTTCCCTGTAGTGTGCGGCTGCTTGGTTGACACAAACCCTGGCAGTGACTGGCATGATACAGAGGCCCTAAACCCACTTCCCAGGCTTTTATCAGCGAAGCTTGTACGTCATGCTCCAAGTCTGTGGCGAAGCTGCTAATGTCAGATCATCACAGCTAACTCTAACCCAGACACGAAACACCTCAGGATTTTTCTGTGGCGAGTTAGTTGTGAACAAGAAAGGCATCTTTGTGTAAAGCGAGAGAAGGTCCAGTGTTTTTAATGAGATGAGTGGTGATCTTAACATGACTGTGGAGGACTACTGGGCACCAGCAACAGATAAGAGACCGTCTGCAGGTTGTGGAGAGGTTGTAAAGGAGAATTAGAGGATCTCTCCCTCTCCCCCCACTTCAGTACAGTATCTCACTATGTAGCCTAGACTAGCCTGGGACTTGCAGTGGTCCTCCTGCCCCAGCCTCCCAAATGCCGGGGTCATGGCAGAAGCTGCCTGTTGAGGCTCCTGGGCACCACCTCTGCTTTCCCTCTCCTGGCTGTGCCTCTGGCACAGGGGAGGAAATTTCCAGTCCACCTAGGAGCTAACCACTGGCTTTGCCTGGGGGTGGCCCGCTGTCCTTCCTCAGCTTCCTGCCTGATGGCTCCACTTCCTTTCTCAGAGTGAAGCCCCTGGCCTCCAGGACTAGGGCAAGCAGCACATTCTTTCCCTCCCTGCTTGGTTTGTTCCTCACAGAGCTACACCCTCTTTCCATGGACAAGCCTCCTTGCAGAGGCTGCTGAATTCCCCATAAAGCTGTCTAGAGTTGGGAGTCTGGATCTCACAGCCCTTCTACATGGGTCTTCTCCTGCCAGCACGGTGAACACCCGACACTGCCTTCTGCTGTTTGTAACGGACTGTTCCCTCTGCTCTGCCCTTCCACCTCCCCACCCTCCCAGGTTCGATCCATTAGTACCAACGTCCGGAGGAACCTGGCCTTCCACACACTCAGCCAGGAAGCCCTTCTGAAGGAGTTCTCCACCATCTCCTGATGCTGCACCGCCTGAGAGCCACTGACCGCCCTTACCCATGAGGCTCCGGGGCTGAGGGCAAGCACAGGGAGCGGGGACTGCCTGCAAGGTTGGAGAGAAGCCAGGCACCCAGAGTCCTGGTGAAGGCCGTGCTTCAGTGAGCTGGGACAGCTGGGGCAAGCCCAGGATGATCTTATTTGGGGAGAAACGGGCGGGCAACAGAAAAGGCATCCAACAGTCCGAGGCTTCTGGGCCGCACTCACTGGATACTGCCTCATGATCCAATTGAGATTCTAAGCTGTGGCTTCTGATTCTTTAGGTGCTGGTGGGGCAGGCCTCAGCTGAGGCCAACACTCTGAAGGCCAGTGGCTGTTCTTGGCTATGATGCCACATCCTGTTTCCCTTTTGGACCTGGAGCAGAGTGAGGCCCCTGCCTCTGCTGCAGTGTGCCCAGACCTTAGTTAGCACCTCTGCCCAGGCACAGAGTAGGTCAGGGGTCAGCGCCTTTCTTTTCTGTTTTCTAAATTCAAAGTTGACGCCTCAGAGAAATCGGAGGTTGGAGTCTGCCTGGGGCTGTGCTGCCCGACCTCGACTTTCTGGGTTTTGGTTTGGGCACCAGGAGTACCTACCTGTCCACTTTCCCTCGCCTTCCAATCGTTGACTCATCAGCACAATAGGCCCACAACTTTAGCCTTTCATTTTTAGTCTGGTTTAAACTGTCTTAAAAGAGTGTGTGTGAAATAAACATTGACAGGTTTTCTGGAGCCCTCAAGGTGCCTATTTTGCTGGTTCCCTCCCCACCCACCCTCTCCAATGGGAGCCTAGATGAGCTCCCTCCACGTGTTCCACCCCCTCACCCTGCTGTTGTTTACATTCAGCCTGCCTAAGAATTTCCTCTAGGGAGGAATCTGTTCCTGCTGTGGTCTGGTGCTGGGAGGGAGAGAACCTGCTGGGTTTAGGGAGCTGTTCCTGGAACAGGCTAGGTGAGCATCATGCCTAGGGCCTCCATCTTGTCTAGCCATATTCTAGCTGGGCCTTGGGCACATTCACCCTTCACGAAATTGGCCTGTACAGTCTGCCTTTTTATAGTCCTGTGGAACTCCTGTAGGCCTTCCCCTTCCCCACAGCTGCCCCTGAGATAGCTGCTGCTCTAAGGTCGTCGTCCCCACCCCCACCCCCACCCCACCCCCACCCCACCCCCGCCCCCAGTCTAAAGCTTTGTGGATGGCAAGGGGCATGCAGCCAGTGAGGATCAGAGGGAGGCTGAGAGCGTAGGTCGGTCGGTCGGGGCTTTCTGTTCCTGTCGGTTTAGCATCCATCTCTTTGGGATGCTTGCCCTCCGTGGAAGCCAGAGTTCTGACTGAGCAGAAGTGTGCTAGTTCTAGAGAATCCGTCAACAGACTGACATGCAGAGATGTAGAATCGATCGTAAGCACTGTGGGCTGGGTCATCTCTGATCACTGGTCACTAGATGGATAACTTGACCGGAGGTTTTTAGTGTTTTCCATGGTGATCAACCCCAGAGCAGCTGGAGCTGGTGGCAAATCAAAGCTATTAAAAGTTGATTTGTGTGGGACAGTCTCTTGAGTGTCTTTCCCCTCCATCTCATCACGTGACCCAGGAGCTGGTCCTGCGTGCTATGTGGACCTTTCCTTAAGATTTGCCCACTCTGAGTCTCCTGGACCTGACGGAGACCAGCTGGGTTCAGAGAACTATGGCCGCCTTCACCTCTGGGTGAAGGAGAGAGTAGTATTAGGGACCGGTCTCTTGGGTGCCTTTGGGTTTCTGCCAGCCTTTCCTATAGAGGGACAAGGGCCGGTCTGGGACGAGGAGCCCTAAGAAAGCGTTCCTTGCCTGCCCTGTCTCTCCCCATTTTAAGAACCTTTGTGTCCACCTAAGACCTTCAACCCGGGGTCCGCATCTCCTCCTAACATGGCTGGTCCTCTTGACGGCTCTCTGAAGGTTTCTGAGAGTGTTCCTCCCAAAGGCAGGCCTCCTTACAGCAGCTGCTTCGTACAGGAATGCCCACCACAGTTCACTGACTCAAGGGTTTGGAAAGTAAATCTGATCGAAAAGACTCAACGTATTGAGGTACTTTAGCTGAGGCTTTGGTCTCAGCAGGCCATTCCTGGATGAGGCGCATGAGATGGAAGGGGCCTGTGCAGCGCTGGCCTGCCCTCAGAAAAGGAGGTGGCTTCATGAGTGAGACATCTCCTTTCTCCTCTGTGGCCTCACCTGGGTACCCAAACCTTTCAGAAGCTCCTGAAATCTGCTGGAAAACAAAAAGCCTAGGACAGCAGGGGGCTAGAGAAAGAGGCAGGAAAGTTGAGAGAAAAAGGCAGGCTGGAGCGGTGAAGACTGGAGAAACTGACCCGGTTAGCCTCTCTCTTTACCTTCCCGGTTGGCTGGGGGTGGGGGGGGTGGGGGTCATCAGATCAGGGAAGAGGGCATTCAGAAAGTGAGGCCCCTGCTGGAACTTGAGAGAGACAAATGTGCCCGATGCCCCCGGTGAGCCTGTGTCCAGAGGCCAGGCTGGCTTCGCATCCCCGGAACGCAAGAGGAGGGTGGCAGCTGGTTGGGAACACACAACGCGGCCGAGGAACAACTGAGAAAATAAGGCTGACGTGAAGACAAGAGGGAACAAGGGAGTCACTCAGACATACCCCCTAGGCTCTGGCCCTGCTGAGCAGGACCGACTGACTGGGGGGAAGGGGTGCCCGAGAATTGGGGGCGGGGACTCCTCACAGTGGGGCCTTTCTGGCCCCCTCTTCGCCAAGCCCCGCAGTTCAGTGGGTGGTGTAGCTGGAGAGCTCGTCTCCCTCCCGGCACTTTCCAGTTCACCCTTTCACCGGGTGCCTCCTCCGAGCTGCCGAGGGTGGGGGGCGGGGGTAGGGGGAGCCAATCCCGGCAGCTCCTAAGGGGGGAGGCGGCGGTGACAGCCGCGGGGAGGGGGCGGAGGAGAGGCGGCTGGGCTCCGGCTCGGCTCTCAGCTCCACTCTGCCTCCCGCTCCACGCTATCTTGCTGCCCAAGCCTCCGGCTCCTGCCCCAGGACCCCGGGGTGGGCCCGAAAACCCTGTGAGTTCCCGGACAAAAGCCCTGTCCGCCCCTGCTCCGGGCCCCCAGCCCCGGCAGGTCGCTGCGCCGCCAGGGGGCGCCGTGTGAGCGCCCTATCCCGGCCACCCGGCGCCCCCTCCCACGGCCCAGGCGGGAGCGGGGCGCCGGGGGCCATGCGGGGCCAAGGCCGAAAGGAGAGTTTGTCCGAATCCCGAGATCTGGACGGCTCCTACGACCAGCTTACGGGTGAGTCGGTGGCTCAGGGGTCCCGGGCGGGTGGGCGGACTCCATCCCCCCAGACCCTTCCGCCTCTCTGACCCTGGCTGGGCCCCTACCCACACTCTGCCCCGTTCACGTGCACCTTCCAGGCTGGTCTGGGCGGCAAGACCTGGCATTCAAAGCTTAGGCTCCCCTGGCGGGGGGGGGGGGGGGGGGAAGAGCAGGTGAGGCAGGTGTGGAGAGGCAGCAGGTGTAGGCGTGCGTGACACCAGGCTAGGAGTGTGTCTGGAGTGGGAGGTGTTACGTGCGTGAGCACCTGCCATTCCTGTGTGTCTGTGTATGTATATGTGCGCCTCCCACAGCTAGTTGCCATGTGCCCTGAGCTTGGGTGACAGCTCGGGTGAGTGTGATTCCATGAGGCAGTGCGATTTCCTGGTCTTGCCAGCTGTTTGAGTGTGGTTGCGTAGGACCCTGGCTGCACTCGTGAAGTTTTGACCGTGTGTCTGTTGCATGTTCAACTTTGTGCTTTGAATGAGTCTGTATGAAGTGGCATGTAACTACCAGAGTGCATCAGGGTGTCACTTTATGTCGGTGTGTCTCTTTATAAGACTTCTGGGATGAACGTTCACTAAAAGTGTGGTTGTGGTTGTGGGGCTGTGGGTTGTTTTAGCATTTGGTGCTGTCTACTCCCATGCTCGGTGAGTGTTAATGGCATTTCTGTCCTCGTTGCCTGTCTCCCGGGTGTTGGTGAGGGTCTTTAGTGTCCCACACTAGCTCCCTCCATTTTTCTGCACATATCAAGGACACAACAAGGGGCCCTAAGGACCTAACAGCCTGGCTTGCAGAAGCACCTTACGGTTCCAGCACCTGACCCCTGTAGAGAGCCTTGGTTGGTGCTGGGTTAGTTCCTACCCAGAATCACTCAGACACTGGACACACAAAGCTCCCTTATCCCCAACGTTCCTTTTTGAACCTCACCCAAACCTCGTTTTCCTCGCTTTCCTCCAGTGCCAGGGGTAGAAGTTACGGGCCTGTGAAGTGCATTCGGCTGCCCTCAGGCCCCCCCACCCCAAATCACTTTGCTGCCCACTTTTGGAGGGTCTGTGAGATCAGGTGCATCTATGTCCTGGTAGAGTCCTGAGTTTGGTAGGTTACCTGTGTTTATGTGAACGACTTTGTTATCTTTGTATGTTTCCACATACATGTGCTTTGTGTGTCTCATGGTGCAGTCTCCCGAAGAGCTCCAACCAAGAGTAGGAGGAGGCTGTCCCTCCTGAGGCTGAAACAAAGCCGGGCAGGTGGGGAAGACCATAAACTTTGCTCTTCCTTGATGGAGTAGGGTTAGACCTGGGCAGCAGGGAAGGGGACCAGGATATCACATTTTGGGAGTAGGTCTCTGCCTCTAACTGACTCTGGGGAGACACTAGTTGCAATGTCAAGGCCCCCAGAAGGAAGAATGTTCACCATGAGGACCCCAGAGCCCCTGCTATCCAGTTCTACGCTGTACCCACTAGCAACTTAGGGTCCTTGGAAGTAGTAAGAGCCCCGGAGCCCTGATTCATATGCTCAGTCCGTTTGCCTCCTACCCTGATTCTCCTCTTCAGTGACATGATCGCCTCCTTGCTAGGCTACTTGATTGGTTTATTTTAATTAATTTATTGTGAGATGGTGTTTTGCTACAGAGTCCTGGCCTTGAATTCACTATGTAGCTCAGGCTGGCCCCAAACTTCAAGCTCTCCTGCCCCAGCCTCCCAACGTACTAGAATCCCAGTGTGTGTCCTGCTTTCCTGTTATATGATCTGATTCAGTAGTGTGGCAGGATTTGGCAAGGCTGGAGAGGCACTTCTGTTTGAAAGTACACTACTTCATCACAGTCGGGATGGAAGGATGCCGATTATGTGACTTGTAGTGTTCCAGCCTCATGTTCCTTACCTGTAAAATAGGGAATTCTACTGTATACATCCTCCTGGCTGCTGACAGCCTCCCAAAGGAAATAAGGTCCAGCACGTATAATCATAATCGAGCATCAGCATCCTCGCTGTAGATAGCTCCACACGTGACTTGAGAAGTAGGAAAAAAGACTACCAGGACCTCTCATTTGTAAAGAGGGGCTTATCTTGTGACTGGAGCCGCTGATTGGATCCCAAAGGGGAGTCGTTGTCCACGGTGCTGAAGTGTGCTCCAGCCCTCCCCTTCCCTGTGCAGGCAGGATTCCTCAGTTGATTTGGGGTGGAGGCAGAGGCAGAGGTCTCTGTCATCTTGGTTCATCAGGCTGGCAGCGAAGTGGCCTTGAAGTTATGCCTCAGAGCATCTCAGATACGCCCTGACTGTCCCAATTTTGCCCTGAGCCCCAAACAAGTTGGGAAAGATAGCTTTTTAGTTGGGGTAAGGTAGGATGTGATCCGAGAGCTCCTCCTTCCCCGTTCTTCCTGTCTTACTTGCCCGGTGGGGCGGCTTGGCAGTGCAGCACAGTGGGGAAAGGCTCCCACCCGCGCTCAGCAGCGCCCCCATCTGAAAAGAGGCAGAGAAAGGGTCGTTACACTGAGCAGAGCGTTGGGTCCGGACTGGCCAGCCCCAGGGCCTGGGTCCGGGATCTCCGGAGTCTTGTTCCTTTGGCGATGAAGTATCGTTCCTGGGTGTGGCGCGCCCCCGTGTGGCTGAAGAGCCCTCTGTACGAAGCTGATTCCTGGGGGCACTGTTACCCACGGGGTCAAGTTGACGGAGTGTGGCGTTTGGGGATAACTGTCTCCTTAAGTGTAGGCTCCCTCCCTACCCCTCCCACACACCGCGGACAGAACTGGACCATACATCTCCTGTGGCCTTCCCGGGAGTCGGAAGTGTTAGTGCTGGAGGGATGTACCTAGGGCTTTAACGACCGCGATAAGTCCTAGAAAGGGGTTTAGACGGAGACCGGCGGCTGAGGGGCTTTCACTTGTTGCATCTGCCTGGGAGCCAGCCTATGGTGGTCGAGTTTTCAGGAGGAAGACTCGGAAGACAGATCCAGACACAGTTCTGAAAGGGCTGTGGAGCCGGGAGGCAGCACTAGGCACACAGCCCTGCCGCCTCTTCCCCACGCTAATACACTGTCCCTGCTGCTCCCTCCTGCTTCCTCTCCCATTGGCCCAGCAAGTGTGGAGAGTTGCCATGACAACTATGTCCTCTCACCCCTGTAGCGTCCCTGTGCTAATATGGGAGGTGGGGGTGGGAGACACAGCCAGAAGAGGGGTTGAAATGGAGCAGTAAACGATAAATAAGATCTGCCTGGTGTAGTGGTTCACCCCTGTAATCCCAGCACTTGAGAAGACGGAACAGAGTTGCCACGAGTTCGAGGCCAGCCTGAACCATGTAGCAAGTGCCAGACAAGACCTAATCTGAAATAAACATCATTCAGTCATCCAGCTTTTCTTTCAAAATTCGTGTGTACCTGTTTTCCTTACCAGAAATCCAGAAGACGTTCGGAGAGAAAGCGGTGAGGAGAGAACGCCCTGCCCCCTGCCACGCCCCCTTCCCTAAGAGCTTCGGGGGGTGGGTGCAGAGGGCTTATGCTGACCTGGTCAAGGTACCCTTGTGAGGCCAGCAACCTGCAGAAAGAGGAGAGGCTGCGGGTCTGAGACTCGCCGCCTGCCAGTCTCGCCCTCTCGCACCGCCCACTCCGAAGGGGGCGGCACCGCCCCTCAGCCCGGGCCCTCGGGGGCGGAGCTTGGGCAAAGCGCTCCGAGCCAGGCCATGAACCGCTGCCCCCGCAGGTGCCGGAGCCCGCTGGGCCAGGCAGCTCGATCCCTCTACCAGCTGGTGACTGGGTCGCTGTCGCCAGGTATGAGGAAGGGAAGGGAGGGGCAGGACCCCTCTAAAAATGAGTGGCTCGGGATTGGAGTCTTACAGAGGTGGAGAGAAGGGCTCCTCTCGGGGATCCGAAGGAACAGGGGCTCGCACATAATCGGGGTAAGGACGAGATCTCTGACAGAGTAAAGCAGGGGGTAAGGATCACTCACGAAACAGCAGGATAAGATAAAAGGAAGAGGCATCGTGGCTCACAGCATTGGAGAGGATAGGGCTGCTCACTGAAGGGTGAAGAGACTCCAAAGGGCAGGGCGCAGGGATGGGAGGAAGCTCGCCACTGAGCTGGGGAAAGAAACAGCCCTGTATTCCATTACTTGGGTTTTGTGGGGTGTCTTACAATAACCTGTCAGTGTCAAAAAATAATAATAAAGGGGGAAAAATGAAGCTAGAGCAAGCTGAGCTCCCTGGTGAGTTCATGCCTGACCAGACGGATGGAACCGGGTGGCACAGATAGTCACTGCTTTGTCTCTGGGGGTCTGTGTTAATGGAGTTGTGTATTACCTACCAAGTTGCGTGTCTCCAAAGGCCATGCCATGCATTCTGGGACTGCGCCCCCTGGGGTTGCCAGGGTTATGTGCTTTGGAGTTGGGTTTGAGAACCCTGAGTCAGTAAACTGATAAGGCTTTCATGAAGTTGTGCCTTGGCATGAAGTTTGTGGGATTTATGATGCGTAAGTTGTGGGTTTTATGTAGTGCTGTTGAGATTTGTGCACACCTCCACTTAGGTTTCCTTAGGGCTGCCTGGGCCCACAGAACCTGGAATTCTTTCTCATCTGGCCTCAAGGAAACTGACACAACCTGGCCCGTGGCATTCCGGGATCTGTAGTTCCTTGCTTCCGTACATGAGGTTCTACTGGAGACCCTGGAGTACAGTCAGGGCCTGAGACCATTTTTTGCCATGTACCTTTGGGAAGAGAGTTGGGGCCAAGTGAGAGCCATGCTTGCAAGTCTCTTGGGGAGCATGTATCCCCTGAAGCCCCCTGCTTGGGCTTGTCTCCAGTGACAGATGGCTGGAGCCAGGCGGGGCCAGCTCTCAATCACTGCAGGCATGACTTCCAGGACCCAAAATAGCCCCACCGCCTAGGGAGGTCATTAATCACCTGATGCAGCTGGGGGCTGCAGTATTTTTTTTCTTTTTTGATTAGCTGGGGATGGAATGGAAGTAGCTGAGAGAAGGGCTTTTGGGGGTCTTCAGTGACAGAGTGACAGTGGAGAGCAGATGGCAGAGGGTGTGGGTTCCTCCACAAGGCAGTATTTTTCCAGACTTGAACCATGGAAAGTAATGACTGAATGATAGCAGTATATCTGTGGTGAGATTTGAGATGTCTGGGAAGGACCAACCCAGTCCCCTAACACTTTAGTCTTGAGTTCTCACTTTGCCTAAAGTGATTCCATTAAGATTTCACTCTGAAATTGGGGGGGGGGGGGCGCTCGCCTTTAGTCCCAGCACTTGGGAGGCAGAGGCAAGTAGATCTCTGTGAGTTCAAGGCCAACCTGGTTTACAGAGCTAGTTCCAGGATAGCCGGGGTTACACAGAGAAACCCTGTGTTGAAAAACCACAAAGAAGAACAACAACAGGGGATGGCGGCGCACACCTCTAATCCCAGCACTTGGGAGGCAGAGGCTGGAGGATCTCTATGAGTTCTGAGTCCTGATTTATATAGTAAGTTCCAGGACAGCTGAGGCTACATAGTAAGACTGTCTTTTTTAAAAAAAGAAAAGAAAGAAAGAAAGAAGAAAGGAAAGAAAGAGAGAAAAGAAAGGAAAAAAAAGCTTTCACTGTGGGAACGGGGTTGTGGCTCACACGTCCTGTGCTCACCTCACAGGCCATAGACCCGAGTTTGATCCCCAGCACCACAAAAGTGGATGATGAGGTAAAGCCAGTGGAATAGCAAAGTCAGGTCTAGCTCAGTCTCATTCAGTTCTAAGACTTGAGAAGTCTTTGTAGGGGGATGGCCCACCCTGGGGAAGAGCTTGTTCTCTCCCTTCCTGCAGACCCTTCACCAGAAGCCTGGCTGGGTCAAGGTCTCTGAGAGCTGGAAGGAGAAAGGAAGACACTGTGATCAGGACAGTTGGATGCAAGATTGTCGGTCTGCCTGTCTCTCCAACAGCAGGAAGCAGGGCACTGCTCTGCTGCCTTTCAATCCAGATAGTCTGCTTAGTATTCCTAGAGTCCAGCCTTTGAAATTGTGTCACCCAGAGCTCTCCCAACGTGAACTGTCTTCTCAGCACTCCCATTGACGGGGTGACTGAGAGAGCTGGTACATGGCAGGCTTTAGCCGAAGTCATTCTTTACCAGGATATTAATTACTTCTTGGGGAAAAAATAATCACTTGATGAACCTCACTTCCTCTCAGGTTTATCATGGAGGTGACATGAAGTAATGTATATTCATAACTAGTGGGCTCACCAATGCTGATCCTTTTGTTAAGGTAGATGTTTGAGTCAGCATTTTGTTTTGTTTTGTTGAGATGAGTTCTCACTGTGTAGCCTTGGCTGGGTGGCCTGGAACTGACTATGTAGTACAGACTGGCGTCAGAGTCCAAGATCTGCCTGCCTCAGCCTGCTGAGTGCTGGTATTACAGGCATGGGTGTTCAGTGGAACATGTAATTCTAACACATAAGAGGTAAAGCAGGGGGCTAGAGAGATGGCTCAGCGGCTAAGAGAACTGCTTGCTCTTCCAAAGGTCCTGAGTTCAATTCCCAGTAACCACATGGTGGCTCACAACCATCTGTAATGAAATCTGGTGCCCTCTTCTGGCCTGCAGGGATACATGCAGACAGAACACTGTATATATAATAAATAAATAAATCTTAAAAAAAAAAAAAAGAGGTAAAGCAGGAGAACCTGGGCTAGCCTGAGCTATGTAGCAAGTCCCTAGACTCAAGATATAGCTTTACAGAAAAGAACATTCCCAAGGTGAAATATAGGTAGGATTCTAAGACTATGGAGAAATGAATCAGTAGTAAATACATCTTTTTATTCCAAAAAAAAGATATAGCTTTAAAAAACAAACCAACCAACCAACAAGCACCCCAAAGGTTAGGGATGTAGCTCAATGGTAGAACTATTTTTTTTTTAATGGATGGCTGTATGTAATGTTTGTGCAGGTGCCCTCAGAGGCCAGAAGAGGGCGCCAAGTTTCCTGGAGCTAGAGTTACAGGAAGTGGTGAGCTGTGGGGTGAAGGAACTTCCAGGTTGTCTGGAAGAGCAGTAAGTGCTCTTAACTGCTGAGACTTCTCTCCAGCCCCTCAATAGCAGAACTATTATCTAACATGAACAAGCCCTGGAGTTGATCCTCAGCACCACAAAACCAGCTTAGACTGGATTCCCCCTGACCTCCCAGTTAGAAAGCTTTTGCTATGTAACTCATTTAATGGCCTGACTAGAACTATTTGCCCTGTAGAGGTCATACAACTCCAGTTCCAGGGGATCTGACCTCTTCTTAGACCTCTACAGGCACCAAGCATGCATGTGCTGCACATATGTACATGCAGGCAAAACACTCATACACAGAAAACAAATCTAAACGAGAGAAAGACCCTATCTGAAAAAAAAAAAGTAAAAATAACTGTAGTAATAAATATGAAAATGCCTGGTGAACTGCTCAGTGCCGTGGAACTATGGAAGGAATGTTGTTATTAACAGTGGTCATGCTTATTTAGCGGTGATTAAATTGTCCAATGGCATTTCATGTTTCAGTTCATTCATTCCCACCAAAAACTTTGTGAGATGAAAGCCTGAAACATACACATGTTAAGATCTTATCAAGGCAGTGGTGGTGCATGCCTTTAATCCCAGCACTTGGGAGGCAGAGGCAGGTGGATCTCTGTGAGTTCGAGGCCAGCCTGGTTTAGAGAGCAAGTCCTAGGACAACCAGAGCTATACAGAGAACCCCTGTCTCGACTGAAAAACAAAAAGTCTGTCTCTGTCTCAACTGGCGAACGGCCTAAATAAATCATGACAATGAAATCAGACACGTATCTATCTCCCTGCACAAAATCGAACTCTAAACGTGAAAACTTACACGCCGAAACAATGAGCATGCAGGCAGGCAAAGCACCCCCACACAAATGAAATAATACAGTCAAAAACAAGCCAAAACAAGGACTCTTCAAGGAGCTGTGAAATGGTTCAGCCAGGAAGGCGCTTGCCACCCAGCCTTGTGCTCTGCATTCCATCCCTGGGACCAGGGAAGAGAGAACCAACTCCTGCTAGTAGTCTTCTGACCTCTACAGGAAGGCCATGACACTTGCCTCATCTTCCTGTGAAGAATACTATTTTAATGTAAAGGGGGATCCACCCAGTTAAGTGCAAGTTGCAAACTGATTTGAACCCAGGTAGTTGACACCTTGGCCCATGGTACCTACCACCTCTATAGTCTGTTTATGTTATTAACAGTATGGAGTTAGGTGCTGCGTCTTGTGGATTCGACAGGGTATTGGGTTTTTTGTTTTGTTTTGTTCTGCTTTTTTGAAACAGGATTTCAGGTAGCCCAGACTGGCCTCAAACTCCCTGTGTAGTCAAACTCAAGGCTGGCCTTGAATGCCTAATCCTCCTGCATCCACTTCCCAAATGCTGGGATTACCGGCGTGTGCTACCGCAGCCCAGCTCAAGGAATTGGATGGAGCTCAACTGGGCAGCTGGGGACTGAAGGCTCTGAAGAGGGTGAAGCTGCCTGGAAAGGGTGGGTGAGATCTCTAGGAGAGTGAAAAAGAAAGCTTCACGGGCTTAGAAAGGGAACAGTCCATGGTCATACGGGTAGCACTGTTTGTGGGACAGTGAAGCAGCCCAATTGGCTGAAACAAGGGGCTCTCTTGATGGTGGTAAAAAGGGCATTAAATGCCAGGGGTGGCATGTAGTCCACTGTCTTCATCTGTAAAGCAGTAACTTCTAAGGCATGAGAAACTGCAGCCAACTTGTGAGTTGACTCGCTTCTTGCCACCTACATAGGGGAGGTGGGCAACAGGCGACTGAGACACAGCAGGTATTACTATCCCCCCCCCCCCAACCTTCCAGGGCAGTCGGAACGTTGGTGAACACATGGGGTAAGATAGGGTATGAGGCAGACACTGACCCCCAGTGGTAGCTATGGAGAACTGCAGTTGAACCCTCATCTGGCACAAAGGGACTGCTTCCCGCCCAGCTGAGACTCACTAATCCTGGAGCTGCCGAGTGGGCCATCCCGACAAAAGCGAGAGCTTTCCAAGAAGCGAGCCACAGGGGATAGGCCCAGAGTCAGACTGGGTTGAAACCGAGGCACTGAGGTTGGAGGTATGCTTCCTCTGGCTCTGACTTCTCCACCTGTCTTCTCCTGAAATCTGCCTTCATAGATTTCAGGAGAAAGCTCCGTTTCATAGCATCAGTAAACTATAATGCATCATCTAGTAAACATTGAGTGCTCATTGCTGTGCCACGGTAACAGTGTTAACTCAGAGGGCTTTTGTCTTATGGTTTACAGGCTCTGAAGGCCTCCCCACCCCCACTCACTGCCCCATACCAGGAAGGGGAAAGACTCTAGAGGAGGGTACCATGGGAGTTCACATTTGCCTCCTATCCTGAGCTCCTCCCCAAGGAGGAACCAGGCTTCGGCATATCCAGGGTGAGGCTTTAGCCTGAAGGAGAAAAAAACAGCCCTCCCCACCTTCCCTCAGGAGCTTTAGTTCTCTGAGTCCCAAAGGCAGCCTCAGTAAGTTCCCTTCCTGGAGGGTCATGAAGGGGCCAGTGGCCTTTTTCCTACCTAATCCTCCCTCCCTTGGGCCTCAGTTTCACTGCCTGTGGCCTGTGGGAAGAGAGTGCTTCCTGCCCCCTGGTCTCCATGACAACCGCGATCGATCGATGCTGATAGTGTCCTTCTGACAGCAGGAGAGGTCATTTGTCTCCCCTTATGTTCTCACACAATCCTCTATCAATATATTAATACAGCCGTAGACCCACTTCCCAATTATGCAGCTCATCCATGCCTTCGGAGCCACAGCCTGCAAGCCTCCTGAAACACACGCCTTGCCCCATACACTCAGAAATCCCCACATATAGTGACACTTACATTCCATAGACACCAAGCCAATCATACTCCCGAACACACCGTTGTGAGAGGTGCACAATCACACAGACACACATAAAGAAGGGGACATAGCTATTCCCATACTGACAAGCCCAGGAATACACACACGGTAAGTCACGCAGAACTCTGTAACGTATTCTTACCCATCCATTACTCACCCGGGGGGCAGATCATAGTTTCTCACACAAATCCTACCCTGCTACCTGCCTTCTAAGCACAGCTCCTCTCACTGTCCCCTTCCCGTGTCACAGAGTGACCACAGAGTGTCTGGGGATGCCCTCCTCAAGAACTGGGGCAGATCACTGCCTCCTTCTAAGCCCATCTCCCTCATACCAAAAGATCCTGAGGAGGAAGTGCCGGTCCAAAGGCTGAGGTGGCCTCAAGAGGGAAAGGCGGAGGCTGTGGCTGGGAGGTGTGGGGGCAGAGGCGGGGAGAGGGGAAGGGAGGAGACCCAGGGCAGGAGGCTGCAGGGCGCTCTTACTCAGTCTTACTCAGGCAGGGAGTCTGAGGGGAGGTGATGTGGGGCAGCCTTGTGTCCGAACATCAGTAGGTGGGGGCCATGCCCCAGGACGGCCATGACCCTGGAAGGGCTGGAGATGGTGGCTGTGCTGGTGGTCCTGGTTCTTTTTGTCAAGGTCCTGGAGCAGTTTGGTCTCTTTGAGCCAGTCACCTTGGAAGGTAACCCAGGTAGCTGGGCACGTCTGAGCTGCCCTTTGGGGGTCGGGTTGTGCTATCTTCATGCGTGGGGGCAGGGGTGAGCAGGGGAGTGAGGGCTGTCTACAAGTGCCAGGGTCTCCTGCGAAGAGGATTTTTGGGAGATAATCAGGGCGTCTCCAGGGAGTTGGTCTGAGGGAGGAGACATGTCTCCAGCGGTGAAGAGTGCAGTGTGAAAGGTCGGGGGAGGGTATGGAGAGGCCGTGAGAAGAACCTGGGGCATGCCAGGAGCAGTCTGGAGGTGGGCATCCAGTGTCCAGAGTAAAGAAGGAAGCCCAAGATAACACCAGGGTAAGTCCCTTCTGGAGCCAGAGTCCCACAATGACTCTAAAGGTGTGTGACTCCAGGTCTGGGAACTCACAAGTAGAATTTTTCTGTGGTGTGTGTGAATTCAGTGTGGGAGACATGGGTACTCACAAGTAGAGTTTTTCTGTGGTGTGTGTGAATTCAGTGTGGGAGACATGGGTACTCACAAGTAGAGTTTTTCTGTGGTGTGTGTGAATTCAGTGTGGGAGACATGGGTACTCACAAGTAGAGTTTTTCTGTGGTGTGTGTGAATTCAGTGTGGGAGACATGGGTACTCACAAGTAGAGTTTTTCTGTGGTGTGTGTGAATTCAGTGTGGGAGACATGGGGTGTCACTCTGTGTTCATGTGTAAGAGAAGACAAAGTGTGTAAGCTTGTATATGTGACAGACATGTGATTGCATGTGTCAGAGTGACATGACTTGTGACTTTGTGAGATAGTGGATGTGACTGTTCCCAGGCCATCCATGGCCAAGCCTCTTTGGGTAGTAGGTTGAATGTATAACTGTTCCCAGTGTTCCCTGGGGACATACAGCACCAGACTGAGGCTTATCGTGAGAGTGCATTCAGGGGCCCACAAGTGGGAACATTGTGACCAAGACAACTGTGGCTCCCTCCAGCCTGGGGATCAAGAGTGGCTCAGACTGTGGCCATCCAAGCCCTTCACCTCCCAGACTCCTGGAAGTTCCATACTAGGAGAATAGCACTGGTGACTTGGTGACGCCCAGGGAAGCACATATGCTCCACCCACTGGAGTTTTGCCCGCCCCCTCCCCTTCACAGCAAGCTCCTTGTAACTCAGTGGCACACCATCACTCACTGTTAGAGGCAGGCAGGGAAGTGGTGAGGAGGCTGTAGGGTAGACACCTGGGAGAACTGGAAAGATGTTAAGGAAGCGGGAGACAAGAAGAAGGTCTAGGAATTGCCTCTCGTGGGGTTCAGTAAGAGTACCCCTCCCCTCTTGCTGTAGTCACTGAATTAGCCGTGGACTTACGGAGGAGGCTGGGCTGAGGTCATTGCCTCTCTCCATTACCTTTAGACTGGGGTGGTGAGCAAGGCCCATCTGGAAAACCCAGTAGCGGAGGGGATGCGACGGCAGCAACTTCTCTCTTCCACCTTAGTCCCTGCATGCAGGGCACATGGGGGAGCAGAGAAGGTGGGGGAGCAGAGAAGGTGGGGGAGCAGAGAAGGTGGGGGGAGCAGAGAAGGTGGGGGGAGCAGAAGAGCCAGCTACTGCCTGGGTGACTGACAGCACCGTCAGAGGCCCTGGGTATAATCCGGCTTCGGGAAACCAGAGTCCAGGCTAATGGAGGCCTGGGCCAGGGGCCAGGCCACCATCGATCCTCGCCTGGCCCCTTGCCTCCTTCCCACCTCTCAGTAGCTCCAGGGGTTAGATAGGATGCCTTCGAGGGGAGAAGGCTGTAACCTTATATAGCCACCCCGTTGGGGGCAGATGGTCCTGTGGGTGGAGCCTGGCTTGGGAGGACAGTGTGGCGTGGAGGGCTGAGACAGAGTACCGTAGCTAAAGGAAGATGGCCCACTAGGAATGAAGTCAGCCCTAGTCAGTGTGTCAGATCCAGTGGGACTAGCCCTGTTGTCTGTAGGTGTGTGCAGCTGAGAGACACGAATAATGGGGTTAAGGGTCCCCTGGGGCTCAGTTACAGTGAAGGACACATGTAGAAACGAGGAGGCATAATCAATGGGCTAGCCTGGAGCCCATGATCCTCCTGCCTCCACCTCCCAAGTGCCGGCATTATAGGCATGAACCTTCACACCTGGCTTTCTGTGATATGTTACTGCGTCAGAGTCTGCTCTGCTCGTGTTTCAAAGAGCTGGTCATCCAGTGAAGGACTCAGAAAGGCCAGCTTTCGGCATAGATGGGCTAGCTAATAGGAACAAGGAACCAAGTTCCTCTGAGGGAAGATTGAGGGTGCTATGGAGTATAAGGAATTTCAAGAGAAAAAGTGGATGTGCCCAGGACACAGTACGCCTCTGTGGATGAAGTACAGCCATAGGTATGTGGGTGCCATGGGACTGTATTAGTCACTTTTCTCATCGCTGTGGCAAATTCCCTGATAAACTTCAGTCAAAAAGGATGGGTTTTGGCTTACAATTTGAACGTATAGTTCACACAGTGGGGGAGACACGGTTTGAACGTGTAGTTTACCACAGTGGAGGAGACGTGGTTGAACGTGTAGTTTACCACAGTGGAGGAGACGTGGTTGGACGTGTAGTTTACCACAGTGGAGGAGACGTGGTTGAACGTGTAGTTTACCACAGTGGAGGAGACGTGGTTGAACGTGTAGTTTACCACAGTGGAGGAGACGTGGTTGGACGTGTAGTTTACCACAGTGGAGGAGACGTGGTTGAACATATAGCTTACCACAGTGGAGGAGACGTGGTTGAACGTGTAGTTTACCACAGTGGGGGAGACACGGTTGAACGTATAGTGCACCACAGTGGGAAGGCATGGTGGTGAGCTGTCTTTAGCTGTGGCAGCAGGAACTTGAGGCTGCTGGTCACATTGTGTCCACAGTCAGAAAACAGAAATAAGCAGGAAGGTGGTGGTGCATGCTTTAATCCCAGCACTCAAGAGGCCGAGGCAGGAGGATCTCTGTGATTTCAAGGACAGCCTGGTCTACAGAGTGAGTTCTAGGGCAGGCAAGAAGACTACACAGAGAAACTCTGTCTTGAACAACAAAACTGGAAGGAAGGAAGGAAGGAAGAAGGAAGGAAGGAAGAAGGAAGGAAGGAAGGAAGGAAGGAGGGAGGGAGGGAGGGAGGGAGGGAGGAAGGAAGGAAGGAAGGAAGAGACAGAGAGAAACGAAGAAATAAATGTTGATTCCAGCTCAATTTCTCCTTTCTTCCTTTTTATGCAGTCTATGTTCCTAGCCTGTGTGATATGACCGCCCACATTCATGGTGGGAATTCCCTCCTCAGTTAAACCAATCTAGAAACATCCTCAGAGATAGTAACTGTCCTTTCACTGTGAAGAGACACCATGCAAGGCAAGAAAGCATTTAACTGGGGGCTTGCCTACAGCTTTAGAGGGTTGGTCCATGATCATGGTGAGAAGCAGACAGGCATGGCAATGGAGCAGTAGCTGAGAGCTCTACATCCTGATCCACAGGCAGCAGGCAGAGAGAAAGTGGGCAGAGAAAGAGAGAGAGAGAGCAACTAGACCTAGTGTGGGCTTTTGAAACGGCCAAGCCCACACATCCAGTGTCACATCTCCTCTAACAAGGCCACACCTCCTAATCCTTCCCAAACAGTTCCACTAATTAGGAGCCAAGTATGCAAACATAGGAGCCTATGGAGGCCATATTCATTCAAACCATCACAGAGAGACACAGATGTGTCTCCTAGGTGATTCTAAACCCAGTCATCACAAGTCTACCCTTTGTCAACTCAACACTCAAATACATCACACTGAACCATGACATCCCATCCCTGGTCTTCAAAGGCTCATGGTTATTTCATAATGCAAAATGTGTTTATCTGTATAAATCCCCCCATTTTTTTGTATGTGTATGTGTATGATGTGGAGGTCAGAGGTCACCCTTCAGGAGTCCATTCTCACTTTCCATTGAGTGAGAGTTTCTCTGGTTTCTGCTGTGCTGGGCTCTAGGTGTTTGGTGGCCCTTAGAACAGTGTGCCACCACATTCCACTTTTTACCTGGGTTCTAGAGATTGAACTCAGGTCATCAGGCTTTCCTGGCTAATGCTTTTACCCAGTGAACCTTTTCCTTGGCCCATGATTTCCCAGAATATTAGTAGTTCTAAAATTGTTCAAATTTGCAAAGTTTGAGACTCAGGGCAATCGCTTAACTGTAACCTTTTAACTGTAAAGTAAAAAGAAGTTATATGATTCCACCACACAATGGTACAGAGCAATTATTCTCATTTTAAAAAAGGAATAAGGGGGCTGGAGAGATGGCTCAGAGGTTAACAGCACTGGCTGCTCTTCCAGAGGCCCTGAGTTCAGTTCCCAGCAACCACATGGTGGGTCACAACCATCTGTAATGGGATCTGGTGCCCTCTTCTGGCCTGTAGTCATACATGCTGTATATATAATAAATAAATAAATCTTTTTAAAAAATGTAGTAGATGCTGTTCCCTATGGTTTTTAAAAAAAAAAAAGGAATAAGGGCAGGGCAAGCATAGGTTGGACCAAAGCAAACCCAGCAAGACAAACACTGAGCTCTGCAGTGCCATGGTGGTCTTGGTGGCATCATCTGGGCACAAATAAGTCTTTTGTTTTGTTTTGTTTTGTTTGTTTGTTTGTTTGTTTTTCGAGACAGGGTTTTGTGTCTGTCCTGGATCTCGCTCTGTAGACCAGGCTGGCCTCGAACTCACAGAGATCCTCCTGGCTCTGCCTCCAGAGTGCTGGGATTAAAGGCGTGCGTGCGCCGCCGCCGCCGCCGCCGCCGCCGCCGCCGCCGCCGCCGCCGCCGCCCGGCTACAAATAAGTCTTATGTGGTCCCTTCTCATTGTAACTTGTAGCACACAGAGCATCTCTCGTGAGCTGCTCTATTTAATGCCTGCAGCTTCTCTTGATAGCTTTCCCATAGGCCTGGCATCTCCAACATCCTGAAGGTTCCAAATGCAGCTTAGCTTCACCTTCACAGGCTTGTGTAACATCCTCTCAAGGGCAAGTACTCTGCCCTGAACTATATCTTGAGTCCTACTGTCCACATCTCTAGTGGCATTCTTGTCTTCTACAGTCTCTGCTTATAGTGTCTTAGGCCTTCTCTGTCCCATGGCTTCAAACTTTCTATTCCTCCCATAAGCCAGTTCTAAGGGCCTACAAACTACCCAGTCAGATTTATGGCAGCCACAACCCCACTCCTGGTACCAGTTCTCCATGTCTGTTACTTCTGGCTGTGATAAAAGAACTGGCAAGATCAATCAACGTAAAGGTTTATATTGGCAGACAGTTTATAGCTCTTGTGCATCGTGTCAGGAAGATGCAGAATCAGAGTTAGAGTAAGTCTGTCTTCATAGTCAGGAAGCATAGAGAAATTCTTACTGGCACTCAGGCCAGTTCCCCCCATTTATTCAGTCTAGAACCCTAGCCCATGGGATGGTGCCACCCACATTCAGGGTGGGTCTTCCCTCTCAATTAAATGTCCAGAGGTGTGTCTCCTAGGTGATTCTTTTGTTGGTGGATTGTGTGTATGTTTGGTTTTTCGAGACAGGGTTTCTCTGTGTAGCCCTGGCTGTCCTGGAACTCGCTCTATAGACCAGGCTGGTCTCAAACTCAGAGATCCACCTGCCTCTGCCTCCCAGTGCTGGGATTAAAGGCGTGCGCCACCACTGCCCAGCTTCCTAGGTGATTCTAAATCCAGTCAAGTTAATAAATCCAGTCAAGTTAACAATGGATATTGACCTTCACAGAACAGATTTAGGTTACAATGTCATGGATATGTCATAATAACTTTGGTGTGTGTCTTGAGATTTTTTTTTAAGATTTATTTATTATGTATATAGTGTCCTACCTGCATGTATACCTGCACACCAGAAGAGGGCACCAGATCTCATTATAGATGGCTGTGAGCCACCATGTGGTTGCTAGGAATTGAACTCAGGACCTCTGGAAGAGGAGCCAATGCTCTTAACCATTGAGCCATCTCTCCAGACCCTGTCTTGAGATCCTTAATACATAGTGTTATGATGTCTGAGGGTCCTTGTATATTTTATGTGGTTTGATCATGCTGTGCATGAGATGATCTATATATATGGGTCTCCATATGTGTAATCATGTTTTACTTTGGTCATATTTGTGTATATTAGAATGTTAGGTCAAAGCGTATGTTTGTGTATGTGGTTGGAACATGCCTAGGCCATTAGTGTTGCTGTCATCCATATGTCACTTGCCATTCTAAATTACAACATGCCTGTGTGTGTGTGTGTGTGTGTGTGTGTTGTGTGTGTGTGAGGAGAGAGAGAGAGAGAGAGAGGAGACTGATTCCTATTCAGGTAATCCCTTTGATTAGACATTACCCTGAGGAGTTGGGTTGCAGTTAGCAGACGTGGAGGCCGCTCACTCTTGCCAGCCATTTCTCATCATACAAAGTGACCAAGCCTGGCCCCAGTTGACATTCCGTGCCTATGAGACCCAATAGGCAACCTGGCCCCAGCCACCCTGCCCGTCTACACTGCCCCCATTCATTTCCCACCCCCACCCCAGCCAGCGTGGATCTGTGATTGGTGGGGGAGCGGTGGACAGGAAAATGGACCAGAGGGGCAGCGGGAGTTAATGTGCCTTCCTGGGGTCTTCTCTCTTCCCAGGCCACCCTCCAGGGCCCACTAAAAAAGCCCTGAAGCAGCGGTTCCTCAAGCTGCTGCCGTGCTGCGGGCCCCAAGCCCTGCCCTCAGTCAGTGAAAGCAAGTGCCTCTCCTATGCTTCTGGGGGGTGAGATGTGTGTGAGTGTGTGTGTGTGTGTGTGTGTGTGTGTGTGTGTGTGTGTGTGTGTGACAAGTGTGGTGGGAGGTGGGGTAGGAACTGCCTGGGTCTGGATGTGAGGGCTGTAGCTACACACTGGAATGTATGGCCAAATGATGAGTGCCTTGGGCAACCCTGGTCTGCAAAATGGTGGACCAGGGCGCGCGCTGTGTTTTAGGCCTAAAGCCTGAGTAAGCATGACCAGGGTGGCCCATGGCGGGGTGGCTTAGCCAGCTAGATTGGTCTGCAACTCTGCGGCTTCCCTGCAGTCTCAGACCTTGGAATGTGTGTCATCCAAGGTACCAGGTATAGAGGATAGAGTCCACCTTCCCAGATGTCAGGATGCTGAGGTTTTTCTGTTCCAGCCTGTTCCTCAATTGAGTGGCCACCGATTGACTGGTCTCCTTTTGTCTGCATGCTCCATTTCTTCCGCTGAGCCTGGCCCACCTTATAAAATCATACTGAATCTGCAAGCTATAAAGGCCGGGTCTGTAGCTGTTTGAGCCCCTAATGTTGCTTCACTCTGATGGTGCCACCCCGAGAGTTAATCCAAGAAGGGGGCTGCTTGTGAGGAGTCCACGTCATGGATGTCTGTGCTCACTGTGTATGTGCCTATGTTGTGGGCCTGGGGTTCGTGTGTTGAAACACTCAAGTCTGGGAGATTCCCTGTGAGTGTGGGGCAGGGGAGTGTCTACAGGGTTTGGTCTTCTTGGTGACACTTCACTCCCTTCAGCGTTAGCTGCCCCAGCCTCCCTCCGCCCCCACAGACCCCGCCCGCTGGACCCAGGTGACTTACTCTCCTGGTTGGGGCGGGATGGGGGTACTTGCCTGGGGGCTGGCCGTTGGGAGCTGGGGTGGGACTGAGGGTGGCGTCAAGGTGGGGGTCTGAACAAAGATTGGCTGGAGCTGGGTGGGGCATGGCTCAGGCATGGCTGGGATGGCGCGAGGGGCTTGATTGGGTTGGATGTGGGCTCTCCCAGGCTGGGGCTGGGCTGATCCGAGTTGGTCAAGAAAGACCCCTTCGCTTCAGCCTTCAGGAGCTCCTGAGCCCCATTCTATCCCCTTTCTAAGAAGTTGTGACAAGGGGCTGTTCCCCACCTAGGGCCAGGGTCCAGTGCTGAGTCGGGACCTCTGGCTCTGGAGCCAGGCATGGCCTTAGCCCCAACAGACCTCGATGCTGACCACTGTCTTTGTCGGCTCTGAGTCCGACAAGCAGGCCTCCGGAGTGGAAGATAGGACGGACAGAGAGGAGGGGGGATGGGTTAATTACTTTGAAGATTACCCAACTCATCTCAAGGGCCTGGCCTGAGGCAAAGTTATCCCCTACCACTCCCCGCAGACAGCGTGGAGGATGAGTTTGAACTGTCCACGGTGTCTCACCGGCCTGAGGGTCTGGAGCAGCTGCAGGAACAAACCAAGTTCACACGCAAAGAGTTGCAGGTCCTGTACCGAGGCTTCAAGAACGTGAGTGGAGGGCATAGCCAACTGGGCAAGGGCTGCACCAGAGAGGCCTGGCTGACATGCAGTTGCCTGGCCTGGAGAGTATGGCCTGGGTGCTTTGAAGAGGGAGATGGGGCCCCCAGGCCCAACTTGTAGCCTGAGGTTCAGGACCCTTGGGGGTGGCGGGCTGGACTTGTGACTTAGTAGGTGTTTGTTTGTACACCGGGGAAGAAGTCTCCTTGCCAGTCGTTACCAGAACTCTGTGGTAAGTTCTACAGAGGCAAGATGATTCCACAGAGGAGTCTCTGGCCTGAGGGTGGTGAATGGGAAGGAAGTGGGGTTTGTGTCTCTGCTCAGCCTGGTTGTCCCTGTCCAGGAATGTCCCAGCGGAATTGTCAATGAGGAGAACTTCAAGCAGATTTACTCTCAGTTCTTTCCCCAAGGAGGTGAGGAGACGCTGCCCAGAACAGACAGTTGTCTCTAGGCTGAGGTGGGAAGAGGGTTCTGGAGGGCTGGGAATGCCGAGGTAATAGGGGTGGGGGAACTGGGCAAGCTGCAGAAAAGCAGGTGCCCCTGCCTGAAGGCCAAGTTCACGCCCCACGCTCACCCACAGATTCCAGCACCTACGCTACTTTTCTCTTCAATGCCTTTGACACCAACCATGATGGCTCTGTCAGTTTTGAGGTGAGCTAGGAGAGATGAGTCGAACAAGCCTGTTTCTTTGGGCTTCAGGGGGTCCGAGATTCCCATGCCAAACCCAAAGAATGGGTTGGCAAAGACCACCCCCCACTCCTTTCCAGGACTTTGTGGCTGGTTTATCGGTGATTCTTCGGGGAACCATAGACGATAGACTGAACTGGGCCTTCAACTTATATGACCTCAACAAGGATGGCTGTATCACCAAGGAGGTGCAGGGCCACTGGACGGCAAGAGGGGCGGTGTGTAGGGTGCCGGGTGGTGATGGTCCAAAGGGATCTGATAAACAGCGTCCATCTGTGTCACCAGAAAGGGGGGAGGTCTGGCCTTGGCCCTAGGCCCCTGGGTTTGGAGGCTGGAGGCTCTTAGGAGAAATCTTCTCATTTGGTTTAACAGGAAATGCTTGACATCATGAAGTCTATCTATGACATGATGGGCAAGTACACATACCCTGCCCTCCGGGAGGAGGCCCCAAGAGAGCATGTGGAGAGCTTCTTCCAGGTGCCCGGGGTCTGGGTGGGCTGGGGGCCCTGGAGTGGAGGGCAGGCAGGGCCCCCCAAGTCTCTTCTCTAAGTCTCTCTCCCTTTGCCCCCTTGTTCTCCCTGCTTGGCTACCCTCTTGCAGAAGATGGACAGGAACAAGGATGGTGTGGTGACCATTGAGGAATTCATTGAGTCTTGTCAAAAGGTATGGCCCCACTCTCTCCATTCCCTGCTCTGAACTCTAAGGCCTAAAGCAGTGACATGGGAAAAGGCTCCTCTCAACACTATGTCACCCCCTACCCCCAGTCGGTTCTTTCATGACCAAGGGGGACTTACTCCTTCCCCACCCCAGGTCCCCCATGTACCCTTCTCTGCCTCTGAGTGTACCCGTCTCTGTTAAATGTCTTTCTCGGTGTCTCTCTGACAAGCTTTTTTTTTTCTTTCCCTCTAATCTGCCTCCCTCACGTCATGTACCACGACCACAGGACGAGAACATCATGAGGTCCATGCAGCTCTTCGATAATGTCATCTAGCCCCCACCCAGGGAGAGGGTTAGTGGGGGTGACCATGCTCTAGCCCTAGTTCAGGTGAACCTACCCGTCCTCTCCCCAGGTCTGTCCTCGCCCTCCCTGTACCCTGGGGGCTGTAGGGATTCCAGGTCCTGGGCCTTCAGTAGTCCAGATCCCTGGAGCTGGGTGTCAGGAGGAGACAAAGTGTGTCTGGTGGGGGGGTCCCCAGCTCCCAGCAGCTCTCATCCCTTCTCGCCTGACACCAGTGCTGAGGACACCCCTGGTGTAGGGACTGAGTGGTTCCTCACCTCCCAACCGCACTCTAGAAACCACATTAGACAGAATGTCTCCTGCTATGGTGCTTTCCCCATCCCTGGTCTCATAGACTCCCCTCTAAGATTCCTTTCTCAGAGAATATGCTCTGTCCACGTCCCTGGCTGGCTTTTGAGCATAGCCTTTGAGGAGCCTGCAGGAGGGGGACAAGAAAGTAGAGAATCTTGGCCTTGAGCCAGTGGTTAGGGCCTCGGCATTGGTTGGAGTGGAAAACAGAAAGCCTGGGCAGATGATGAGAGCCCAGGCTGGGCTGCCACTGCCAAGTTCTATGGGTCTGCTGTCCGGGGCCAGCAGAACATGAGTTCCTTGACTTCCCAGAAGGCCTTATGTCCTTAGCAATGTCCCAGAAATGTACTATACACTTCTCAGTGTCTTAGGAGAGCCTGGGATCCAGATAGCTGGTTCATCCCCGGATCCTCTCCATCCTTCTTGCTTGTGTGGTGGGAGTGGTGGCCAGGGGAAAATGAGTGGGAGGTGTCCTGGATGATGCCTTTCAAAGTCCCATCCTGCCCTCCTGCCTGTCACCTGTTTCGATGGCTTCAGTTTCAATTTTCCATGGCCTCTAGATTTGGAGGCATGGAGTGAGTCAGGGCTTTTCCTGAACTTGAGTCTTACCACTCCTCCAGTGGCTGCCTTAGAGGAATAAGAGGACACAGGCAGGCACTCCATATGAACCCAGTATGGGGCCATTCATTGGGATCATTGCCCAACCCTCCACAATGCCCTAGGATGCTCTAGGGTCTGTCCCCTCTCCCTCTATTTAGTCTACCCAGAGATGCCCCTGAGCTCCCCTAGAGGGCGGGGACCATAGGATTCAGGTCCGACCTTATTGTCAGCATTCTGCCATGCTGCCCCCTCCTGATACACCTGCTTGTCTCATTCCGCTCCCTTCCCAGTCAGCTAGGGTCTGAGGGGAAGGGCCCGCACAGAGCCCCCCATCCCGTCAGACACTGTTGACTGCTTTGCATTTTGGGCTCTTCTACATATTTTGTAAAATAAGACACCAGTTCCAATAAAACACAACGGCTATGCACTGCTGTCTTGCTTCTTGTCCCCTCCCACCCCACAAATGCCACACAGTCCAGATGACATTCCTACAGCCCTTTAAACTCTCAAGAAAGTGTCTTTTCAAGTATGGCCATGCTTGACACATACCCAAGACTCAGGTTGGAAATCCATCTGACCTTAGCCCCTACGAGAATCTTCTCCCATGACCTGAGAGGACACCCAGAAAGATGGGGTGCTGTCTGAAGACTCTGTGTGCCAAGCAAGTTGTCTTTTTTTTTTTCTTTTGCCATAAAATGTATTTTATTCCAGTTCTGGAAAATGGAGAGAAAGACAGAATCATTTACCATTCT
Organism: Peromyscus californicus insignis; assembly: GCF_007827085.1. NCBI lineage: Eukaryota > Metazoa > Chordata > Mammalia > Rodentia > Cricetidae > Peromyscus > Peromyscus californicus. Next base: position 16,467,482 of record NW_026294562.1, read on the forward strand.
AATCCAACATGAATATGGATTTGGAAAACAGAAGCAAATATATACATATAAATATGTGCATTATATAAGTATATATAATGTATATATGCATATATACATCTATATATTTCCAGACTTTAGCCTCATTGATGTTGGAACCTTTGTTCTTGGTTTTTTTTTTTCTCTCTCTTCTTTGGAGAAAAATCTTTCCTAGTTAAGGATGACCTTCAACCCTACCTTCTTGTTTCTACCTCCCAAATGCTGGGATTACACGCATGTGCCACCCATAGGACCAAGGCCCTAGCTCATGTCAGCAGCCCTGCTCCCAGACCTCCTGACTCCTCCCTTGCCAGATGTCTTTACAAGTCATCAAATACGCTTTCATGCTTCTGCTTGTGGTGCCTCACTGGTCGGTTAATATCGTTTGGATTGCTTCCACAGTTGTGTGTTTTGATCACTGGTGTGATTGGCCAGACTGCCAGGGGAAACCTTCAAGCTCTGGTCTGGGTGTCAGCCATTGCCGGATGTTTTTCATCAGTATCTGCAACTTCACACACCCTGCAGTTCTACAGGCAGTCTTTCTGTGTAGTCTGTTGCAGCTTCTAGTGTTCATCTTCATTTTGCACGGCCTGTGGCTCATGAGCTTGGCATCAGACATAGGCTGTGCAGTAGCTTTGGAGATTTGTAGCAGGGTCCTTGCTGTTGTTCCCTTTGGGGGCGGGGGCCAAGTAGGCGCAGAGTCAAACCACACAGACTCCAGGAGAATGTTGAAACAAGAAGCTCAGTTTATTCAGGAAGAGGCAAGCCTTATATACCCTCCACCCCACCCCCGGGGGAGTGGGGGGAGTTCTGATGAATATGCATCTGCTGGTGTGACATGGCTTCCTCTCATTGGTCCAGGTCATCTCCAGATCATGTTTCAGCTGCTGTTGCTAAGACCATCAGGCAGACCCAGGCTGGCTCTCAGAAAGTATCTTTTTTACTTGTTTGGGCCGTCTGGCTCTCAAGCCCGTGAGGGATGAGTCATCCCACAGAGATTCAGATTTATTTTTAATTATTTTATTATGTGTATCTTAGTTAAGGTTTCTCTTGCTGCGATTAAACACTATGACCAAAAAGCAAGTTGGAGAGGACAGGATTAATTGAATTACACTTCCACATCCATTGTAGTTCATCACTGAAGGACATCAGGACAGGAACTCAAACAGGGCAGGAACCTGGAGGCAGGAGCTGATGCAGAGGCCGTGGAGGGGTGCTGCTTACTGGCTTGTTTCTCATGACTTGATCAGCCTGCTTTCTTATAGAACCCAGGGATGGCACCACCCACAATGAACTGGGCCCTCCGCCATCAATTACTAATTAAGGAAATGCTCTAGCCAGGTGCAAACCTTTAATCCCAGCACCAGGACAGCCTGGTCTACAGAGTAAGTTCCAGGACAGCCAGAGCTGTTACACAGAGAAACCCTGTCTTGAAAAACCAAAAAGCAAACAAACAAACAAAAAATGCTCTATAGGCTTGCCTAGAGCCTAATCTTATGGAGGCATTTTCTCAATTGAGGTTCCTTCTTTTAAATAACTCTAGCTTGTGTCAAGTTTATATTAAACTAGCCAGCACAATATGTATGAGTGTTTTGTCTATATGTATGTCTGCATACCATGCATGTGCCTGGTGCCTGAGGAGGCCGGAAGAGAGCATTGGATTCCCTGGAACTGGAGCTACAGACAGTTGTGAGCCACCATGTGGGTGCTGGGTATCGAACCCAGGTCCTCCGGAAGAGCAGCCAGTGCTCTTAACTGTTGAACCATCGCTCCAGCCCGAGACTTTTAATTCTAATTTTAATTTTAATTCTTTTAATTCTAAGTAGGATCTGGGCCTGGGGTGGGTTCTGGTTTGCTCCTTGTTTCTGAGCTGAGTTCTGTTGACAGACATGTTGGATCTTTCAGAATGGGGGTTGTTTTGCAGGTATTTCCATTCCATTAGTTCTTCCTAACTTCATTTCCCCCATAAGCCCAGGCAGTGATTCTCTTTTGTTGCTTTTTCTCCGTGATGATTAATGGCTCCAGAAACTCACTGGCTTATGGCACAGGCCGGTGTTGCTTTTGCGGTGATTACTGAAGTTGGCTAGATGAGCTTGAGCAGTGTTCTCAGATCCAAACCTGAGGATCCCGAAACTACCATCATTCCCATCTGGAAAAGTTTAAAACATTATATATGTGTGTGTGTGTGTGTGTGTGTGTGTGTGTGTGTGTGTGTGTGTGTGTGTAGTTAGCATACATTTCCTATGGTATTTTCTTTTGTGTGTGTGCCTGTTTGTACGTGTATGTATGGTGGGTATAGGTGATCCCGCATGTGCCTACATAGGCCAGAGGTCAATGTTTGTCTTCTTCCAACCTACTTTTTGAGGCAGGGTCTCTCACTGAAAATGCAGCTCGCTTATCCAACAAGCCCCAGGGATCCCTCCTGTCTTCCCCTGCCCTCCACTGGGATTACAGCGCTTGCTTATTGTGCGGGTGCTGGAGGGCAAACTCAGGAGGTCCACGCAAACACTTGACCAACTGAGCCATATCCCCAACTCTGATTTTCTTTTTCTTTTTTTTTTTTTTTCTTTTAAGATTTATTTATGCCGGGCAGTGGTGGCACACGCCTTTAATCCCAGTACTCAGGAGGCAGAGGCAGATCTCTGTGAGTTCGAGGCCAGCCTGGTCTACAGAGCAAGTTCCAGGACAGGCTCCAAAGCTACACAGAGAAACCCTGTCTCAAAAAACCAAACCAAAAAAAAAAAAAAAAAAAAAAAAGATTTATTTATTTATTATGTATACAGGAGAGGGTGCCAGATCTCATTACAGATGGTTGTGAGCCACCATGTGGGTGCTGGGAATTGAACTCAGGACCTCTGGAAGAGCAGTCGGTGCTCTTAACCTCTGAGCCATCTCTCCAGCCCCTTCTGATTTTCATGAGTATAGATCACTGTACCTTGCTCATACACACCCTTTCAGCTACCTTCCCTCACCCACCTTGCTGGTCTCCCCTTTCCATCCCAGTAGTCTCCCTTTTTGTTTGGGGTGGTGTGTGTGTGTACAATTCTAGATTCTGCATATGAGAGAAATTGTACACTATTTTTGTATCCCACCCGACAAAACACACACTTTTTAAACCTTATTATTCTTTGTGTCTCTCACATCATGCATTTCAATCCCTGTCCCTTCATATCTACCCTCTGCCCTTGTAACCTCCCCCCAAAAAATAAATTTTAAAAGAAAAAAAAATCTCATTGTAGAAGCAGTGAGTCACACAGTTAACCTTTTTGTCCATATATCTTTACTTGCAAGTGTTCACTGCAAAGAGTCATTGGTTCGAGGCCTCTGGTTTCTGCTACATCGATGCTGGGCCCTCACTGAACTCCTCTTGGTTATCCTGCTGTTGCCCTGTATCATGGAGATCCTGAAGCTTTGGGTGTGCAGGACCGGTCCCTTCGTGTTCTGGCAGATCACGGATGGGGTGGGTGTTGCGGTAGGCCTCTGTGTAACCCTGGTTCTGGACCTGGGTAGTTGCAGGGCTGGTCAGCCAGCCGGCTCTCCCTAGTCCTCACCACCAGGGTGAGCTCTCCTGCACTGTCTCTTTCGTGTCCTCATGCCAGGGCCAGCTCCACAGTGTGCTGTCCAGGTGAGGTGCAGGGGCCACTTTCCAGAGTGCTGTAGCTGGTGAGGGGGAGGGGCCACCCTCCTGAGTGCTGCTCCCCCTTTCTTTAAATCCAGGTGACATAGTTTTCCTTCCTCCTTTTTCGGGGGTGGTGTTTTTTGAGGCAAGATGTCATGTAGCCAGGCTGGCTTCAAACTCACTATGTAGTAGGTGGGCATGGTCTTGAACTCTGAGCTTTCTTGAATCTGCACCTCTCAAGTGCTGGGATCACAGGCATGTGGCACCACTGTTTCAATGCTTTATGGCTGAGTAAACACCTGGCACCAGCCAGCATAAGGAACAGCTGCTGTGAGTGGACTCTGTCCACACGTAAATGACAAAGCTGTTCATTCCATTGGAAAGACGGTGCGGTGCAGTATATATAGGGGAGCTTTTCAGATTCTTTTTCATTGGCCACATGTATGCTTACAGAAACACATATTAGACCTATGGGCGAGGGAACCAGCTTTCCCCTCCTATTTCCCTCCTAATGGCCACCGTCCATCTCAGTCAGAGGTTTCATGGAGGCAAGGCAAGCTACCTTTTTGGCAAACCTTTTTTTTTTTTTTTTTTTTTTTTTTTTTTTTTATGCTTGGGATAGCATCTCATGCAGCTAGTTTCCAACTCCCTTTGTAGCCAAGGATGATCTTGAACTCCTAAACCTCCTACTTGTGCCTTCCAAATGCTGGGATTGCAGGCATGTTCCACCATGCCCAGCTTTGACAACATTCTCCCCTCAACCCCCGGACAGGGTTTCTCTGTGTAGTTTTGGAGCCTGTCCTGATCTCGCTCTGTAGCCCAGGCTGGCCCCGAACTCACAAGAGATCCGCCTGGCTCTGCCTCCCAGTGCTGGGATTAAAGGCGTGTGCCACCACCGCCCAACTTTGGTAACATTCTTAAAAATTGAATTGCAAATTGAGTTACTCCAGAATGCTGTCTTTTGAGAAGTACTCTCTCCTTCCCTCCCTTCCCGCCTTAAATGAAGCAGAGTTGGGGATTATTAAAAAGGGAGTTCCGGACCAGTGAGATGGATCAGCAGGTAAAGATGCTTGCCGCCAAGCCTGATGACTTGAGTTCCCTCTGGGGGACCCACATGGTGGAAGGAGAGACCCAACTCCCACGAGCTGTCCTCTGACCTCCACCCATGCACATGGCACACACATCCCACACATCCATCCCACTAAGTTAGATCTATGTTAAAGAGAAAGGCAAGAAATAGGAGGAGTACGTCCCCATGAGCATGAGCATGGGCTTCTCAAGACAGCCTTTCGGGTCCCTTCAGTCTCTAATGAACGTTCCCTTGTGTAAACACTGTGACTTTGCCTCTGTATATGTGTATCAGTAGCACAAAGGTTGTAACAAGTGTTTCCCTGTCCTGCCAGCTCCCAAATAATGACATGGAGCCTTCTTATTAATTATGAAAGCTTGGCCTATAGCTTAGACTTGTTTCTAACTACCTCATTACTTAAATTAACCCATTTATATTAAGATTAATCTGCCACATGACTAGTGGCTGTTACTTCTCCTCCTACACATCCTGCTTGGTCTGCATCTCCTGATGTCTCCACCTTTCTTCTTCCCAGAGTTCTCTCTGTCCCCAGAAGTCCCGCCTAACCTCTTCCTGCCTAGCTATTGACCATTCAGCTCTTTATTAAACCAATCAGAAAGCGTCTTGGCAAAGACACATCTTTACAGTGTAAACAGATATTCCACAATGTCTTAGTGAAAAGTATGATGACTAGAGTTCAATCCCTTGGGCCCCATAAGTTGCCCTCTGATCTCCACATGCATACCATGTCACGAATTCACGAGTGGTAATAAATGTGATTTAAAATTTTCTTCCAGGGGCTGGAGACATGGTTCAGCAGTTAAGAGCACCACATGGCAGCTCACATCTGTCTGCAACTCCAGTTCCAAGGGATCTGACACCCTCACACAGACATACATGCAGGCAGAACACCAGTGAACAATAAATAAGTAAATAAAACTTACGTAAAAAAAGAAGTGAGCTGTGCAGTGGTGGTGCACACCTTTAAACCCAGCAATCAGGAGGCAGAGGCAGGCTGATCTCTGAGTTCGAGGCCAGCCTGGGCTACTAAGCAAGTTCCAAGACAGCCAGGACTACACAGAGAAACCGTGTCTCAAAAAACTTTCTTCCACCAAATGTAAACTGGTGCTGCCATTATAGAAATCATCATGGGATCAAATGGACTCAGTGTAGGCTCCCTGAGGCAAGAACAGGTTTCCTTTTTTCATCTTTTTATTTTTTTGCCTTTTTTTTTGTTGAAGCATAAATATCTATTTGTAACAAAGGAGTTTGTGTACAGTGTTGAAAACCAACTACTTCTTGTTAAATTCACATTTGCACTTCTCCTTTTTAAACAAACATTTACAATCATTATTTTATACATATATAGATATGTAAATATAACATTGAGTTAAGTGGTCCTTCAGCATTTTCCACTTAAATGTTTTTTGTTTTTTTAACATAAAAACAGGTTATAATTCCAAAGTCCAGAGTTATTTGAGACTAGAAAATATTTTCTCTGTAGAAAATAGTAAAAATGATGTTATGCCCAGATTGCAGGGACCCCCAAAAGACCACCACAGAGACCAAATCCTGCATGTAAAAGCAAAGAGCCTTTATTTCGATCTCTGGAGCTTGGTCCCTCTCTCTGTCTGACACAGAGGTGAGAGCAGAGAGCCCTGAGCTCAGATGGGGCAGAGTTTTTATCATAGCAGAGGTTGGGGTGAGGGGATTTCCAGGGTCCAGGACCCTGATTGGCTGACAGTTGTCTAGGGGTATCTGTAAAGCAGAAATAGGTGTGTGCTAGACTCAAGGACATCTGACCACCTTATCTAATGGTTGGAATGTTTGGGATGTCAGGTACTTCCTCACCCCTGGGTGGATCCCTGGGTGGTACCAGCTTAAGGCTTTTCCTGGGTCTGGGTGTTGCCTGCCAGTAAGCCTGTCACAGAAGCTGTGTCTAGGCCCCTAGGCCTGTCATAGCTGCTGTGTGGTCAAGCTGTTTTGTTTGGGGCCCTCCACAATAACATTTCCCAATAAGCCCTTTTAAGCCAAATGATAGCTGAATTATACATATAAATATTGATTAGACTCTGGGATACATAAGAAACTTATCTTCATCTGTTTAGAGAGCTATGTTTTACTTAAGTTGTGTAAGTGAGATTCCTATTCATCTTCCCCTTCACTGTTTGATTTACGGCATTTTTTTAAATTTTTCTTTCTTTTTTTTTTTTATTTCAGACATTTTTCTATAGGCTAATCCATAATCTAAAAAGATTTTAGCCGCCCCTCCTGAAAGTATGGCCAGCATTTTCTTTCATCAGCTTGATACTGCACAAATTCTTATCCTAATAGTGAAATGTTTCACTGAAGCTTTCCCAGTGATTGGGTAAAACCAAAACTTATTATAAGCCACTGTCATCCTAGGGTCCCCCCTGCTAGGTAGCCTCCCTGGATCTGTGGGTTGCAGTCTGATTGTCTTTTGCTTTATATCTAGTATCCACTTATGAGTGAGTACATACCATGTTTGTCCTTCTGAGTCTGGGTTACCTCACTCAGGATGATATTTTCTAGTTCCTTCCATTTGCCTGCAAATTTCATGCTGTCATTAAGAACAGGCTTCCTTAGTGCTTGTATTCTGCACTGTATCCTGAATGGGGAGTGGCTAATGGTAGTTTCCTCCTTCCTTTTTCGGGAACTCCATTATGTGCTGACTCATCCAAAAGAGGAAGTCAGGCCTGACAAGGTCAAGGGAGAGTTGGTTTCAAAGAAGCAAAAACTCCCTGTAGGGCTAGAGTAGAGTGAGCACTCAGCATGTTCGAGGCTCTGGGTTTGATCCCCAGCATTACAGAAAGCAACGCCCTATTTCCAGAGTCATTTTGTTGTCTGTTTCTCCTGTGTATCTCATCTGAGAATTGTCAGCTCCTCATGTCGGGTCCTTGGGTGTCGAGTTAAAGATCCGATCAAAACTGTGGGCCCACTATCCTCAGTGGGTAGTGGGGAGCCAAATTTCCATTTGCTCCCCCCCCACCCCCGCACTGTTTTGTTTTTGAGAGGTTGCTGAGCATGAAACCCAGGGTCTGGTATATACTGTACAAATACTGTACCACTGAGCTGTACCCCACAGCCCACTCTCATAAACTTTGGACCCCTGAAGTTCATCTACAGATCCTAAGTTAAGAACCTAGTATTGAGTATATCTCTAGATTTCCTTTTTTTTTTTTTTTTTTTTGATGTTGTTGCTGTTGATGGTTGTTTCTGGAATTTTTACCAAGGGAGTTCTTTTTTTTTTTTTTTTTTTTTTTTTAAATAATTTATCTTTATTTTATGTGCTTTGGTGTTTTGCCTGCATATATGTCTGTGTGAGGATACCAGATTCCCTGGAACTGAAATTAACTGCTCAGCCGTCTCTCCAGCCCCCTTCTGGGAGTTCTAAATCTCAAATTAACTTAGAAGGAAGCTCAGAAGGATCATTTAATTAGCATATGGGAGAAAAACAATATGGCCAGCAAGCTGTAAATCTTGGCAGCTGCCAGGAGGAGGGTGATGGAGAAGAGGAAGAAGGTTTTGAGTTAGGGTCAGTGTGGTGGTTTGAAAGAAAATGGCCCCCAAAGAGAGTGTCACTATTAGGAGGTGTGGCCTTGTTGAAGTAGGTGTGGTCTTGTTGGAGTGTGTCCCTGTGGGAGCAGACTTTGAGGTCTCTTTTTCTCAAGCTTCACTCAGTGTGATTGTCAGTCAACTTCCTGTTGCCTGCAAGATGTAGCTCCCTGCTCCAACAACCATATCTGCCTGCACACGGCCATGTTCTCCTTCATGATCATAATGGACTGAACCTCTGAAACTGTAAGCAGGCCACCCCAATTAACTGTTTTCTTTATTAGAGTTGCCGTGGTCATAGTGTCTCATCACAGCAATAAAAACCTAACTAAGACAGTCAGAAATGGTGGTCTGCAAACTGTAGAAAAAAGGCGAGGGAATCTGCCAAGGAAACAGAAAGCCGGGGGTATCAGACGACTATGCTTAGAGTTTTGGCTGACATTCAAATGAGAGGTGAAAGGAGGAAATGGCAAAGTTATGCTTTTTGAGTTAAAACTCAGAAAATCTGGCAGGCTTAGCAATGAAGGTCTGCACACAACTGCGCTGAAGGAGGGGGCTTTGGAGCCACATTGTCTCTTTAAGGGAGTGGTTCTCAAGCTGTGGGTCTCGACCCTTTGGGGGTTCCTTTCACAAGGGGTCACCTAAGACCATCAGAAAACACAGATATTTACATTATGAGTCATAACATCAATATTACAGTTATGAAGTAGCAACAAAAATAATTTTATGGTTGTGGATCACCACAATATAAGAAACTATATTAAAGGGTCACAGCATTGGGAAGGTTCAGAACCACTGACTTAAAGGGATAATTATTCCTCCCATTTTCTTATTTTGTCTACAGGTGAATCTGTGTTCCTCAGGTGACTGTCAGGCCCAATTAGATCCCCTCCTTTTTTTCCTTCTTAATTTTAAGCTCACGGACTATTTTCTTAGTTTGAAACAACAACTAGAAACCAGGGCAGTCAAGGTGTACATCTCTACAGCTACTGAGAGGAAATAAATGGAGAGGAAAATGGAGTCATGTCTTTTTGAGTAAGCTCCAAAAAAGCTGGCAGGTTCAGCCGTAGAGGTTGGCAAGGAGGGAGGGAGGTTTCAGAGAAAGAGAAAGCCTAGAGTGTCAGGGCAAGCATGCTTAGGACTGGGCTGGTGTCTGGAGAAGAGATAAATAGAAAAGTTATGATCAGCTTCCAGTTGGATTAATTCTAAGGGAGGCGGCGGCAACAGTATATAATGTTCTAGTGCTGGGGCAGAGCAGGATGGAATGTTCTACCCAAGACCAGAGAGTCTCTTCTTTTGACCTGGAGAAATTAGCTTTCCCTAAAAGGGGCTCAACAGAGTCCTGATGCCTCGGCTTTCTCATATGCTATTTTACATCTTCAAAAGGTTTTTATCCTCTCTCTCTCTCTCTCTCTCTCTCTCTCACACACACACACACACACACACACACACACACACACACACACACCTTCAGAGGACAATTTGCCAGGAGTCATTTTCTCCGTTCACCACGAGCCCAGGCACCTTTGTGCCCTTAGCCATCTCACCTGCCCTGGTATTTGACTCTTAAGGAGAGGTACTTGTGACGCATCCAGTTCTAGTGTTTCCAGGGAAACAGGAGATGCAATCCAAAGCTGATTAGGAGGGAAGGATCCATCTTCAGTGGCTACCTACCAGAATCAGTCTCATTATGTAGCCTAGGCTGGCCCACAGCTCAGGATCCTTCTGCATCTGCTTCCCCAGTTGTTGGGTTCGAGGTTTAGCCATCATGCCCAGGCTTCCGTTTCCCTTTTCAGCTCAGGAAGTGGACTAGCTTGAGGCTCTGTAGGAAGTGTGTGGCACAAAGTTAGATTGGACGCAGTCCCAAGCCTAACCCTGTCTAGGGTGGCCTGGAAGTTAAGGTTTGTGTGTGCCTTGGTGTAGTGACACATGCTTAGAGCCTGGCCCTGGGAGGCAGAGGCTGAGGGATCAAGTTTAAGGACAGCAAGGGCTACACAGTGAGACTTGGTCTCCCACAAACAAATAGGGCTGAGGAGATCGCTCATTTGGTAACGCTTGCCATGAAGCTTGAGGACCTGAGTTTGATTCCAGTGTTTTCAAAAGAGGCTGAGTATGGTGGCAAGTGCTTGTAATCCCAGTGCTGCGGAGGTGGAGAGAGGCAGACCCCTGGAGTTCCTTGGCCGGCCAGCTTAGCCTAGTTGGTGAGTTCCAGGCCAATGAGAGACTATGTCTGAAAAAGCAAGGTGGGCAGCTTCTTGACCTCCACAGTCATGTGCACAGTGTGTACCTGCACCCCTACACATACACACACCCCACTCGAAAACCCAGCAAACCAGCGTGTGAGCGATGGAGGCCATGCATAATTTAAAGAACACGACACTGCTGTCCTGGTGCTCTGTCCTGTTCCTTCTTGGTACTTGCCAGCTTGTAATTATGTATTTATTGGGTAATTTTGTGTTTTCTCCATTATACTCAAGTTTCTTTGAGCTTCCTGGGTACCTGGACTAAGTCTAACCATCCTAACCCCTGTCCCAAGAGTCGGCCATTTTGTGTGTGTGTGTGTGTGTGTGTGTGTGTGTGTGTGTGTGTGTGTGTGTGTGTGTTCTAGTGTGCTTATGCATGTATGCCTCTGTGTGTGGGTGTGGGGGGTGTGGTTTTTCAGCCTTGGCTGTCCTGGAACTTACTTTGTAGACCAGGCTGGCCTTGAACTCGCAGAGATCTGCCTGCCTCTGCCTCCTGAGTGCTGGGATTAAAGGCACCACCACTGTCCAGCTATAATCTGACAGTTTTAATAAATGATTGTCTCATTGGATGAATGAACATGGACATAGTTGGATCAAGTGTAGAGCCAGACTCCAGATTTTAGGGCCAATCCAAGTATGGTGGAAGTTGAAATCGGAAACAGAATTGCTACTGAGCTGAGCAGTGCCCCACAGCCAGAGCACACAAGGATGGTCTGGAAAGAGCAAGGAAGTAGAGGTTCTATGTACTGAGATGGAGAAGACAAGCATAATCTAAGCTCCTTTTTTCTTCCCCTGAGTCATGGTTTCTCTGTGTAACTGCCTCTGCCCCCCAAGTGCTGGGATTAAGAGTGTGTGCCACCGATTGTGTGTGTGTGTATGTGTGTGTGTGCAGGTGCTGGGTTTTGAGCTGCCTGGTGTGGGTGCTGGGAACTGAACTCAGATCCTCTTGAGACATTTCTCCAATCCCTGTACTGAATGAATGTCTGTTTTATTGTATGTTTCTGTAGCTAAAATATAATCTGTGAATGCAAGGACCTATCTCATTCATCCCACAAATACGTAGCAGAGGCTTCCTAAGTACTGGTACCTTTTTAATTTTACATTTTTTTTAATGTGTGTGGGTGTTTTGCCACACATATATCTGTGCACCACTGTGTGAGGTGCCCACGAAGGATAGAAGAGGGCATTGGACACACACACACCCCAACTGGAGTTACAGATGACAGTGACCCACCATGTGCGTACTGGAAATCAAACCCAGTTCTCTGGAAGAGTATCAGTGCCCTTAGCGGTGGAGCAATTTCTCCAGTCCTCACTGGTACCTCTTGTGGGTGAAAAAGCAGGGGCAGGGGTGGGTAAGCGTTGAATGGAGAATGTGTACTAGCTGAGTGGTTAAGAGTCACACCTTTCAGGTCTGGGGACGCAGCTAAAGGGTAGAGCACTTGCATAGCATATGAGGCCTTGGGTTTGATTACCACCCAGAAGGAAAAAAATAAATGCTCTTCAGCTAGCAATGGTGGTGAATGCTGACCTGAATGGTTTTCAGACTAGCCTGGGCTACTTAAGGAAACCCTGTCTCAAAGAGAAACACAAGAAACAAACAAAAAGCTGGGCATAGGAGGGATATGCCTATAACCCAAACACTATGAAGGCAGAGGCAGAGAGGGGAGGAGGGAGGAGGAGGGAAGTACTTCTTTTTGGCTGCTAACTCCCATCTCAACAGTCCAGGACTGAGAACTGGTGAAAGCTTCCGAATGGGGGTCGGGAGGCTGGAGAGATGACCCAGCCATTAAGGTGCTGCTCTTCCAGAGAACCTCAGTTCAGTTCCCAGCACCCATGTCCAGTGGCTCACAACTGCCTCTTCTGCTGCCCCCCACAGGTACCCACCCATACAAATGTGGCACACACACATTAAAAATAAATAAATGAATGAAAAGTCCTGGGTGGGGCTGGCAGTGGCTCAGCGGTAAAGGTCCCTGCCCAGTCTGAGTTTGACAACCTGAGTTTGAGCCCCAGGATCTGCAAAGGGTAGGAGAGAACAGACTTCCAAAAGTTGACCTCTGACTGCACCATGGGCCATGGCATGTGAACCCACACAAAATAAATAAAAATACAAAATCCCTGGAGTGCTCGTATAGCATGTACAAGGTCCTGGGTTGGATACCCAGCACAGCATAAACCTGGCATGGTAGTTCACACCTGCCATGCACATCTCATCAACGTCCCTGGAGCTACCACGCTGAAGTATAAAATAAACTACTGTCTTAATGTTGAAAATGAGAGGTTTGTTCCCAAACCGAGGCACATCTCTTAAAGAACATCAATGTCAAGTGCACTCTGAGAGGGCTACAGGAAACTGCAGCAGGAGGCAGCCATGGAGGCAGGCTTTCCCAGGATATGTGGATGCTGAGGCCAGAAGGATCATGCCCCTTAAACACACTGCACACCCGCCGTCGCCATACCAAACCGGCCTTCCACACCTTTTCGACCTTCGTTAGACTTTTGTTTTCCCTTTCTCCATATGTAGTCCGGCGAATTTCACACCACGGTCTCTCCCCAAACAAGGAGTTATCTCCTCTGACTTCCCGAAGCAAATGAAGAGGATATCAAGCAGAAACTGTGTGTACTCGCTTGTTTTAACCATATTATGAGGTCATAATGGTCTCAAAGACCAGGATGAGGCAAACTCAATAAATAGTTGCCTGCGTAATTTAAAACGGGTGAGCTCCGAAGGGGGAGTAGAAGAAAATGACTCAAGACAGAGGGGTGAGCTGAGCTCCTTGGCATGGTGTCTTCACAGAACCGAGCGTGGGTCAGGCAGACGTGATGAGCCAAACTATTACAAGAATCTCCTAAAGTAGGTCAGTGTTTCCTACCACTTTAAGACCAGAGGCATCGTTTCGGCGCCTGCGCACTGAGAGCGTCAACGCCTCTTCACCCCCCCCCCCCACCTTCCTCCCAAACTCCCCGCCGGCCGCATCCTCCCGGGCTCCCCTCCTTCGGGTGGGGTAATGGTCCGTCCCAGAGTGTGGCCCTCATCCTGGAGGGTGGCCAGCCCAATGGCACGTCCCGCCGCCGCGTACCTCCCCGGTTCGCACGGCTCCCTTTGTTCTGTTTCCCCCTAAGAAATAAAGCCTAGTGGGCTGGTCCCAAGGAAGGCGGGGGAGCCGGGCTAGGGACCGGTCTGAGCCGGTCTGTGGCGCAGGCGCAGTGCGGATAAACAGGAAGCGGGCGGCAGCGGCAGCGGCAGCAGCAGCCCGGGGACTCCGGGGGCAAATAGCCGAGGAATTGAGGCTGTTGGGAGGGCGCCGGACGCTGAGGACGGAAGAAGGCGCCTCGGCCCTCCTTCCGTGGAGACGCGGTGGCGGCCTCGCCCTCCGCTTAGGCTCCCAACTCCCAGCCCAGGGGAGGCAGCGGCTGACAAAGGGCTCGAGCCGGTGCCGCCGCCCTTCTCATCCGGGCACTCGGGCCCCCGCCGAGAGGAAGGGGGAAGGGCGGAGGGGGAGGGGAAGGAGCCCGGGAGGCGCGCGTTCGGAGCCGCGGCCCTTCGCAGGGCTCCGGGCCTGTGGCCCAACGGACCGAGGCCGAAGAGGAGCTACGGCGGTGGCGGCGGCCGGCGGCAGGAGGATGGTGCAGAAGGAGAGCCAGGCGGCGCTGGAGGAGCGGGAGAGCGAGCGCAGCGCCAATCCTGCCGCCGCCTCGGGGGCTTCGTTGGCGCCGCCGGCAGCTGCGGCCCCCGGAGAAGACAACCCCTCGGGAGCCGGGGCGGCGGCCGTGACCGGGGCGGCCGCAGGGACCCGCAGGTTCCTGTGCGGCGTGGTGGAAGGTGAGTTCGCCTTCCAGCCCCGCCCCGGTGTTCAGCACCTGTGGGTCCCCCCACCCCCACCCCCACCCCCGCGCCCCGAAGGTGGCTCCTCGTAGGGCTCCCCCCAGGTCGGGAGCTTGCCCTTGCTGACACGGGTGTGGTGGGGGCGAGAGAAGACGGCGGGCACACTTCCTTTCCTCCAGTCTTTACCGTCCGATTCGGCTGGCTCTTGAGGAGCCTGACCCCACCCTCCGTGGGCTTGGAGCCAGGCAGACGGTGGAGGAGGAGGAGGCGGCGGTGGTGGCAAGGAGCCTGTTGTCAGGCTCTGTTTCGCTTCTTTGTACCTTGGGATCTTAGTCCCCAGGGTTGTCTGCTTTCAAATGAGGAAATGTGTGCGACGCTCCCGTCCCCACCCAGGTAGAGGTAGGGGGAGGAATTCAGCCCACACAGGTATACTTGGGAGTGAAGGGGAGCACAGTAGGCCTATAGCACTATAAATTCCTCCAGGCTTAGGAGATATATCTAGATATAAGATATCTTCTAGATATATCGGGATATATCTAGATATCTATATATCTATATATTTTGCTGGCCTGCAAGCCTCCTTTCCCCCTGAAGACTCACTTGCAATCGAGAAAGTGTCATGTTTCCAGTTGCTGTTGACTGTGTATGTGTGTGTGAAAATTTCACTGTAACATTCTGAGCATCAGTGATGTGGAGTTAGAATTCAGTGAAAAGTTTAATTTTTATAATTACTGTCTTCTCATTTACGGTTGAAAGGAACGAGGGACGTTTTGGTAGTGAGGGAAGATTGCCAGAAGATCTTATTGCAGTTTCTGAATAAGAATGGGCAGATACTGAACTCAGGGGAGCACATTACCTTAGTTCTTTTCCCTAACTAGATCGTAATTTGGGTTTTCTTACGTTTTTGGCAAAGGTTTCCTAGTTTGTGTCCTTTTTTTCTTCTCTCATTACTGGAGAACATAAAAACTAATACTCAAACCAAGAAGGCTAAAGGTAGGATTCCCCTCTTAGTTGAGCATCTGCTTTTCCAGTCTGTTTTGAAAGATAAAAGATAGTCGTTATGGTATTTTAGATGAAGATTAATTGCAGGGAGAGAGCATTCTTGGCAGCTACAGTAAGACATGAAACAGCTCAGCAAAATTATTTTACAAAATTTAGGGCAAGAGTTTCTACTGGAGTCAGTATTTATGAAAACACTTTTGTGCTGTATGTGCTGGGCTTGCTGGAGTGCAGAAAGATTTTGGAAAAACTACAGTGAATTTTTGTTTAAGGCAGGGAAGGCATGGCAGTATTATTTCGGACAAAAACTGTGTCTAGAACAAATTACACAAATCATTAAGATCTGCATGAATTCCTGTTGAGTTAGCCGCTGTAGTCTGGAGACAGATGGGTCAGAAGCTGGCTCAAGCACAGAATGACCTTGAACTTCTGATCTTCTGCCCTCTGGAGTGGCTAGGATTACAGGCCGCCACCTCGGTTTGGGTGTAATTTTTTTTTTGCTGTTTGTTGGTTTTTGGTTGGTTGGTTGTGTGTATCCCCCACATAGTATCATCCCAGCATGGCCTGGAATTCACTTTCTGTCCCAGGCTGTCGCTCAGTTCAAGGCTTGAGTGATCTTGCCTCACAGGAGTGTGTATTGTATTGTCAAAGATCCTAGGGTGGTGAGTGGTAGGAAAAGATTCAGGAGATACAGAAAATTTAGAGCTAACAGTGCATGATTGATACTGTCTGTAATCTAGCATTGGTGGGCTGAGAGAAGGGGTGAGGGTTTGAGGCCAGCCTGGGTTACAGAGTAAGTTTGAGCAACAACAAAAGGGGGAGTCTGAAATGAGTTGTGCCGAAGTGAATGTTAGGAAACTGGCCGTGTGTTAACCAGAAATGGAGGAGATGGCTTACTGTGGTTTAAACTGGTTTCTCTTGAATAGTATTAAAAGTGAGTCTTCCTTAAAGTACGTTAAAATGGAGCGGTCTTCAGTTCTGGTTTCCTCCTCTCGTATGACCACTGAACCAGCACCAGTTTATTTAGTACTTCTTGGTTGGCAGCATTCTGTGAAGGATAGGAAATACTGTAGTTACTGCCAGGATGGTTTTGTTTTTTTTCCTTCTTGCCCTTCAAACCTTGGTTGGTTTTAACTCTTGTGTTAATAGTACATTCTCTTTATGATCCAATTAATCCAGACCATAAACCTGGCTTTGAAAGAGTTTCTGAAGATTAAAATGTTAAAATTAGGGGCTTGAGAGATGGCTCAGCGGTAGAGAGCACTAGAGTTACTCTTCCAGGAGACCTAGGTTGGATTTCTAGCAGCTACATGGTTCCTCACAGCCATCTCATGCCAGTTACAGTCTGTAACTCCAGGGAATCCCACTCCCCTTTCCCTCTGAGGACACCACATACATGTGCACAGACACATTCAGGCAAGACACTCAAAGTTTAGAATGGAAGGTGCTGCTAGCGCTTAACGATGGTTGTTGTGCTATTCTTTTTGGGGTACAGAATATTTGCCTAGGATTAGAATTCCTATGGGAGGGTGCTTATGTTCGAAGTGTTTTAAAAAAATACCTGTTTTGCAGGGGAGGTGGCCACGGACAAGGCACAGCATGTGAGATACAGCATGCCTGTGGAGGTCAGAGGACAGTTTGCAGGAGTCCTTGTGTGTGGATCCCAGAGGTTGTAAGGGTTGGCAACCGCCTTCATCTGCAGAACCTTCTAGCTGTCCCCAGAAAGCTTATTTTGATCATCTTCGTGGTGCTTCTGAGTTTTCCTTATCTCTTGCTAAGGATTAGGCTGAGATGGGTTGAGGGAAAGGTTAGATTGGCTGTCAGGTCTGTAGTGGTGTTCCTAGTGTGCCGGAGAGCTCTAAATGCCAGCTTTGCTATCAGCCAATTTTTTAGACATTATTTCATACAGTTACAGTTTTCACTTGAATGCAAAATAGCTGTAACTAGAAAAATAGTGTAGAAGTTATTTTTTGTTTCCTATAGTGGATACAAGGGTGTCAGTTATATCCTTTTTAAATTATTTATTTGTTTGGTTGGTTGGTTGGTTTGGTTTTTTGAGACAGGGTTTCTTTGTGTAGCTTTGCGCCTGTCCTGGATTTTGCTCTGTAGACCAGGCTGGCCTCGAACTCACTGAGATCCACCTGCCTCTGCCTCCCGAGTGCTGGGATTAAAGGTGTGCACCACCACCGCCCAGCCCTTTTTTGATTTTTTTTTTTTTTTTTGAGACAAGGTTTCTCTGTGCAGCCCTGGCTGTCCTGGAACTCACTTTGTAGACCAGGCTGGTCTCAAACTCACAGAGATCCACCTGCCTCTGCCTCCTGAGTGCTGGGATTAAAGGGGTGCACTACCACCTCTACACCCTGATTCTAATTTTTCGTTTTCACAACTTGGTTCTGGAATTAAAGAGTGCTTGAAAGTTTATTGTTCAGGTCAGCACCACAGTTGGATTGTGAGTGTGAATGTGTGCCTGCTACTTATTTATTTGGTTCCTTTTGTTGTAGAGACTTTTTTAAAAGGTGATCATAGACAAGTGTGATGATTCACACCTGGAATTTCCACACTTAGAAGGCTGAGGTAGGGAGATGGCTACAAGTTCTAGACCAGCCTAGGCTAAAGAGCAACTCAGTTGCAAAAAATTGTGTGTGTAGGTGTAGTTGAGGGAGCTCCACACACACCTTTTTCTAATTCTCTGATCTTATTGCCTTATGTAGCTCTTAAAATCACCCCTCTAGAAATAATTGAACTTCCTCTTAGTTTTTTAGACAGGGTCTCAGACTGTAGCCTAGCTTAGCTTGCAACTATGTAGTTGGGACTGGCTTCAAACTTAAGCTAGTTCTGCCTGGGCCTCTTACATGCTGGGGCCACTGGAGAGTCACCGTGCCATCTTAGTCTCCCTCGTGGTGTTAACATTTGGTTTGCTCTACTTTGTCCCCAGTTGTAAGATAGAGTTACTCTTTTGTTTGTTTTTTGTTTTGTTTTTTTGAGACAGGGTTTCTGTGTAGCTTTGGAGCCTTTCCTGGAACTCACTCTAGATCAGGATGGCCTTGAACTCAGATCCACCTGCCTCTGATGGGATTAAAGGCATGTGCCACCACCGCCCTGCCAGATAGAGTTACTCTTTAAAGTAACACTCAGTGATAGAGTGCTTGCCTAGTATGGTCAAGGTTCTGGCTGGGGTCATTTCCAGGATTAGGGCGGGGTGTGTGTGTGTGTGTGTGTGTGTGTGTGTGTGTGTGTGTGTGTGTGTTTTGTTATGTAGGTACTGGAAATGTGTAGTCTCAATGAATACTAAAGCAGTACTCTGTTACTGAATTGTATCCTCTGCAAGCGTGAAGAGTCCTCACTGGCAATAAACATGGTAGATTTGGGTTCTTAATAGCTACCTTGGTGGTCCTCCCTATATGTAATTCCTGTGCTTGGAAGGCAGAAGTGAGAGAATTGCTACAAGTTTGAAGACAGCCTGTACAATATCTTGGTCAACCGGGCTACCTAGTGAGACATCTTATCTCACTAAAAACAAAACCCTACCTTATACCTAATAAATGTCATAATAGGAAATATGAAAATTTATGAGCAGAGAGGGAGTAAGTATCTCTTACCATCACTCACAGATAAATAATGCTTTATTGAGTAGTTTTCAGATTCTGGTGTGTTCTGTCCATTTCTTTCTTTCAAGATCATCCTGGGGATCAGACCCAGGAGCTTTGGGAGACGAGGCCGTTTCCCCAGTAAGCCGTGTTGTCACGACTGCGAGTTGCTTAGAAAATGGGCTTCCAGCCGGGAGGTGATAATGCAAGCCTTTAATCCCAGCACTCGGGAGGCAGAGGCAGGCGGATCTCTGTGAGTTCGAGGCCAGCCTGGTCTACAGAGTGAGTTCCAGGACAGGCACCGAAACTACACAGAGAAACCCTGTCTCGGGGGAAAAAAAAAAGAAAGAAAGAAAGAAAAAAGAAAATGGGCTTCCTCGGTTTGTAACCTCCTTTTTCTTAGGCTGTACCTCATTTTGAAACCTGAGAGTAATTTTATTTTCCTTTAACTCTAGGGTTTTATGGAAGACCTTGGGTAATGGAACAGAGGAAAGAACTCTTTAGAAGGTAAGTTTGTGTGTCACAGAGGAGACCCTTACATATCGGCTAAGGTTGGTATCAAAGCAGGAGTTGTTCTCTTTGAATCCTTAACATCTTTGCCTAGGCTAGTGGTTTTCAAACTTTTCCTGGGGAAGTTGAACAGGTTTGGGGTTTTGTCTCCTTTATTCAGAATTGTGTTTTTTTTAAGACTTAGTATGATGGTGTACTTTGTGATCTTTAATTTGTTAAGGGCTGGAGAGATGACTCAGTGGTTAAGAGCACTGGCTGCTCTTCCAGAGGACATGGGTTCAATTCCCATATTCCCAACACCCACATGGCAGCTTACAACATCCTGTAACTGCAGTTCCTGGGGGTCTGACATCCTCACACCAATGCACATAAAATAAAACTAAATAAATTTTTAAAATTCCAGTGATAATTAAAGTTTATCAGTAGAATATTACTGCTTTGTCATGAGATAGAGGTACACACACAAAAAACATGAAAATTGAGGTTTATAGCCTATTAATGTTGCCTACTTATATACCTGTGATTTTCTTTCTCTTAAGGCTTCAGAAATGGGAATTAAATACGTACTTGTATGCTCCAAAAGATGACTACAAACACAGGATGTTTTGGCGAGAGATGTATTCAGTGGAAGAAGCTGGTAATCTTTGTGTGTGTGTCTGTGTACATACATGTATGCCCCTGAGCTTGCACACATGTGCAGGCAGGTGTTTAAGTATGGAGTTTGTTTACTTTTTTTAAATGAAGGTATCAGGGATTGAATTCTGTCAGACTGTGTGGCAAGAACTTTATTTATTTTATTTTATTTTTTGCCAATGTTGTTTATTGAAGGAGGGAGGAGGTCTTAAATACAGGCTTACAGCACAATGGGAGAACCCCAGAGGGCAGAAGTTTGCTACCTATGTTTTACAATCTTGCATCTAAGCTGTTAATGCCCATTATGCAGGATACACAGACAAGGAATTTCCCTTAAGCATTCAGTAGGGTAGAACCTGGCAGGGAATTAGCATAGGGAGGATATCAAGGACAAGGTCAGCAAGCAAGGCAACAGTTACCCAAAACGGGGGCCAGGACCCTACAGGGCTCCCTTTTACTAAAAAATGAGCTTCTGACTTAGGTTGCATGGGACGTCAGCAGGTCACCTTACCCGTCATGGAGACGCCTGCCCAGGTCACACAGGCACTCTGTCTTAGGTTGGTGAGCGCCTGTCTCTGAATACTCATTATCATACAGGCTCAATTGTGTGTGAGCTGCAGAGTTAACTGCTGCCAAAGATCTCAAAGTGGTGCTGGGCTTGCAATCTGTGTGTTCGACACAGAAAAGACCAGCAGAGGTCCTATCCCACCCATAGCCAGTAGGCTAAAGGCAACTGAGTGGCAAATACTCTTACCTTTAGCCATCTTGCTGGCCTGGTGGTAATTTTTTTTTTTCCATCTATTGCATTCAAAATATATGTGTGAGTGAGGGGATTGTTTTAAGGCAGTTATATTAGACTCTTACTAAAAATTGTATTTTAGTTTATGAGTAGTTTCTCCTCTTGTCTGGTAGCTAGTCTGTGTGAGCTAGAGAAGATTTAAAGTGGCATAATAAGGTCACAGTTGTGATTGTGGTTCATAGATGTGCCAGTCTGACTCCACATGTTTTGTGGTCAAAGATCATATTCTTTATTTCTGTTCGAGGTCTTTGGACCACAAACTACTAGGCAAAGTACCAAACCCAGAGACAGGATTTGGAGAAAGAAGTAAGGCCACCTGCCTTGAGTACAAATTTGAGGGACTCTTCAATTTGATCAAGATAAATCATATTTTATGTAATTAATTTTGGGGGGGCCATTGTCTTAATTTTCAATTGCTATGACAAAACATGATCAAGACAACTTATAAAAGAAAGTGTTTAAGTAGGGGCTTACAGTTCTGGAGAGTACATTGTAGCTAGAGTTTTCCTGCCTGGCCCACAGTCAGGACAAACCTTTCTCACCTGCCAGTCCCACAGCCGCTCAAACCCGACCAAGTAAACACAGAGACTTATATTGCTTAAAAACTGTATGGCCGTGGCAGACTTATTGCTAACTGTTCTTACAGCTTAAATTAATCCATCTCCATTCATCTATACCTTGCCACATGGCTTGTGGCTTACCGGCACCTTCACATGCTGTTTCTCATCATGGCGGCTGGCAGTGTCTCTCTGACTCAGCCTTCCACTTCCCAGCTTTATTCTCCTCCTTGTCCCGCCTATACTTCCTGCCTAGCCACTGGCCAATCAGTGATTCATTTATTGACCAATCAGCAACACACTTGACATACAGACCATCCCACAGCAGTACATGACCATTATGATGGGGAACATGGGAGCGGGTGGGCAGGCTGGAGCGGTAGCTGAGAGATTACATCCCGATTCGTAAGCATGAGTCAGAGGGAGCAACTGGGAATGATTGCGGGCTTTTGAAATCTAAGTTGGCCACCAGTAACACACCTCCAATAAGGCCACATCTCCTAGTCCTTCCCAAACAGTTCCACCAACTGGGGAACATAGGCGCCTGTGGGGGCCATTACTTATTCAAGCTGCCATGCATGGCGACACACACCTTTAATTCTGGTGTTTGGGAGGCAGAGGTGGGTTTCTTTGTAAATCAGACCAGTGGCACTTTTCTTTAGTGACTTAGTGAATGAATAAACATCTTGTACTTAGAATTAAATACTACATGCTTAGCTAACATGATAGATGGTTATGGATGGAGCCAAGACAGTGACTGCAGAAAGTGTTCTTATTGTGATGAAGCCACTGACACTTACCTATCTCTGTCTAGTGCTGGTTCCTATTCTCTGTAAGTAAACATACCTTCATTTTCTGATCGTATTGGTAATGCGATTTTATATGATCACTAGTCAAACTACAGTTAAGTGACTATCTTATACTATTGAATTTTATTCAGAGATGTCCTGTGATACATAATAGGAATATATTAAATTTCAGAAAATTGCCTATCATTTTAAAGGCTAAAATCTGATTTTTTTTCTATAGATATGGTGAAGTATTAGAATTATTAAGAACATTACTTAAGCTTATTTTTTTTACAAAAGCATTTTCTTTAAGTTACAAAGCAGTAGAGGCAAGCATGGTAGGTAGCACATGTCTGCACCAGTACTCTAATCCAGCAGTTAGGAGACTGAGGCAGGAGCATCACAAGTTGGAGACCAACCTGATCTACATAGCCTGGCTTCAGATAGATTAGAGTGATGGAGGATAGTGATAGTTGTGATAGATTGGTTGATAGGTAAATGGAGTTGTGCTAATTTATTTACTATATCAGTTACTCAGATACACTCCTTCACCCCCCAAAAAGTCCTTATACCTTTAGATGCTAGGGGAAATGGAAATGGTTTGTGTCGGTAAAACAATTAACAATTGCCAGGTGGTAGTGGCGGCGGCGGCGCACGCCTTTAATCCCAGCCCTCTGCAGGCAGAGCCCGGCGGATCTCTGTGAGTTTGAGGCCAGCCTGGTCTACAGAGCGAGATCCAGGACAGGCTCCAAAACTACACAGAGAAACCCTGCCTTGAAAAACCAAAAAAAGAATTGACAACTCAGGGAAGTTGTTTGTTCAAGACACGGGCTGATGAGATGGCTCAGTGAATGAGGGATGTCAGTAGATAGTGTGATAGCTGTGTGTGAGAGTAATTGATAGAGGATAAATGGAGCTATGTAAGTTTAGCTTAGGAATTTCATTTATTCAGATAACCCCCTCCAAAAAATAAAGTCATTATACCATTCAAATGTTAGGAGAAATAGTTGAGGGGGGTTTGTTTAAGATGAGGCCAGAGAAGGTAGTTCATTGTGTGAGGGTGCCTGCCATGAAGCCTGGAAGTCTGAGTTTGATTCTCAGGACTCCTGGTGGAAGAAGAGGGTTGACTCCTGCGCGTGTCCTCCGGGTACACGTTGCAGTGCGTGCACACACAAGTGAAAATTGAAAAAGGTCAGTGGGGCAAACGAGTTAGTATCAGTATCCAAAGTTTAAGAAACTATTTGAAAATGAGTTAAAAAGGTCTTTTTAAAATATTGGTTGAAGCCAGGCGGTGGTGGCCCACGCCTTTAATCCCAGCACTTGGGAGGCAGAGCCAGGCAGATCTCTGTGAGTTCGAGGCCAGCCTGGTCTACAGAGAGAGATCCAGGACAGGCTCCAAAGCTACAAAGAGAAACCTTGTCTCGAAAAACCAAAAAAACAAACAAAAAAACTTCTGTGACTTATGATACTTTCTAAATTTTAATTCTTAACCTTTCCTTTACTATAAATTGGAAGAAATAACTTCAATTACAAAGTTTCTTTTAGCATTCTGTGTTGCTTCCTAAAACTACGACTCTGTTCTTTAGAGCAACTGATGACGCTCATCTCTGCTGCACGAGAATATGAGATAGAATTCATCTATGCTATTTCACCAGGATTGGATATCACCTTTTCTAACCCCAAGGAAGTATCAACATTGAAACGCAAATTGGACCAGGTAATTCTTTTTTTTTTCCTGACTCATTACTGAAATGGAGTTTTCTTAATTGCTTTATGGTGTTAAAAGGAAATCAAATTGATACTTTATTTCTGTAGCTATTACTTTCATAATTCTGGGTAGAGAAATATTTGTCAGTCAAAAAACTTACCTAGAGTACCAGTGAGATCCGCCTGCCTCTGCCAAAATGTGTGTGCCTCCACCGCATGCTTTATTCTTTAAGCAAGGATTCACACTGGTGCCGTGACATGGCTAGTAAAACTTTAAGGTAGATGCGGTGTGTGGCCACTCATTATATTCCAGCATTTGAGAGTTTGAAGTAAGAGAATTGCTAAGAATTTGAGGCCAACTTGGCCTACAGTGTGAGATCCTCTCTTAAAAAGGGGAAGGAGGCTGCAGAGATAGCTCGGTGGTTACGAGCACTGGCTGCTCTTCCAGAGGACCTGGGTTCAGTTCCCAGTACCCACGTGACAGCTCATGATCATCTGTAACTGCAGTCCCAGAGGATCTTGTGCTCTCTGCTGGTGTCTGCGGGCATAGCATGCATGTGGTGCACAGACATACATACAGGCAAACTCATACACATAAAATAGATGGCTTGGTGAGTAAAAGCTCTTGCTTCAGGAAGGAGCCTGGAGATCTGAGATTGATTCTATTTTTTTTTTTTTTTGTTTTTTCGAGACAGGGTTTCTCTGTGTAGCTTTGCGCCTTTCCTGGGACTCACTTGGTAGCCCAGGCTGGCCTCAAACTCACAGAGATCCGCCTGGCTCTGCTTCCCGAGTGCTGGGATTACAGGCATGCGCCACCACTCCCCGGCTACCCGGCTGAGATTGATTCTTGAAGCCTACATTTAAAAACCTGGATCCAGTGGCTTGAACCTGTAATCTCAGCATTCCAACTAAGAAATTGGTGGGTGTAGGAGAATTACCCAGAAGCTCACTGGGACAACTAGCTTGTAGTAGTACATAGCACGATGGCAGCAGTAGAGACCCTGCCTCAATGAGGTGGAAGAGAATTCAACTCCCGAAAGGTTTTGGTGTGACTGCCACGTGTGCAGTGTGGTACGTACTCACGTACACACAGTAATTTAAAAAAAGTAAAGTTGGGTTTGGCATGGCTGTATGTTTACCAGGCTCTAGCTTCAATAACCATATTCCCCCAATTTTAAGATAACTTTTCATGAAGGAACTTTTCAGAGGAGGTTAATTACCTGTTAATCAAATGGTGTTCATTCTGATGCCTAGTTAGGCCTTTCTGAGAAGGAATTGTTTAGGATTAGTGTGCTTTCCAAGACTAGAGCAAGGGCTAACTAGTTCATAGATTGAGTATACTTGTTCATACTTCTATAATTTTATGAATTTCTTGGATTTTCTAGGATAGGTTGCCTTGTATAAACATTGTTGGAACGTATACTCCATTTAGTCCAAAATGAAAATTGGGTCTCAAGATACTAGCTATATTAACTTAGAATTGCTGCCAGTGAAAGTGTAAAAAGATCAGATATGCTTTGATATTCCAAGGGAAATATTTGACTTTGAGATAACTATTAGTATATATTTAAAATATTTTTCCTTTCTCTGAGGTGAACTAATAATCGTGTTGGTTTTTCTTTTCTAAGGTCTCACAGTTTGGGTGCAGGTCATTTGCTTTGCTCTTTGATGATATTGACCATAATATGTGTGCAGCAGACAAAGAGGTGTTCAGTTCTTTTGCACATGCACAAGTTTCTATCACAAATGAAATTTATCAGTACCTAGGAGAGCCGGAAACGTTCCTGTTCTGTCCTACAGGTATTGTATATAATAATTCAGTATTTAGTTAGTCTTGGACCCATGTAAGCCAGGCATGGTGGCAAATCCCAGCACTCAAGAGGCAGAGCAAGTAGATCTCTTGTGAGTTCGAGGACAACCAGTGCCGTCTTGAAAAACCAAAGGGGGGGGAAAAAGGATCCTAAAGCAATTTTTTTAGAAGACATTTCTCAAAGTCTTACATAGGAAAAATTTAGGACCTCATATTACCAAAGTAAGCTGGAGATTTTATGTACTTATTAGTATTAGAAGGGTGTAAACATTACATTGTCCATGTTAAAGGAGGGGAATCGTGTTATCAAATGAAAACTGGGGGAAAAAATGGAATTTACATGTTTTTGACTTATTCATGTCTCCCTCCTTCCTCCTTGTTCCCTTTTTCTGCCCATGGATTTCTACCCTTTCACTTCTCCACTCACCTGGGTTCTATTTCTAGTAGTCAGAATAGAGAATGTAACCACTGTGCCACTTCATTTTCTTCCATTGAAAATGTTTTAATCTTTCACCTCCCACGATTCACCTCCATAAACTTTACTCAAAGTTTTGTTTTGGAGACAGGGTTTCTCTGTGTAGCCCTGTTGTGCTGGAACTTGCTGTGTAGACCAGGCTGGCCCCAACTCAGAGGGAGGTTTGCCTGCCTCTGCCTGGGTTAGAGGTGTGGACCACCACTGCCCAGCTCACTTTTGTTTGTTTTGCAGGATGAGATGTTAGTTGTAAGAAATAACTTCTTCAGAATTCTTTGCTGGTGGGGGTGTTGGGTTTGGTCTCATGTATCACAGGCTAGCAAGTTGGGGATTAAAGTTGGGGTGATGTGCATATATTACCATGTCAGGCTTTTTCTTTTCTTTTTTTTTTTTTTAAAAGCTTAAATTTATGTAAAATCTTATAAAATAAATACATTTCTAATGACTGGGATTATAAGGATGGCTTGATACTACTACTACTGAAAATTTCAGGATTTTGTTTGTTTTTGAGGTACAGGCTCTCTTGATGCCGAGTCAGTCTGTGGTACATAGGAAGACCTTGAGGTTTTTTTTTTTTTTTTTTTTTTGGTTTTTCGAGACAGGGTTTCTCTGTGTAGCTTTGCGCCTTCCCTGGAACTCACTTGGTAGCCCAGGCTGGCCTCGAACTCACAGAGATCCGCCTGCCTCTGCCTCCCAAGTGCTGGGATTAAAGGCGTGCGCCACCACCGCCCGGCGACCTTGAGGTTGTAGCTTGAGTTTTCCTGCCTGGCCCACAGTCAGGACAAATCTCTCTCACCTGCCAGTTCCACAGCCGCTCAAACCCGACCAAGTAAACACAGAGACTTATATTGGTTACAAACTGTATGGCCGTGGCAGGCTTCTTGCTAACTGTTCTTACAGCTTAAATTAATCCATTTCCATTAATCTATACCTTGCCACATGGCTCATGGCTTACCGGCATCTTCACCTGCTGTTTCTCATCTTGGCGGCTGGCAGTGTCTCTCTCACTCAGCCTTCCACTTCCCAGCTTTATTCTCCTCCTTGTCCCGCCTACACTTCCTGCCTCGCAAATGGCCAATCAGTGTTTATTTATTGACTAATTAGCAACACATTTGCCATACAGAACATCCCACAGCATGAGGTTTTTTTTGTTTTGTTTTTTAAAAAAAAATTAAGATGAGTATCAGTAATCCAAGTGCTAGGGAAGCAGGGTCAAGCAGAACCATTGCCAGGTTGAGGCTAGCATAGCCTACTTAAAGACCCTGTTCCCCAAGAAAACAAAAAGAGACTGAATCTCCATATAATGAAGGCTGGTCTGTGACGTCAGTATGTCTAGCCTAGAGTGGCCTTCTGTGAACTTCTGCCATGGGCTCTGGAGTTAAGATAACAAGCAGGCCCAACACTCATTTTGAATATCTGATTGTATGAACTATTATTTGTAACATCTGCTTAAGTTTACTCCTTTTATGTGTGGTAATGAGCCTTTTACCGTTTGAATAAAGATAATATAGAACTTTTAAGCATTTTTCTCAGTTTCAATCCTGACTTAATTTTCTCCCCCTCTGCATTCAGAATATTGTGGCACTTTCTGTTATCCAAATGTTTCTCAGTCTCCTTACTTAAGGACTGTGGGTGAAAAACTTTTGCCTGGAATTGAGGTACTTTGGACAGGTAAGTCTTCAAGAATTGTATAACTTTTATTATAGGACTTAAAGAACAACTGATTGTTCTTATTAGGTGAATAGTTATGTCTTTTGAGGCAGGGTCTCCTGTATTCCAGGCTTGAAATTTGCTGTGTAGTCAAGGATGACCTTGACTTTAATGATCCTCCTTTTTCTACCTCCTGAGTGCTGGAAATAGAGCTGTATCCAGTATACCCAGTTTGTGTGGTGCTGAGGGCCAAACGACTAACAACAACTCTTGCCAATTTAGCTAGATCCCTAGACTCCTGGGAAACTTATTATAAAATGAGTAAAAGGATGTGTTGCTATGCTAGTTTAGAAAAGAAAATGGGAGCTGTGCACCTTTAATTGCAGTACTTGGGAGGTATAGGCAGGTGCATCTCTGAGTTCAAGGCCATTCTGGTCTACATAGTTCCAGGACTACATAAACTCTGTCTCAAAAACAAAAAAAAAAAAAGAACAGGAAAATTAAAAAAAAAAATTGAGCAACTGGGTGAGATTGGTACATACTGGTTGTCTCAGCACTTGGGAGACCAAAGTAGAAGAATTATGAGATTGAAGCCAACCTTATAAATGCATGAGTGAATGAAGAGAAAGGAGACAAGCTGGGATGTAGCTCAGTAGTGTGTCTATCTCATCAGCCTGCTAACCGTGAAACCCTGGTTTAATTCCTATCGCTGCAAAAAGCGGGGGGATGAAGATGGGTGGAGAGAGAAATTTACAGGGTACTGTGTACACAAGGAGAACATGTAAAAGCTGCTTATGTGTTTTAAAATTTTTAAGCATGTTTATTGTCTTGTGTACGTGGTATTTGTGTGTAATTGCATGTGTCACAGCACGTGTGTGGAAGTCAGAAAATAGACTCTGATGCTATTGCTCCCCTTCCACCATGTGGGTGGGTCCTGGGGAATCAAACTTAGGTCATCAAGTTTGGGGCAGTGCTTTCATCAGCTGAGTCACCCCCACCCTTATTTTCTATAAAATTAGACTGATTTATGAGAGACTGTATGTGTGTGCCCCCCCATCCCCCGTAGCATATGTATGTAGGTCAGAGGACAGTTTAGGGAGCTGAAGCCATTTACCATGAGGGTTCTGGCAATTAAATTCAGGTCACCAGGCTTGGCAGTGAAGCATTTTTATACACTGAGCCATGTCACTGGCCTTCCCAGCCCTTACTTTATCTCTTTACATTTTTTTTATTACATTTATTGTTTATATGTGTGTGTGTGCATGTAGAGGTCAGGGGACAACGTGTAGGATTTGGTTCTCTCCTACCCTATAGGTCGTGGGATTGAACTCAGGTTGTCAAACTTGCCTTTTAGATTTATTGTATTTTTTTATGTATACTTTGCCTGCATGTGTGTATGTGCACCTAGTGCATGCCTGGTGCCCATGAAGGGATCATCTGATTCTGGAACTGGAGTTCAGGATGCTTGTGAATCACCATGTGGGTTCTGGAAACCCAACCCAGGTCCTCTGCAAGAGAACAAATGCTCTTAGCCACTGATCCATCTCTCTAGCCTTGCTACAGTAGATTTTAAAGAACCACATAGAAAGTTCTCCAAATAAGGAAATTCTTTAACAAATTATTTCTAGGTCCCAAAGTTGTTTCAAAAGAAATTCCAGTGGAGTCTATTGAAGAAGTTTCTAAGATCATCAAGAGAGCTCCTGTGATCTGGGATAATATCCACGCTAATGATTATGATCAGAAGAGGCTGTTTCTGGGTCCCTACAAAGGAAGATCCACAGAACTCATCCCACGCTTAAAGGGAGTGCTGACTAATCCCAATTGTGAATTTGAAGCTAACTATGTTGCTATCCACACCCTTGCCACTTGGTACAAATCAAACATGAATGGAGTTAGAAAGGATGTAGTGATGAGTAAGTATCCTGTATTTGATGATGGACTTTTAGGGGAGAGGTATATTCAACTGGAGCTATTGGTAAGTATGTTTTCCTTTATTATCACAGTTAAAGCTTTTATTAAAATGTATTTTCATTTCTCTTAGTGAGTCATAAATATATAATAAAAGCCCTGAGTGGCCTTAGACAAGTCTTCTTTTTCCCCTCAAAGTCCCTAATAGAGTTTTTTTTTTCTCTCGAGACAGGGTTTCTCTGTGTAGTTTTGTGCCTTTCCTAGAACTCACTTTGTAGCCCACGCTGGCCTCGAACTCAGAGATCTGCCTGCCTCTGCCTCCTGAGTGCTGGGATTAAAGGCGTGCGCCACCACCGCCCGGCTCTAATAGAGTTTTTTTTTTTTTTAAAGATTTATTTTATTGTGTATACAGTGTTCTGCCTACATGTATGCCTGTGGGTCAGAAGAGGGCGCCAGATCTCATTACAGACGGCTGTGAGCCACCATGTGGTTGCTGGGAATTGAACTCAGGACCTCTGGAAGAACAACCAGTGTTCTTAACCTTTGAGCCATCTCTCCAGCTCCCTAATAGAGTTTTAAGTGAGAATGTTGGGTTTTATTGATATGCATTTAATTATATTGTGTGGCAGATGCATCTTCCTGGTATTGAGAGTGAGAATGGAAGGAATAAAATGTACCTATTTTTGAAAAACATGTAGGTTGGAGAAGACATGCAGGATTTAGTGTTTCTAGTAAGATAATGTTTATCTACAGAGTGGTACCAGTGGAAAGAATGATAACCTGAAGTGTTGATAAGCAGTTTGACAGGTATTTGAGCTGAATCAAATAGAGTTGCTGCACATAAAGGGTCATGGACTCGGAAAATATTGGTCATAAAAATTTTGAAGTTAGAGCATGCAAGATGGCTTAGTGAATTAAAGGTGCTAGCTGTGCAAGTCTAGCAACCCGAGGTTGAGTATCTGTTATCCATATAATGGAAGGGAAGAATTGACTCCACAGTTTCCTCTGATCTCCATAGTATGCCAAGGATGTGTGGTATGTTGTCTATTCTCATTCTGTACCCCTCTTGAAAATTTTGTTTTGTTTTTCGAGACAGGGTTTCTCTGTGGAGCCCTGGCTATCCTGGAACTTGCTCTTTAGACCAGGCTGGCCTCAAACTCACAGAGATTCACCTGCCTTCCTCTGTCTCCCAAGTGTTGGGGTTAAAGGTGTGCCAGCACTGCCTGCTCCCCTCTTCCAATTTTTGATTCAATTAATGAGTTCTTTTATGGCTTGGTTATTGCTGTCTCCTTGACCCCAGTAAAAGACACAATTAGGAGTATTATCTCCATCCCTTCTGCATGTATGGCATTTAACTCCACATCTTTTAAGACAGATGTTAAATTAGCCAAACTCAGCTGTGCAGGGAAATAAGAAAAGACTTTATGCTCAAAAGCAAGACTTAAGTTTCTCTTCTTATACTTTAATGGATTATTAATAATGAAGCTGTAAGTACCTGAAGACTCAGGTGTGTTTTCTTTATGCAAAGGATGGTGTAAAGCTTTTAATTAACGTTGCCGTCTCATTATTGGTACTTAGTGAACTTTTATGACCAGCTTTTCCAATGATTCTAACATGCTTACTTCAGTTGGAACCTTGAGCAAGTCTTGTATTTGTGTTTTATGTTGTTTTGGTTTTTTACTGCTTTGCTTGTATTGCAACAAGTGAAATTTATAAATCTTTGTAATCAAAACTGTTTTTGTGCTTTTCACCTTCAGCTGACAGCGAAGACAGTACTGTATCGATACAGATAAAGTTAGAAAATGAAGGCAGTGATGAAGACATTGAAACTGATATACTCTATAGTCCACAGATGGCTTTAAAGCTAGCTTTAACGGAATGGTTGCAGGAGTTCGGTGTACCTCATCAGTACAGCAGTGAGTTGGGCTGGGGTGGGTGGGGTGATGGTGCTGCTGGGGGTTGAAACTCGAGTCTCATGCATGCTAGACAATAAGTCTCATTTAACGATGTCATAGCTCACCAATTTTTATTTTATGTTTTATTTCAGGAACTATATTTATTTATTTTTGTGTAGGAATGATTGTGTGGTACACATTTGCCTGTGCATGCATATGCCAGCCATCCCTCTTGGGACTTTTCTTTTTGATTTGGTTTAATGTAGCCCAGATGGGCCTCTAATTTGACATGTAGCCAGAGATGAGCTTGAACTTCTGATCCTCCTGCCTCTACTTTCTGAATTCTTGAAATATAGATTTTTGCCACCACACAGGCTTAGCCATTTTCATAAGGAGATTGGGTTACAGAGCTGAGTCATAAAGTACAGTCATGCTCCTTAACTTAGATCCACTAAGCAAAGTGTAATTGAGTTTCAGCCGGGCGGTGGTGGCGCACCCCTTTAATCCCAGCACTGGGAGGCAGAGCCAGGCGGATCTCTGTAAGTTCGAGGCCAGCCTGGTTTACAGAGCGAGATCTAGGATAGGCACCAAAACTACACAGAGAAACTCTGTTTGGGGGTGGGGTGGAGGTTGAGTTTCGTTGGTGGTGGTTTTAAAAAGCTGGCATATAGTCCAGGCTGCCTTAGAACTTGCTGTTTAGCCAGAGATGTCATTGAGCTCCTTCCTGATCCTGCCACTTCTCCTTCCAAGTATTGGGGCTGTAGGCATGTGCTGCTGTGCCCAGCCTTTTTTAAAATATTTATTTATCTATTATTTTTTGTTTTTGGAGTCAGGGTTTCTCTTTGTAGCTTTGGAGACTGTCCAGAAACTTACTCTGTAAACTAGGCTACCTACCCTCGAACTCAGAGATCGGCCTGACTTTGCCTTCTGAGAGCTGGGATTAAAGGTGTGCGCTACCACACCTAGCCCATGCCCAGCTTCTTAAAAAGTTATTTTATGTGTATGGGTGTTAGGTTTGCATGTGTGCCTGTGCACCATGTGTGTGCAGTGCCAGTGGAGGCCAGAAGGGGGTGTTGGAGGCTATGGAATTGGAGTTACAAATGGTTGTAAACCTCCCTGTGGTTGTTGGGATTTAAACATGGCTTTTCTAGAAGAGAACCAATGTTCTTAACTGCTAAATCACCTCTCAAGTGTCCCTGCTTTTTTTGAGACAGGGTTTTGGTTTTGCTAGATAGTCCTGTCTGGCCTGCAAGAGTAAGCTTTGGCATAGGAGTTAAGAATGCTACAGGCTGGAGAGATGGCTCAGTAGTTAAGGGCACTGGCTGCTCTTCCAAAGGTCCTGAGTTCAATTCCCAGCAACCACATGGTGGCTCACAACCATCTGTAATGAGATCTGGTGCCCTCTTCTGGCCAGCAGGCATACACACAGACCGAACACTGTATACATAATAAATAAATCTAAAAAAGAAAGAAAGAATTCTTTCTGCTCTTGCAGAGGTCCTCAATTTAGGTCCCTACACACAAGTCAACTCAGTCATCTATAATTCCAGTTTGAGGAGAACTGATGCCCTCTTCTGGCCTCTGAGGGCGTTGGGCATATATGTGGTATACATACATACATACATACATACATACATACATACATATATGTGCCCTGTAGGTATTGGATCCCCCTGGAGCTACCGTCATAGATAGTTGTCAGCTACCTGATGTGGGTGCTGGGAATTGAACTCTGGTTCTCTGCGAGAGCAGTATACACTTTTTGTTTTGTTTTGTGATAAGGGCTCACTTTGTAGCCTTGGCTTTCCTGGAAACTCACTATAGATCAGTCTGGCTATGAACATGGAGATCCTGTCTCTGCCTTCTAAGTGCTGGTCTTAAAGGTGTGTTCCCCACTCCTGTCTACAGTATTCAGGAGGGTGTGCCGTCATGCTCAGTTTTCAAGGAGTCTTTAAGTTTACTGGTTTATTGTATGCATATACAGGCATGTACATAAGGTCTAGTGAGTCTGGTTTGTTGTGTTTCTAGTTCTGATTACCTTTGTTTCCCTTCTCCCCTTGGTAGGCAGGCAGGTGGCACACAGTGGCGCTAAGGCAAATGTAGTGGACGGGGCTCCTTTAGTTGCAGCACCCTCTTTAAATGCCACGACTGTGGTCACGACAGTTTACCAGGAGCCCATTATGAGCCAGGGAGCAGCTCTGAGTGGTGAGCCTTCAGCTCTGACCAAGGAGGAAGACAAGAAACAGCCAGATGAAGAACCCATGGATATGGTGGTAGAGAAGCAAGAAGAGTCAGAGCACAAGAGTGACAGTCAAATACTAACTGAAATTGTTGAGGCGAAAATGGCAGAGGAATTGAAACCAATGGACACGGATAAAGAGAGCATGACCGAATCCAAGTCCCCAGAGATGTCTATGCAGGAGGATTGCATTAGCGACATTGCCCCCATGCAGACTGATGACCAGACAAACAAGGAGCAGTTTGTGCCAGGTCCAAATGAGAAGCCTCTGTACACCGCCGAGCCCGTGACTCTGGAGGACCTGCAGTTGCTTGCTGATCTCTTCTATCTTCCCTATGAGCACGGACCAAAAGGAGCACAGATGCTACGGGAATTTCAGTGGCTCCGTGCCAACAGTAGTGTGGTCAGTGTCAACTGCAAAGGCAAAGACTCTGAAAAAGTAAGTGTGCCCCGTGGCCCTCGCTGGCTCCTTCTCACCCTGATATGGTGGTGTGCGGAGGTTTGTTTACAAGGCCTAAAGAAACAGTCTAAAGTTGTTTGGTTGGTTGGTTTTTGAAGACAGGGTTTCTCTGTGTAGCTCTGGCTTTCTTGGATCGATCTCTCTCTCTCTCTCTCTCTTTCTCTCTCTCTCCCTTCCTCCCTCCCTCCCTCCCTCCCATGCTGGCCTGAAACTGACAAGAGATCCACCTGCCTCTGCCTCCCAAGTGCTGGGATTAAAGGTGTGCACCACCGCCCAGCTTTAAGGTTTATTTGTAGCTGAGTATAGGTGTGTGTCTGTGTCCACATATAGGAACATGAGTACAGGTTCCCACAGAAGCCGAGGCCTTTGGTTCCCTTGGGACTAGAGTTAGAGCAGTTGTGAGCCGCCTGATGTGGGGTGCTGGGTTGGAGACAGATTCTCCATGGAGTGCCATCTGGCCTCCCCCTCAAGGCAGGCTTCCTGCCTCAGTTCCCCCAAGTGTTGGGATTGTGGAAGCCCCTCACCTACAACAAAGAAGCATCCACGGATGCCTGGCGTGGTGGTTCTCACCACAGAGTTGAGGGTCATTCTCCACTACGTCATGAGACCCTGCCTCAAACAAAACAGCAACAAAAAACCCTGGTGCGCCCCTTCCCCCAAAAAAAGTGACCAAGTTTGATTTTTTTCCTTTTCTCCCCTCAGCCACATTACTGTGAGGAAATTATTTTTATTTCATATGTATGAATGTTTTACTTGAATGTGTTTATGTGCCTGAGGCCAGAAGAGGGCATCCCATCTCCTGGGGCTGGAGTTAGGGGTGTTTGTGAGTCCACCATGTGGGTGCTGGAAACAAGGTTGAGTCCCCTGCGAGAGTGACACGTGCAGTAAGCTGCTGAGCCACCTCTCCACTCCTGAGACTCTCACATGGATCTACTGGGGACAGGTGCAAAGTTGACCTAGTGTAGTACGTGTTCTTTAAAGGAAACGGGGAGTTTGCTACATCTGCACCTTCGATTTCTTAGTCTGGCTTGCCAGTTAGAAATGGAGGAAAATATCGTAGGTATTTTCTGTCGGTTTGGGGAGATAAACTAATTGCTCTCTAGAGTTCAAACCAGTGATTCCCTAATGTTTAAGATAAATTGCATGTGCCTGATAAACAGCTCAGTTTGTAACTCGTAGATTATTTTGTTAAACTTAACATTGTTGCATCCTTGTTCTTTTTAACCCTGTATAGATTGAAGAATGGCGGTCCCGGGCAGCCAAGTTTGAAGAGATGTGCGCACTAGTGATGGGGATGTTCACGCGGCTCTCCAACTGTGCCAACAGGACCATCCTTTATGACATGTACTCCTATGTGTGGGACATCAAGAGTATAATGTCTATGGTGAAGTCTTTTGTACAGTGGTTAGGTGGGTGCAGCAGCGATAATCTTACCTCCTCATTCATGTGTATTGTACTTCAAAAATTATCCCACAGGGAGAAAACAATTCAGGGAATTGGCAAGTTTCCATGGTTCTCATTTCTTTGCCTAGATTTTTCTTAAAGATGAACATAGTTGAAAAACTCGAAAGTTTTAGTAATTTTGTTGAGCATGTTAATTTTTCTCCCTTGGGCTAATTCCATAAATACCTTGAAAATATGTTAGAATGTACTGACTTTAACATGCTCTGACTGAATGCTTCCTGGATGGAGCCCTGAGTCCTCCGGTGACGTGATTTGGAGATGAGACTCTATGAGATGTGACTCTGTAAGCTTCCTGCTGCTTGCTGTGTTTATTAGAACAACAATTACCCCAGGGGCCTGGCCAGAGGAAGCTGTCCTCCCAGCCCTGTGCGCATGCGAGCTTTAGTAGAAGGCTATTCTGGTGCTACTTGGTATTACTTCATGGGGCTGTTTCTTTATCCCTCCTCTACCAAGTAATTGATTTTAGCATGGAATGCAGATTACAGTCCCCTATCAGCTCTGCTTCGTCCAGTGGACTTTTCTGTGCTTCCTTTTTTTTTTTTTTTTTTTTTTTTCTTTTTGGAAATTCCCAAACTTGGTGGTTTAAAAAAAAAAGAAAAAGAAAAAGCACCAGCATGGCCAGGTTTCTCCAGGGACCTCATTTCATTTCCAGGTTTTCAGTGCAATGGACTCACAGCACAGCAGGCAGCAAAGCTAACTGACATGTCAGTTTTCATAGTGGTCGTAAATACTGCGCTGGGGTTTCATGATCTTAGTTGTGAAGTAGATGGTCTGAAACACAGTCAGCTCCTGAGTAGTCAGATTTCTAATTCTCCACCTATATGCCTTTGGGCTCCTACATACAAAGAAGGAAGAATCTCTGCTTATTGATTTAGAAACTGAGAACTCCCTTGTGTTCTGTGTATTAGCATAGCAGCCCTAAAGGAAGGCTCTACCTAGGATTCCTTAACGGAAGGCTCTACCGTCTGGGTAGGAGACGCCTCTTTAGGCTCCTGGGGAAATCTCTGTACTGACTGTTGGATGACAGCACTTGCCTCCCAGGCATTTTGCCTGGGACTTATTTAATCCTTACAGGGACTTGCATTTTAAGTCTCAAAGGCCCCTAGGAATTTTGAACCTGAAATCCAGATTATTGAGCTTGAGAATATATCACTTAAAATATTATATTTGAAGGTTTAATCTTCAGTATCACCTCCTCCCCATTCAAGAATTACTGAAAGTTAAATTTTATTATGTCCAGTATTGTTTCTGTCTCTTCTCAAGCTATCTTTGCCTGAGAATAACTTTCCCATTGGTGCAGCCTCAAACCTAGAACATGGTAGTTTTAAATAACTGCCATCACATGTGTAGTTGTGCAGATGCCCGTGACAGGGAGAGTATAGTATGTTCATGACCAGTTTCAGGGGCTCCTGATTGGAATCCTTCATCTCCTTCCTTTCTCCAGCCCAGCTGGCATTCAGTCCTTTAAAGAATGTGGCCATGCAGTACTTTCGATCACTAACGCTTCTGTTGTCTTCTTCCTCATTGTGTACAGATGGGAGAGCCCTCAGCACAAGTGTCTACTGCTATTGGATGGACAGCGGCAGGTGTTCACAGCGCCTCATGATTAATAGTTTAAGTTGAAAGACTGTCTGTGAGGTAGCTGAGGGAGAGGAAGTTAGGGCAGTAGACATGAACTGAAGTCACGTTTGCGCAGCGTCTGAGGCATTAACCATGTTTTCATTTGCACAGCTCTTCGTACATGCAGCTTTTGACTGTATAGTTGGAAGTGCTAGTTATGCTGGAGTCTCAAAGTGGAGGGTAGGGGAAATTGGCTGAACTTAAAGTTTGAGAAGCATAGTATTTTGGTTTTTGTTTTTGTTTGTTTTCTTCCTGTACAGTGTAAATCACTGTGAATCACGGAATGGGGCAAGCTCTTGTCTAAATTTTGACCCATTTCACACTTATTTTACAAATACTACATTTTATAGGTTTGTGTTTGTTTTTCCTTTTTTTTTTAATAAATAAATAACCCTACCCTTAAAACATAACAAACCTAGACTCGATCTCTTGATGGGCTGAATTGTCAACAGAAATTTGGTTTGCTTTGGGACTGTCTGACTAGCACACTGTGTCTTGTACTGATGAGACTGTTAACTTGAACAGGAGGTAGAATGCTGTCTTCCAGTGGAAAAGAACTATATGCGCTGCTGTGTCTTGTCAGAAAACCAGGCAGGCCTTTTCTAGTTGGTTCCCAAACATTTGCTATTAATTCTCTTGATGGTTAGCTTTATTGCTTATGAGTGGTTGGCAATGACCTTGAAAACGGACAGCTGGGCCTCAAAGCCTGCTACTTGGTATGTGTGTTCATCACACACTGCAGACATCATAGCAGAGGAGTAGAAGAACCTCTGCTGTCTGTCACACTTGTAAGAAAAGTGTGTTTTAGCTCAGGACAAATTAGAAAAAGTAATTGGCTCTTCCCTGTTCTTAGATCTTGACAGACTGGTATTCTAATTGGCTATGTCTGAATTTAGATTGTCCTTGTCCATGAAAATCACATTTTTCATTGTTTGATTTTTGCAACAGTATTCTGCTGACCTTAAGTTTTCTGACAAGATTAACTTCCCTTTCCTGTACCCTTCCCAAAATGTAAAATGTGACTTCAGACAGGTTTAATTCAGTTCCTCATGGGCTGTGATAATAAAATGTCTCTATTTCATTTCTGTTTATAGTTACAGAATTTCGTATAGATAAGCAGCTGTTTGATTATTGCTGTGCTTGAGGAATATAGAAACTTGACTTGGATAACCTAATTATTCCTTCCAGTAATTAAAGCTTAGAACTGATAATAGTGATTTCTATTAATCAGAGGAAGGAATATCGAAGCATTGAAATGCCGTTATAAATTTAAAAAATAATTATTATCACAGCCTTGCCTTGAAACCCTGGATTAGTACTTTTAGAGAGTTATTTCCAGTGTGTGTTAGTTTGTTGGACATTTGAGACCCCAGGAAATCCCCTTTCTCGTAACGTTTTCCGCTTGGATCTGATCTCAACAGGGTGTCGTAGTCATTCTTCAGCACAGTTCTTAATTGGAGACCAAGAACCCTGGGCCTTTAGAGGTGGTCTAGCAGGAGAGTTCCAGGTATCAATATGAATTCACAACTGAATTGACATTTTTCTTTGTTTTATGAGAAACCTTATGTTGCGCATCAGATGGCTGGAAGGATTGGTCTGCCGAAGGCTTTCTAGTCCCAAATTCAATTTAGTTACATAGCTGGATTTTAAATCAAATTTTCCTCCTCTTTCACAGTAATTTCTGAAGGAGATGCTGTCAATCCCCCCGCGCCTGCGAAGCGCAGCGGCTCTAGGTACACACTTCACATTGTTTCTTTGCAGGTCGCACAGCATTTAATCTGCGCCCGCAATGCACAATGCGCGCATGCTTGTCTGCCAGTGGAAACTCCATGAGCAAAAACGATGGCTTATTACGCAAGTGGACAGTAAAGGGCTTAAAGGGTGGTCCTTGGTTACTTAATAAGTACAAGATGATATAAAAATAAAGAAGTGTTCTTGCTGTTGGGATTTGTTCATGGACTTTCGGGTGCTCTACTTTTCTCCCCCCAACAGGTGCTCTGCTGCGCACAGCAAACTGAAGCGCATTGCTTTGGGGATAAAGCGTCTCCTGGACAGATAACCCTCTTCAGACCAAACCTCTCCTCCTCACAGTCTGTTCTGCCATCTTGTAGTAGAAAGATGGTGCATTTAAGATTGGTTTTTAAAACATATTTATGTCATAATTGGAGTAGTCTTTTTGTTTTGATTATAAAATTAAATTTCTATTAATATGCCATTAAAGCTGTGTAAGTCAGTTTGGGTAATTTCTATTCTGAAACACCCCTTCCCCAGGAAAGAGGTATTATATTAGTAAAGTGTAGTGCACCCCTCCTCTTTAGGTCTGCCTGCAGTAGCCAGTTAATGTTAAGTTGGTAATCTGCAGTGCACACTCATTGAAAGAAATGGATATATTCCCAGCACTAATCTGTCTCTCTTTTTTTCCTTCCTGCAGCGTTTGTTGCCAATTGATGGGGCAAATGATCTCTTTTTTCAACCACCCCCACTGACTCCTACCTCCAAAGTTTATACTATCAGACCTTATTTTCCTAAAGATGAGGTAATTTTCTGCCTATCAACTTGGTATATGGTTATGTGCTTATTTACAGCTTCCCTTTGAATTAGATGGTTACAAGAATTAGTTCTGTGTCTTCCCCTGCTATTCATTTATTTGTGTACTTATGGGTTAGGGATCAGACTTGTGTTAATCAGCCTTCCAAAATATCCAACAAAGCCAGGCGTGGGAGGCAGAGGCAGGTGGATCTCTGGTTCTGAAACCCATTTGGTCTACATAGTATGTTTCAGGCTATTCAAGGCTACATGGTAAGACCCTGTCTCAAAAAAATAAAAAACAAAAAGCCAACAGCAACAACAAAAACCAAGAAAAAGGAAGGATGCTTTGGTTTTGGTTCATGGTTGGAATTTGTGGGCGGCCAGCTCCATCATCTCATTCCATGATGGTGCAGCGGCAGAGGAGGGTAAAGCGGAACTGCTGCCCATGGCTCCCAGGACATAGTCAGTCTGTCGGTCCACTGCACCTTTGAGAAGTTTGTCTGCTTTGTCCAGCAGGGCCTTCAGAGGCTTGTCATCCGAGCATCAAGCTTTAGACATGCCGCCCTTTGGGGGTGGAGGGAATTGCAGATCAGAATTCTAACTGAACTCCCAGCTCTTAAAAATACCAACTGGAGATTGAGTAAGTTAACTAAAGCCTTGGAGAGATAAATTTAGTAAAAATTTGAGGAGGAGCCTAAGGCATTTACCTCCTTTAATTTTATTTATTTTTAGATTTTTTTTTATTATTTTTGTATACAGCATTCTGCCTGTAGCCTGCATACTAGAAGAGGGCACCAGATCTCATTATAGATGGTTGTGAGCCACCATGTGGTTGCTGGGAATTGAACTCAAGACCTCTAGAAGAGCAGCCAGTGCTCTTAACCTCTGACCTATCTTTCCAGCCCTTCCTTGAGAACTTTTAATAACTTGAGCTGAGTCCTTTAATTCTTCCCTTTAAAAACTGAAAAGGCTGGATCTGTTGGCGTGCACCTTTAATCCCAGTACGCAGGAGTTAGAGGCAGGCAGATCTCTTGAGTTCAAAGCCAGCCAGGGCTACATAGTGAGACCCTGTCTTTAAAAAAGAAAGTTTGAACTGGAAAGATGGCTCCTTAATTAAGCTCACATACTGCTCTTGCAGGAACCAGAGATCAGTTCCCAGCACCCATGTGGCAACTCACAACTGCCCATAACCCCAGTTCTAGGGGTTGAGGGCTGCCTTTTGGCCCATGGGCTCCTGCACACATATGGTGCATATATTCACTGGTGCAGGCGCACACACATAAATAAAATTTTAAATCTTGAAAGTTCAATAAGTGCTGGGGATAAGTAGATAGCAAGAGTTCATTGCCTGCTACATACAATTCCTGGGTTCAATCCCTAGTATTTAGGGGAGGCAGAGAAGTACTTATTTAAAAAGTCAAATGAGAGATGGGTTTTGGTAGTTCAGGGTTATAATCCTAGCACTCAAGATGCTGAGGCAGAAGAATTGTGCAAGTTCAAGGCCAAGGCCAGCTTGGGCCATAGTGAGTTCTAGGACAACCTGAGCTATAGAGTGAGACCTGTCTGAAAAAGCTCAATAAATAAAATGTGTAGTTCACAGTAGGGATTACAAAACAGTGTGTCTTAATTATTTATCTTTAACTGATTTTCTCTTGTATGTCCTTTAATTTTCTATACTAAATGGCTTTTGACAACCAGCTATTTAAAGAAAGTAAGCAAGTCTGTTTAAAGAAGGTAACATGTTTAAAGCATTGTGGAACTATTGTTGCAAAAAGTGAGAGACTAGTAGGTTCTTGTGGCCCTTGGCATTTAGTCTTGAGTCTAAGGCCAGAGGATCTAATCTCGACAAGCTTGGGCTATTTAGTGAGACCCTGTCCTCAAAAAAAAGCTTGAGAGTCTTTTAAAAAGTTGACTGGCGGGGCTGGAGAGGTGGCTCGGGTTAAGAGCACTGGCTGCTCTTCTAGAGGACCTGAGTTCAATTCCCAGCACCCACATGGCAGTTCACACTTGTCTGTAACTCCAGTTTCAGGGGACCCTGACACCCATGGCAAAAACACAAATGCACATAAAAATAAAATAAAATATTAAAAAAAAAAAGTTGACTGGCTTTTGAATCCACAGTTTACTTTCAAAACCAAGTCTCCAGACTAGAGAGATGGCTCAGTGGTTAAAAACACAGCCATCCTCTTCTCAAAGGAGGACCAAAGTTCAGTCTTTCAGCACCCTCTCCAGGCAGCTCACAACTGCCTATAACTAGCTCCCTGGGAATGAGGTGCCTCAGAGCACCTCAAGTGCACATACCCCTCACGTGGACAAGTATACACAATTTTAAAAGTAATAAAAACTAAAGGTTTCTAGCAAAAGTTTTCAGTTTTCATTAATGCCCTGCTGCTTCTAGCTAGTTTTACTGGTATGACCTAATAAATGAGATTTTAGTGCTAGGTATCAAATGTGTAGTATATCAGCAAGCTATACCACGGAGCTTCATGCCCATCTCAATAATATTAAAGGTGATTTTCTAGCCAGGTAGGGGTGGTTCACACCTTTAA
Organism: Peromyscus californicus insignis; assembly: GCF_007827085.1. Taxonomy (NCBI): domain Eukaryota; kingdom Metazoa; phylum Chordata; class Mammalia; order Rodentia; family Cricetidae; genus Peromyscus; species Peromyscus californicus. The sequence goes on from NW_026294562.1 coordinate 16,510,012, forward strand.
TCCCAGCACTTGGGAGGCAGAGGCAGGCAAATCTGAGTTTGAGGCCAGCCTGGTCTGCAGAGTGAGTTCCAGGACAGTCAGGGTAACACAGAGAAACCCTGTCTTGAAAAATAACAAATTAGAAAAAGTGATTGTGCCAACTCCACCCCCAGGTGATGATTCTAATAGGCCACACATTTCTCCCCCTAGATTTGTAATTTATTTTCTGAAACGGTTAATAGTTGTCTCAAACTCAATGTGTAGCCCACTAATCAACCTGCAATTCTCCTGCCTCAGTTTCTTGTGCACCACTACACATGGCTGTTTATATTCATTCTTTTTGACATTTGTCTTGGTGTGATGCCTAACTAGATTATATTTTCAGGCTTCCGTGTACAAGATTTGCAGAGAAATGTATGATGATGGAGTGGGCTTACCTTTTCAGAGTCAGCCGGACCTTATTGGAGACAAGTATGTAATGCCTATTGGTTTGGGGAATAATAGTTCATACAGCAGCTTAAGGGGAGGTGTTGATTGAAAGCCTATTTATTTATTTAAATTCCAGTTTAGTCTTAGTTAAATCTGAAAATGAATGTAAATGTATGTCAATTTTCAGTTTCTTTTATTGGAAAGATAGTTTTCATAGACCAAGTATGTTGGACCTGCCCGAAGTGGTGGTTCCCGCCTTTAATCTCAGCATTCAGGAGGCAGAGGCAGGTGAATCTCTGTGAGTTTGAGGACAGCCTGGTCTACAGAGTGAGTTCTAGGACAGCCAAGGCTACACAGAAAAAATCTGTCTCAAAAGAAAAGTTGGACCTTGTATCACTAAATTGTGAATTTTGTGTTAATAATTTATAAGCTTACTCTGGCTTCCTTCCTTCTGAGCAGGTTAGTAGGAGGTCTGCTTTCCCTCAGCCTGGATTACTGTTTCGTCTTAGAAGATGAAGATGGCATTTGTGGTTATGCCTTGGGCACTGTAGATGTGACCCCCTTCATTAAAAAATGTAAAATTTCCTGGATTCCCTTCATGCAGGAGAAGTACACCAAGCCAAATGGTGACAAGGAGCTCTCAGAGGCTGAGGTAATAGAATAGTTTTATATTATGATAATTTAAAGAAATTAAAATGTGAAAATCACCAGGTATGGTGGCACACACCTTTTTTTCTCAGCATTTAGGAGGCAGAGGCAGATAGTTTGAGGCCAGCCTATTCTACACAATAAGTTCCCGGCTAGCCAGAGTGACAAGGGAAGTTATGTCTTAAGAAAACAAAAAACAGTTAAAAGTTTACAGTGCTTTTTTTTTTTGTTTGTGTTTTGTTTTTAAAGGAAAACTAATTGTAGACCAGGCTGGCCTCTGCCTCCTGTGTACTGAGACTAAAGGTGTGTGCCACCACACCCAGCTTTTCAGGGCTTTCTCAACTAGATTTATTTATTTGCTTTTATGCTGATCAGGATTGACTTTCTTAAGAGTGTGTGTGTTCGGGTGTTTTGTCTACGTGTGTTCTGTGCACCTGGAATTAAATGTGGCTGGATGCTGGGGGTCCTCTGGAAGGCAGCAAGAGCCTGTAACTGCTGAGCCATCTTTCCAGCGTTTATTTTTGTTTTTATGAGACAGGGTCACATGTAGTCAAAGCTGTCCTGGAATTCCAGGCTAGCCTTGAACTCTTTGATGCTCCTACCTCCACCTCCCAAATGTTAAGGTTACAGGAAATACTTGTAATCCACTTGGCAGCTGATTGTCTTTTTAACAGTCTTAATTAAGTTTATTTTTCCTCCTGTGTGGTGGCCACAACTGGAGCCTGGGTCTTTGGAGTGGAGATTCTGGTCTGAGTTTTCACAAGATGGTTAGAGAATTCTTGATAGGGAGACTTGGTGAACATAGTTAGTCTCTGTCTGAAGACTGGGGGCATCAGAAGCAAGAAGCCTTGGCCAAGGTGCCCTGGGCAGCAGTGCAGCCACTGGTTGATATGTAGGCTTCCAGGGAACAGGAACAGAACCCTGTCACCTTGCATGGGACAGTTGGGGCCTTGCCAGTTTTATATCCCCGGTAGCCTCTCCACACAAGGACAGTGGAAAGCTTGACCAAGGTAATGGCCCCTTGGATAGCAATAGCTACCTCCTTGGAGCTCAGCATCTAGGACCACCAGGACTGGAGTGAGTTCCCATTAGTGACACAAGCTCGAACCCTGGTCTGGTTGGCCCGGATCTGCAAAAAAGCAGATCATGTCAGAAAAAAGCAAAACCCTCATTCTTAAAGGGATGATCCCAAGAAAAAGTCAGTAATCTCAAATTCCTTGATGGGCTAGGAGAACAGCTTGATTTCCCACAGGTAACTATCTGCATGTCCTTGGCCAAGCAGCCCAGTTTGGTAATGGGGGGTCCACTTTGCTTCAGTGATGCCTCTGCAGCCCTGCAGCTTCTGGGAGACCACGGAACTTACTTGTAGACCAGGCTAGCCTTGAACTCACAAAGATCTACCTGCCTCTGACTTCCAAGTGTTAAAAGTGTATGTCATCATGTCAAGCCTTAGATTTTTATTTTGTTTGTTTGTTTGTTTGTTTAAGACAGGGTTTCTCTGTGTACCTCCTGGCTGTCCTTGGAGCTGGCTCTGTAGACCAGGCTGTCCTTAAACTCAGAGATCCACTTGCCTCTGCCTCTGCTGGGATTAAAGGTATGCACCGCCACCGCCGTCGCTGCTGCCCAGTAGATTTTTAAAGTCTGTGTGTAGGAGAGGATTGAGTTTCCAGCTTGGCACATGCTAAGCAAGTGTTTTGTCACTGTCTTCTGTCCAGGTTAGATGACCTCTTTCTGTCCCCTGAGACAACCTCCTTGTGTAGCCCAGCACTCCTGGAATTTACTGTTGTAGACCAGGCCGACTTTAAATTTACAGGACTCTGGTGTACAGGCGTGAACAACCAGGACGGGTCTAAACAAACCAGTTTAGTTTTTTCTTTTTTGAGACAGGGTTTCTTTGTGTAACAGCCCTGGCTGTCCTGGAACTCGGTAGACTAGGCTGGCCTTGAATTTACAGAGATTCGCCTGCCTCTTGTCTCCCAAGTGCTGGGATTAAAGGCGTGTGCTACTGCCACCCAGCCCATTTTAGTTCTTAAAGATTTATTTTTGGGTGTGTCTGTATGAATCTGTGTGTGTGTGTGTGTGTGTGTACACCTGTGTGCATGTGTGGAAGCCAGAACTCGGCATTGAATGAGTATGTCCTTTATCGCTCTATCTTTGAGGCAAGTTGAACCTAGCATTCACAGTTTCTCAGATAGGCAATAAGTTAGCCCTCTCTCCAGCCTGTTCAAAGCAGGGTTGTAGGCATGTGCCAGATGCCTAGTATCTTACATGGGTGCTGGGATCCTGAACTCCAGCCCTCATAGCTGTGCAGCAAGTGTTCTTAACTCCTGATCTGTCAAGCCCTCTAGACAGTTGGTCACTTGATCTGAGTACGTGCGTGCGTCTGTCTTTTATTTTTGGAATGGGGTCTTTCTGTTTATCCCTACGTGCTCTGGAACTGAGTACTGGGATTGAAGGTGACCACCACCATGCTTGGCCAGAGATACACCTTTTAGAATTGTAAACTAATTCATTCTCTCTATGCTGGAAACATTAATACTGCTTTCCTTTCCTCAGTTCTGAGATAGAGATAAAAGTAACTTGAAAGTCAAAAAAGATTCTAATGTTTTTTGCAGAAAATAATGTTGAGTTTCCATGAAGAGCAAGAGGTTTTGCCAGAAACTTTCCTTGCCAACTTCCCTTCTCTGATAAAAATGGATATTCACAAAAAAGTCACTGACCCAAGTGTTGCTAAAAGCATGATGGCTTGTCTCCTGTCTTCACTGAAGGCTAATGGTGAGTACAAGTTGTGGGATGGTGCTACTATGCATGTTTATGGGTGTGGGAGCAGAAGCCGGAGAACACGTGTAGGAGTTGGTGCTCTTACTTTACCTGTGGTCCTGGGGCTCAGACTCAGGTTGGCAGACTGGGTAGCTCGTCTCTACTCACTGAGCCATCTCACCAGGCCCGTATTTTTTTAAAGCAGTGAATTTAGTTTTGCCCTTTTTGTCACAGCCTGTGCTAGAGCAGGATTTGGGAAGGGTGACAGTGACACAAGATGGGGGGAGCAGGACCCACTGGATGAAGGCCCTTGCTGCTCAAAGATGCCAGCCTGATCGCTGACTTTGATCCCCAGAACCACGGAAAGTGGAAGGCGAGAACTGACGTCTGAAGTTGTTTGTTCTTTGACTTCCACATACATGCCATGGCACACGGGTCTTTCTAAAACTCCATCTGGCCTGAGTTCAGTCTCCAGAATCCTTGTAAAAGTAGAAGGACCAGCGCCACAAAGCTGTCCTCTGGCCTCCACATGTATGCTGAGGCACATGCACACACATAATTTTTATGAAAAATAATTTTTTCAGTTACACTGACCCCCCCCCCCTTGGTGTTTGTGTGTTTTGGGATGGTGTGTGGTCTTAATATATTACCCAGCTTGCCCTCAAATTCTTGGGCTCAAGCTGTCTTCCTGCCTTGTCCTCTTAAGTAGCTGCGTCAGTACGTACTGTGTCTGACCTGCTGCTTATTTTGAGTTAGTACTGGTGTAAGAGTTGAGTAGTGTGCAGTGATGAGTGAAAAATGCTTTTCTCTTATAGCATGAATACTAATTTTGAGCTTCAATGAAAAATGAACACATGAGATACTACATTTATTTTGTTCAGAAGCCCATAAAAGTTGAAAATTAAATTAACCTAACGAAGAAACGATGCAGTTTTTGTTGGAGTACATTAGTGCTGTGAAAAAAAATATCTGTATAGAGCACGATGGTGTTTTAGACTCTAAGGGCCACAGGTGATAGTCCTTGAATATTTTTTCAGCAGCCTTTTAAAAATGTAACAACAAATTTTAAGGTTGAACATTGTGGGTACACATAATCCCAGAATTTGAGAAGCTGAGGTAAGGGGATTACAAACTCAGGGCTAGCCCAGACTACATAGTAAGAATCTGTCTCAGTAAAGTTTAGCCCCTGGCTGGTAGAAAAGTAACTAGTTTATCAAACCGTTTTCAGAGTTATAGAGGTCTGGTGGTGTAGCTCAGTGGTAAAACGCCTAGTATGCTCAAGGCCCTGGTCTCTATCCCTAGCACTGCCCACCCACACCCCAGATTGTTTGGTTTGCATTGCACCGTAGGAAATTTGGATCTAGGGCATCAGTAGGGAGACACCACTGAGCTGCATCCTCAGCCTCTCTTCTTTTTTAAAAGATTTATTTATTTATTACGTACACAGAAGAGGGAGCCAGATCTCATTACAGATGGTTGTGAGCTACCATGTGGGTGCTGGGAATTGAACTCAGGACCTCTGGAAAAGCAGTAGGTGCTCTTAACCTCTGAGCCATCTCTCCAGCCCCCCCCCCCCAGCCTCTTTTTTTTTTTTTTTTTTTTTTTTTTTTTTTTTTTTTTGGTTTTTCGAGACAGGGTTTCTCTGTGTAGCTTTGCGCCTTTCCTGGGACTCACTTGGTAGCCCAGGCTGGCCTCGAACTCACAGAGATCCGCCTGGCTCTGCCTCCCGAGTGCTGGGATTAAAGGCGTGCGCCACCACCGCCCGGCTCCAGCCTCTTTTTAAAATACTTATTTTATGTGTTTTGTTTACATGTGTCTATGTGTGCTATGCATGTGCATGCCTAGTGCCCTCGGAGATGAGAAGGTGTCAGATCCCCTTGTACTGGAGTGACAGGCAGTACATTTTGAGACCTGTCTCGAAAAACCAAAAAACAAAACAAAAAAAACCCACAGTGGTGGCGCACGCCTTTAATCCCAGCACTCGAGAGGCAGAGCCAGGCGGATCTCTGTGAGTTCGAGGCCAGCCTGGGCTACTAAGTGAGTTCCAGGACAGGCACAAAGCTACACAGAGAAACCCTGTCTCGAAAAACCAAAAAAAAAAAAAAAAAACCAAAAAAAAAAAAAAAAACAAACCCACAATTGTCAGGCTGGGACTATAGCTCAGTCAACCCAGCACCACCAAAAATAAATAATTAAAAATAGTGATATGAAATTTAGGCTTAGAGAAAGCTGTTATCTATATTAAACATTATGATTCATGGTTATATCATATATTTACTTACATTTAAAACATTTTGTTTTATTTCTAGGATCCCGGGGGGCTTTCTGTGAAGTAAGACCAGATGATAAAAGGATTCTGGAATTTTACAGCAAGTTAGGCTGCTTTGAAATTGCAAAGATGGAAGGCTTTCCAAAGGATGTGGTTATACTTGGTCGAAGCCTGTGACATTGGTTGGCACTGTGAACTGTCCAGTCTTAGCCCCACCTTGTGGTTGGTGGTGAGATCTTCACACAGTTCCGTCTCTGCAGGGGCACATATCAGCCGGTTGGATTGGAAACAAGATGACTGTAGAACTCACCATCACATTTTCAGACTGCTCACTGGTTGGAAGAAGATAGTACTGCTGCATAGCCTGTGTGGGACAGATGTGGGTGCCCTCCTTTGGGTTAGGTGTCAGGACCTCTTACGGGGTTCTGTCGGGAGAGGTTCTTAAATAAATGTAGTCAGCACTATTTTCTGCATCCAGTGTGGTTGCATTTCTCTCCTAAGAGTAATGAAGATCGCTCTTTATTCTCCATGATGTGCTGGACGATGTCTCTGTTCTTTGGAGACATGGCAGGAATGAGATAGATTTAGTGGATTCCAGTTTGGGGCAATGTTTCTGCTTTTTGTAAAGCTCTGGCTAACTATCTCCTGTAATGTTGATTCAGGCACTCGTGCTTTGTAGGGACAAATGTGCATTTGTTTGTGGCAAAGGCCTAAATTGACAAACTTGTAAATTTCTTTGTATATAGACTAGCTGTAACCTGACTGTTCTTTTTGTTTACTGTTTTTATATTTTTTTTCCCTTTGAAAATGAAAGGTGTTGGTTTAGGATGGCACTTTCAATAATGTAAACCAGTGGATGGTAGATTTCCTTTACATTTGTCTTTAAAGTGCCTCCCACATAGGGATAGGCCACGACTATTTTGGGGAGTGTCTAACTTCATATGACTCACATCTGTTGGGAAGCGCAGTTACTTCTGGAAATTAACCTTCATAGCAGATCCGCATGTGAAATGTTTGGACATTGTTGTCAAGTAAGGGTAAATAGAGGGACTGACGTGTGGTCTCGTTTGCCCTTGGAACAGTTGTCATTTTCTCTCCAGACCTGCTAACTACTGGTTTAATCGAATCAGTCTTTAATTCTTGCATGTTCGTATCTAATTTTTAAAAGAAAGAATAAGTATATGTTAACCATAAGTATACTTTTTCTTTTAATCAGAGGTTCTGAAAACTTGGTGTATTTTAATTTAGATTTGGTGAATTTAAGGGTTTTGAGCATGGCGCTGGCAGGTGGTCTGTGCGGTTTGTTTTAAATCATGACTAGCTAATAACTTCTCCATAGATGTCAGCAGTGTTTTGTTTTCTTCCCTCTAGATTTTCATCAGCTTTTAAACTCTGAGCTGAGTGGGGATAGAGAAAAAGAAACTTGAAACATTTTCTTTTATAGAACTCCAGTGTGAGCTTTTGAGATAGTCTTAAATTTAGCGCTGTATCTAGTGTACCTAGTGACTTCCAGCTGAAGCCCAGGAGAGAGTGCTTACTAAGAAGAAGCCTCGTAGGGTGAAACCTCACTGTGATAAGAATATGTTGGAAAACTGAAATCAAGTTTGGTTTTTGAAGGCTGAGGTGAAGGGCAAATCGTTACTAGAGATGAAGATCATTCAGTGTCCTCAACCTTTCTCTGAATACATCCCTGTCCCTAGTGGGGTTACAGCTTTTATCTGGAGGCTTTCCGAGTCAGTTTCATATGGAATCAGGAATTTTAAGCAAGTTGCTTTTTATTTTATGTTGGCTTTCAATAATCCCTCTGGATGATCTGAACATAACTGAAACATGTCTGGGTCTATACCATCATCGCTCTAGGATAAAGTGCTATGCCAACTTGATGGTTATGAATATTAAGGTTGAAATACCATTTCATTGATTTGTTTGGATCACAGCTCAGTTTCTGTAGAAAACGAACTGTAAAACTGTCTGAGGACCATGCAAGAGGCAAAATAAAACTTGAAGTGCATTTGTGTGATGGTGTGCTGCCTTTTCTCTGCTCTCGCATCTTTTTCTCATCTCTGATGCCTCAGCTAACGCAGGTGGTACTCCTCTCCAAAGCTATGTAAGTGTAGACTGGATTTTGAAGACATCTCCCCTCCTGCCTTCCCCAGCAAAGATCTAACTTCCAGTTTTTCTCAGAAAAGTACATTTGTTTTTAAGTAAATTGCCCTCTCACTACAGTTGAAATCTGTAAAGTAGAGGGGTCTCTTCTGAGTTTTTCTATCTAATAGGGAGTGCATGGGTTAGTCTCTTCAGTGGGGGATATTGGTGTGGGAGGTAGGTAGGTAGCCTGTTCTATGAGGATGTGCCTCAGCTGATGGGATGTGGGAGCTTGATCCGAACAGCAGTTGATTCCCACATCTGAGCATGGGTCTTTTGTTCAGCGTCCGTCACGATCAGGAAGCTTATCTAAGGGGCAACTAATAGGGCAAGGGTGTGGGTGGGAATTCCTCAGGAAGGTAAAAATGGCTGCTCTGAACCCCAACTTCTCCAGAACAGGAGGTTTACACTAACATCTCTACATAACAATCCCGGGAGGAAGAAGGGGTCTCAATGAATGTGATGAGCTAGAGAAATGAGAGTCCTCAGGACCGTGGGAATGAAAGGATGCTTCCGTGAAAATTTCTTCTGAGGCCTGAGTCCTTGGGAAGTGGCGAAGGCTGCTCCCCGCCCAGGCGGCCGGTCTGGTTCCTCGGGGTTAGCGAGTCTCGCGGCGCACGGCTCCTTTAATGGGCGGGGCCGGAACTGGCCGAGGTGTCGCGTTCGGTGCGTGGGGGGGCGGGGCCTCTCAGCCGTTTCAGCATGGCCGCCGGCACTGCAGCCGCCTTGGCGTTCCTGAACCAAGAGAGCCGAGCCCGGGCTGGGGGGGGGTGTGGGAGGCCTGAGGGTCCCGGCTCCGGTCACGATGGACAGTTTCTTTTTCGGTATTGAAGACAGGAGTGGCAGAGGGTGGTACGGGGCTGATGAGACGTCGGGCTGAGGATCGCGGTGTGCGACGTGGGTGTGGGCCGAGGGTTGCTCGCTTTCCCGAACTAACCAACCCTGCCCCTCGCCCTCCGCGGCCTGTCTGGCCCGGGAAGGACGCCCGCCCAGGTGTTTTAAGGAAGAGCTGTTAGGCGGCGAATAAATGGCCGGCCAGCCCGCGCCGGCACATGGCCGAGTTCGGGAGGGATCCGCGGGGTTAGTGAAACGCTCGCGCGCGCTGTCCCCTCCACGCGTGCACCTCTCACGCGAACGCACTGGCTCCTGCAGGTTGTGAGCTCTCCGGCCACACCCGCTCCTTCACTTTCAAGGTTGAGGAAGAGGATGATACGGAACACGTGCTGGCATTGAACATGGTAAGGGGCTGGAGAGAGGGGTTGGGGATGCAGGGAGCTAGGGGACATCTACATATCTCCCCTCCGTCTACCCCTGGATTGGGCGTCACTTAGGGCTGCCCTCAACGGGCTGCTTCTCTGGTCCTCTGACCGGGTACTCCCGAGACTGGGCAGGTTTTAGGGTAAAATGCCTTCTCTTTGGTGTCAGCCCTCACTTGAGACTGAGGTTCTGTATACCCTGTCAGCTGTGCCTTACCGAGGGGGCCAAGGACGAGTGTAATGTGGTGGAAGTTGTGGCCCGGGATCACGACAACCAGGAGATTGCAGTTCCTGTGGCCAATCTCAGGTTATCTTGCCAGCCCATGGTGAGTTGTAGCCATCCATTCATTGGAGTACGGTGGAATTCCTTGAGAACTTCAGTATTAATCTCAAGACGGGTGGGTCAGAGTGGATCAAGCCTTCATTCTTGTCTTCCAGCTGAGTCTGGATGATTTCCAGCTCCAACCACCTGTAACCTTCCGCCTGAAGTCGGGTTCTGGTCCTGTGCGCATCACTGGTCGGCATCGGATTGGTGAGAAGAGTGGGCCCTCTCAGGCCCCCCTCCCTCTCCACTCCTACCTCATCCCAGCCTCACCCCCTAGTGCATCCTGCATCCCAGGTTGTGGTTCGCTGCCGCATTCAAGCCTATGAACTTCCTGTAACCTGTCCCAGGTGCCGCAGCTCCAGTGATGTGGGTGGGCTCTTCCCCCCCCCCTTCACTTCAGTATCTGCAGTTCTTCCTATCTAGACTTAGGAACTCTGGAAGAAGGGCTTCCCTGTCAGCCCAGCACCACAGAGTACTGAACAGGTGGCATGTGGTGGAAAGGACGGTTGGCTCTAACCTTCTGTCTCCGCTATGTGCGTCTCCGCTAGTTTGTATAAACAATGATCTTTCTGAAGAAGAAAGTGAGGATGAGGACAGTGAAGAGGAGGAAGTGGAGCTGTGTAGCATCCTTCCTGCCAAAAAGCACGGCGGCAGGCCTTAGCCCTCTTTGGTGAGTAGGAGGGGGGAGGGGACCCCAGCAGGATCTGGGAAGTGAAGGGGAGCAGGTGAGGACTCACATACTGACTTCCTGCTTGCTGTTTTCCTCAGGTTGGGTAGCTGATCGCTGCAGGCGTCATGCCCCGTATGTTCCTGGACACGTTTCAAGAATTGTAAATGGTTTTTCTCTCGTTGAAGAGGAGAGTTTGGGAAGGGGGCAAGTGGGAGGGGGTCAGGCTGGTGCTAAGAGGCGGGAATTCTCCCTCGGGCCCTGTGTTTGCTCCTCCAGGTTCCCTGAAGCTTCCCTTTCTGTAGGGGTGGATGCCTGTCTCACCTGACCTTCTCCCCCTCCACCTGCCCAGATTGAAAGTTTTGTGAACCCCCAGGTTCAATTCCCAGCACTGCAAAAAAAAAAAAAAAAGTCTGAAGTTCAGAACAAAACATTTTTAACACTTTTTACATTTTTAGATAAAGATCTAAATAAAGTGGTGTATGGTTTTTTGCAATTCTTGTGTGGCTTTTTCAACGCTGAGATTTCCCTAGGGACCACCAGGTGGCACTGTGGCAGTACAAAGGGTGGTCCTAACTCTAGGGCTGGTGAGAAAATGTGGCATCCTAGTCCCCAGGGCCTTGCAGCAGAGGGACCTCCCATTCCAGCCTATTCCGTGTTCCTAGGTGGGGGAGGGCCATCACAGGAGGTTATCAGCTTCCAAACAAGGGGTCTGGGCCTCTGTCAGCACTCAGGCTGATGGGCAGAGAGGGACAGATAAGTGGGCTTAAGAAACCTGAGGAATGTGCATCCCCAGCCCCATGAGGGGGCTCAGCCCAGGGAGAGGGCCTGTGAGGGGTGGGGTGGGAACCCGTCTTTGCTTTTCTGGTCTTTGAGGCAGGTTGAGTAGAGCAGGGCCCTTAGAAACCTGATTCCCAGGGCCAGATGGAGGGAATTGGCCAGATTGGGTGACAGGGAAACCAGAATCCTGGTGGCCTGGCATATGGGGGCAGAAAGGAGCTCATGGGAGTCAGCCTCCTCCACTGAGGGACTATTGCCCCCAGCACTCCGCCATCCTGTCCCATCCCTAGAATCTACTGTTATGCCACGAAGAGAAAGGGGTTGCTTGTGTAAGGACTGTATGTATCCAGTTCTGGGGTCAGCAGTTCAGCTGTGTTGATGGGGGGGTGGGGGGCATCAAGGCCCTACAAACAAACAAAAGGTTACTTCCCCAGACAAGCTGAGGATGGACAGAGAACAGGACCTGAGAGAATCAGGCCAATTCACACCAGCTGACCTCTCCATAATACAAAGAGGCTGGGTTGGGGGCAGGTGGTCGACTTCAAGAGTGTCCCCACAGTATAGAAAGTAGTGCCTAACCTAGGTGTTAGGTACATGAGACAAAACTGGAGTGGGTCGCTGCTTGGGCTCCAGGGGGTAGGGTTAAGAGGAGAGGAAGTGGGACCTCTTGGTCCTGGAAGTTTTTCCTTATCAGTGTGATGAGTTAGGGGTAAGTTTTCAACCTCCCTTTCTCAAGTGGAAGACAAAGACGCCCTTTCGTGTTTCGGAGATCAGGGTCGTGGGTGCCTCTCCAACCCAGGATTTACCTCCAGGTGTTGCCGCCACCGACCCGGCTAGGAGCCATTCCGGGAGAGTCTGGAGGGGAAGGCGGAACTAGCGCCCTCTGGTGGGCGTGTTTAAAATCGCTTGTGGTCGTAACGGGGCCAACGACCGCTAAAGGCGAAATAGGCGGGAATAAGTTGCTAAATTTTGAATGCATATATGCTTTCATTCACGCGAAGCACTCGTGCTAGAAGAGGAGTTAGTTGGTGTCATCTCCCTTTTTTTTCCCACCTCCTTTCGGCTCCTGCCTCCAACCCCTTGGTACGTGCGTAGTGCAACGACTAGCCATCTCTCCGGAAACCTTCCAAACTCACTCATCTACCCCTTGCTCATACCTCCCGCCATCAGTGTCTACCCCCTGTGACTCTGCTGATCGCCCATTGTATTTCTTGCCTGTTTTCCAGTTGGGTCTCCCGGCGAGTGGACTACGAGCAGGGTCCTGCCCGCAGTGGGAGCCCAATCCACATTTGCCTTCTAGTTCAGGAGTCTCCTGGCCCCTGTGGCGCGGCGCAGACAGACTTGGGAATTGTTTTTCCCTCCTTCCAGATCACACCTTTTCAGGATACCCCTTTACTGCACTCTCAGTACACAACAGGAGAGCTGTCGATTCTCTGGCTTCAGAGAGCTTGCGGGATGTAGGCATAGGACGGTGTCTGGGGAACGCTGAAAGAGGGCCAACCCGGTACTGGGGTGGAGATGGGGGTAGGAGACGAAGAACGGCGGCTCTCGGTCTCCGTGCGACATGGCTAACGCAGTAGTGGGGATTTGCAGTTCAACCATCCGCATAGAGTCGGTAGCACTTTGAACGCTGAGCACTGGAAGCGTGAGTCGCTGCGACCTGCAGGCGTGGTGGCCTGGGTGTGGATTTGAGGGGCCTGTGGCTAGGCCAGGGGTGCGTTTGGGCCCTGGCGAGCGCATGTTTGCAGAGAGGGCCGTTTGTGTTGGCAAAGAATGTGTGTTTGTGTTTGCAGGAGGGAGTGTGTGCATGTGTGTGTGTTTGTGTTTGCGGAGTGTGGGGGCGGCCGGGAAAGGTGGCCAGGCTGTCACTCAGAGATCAGGATGACAGGCGCTCCCTCATCTAGGCGCGGGAGCTCTGATTGCAGATTCAAGGAAACAAAATAGCAATTGTAATTACCGGGCTTTGATAAGATAAAGGAAGGAGGGAGCTGGCCGGGAGGCAGGCTAGCAAGGGAGGGAGGGAGAGTGGCCTGCAGGAGTCCGTTGCAACATTTGCATCTGTCAGTCACCGTCTGCTCTGGGTGCCTACTGTGGAGGAGACCCATCTATCCCTGCCCCCCAAAGACAGGAATTTTGGGGAGACGAGAAGAATCCCGAAGATCTGGGTGATGCTCCATCCAGTTCCTGGGAGTTTCCACATGTAAAAGAATTTGGTCTCTCAGAGGTGGGAGGCAGAGATAGAAAGTAAGAGTAAAACCCTGACCTGGAACCCTTCTCTGAGAGAGGGGGAGTGCTGGTGTCTGCTGAGGGTAAGGGAAGGGACTGTGGATGTGGATCACTAAGGTTCAGCTCTGGAGGCTACTCAAACCTGGTGCCAGTCAGGTGCCCCACCCTACACATCCACACTCGGAGGAGGAACTGGGACCCAGGCTTTACAGCTAGGCTGGTTTCCCTGAACCCTACCTGTTTCTTGTTCCTCAAGCTTATTTTCAGAGCGCTGTGTTCTTAGTGGGGAGAGGGCCTTTCCTTTTCAGGAGGAGTCTATCCTTTGCCTTCCGTTTGTTTAGGCATTCACTCATTAACACATTCAAAAATAAACCCTCTTGAGGGTCTCTTATTCACAGCACATGAAGCAAAGTCTGAGCAAACAGACATCACCTTTGCCAGCTTGGAGCAATGCAAAATGGGGCAGACAAGTCATCCTCAAGCCCCCCCCCTCCCCACCCCGCAAAGCACGCAGCGAAAGAAAGGGGCTGGCCTTTGTTATGGACACTGGAGGCCCTCGGACCTATCTTCCCTCCCTGGACTTCCCAGTGGGGTTGAAAGGAGCTATTGCCTGCCAAATCATTACCAGATACAAGTGTGCAATAACTGGTCTGTCTGGCTATCATCTGTTGGCAGGTGAAGTCAAGTCTCCTTGGGAAAGTCACCATGGGTGGAATGCAGTCTAAATGCCTAGCAAGGTTCCCCCATCTGTCCACCCAACAAACTCTGCATGCAGAGCAATTCTGCCCCGCTCTGCATGAGCTGCAAGTTCAGAGCTGGTAAAGACCCTTGCCTTCAGGTCTGTGAGGATCAGAATCCATGAAGGCAATCACAGATGGACTCAGGAAGTCTACTTCTCTGAGGAGGGCTGAGAGGGACTCCATGGAACCTGTCCTATACATTGCTGAGTGCTTGCAGGGCTGAGAAGGACTCCCTGGCACTCACTCAGCCTTCTATATATTGCTCAGTGCTTGCATTTGCAGCCGGGAGTGGGGAAAGATGGGATACAGAAAAGGGAGAGGCAGGCAGACCCGGAGTGTGTTGATTGACAAGGACCTGCTTGCCTCCCTCTGGCCTCCGAAGGCTTCCTAGGGCCACCAGACCCTCTAGCTCTACCCCAGAGGCACAGAGGGTCAGTAGAGAGAAGGCTGGGGGTGAAGGCAGCAGCTGGGTGGACATCAATGGCTCCACCTGTTCCTCAAAAATACCTGACCCAGGAAATTTCTGCCCACCCAGGTTGTGCCCACAGAAACAAAGTAGTGGCTCAGGGTTCCCAGAAGCCCTATGAAGAAAGCAGTGAGGTGAGAGGCTGGGAAAGGCTTAGATGAGTTTACCTTCTCACCAGCACCCCCCTCCTTCCAGCTGAGACAAGACACCAGATACCACCAGATACCTGCTCAAGGAAAACATCATGGAACTCAGAAGGGGAAAGGCTAGGTAGCTTGGGTCCAAGTCCTCGTTCCTCAGGTAGTTGCTGAATGTAGTTATTTTTGCCAGTACTAGTTGCTCAGTTCTATTTAGAAGGGGGGCAGTGACTGTGGGTCCAGCAGGGACCTTTGGGCTCCTATCACATAGATGCTTCAAGGTTTCTTTCAAGCTTCAGTCTGGCGGGCGGGGGGGGGGGGGGGCGGGGGCAAGGTTGATGGTGATAATGGGGTGACAGGAGGCATTTCTCCCTCCCAGGGCCTCTTTGGAGACAGTGAGACACGACCCAGCAGGGCTGGGTTCTCAGAAAGGTGGAAGAGCCGGGTTCCAGCGACGCACAAGGGACGCTCTGCACTGGGCCCCACAGCACAGCCATTCACCTCACTGTCAGCTGCCTCTTCCAAAGAGGACAAGTGCGGCCGAAGCACACAGTAGGCGACTCAAACAGCGGCGAGCAGCCCAGCTACGTAAGCAGACCCGGCCCCGCGCGGAGAGACAGCCTTGCCTGACTCAAGCGCACCAGACCCCTCCAAACACGCCGTCCCAGGCGCCCCCCATCCCCGGGCCATCCCGCCCCAGGAACGCTCGAGGAGACAGGCAAGGGTAGTGGGAGGCGCCCGTACCAGCCGCCCCCGCCCCTCCCGCGGGTCCCCCCCAGACCCCTCCCCTGGGCCAGACCCCCCAATCCCAGCCCTGCCCGCCGCCCCGCCCCGGGCCGCCCCGCCCCCGCCCCGGGCGGCGACCCGGCCCCAGCGCCCAGCCGGGGGTGCGGGCTCCGGCCGCCCGCCCGCGCTCCCCCCCCTCGCGGCCGGTGCGGCGCCCCCCGCCCCTGCCCTCCCCCTCCCTCCCCACCTCCCCACCCACCCCGCAGGCCCGTTACCCTACCGCCTGCTCCGGCTCCTGAGCAGCCAGCGGCCACCGGCTCGGGCAGCGGCGCAGAGCGGATCAGCGCGCGCGGGGAGCACGACATTCCACGGGACCCGCCGCGCCGCGTCGGCTTCGTCGCCGGGCTCCCGCACCTCCACCTTCCTCGGCCTCCGCCCCTTCGGCTCGTCCCCCCGCGGCCTCCCGTGGGACGGCGTGACCCCGCCCGGGCTCTCGGTGCTCCCGGGGCCGCGCGCCATGGGCAGCCCCCGCTCCGCGCTGAGCTGCCTGTGAGTACCGCGGTCGCCCCCGCGTCCCCGTCGGCCGGCGCCCGCCGCGCCCTCTCCGCTCACCCCGCGCCTCTCTCCTGCCCGCTTTTGTCTCCCACAGGCTGTTGCACTTGCTGGTTCTCTGCCTCCAAGCCCAGGTAAGGAGCGCTGCGCAGAGGCGGGGGCCGGGCGCGGGGGACCCAGCTGACACTGTCGGGCAGGGACACGAGGACCGACCCTTCGGCCAGCGCAGCAGGGCTGGAAAGAACCTTACAAATCCAGCCCCAAACTACCCTGAGGAGGGATCTAAGGAACAGAGAGACAGTGTCCTGCCTAAAGTCACACAGCGAGTGAGTGGACAGACTAGAACCCCAGGGTCTTGAGGCCGGCGAGTCTCAAACGCGTGCCAGCCAGGTCGGGTGGATGGGAACTTTACCTGTAGCCACACCCGGCCTCCTAGGAAAGGCGGGAGCTGGAGCCAGCGGGGGTGCCTTGTCAGGGGGGGAAGTTGGGGTGTAGTTGTTGCAAAGATCCTCTCCGCTGCTCTCTGGGGAGGCTTGTGGCCCGTTTCGGCCAACGATCGTGTTAGTCTAGGCCCTTTGCACTCTCAACATTTGCTCCTTAAATTTGTCTTTATAAATGTCACGGGTCGGGTAGCGTTGCCTCGCTACTTAAAAGCACCCTGCTCCTCTAGGAAGGCCCGGGCGGGGGGCCTGCGCTGGGCAGGGAGCCCGCT
This sequence comes from Peromyscus californicus insignis, assembly GCF_007827085.1. Lineage (NCBI taxonomy): Eukaryota > Metazoa > Chordata > Mammalia > Rodentia > Cricetidae > Peromyscus > Peromyscus californicus. Next base: position 16,526,829 of record NW_026294562.1, read on the forward strand.
TCCCTGCTCCGAGCTGGCCGGGAGCCCCAGGGTGTTTCCCAACAGGTGGGTCCAGATTCTCCCTCATCCCGGGTTTATCCATCCTGGGCTGGGGCTGCGAGACTTCCCCGCGGGGGTTGGTGGCCTGAGCCAGCATGTTGGGGGGATGCCCCCAGTCCCTGCTGGCTGCCTGGCGCGGCGGGAGGTGGGCACAAGGGCAGTGGGGACCACTCGGGACCCCTGGGCGGAGTAGCATTATAATGGCGTGCTGTGTATTTTTCAATTTCCTAAAGGTAACTGTTCAGTCCTCACCTAATTTTACACAGCATGTGAGGGAGCAGAGCCTGGTGACGGATCAGCTCAGCCGCCGCCTCATCCGGACCTACCAGCTCTACAGCCGCACCAGCGGGAAGCACGTGCAGGTCCTGGCCAACAAGCGCATCAACGCCATGGCAGAAGACGGAGACCCCTTCGGTAAGGCGCATTCCCCGGACTCTGCAGAGAAGAGGTAGTTGTGGACCTCGCCGCTCCCCGCCAGCTCTAGGCTGCAGTGGCCAGGGAGGCCTGGAGCTTCCCAGCTGAGAGAGAGGCGAAGGAGTTAAGGCAAAAAGGTGTCTGGAGGGTCAGCTGGAGAGAACGGTAGGGAAAGAACCCTGGGGAGGATGTGGCCCACAGGTGCCCTCTCTTCCCTGCTCCTCCAATGAATGAATCCAGGAGTCTCCCTTACAACCTCCCCCCTTCATACACCTCTTTCCAGCTGCAGGTGGAGGCGGAGGGTTCAGGGGAGGGGGCCCGGATTTAAGGGAAGTTCTTGAAAGAGGATATGTCGCCAGGGCCCACAAAAGGAGAGTGGGGAAAAGAAGGTAGAGAAGCCGCAGTTTGCCCAGCTTGGAAAAGGCGGATGATGCTAACTGATGAAGCGGGTCAGTTGCACACTGAGGCTAGGCCTGAAAGTTAGACTCCCGGCTCCAGTTGTGGACACCCCAGGGGGCTGAGTAGGCTGGCGGCTCCCCGTAGGGCTGCTGAGTACAGGGAGCTCCTGGGGCAGGGGCTGAGAACTGATTGATTTCTAAAACATTCAATATTCCTGTCTTGAGAAGGGGCCTATTTCCAGAGTCCTGGATGTACCACGAGGAAGGCAAACCCTCTGGGTGGCAGGCGTTGTTTTTAGAGAGCGATTATTGTGAGTTTAAAAACCTTTAAATAATGACAACTTAAACAAGCATGAAAGGAGAGAGGAAGACTCTATTAAAATGTAATAAAAAGGTGAGGCATTTTAAGAGCTAAGAAGAAAAATGAATGATATAAAACAGAAAAAGAACCAGCCCCCCCCCCTTTTTTCAGATGTAGAGTTTGAAAGGGGTTGCAAGTCTGTAAATGTTAAAAAAGGAGGCTAAAGATTGTTCCCTAGGAATCTCTGGAGAGACCCCTGCGTCTGGCAGAGCGATTAAAAGTCTTCTTGCTTTCACCTTTTTTAACATTTCCTGAATACTTTCTCCTCTTCTCGAGCCAGTTTGGGGGATCGAGTATGTCTCGCTGCATTTTTTCAGCATCGACGTAGCTGACTTCCCTTCAAAGCTGGAGGAGGAGACATAATTTTCCTGGGATAAATCTGTCACTGGGGTGGAAGAATAGGTTTGAAAATGTTAAGCTTTCCAAAAGCCTGGTTGGGAAAGCCGCTGTAAACTGCATGACCAGACTCCCCAGATCGACCGGAGGAGAGTGGGGGCTCTTTGGGTGGGGGTGGGGGTGGGGGGCAGCCTGCCTGGTGGCCGAGCTCCCCCGCTGGGCTGGCAGAGCCGGCCTTCAGGCCCTTTGTCCCTCCAAACTGGCTGCTTGCTGGCCCTTCTCAGCTTCCCAAGAAGAAAAAGGAAAGATCGGCTGGCCCTCCAGAGTTTACTCTGCTGGAGCAAATGGCCTAGCATCCTTGGGTTTGGGGGTGGGAAGGGGAAACATAGCTGGCACTGAAGGAATGGATGCCCGCTCACTTCCCTCAGACTCAGAGGAGGCTTCCAGGGTTCCTGGGTCTCTGCCCGCAAGGCAGAAGTTTGGGTCTGGGGCTCTAAGAACAGAGACATAAAGTGCATAGACTGGGAGAGCGGTCGAGAGGTCCCAAGAAGGGGCAGAGGTGCCCACTGTCATGGGGTGCTGGGCTAGAATCTTCAGAGCAGGGTCCTCTCATCCCTGCCCTAGCCTGCATCCTTCCCTGGCCGTGAAGCAACTGCTTCTTGCTCTACCAAGTAGACATGAGGAATGAACGGATTGCCTGGGTCTGAGAGGAGAGGTGAGCAGGAGAGGTAACAGTTTCGGTCCCCCGCTGACTTGGGGACAGACTGGGGACTTCTGGGTCCCACTTTTGCACCTATGTGAAGAGAGGGAGTATAAGAGGCTAGGCAGTGTGAGGACTTCATTGACGACCCCTGTGCCCCCACCCTTGGTTTTAGAGAGACACGTGAAGGCTTTCTCAAGGTGGAATAAAGCTGGGCTGTGTGGTAGGGAGGGCAGGAGATCCAGTCTTCTGTCCCATCATCTCTCATCTCATTCAGCCCTCCCTCTCTTCTTGGGAACAGTCTCGAAGAGAACAATTACATAAAGAGGTGATCAGAACCAGCCTCTCAGGCAAGGTGGCTGTCCACGTGAATAGGAAGTAGAGAAGGGCACAGAATTCAGCCCCAGGCTTATATCACCTCTGAAAGCATTTGGCCAGTGCCTAAGGAGCCCAGCTGTAGTGAAGGCTGAGAGTAAAGACAATTGAGTTGTTGGTGTCTACATGTTAGAACTGGGCTCTGATGAATGGCAAGCTGGTGGAAAGGGGGCAGGATCCTCCTGGCTGGTGTCTGGTTCCAGAAAGCAGTCTGCGAAAGCACAGTGCTGGGAGAAATGCCCTCCTCCCCTTTGAAGACTGGTCTTATTCCAAATCAAGTGTGTGTGTGTGTGTGTGTGTGTGTGTGTGTGTGCACTCTCCTGAGAGTGCATGTGTGTGTGCAGATGCCCGCCGAGGTCAGCAGAGGGTGTTGGATTCTCCAGAGCTGGAGTTACAGGCAGTTGGGAGTCACCTTATGTGGGTCTTGAGAACTGAACTCCTGTCCTCTACAAGAGTGTGCTGAGCCATCTCTCCAGCCCCTCTCTGTCACTTCTTGAAGAGCAGGGCTGCCCAAGGGGTGGAGGATGGCCAGGGCTGCTAGAACTGAAGGGGCAGGAACAGAACAGGGCGTTTTTTACCTTTAGCCTCATGGTGGGAGGTCACCACTGTTCCCAGATGTTCTTAATAATCTGTGGGGCATGAGCTCATGATACACTAAGTCGGAAAGATATTCAGAGATCTCTCAAGTTAGCTTATGGAATCTACATAGATGAAATTTTCCTTGGTACCTCAACCTAATAATATTGGCTTCTAGCATGAAAAGAGGGCTGAAGGAATGGAGATTTGGGATTCTCAGTTTGATGCATCCAAATAGTTCCATGAAACTCAGCTCGTAAACTGCCATCAGTCCCAGCCCCTCTACAAGCCCAGAGGTTGAGTCTCAGGTCCTGAAAAGAGAGCTGATCTTTCTTAGGGCTGCCCAGCGTATCAGCAAGTGGGCTGGGGCTAGAGTCTGTGTGTTTTCTGTTCCTAGCTCTTGGAGTATTTGTTCCAGGGATAGGACACAGCCTTGGGCCGGCCCACGGGGGTAAAGCTGTGGAACACAGAGGCCACAGATTTAGTGACCATCTCATAACTTCTCTACAGCAAAGCTCATTGTGGAGACGGATACTTTTGGAAGCAGAGTTCGAGTCCGGGGAGCAGAGACAGGTCTCTACATCTGCATGAACAAGAAGGGGAAGCTAATTGCCAAGGTGAGGTTCCAGAAGGGAAGTGGGGCTTGGGGAGGTGGTGTGGACTGACTGAACCTCTCTAGCACACTTTAATCTCAACAAGGTGAGTGGAGAGACATGGTACCTTGGTTACCTAGGCTTTGTCTAATGATTAGATGGAGGAGAAAGAGAGAAGTAAAAAGTCAGAGAGAGGAAAACCTATGAAGATGAAGAAGGAAGGCCAGGAAAGGGCTGGGGGTGGTGATGGCAAATTCCATATATCTTTTTAACAAATCGCCAAATTGCTTTGCTATTATGTCCAATTACATGGTACCAGCATTTGGAATGTTCAGTAAGCCGCAGGCCCAGCCCCTCGGCCTAGCTCTGAAATGGCCCCATTAGTCACGGCTCCTCTCCAGCCTCAAGCTCCCTGCTCCTAGGCTTCAAGGCTTGGGCCTCAGAGTCCCTCCCGGGCCTCCCCTCCCCCGCATAGGGTGGCTGTCCTGGGGGCTGCTCCTGAGTCCGGAGATGCTGAGGCGGGCAGGTGGAGAAACGCGGGCAGCCGGGGCCAGACTGGTGGGCAGTAGGCCAGAACAGGCAGGCTTTGGGCCCCTCTGCCTCGGGCCCAGCCCCTCCGTAGACAGCCATGTGTCACTGCTGCCCAGGAGGACAGGAAGTTGCCGGGTGGGCTGCGGGTTGTGAGGGATTAGAGAGCGGGTGCCCGGGTAGGGGGTGGGGCCGGGCTCGGGCTCCCCTCGCCATCTGCTGGGGTGCCCACCTGCTGTCTGGGGCCGCTGGCCCTCTGTCTCACATGGAGGGAGGCTCGGTAACACCGCGTCTGCTCCCCTCCTCCCCAACTACCTGCAGAGCAACGGCAAAGGCAAGGACTGCGTGTTCACGGAGATCGTGCTGGAGAATAACTACACGGCGCTGCAGAACGCCAAGTACGAAGGCTGGTACATGGCCTTCACCCGCAAGGGCCGGCCCCGCAAGGGCTCCAAGACGCGCCAGCACCAGCGCGAGGTGCACTTCATGAAGCGCCTGCCGCGGGGCCACCACACCACCGAGCAGAGCCTGCGCTTCGAGTTCCTCAACTACCCGCCCTTCACGCGCAGCCTGCGGGGCAGCCAGAGGACTTGGGCCCCAGAGCCCCGATAGGCGTCCTCCCGGCCCCTCCCCGCCCGCCCGTCCGCCCACCGCCCGCCGCCGCCCGCAGCGGACTCCAGCGAGAGACCGGCCGGCCGGCCGCACGGCCAAGGGGAGGAGCTGGGGAGCTGCCTTCTAGTTGTGGATATTGTTTGCTGTTGGGTTTTTTTGTTTTTGTTTTTGTTTTTTTTTAACAAAAGAGAGGCTCTATTTTTGTATTCCACTGGCTGTGGTGTCTTGTCTTCTTAGCTCTCGGAAAAGCCCCTTGGTGACCTGAGACTGGGTTCCCGAGACTGGGTTCCCGGGGGCCTCCCTAGGGTGGGTGGAGGGCTCTCTAGTCTGGCAGACGTTCTCCTGAGGTCTCAGCACTGGCAGGGCACCTGGCCAGGCCAGTCAGGGCCACTCTGTACCCCAGGCAGGGGCAGGGAGCAAAAGATTGGGCCTAGGTCAGCCCCTTAGGGATGGGTGTCAGTGTACTAGTTACTATTAAATGACTGAAATGTTTATTTAACTTGTATATTAGAAATGTGTATTGGAGAATGAGTCCTGCCAGGGATAGCCCCTTCCCATGGTGCTGCCCCAACGGCAGGTCCAAGGCCACCCTCCGTCTCAGGGCCTCCTGGTTGCCATCTTTCCCCTTTACTCCCCGGGAGAGATATTGTGGGGAAGACAGAGCAGTGAAGAAAACATGGAGAGATTTTCAGCCGGCCTTGGGGCTCTCAGATGAGGAGCTCCTCGCTCTGCTAACACTTTCCAAGCCCAGGGCCAAAATGAAGAAGAGGCCGGAGCCCTCTGTGGTTCCCGTTGGCCCTAGTCAGAGACTGTAGAGCTGGTCATAGTCTATAGCATCTGACCTCCAAACTGAAACAGCTGCCGCCCAATGTCCAAGGTGTTAGGGAGGTGTGGGAGGGGGGGCTGCCAAGGCTGGTGTTGACCGTTGTGACGCGGAACAAAGTTAACTTTGGGAGATCCAGGCCAGAGCTGTGAACAGAAAGTGCCAGGCTCAGGTGCTGAAAAGCCTAGGACACGGTTGTGCAGGAAGGGGCCCACCAGGGGGACCTGGGTCTTCAGAAAGAAGAACTAGGCATGGGCAGGAGTAGGAGGGAGGCTTTGGGGATAAGCCTCATGTCACACCAGGGAGGCTCAGAAGCAGGACTCCTGTGCCCAGAGCTGGCCCACTCTTCATGACAGGCCTTCCATCCTGGCTACTCCTATAGCCCAGCTCCTAGGACAATCTGGAAACTTCTTCCCCGTAGGCCTCTTTTTAAAACCTCACTTGGCATGGGTTGGGGCAGCCAAAGGCTTTCTAACCATGGGGACATTCCAGAATTGTAGCCTACGGCCCAGGCTCAGCCTTTCCAGGTGGATCAGGATTGCCAAGCCTCAGTGGAAACAGAGGCTGGGGTCCTCAGTCCCTGTCTACCTCATCCCAAGGCCTGCAGAGGAGAGTGAAGAAGGCCTCTGGATAGAGTGTGGTCTTTCAGGTGCACAGACACGGGGGGAGGGGGGGGGGTATGGAGAAGGGGCTCCAGCTAGCTCTCTTCCAGCTCGTCCAGCTCCTGGTGCCCCGTCCTCTGCTCCCCTCCCCCTTTAATTAATTCTGGGTGAGCAGCCTGGCTTTATTGTGCGCGGAGCTGGGGTCTCACTGTGGGAAAAGTCACACCTTCTGAACAGCTTCTGATGCCATGCAAATGAAGAGACCGTCCAGGAAACGCTTTCATCTGCACGGTCGCCTGTCCAGCCCCCAGCCCAGTAATTACCCACATTTCATTTGTTTGAGAGCAATTCCTGGGGAAAGCCATGGGGTGGGAGGGAGTCTAGGGGGTGACGGAATGTCAGGCCCTGTGATCCTGGCTACAAAGCGAGGCCTGGCTGGGCCAAGGGTGGTCGGTGGCTAGGCCAAAGCTAAGCCTCAAGCCTCTGGGCTAGGAGCACCTGAGTCTTCAGAGGTCCCGCTGCGACAGGGCTGTGTTTGCATCTAGGTAGAAGAGGTGGGCACTTAAGAGAGTCAGACCTGCCTTGCCAGGGAGAGGCCAGAGAGCTGGGCAGGAGGGTGGGAATGGGCTGAGGCTGTCTGAAGCCTTCCCCCAGGCCAGGGACCCATGGGAGCTGAGCACAGAGCAGTAGGGTGAAGCCAGGCTGGAGCACCCACCAATTTGTTTATCTTTGAGTTGCTGCCTCTACAGAGCACTCACTAATGGGGTTTTACAGCCCACTCAAGCTGCAACTGGCCAAGAATCAATCATTACCACACTTAGTGGTTTGATAGTTAACAGCCTGAACTGAAGCCAAACTGGTTGTTAACTGTGATAGCAACTGATTTCAAGGGGTTATTGCCGGCCCAATATGCTCAGCCATTTATTCTGGGGAGAACAAGCAGGGGGCTGTGGCAAGGCCCAGAAAAGGGAGGAGGACTGGGCTGTGCTCAGCCAAAAGGCAGACCAACCGCTCTGGCCCTGGGTCAGCTGTAGGAACGGTCGAGGTCTGTGTGGAGGCTTAACCACGCGGCATTATCACCGAGGGTTGTACGTGGCCAGGAGTTATGCACAAGGTCTCTCCATTCCGCCTGTAAGAGATCCTGCCTTGATTCTTCTTTTTTTCACATGTCCGTTTTTGTTTTTTTTTTTTAATGGGGTTTCATGTAACCTGGGCTAGCATCGGCCTTGTGTAGCCCCCTAGCCTTGAACTCCAGGTGCTTCTCCATGTGCCTCTGAAACATTGTGTCTTTAGTGTGCTCCCATGATGCCCCCAAGTGACAGCTTCCACAGGGAGAAGGCCAGCTTAGTGGCCTCTACTCAGCAGGTAGAGGCTGGACCCCTCACCTCAGAAACTCTCTTGTCATTTCAAAGCCACCAAAGACCCAGCCCAGGTCTTGACTGGAAGGAAGGAATGAGCACTCTCTCCTCTCACAGCAACAGGAACACCCCACATTCTAGAATGCCTCTGTGGTAAAGGACCTAGGGCTTCTCCACTCTCTCCAGATGGACAGCCTGTGGCTCAGCAGGCACGAAGTGTCGAAGCTAGAACATTCCAGGTCCAGGTTGCCTCTGGAGAACCGTAGGTCTCATCCTAACACCATTCATTCAGTCAATAAATAGTTACTGAGTGCCTGTTATATGCCGGACTCTATTCTGGGCAGAGGGGATAGAGCAGGAAAACAAAAAACAAAAACAGAACAAAACCCTGAAAATCCCCATTGTTATGTGCTCAGCTTCTAGAGGGAGGCAGGAGGGGGCACATCACCAACGGGACAGTATCAGACACAAATTCAGAGAAGGGAATGAGTGTGAAGAGCACTGACTGGCAAGAACAGCACGATCAAAGACAGCCTCGCTGATGACTTCGTGTTTGAACAGACACCTGTCGGGCCGAGGCTCTCGGGTGGGGGAGGGGCACCCAGGTAGAGAAGAGCCAGCTAACAAAAATGGAGGGAGGGGACTAGGGAAGAGACCAGTGTGGCTAGAACACAGGTCAGGGAAGACAGGGGTGTGTGTGTGAGGGGGGTGCTGGAGGAGGGGGTTAGAGGAGGCTAGAATACTGAGTTGAGACCAGAGAGATGGCAAGACATGGGTGGAGGGCAGATCCTGAGGGCTTGGTTGGAGGGACTTCAGCTTTGCCTCCGTGAGGTGGTACCCCGTTGTGAGGTTAGAGCAGCCGAACAACACGATGTGAAGGCAGGTTTTAACAAGATTGCTTTGGCTGCTGTGTTAAGAACAGACAGTGGGGGGCAAGAGGGCCGGTCACACAACAGGGCGAAGCTAAGTGATTGATAATAGTGGATTGGGAGAGGTGAGAAGCGAGTGGAATTTGGTGGGGTTTTTTGTTGTTTTTTGGGGGGAAGGGGAGGGGCAGGATCTGCAGGTGGGTTTGGATATGGTTTGGGTAGGAAGACAAGGTGGTTAGGGGTGCCTGAAGGCTTGAGCAACTGAAAGAATGAAGATGCCATTTGCTGAAAAGATTCCAGGTGGGGCCAGTTTAAGGAGGACTGGGAGTCTGAGTTTGGACATGTGAAGTTTGAGCTGACTCAGTATTCCAGAGGAAGCAGGGAGTGGGCAGCTCCTTGAGTCTGGAATTCCAGGGTGAGGTCTCACTCTTGTGATATAATATGGGTGCTGAACATAGGTGATGTGCAAAACCAGGAGACAGAACAGAGCCCTGGGGAGTCGGGAGCTAAGAGTGAGGAGATCCATGCTGGAGTCTCGAGCCTCAAAGTGCTTCTCCAGTTGGAAGGGAGAGGGAACATGGACAAAGATGGAGGAAGTGTGGCTCGTTGGGACCCCAGAAGACTGCCACATCCTGATGAAGCAGGAGACAGGGCAGTGTCAGAGCCTGCAGCTGTTAGTGAGGGTAGGAGGTTTATTGTCTGTCTGCCTCCTCTACCCCTACAAACCCAGAGCCAGGAAGTGGCCAAAACCAAGAATCACCTCATCTGGATTCCTCCAACAAACTGAGTTCTACCTCACTTAGAAGGTCCTGCTGGCTTCCCTTCCAGAACATCCTCTCAGCCAGTCTGAACAATGCCATCCATGCCTGTCAGTTGCTGCCACTCTGCTCCAAGTCATCTCTACCTTTTTTGTCTCACCATGTAAGATGAGTCACTACGTAGACCAAGCTGGCCTTGAACTCATGGAGACCCTCCTGTCTCTGTCTCTGAAGTGCTGGGATTAAAGGCAAGTGCTACCATATCTGGCCGCCACCTTTTTATTTTGAGGCAGGGCCTCTTGCTGAACCTGGAGCTTGCTGTCACTGAGGATCTACTCGTCCTTGCCACCATTCCCCAGCCTGAGTGCCAGGGTTACGGTCTGCACCGCTCTACCTGGCTTTTACCTGAGTGCTGGGGGTCTGAACAGCAAGCATTTCACTCACTGAACCATCTCTCCAGGCCTCCATCCTCAGTTCTTAGACAGTGACAGCCTCTGCACACAGCTGCTTTCTCTGGGCTCTCTCGTCCCCCTTCCATCCCCTCTGCACTCAGTCACTGGAGTTTTCAAAACTCAGGTCTGACTGTGTTACTCCCACCCTGCCCACACTGGAATTCCAGCTCCCGCCCACGGCCTGCACAATCTCCCGTGTGCCCAGCCCTGGTCTGCCCCTCTAATCCCCGTGCTGGCTGGTCACCTTCCCGATCACCTGCTGCATTCCCGCCCTGACTCTTCAGTCTCTTCCCAGCTCCTCACCCAGGCTGAGTATTTGCCTGTCTGTCTCCAACCTCTGCACTTGCCGCTGGCCGCCCTGCTGGGAGTGCTTTCCCTCTGGGCTCACGGGGCTGGATGTCTGTGTGGTGGAGAACTTTCTGGTGTATTGGTTCTGCTGGACAGTACTGAAGACAGGCCTAGGCCCGCACATATGCTGGGACAAGCCCTCTTTTTGCTTTTTATTTTTACACTTTTTTTTTTTTTGAGATGGGGAGCTTACATACTAGGTTATGCATGCATATGGAGGTCAGAGGACAACTATTGGGAGTCGATTTTCTCTTTCCACTATGTGGCTTTTAGGGATTGAACTCAGATGATCTCACTGGCCTCCTATTTTATTTTTGAGACAGTCTCATAAGGTCCAGGCTGGTCTTGAACTCCTGACCCTCCTGCTTCTACCTCCCTAGAGCTTCAATGGCACGCGTTTGCTGTCAAGCCTGGCTTATGTGATACCAGAGATCAAACCCAGGGCTTCTAGCATGCTCGCACTCTATCAACTAAGTTACATCACCAGCCTTATTTTTTTATTTGGGAAAAAAGGGCTCACTAAGATGCCAGGGCTGGCCTTGAACTCACTCTGTAGCCTAGAAAGGCCTTGAGTTTGCAATCCTCCTGCCTCAGCCTCCCCAGTCTGAGGTTTACAATGCCCTAGTTTGCTCCTCTGTTGCTGTGATAAAACACTGACTAAAAACAACTCGGGGGCGGGCCGGGGCGAGTAGGGAGTGTTTACTTGGCTTACAGGTTACAATCAATCATTGGGGGAAGTCAAGGCAAGGCAAGCTCAAGCCAGTAACCTGGAGGCAGGAACTGAAGCAGAGACCAGGGAAGAACGCTGCTCACTGCCTGCTCACAATGGCTTGCTCAACCCGATGTCTTACACCACCCAGGACCACCTACCTAAGGGCGGTACTGCCCACAGAGAGCTGGGCCCTTCCACATCAATCAAGAAAATGCTCCCTGGACAAGCAGCCAAGGGCAGCCTGGTGGAGACTGTCCCTCAACGGAGGCTTGTTCTTCCCAGGTGATTCTAGTTTCTGTCAAGTTGATGGAAACTAATCAGCAACCGGACCGGCACCGCCAAGGTCTGTCATATTTTCTATGCTATACTACTCACTCTCTGGTATTTTCTTGGTTATTTATTAGATTCTGGTCTGTCTAGCTGTTCCTTCCAGAAGAGCGAGAACTTTGGTATCAGTTGCTCATTGCCTAAGGCAGTGTCAGACCCAGCATGGCTGACAGTGAATATCGATCACGGTAACCAATAGATAGCGAAGACACAGTCTCTGAGCCGCTGAGTGGGGAGGGCTGGTTGGGAGTACCTTGTATCCACAGAGACACAGGATGCCCTAGCATAGGTGGCTTCTGTTAGACGAGATTGGGCTGACCTGAAATTCACAATGTAGCCCAGGCTAGCCTCGAGCTCTTGACAATTTTTCTACCTCGGTTTACTGAACGTTGGGATTATAGGTTCCAGCCACCACATCCAGCTCACAGCTATACTGTTTAACTAAAGGAGACCCCAAGCTCATTTTCTGAAGTTATGATAAACGTTCCCCAAACCTGGACAAATGGGAGGTCAAAGCAGAATGGGAGGTGCTGTCCAGGAAATCTCAGAGCCCCTCCAAATTCTACTTCATTGGCTGCTTTGGGTTTCCATAGCAACCGCGGGGCTTCACTAAAGATGGTGAATGGGGAATTAAAAGTCAGAGAGAGCAGAGAAGAGAGGAAGAGGAAGTGGTAGCCAGACAGACGGGGAGCTGGCAGGAACTCCAGGGGGATCCCCAAGTCCCGTGTTATTCTGGAAGGTTGTGCCAGGAAGGTCCTTTTGGTTGCTCTCCTTCCCATCCGGGTCTCTCACCGAACCCTAAGAAGCGGCTGTCCATTTGGGCAGGCCCAGAGCCGACTGCGTGTGAGCCCCCTCCCACTGGTTGGCAGATACTGAGCAGGGCCTGGGCTCCATCCCTTGGCAAGAAGCAAGAGGGAGCCCTGGGCGGATTCACTTCCGGCTGAAGGACAGTCAGGGCACTCTCCCCTGCTGAACATGGTCCTTTCACTGACATTTGGGGGTCATGGCCAGGCTCCCAGTGGGTAAAGATCAGACAGGTCAAGTCTAGGGACCTGACTAGAGTGCTCAGAGCAAGAGGCCTGCCCGGGTTCTGCTCTCCGAGAGGCAGGAGAAGCCGAAGGATGCGCTCTTGGAGAGACACCTTTGAGCCCAGAGGGCTGGGAAATACCGAAGCCTGAAGTCTGAGGGGTAGAGCTGGCAGGCTGCAAGGAGCCTGGGCAGACTCAGGCTGCCCACAGGCTGCCACCTTGGTCCTGAGACCCAGGGCAACTGCTTAGAGAGCAGCTCGGTGACTTTCAAGGGGAGGAGTGACCGGGGTCACCACCAAATGACGCTTGTCCCTCTGCCCACATATACGCTTCAGGGAAATGACTAGAACCTGAACCCAAGATGGAGGCGTTCCCTAAGCACCCACGGTCCCCAAATACCTCCACCGTTATGGATTCCACCTTATGTCCAGTCTCTAATTATTTTAGTGTTTGCTTTCTTCTTCTTCTTTTTAGAAAGGGTCTCACTGTGTAGCCCGGGATGCCTAGAATTCTCTATGTATACCACACTGGCCTCAAACTCAGAGAGAGCCGCCTGCCTTTGCTTCCTGAGTGCTAGATTTAAAGGCGTGCGCCACCACATCCAGCCTCCTCCTCCTCCTCCTCCTCCTCCTCCTCCTCTTCCTCCTCCTCTTCCTCCTCCTCCCTCTCTCTTCCTAATTCCAGAATGGATCCCTGGTCTTGAGTGTGCTGGACGAAGGCTCCACTCAGCAGCTTCAACAGTTTCTATTTGACAAGCACCACCAAGTCCCACAAAATCTTCCTTCACAAAGGAATCCTGTGCCCCATCCTGACAAACCCCTGAGCTACACTGCACCCTCCCATTTGCCTCCTTTGGTTTCTTCTACGGCCTTCTCTGGAGTCACCGCCTTCTGCACAGTGCGGAAGAGCAAGCCCATGAAACATTCATGGCGGGTAATCCACTGTGTGGGACCTGCTGATGTCTGTCCCGATAGAAGGGGCAGGTCAGTGGGGGCTGGTCCTGGTCCTCCTGGGGGGATGCTGAGGTTCAGCTCCTGAGAAGGGGTGTGATGTAGGCAGCCCAGGGTCAGGGAGTGTGGCTTAGTGGTTATCCGTAAGGGAAGAGCGATTGGTCATTGAGGGTCTAACTAAAAGCCAGGAGACAAAACGAAGCGATTAAATGCTAAGAGGCCCTGGGGTTTGTGCTGAGTGTGAGGAGGGGGCAGAGCTGAAGTTTCTGAAGTTCACTCTGACTGGGGAGCCTGAGAGCTAGGTGTGTGAGCAGGTAAGTGGGTGATCTGCGCTTGGGGACGGACCTCCTGCACAAAGCAGGGCAATCGCCTGGAGAAGAGGGCAGTGACTGGGCCTTTCATCGAAGTCGTGGAGTGGGTGGACAGGGAAGAGGGCCTGGGGTGTCCTCACCACCCTACGACTCAGCCCTTTTCCTGACAGGGCTGTGGTGGCCCTGGCCTCCAGTTATGTCAAGAAGAGATTCAGAAGAACAGCAGCGTAGGAGCAGAGCTAAAGCAAGGGACTTGGTGTGACAGGACCTTTGAGTTAGCCCTCTGCCACTTCCTGCCTGGGTCACCTGGAAGATCATGGTCTATCTCGCAGCCCCAGCATTCTTATCTGTAAATTGGGGGCCACACTCTACCTTACAGAGTTGTCAGGATCAACATTTGCATGCGTAGGGGAAGTGTCCAGAGGGTTCTCTAGCCCTTGGAACAGTGGTTTCTGAGGGGGCGGGGTTCGGAGGTGGGGGGGAGTTGGGCCACCTGAGTAAGAACTCGGTGAGTTCAGGTGTGTGCAAATTGACACTACTCGATGGAACAATAAGAAGCTGCATTGGAGTCTCCAAGGAGGCTGCTTTCTTGGGAAACAGCCAGTAGTAGCCCGAGGGTCTGAGGTCACCCAGAAGCTGGCCAAGATGAAGGGCAAGTTCCTATGTGCCCATGATGCCTAGCCTCTCTCTCAACCTCATTTACTCAGGCAGGTGTGTGGCTACCTAAGGCCTGGACCCTGAGGACCCAGCAGAACGGGGAGGTGCAGATGGGTGATCGTCAGTATGGGAGAGGCTCTGCCTGCTGGTTCTTAGGGACCGACACCCAAGTCCTTACACTTGGGTCCTCTGAGCTAACAACCACTCCCTCCAACTCTCAAAGAAGCCCAGGCAAGAGGAAGAGGTTAAGTCTGAGCTGCCTGGAGTTGGAAAGAACAGAGAGGAGAGAGACACTAAGGACAGAGATTTGGCACCCAGGGCTCCTCATCTTCCCTAAGGGCAAATGCTCCCTAGTGCCTTGAATTAACAGAAGAACACTGTCAGGCTCTGAGGTGCCAAGTGTCAGGAAGCCCTGGAGGACAGGTGGAGAGACCTGGACGCCGCCTGCTCCCATCTGGTACGGCCAGACAATCAGGCCATCCTGATGACTGCAGTCATAATGTCGGAGAGGTTGGGATGGGGGTGGGTGCTGGATGAGGAAGGAGGGCTTAGGGAGGGAGGTGCTCAGCAGAACCCAGGGGGAGAACAAAGCCCGGAGATGGCTGTGCTGAGGACAGCCCAGCTCAGCTCAGTTCAAAACTCACTGGGTGTCTAACTGCTGGAGGGAATGGGGTGGGTGAGCAAGGTGTCCACCTTCCTGTTGTCACACACAAACTAGTCAACCCGTAGTTGTCATGGAGCATGGTCGTGTAGCTCATGGGTCAGCACCAGGCACTCTGTCTGAATCTGAATCACCAAAGGGGTCACAGGGAAGACAGGAGCTAAGAATGAAGAGCTGTGAGCGTCTAAGGGATATTCATCTTTCCTTACTCTTTTTTTCTCACTTTTTTTTTTAACTTACTTTTTTCCAATTTTTGTTTTGTTGTGTTGAGTCAGGGTCTTACTACTGTGTAGGCACTTGGAGCGGCCTGCCACTCACGGTATAACCCAACTCGGCCTCAAACCTGAGATCCTACCGACTCAGTAGCCTGAGCTCTCGGGTTACGAGTGTGCATTACCAGGCCTGACAACTTCCATCTTGTCTGCACCTTACTTTTCTGGTCTAGAAAGAGAATGGTTTGGATAGGGATGTATGTCAGTCAGTAGAGTGCCCGCCTAGCATGCGTGAAGCCCAGTGATTGAGTCCCAGCATCGCGTCCAACGGAACATGGTGACACACTGCTGTTAATCCCAGCATCTGGGAGACGGGGAGAAGGGTCAAAACCGCAGGGCTATCCTTGGCTGGTTAGTGACTCTGAGACCACCCTGTGCCAACAAGCTGGAATTAGAAAGAGAGAGGACCAGTGAGACGCTCAGGAGATAAAGGTGCTTGTCACCAAGCCTGGGAAGCTGTGTTCACGTCCAGGTCCCACGAGGTGGAATGGAGGACCAACTCCTACAAGTTGTCTTCTGACTTCTACACACCTGCCATCTGTACCTGTGCACACATGAAAGAAAAAGGTGTAATTAAAAACATTAACTTAGAGTTCTGTTTGTTTGTTTTTCCCCAGCAAAAGAAACTTATTCCCCTGAGGCAAGCCTAGATGGGAAAAGGATCTTGAAAACTAGTCCTAAATGTCTGCCTTGATGGCATATTCTTGAGTTACAGCTGTGGCAAGAGATGGCAAGACTGAGCCCAGCAGCGTTCCCCTGGGCATTCACGAAATGATGGTGAGGACCCTCCAGCGAGGCGGAGGTGGGTGGGCTCCGGGCTTGCCATCCAGGGGCATTCTTGGGTCCCAAAGGAGAAGGTCCTGCCAGGATGAGAAGCCAAGTTCCAGCTTTCCTCAGAGCACCTGGGCTAATGGAAATGCTCCCACAGTCCCAGAACAGCCTCTGTCTCCTCCTGCGCTGACCACTCACACCTAGGTATTATCCGGACCAGAAACTTCCACTTGGAACAAAGCTCCCAGGAATGAAACCTGAGCTGCCAAGAAGAGGCTCCTTAACTGGGAAGTGGCTGGAAAGGGAGGGAAATCTTGCAAAACCCTGGAAGCCTCAGGGAGGCTGTGAAGCCCTGAAGACAAAGGACCAGGCAGCCACCCAGGTCAGGGCTGAGATGGGTCGGCAGTAAGGCTGGCTCTAGGGGAGAGAAATTGGCGCACCTGTGGCCATGGCCAATATCCCCCAGGAGGCCTTCAGGGTTGGCCTGCAGTCACTCAAGCTGTCCCCTCCTCTCTCTGAGCCCCCCCCCTCCTTTCCAGCTGCTTCCACTTACCATAATGGGCTGCTGTAGGCAGCAGGGAAGGGCTTGCCAGGAACTTGGGGGTCCTGTGGTAGAATAGACATCAGGGAAGGGAGCAAAGAGCGGTATCCAGACCCTGCGTTTACCAAACACCCAACAAGTACCAGGCACGTGGCTCATATCTGTGGTCCTTACAGCAGTCCCACCTCATTTTACTGATGGGGAAACCAAGGCTCAGGGGAGTGAGGCGATGGGCCTCAAGTTTTAGGGCCTCAAGTTTTAGAGCTAACTGGATAATGGCTGACCCGGCATCTCGGTGCAGGGCTTTTTGAGTATGGAGAATGAATGTCTCTTCTGTCACGTCGAACTCCTGATCTAGAGTCCTGGTAAAGGCTTTTTTTCCTTCCTTCCAAACTGTGGTGGCAGACAAAGGGACCCCAAAGCTCTCATTTCTTTAACTTGGATCCTATGGCCTTGTGAAAGCTATGTCACCCGATGGGCTCGGTCTCCTCATGGGTAAAGTGGGGTTCATCATAGAACCTACCCACAGGTGGGGTGCCAGAGGGAGAACATACCATGTATAAATTGCTTAGAACAGGGCTCGGCAGAGTCCACACTCCGTAAACGCCTATGTGAGATGTAAAGAGTTCCTCTTGCTCTTTCCCTAGGTAGTCCAGAGCCCTGGGGAAAAACTGCAGGGGGCTGAGTGGATCAGGCTCAGCCCCCTCCATGCTGCCTGCAAAGACAGCAGAGGTGGGTTGGGAGAAGCCTCAAAGACGCTGAGTACCATGGTAGTCTGGAAGCCAGCAGGGACCCTTCCCATGGCTGAGCCAACGAATCTTACCCTATAAGTAATGTGCTTAGCTAGGCATTGGGTTGCCCTGGCATGTCTCTGAAGGCTGAATGGGATTCCCAACCCCTGTAGGAGGATCCTTAGAATTAAGCAGCGTATGGATGGGAAAAGGAGACTCAGGCTCCTGCAGAGTGATGGATAACTTTAGACTCTTTGTTTTTGTTTGGTTGGTTGGTTTTGGTATTTTTCCAAGACAGGGTTTCTCTGTGTAGTCCTGGCTATCTTGGAACTTGATCTGTAGACCAGACTGGTCTCCAGCTCAGAAATCCGCCTGCCTCTGCCTCCCGAGTGCTGAGACTAAAGGCATGTGTCACCACCACCCAGCAATTTTGGACTCTTTTTGTTTGTTTGTTTTTGTTTTGTTTTGTTTTTTCAAGACAGGGCTTTTCTGTGTAGCCCTGGCTGTCCTGGATCTCGCTCTTGTAGACCAGGCTGGCCTCGAACTCACAGAGATCTGCCTGCCTCTGCCTCCCGAGTGCTGGGATTGAAGGTGGGCGCCACAGCTGCCTGGCAACTTTGGACTCTTAACCAGGAGTCACAGCCAGGAACTTCTGATGCCGTGGGCTCCCTAGCCTCCCTCCAGCATCTCCCCAAGCTCAGGAAGCCTGGGATGACAGAGCCTGCCTCTGCTCACTCAGCAAGAAGACGCTCTTGGTCTTTGCTCGCTTCCTCAGCATCTCAAATAGCTCCCCAGCCCCTCCCTTTTTATTTCCTTTTATTTATTTTTTCGGACAGGGTTTTACTATATGACTCCAGCTGGCCTTGAACTCACTATAGTCCAGGCTAGCCTTCACTCAGAGATCCATTTGCCTTTACCTCCTGAGTACTGGAATTAAAGGTGCATGCTGACTGGAATGTGGCTGCTGCCTGCCATCAGTGACTTGGGACTTGGGTTAAAGAACTCAGGATATGTCAGGTGGTAGTGGTACACGCCTTTAATCCCAGCATTTGGGAGGCAGAGACAGGCGGATCTCAGTGAGTTTGAGGCCAGCCTTGTCAACAGAGAGACAGGGACAGCCTGGGCTACACAGAGAAACCCTGTCTCAAAAAACCAAAAAAAGAAAAAACATCACAGGAAACTATCTTCAAGACACACTTGGAGAAAGCTTTTTTAAATTTTTTTACTTTTATTTTTTTACCACCGTGTTTGAACTGAAGCTGCCAGTTGAAGACGTCAGCTGACGGGGAATGGAGAGCTGAGCAACGGGACAGCTGCCAGCTTGGATACTGGCTCTAGCAGGTGTTCAACATGTTGATGCTCCACTGTGACATTGTCACCTACACCGCTTATGTTTGAGAAACTCACAACATACACACACTGACAGCGTTGAAGTAAGTTTGGGGTTGTGTTGGGTGGCATTCATAGCTCTCCTTGGCTGCATGTGGCCCACAAACCACGGATTGGACACAGCTGACAGAGAGTGGGGTTTGTGACACCCTGGGTCCCACTCTACTCGTCACTACATGGAGGCCAATGATTTGGTCTTAGGGATCTTGTTATCTAGGATGAGAAACTAGGTGCCATCTCTCCTTAGCCACAGTGATACAGTATGCCATTTCCTGCAGTCCAGAAGTACAAGTGGAAACATTTCAGAAGCAGACAATTCCCAAGTTTTATTTATCTTTAAATTCTTTCATTATTTTATGTATATGTGTGTTTTGCCTGCATGGACATCTGTGTACCACATGTATGGAGTGCCTGTAGAGGCCAAAGTGTGTCACATCCCCTGGAACTGGAGTTATGGATGATTGTAAGCCTCTGTGTAGGTGCTGGGAATCAAACCTGGCTCTTAAACACTGAGCCATCTCTCCAGCCCCAGTTCCTAAGTTGTTTGTTTGTTTGTTTGTTTGTTTGTTTGGTTTGTTTTGTTTTGTTTTTCAAGACAGGGTTTCTCTATGTTAACAGTCCTGTCTGTCTTGGAACTCGCTTTGTAGACCAGGCTGTCCTTGATCTCACAGAGATCCTTCTACCTCTTTGTCCTGAGTACTGGGATTAAAGGTGTGGGCCAACACCATCCAGCTAGTTCCTAAGTTCTAAATTACACCCTGTTCTAAGTAGCATACTAAAGCCTCATGCCATCCTCCTCAGTCCTGCCTAGAACATGAATCGTGTCTTTGTCCAGGGTATCCACACAGTATGGACTACCTGCCCGTTAGTTACTTAGCTGTTTTAGTTATCAGCTCTACTGTTGTGGTATCACAGGATCTGTGTCCAAGTGGATCTCATTTTACACACTAAGGGTCCAGCACACAAAGAAGGTGGTTCTGGAAGTTCCTCTAGGTTGAAGAAAAGCCATGAAATTCTGTCTGTGAGCAAAAGGGTAAAAGTTCACGGCTTAATAAAGACTGGAGGAAATTTTATGCCATGGCCACCAAGACCTAGAGAAAGAGTAAATTGTCTATGCGTGAAATTATGAAGAAAGGAAAACCTATGCTTCTTCAGCTGTTGCATCTCAAGCTGCAAAAGTCATAGCCACTTGGCCAGTGAGCTGGCTCCCTGGGCAAAGGCACCTACTGTCAAGCCTGACACCTGAGTTCCATCTCTGGGACCCACATGGTGGGCATCCATGGCATCACTTACAGCCAGAGTGCCAGGCCGTTAAGATTCGTTTGCTGCGAGTTGTGAACAGTAAACAGTGCGTTCAAGAAAGACACTGTCTGCCTCTCAGTGACTCAGACATACTGACATCCCATTTACAGAGGAGGAAATCAGAGCTCAGCAGGTCAAACCAGAATTTGAAGCCAAATCCGTTGACTCCAATCTCTTTCCATTCTGCAAAGCACACCAGTAGCTAAGAATGTCGAGCCAAATCTAATGGGCAAGTGACCTGTGACAGGGCCACCATGATGCTGGGGGTGTTTTAGATGAGTGTTCCACCTGGTCAGAAAAAAGAAGCATCAATGCACAGAACCTTCCCTGCCCAAAGTCCTGCTGTGAGTCAGGAATTAGAGGTGACATTCAGGTTTTTACTCTAGGATCAACACAAGTTCCAAGAGGTACTGAAATAATAGCCCCACAAACCTCACCTCAGATGTTTTGTTAAAGCAGAAATTCTAGAGTTTCGGGGAGTCTCGCAGAACCTCTGTGAAAATTGGGTGAATTAAAAGCATATGCTGGGGCTAGAGTGTTGACTCAGCAGTTAAGAGCACTGGCTATTCTGCAGGAATACCTGGGTTCAATTCCCAGTTACATGGCAGCTCACGACTGCCTGTAACTCTGGTTCCTTGGCTCTGACACCCTCTTCTGGCCTCTTCAGAGTCTGGGCATGAAGGTGCTGCCTAGATGTACATGCAGGTAAAGTACCCACACACATAAAATAAAAGTAAATGAAAAATTTTAAACTTTTGCAAAAAGAGAAAAGGAAATGGATTTCTCCTTGGACTGGGATCTCCTTCAGAGCTGTATTTCCGGTGGCCAGGACATTGTTCTCTGTCCCAAAAGTTGGGCTCATGGGCGGCAGTGGCACATGCCTTTAATCCTAATATTCAGGAGGCAGGGCCAGGCAGATCTCTGTGAGTTCGAGGCCAGCCTGGTCTACAGCGTGAGATCCAGGACAGGTACCAAAACTACACAGAGAAACCCTGTCTTGAAAAACCAAAAAAAAAAAAAAAAAAGAAAGAAAGAAAAGTTGGGCTCACACTGTAATCATCGTACTCAAAGCAGCTAGAACCAAAACTTCCAAACAAAACCTAGAAAAACATGAAGCCACCTGCAGCTCCCAGCTCTGCACTGCTCACTCTGACCCCAGGATGGAAGTCAAATCCCTCAGCAGGCACAGGGCTGTAACAATATTCCAGACTGGCCTCCTTCCACTCTAAGGGAAAAAAAAGGGGGAGGGGAATCTGGGGAGATGGCTTAGCGGTTAAGAACTTGTACTGTTCATGCAGAGGATCTGAGTTCAATTCCCAGCACCTATATCAGGCAGCTCACAACTGTTCGTAACTCCAGCTCCAGCGGATGGCCCTAACCTTGGGCACATGTACATGTAAATAATAATAAAAATATTTTTTAAAAACCTTCATTATTTATTTGTTTGTCTATTTCCTGTGCGTGGGTGTGCACGCGCGTGAATGCGGGCCAACTTGCAGGGTCGCTTCTCTCCTAAGAAGTGGGTTCCAGGATCGACCACAGACTGTCAGGGACAGCAGCGGTGTCTTTTCCTGCTCAGCCACGTCACGGGTCTGATCTCCTTTCATTTCTGTGGAAGGTTCTAGCAATTCAGGTATCTCCCCCATCTTCCAAATACTCCATGCTTCCCATGTGTTTGCCTTTTCATGTGCCTCTGCCTCAGTGAACTCCTGAGCACTCTTCAAGGCCTCATTGTCTCCCAGGCAGTTTTGTGCTCTGGAACATTCTTGCCTTATAACATCCACTTGTAATTGTTCACCTAGACCACAATTCTTCAAGCAGCCTTGGAGTTTAGGAGCTGCTCCGGCATAGCCATGAAGGAATACAGGCCAATCTGGAGGCCTCGGGGCTTGATCTCAGCACTGTGGGGCCAGTAAGAGGGGGGCAAGCGTGGTCTACAGAGACTGGGTTACAGTCTTCAGAGTTCTGATTTAGCAGGAGTTTTAGAGAAGATGGCTACCATTTCCTCCTTTAAAATAGAAATTTTAAGACATTTATTTGTGTGTGCGTGAGCACACATGAGTCACAGCTGCTAAATGAAAGTCAGAGGACTATTGGAGGAGTTGGTTCTCTCCTCTGTCACCATAGGTGTCTGTCAGGCGTGGGGGCAGTGCCAGCTCACCAGCCCTATTTACCATTTTTAGGGGCGTCTTGTCTACTAGGAACTATGCTGAGCTCTTGTATATCCATCTCATCAAGCCTCTCAATACTACTACAGCTGTTACTACCTCAGGACGATATTTCCTCCCAAATAAGCCATTAGCTCCGGTTTGCAGCTGGGAAACAGGTTCAGAAAAGTGAACAGATTTCTTCCTTTCAAAGCCATACAGCTGGGATTTAAATCCACATCTGTTTGCTTGTCAAATGCAAGCTCTTAAAAAATTTATTTTTGAACTCCTCACAGAGTCAGGAGGAAGAGAAGGCCCAGGTAGCATTTGATCCCCGCACTTGGGAGGCAGAGGCAGATGGAGCTCTGTGAGTTCAAGGCCAACCTGGTCTACAGAGAGAGAGTTCCAGGATAGCCAGGGTGGTTACACAGAGAAACCCCGTCTTGAAGAACCTGGAAAATTATTTGTGTGTGTGTGTGTGTGTGTGTGTGTGTGTGTGTGTGTGTGTGTGTGTGGTGTGTGTATGTCAGTGTTTTGCCTACATATGTCTGTGCACCACGTGGGTTCCTGATGCCAGAGGAGGCCAGAAGAAGGTGTCAGATGTCCTAGAACTGGAGTTACAGACAGTTGTGATCTTCCATGTGATGCTGGGAATTGAACTGAAAGAGCATCCGGTGCTCTTAACTACTAAGCCATCTCTCTGGCCTCTGGTTCCTCGAAGTATGAACTTTTCCATTCATCTGCATCCTGGAAGAACAAAGCACATTACCTCAGCTCAGCTTCACCTCTGGCCTCTGGGTCAGGAACTGCGTGGTATACGTGGTATACGTGGTATACGTGGTATATGTGGTATGCAGAGGCAGGCTGAGCGAGATCAGAGCTCCAGGCTGACGTGCGTACCGAGACCTTGTCTGGAGGAGATAGAGGCGCCCCTGTCATTCCCTCATTACTCCACTGCCACCCCCCTCCTGGAGTGGCCAGGGCTAAGAACTAAAGAACAATTTAAAAACAACAAAACAAATCAAGACTGACCTAGGATTGGCTGGACCTCCCTCTTGGGAACTTTGCCAGGAAATGTCACCATTCTGGACCATTTTCATCACCTACAAAAGTTCTGTATCTATCATCAGTCACTCCCCAGGCTTTCTGCCTCCTTGGCCACATAACCCCCACTCCCACCTCCACAATTGGAAGCTCAGAAGTACTTCATTTTGAGAACTGAGCCATGATTCTAGCCTGCCTTTGGTGACCAATCCTCTCTGTAACTTTGGAAGGGGTTAACCTTATAAGCCTTCCTAAGAGGCCAGGGATGTGGGCAAGTACACAGAGTCAGGAGGAAGAGAAGGCCCAGGTAGCATTCACAGTTACCGAATCTGCCACCACCGCAATGAAGCTCCTGAGCCGCCATTTCTGGGATCCCTGTAGCCAGAAGTTTCTCTGGTCCTGCCTGGCCCCAGGGTCAGGATGAATCTCTCCCATCCATGTTCTGCAGCTGCTTGGTCCCAAGTAAACACACAGAGGCTTATATTACTTACAAACTGTATGGCCTATGGCAGACCGCTTGCTAGCTAGCTCTTATATCTTAAATTAACCCATTTCTATTAATCTATGTTCTGCTACATGTTCTGTGACTTTACTGGTCTGCTGGCATGTTGCTCCTTGGGCAGTAGGCTGGTGTCTCTCTGCCTCTCCTTTCTTCTTCCTGTCTCTCCTTGGATTTCCCACCTGCCTCTAAGCTGACTTGCCATAGGCCAAAGCAGCTTATTTATTAACTAATAAGCTATGGGAACACATATATTCACAGCATACAGAAAGACATCCCACAACAGATCCCCATGTATAGTTCCAGGGGCTTGAAGTTGGCAGAGGGCACCAAAGGCAGAGAAATCGTTCTTCTCTCCTGGTGTGGAAGTCCAAAAGTCTGCTGATGCAGTTCCTTCGGGAGCGTGAAATGGTGGGCATGCAGGGACCCTCCTTGGGCCTCCTTGGGCCCACTGCATACCTCTATTAGGAGCAGTTTTACTACCTCCTGCTTAAAGGCAAACTTCTTAGTCAAAAGTCAGCTTATTCCCCCATTCGAGATGACGTCTCACACTGTATCTCAATCAGTTCTGGAAATTATTAAGTAGCTCAAGTTGGCCTTGAATTCCACAGCAATCTTCCTGCTTCAGCCTCCCAGGGGCTAGGATTACAGGTGGGAGCCATCATACCTGGCTGGAAATTATCTTCTTGAGAAAGGGGGGAAAAATCACAAACTTAACCTCCTCATGTCCATTCACCAGCCTGGTCTATAGAGTGAGTTCTAGGACAGCCAGGGCTACACAGGGAAACCCCATCTTGAAAAACAAAAACAAAACAAAACAAAACAAAACAAAAGAACCAAAAACCAAACCAAAACAAAACAAAAACCAAAACCAAAACTAAAACCAAAAAACCCCCCAAAACCATAGAGTACCAGGATGTGGGGGGAGGGTTCACTGAGGCGTCAGAGCTCTTGTCCTGCAAACACAAGGACCCGAGTCTAGTCCCAAGATCCTATTAAAATGCTGGGTAGTAGTGTACTCAATCCCAGCACTGGGAAGGTAGGGGCAGGAGGATTCTCGAGGCTCACTGGTCAGTCAGCTTAGCTACAAGAGACCCTGTCTCAAAGGAGGGAGGTGGTGTTATTGAGGATGACACCCATGTCTTACACACATGAGAACACACACTTTAAAAAAAAAGTTGAACCCCAAATGGCTTAGGAGAATTTAGGCGCAGAAGAGCTAGAAGATGGAGAATCCCAAATCATGTGTCTCCAGGGCTACTAGTGACTTAGGCATTATCGTGGGGAGCTTCTAGGGTATTTTAAGCTCCTTGGAGATGTAAAGACAGGTGGCACAGAGTTCACCATCTCTAGCTGCCACATAGTCTGCTTTTACGATCACATCTTTTCCAGGATAATTATTAGTACCTCAAAACTGTCTCACTTCTGATTTTCGATTTTTGCTGTTGACACAGAATTCAAACACTGCTAAATGTATCCCTTTCAAGTATATAAGTACTTTCTAGTGTGTTGACAGAGCCATAAAACTACCATCACTATCTAATCCTGTAATGTTTTTCATCCCCCTTAAAAGCTGCCCCCACCCATGAGCAGTCCCTGCCCTGCTCTCCCTTCCCTAGCCCCCAGAAACTACTCATCTACCGTCTGCATCCACCACGCCACATCTGTGGATGAATCACCGCTAGCATAGTGCTTCTGCGGCCCACCTGTGCTGCAGCAGGAGTCAGTACTTTGATGCTCATGTTTGCAGTCCCCCTCCATGCAACCTTTGTATCTTAGCCGTTGTGTTGTGGGCTGTTCTCCCGGGGCCAGAGACATAGGAAGAGACAGCAGCCACAGTTAAGGGATCTGACTGGAGAGGCCACTCTGTTGCTTCAGGAGAAAAGACAGGCTGAAGATTGAGGCAGAGATGGTTCTGCATGTGTGATTCAGGACTTCCTAGTTGCCACTTCTATTGGCATTGAGGCCCTTGGCTTCTGGAAAATAGTGATAGACAAATATCCATAGTCTAATCTAATGCTGGCTTCTTATGCGAACAGAGTATTTAATTAGAAAATGGACCTGGGGAAATGTGACCTGTAGGCTCTAGATCTGAGCTCTGCTCAACCCCTGGCTTTGAATGGTCTTGAATAGATTCTTCCATTTTTCTCCCCAGTTGCTACAAAATAAGCACAGTGGCAATGAGGAACCCCAAAGCTATTTGATTTTAACCCACTTCAAAGAGTTTTCCAGTATCCTCTGGATTGTTCTATTGAGCAATCTTTTTTTTTTTTTTCCCCCGAGATAAGGTTTCTCTGTGTAGCTTTGGTGCCTTTCCTGGAACTCACTTTGTAGCCCAGGCTGGCCTCCATACTCACAGAGATCTACCTGGCTCTGCCTCCCAAGTGCTGGGATTAAAGGTGTGCGCCACCACCGCCCAGCTCTTTTGAGCAATCTTAACGTTGAGATCCGCTTAGGGCAGGCTGGCCCTTGTAAAAGGAAAATGGTTCGCCACTGCGTGTGGTTTAAGCACTCAGTGAACTGGGTAGTTAGTGTGCTAAGCAGTTGGACCAGGATAGTTTGGGTATCTGTCACACGTGTTAGTGGCATATCATCAAGGATATGGTGTGGATGTTTCTAGAGAGCCATGACCACTTATTTCTCCTTAAGGGGTTGAGTTCCCAGGGCCAAGGATCCTTTAAAGAAATTTTTCTTTTCTTTTCATTTTTGTTTTTAAATTGCTGTCTCTCCTACAACTCCAACACAGTTCTTCTATGTGTGGGGCACAGTGTGCAGCCCCAAGGGAAGAGGACGGAAGGGTGAGCAAGGAACATGGAGCCTAGCTAGCAGGAGGTATTTCCTATGCGGAGCACCAGTAGAGCAATCTGCCCAAGGCTTTGGAGTCGTCGCCAGGGGCTCCAGACTCAGGCAATCAGGAACAGTTTTGAATTGCCGTCAGACCACATGCCAGCAGCGGGGCATGGGGGTTGGCAGAACCAGGGAGCCTGTCCTCAAGGGAAAAGCCAGGAGGGCAGGGCATGGGCTGGCTGAAAGCCGCAGACGGGTAATTTCCAAATGACCATTTCAAAGGAAGGTTAAATTTCTTCCAGATAAGCAGGAGAGCAGAGAGCGTGCCTATATCTCTAACCCCTGAGCTCCGGGCCGTGATAACAGCTGTGGGGTTGGAAACCTAATGCTGATGAAGGAGTTAAAGGGTAGCTGCAGGCAGCTATCGGTGACACTGCTCCAAACTGAGCATGCTCCCCGAGCGGCTGGGGACTGGGGTTACTCCATGAATAGAGGCCACGCTCAGGGAGTTTTTCCAGGAACAGAATGGGGTCAGGGAGCCGCTTGGGGAACAATGGTTACCACCGACTAGCTGGATTTCTTACAATCACACACCGTACCCCCTGATCAAATAGCTCCTTTGTCCGCCTCATATAAAAACATGTCATACAATGATGATTTGGAAGAATGACACGGGGTTGCCTTTCACAGAGATCAGAAGGGCTTGTTGTGCAGCAGGGGGAAAAAACATCAGAGTCAAGGAAAACCTGGAGAATAAAAGGAGCAAATAGAAACAGCAACAATGCTGGATGCTGGAAAGGCAGCCTGGGCCTGGTTACCAGCAGAGTGACCCAGCCTCCGGGCTGTGCAGGGAGAGAGCCGGTGGCCTCACAGCGCCCCCTTGGAAACCTGGCGTTAAAGAAAGGCAAAGTGCAGGCAAAGACGGCCTGAGTGGGCTACTGAGTGCCGGGCTGTGTGCACAGGCCGCAAGGAAAGACGGGATCTGAGAGACTGTGCTCCCCAACGTGCAGTGCTGGTCCTTCGCCTTTGATTTCGCTTCCTCCCTTTCCTCGCCCTCTCCGTCTCTTTTCTTCTGAGACAGGGTCTTGTGGAGTAGCCCTGGCCGTCAGGGAACTTCCTATGTTAACCAGGCTGGCCTGGAATGTGTGGTAATCTTCCTGTCCAAGTGCTGAGATTTTGCAAGCCACTCTGCCCACCCAAGCCATTGTTTTAATGGCTGGAGATGCTGAAGCCTGATGTAGAACAGTGGCTTGATGGTCTGCTGGTTTTATTGACTCCAGCCACGTTAACGACTGCTTCTCTGACTTTAAAGATGGAGTTGCGGCACTCCCCAAGCCACAGGAGAGAAGAGATGGTCTTTAGAGATATAACTGAGGCACCTGCCTGACTCGGGGATTCCATCTGTGTGCCTCTCTTTCCCCATCCCTAAAGTGGGCTGGAAAGCACCATCGTTAAGACAGCCAGCCAGCCACGAGTTTTAAAATACCTTCAAGTGGGTCCCACCCTGGGAAACGACTGGTCAGAGGGACTCCTCGCTGCTCTAAAAGACACAGTCACTGGACCCCAAATAGGCAAACACTGTCCAGCTAGGCCACGTGACTCCGGGCCCTGCTCATAGCTGAGTCCCTTCGTCAAGGTGGGCAGATTCCTTTTCTGTTTCAGGCAAGTCAGATGGAGACTTTGTTGTTCAAAGAAAGAAGGCTCATGTAGCCAGATTCCGGCAGCTCCCAGCCATCAAGCGGGGTTACAAAGAAAATGACAGTCGTCAGTCACTAATTGACATTCACCTTGAGTGCCGCCACCGTAAGGGATCCCATGGCTTTGTGTTGCATTTCCCTGGAACTATGTGGGGTTAAAAAGAGGGGGTATTTTGTGTTAATATATTCTCTTTCATCCTCAGGCCTGAAATCCTTTACCAACAGACAGGCAGCCCGCGATGCTGCCCCTGCGGGGAACATGGCGGCGAGTGCCACGGCCCCCACCCCCCAGCTGGGAGGCCTGAACCACAGAAGGGTCCTAAGCCCTGCAGTGAGGGTGGAAATCAAGACTGTCACCTTGTTCTTTACAACTCTGGCTTTGAAACTAAAGAAGAAGGTTCTGGAAAGCCACATTGGAGAATCGACCTCTATGGTCACCCTGGCTTACTGCTTTATACAAAAGCAGTGATCTTAGGATCTTGTATTTTATTCTGTTTTGTTATAATTGTTTTTTTTGCTTGTTTGTTTACTTAATGTGCATGGATATGTGGGTGTAGTAACACAAGTGTGGAGGTCAGAGGACAATTTGTGGGAGTCAGTTCTCTCCCTCTCTCTGTCTCTCTCTCTCTTTGGGACAGGGTCTCTTTATGTAGCTCTGGCTGTCTCGGAACTCACTGTGTAGACCAAACTGGCTGGGCACTCACAGAGATCCGCCTGCCTCTGTCTCCTGAGTGCTGGGATTAAAGGTGTGGGCCACCATGCCCAGTGTTTCTTTTTCTTTAAATCTTTCTTTATTTTTATTTGATATGTATGAGTGTTTTGCCCGCATGTATGCATGTATACCACATGTGTGCCTGCTGTCTGTATAGACAAGAAGAAGGCATCAGGTCCCTGGAGGTGCAGTCACAGGCAGTTGTGAGCTGCCTTGTTGGTTCTGGGAACTGAACCCAGGTCCTCCGCAAAAACAAGTGGTCTTAACTGCTGAGCCTTCTCTCCCGGCCCAGTTCCCCCTTCTACCATGCGGGCCACAGGGATCAAACGTGGGTCATCAGGCCTGACAGCAAGTTTCTCTACTACTGGGCCATCCATCTCACCTGTCTTAATAGATAATGGGTGTGGCAGCCCCTCCTCCCCCTTTGTTCTGGGAATGGAACCTATGGGGCCTCAAGTATGCTGAGCATGTTCTCCGGCACAGAGCAGTAAACCCTGTCTATCCCTTAGGGGTCTGGAGTGGTGGCTCAGAAGTTAAGGGCACTGACTAGGACCCCAGTTCAATTCCCAGCACTCGCATGGCAGCTAACTGTCTGTAGTTCCAGTTCTAGGGTCTCTAACGCCCTCTTCTGGCCTGCATGGGCAACACACACACGGTGCACAGACTTTCATGCAGGCTAAACACCCATACACACACAATCTAAAATTGAATATAAAGTCGGACAGGGGTGGCACACGCCTTTAATCCCAGCACTTGGGAGGCAGAGCCAGGCGGATCTCTGTGAGTTCGAGGCCAGCCTGGGCTACCAAGTGAGTTCCAGGAGAGGCACAAAGCTACACAGAGAAACCCTGTCTCGAAAAACCGAAAAACCAATAAATAAATAAATAAATAAATAAATAAATAATTTTAAAAATAAAATAAATATAAAAAATCAAGTGTGACCTTAAGCACCAGGTAAGTGCTAAGTGTAGTAGTGTGCACTGTAGTCCCAGTGCTGGGGAGAAAGAGTAAGGCAGATCCCTAGGACTTTCTGGCCAGCCAAATTGCTCAGTTCCTGTTCACCAAGGGACTGTCTCCACACATAAGGTGGAGAGTGGCTGAGGAGGACCCTTGATCTTGACTTCTGGCCTTGACACACAAGTACATACACCAGTACACACGGACACACACAGAGCATAAAAGAGTCAGGCGTGGTGAGGCATGACAGCAGTTACAGCCCCCAGAAGACTGAGGTGTAGAAGTGTGAGTTTGAATCCAGTCTGGGCTACATAAACCCTGTCTCAAAGAGCTTGGTTCTTTTCTTCGGGGTCCTTCACAAGAGCCGCTGGACCAAAAGCAGCAGCCGCGGTATGGCCCTTTGTCCTGGGCTCCACCGTGTTTCCCTTGGCCAGAACATGGAACCAGCCCCAAGGCTGATAAGTTCAGGAAGCAATGACAAGGGAGAGCCACCAGAAATGGACACTCGAGTTCCAGGACAAATACGGTATTAGAAAGTGGAAGACTTCTCTGTATTGCCGTATGGACACACACAGCAGCAGCCCAGACTGCAGCAGAATGGAACCTGGGTCCTGTTAGCAGAGTCACCCCAAAGGAAAGGAGAGGTCAAGGGTCAGGCTAGCGGTATCATAATCAATGAATTGTTTCAAAACTCTGCCAAGTAAAAGCACCATGTATTCGTTAAAATATGGCATATGGAAAATAAAGCACCTTCAAAATACTTTTTTTTTTCAGATAAAATATTCCATTTATTATAGCTTTGGAATGCCAGAAATGATTGATATAAAGCATCATTCATGTTAAATTTCAATTTTACATGTGCTACTCCAGTTCATTATAATTCTTTTTTTTTTCAAAATACTTTTCAAGAGAAATAAAGAAAGCTGGCTGTGGTGGCATATACCTTTAGTCCCAGCACTTGGGAGGCAGAGGTAGATGGATCTCTAGGATTCCAGGCCAGTCTGGTGTGGTCTACACAGCAGTTCCAGACAGCTAGGACTACATAGAGAGACCTTGTCAAAACGTCAATCAATCAAACAAACAAACAAAAAACCCAGAAGGACACAGGGCACATTTCCTCCCCACACCTGTTCCCACACATACTATTCTATATTCCAGAGAAACTGGTCCTCAGATCTTAAAAGCTAGCCTATATATTTACAAACAGAAGCACATAATATTCCTGCTGTTTACATACAAAATACATGCACACAGCCGGGCGGTGGTGGCGCACGCCTTTAATCCCAGCACTCGGGAGGCAGAGCCAGGCGGATCTCTGTGAGTTCGAGGCCAGCCTGGGCTACCAAGTGAGTTCCAGGACAGGCACAAAGCTACACAGAGAAACCCTGTCTCGAAAAACCAAAAAAAAAAAAAAAAAAAAAAAAAAAAAATACATGCACACATCCTGTATATTCTTCACATACAGAGAATTTTAAAAGATGAATATGTAGTGAATGAACTCGGGGTTGGGAGAGCCCTCCGGATCCTGGGGAACGAGCCAACACCCCTATCCCTGCTGAGTTGCTAGCTTTCATTTGCCTTTGTTTAGAGGTAATGTTTCACCTTGTAGCCCAGGCTGGCTTCTGACTTGTGACTCAGTTTCCCAAGTGTTAGGATTATAGGTCTCTCCCACAGCATCTAGCCTAAACTGTTGGCTTTCCACACTTGACTGTGGAGAAAATTGTGGGTGGCACCAGGGGAGTGTTGTAGAAACTTCCACAGAGAGCCACCTCCAAATGAGGGGGTTTGTGGACTCACAGCTACCTTTCCTTCTAAAAAGATTTATTTTAATTATTTGTATGAATGTACCTGCATATGGGTATGTGCACACACATACAGGTGCTGGTGTAAGCCCGGGTATCAGACACCCAGGAGCTGGGTTATAGGCAATAGTATGACACAAAATGTGGGTGTTTGGAACTAAACTACAAAATCAGTATTCACTCCTAACTGCTGAGCCAACTTTCCAGCCCCCTTACAGTCATTTTTCAACTTAAAAAATGGAAGGTCAAGTGCCGTGGTGCAAGCCTGTGATCCCAGAACTTAGGAGGCATTGGCGGGAAGATGGTGAGTTTGAGGCCAGCCTGTATTACATAGCAAGTTTCAGGCTAGCCTGGGCTACAGAGCAAGATCTTCTGTCGAAATTCAAAGAGATTGCCAGGCATGGTGGCCCACGCCTTTAATCCCAGCACTCGGGAGAGGGTCTCTATGAGTTCAGGGCCAGTTTGGTCTGCAAAGTGAGTCCAGGCCAGCCAGGACTGTTATGCAGAGAAACCCTGTCTTGAAAAACAAAACAAACAAAACAAAATCAGAAACAAACAAACAAACAGTACAAAGAGATTACTGAGTGTGATAGCACACATCTGTAATTCTAGCATTCAGGGGGTAAAGACAGGAGGATCAGGGATTCAAGGCCACCATTGACTAAACTGAGTTTGAGGCCAGGCTATGCTATATCAGACCCTGTCTCATAAAAACCAAACACACACACACACACACACACACACACACACACACACACTCACTCAGGGGCTGGGGGTGGTGTAGAGAATACAGCCAGAGTTCAGAGGTTGGACATCCCAGACCAAAACCTTGTCCCTTGAGGATGGCCTTCAGGACCCAAGAGCCTTTGGACACCTGTGCAGGCACCCCAAGGTAGGCTTCAGAGCTGCCATTCTGAGTGCTTGTTGTGTTGTATATTGGGCTCTCAAACTGTGCCGACTGTTTTTCTTTTTTATTCTCTTTTATTTTATTTTATTTTATTGCTGACTGCTTTTCTCCATGACTACCAGTCCTCATGGAGAGGTACCTTCCCTGGGTCTCTGAGGAGACCGAGCCTTAAAAAATAACCAGGTAATCCAGGTGGTGGAAGCATAGACTTTTAATCCCAGCACTCAGGAGGCAGAGGCAGGCAGATCTCTGTAAGTTCAAGGCCAGCCTGGTCTACAGCAAGAGTTCCAGGACAGCCAGGGCTGTTACACAGAGAAACCCTGTCCGAAAAACCAATAAACAAACAAACCAACAAATAACTAAATAATAACCAGGTAACCTTGATCTGAGGTTTGGGCTCGTCCTCGGCTCTCACTCCTCGGAGGCCCCTCCGTTCTCGCCACTGTTCCAAGCATCGAATCCAAAGTCCTCAGCCTGGACTCTAAGGCACTGTGCCTTCTGTCCAGAGTTTCTCTCCAGAATTCTCCCCTCCTGCTCCTCACCAGGTCTGAGTCACACCACGTCTCTCACACACTTTGTGTAAGCTCTCTCTCCCTGTGGGAACTTTTATCCCCTCTCCCCTCTGCCTGGCAAACTGCCAATGTAATTTCCCCCCAAACTCAACCTGTCTATTGCTTTGCGGTTTAAATCTCTCTGTGCTTCTTCACCATCTGATGGGAGCACGACAGAGTTCCTTAACTTCAAACAGAAGGTCTTCATGCTCTGGGTCCTGCCGACTGGCCAGCATGGGCGAAGTGCTGGATTCCATCTTCAGAACTGCACAAATTGGGTGTGGCTTATGCACCGCACCGCCCAAGTGCGCCGGGTGATTGGGAGGTGGAGACAAGAGACCAGCCTGTCCTATATGCGAGACCCTGCTTCAGAAAGGAGGCAAATAAGAGGTGGGTGAGCTAGAATTTAGAGCCCCTGGGCCGGCCTCCTACTCACTCTAACCTCGTGGCCGTCCTTTTCGGCCAGCTGCTGCCCGATAGTCTTGCGATTACTCCCATTATTCGGAAGCTCTGTGATGAGACTCAGACCCCTCAAGTGTAACCTGAGAAGGCAGGAGCACCGGATCCCTTCCAGATCAAGTGATACACGAACTTGTGCTGTCTGCAAAGGTGAAGGAATTTTCCTGGCACTTTGTGCTTCTGGTGGGAGACAGCATCCACCGTACTAGCATTGAAAGGGATTTTCGGAGATTCCGGCTTAACTCTCTTGGAGTTTGGCAAACTGTGGCCAGAAAGCCTAATTCTACCTGCTGCCTGTTTTTTGTATAGACACACGTTAGAGAGGGCGTATCTATTTAAATGATTGGGAGAAAAATAAAAAAGAATATTTCATGATGTAAAAAATTGTATGAGAAGCTGGGCGGTGGTGGTGCACGCCTTTAATCCCAGCACTCAGAAGGCAGAAGCAGGTGGATCTTTGTGAGTTCAAGGCCAGCCTAGGCTACAGAGTGAGTGCCAGGAAAGGCACGAAGCTACACAAAGAAAGCCTGTCTCGAAAAACAAAACAAACCAAACAAACAAACAAAGGTATGAGGGTTGAGGGTGTACCTCGGTCGGTAGAGTGCTCATATGGCATGCGTAAGGACCTAGGTTTGATTCCTAGTATTGACCGTCGGACTATTTCTTCATTTATTTGGCATGCTGGGGATTGAAGTCAGGCAAGCACTCTGCAGTTAAGCTATGGTTCCAGCTGCAACATGACTTCATTATATTTTTATTGTATTTATTTGTGTGCATGTTCTTGTACATGTGTGCACTGGCATGCCTCGCCACGGCTCCATCTTTTCTAACATTCCTCCATTTCTATTCAGCTTGTCCTTTTCCTCCTCACTCTCCGTTCTTTCTCAGTCTCTTGTCTTTTTCTTCTCTCTCGTCAGACTCTCGCCTTCCCGGTGCGTTGTTCTCTTGCTCTCTCCTTACCTCACGCGTCTCCCCTACCATCTCTGCTCTCCTCTTCCGACTCTTAGGAGGGTCCATGGACATTTCCACGGACGTGCATGGAGGGAGCCAGAGAGACCTGCCTCACAGGAGACAGCCAAGGCTGAGAACCACCTCTGACTTTTCCTAAGACACAGAGAGCGTTCCACACTGTCCCTCATCTTTCTCAAGGTGGCACTTGTCAAGAACGGAGCTGGAAGGGCTGGGCCTGCCTCAGTTGGTGGAGTGTTTGCAAAGCATTCTTGAGGACCAGAGTTTGATCTTCTAGCATGGCTGGATTGTAATCCCAGCCCCGGGGGAGGTGGAGATGGGAGGCTCCCTGGGGCTCCCTGGACCACCAGCCGAGCTGAATCAGTGAGCTCCAGGTTCGTGGGTGACCCTGTCTCAGAAGATAAGGTGAAGGCCAGTTTTTAAAGATTCTTGATGTGGATAGAGACCGACACAGGCACGTGCACACAAGTGCTGGTGTGCCTGAACACACGAGCGCACGATGAAGAGGTTTGGAGCAGCTTCCCCACAGGCCCCAGAGCTGCCAGCCACGCCTCTGCTGCTTCCTGTCCCTCTTCTCTCCCAGGTACATGCTATGCACCCACCAGCGTTCCTCCAGCACCTGGAGGCGCCTTCTACGCCTTCCACAAGACAGGGGCTAGGAACGAACTGTGACCACAATACCTGACAGAAAGGTGTTTTGTCCATAAGGGAGGGCTTCTTTTCAAGACAGGGCTTCTCTGTGTAGCCCTCGCTGTCTTGGAACTTACTTTGTAGACCAGGCTGGCCTCGAACTCACAGATATCTGCCTGCCTCTGCCCCCCAAGTGCTGGGATTAAAGGCGTGTGCCACCACTGCCCAGTTTGTTTTTTGTTTTTGGTCTAGTTTGTTTTGTTTTGGTTTGGTTTTTTTTGGCATCAGCAGGTCTTAAAGGGTGGTCTGTGGACCCCTGTGCATCCTCGTAGTCTAGAGTCTGCAAAGTCAAAAATATCTTCACAACCTGGGCTGGAGAGATGGTTCCGGGGTTTAGAGTACTGGCTGCTCTTCCAAAGGACCCAGGTTCGTTCCACCATCCACACAGTGGCTCACAAACATCTGTAGCTCCAGTTCCAAGGGATCCTACTCCTTCTTCTGGCCTCTTCAGATAACAGGTGCCCAGACACACATGCAGACAAAACACCCACATACATAAAATCGAAATCTTCATAATAATACTAACACAGACTGGACATGGAGCTGCATGCCTGTAAACCCCCCTATGGAAGGCCAAGGCAGGGGGGTTGCCAAACCAAGCCAAACAAACACCTTCCAAAGAAAACTAAGCCAGTACTTGCCTTTTCCACTCTCATGTGTTTTCTCAAAGGTACATGGTGGAGCTTTTCAGAAACTATAAAATAAGTGATATTGCAACAGATGGAACAAAGCATCAAATATGAGAATTATGTACAGGAAGTCATAAATTTCAGAGGCAAAAATGCACACCGGTGGTACTCTTGTCACTTTTTTGGGAAAAATTCATGCTTAATAAGAATGTTACTTAGGTAGCTCTGTTGGGACATGCCTATAATCACAGCATTTAGGAGGCTGAGGCAGGAAGGTTTTCAACTTCAGTGCCACCCTGGGGTTACACAGCAAACTCCAGGCTAGTCTGGGACACAGTAAGACTCAGGCTAAAACAACAAAAATCAGGCAGGTTATTGATGTCATATGTAACCAGTTGTTATTTTGAAAACAAATTAACTGTCTTTAAAAGTTCTCCGTTTTCATTCCTAATTTCGTGAATATCGATGGATATTACCCAAACAGACCTTTCAAAAGTATGAAAGGGGCCCTGAGACCTAAAAGCTAAGCCCGGCGGTACAGCACATGTTTAGCATTTAT
Organism: Peromyscus californicus insignis; assembly: GCF_007827085.1. Lineage (NCBI taxonomy): Eukaryota > Metazoa > Chordata > Mammalia > Rodentia > Cricetidae > Peromyscus > Peromyscus californicus. The sequence continues at coordinate 16,563,032 of NW_026294562.1, forward strand.
GAGGTCCTGGGTTTAATCTCCGGCACCCCCCCAAAAACCTGCTGAGAACTACTGCTTTATATCGACACTCACATCACGTTGACACTGTGGCAAGCCCAGGAGTGGCACAAAAGAATGTCTAGAACCACAAGGCTGACTGACCGGCTTTCCAGTGAGAAGAGCCAGTAACACTAGCTCTTCCCCAGACCCGGAGGCAACAGCCTGAGTCTGACCGAGTCCTGCTGGCCCCATGGTACCAAAGAGAGCAGAGGAAATGCCTTCGTGGAAATCTTTAAGGGTAGGAATTTCAGCTTTCCTTTAAAAATTTGTGTTCTTTTTCTTTATTTTTTTAAACATTTATTTGTTTGTTTTGTGTTTGTACGTGTGCATGTGAGTGTCACAGTGTGAATGTGGGGGTCCGCGGACAAGTGTGGGAGTCGGTTCTCTCCTTCTACCACGTGGGTTTGAGGAATCAAACTCAGTCATCGTTTGGCCTCAACTGCCCTTATGTGATGAACCATCTTGTTAGCCCCAAAATGAGGGTCTTCTTTCCATTTATTTATTTATTTACTTACTTACTTACTTCAGACAATGTCTATTTATGCATCCATGGTTGGTCTGGAACTTGCTTTGTAGACCAGGCTGCCCTTGAACTCACAGAGAGACACCTGCCTCTGCCTCCACAACCTGCTGGAGTTTTGTTTCTCAATTACATGTATTTGTGTGTGCGTGCCCTCATGCCACAAGGCATCTGTGGTGGTCAGAGGACAACTTGGCAGGGGATTGAGTCTCTCTTTCTACCGTGTGGGTTCTAAGGACCTGTCTCAGGTCTTCAGGCTCAGTGGTAAGCCGATGAGCCATGCTGGGGTGATTTTTAACTTTCTTTGCTCTCAACTTTATTGATATTTATTGGAAGTGCACTACCTTGTACATAATTTCAGGTGTTCAATTTGATCAGTTATAAATGTCTTTGTAAACCTCCCTACCTGCTACTCATCCTCAGGCAACCACCAAGAGATTAATTGGCACTGTCTATAATTTTATATACATGGGACGGAGTATAGTGGGTTCTCTCTGTCTCTGCCTGATTCCTTTTAGTCTGCATGATGATTTTGATATTCATCTGTGTTGCTGTGTTGAGGGTAACACTAGAAGTCACATTCAGCCACATGTTAACTGGGTGACTTTGGGAAAGTGGCCTTCCTTGCCTCGGAGAGAAAACAAACGGTGTCTCCGTTGCACAGTTGAGAAGATAAAAATGAACTTACTCGAGTAAACAAGAAGCACAGCTTAGCTCCTGGTACTCACTGGGCACTTGATAAATACGAGTTATTTTTGAATCTATGTTTGGGTGGGAATGGAGGAGGCCGCTTGCCAGGCATGCAATGGGGGAGGACTTGTTTAGATGAATCTGATTCATGGCTTGATTTAACTACTTGTTAAACACCTCACTTGTGCACCTCAAATCTCCACACACGCCAACCTCACCAGGAAATTTTTCTTCAGTGAGCTCCGGGGACGTGGAAGTTTGTAGCTGTGAAAGCCCTGCCAATTTGTGGAAAAAACCAAAATCCCACGAGGCTGCTTTGAAGGTAGAAAAGGTGTATTCCTCCGTCACCCTCACTGACTTCCAGCCTGACTGGCTGGGTTTGCACAAACTTGGAAAGAAAGCCCCTAGTCTGGGGATGAAGAGGACTCCAGAAGTTTCCTGCCAGAAAAAGCCAGAGGGTGACGTTTCTGTGCAGCTTGTCCCAGACCAGCCTGCATTGGGATGCTGGCAGTCAAGCTGAGAAGCTTCTCAGAGCCTCAGAGGAGCCATGCTGCTCAGCCCTTCCCAGGGCCAATGGCCACAATAGACCTGTAAGGGCCCGCTGCAGTCATGTTGGCTTCGAAACAGAGGGCTGAGACTTTTCGTGTCTTCATGTAACTGCCTTTTCCTGGATTTGAAGACACAGTAGTCAGAGAGAAAGAGAAAGAAAACAAAACAAAACAAAAACCCACAACGAAACCACAAAGAGAACTGGAGAGAAAAAGGGGCGGGGTGTGTGCATGCGTGCGTGCGTGCGTGTGTGTGTGTACGTGTGTGTGTGTGTGTGTGTGTGTGAGTGAGTGAGAGAGAGAGAGAGAGAGAGAGAGAGAGAGAGAGAGAGAGAGAGAGAGAGAGAGAGGGGGCTGGTCGTCGGTTCAGGTCTGGCTGGAAAACACAATGAAGTGAAAAGCCTTCTTGGTCGGTATGCTGCTCTTCATTTTTTCCCAGGGTTTGAAGTGGGGAGGGAGGGATGGAAAGAAAACAGGAAGAGAACAACTGGCGTGGCCTGGGCCGAAGTGGTGGCGTTTGGATTTGGGGAGGGGAAAGTTGCCTGATGGGTCCTGGGTCACCCTCTACTAGCCAATGCCTTCCGTCCTAAGAGGCTGTGGCCAAGGGTGATGCTGCTGATAATTGCTTAGTTGGTTAATTAGTTAACTTTAAAAGAATGAGAGGTTCACTATGCTGCCCAGGCTGTCCCCAAATTCCAGGGTCCAAGCCACCCTCCTACCTCAGCCTTCAAAGTAGAAGGGATGATAGGCAGAAGCTACGTAGTACAAAGCTAGTCACCAAAGCCTGCCCATCCCTACACTAGGGAAAAAATACTATATAGTTTATCCGTTGGACCAGGTGACAGTTTATATTGGCTTTAGTGTTTCCCCGTGCAAAGCATTTGCTAGGTTTGAAAACATTTACTAGTGTCAAATACTGTCCAAGGTACGTGTTTTATCACTTGATTTAACCCCAAAGACTTTGTGAGGTATGAGCTCTACTATTTTTCCCATTTTACAGATAAACAAGTCAAGGCTTGGGACTGGAGAGAAGGTTTATCAGCTAAGAGCACTTACCGCTCTTGTAGAGGACTGGAGTTCAGTTCAGATGCCTCACAAGTGCCTGTAATTCCACTCCAAGACATCCACCATCCTCTTCTGGCTTCTGAAGAAACACATTTGCATGCACACACATACACTCATGAATAAAAATAAAAGTAAATCTAATGGGGGGAAAAGTTAGCCAGGTGGTGGTGGTGCACACCTTTAATCCCAGCTCTTGGGAGGCAGAGGCAGGCAGATTTCTGAGTTCAAGGCCAGCCTGGTCTACAGAGAGAGTTCCAGGTCAGCCAGGACTGTTTGTTACACAGAGAAATTCTGTCTTGAAAAACCAAAAAAAAAAAAAAAAAAAAAAAAAAGAGTTAAGAAAGGTTAAGGCTTAGGAAGGTTAAGTAGTTGGGCGTGATGTGCACACCTTGATCCCAATATCAAGAGGCTGATGCAGGCCATTCGGGGCTGTTGCCAAGACTGTTTCTAAAGAAAAATGAAGTAAAGAACCCAAAGATGGGAATGCTTGAGACAGATCAAGAGGGAAGGAGAGAGGGTTCTTTACAAGTCTGGAGGATGGAGCAAAGCACAGCGGTGGTTCTGGAAGGGAGGCCACCTTCTCAGACTCTCTGAGGCCGGAGCTCCTGTCTACTAGGTGGGGAGATATCACCCACCAAACTGGCATTTACGGGGAACTGTAGCATGTCCAGAATTGTTTCAGGAAGCACTGATCCGTTGCCAAGCAGGCGGACTGGGTCTCTCCGCATGCAGAATGTACATCCCAGCACACCTGATCGCTACACCCACCCCATGGGGCTAATGTGACTGGAACATTCTCTATCTCTCACTTTTATCCTTTCTTGCCTCTGCTCAAGCTCCCTTTCCTCACAGGAGTCTCTCTCTGTCTGTTTCCATAGGGTGTCATCAGGGGTTGATTCTTTGGCCTGAGGTCACTTGTCAGAAAGTGGAGGCCTTTTATTTCGCTCTGGCTCTCCCTCTTTCAGGAAGCCGGCCCTCCTGTCCTGTCTGGAGCACCCGAACCCTGCTCTCCTCTCTCTCCCAGGCTCCCTTTTGGTTTCCGATGTCAGTTATCCATTGACACTGGGGTTTGGGGGTTTTGTTGTTGTTGTGTCTTCTTCCTCTCTGAAAGAGGATGATTTAAAGACAGTAGCCCTGCCCTGAAGACAGTCGTGTCCCCAGAACCCAGAGCGGTGTCAGCGTCCGACCATAGTGACTCAAGGACACTGACTTCGTCTTTCAGGCACATTCACATTTAAACAAGCATGTCCCATTTGAGTAGCAGCTTGCCCGGCACCTCACTTGATCCTCGCAGATAACTTTGAGGGGGTTTGGCCTGGCTCCTCCTTCCTCAGCGGCTTCTTCTACTTGCTGTCCTTAGGTCTGGAAGGAGTCCTGCAGGTCTTCGTCTCCGCCGCTCTGTGCCTCCTCTAGATCAGCAGGAAGCACACACATGAGCATGAGCTTGTTCCTGAGCTCAGCACTGATGTCTTCTATTCCGTTCCGAAAGCCTTGGCCCCTTCTGTCTGCCGGGCATGCCTGCATGGCCTCCAGACCACGTGCATCCCAGGATGGCTATGAGTGCAGCCCATAACATTTGCAAATGGCAAGGATGTCAAAAGGTTGGCTACTCCTACAGAGAACTTCTTAAGAAGCCCAAAGGTGAAACTATCGCCCGAGCTTGCTGGCAATTTTGGTAACTGAAAATAAATGTACCTGTACCCTTCTGTGCCACAGTCAAGGGCAAGGCTGCTCTGACCATTTGCGGGCATTCCTTCCTGGTTCACCCTCCGCTCTCTGCAACACAGCAGTCCAGAAGGTTCTTCCTAGAGGCTCCGAAGGAAAGGGTTTAGCCCTAATGGGTGGCACAGTTAGGCTTGCTGGAATCCTCATCCAAATGACATCAAATTTAACATATGGACAAAAGCACATGGCATATTAAATGATTTACTGGGGTCAAAGGTCAATGGCGGGCCTTACCCGAGCCCACCGCCCGTCCTTGGAGTCTACACAGGCAAGATGCTGGTAGCTTCAGCTAAACTGAGCCCAGCAGCCTGTGCTTGGTCAGCGTCAGCCAGTTAATCTACAATGACACCTTCTTTTCCTACCAGAGGGAGGTTTTGACTTGAACTCCCAGGAGGCCTGCCTTCTTGGAATCCAGATTTCTCTGCTTCGGACTCTAATTTAGCTGGTGTTGGACGCAGAAGCCTAGAAAAAGCTGGACCTTGTCTGTTTGTTCTTTTCTTCCTGGGTTTATAATTTGACCTAATATACTGTACGTCTGTCGGCGCTGGCCCGCTCCGGCCGTGTTGGCAGGCAGCTGCTAAAGCCATCAGCCATGTTTGCCTCCAGTTACAAAAGAAAACATTCGCTATTTGGGGCCATGTTGTTGGGTTTTTTCTTCTTCGTTCTTTTCTTTCCTGATTTAAAAGGGGAAATATGGTTCCCAGTAGAGATGGGGGGGCTGCCCCCAGCCCCTTCTAGAGCTCAGAATAGCTAAGGAAGCGTTTCGGCACACCTGCCTCATGCTTTTCTAATATCCCTCCTCTTTCTCTCCCTCTGGAAGCGTTCTTAGGGGCTTTGGCTTGCATTATTTGAGCACTGGGGCAGGTTTCTCGCTCTTCCCTGGGGAGGCTAGTTTATGGCCCGACATCTCCCTCCACCTCTGGAGTGTTTTTAGCTAAGGCAGGTTGTGTCTTTCCATAAGGCACACTGATGAAATGACTGTGGATGGGAACAGGAAAATATGAGGAAGGCTAACCTCTGACCAGAGCCTCTGAAGGGAAGCGTGACCCTGACCTTGCTCCCGTGCTTTGGAGAGACCATTTGGGAAAATTTTCATTTCCCAAAATACATATGAATTTGAGAGTTCCTCTGGCTGGGATGGAGGGAAAGCCATATGGCCAATGTGGGGTTCACAGATATTTGCTTCCGAGAAAATGCTTTAACCAAGAGTCCTCCATGGTAAGTACAGTTTAGAAGGCTGGCCTGAGCTAGGAGGAGCAAGGAGCAAAAGAGACCGGGAAAGAGAACAGAGTAGCTGGGGAGCAGGCCTAACGGACCCCTCCAGGTGGCAGAGGCCTCAGAAGTCGCTACAGGATGGAGGTACTTTGGAATTGAGAAGCAAAAGCCTGTGACCAGCTGGCAGAAAGAGGGGCTCTTGTTTAAAAATGACAACAGAGGCCGGGCAGTGGTGGTGCATGTCTTTAATCCCAGAACTTGGGAGGCAGAGGCAGATGGATCTCTGTGCATTTCAGGACAGCCTAGGCTACACAGAGAAACCCTGTCTGGAAAAACCAAACTAAACCAAAAAAGAGACAACGGATACCCCTGAGAGAAATGGCCTGCCAAACGGAAGGAGTAACGGGAACTGAGAGAAAGAGCCTCTTGTAGCACTCTTTGTTTTTCTTACAATTATTTCTGCATATGTGTCACACACACACACACACACACACACACGTACACATGCCTGCACATACTACCGTGGCATACATGTAGTGAGCAGGGACCACATATACGAGCTGTTTTCTCCTTTCTCCAAATGGGTTCCAGGCATCGAATTCAGGTTGCCAGGCCTTACCTGCTGAGCCTTCTTGCTGGGACACAAAGCACTGTTTTGACACAGAATTGTGGCTCAGACCTGAGTTATGGTGTGGAAAGATCTCAACAGCGCCAGGGGTTCTGGCTACGGAACAGAGTTGAGTTGAAATTGCTAAGCAGCAAGCTAAGGTGTTCTCTTAACTCGTGACGGACTCTCAGAACTAAGGCAGAGTGCTGGGGCTGTGGCTCAGGGGTGGCGTTTATAGGGCGCACACATTTCAAATTCCGATGGTTCGGTCCTGCGGCACAGGAAAGCGGCTGACCTTTTCTTTTCCTCTTCCGTTTGTTTCTGTTGCTGCTTTTTGAGACAGGGTCTCATTGTATTCCGTGTCCCTAGCTGGTGTGGACTTCACTGTGTAGACCAGGAAAGCCTCCGATTCGCAATCTCCCTGCCTCTGCCTTCCAGTATTTAAGATTACAGGAACAGCCAGGCATCAGTGGCGCACGCCTTTAATCCCAGCACTGGGGGCAGAGGCTGGTGGATTGCTGCGAGCTCGAGGCCAGCCTGGTCTGCAGAGTGAGTTCCAGGACAGCCAAGGCTACACAGAGAAACCCTGTCTCGAAACAACAAAAAAATCCCCACGAAAATAAATAAATGAAAATAAGGATTACAGGATTACGACTCCACACTAGGCTCTGCTTCAATTTCTTTTTCTTTCCTTCACAGTTGTTACACATTTTTAAAATCCTATATGTGTATTTTGTTAGATTTATAGCTAAGTATTTTCTTTTCTTTTTTGGTGCTGTGGCAAATGGTACTTTAAAAAAAATGAAATTCCACTTGCTCATTTCAGTCTTTGGGAAAGAATAAGAGAAAGGGACTTTTCTTATCTGCCATTATGAGCTTGTCCTAGAGAAACTGAAAGCTAGGGCAGGATGGGTCAGTAATCACAGCTGCCTCCTCCCCCACCCCTCCTCCCTGCCTCCTCCCCCCTCCTCACTGCCTCCTTCCCCCTCCTCCCTGCCTCTTCCCCCTCCTCCCTGTCTCCTCCCCCACCCCTCCTCCCTGTCTCCTCCCCCTCCTCCTCCTCCTCCCTGTCTCCTCCCCCTCCTCCATGTCTCCTCCCCCCCCACTGTCTCCCCCACCCCTCCTCACTGCCTCCTCCCCCATCCCCTTCCTTACTCTGTAAATGTTTGTTTATTTCATTTGACAGGATTGATGTTAGCTAAAGAAGAGTGAGGGGAAGGAGGGAGCTATGGAGAAATAAGAGAATGTTGAGATCCCAAGGGTAAGATCTTTGGAGGATAGAAGTTTGTTTGAGATGTGGTGCTGTGTGTGCAGAAGTTAGCAACAAGGGAGGGGGGGCTTCAGGCAGGTGGTTAAGTCAGAAGCCCTGAGAGGAGCAAGGCATATTCTGTGTGGGTTACACGTAGCAATCTACCAGAATACCATATAAATTAAGATCAACTTTCTTTGGGGCCCAGAATTAAATCCCCGCTGTTAATCTGTCATTCTAACGCAAGAACAACAGGGTTGGAAATGTGTTTGTGAAACAGCTTTGCTGCTCATGGTTGCTGATTTTGAGGGGAAAGGGGCAGATTCTGTGCCCAACCCTTGACTCCAGAGTGCCTGGCAGGTTTCCTAGGAAACAGTGATCAATAAATGTATCATATATTGAAGAATCTGCAAGCAATTTCACAAGGTTGGTTCTCAGTGCCCAAGTGCCAGGGTCAGGGTGGGCCTACACTTTGGACAGATAAGCTCAGTGACCAAGGTCGCTGGAAGACATGGATCAGCCCTGGACTGGGTGAACTCTGCAGGCTCACTCCTGCTCTACAACTGAGGCACGGCTACTGAACTGGCAGGTGAGCTGGGGAACCGAGTAGAGGCAGGATGTGGCTTGGGATCTCTTCCTATAGGATTCTTTTCTTTATGAACTCCAGGGTGCCTATAGGCTATGGTGAGAGTTGTGTCCTTTGTTAGAAGCACTGGAGCTCCTGGAAGGTGGCCGCAGGGAGTACCCTGGGAGCCAGAGCCAGGGCCTTATGTGGAGCCAAAGTTTCTAAGCATTGAAAGACAGGGCAGAAGTTCCCCAACAAATAACAGATACAGAAGGATCCAATGGTAGGAGGGTGGTAATCAGTTACAAAGTAAAGGAAACAGGGGGCATGGTGGTGCCTTCAATCCCAGCACTCAGGAAGCAGAGGCAGGCAGATCTCTATGAGTTCAAGGTCAGCCTGGTTTACAAAGTGAGTTCCAGGCCAGCCAGGACTGCTACACAGAGAAACCTTGTCTCAAAAAAAAAAAAAAAAAAAAAAAAAAAAAAAGAAAGAAAAAAAAGAAAGAAGGGAAATGATACCATGTAGTTGGAAGTTTTCCTGTGTCCCACTTGGCCCTGAGGCCCTGCAGCTGCTTATAAAATAATCACTCAGAGGCTTATATTAATTACCAACTGTATGGCCTATGGCTTCAGCTTCTGGCTAGTTAGCTCTTGCATCTTAAATCAACCCATTCTTATTAATATATATGTTGCCATGTGGCTGTGGCATTACCAGTCTGCTGGCACTTGTTGCTCCTTTGGTGGTAGCTGGCATCTCTCTCTTGCCTCCACCATTCTGTGTCTCTCCTTGGATTTCCCACCTGTCTGTAAGCTTACTTGCCATAGGCCAAAACAGCTTTATTTATTATCCAATGGGAGCCACATATACTCACAGCATATAGAAAGACATATCACAGCAATACCATTCTTTCAAAGGCCAGATTTCAGTCTGGGCCCCAAGCAAATGATTTATAGAAATTTCTCACCTGGACATTATTCTCACCCCAAGAAGTGGCATACTGTGTATATTTCTCTGCAGTTTAAGAAAAATCTTCTCTCTCTCTCTCTCTCTCTCTCTCTCTCTCTCTCTCTCTCTCTGTGTGTGTGTGTGTGTGTTTGTGTGTGTGTGTGTGTGTAGGTAAAGGATTTGCTAGCCCTATTTTACAGAAGAGAAAACCCACACTCAGCAAGATTAACTATTTGTCCAAGGACTCCTAATAAAATGATCATGGACCTAAGGTTTAAATGCGTGTTGTCTAGCTCTAAGTTCTGGGGTCCTTCTACAATGCGTTGCTTGTTTAGGATACAGGAGAATACAGTTTGGATGAAATGTGGCTTTCCTGCTGGAGCAACAGGGATGGAGTGAGGGGGACATCGGAATTTTGAGGCAAAGGGGTTGAGACTGGCCAGAAGTTTCAAAGTCTCTGAGAAATGAGAAATACTCCAATCTGTCCTGAATTCTCAGGTCTAAGGCTTTGAGGAGGAGACAGGTTATCAATGGTGAAAGACAAACAGACTAACAGACAGGAGGACTAACAGATAACCACCCCTCCACATTAGGAGCAGGAATTCCTCAGCAGATTAGACAGCAGTTTTTTGGGGCGTGGGGCGGGTCCTAAGGGTTGGTCCTCTCTGCCATATTGTTTTCCTTTGAGACAGGGTCCTGTGTACCTCAGGTTGGCCTTGAACTCAGTATGTAGCCACAGATGACTCTGACCTGATTCTTCTACCTCTACTTACCGAGTGCTGGGATTACAGGCATGGTTTATGCTGTTTTGGAGACTGAACCCAGGGTCTTGTGCATCCTAGGCAAGTGCTCTACCACCTGAATGACATCCTTAGCCTGTAGATGAGACCATTTTTAATTTGCTTTTTGTTTTGAGACAGGGTTTCACTTGTAGCCAAGGCTTGTATTGAATTCATGATCCTCCTGCCTTCACTTTCTGAGTACTGATATGGCAGGTGTGCTCCACATCTGGTTCTTCATATCCTTTTTTGTTTGTTTGTTTGTTTTTTAAGACAAAGTTTCTCTGTGTAACTTTGGAGCCTGTCCTGGAACTGGTCCTGTACACCAGGCTGGCCTTGAACCCACAGAGATCCACCTGCCTCTGCCTCCCAAGTGCTGAGATTAAAGGCATACACCACCACTGCCCAGCCATTTTAGATTTTTTTTTTTTTTTTTGGTTTTTCGAGACAGGGTTTCTCTGTGTAGCTTTGTGCCTTTCCTGGAACTCACTCGGTAGCCCAGGTTGGCCTCGAACTCACAGAGATCCGCCTGGCTCTGCCTCCCGAGTGCTGGGATTAAAGGCGTGCGCCACCACCGCCCGGCGCCATTTTAGATATTTTAAAAAATATCTAAAAATTTATTTTGGCCAGCATGCACCTTTAATCACAGCATTTGGGAGGCAGAGGTAAGCAGATCTCTGTTAGTTCGAGGCCAGTCTGGCCCTGAAGAGAGAGTTCCAGGATAGCCAGGGCTACACAGAGAAACCCTGTCTTGAAAAACCATAAAAACATATGTGCACCACATGTATGCAGGTGTCTAAGGAGTCCAGAAGAGGGTGCTGGATCCCCTAGAGCTAGAGTTACAGGTAGTTGGGAGCTGCCTGATGTGAGAGCTGGGAATCAAACTTGAGTCTTTTGCAAGAGCAGCAAGTGCTCTTTTGACTGCTGAGCCATCTCCCCAGAGCTTAGATTAAAAGCGAACAAAAACCCCCTAATCATTTAATCTCTATTAGGATGGTTATTTTTATCTATCTACACATCTATATGTGTACACATGCATACTGTAAAACAATCCTTTTGTACACTGTGAATATGTATTACTCTCATTGGTTAATAAAGAGCAGACTGGCCAATAGCTAGACAGGAAAAGGTGAGGCGGGACTTTCAGACAAAAAGAGAATGCTGGGTAGAAGAGGACAGAGTCACTAGCCAGACTTGGAGAGAAGCAAGATAAACATGCAGTGCTGAAAAAAGTGTCACCATGTGATAGAGTGTAGATAAGAAAAATGCATTAATTTAAGTTGTAAGAGTTAGTTAGTACCAAGCCTAAGCTATTGACTGACTATTTATAATTAATATTAAGTTTCTGTGTAGTTATTGGTGAGCTGACCAGTGGTCCTGATGAAAAACTCTGCATACATATGCATGTATATACTTCCAGAAAATAAATATTGATTTAGGTATAGAGAAATCAGAAATCCTGTCTCCCCCCCCCCCCCCCCGCCCTTTTTTTTTTGAAACAGGGTCTCAAGTAGCCCAGGCTCCTCTCAAACTTTACATAGCTGAAGATGACTTTGAACCCTTGGTTAGCCTGCTTCCACCTCTGGAGTACTGGATCATAGGTGTACACTTGGCACAAGTCTAGAACAGGGGTACTTGTTGATGTGTCGTCAGTCAGTGCATCAGCTGTGGAGACAGCAAAGCAACTTCTTAGGATGTTAAACGTCTCAGGTGACCCAGCCCTTCCTCTTCTGTACACACAGATAAATGGGACAGGGTAGGAACTCAGGAAGAAATCCACACATTTGCAGAGAGGTAACTTTTGACGAAGATGCTAAGAACATATGATGGAGAAAAGACTGTCTATTCAATAAACGATGCTGAGAAAACTGGATATACATGCAGAAGAATGAAGTTAGATCCTCATCTTACACCATATACAAAAATCCAGAAGAGCTGCCAGCCTAAGTCGTGCTGGGATCAAGAAAAATGGGCCTTGGCGGTTCGTGTTCCTGGAGTTGTGTCCATGCCAGTGGATGTCCACACACTCCAGAAGAGAATTTGACATTGCTGCTGCTGTTGTTGCTGTTATAGCAGTGGCAGCCACCACTGCTACTGTTTCTGGGATTATCATTTCATAATTGCTTACTATAGCTAGCACGGTGGAGACCCTGGCAGCAAAAGTAGCTACAACAGTTAATTAATCTTTCATTCTATTGGTCATGATAAATTTAACTCAATAGTTATATACATTTCGATTGGCTTTGAAAATTATAAATTTATAAACTCAAGTTCCATTTGCTTTTGGGATACCATCTTACAAGGACTCCAATTTGCAGTAAGGCTCATTAAGGAAGGGAATGGCTCAATTGCCTTTAGACTCCTGGCTATGGGTGGGATAGGACCTCTGTTGGTCTTTTCTGTGTCTAACCCACAGATTGCAAGCCCAGTGCCACTTTGAGATCTTTGGCAGCAGTTAACTCTGCAAATCACACACGACTGAGCCTATATGATAATGAGTATTCAGAGACGGGTAATACCTGGGGGGCGCTCACCAACCTAAGACAGGGTGCCTGTGTGGCCTGGGCAGGCGTCTCCATGACGGGTAAGGTGACCTGCTGACATACCACGCAACCGAAGTCAGCAGCTCATTTTTTAGTAAAAGGGGGACCTGTAGGGTCCTGGCCCCCATTTTGGGTAACTGTTGCCTTGCTTGCTGACCTTGTCCTTGTTATCCTCCCTATGCTAATTCCCTGCCAGGTTCCACCCTCCTGAATGCTTAAGGGAAGTTCCTTGTTTGTGTATCCTGCATAATGGGCGTTAACAGCTTAGATGCAAGATTGTAAAACCCTGCCCTCCAGGGTTCTCCCATTGTGCTGTAAGCCTGTATTTAAGACCTCTTCCCTCCTTCAATAAACAGCATTTGGCATTAAAAAAAAAATCATTAAAGACTTAAGACTCTGAACTCTGGAAGTGCTGAAAGGGATGATAGCAGGACAGAAACTCGTGACGTTGGTCTGGGCAATGATGGCTTTTATATGATTCAAAAAGCATAGGCCCCAGAGTGAAACAGACAAATGGCTTACCTCAAAATAAAGGGCTTCAGAGTGTGGAAGACATAGCGTGGAAGCAGAAAGGGGGGTGGTTTGCAGGAAGCAAAGGGACTGGCCGAGGGGGAGAGGAATGATGAGAGAAGGTAGGGAAGTAACAAAGGATAATAATATATGTGTATGAGAAAGTCACGGTAAGACACAGTTCTTCGTAAGCTAACCAAAACCAACCCTCCTCGAAACAAAACTAAAAACTTAAAAAATAAAACAGGTGGTGGTAGATATCTATACTCCCAGAATTTGGAGATGGAGGCAGGAGGACCAAGAGTCAAGGTCATCTCTAGCTATGTAATGACTTGGGCTATGTGACACCCCACCCTAAGAAACAAAAGATAAACATGGGAAGGGCCTTTCTTCAGTGGTGTATTCACTTGTAAGTGGTCGATGAGCCTGTAAATAATCCCTCACCACGTTCCTGTAAGTAACCATAATTAGCAAACAAACAAACAAAACCAAAAAGTAACCACAGTTAAACTCATTGAGTCACACACATATACACACATTCACATGTACACAAATATATACTCACACATGTACTCAAACACACATTCATTCACACGCGCTGCCAGGCAGACCGAATAAATAGGAGAGAAGAAGGGGACAAGCAAGAAAAGGAGAAGGAGAGGAGGACGCCAGGGGCAGCCACTCAGTCACACAGCCAGTCACAAAGTAAGAAAGAGATACAGAATACAGAAAGGTAAAAGCCCGGAGGCAAAAGATAGATGGGATAATTTAAGAAAAGCTGGCTAGAAACAAGCCAAGCTAAGGCCAGGCATTCATAAGTAAGAATAAGTCTTTGTGTATTTATTTGGGAACTGGTGGGGGGGGGGGCAAAGAGTAAAGAGTTAAAAAACAAAAACCAAAAAACTTTAAAAATACTTGGTAATAAACAAAGCCAAAGCAAAACCTAAACAAACCAAAAAAATAAAATGCTTTGCCCAGCAAAAGAAACTATCAACAGAGAGGTGAAGCAACCTATGAATTGGGAGAAAATATTTGAAAACCATACATTTGACAAGGGGCTAATCTCCAAAATATGTAAGGAACTCAGATTTCTCAACAGTGAAGAAACAAATAGCCTGATTAAAACGGAGACAGAAGGAATGGGATCCACATTTCTCAAGTCAGCCAACAGGAATTCGAGACACTGAGGACCAAAGAAATGCAAATTAAACCACAGTGAGATATCCACTCACACCTACCTGGATGTCCATTATCAAAAAGACACGGATAAGATTTGGGTAAGAGAACTTAAAGACCCTGTAGGGTGTAAACTTGCAAAAACTTAAAAATAGAACTGTCCTGTGATCTAGAAAGCCAACTACTACTGGGCATGTGTCCAAAAAGATATGAGATCAGTATGTTTAGGAGATATCTGGCCCCTACATCCTTACAGCACTCATTCACAATAACCCAGATGTGGAGTCAACCGAAGGGTCCATGAGAAGATGAACAGAATAAGAAAATATGATACATATGTATATGTGTATATTAATACATATACACATACACACACAATGAAACACTATTCATCAATTAAAAGAAAAAAATTGGGCCAGGCAGTGATGGTCCACACCCTTAATCCCAACACTCAGGAGACAGATCTCTGAGTTGAAGGTCAGCTTGGTCTACAGAGCAAGTTCCAGGACAGTTAGGGCTACACAGAGAGACCCTGTCCCCCAAAAACACCAAAGGGAAAAAAAAGGAAATCTCATAGTCTGTGATGTGTATATACCTGGAAGATCTTATAATACACACACACACACACACACACACACACACACACACACACACACACACACATATGTGCCAGGGGCAAAAAGTCAAATATGGCATGGTCTCAGTTACATGTGAAATCTCAATAGGTTGAACTGAAAACTAGTCAGGTGGTGGCTATGGTTATGGTGGGGCACTGAGTGATGCTCGTCAAATGACGTGAAATTACAGTTAGAGGGAGCAAAATCATGGTGATGACTATTATTACATACTTAAAAATTGCTAAGAGAGTAAATCCCAAACATTTCACCACAAAAAAAGTATGTGAAGTGATACATATATTAAATAGCTTGCAATGTGCACACATGTCAAAGCAATAAAGTGTACATCATAAATATATACAAGTTATACTTGTCAATCAAATACGTAGAAGCAAATATACGAAAGACTTTATTGAAGTCTGTGATGGTTATTCTTGGTTGTCAAGGTGACTACATCTGGAATTAACTAAAACCCAAGCAGCTGGGCTCACCCGTGAGGGATTTTTATTAATTAAATCAATCATCTGAAGTGGGAAGGGAAGACCCACCCTTTAACCCAGATCTTTTGAGGTGGGAAGGTCCATCTTTAATCTGGCCTACACCTTCTGGTGGCGGCCTGTATAAAGAACATGGAAGAAGGAAGCCTTTGCTCTTGGCCACCTTGTCCTCCCTCTTGAGGGCAAGTCCATTCCTTCACTGGCATTAGAGCCTACTTCTGCAGGATCCAGTGTACACTGAAGACCAGCTGCGACATCCAGCCTTGGGCACTGAACAACTACTGGATTCTTGGACTTTCCATTGGTAGACAGCCTTTGTTGGATTAGCTGGACCACACAGCCTCTAAGCCATTCTAATAAATCCCTTTCTACTTACTTATATATAGATTCATTCTATCAGTTCTGTTCCCCTAGTGAACCCAGACTAATATAAAGGCCATGGTGATTTTTATTTCATTTTAATTATCTTTTTTTTGTTGTTGTTTTGTTTTTTGTTTTTTGTTTTTTTTGGTTTTTCGAGACAGGGTTTCTCTGTGTAGCTTTGCGCCTCTCCTGGAACTCACTTGGTAGTCCAGGCTGGCCTTGAACTCACAGAGATCCACCTGGCTCTGCCTCCCGAGTGCTGGGATTAAAGGCGTGCGCCACCACCGCCCGGCTCATTTTAATTATCTTACATGTGTCTTTTGTTTTGTTTTTGAGACAGAATCTCTATAGCTCAGGTTAGCTCTTTAACTCATGGCAAACTGTTTCAGTTTCCTGGGTGCTGGATTACAGGTGTAATTCTTTGTTTATTTGGGACACAGTTTCATGTAGTTCAGTCTGGTCTCAAATTCTTTATCTAGTTAAGGATGACTTTGAACATCCAATCCTCCTGCTTCTACCTCCTCAGTGTTGGGATCACAGGCATGAACAGTTTTATGTGGTGCTGGAGATTGAACCCAGGACTTTGAACATACTAAGCAAGCATTCTCCCACCTAAGTTACATCCCTAGCCCATTTGTTTGCTTTTTAAAAACATCATTGAGCCGGGCGGTGGTGGCGCACGCCTTTAATCCCAGCACTCGGGAGGCAGAGCCAGGCGGATCTCTGTGAGTTCGAGGCCAGCCTGGGCTACCGAGTGAGTTCCAGGAAAGGCGCAAAGCTACACAGAGAAACCCTGTCTCGAAAAACCAAAAAAAAAAAAAACAAAAAAAACATCATTGAAAATTTGTTGTTAGCATCCAGGTATCGAGGCACATGCCTATGATCCCAGAACTTCAGCAACTCAATCAGAATTTTAAGTTTGAGGTCAATCTGGGACACTTAGAGAAATCCTGACCCTAAACAATCCAGTGTTTTCTGTTGTGGAATATTTGTACACTGTATGAAGGAAGATGTATTGCGGTGATTGGTGTGATAAAAAGCTGAACAGTCAATAGCTAGGCAGGAGGTATAGGCGGGAATTCCAGGGTGAGAGAGGAAGAAGAGGAGAAATCGAGGGGCAGGGGAGATGCCAGGAGACACAGAGAGGAAACTGGAGGTGCAAGATGGAAGAGAGAGCTGGAGAGATAGCTCAGTGGTTAAGAGCACTGGCTGTTCTTCCAGAGGGCCAGGGTTCAATTCCCAGCCCCCACATGACAGCTCACAACTGTAACTTCAGTTCCAGGGGATCTGACACCCTCACACAGACACATAATGCAGGCAAAACACCAATGTACACAAAAACAAATAGATTAATTAAAAATATATGTTTCAGATTTTGCTTATGATAAAAAATTATGTGTGTATATTATGTGTATGTGTGTCACGTGGGCACGAATGCAGGTGCTCCAGGAAGCCAAGGGCATCTGATTACCCTGGAGTGCTGGGTTGTGAGCCCTAACCCGGTGTGATGGGTCGGTGGGGGCTGGGGTGGGTGGGGGCTGAGTAGGTGAATGGGGGTTGGGGTCCTCTGCAAAGGTAATAAGTGTTTTTAACTGCTGAGCCTTCTCTCCTGGTCCCGGGGAGAAAGTATTTTTAACTAGTGAAAGGATTTGTTTTAAGTGAGTTGGAACAACGGCAGACTTCTAGACATTAAACTCGCGCCTGTCTGTTTTCCTCCAGCCTAAGGTGGTCCAGGACAGACTGCCTTGGAGCTCCTGATGCAGTGGGAACCGAAAGATAGCAGGGACTCCACATACTTTTTTGTTTGTTTGTTTTTCCTCACAGAATCAAAACAGTGCGTATCCACGAACTCCTCAACGCCCAGGACCAACAACTGCTGTAGAGTACTCCCTCTTAAAGTTCACGTAAAGGGTGTGGGACCCGGGGGAGATGCTTTGGGACTCATTGAAAGGGAAGAGTGATAAGAGAGACCTAAGACATCCAAGTCCTTCATCTTTCCCTAGAACTTAGAGAATTTGATCCTTTGGACCTGTGACCGCTGTTAGCTACTGTCACCACCTGATCGTCAGCCTTTACCCACGAGTTTAGGATGCCAGAGGTGGAATCAAGGGGGAAAATTCCCAGCACCTTGTGCTGGGGGCTTGGGGCCGGCCATGTCATCCTTAACCAAAGGCGCAACTGAGTGTGAAATAAGTAAAGTTCTTGCGCTTGCTAAAACGACTCCCCGCACAAAGGCTCTCCGGTGAGAAAAAGAAAAGCAAAAAGCAGAAGAAAAAGAAAAACACTCCCCTCCCTCCAGACTCCCCTCAAGCCTCTAATCTCATCTCTGA
Organism: Peromyscus californicus insignis; assembly: GCF_007827085.1. NCBI lineage: Eukaryota > Metazoa > Chordata > Mammalia > Rodentia > Cricetidae > Peromyscus > Peromyscus californicus. Next base: position 16,581,015 of record NW_026294562.1, read on the forward strand.
AAAGGAACTGTACTTTACTGTCCACAAAACAGTCTATTTTCAAAGTGAGAGCAGGAGGGCGTTGGGAGGAGAGGGGCGCCCTGGGCCCACGGCAGCCTGTGAATTCCTGCTTGTTTATAGAAGGCAGTGGCCGAGGACAGACACTTTGAAACCACCTGTGAACGAATTAAAGACCGAGGGGGGCAGAACCCCCATCACAAACAGAATCTCACTGCTCAAGTGTGAAAGAAAAGGAAGAAAGAAAAAGCCAAGTAGATCTTTGCCGGCGACCACTAGATGGACGTAGAATTCAAAAACATTCTTTGGGGAGATCAAGGATGGCAGGCTTTGAAGCCTGGAGGGCCGGCGAGGCTCAGAGCGCCCGGCCGGCCGCGAGCCCCACACCCGAGCGGCCGCACTCTTGCACTTGCTGGGGAAAGCATTTAAATGGGAACAATGTCAAATTTCACAGCTATCTTATGTCCAGTGACCTTACGGGACCCCGAGGGAAAGACAGATCGAAAATGATTGTTCTCGACAAGTTCCTCAGAGCGGAGAAGTCAAATAGGCAAACCTTCAGAAACGACGTCTGCGGAATGAAAAAAGAAAACGCTCGTAAAACTGTTGCTGCGCCCCTGGCCCGCGCCAGCCAGAGCCTGCGTGCATGCTTGCTTGTCTGTCTGTCTGTTTATTCATCCACCTGCTCTGCGGTGTAGCTAGCTCTTCTTTATCTAACACACAGAGATCAAGTTCCGTCCCAACAGTCCAAGAACTTGGGAAGGAAAGTTTATTGTGGGGAAAGAAAACGGTGATAACAACTATACTGAAATATTTAATCAATTTGAAGCAGCTTTTCCTGATGTTGAAAGAAAACGAGACAGGCTAGAGTCTGAGCAAAAAAAAAAGTCTGTACCCTAAGTGAAAGAACAATAAAGGACAATTTAGGAGAACAAAGATGAGCTCTCAAACCCCCGTCTGTATTTTAGACAAGAATTTCAATGACACTCATGCCCTCTAACTTTGCCTTAAGTGAATCATCTTAGCTTAATGGCTCCCCACTCCTTAAGAGAAAAGAGGCATTAGAGTTGGGACTAAAATTCCCTTTCATCACTACCCAGGTCACATCCCTTTCCCAGGACTAGCCGATATCACGAGTTTGCTGCACATATAGCCCTATTCTATTTTTTCTTGTCCTTTTATTTACATGGATAGTCCTTAAAGAACTAAGAGCTTGTGTTGACTCTCATAAATGACATCATGCTGTATACACCGCTCCAAATCTGTTTTGCTTATTTTGCTCAGGATTATGATTTTGACACCTATCCAGATATATGCATTATTTATTTATTTATTTTTTGGGCAGTGTTTTAAAAGAGGAAAAAGTAGTTTATTCACAGGAAAGTTATATGTGTAACTTATTTACATATTTCTGCCTGGCTGACTTGGGAGCACTTCTTTGAAGAAACTAGCAACTGATTTGAGTTTTCAAAAAGATTGACAAAACACCGGCGTGACGGGACGACACTGGGCATTCCAGAGACATCCCTTAAAATAATCTCTTAAACCAGGAATTGTAAGGGTAGGTTGGTTGGTGGCAAGGCTGCAATGCTGGGCATCGAACCTGAGACCTTGCACTTCATAGACAAGCTATCGACCACTGTGCTGTATCCTCAGTCCTCTCCCTGTGGCTTTTTATATTTCCTCTAGCAGTGTGGTGATGGCACACATCTTTAACCCCAGCACTTGGGAGGCAGAGGCAGTTGGATCTCTGTGAGTTCGAGACCAGCCTGGTCTACAAAGCGAGTTCTGGGACAACCAGAGCTACACAGAGAAACTCTGTCTCAAAAAAAAAAAAAAAAAAGATGCTAAACTAATTGAAGTAAGATTTACTAAAACATAACTACCCTGGAATCTATAAAGTACTTTATCATTTAAACTCAACAGGCAGATATGCAAAACAAAAGCAAGAGACTTTGTTTGGAGTTGTTGCTGTGTGCAGAATCAAATATTCTCAGAATGTATCTGCAGGGCAAGGGAAAATTGTGGGGTCACTTGATGAATGCTGCTCACAACAGTTTTAATGTTACCTTTGTTACTTTACCTTGTCAGTGACTCTGTGCACAAAACTTGTGAATGCAAGGCTTTGATTTGTTCAGGTTTCCTCAGGGAGGGGCCGCTGAATCCTTGAAGCATGATTTGAAAAAGATGGATAAGATATTCTACCCCAAATTCAACATCACCTTTAATCTTGCCCTCTCCTCCTCTAATCCCTAGGTAATGTTTTGTGCTTCTTTTGCAGAAAAGCAATTTTGCTAATCACTTTAGCACCAATTCTTGCATCCCTGGCAATACTCAGAACTGCCTCCATCCAAGTCTTTGATGTGGGAAAGAAACACACACACACACTCTTTCGCATGTAATCTGAAAACAATTCACCTCTGCCAGTGAATGCACAGCACTCCACTTTAATAGAGAGCAAGTTCTGTGGAGGTTTCTAATCCTTTCTGCCAAAGAAGAGAAGAGAATCACTCAGGTAGCCCAACGTCCTTCAGGAGTTAAAATCACTTGAAATGTTTTGTGGTGTGTTTGGGGCTTCTTAAAACACAAAAACCAAACCAAAACAAAAACAAAAACACTTGCTAAAGATTACTGCTCAAAACAGCACAAGAAAAACAAAAAATAAGAAAAGATTCCCCATTCCCAACTCAAACAGGATATTCTTCTCAACTCAGATAACTCTTGATCTACATGTATTAAAAAAAAAAACAAAAAAAACCCCTTGCCTTAATCCCTCAAAGCTGGGCTGTTACAGAGAAGCAGCAGTAACCGAGGTGGCTTAAATTCCAGAAATGTACAAAAGATTTGGTTGGAAAGTAAGCTAAAAAAGAAAAAGAAACTCAGCTGGCGCTGCTGTGACGTAAGGTGGAAATTTAGAGCAGTAAAAAGCAAAGATCGGCCCCGAGAAGGAAAGCTGAAGGTTTCCAACTATCTTAGAGGTCTTGGGCGTCTAGCGGACATGTGCCGATGTGTGTTTGGAAAGATGGGTGTGTGCCAACACTTTAAAAAACTTGAAATCGACTTCTCTGTGGGATGTTTTTTATTTGAACGTGTTTATGCGTCAATGTGATGCTCCAGTATTCTGAAGCTTTGCTCCATAAACTCTTTTTATAACTTTCAGTTGCGGTCAGTAATTTCTCCTAGCTTAGTAAATTTTCCTTTTGCATTATCGACTAGTTAAACCCAGTCGGGTAGATTCTATTCCCGCCCCTTCTCTCCGTAGTTATGATTTTGATCTACCTTCAGATAGTTTAGTTAACGCATTGCAAATGCCCTTTGCTTACTGGGGTTCTCTATTGCAAATAGCAACTTCCCACATTATGGCTTCCTCCACTTAGTCAAATATGCTCAAAAATTACCCTTTCACGATTTAGAATTCCCCCTTATCGATAAAACTGACTTTTCTTGTGGGGTTTTGGTGTTGTTTGATTTGAGAGAGGGTCTCACTATGTGGCCTTCAATAGACTCGAACTCACTATTGACCATGGCCTTGAATTTAGAGAGAAATCTCTCTGCCTCTGTTTCCTGAGTGTTGGGAATAAAGACTTGAGCCATGATGTGTGTGTTAAAAATTACTTTTGGTGAATAATAAATATAATTAATAGGTAAAAATTCAAATGGGCAGATGAGATGGCTCTTTGAGCTAAGGTGCTTGCCACCAAACCTGATTTCCTGAGTTCGATCCCTAAGAACCACATGGTGGAAAGAGAGAACTGAGTCCTGCAAGTTGTCCTCTAACCTGTACGTATGTACCATGGTATGAACATTTTACACACACACACACACACACACACACACACACACACACACACACACTAGTATTACAGAAATTCTAGGATGCCAAGTTACTTCCTTTTACCTCATAGATCTTCTCTAGGTTGTCATGATGTAACTTCTTAGACATTTAACATTCCATTGTTCAGCCGGGCTGTGGCGGCACACACCTTTCATCCCAGCACAGAGAAACGCTGTCTTAAAATAAATAAATAAATAAATAAATAAATAAATAAATAAATAAATAAATTTCATTGTTCAGTGATTTCTTATGAGAGGTGACAGGATGCTGAGAGGTCCGTTCAATAACTGATATTAACTTTAAGGTGTGTGTATGTGCCACTCTCTATGTAGACTAGGCTGGACCTCCAACTCAGAGATCCACTTTGCCTCTGCCTCCTGAGTACTGAGATTATTAATTTTATGAGTGTGAGTGTTTAGTTTACATGTATATATGTCTAGGATGTCATGCCTGGTGCAGGTAAATGTCAGAAGACGGAAATGGGTCCCCTGGGACTGGAGTCAGGATAGTTGTGAGCCATCATGCGGATGCTGAGAGTCAAACCAGTGTCCTCCGTGTCCTCTGCAAGAGGAAAAAGTGCTGAAAACTGTCGAGCATTCTCTAGCCCCCGCCCCCCGCCCCACGTTTTTCTTTTTCTTCTTTCTTTCTTTCTCTTTTCTTCCTCTTTTTTTGGGGGGTGGTGGTGGTGGTTTAGAGACAGGGTTTCTCTGTGTAGCCTGGTTGTCCTGGAACTTACTCTGTAGATCAGGCTGGCCTTGAACTCAGAGATCTGCCTGTTGTTTTTAATGAGTTAGGCAAGTGTGAGGCCTTATCTTTCTGGCTGTTCTTCTGCTCCTGGATGGCAAATGAGCTGGAGGAAGACTTTGACAGATATGGGTAAAAGAAATCTCCCAAGCGGTGCCACACATCCACCAGGATTCCTTGAGTGCATGAAGACCAGGGTCAATGTTCCCTACTACTGGAGGTGATTCTCAGCATGTGGAGGCTCACCCCTCACCCGCCCAAGTGAAGGTAGTACCTGCCTGTCTCTTGCAGGCCCAGTGCTGTGTGCTCACTGTTTGATTCTATTAGCAGAAAGACTTCCAGTCAGCCCTTCGTTTGTCCGTTCTGCTCCCTCTAGAAGCTCCTTTTGCAGGTGTGAAGTTCAACTTTCTTGGCTCACCCTAGCTGGAAGGCTCCTCTAGCAGAAAGTGTGCTCTTGGCTGGGAAGGAGAGCTGAGGTTGCAGGAAGCAAGAGTTGATTGTCCATGGCTGTTGTCCTTCATGGGGAGCCAGTGGTCCTGCTGGGCTTCTTGTGCTTGGAAACTGCTCACGTGACTACAGGGAAAGGTGTGTAAGCTGCATTCCTCCTGGCCACCTCAATCTACTGGCCCTGGGAACACGCCCTGGGGCTACCTTCAGCTCCTTGACTGGTTGCCCTTCCTGGTTGTGTTCTAACACACTGTTTTTCTCCCTCATTTATTTGTGTTTGAAGCAGTCACTGTAAGGAAGAAGGAGGAATGTACATTATAGAAGATATGTAATATTTTAGAAGCAGCTACACAGCTACTCAAAAGTATTACATTTGGTTCAAAGGCCACACTTGCTCTTTATTTAGTGTGTATAAGTATTCATGTGTGTACGTATGTTTTAGTAAAGTAAAACTGGGGGCTAGTGAGATGTCTCAGTGGATAACGGTGCTTACTGCCAGGCCAGATGACTTGGGTGCTATTCCTGGACCCACATGGGAGAAGGAGAGAATGGACTCCTGCAAGTTGTCCTTAACCTCCATATATGTGCCATGGCATGTGACACCTTCCCATGCCAAGTTAATAAATAAAAATAAAGAACACAAAACAGCCCATTGCATTTTCCCCAAATTTTATTTATTTATTTATTTATTTATTTATTTATTTATTTATTTATTCATTCATTTTGGTTTTTCGAGACAGGGTTTCTCTGTGTAGCTTTGGAGCCTGTCCTGGAACTTGCTCTGTAGACCAGGCTGGCCTCGAACTCACAGAGATCCGCCTGGCTCTGCCTCCCGAATGCTGGGATTAAAGGCATGCGCCACCACCACCACCGCCCTGGCGCATTTTCCCCAAATTTTAAACAGAGACTGAAACCTAACACAATAATAAAGGACAACCAGAGGCTCCATCAGTGTTATGAATGTCTTAAGTTAGACATTATTAAATGGTATTAATAATAATTGTAGAACTAGGAATAAGAATTTTATCTTAATTTATTTGTGTTTTTGTTTTGTTTTGATATGAGGTCTCACTATGTAGCCCTTACTGGTATGGAACTCTTTTTTTTTTTTTTTTTTTTGGTTTTCAAGACAGGGTTTCTCTGTGTAGTTTTGTGCCTTTCCTGGAACTCACTTTGTAGACCAGGCTGGCCTCGAACTCACAGAGATCCGCCTGCCTCTGCCTCCCAAGTGCTGGGATTAAAGGCGTGCGCCACCACCGCCCCGGCACTGGTATGGAACTCTTTATGCAGACCAGGCTGGCCTGTAATCCAAGACATATACCTGCCTCTGCCTCTCAAGTGCTGGGATAACAGACCTGAGACACCATGCCCAGCTTTAGAAGTTTATATTTGATCTAGCAGTTTCTTCTAGAAGAATTCAAGATGCTTAAAGAGACCTGGACCTTAATTCTTACTCATTTCTTGGGAAAGAGCTCATGAGGTCATATTTATGCTTATCATTAGCAATTGACTGATTTTATTGATCCTTTTTAAATACAACAAAATCTGGCAGCGTGGTGAGAAATCCCCAGTAATTATAGGACTTCCACAGGCTGTACAGCTCTCTGTCTCTTGAGGTTTTATATCTCCCATTGTTGGTGTTAGGTTGGTATTTGGACTAGTAAAGATCAGAAAACCCATAAAATCTGATGCCACATAGTAATGCAGGAATTTGTTTAAAGCCTTGTTGTGATGGTTCCATACGTATTTCTATAGGTTTCCTCGAGCTAAACATGACCGTGTACTTAAGACATGCTGGCATCCCTCGGTGACAAAAAGGAGGCCGTCACGGACTGACTCACAGCAGTGGTGCTTTCCTGGCAAATTTCCTGAAGATGTTGAAGTTTTCTTTCCTTCCTTACAAAGTTGCATTTTCCCTACTGTCCTTCTGTCGATTACAGACACTGTGCACTTACATACATTTAAAGACATCTATATGATCTGATTTATATAAAATTAATGATTAAAAATGTGGGTTTTTTCACATCTGCAAAGTCAGAATTATATCTTGAAATAGTGCCTGCCTTTCTTTTCTCCCTTTCTTCCTTTTCTTTGTGGGGGAGGGTGTTTGAGACAGTTTCTCTGCGTAGCCTTGGCCGTCTTGGAACTTGAGCTGTTGACCAGGCTGTCCTCGAACTAACAGAGATCACCTACCTCCGCTTCCCAAGTGCTGGGATCAAAGTTGTGCACCACCACTGATGACTTCTTGCTTGCTTTCTCACAAGGTCTCACATAGTTCAGGTTGGCTTCAAACTCACTGTGTAGCTTAGGATGACCTTGAACTCCCGATTCAACTGCCTCTACTTTCCCAGGGCTGCACCTAAGTACAGGCGTCACCTCAAGCTGTCTGGTTTATGTGGTCTTGGGGGTGGAGCACAGGGTTTTGTGCATACTGGACAAGCGGTCTACCAAGTGACAGACATCCCTAGTCCTGGAATGGTGTTTGCAGACCCTGGAAAACAAAGGTTTGTAGTCCAACTGGTTCTTGTTTGTTTTCTGACACAGGGTTTCTCTGTGTAATCCAACTGTTAATCCAGACCATGAGACATCCCCCCGACCCTGCCCTCCATTTTCCCAGCAGTGCTATCGACTGAACCCCAGCCTCCTACATGTCACACAAGTATTCTCACACTGCATGAACACTCCCAGTTATAGCTGACTAGACATTTTAAATAGAGGTTTACTTACACTCACGATCTTCTTGCCTCAGCCTCCTGAGGGCTGGGATTATTGGCATGCACCACTATGGCTGGCCAGATGCCCTCAGTTTTAGTCACATGTCTTTGTTCTTTTTTTCCTTCAGAACCCTATCTGGACTATCATATTGTATTTATTCCAGTATGTCTCTTCTGGTCCCTGTTAGCTGGGACAGGCTCTGAGGCTTTCCTTATTTTTTTTATCATCTTAACATTTTGAGGGGATGCTGGTTAGGTATTTTGTAGACCTCTCGTCAGTTGGGAGCTGTATGGTGTTTCTTCGTTATTGGATGTAGTTCTGGAGAGGAAGGCTACAGAGGTACCTACGGTCTGGTTTTCCTTTGATTTCTGCAGTGCTGACAATGGAGCCCCGCCTTGTGTTTAGGTGAACACTCTGCCACTGAGTTGCCCTGCGCCCCTCCCTGCCTTAATGTTGTCCACTATTAACTGACTTGTTGACTGCCCTTCACCCCGCTACTGAAGCCGCACCTCAGTACAGTGGCTCCTGTCCTTCCTACACTGCATTCTCTGGAGGGAAGTCAGCATGTAGGTTACCCCAGGAGTGGGGAGCTGTGCTCTCTCTCTTAGAGGGAAAGATCTATAAAGACATTTGGAATTCTTCTGTATGGGAGAGCAGTAAAATAAACTTCTAAACATTAATGAACTCAGAGCCCCGAGTTCAATCTCTGTTACACACAAACCTACAAAAACCAATTTAATTATTATTTTACATTTAGATGTAAATACTTTTTTGGTCTTTTTTCTTAAAATATGACTATTGGCTGGGCGGTGGTGGCGCATGCCTTTAATCCCAACACTCGGGAGGCAGAGCCAGAGAGATCTCTGTGAGTTCGAGGCCAGCCTGGTCTACAGAGTGAGATCCAGGACAATCAAAGCTACACAGAGAAACCCTGTCCCGTAAAACCAAAAAAAAGCAAAACAAGTAAAAACAACAAAAACTGCCAAACAATGACGGCCACAAAGAAACACATTCTGGCCCTGACCTAACTTTCAAATCTCCAAACTCCTTGTCACATGGTGCTCACGATGATGCCATTTTTCTCTTTAAAGAGTGTATTGACTTTCTTAAAGTTGATACATGCTTACAGGGAAAAAAATCAAGTAGCATAGAAAGTCTAAAGATAAAATTCAAAATTTGTATCACCAGGAAATAACCATCATGAGCATTTTTCTTAAACACTCCCTTTAGCATATATACACAGAGATACATTTATTTTAATGGTTCACACAGAGCCTTGATATGACTCAGTGGGTAAAGGTGCCTGCCTCCAAGCATGATGGACAACCGGAGTTCAATCCCTGGGACCCATGTGGTAGGACAGAACTGACTCCTGCAAATTGTCCTCTGACCTTCACACATGTACTGTGCCATTCATGACTCCCCCAATCAAATAAGCAAGGAAAAAGTTCATGTAATACATACTAAATGTATAAGTGTTTAAGGATATTTGTGCCTGTGTGTGGGTGCATGTGACGTGGCTGTGTGTAGAGGTCAGAGGGACAGCCTTCGGAATCAACTATCTCTTGCTGCCATGTGGGTCTCTGGGATCCAATTCAGGTCATCAGGATTGGAGGTAGGAGGTAGGCAACTTTATCCACTAAGAAATCTCATCAGCCCATTGTTACTAAATTTAAGGAAGAAAATGAAGTGGGAACACAAGGAAGGAGCTGCCAAACTTTAGTTCAATGTCCTTTGGCAAGAACATATTCGTTCCTATAGATGCCTTTAAAGTGTTGAGGGTTTAAGCCCCCAATCCCAGCACTCAGGAGGCAGAGGCAGGTGGATCTCTGTGAGTTCCAGGACAGCCTGGGCTACACAGAGAAACTGTCTCAAAAAACCATGGTGGGGCAGGGGGAGGAAGACACAGGACACTATATCAATACACAGAAAGTTCCTGTGGCAGTGGCTGACCGTGTTCAACACATGAAGTTATTACTGTCACAGGGAAATGACAGTATGTGTGGAGGGCAGAGAACACCCTGGGGAGTCAATTCTCTCCATGTGTGTCCTTGAGGTGGGACTCAGGTTTACAAGCTTGGAGGCAAGTGCCCCTACCCACCGAGCTACCTGGCCAGTCCTAGACATCAATTCTAACTCAAGTAGTTCATCTGATTTGTATGTGGTATTTTGGTTAATTAGTTAATTAAGAGCTTAGGATATAGCACAGTAGCAGAATACCGCTTATCATGTGTGAGGCCCTGGGTTTAATCCCTGGTTCTAAAACAAAACCAAACACTTTTATTTATTTACTGACAAGGTAGCCGAGGCTGGATTCAAACTCTCCAAATCTGCCTCCACCTCCAGAGTACTGGGATTACTAGGTGTGTAGTACCACACCTGGCTGGCAACTTGATTTATGTGTCTGTGTGCACATGTCCCTGTGTGTGTGTGTGTGTGTGTGTGTGTGTGTGTGTGTGTGTGTGTGTACACAGGTGTGGAGGCCAGAGGTCAATGTCAGATGGCTTCCTCAATTGCTCTCTACTTCATTTTGGAGAAAGGCTCTCTCGCTGGATCTAAAGCTTGCAGATTTGGCTGGTCATTAGGTCCCAGAGAGCCTCATGTTTCTGCCTACATAGTGCTGGGATTATAGGGGTTGGGGGTCACACTCGGGTCTACACTGTAGTGAGTGAGCCCTCTTTAGCCTCTGCGATCTGATACTTTTAAAGGACAGTTTAGTTTGTCATCCGTGAAGGCAATATGGGTAATTGGTAAGATGTACTCATTTAACTGTGTATTTTCATCCTGTTGTTTCACTGGGTTAGTTAGACAAAAAAAAATTTGCCTCTAAGTCTTCCGTGAAACACTAGGAACAACCACCATGGATGAACTATACTATATGTGAACAACAGCTTAAAATTACTTAAACTTAAATAGGGTCCTGAGACCACACATTACATTCAGCTCTGTCTTCTTGTCAGAGCAGCTCATAGCACCAAATGCAGCAAAATGTTGACCTAATGACATCATCACTTCAGTCTGCAATGCCCCTGCCTTAACACACTGCTGTCTAACAGCATCACCCCTGAGACTACGCCAATTTAGTGAAATGATCTCTAAAGACGGTCTAAAGTCTTTGATTGTATTGAAATGTGCCTTGGACCACTTCATTTACCTACCAGACAGTAACATGCCCAAATGTTCTTTTTAACCATGGCCTTGGGTTGGGAAACTGTTCTCTGCACAAAGCCTTTGGTTCATTTTTTTTTTTTTAAAGGGATGTGTGCATGTGTGTTTTTTTTGTAACAGGATTTGACCTGTAACTATCACTGAGAATTTTCTTAGAGGAGTTCAAAGCATTTTACAGGGATCATCTCATTTATCCTTCGAAAGTAAAGCAGAGGCATTTATCTCTGCTACGGACTGAGAACACTAAAAGGCCAAGAGAGGCGGGGTTTTTGTTGTTGTTTTGTTAAGATCAAAAAGTAATTCTAGGGCAAAGCCAGATTCGGGTCTGACCTTGTTACATGATGCTTCTGCAGCCCTGTAGTTCAGCAAAGGGGCTTACCTTGTTCTCCCCTTGGCTATGCTTAGGTTTTTCAATGATTTTCAGAATTAATGTCTCATCCATTCCGGCTCCTTAAAAATGGCTATTAAGATGTCAGCACAAAAGAAAATTCTCCAGTCATTCTTATATGGATTTTTGGGTTGTTTTAAAGACATAGAGTCTTACTATGGACCCTTGGCTGGCATGGAATTTACTCTGCATACCAGGCTGGCTTTACAATTGTGATTTTACTGCCTCCCGAAGTGCTGGCATTACAGGTGTGTGCCACCACACCTTGTTTCTTTCACAGATTTCAGGAAGAGAGACACTCATCTTCCTCTGCTCATCTTTTTTTTTTTTTTTTTTTTTTTTTTTCTTGTCTCAGGATGTAGCCCTGGCTAGCCTGAGCTCACAGAGATCTGCCTGCCTCTGGCTCCCCAGGGCTGGATTATAAGCATGATCCACCAAGCCTGGCTCTTCCAGATCTTATTATGCAGCCAAGTGCTGTTTAACAGAGAAAGAACACGAACCACAAATATGACATGCATACAGTTTTGAGTTTTCTAACAATTACACTAAATATGCTGAATTCATTCCAGTATGTCCAAATTACTAACAATATGTAACAGAAAATTATGTAAGCTACTTCATTCCTTTTCTTGTCTAGCTTTTTAAAATCAGCTGTGTATTTTGCTTATGCCTATATCATACTCAAATCTGGAGAAAGTGCCCTTCACACACAGAAGCCACAGGTGATTAAAGTGGACCAACACAGACCATGTTGGACAGCATAGGTCTATACTTCCAAAGCCTTCCAGATTGGTTCAAGTGGATCTAGTGGTGGTACGGGAAGTGGATCGGATGTAATCTTGGAGAATCAACTTGCCCTGTGTGACGGCTACTGACTTAGGTCAGCTATGTCTGATGTGCTGCTTGGTTTGGGAGCTATGGACTCTGGGAGCCATGGACTCAGGGTTTAGCAGGCTGTTTTCACCTCCCCAGATATTGTCTAATTATACGGGTACAATGGCAGATCTTGGTTCATATCCTTTGTGAGACCAATGACAATGGAACTTTGCAACTTATGGGTTGCAGTTTTATGAGTCTGGTTTGTGGCTTGTGGAAAGAAGGCATCACCTGGGGAAAAGGATGCTCCCAGAACCAAAAGGCCAAGCAAGGAGGTGCCTCTTGGGGGGCAGAGGTTCCGCTTAGATGGTTCCCGAAGCCACAGGCTCCTCTTGTACCTTAGGATGGGGACCTTTTTTTTTTTTCAATTTGGACAGGATCTTTCTCTGTAGGCCAGGCGGGCCTTGAACTCATGGCCACCCTCACGCCAAGGTTACAGACGTGAGCCACCAAGCTTGGTTCCTCGTTAGAGTCTCGAAGACATGTGCTTCAACCAGATGTTCCTGGTGCTCCAGAAGATGGGGATGTCAGCGCTCAAGTTGGGGTTCGCACCCCGAAATGCAGGCGCGAGGGGCGGGTCCCGGCTTCGGCCCGCGCCGCCCCATGTGACCCGGTCCGACATGGTGTCGCCTCCTCTCGAGGAGGCGGCGGCGGCGGCGGCGGCGGCGTCTTCGGCTCGGCTGCGTGTCGAGCCGGCCCCGCGGCCGCTCATGGGCAGCCAGGGCCGCTCGGGTGCCCCCGGGAACCGCGGGCCCAGGGAAGGCGAGGGCGGGGAGGCGAGGGAACCGCAGGAGGCGAGGGTCGCGCGGGGAAAGCGAGGGAAGGGGAAGGGGAAAGCGGGCACCGGGCACGGCGGAAGAGGAAGCGGGGCGGAAGGGAAGCCGGGCCTGCAGCGGGCGAGGACGGCAGCGGGGCCGGAGGCTGCGGCGGGGCCGGGGCGGGAAGCCGAGGAAGGCGGAGGCGTGGAGGAAGGGCCGGGAAGCCCGGGGAAGCGGGATGAGGGGAGCGCAGGGCCCGGGAAGGAGGAGGAGGAGGAGGAACGGAGGGTCGGGCCCGGGCGGCGGGAGGACGGCAGCCTGGAGAGAGCACGGGAGCGTGGGTGTCGGGCGTGGGGCGGCATCCCGGGGCCCCGGACGGCCATGGCGGCGGCCGCCGAGGAGGCGGCGGCGGCGGCTGCGGAGCCGGCCGCACGTCCGGCCGCGGGGCCCGCGCTCTGGCGCCTGCCGGAGGAGCTGCTGCTGCTCATCTGCTCCTACCTCGACATGCCGGCCCTCGGGCGCCTGGCCCAGGTGTGCCGCTGGCTGCGGCGCTTCACCAGCTGCGACCTGCTCTGGCGCCGGATAGCCCGGGCCTCGCTCAACTCCGGCTTCACGCGGCTCGGCACCGACCTGTAAGCGCCCGCTCGTCCGCCCGCTCCCCGCCCCGGGCCGGCCAGCGTCCTGGGAAAGGGCGGGGCGCCGAGGCCTGGTCGGCTCGGGGCCGTGTGGCACCCGAAATACCGAAGCCCAGATTCACTCCATTCCCCCCACCCCCAGGTCCCTCCCCAGCACCCTCGGGGAATCCCGGTGTCACCCCTCTTCAAGAGTTCCCCCACCCGAGGAAGCGTCCGGAGGGCATCTCTCAGTCAGCGCCCTCCCCCGTGGGCGGCTACTCACAATTAGCCATCCTAAAACACTCTTCAGCCCTCGTGAGTTGTGGCTTTTCCTAAATTTTTGACTCTCTGGGTTCCTCAGCTCAGAACAACTAGGTAGGTCTGTGTCCTGTGCGTCAGGCCTTGAAGGACGACGCCTGCTGGTTCTCGGACCCAGGCCCACTAGGTGGTCTTTCAACGTGTTTTTGTGGCCTTTCATCCTGCCCACTCTCTCCGAGGTTGTTAGGCTTCAGGGCTCAGCTAAAGTCAAATATGCAGAAAAGGGCTCGGATCCTTAAAAAAAAGCTTTTAGTCCCACTGTCAACATATTTTAGGACTTGATTCAGGCAGAAGGACCCACAAAAGATGTCTGCTTGAGGCAACAAGTTGGAGCTGATGTAGGCTGTATCCAAGATCCTGCAGTTTGACCTAGTAGTGTCTGAGACCTGTGAATGCAAAAACATTCCTGAAACACTTAGGTTGTTAAACGGGAAGGGGAGAGCATCCACGGGGGAGAGGTGAGGATAAAAGCTTTCAGATTGCAGCCTGCCCTTGCTCAATTGTAATACAGGAGGATAACACCCCCCCTTTTTTGCATAAGAAATCATTTCTACACAACTTTGTCCATTTAAAAAGTTTTTCAGTTGCACATCCCCGTAATTGCCAACCTGCCCTTGCTCCCTTACCCATCCTAACAGAAGAGTGCTTAATGCATAATGTAATGGATTGTGAAGTGCCATCACATGCCACACCGTCTTGAATTAGTTCCTTAGAATAAAAATCTCAAGCTAGGCATTATTGAACAAAGGTTTTGATATGCAAAGGTATTGGATCAAGTCTTGGTATACCAGCAAAGAATGAGTGAACCAATTTGATGTGAGAATTAAAACAAAACCCAGAAACCTTTGCAACTTCAGTAGCTGAGTGAGAGTACCCAAAGCTGTGTTACTTTGTATCTCTCATCACTGGCCAGGATAAATATTTTGCCATGTGTTGGTTTCACCTGTGAGAGTGTCTCTTTCTACTCTGTTACTGGGGTCTTGGTGTTTTTGTTATAAATTTGGAATTTTTCTGGGTCATAAATGTTTGGCTCTAGTCTGTCATCTTTGATATATTTTCCAGTCAATTTTTTATTCTATTGTTTTTATTAGAACTTTTATACTTCATTAGAATCTGCCAATTTTGTAATTTTTTTCTCCTCCCCCTTAACCTGAGAAATTTCTAATTCTTCCATAGACCTGACAAATTTGATTGCCAACTGATTTTCTTATAACTTGATTTTTTAAAATGGCATTTTCATCAGTAACACTTGTTTTGGTGCAAGGAGAGAAATTCTTTTACTATATTTTTCTTTAAATAGCTGCTTAGTTATTGCTACACCAGTTGTTAAGCGTCTCTTTCACTTTGGGAAGCTTACATTGCTGTATACTAAGTGTACACACACACACACACACACACACACACACACACACACACACGTTTGTGTATTCAGTTTATATCTGAACTCTCACTTTCTTCTCCTGGTGTAGTCTCCCATTTCCATAACATTTTAAATGTGTTGCTCCATGATAGAGTGTAGTATCTGCTAGGGTTATATTATAATTGCTGGGTTGAAATGTCAGTGTATTACTACTCCACTGATACTCAGTTTATGACCAAAACCACTCTATGCCTTTTTAAGGATTCTTGTGCTCACTGTAAAGTTAACATCTAATTTTTATTTATCATTTATTACTGGTTTGTTCCTGTGTGTTTGTATTTCATGGGTTTTGTGTTTGCTGAAAGGGCACTCTCTTCTCCTGCCCTCTACTGTAGTAAGTTCTACCCCCCCCCCATTGTCTCGTTTGACTCACTCCTTCTATTCTAGTACAGTTTGCCAAATGGTATTTATTATGGCTTTACTATTATTAGATATGTGCGTTTTAATTTTGTGTGTATGTGTCCAAGCATGAAGCATTGTCTTTCCAGAGAGGTTGTTTTGCTGTGGCACTTGATAAAGAGCAGGGTCACTGCTCTGTTTTTGGTTTGAGAGGGAGAAATTATGCCTGTTACAGCAGGTGGAGAGCATTTACCAGTGTGACCTGCTTCTGGACAGCTGCAAAGACTTAATAAACCACCAGGAGAGGTAGTTGTCATCCCTGAAGAGATAAGGTATGTACCCCAATTCACTCAGCGCGTCCTAAGTGCAGAACATAGCTCCCTGTATAACCTGGGCTGTTATTCATGCTTTGGACTAATTCACTGCAGACTGGATAAGCAAGTATGTCTTTATAAGCACAGTACAAAACTTCGACTTTCTCAGAAGACACATAATCTCACTGGCTTTGAGTTTTATCTCCTTAAAGACTAGGGATGGCATTGCTCAGTAAAATGGGGCCAACCAGCTATGATTGTGTCCAGTGCTCGAGAGCCTTTCCTAAGCTGGTTTTTTTAACTGCTTGCCTCCCCTGTATTCTGCCTATGTCAGAAGTGGACATGGTTTGATTGGGAACTGCTGCCTGATGATAGGAAACACACACAAACACACACACAACATCCAGGTTCTCTCACCTGCCCTGAATGTTTTCACAAGCGTGACAGCAGAACCTGTGGGCTTAGGGACTGCACTTGCTGCTTAAGGGCCTTCTGAGTTTTAGAAACACTAACTGCTAAGGTTTACTGACCTTCCGGCCCAGGGCCAGCCCTGTTCAGTTTAGCTTTCCTAACTGATCATAGCTTTGTTGAGTAAGATGAACTGCTTGGGCTCCTTGTCATTTGTGAATGGTCTTATTCTTGTGCTTGAAGGCATTTGAGCCACTTACAAACCACAAACAAATAATCTGCTTCCCTTTAGGCCTCTTGCCAGGGAACACTAAGAAGTATCCTAAGTGGGCTTCTTTTTTCTTCTCCCCCCTTTTTTTAGGAAACAAAAAGTAGTTTGAATTAGTCATCTGATTTCAAATAAGTTTTATTTGAAAGCTTTATGAAGCCTAGGGGAATAGAAATATCTTGGTTATAAGAGTAAAAATCAAGGCAGTGTTTCATATAGAGATCTTTTGAGTAAAGAATGGGGTGGGCACTAACCCAATTCAGTGTGTAAGAACAAAGCAGTGGACTCCAGCTCTGTCCATATATGATGCCTGCCGTGTGCAAGAAGCACGCTGTGCTGGGGAGGAACAGAAGGGCTGTCTCTAAATTCTAATATGGATAATTAGTAGGAGCAAAGAAAGGGGGACTCTGCATAGAAACCGTTTAAATAGTACTTGCAGTCTCCATGGTCAGGAAAGCTTACTTGACCCCTTCTTTATTGCAGTGTTACATATTTTCAGGTGGGAATTTCCTTTTAAGTATCCTATGGACAGTTACTTGCCTGGGCTTACATTAGCCCTGGATAGATTGCCTGGAATTAACAATAGGGGTTTCAGGAGTAGCTAGAGCTTCTGAGGTGTTTGCCCTGGCATGCAGGCTCATTCCTTTGACGGTCCTGCAGCCTTGCAGCCCTTTGAGGCTGGAGGACGAGGGTATCTATTTCAGTGATGATTAACATCCAGAGTGGTGAGATAGACACAGATAAGCAGAGTGTGTTTGTTTGTTTTAAAATGATTGCACCTAAGAGCTCCCCCCCACCCCCCGCCCCCGGAAAAAAAAAGCATGAAGTTTCCTTTCCTAACTGAATGGAGAGGGCATTGCTGACTGGTCTTTAAGGCCTAAACTGTGATTTTTAGGAAACAATTAGCAACTCAAAAGTATCCCAGGCTTTCTTCTTATCCCTCTGCCTTACCTGTGAGGAGTCAGCCTCTCCTTAGCTGCTCAGAGGTTTCCTATAGGGCTGTGTTATCTTAGTTGATTTAGAAAGGCCTTTAAAAATTGTATGTGTTTTTAAATATGATGTATGTGGGTGTGTGCACATGAATGTAGGTGCCTGGGGAGGGAGGTCATCGACATTGAATCCCTGGTGCTGAGGGTGCTGGGACTGGAGTCAGGTCTGCTGGAAGAGCTGTAAGCGCTCTTAACCACTGAGCCATCTCTCCAGCCCCAGGCCTTATTTTTTTTTTTTTTTAAATGGTTTCTGAGTTAATAAAAGGAGGGTTCAGTTTACATGCTCACAGTAAATACACCTGCAGAAGCAGGAAATGGTCTGGTGCAGGCACTACCTTCAGAGGCAGACTGGAAGAGAGGAGGCCTCCAAGGCTGCAGGGATGAAGTACTCCCTGCCTTTCCTAGTCACCTGGCCTTTGAACCATAGGGGTGACTTGTTTAACGTTGGAGGCAGAATCCTAGAGAAAGCCAGACTCCACAGTCTGCAGTGAGTTCATTTGGAAATCTAGATCCTTCATCTGAGTCAAGTTTGGGTTGAGCTTCTGAAGTCCAGGGGTGGCAGAATTACTGAGGAAGCATACACGTTTTTAAATGATTACTTTTGAGTTGTTGACATAGAAAAGACTCTCCTTTGTATGAAGTCTTACCCTTAACTCTAGGTTGACCTTGGCGTTGGATTAGTTTCTGGTCCTGACTCCTAACCATGGAGCAGGGAGAAGTTCAAGTTGACTTTCTTTGAGGCAGGTTCTGGTAAATCTTAAAAATTAACGTGAGAAGAAATAAAGGGGGAAAATGGATTATGAGTTTCGGAGGAAAAGTTGACTCCTCTACCCCCATCTACAGAAACTGATTGTTGAGAAACTCTCTGGTGTACCCTGTAAGATGAGGTGGACAAGAGAGGACTTGGATCACTTCCGAGGGAGTCTGCCTGTTCTGCCAGTCTTGTTCAGGTCGATGGGCTCTGGGTGGAATGCCACAGAGGCAAGATGGGGAGCCTAGTGAAGAGCGGCCACGTGAACCCCGGCTCCCGGGAGCACTCATCTAAACTGAGGAGGAGACGATCTGGAAAAAGAATTGACCCCTTGTTGGAGGGTTGGCTGCCTTGGCTCAACTGAGTCAGTTCTTCATTTTCTTCAGACTCTCCACATCGCCCTCCCTGGAAGAACGGGCCACCCAATGGGCCCTTGCCTGCCCCTCTCTAGCCTACAATTAATTGCCCACACATTCTTCCTTGTTCTCTTTCTTTTTTGGTATTTGACATGAGCTCAAATTGCTGAGAGAGGTGGCAACTGTGAAATGAAGACAGGGCTTGGAGACACCTTAAAAATACATGTGACGGCCATTAAATGACAAGAGCAGACTGCCAGGCCTTTCAAAACATCACCGTGTCTGTTGACTTTCCAGTCCTTGTTCACAGCACCAAATTGGAGGTCAAAGAATCATAGGAGTTAGAGATGGGAAAGACATGTGGGGTCAGCTAGTTCATCCCTCGGCCCTCTCCTGCCCCTTACTCCCAATCATTCCTTACATGATATTTTCTCGCTCAGCTCTTGTACAGTTTTCACGGTCTTCACTCAGCCCCAGCCATCACCTTTGGGGAATGATGTTGGAGGTTCTGTTCAGCTTCTCCGTGGTGAAGAGAGATATTGCCTCTGCCCCCGTTGACATTCATGAACTCTGTTGGTGGTCTCAGCTGAAATCCTGAAGGCTCGCTAAATATCTCTCTGTTGCTTGGTAATGGGGCTTTCCCGATAGAGCATTAGTATGTGATGTCACCAGCAAAGAGGAGTCCCTGCTGAATTAAGTCCTACATTTTTGCTTTTTAAATCTCTTGACCTGAAGGGAATTAGATATATGGACTGGGAATAGATGGCCAGTAATAATGGAAGTATATTAAACTGGAGTTTGATAAGAAATGTAATGTAGAAATTGGTGGATTTGCTAGGCACAGTGGTGCATGCCTTTAATCCCAGCACTTGGGAGACAGAGGCAGGTGGATGGATCTTTGTGAGTTTGAGGCCAGCCTGGTGTGCATAGAGAGTTCCAGGACAACCAGAGATCTTGTCTCAAAAAGCCAAAAAAAATAAAAAATAAGAGAAAAAAGAAGAGAAAAGAAAAAAGAAAGGAAAGAAAAGAAAGAAGAAAGAAGAGAAAAGAAAAAGAATTGGTGGGTGGGGCCGCCGAGATGGCCCAGGGGGTGAAGATGCTTGCTGCCGGGCCCAGTGGCCTGAGTTTGAGTCTCTGGAACCCATATGGTGGAAGCGGAACCAACTCACCTAAGTTGTTCTCTGACCTCGACGTGTATACCATGGCAGTGTGCAGCCACACACGTTCCCCCTTCCCTCGCTTCCCCAGCCCCTCTCCTCCACCAAATGTAATTAAATGTTTTTGGATTAAATAAACATGAAAAATACTGGACCTGTCAAGCAGTAAGGCGCTGTTTTGGGAAATACAGGTTAGGGAAGAAGGAATGCTGCCTCACTGAGGCGAAGGTTCACTTTCAGCCGAATAGAGAGCAGCTGAGTTGGAGGTAGGCATCTGGAAAGGAAACACTGTTGCCTTTGTGGTTCCTTTACTTGAACAGATTTCAACAGTTACTTATTTATTTGTATATGCGCGTATGTGTGTGGGTGTGCGTGCCACGGGCACCTGTGGAGGTCAGAGGACGACCTATGGTTTTCTCCTCTGCCGTGAGGGTTCCAAGGATTGAACTCAGGTTGTCGGGTTTGGTGGCAAGTGTCCTTATTCGCTGAGCCACTTGGCAGCCCTCCCCTTTGCTTTAAGGGGTCAGGGAGAGAGAAGTCATGCTCATTGGCTCCGTGGTTTGGAAAGGGAAGAGTCGTTTTTAGAGGCCTCTTTGGAGGGCTATCCCGAACCCCGCCTTCTTGTTCCAGCAGCTGTTGGGAGCAGTCCGAAGGGGGTATTATGTTTCTTCTGGTAACTCTGCCAAGAATGAGAGGAAATCCACAATCTGTGGGGTTTGGGGGTGGGGTGGGGATAGGGTGGCAGGTGATGGGACAGGGAAATTAAATTGTTTTATAGTAAATACGTTGAGATACTTTTCCTGGAGAGCAGTTTTACTGAAAGGAACAGTGTATTTCCCCTGTTCATGAACTTAATGAGTTCCTTTCTTTAGAAAAAAGGAAATAGTTTTCAGTACTTTTTCTTTCTTGTAGTTCTAGCTTTGACCTCCTAGTTCTTGGGTTTCCTTTAGAAAGTCTGTACTGAAAAGATGCATCGGGAGATTCAGACGCCGGTGGTGTGTGCTCAGGACAGTGTACTATGGGGAGTGAAAGGCTGTGGGGAGAGCCTTTCACACAGCCCTTATCCTGCCTACAGTCTGACTTTGTCATAGCAGCCTAGACACTGGAGACGGGAAACTGGCCGGTGCTGTATGTATGGTTCACACTCTCTCTCCATCCCTTTGTCCAGGCTAGTGGGACACTAGGGATTTTAAAGTCTGGGTACTTTGAGTGATTAATATGGAACACAGTTTTAAGATTAAAAACAATAAAAAAGTAATCCTGGGAAGCAGAGTGGTGTAATTATTCCTCACATTTCAGACGGGGAGTCCAGGGAAAAGAAGGCAAGCGAACAAAGTATAACTAAGTCAGCCTGTGCCTAATTCATGACTCAGAGGGGAGGCTTGTCCACACACACACACACACACACACACACACACACACACACACACACACAAATGGCAGCTTTTCTTTACTGTTGTTTATTCTCAGAAAAGTGCTAGATCAGCCTTTCTGAAAGTTGCATTGTAGGAGCCATGGAAAACTAATTCCGTAATCAAATGAATGTGGGAAATGCTCTGTGCCACACCCCCTCTTGGGGATCACAATGCCCATTGGTAAATTAAAGGCATTGAGAAGTCCTATAATAGAGGAACCTGCTTAATTTTGTTTTATCCTTCATTGTCCAATATATTTGAACATAAAAACTTTTTTCCTGCTTAATGTCTGTTAACATTTTGCTGAGCACACACTGGACAGGTGCCTTGCAAGTTACAGAACCTGACCAGGGAGAGAAGAGACAGATGTGAGCATGGCTCACATTCTAAGCTTACACAGTGAAGGACAGGGGTTAGGTCCAGTGCTCCTGAAACTGCTGTGGATGGCTTTGACTTTAGCATAGAATTTGGATATTTATGTTGAATTCTTTTTTCTTTTTCTTTTGTCTTTTTTTTTTCCTTTCCCAAGACAGGGTTTCTCTGTATAACAGCCCTGGCTGTCCTGGAACTTACTCTGTAGACCAGGCTGGCCTTGAACTCACAGAGATCTGTTTGCCTCAGCCTCCCGAGTGCTGGTATTAAAGATGTGTACCACCACTTCCAGGCCTCATGTTAAATTCTTAAAGATGTCATATATTACATATATATTGCTAGGAAGAGCTTAAAATATTTTTTAGATTTATTCTTTATGTGTAAGAATGTTTTGCTTGCATGTATGTATGTATGTGTACTGCATCCGTATCTGGTACCTGCAGAGAGAGGAAGAGTTGTCAGAACCCCTGGAACTGGAGTTAGGGACAGTTGTGAGTCACCATGTGGGTGTTGGGAACTGAACCTGTGTCCTCTGCAAGAACAAGTGTTTTTGGTTTTTCGAGACAAGGTTTCTCTGTGTAGTTTTGGTGACTGTCCTGGATCTCGCTCTGTAGACCAGGCTGGCCTTGAACTCAGAGATCCGCCTGGCTCTGCCTCCTGAGTACTAGGATTAAAGGCGTGCGCCACCGCCCAGCAAGAACAAGTGCTCTTAATTGCTGCTGTCTCCTCAGCCCCAGGAAGAGCTCTTGAACCTACAGGTTTTGTTGGAAGTGAGACTTGCCTAAGGGAGAACCATACTTTTGAGAACTTCCTTCCTTCCTTCCTTCCTTCCTTCCTTCCTTCCTTCCTTCCTTCCTTCCCTCCCTCCCTCCCTCCCTTCCATTTTGAGATAAGGTCTTGCTATGTCAATTAGACTGGGGAGGAAAAATCAGGCTGATCTCTGAGCTCAGCCAGACTAACCTGCTCAGTGAGACCCAGGCCAGTGAGAGCTGAAAAGGCAAGATGGGCTGGGTGTGGTGGCACAAACTTTGCATTTTAGCAGGGGAAGGTGGAGGGATGGGTAAGGAGAAGCAGGTGAATCTCTGTGAGTTCGAGGCTAGCCTGGTTTACCTACCTGGTCTGGTGGGGAAGGCAGTGGTGAATTTGACTAGACTCTTGAAGAGACAGGTGCAAGCTGGTCCTGCTGGTGCTGGCGATCTAGATGGGGTGCTTCCTAAGTTCTTTTTCTACTCATGATCCCCTTTTGCCTGTTAATATATAACCCTGGGTATAAAAGTATATAAAATAGGTATATAAAGAAAAAGTTCATTGATATTAAGTCATAATGAAACGTACTCTAAAACAATTCTTTGTAATATATGACTCTCATTTATTGAACACGAAATACATCATAATGAGATGGATTTTGCAGAAAGAGTCAGGTGGGGGCTGAATATTTGATGCTGCGGCATGTAGAGCATCTTCAGTGTTTTCCAAGCTGCGTGTCATCTGAGACCCCAGCTTTGCCTCAGTTTGTAATACAAAATGGCAAAAGTGTATTTAGGACCATTTTAGAAATTGTTGGAAATTCTACCATTGCCCCAAGCTAGAATCCACTTGATGATTGTGTATATGTATTCATGTGGATGTATATACATGCGTGTGTGAGTGCATTTTTGTGTGTATGTGGACATGTGTGTGAGTGTGGGTGTTCCCAGTGTGCATATGGAGGCCAGAGGTCGACACTGGCTATCTTCTTTTCTCTCTCTTCACCCTGTTTTTGAGAGAGGATCTTCCCTGAACCTAGTGTCGGAGCTGGACTGGCTGTCCTTAAGCCCCTGGGATCCACTTGTCTCAGTTAAAGCCCTGGCTAAGGTTTTATGTGGGTTCTAGGGAACCTGATCTTAATTCTTGAGTTTGCACAGCAAATACTTTATCTGCTAAACCGCCCCACCCATGTGCTGGCAGTATGGATACTTCCCCACGCCCACTCCTGTATGGGTCTGGAGGTCTGAACTCAGGTCCTCATGCTTGTGTGTCAAGAATTTTGCCAACTAAGCCATCGTCTCCCTAGCCCACTTAATGATTTTTTTTTTAAAATGAAACTTGCCAGGCAGTGGTGGTGCATGCCTTTAATCCCAGCACTCAGGAGGTAGAAGCAGGCAGATCTCTGAGTTTGAGGCCAGGCTGGTCTACATAGCGAGTTCCAGGACAGCCAGGGCTACACAGAGAAACCTTGTCTTGAAAAACCAAAAGAAAAGAAGAGAAAAGAAAAAAAAGAAACTCAGGTTGGCAACTCAAACAGCAAATTTAAAAGTCAAGTATTCTAACACAATGCAATCCAAAGATACTTACATACTGAGGAATGATGGTAGAAAAATATTTTGTTTTTGTTTTCTGTATTTAAACCATTATGTTTCTGTAAGAGCAGAAAACTGTATATACAGCAAAAATAGTGCAGTTCATAACATGCAGTAGTCTTCCGTTTGAGCCAAGATGCTCCAGGCAGCAATGGTTGGTATTGCTGCTGTGACATGAAGGCATGCCCAGTCCAGAGATCACATGCTGTATTCAGACCAAGGCTGCAGTGAAGTCACACAATGCAACATGGACGAACTGTCAGAATCCCTCCTGATTCATCATGCACGTGACTTGGGATTAGTTTGTGTTTGTCCCACATTTAGAAGGCTCAGTGCCTGTGAGTGGCCTTGTTCCACATTTGTTCCTTCTTCCCAAGTTCCAAAAGATCAGCCTTGCCTTCAGTAGGCGGTGCTTCAAGATGGGATGAGGATGAGAGGGATCCGTGTTCTGGGAGTTTTCTGATCCTGGAGATTCTGTAGACTTCGGATCTTACACACACACATACCTACTCATGCACACATACATGCACATTCACACACACACATACATGCATACACGCATACTCAAACACACACACATCTCCCTCCAGCCATTATTCTTCAGACTAGGTTTGCTTATTTGGGGGGAGTGAGATTGGAGAGGGGAAATAAAAGGTCTGTAAGACAAGTTGCTAAATGGTCTTAATAATAACCCCCCTCCCAGCCAGGTATTGGGGTTTAAGCTGAAAGATCAGAGAAACAGAACAAGCCGCAGCCAACCTCACCTCGAGAACTCCTCAGCTGATCCTGTTTCCTCAGACTGAGTCCTCACTGGAATGGATCTCAGCTGAACTGCTTAACAGCCTCTAGTTCCTGGTCCTCATGCCTTATATACCTCTCTGCTTCCTGCCATCACTTCCTGGGATTAAAGGCATGTGTCCTTCCCAAGCAAGACAAGAGATCTCAAGTGCTGGGATTAAAGGCATGTGCCACCACTCCGGCTCTGTTCCCAGTATGGCCTTGAACTCAAAGAGATCCAGATGGATCTCTGCCTCCCAAGTGCTGGGATTAAAGGCGTGCACCACCATCCTCTAGGGGAGAGAGTAGAAGCAGGCAGAAGAAAAGTGCCTGACAAGACAGAGGCTGGTGTGCCATGGAAAACTATAAAGGCCACTGGCTAACCATTTCTCCAGTTACTGATATAAAGTGAGGGTGCTCCTCTCAAAGAACACGATCAGTGCCCTATAAGTAAATCTCCCCATGGCTGTTAAAGCAAGGAAACATCTCTAACATGGCCCACGGGCATGGCTGAACGGCCATTTTCCCAGCCCTCCTCCTCTTGCCTCAGGCTCCTTTTTCCACTTGCTCCCCTCCACCTCAGCTTTCAGGCACTTAGTCATCTTTAGAGTTTCACTGAATTCCTGGATGCATGAACTATTTTAAACAAAAACAATACAACAGCCGGGTGGTGGTGGCAAACGCCTTTGATTCCAGCACTCAGGAGGCAGAGCCAGGTGGATCTCTGTGAGTTCGAGGGCAGCCTGGTCCACAGAGAGAGATCCAGGACAGGCACCAAAGCTACACAGAGAAACCTTGTCTCAAAAAAACCAAAAAATAAAATAAAACAACAACAAAAAAATACAACATGCACCCATTGTAAGCTACCTGGCCCCTTAAAATCTTGGCAAGTGAGTCCAGAGGAGCAGAAATGATCAAGGACATTATCTACAATGACCTTTGTGGTTGATATATATTGTGTACTCTAATAAACTTATCTGGGGTCAGAGAACAGAGCAACCACTAGATTAGACATAGAGGCCAGAAAATGGTGGCGCAAACAAGGCAAATCTCTGTGAGTTCGAGGCCAGCCTGATCTACAGAGCAAGTTCCAGGACAGGCTCCAAAGCTACACAGAGAAACCCTGTCTCGAAAAACCAAACCAAAACAAACTTGTTCACATCCTAAAGCACCATTAATATACATCTTCCAATCTGTTATCTATGGAAACAATTTTATATGGTAATTTTTCCTTAGTCTTACAGTTGTCATTGAGTATTGTACAACAGCTATTTCCATCTTTGGAGTCTTCACACTTGTTGTTTCTAGTGGTTGTACATGGTCTGTTCCGTGGTGTTAGTGTGCTCTTCCCTCCTACAGGCAAACATTTGGGCCGTTTCCAGCTCAGACATTGTAAAATGTATTTTTCATTTGAGTTACTTGTTTGTAATACAATGCTCATGGTGGAAATTCAAGATCAGAACACAGTACCAGCAATGTGTAACCAAACCTAAGTGCTTATAAAGTCAAAGGCTTGTCAGGTTTTCCCACTTAATAGATGTGAGGCAGTATTTAATAATTGTTTTAAGGTATGTTTCTGTAAACTAGTATTCAGGAATGCTTTTCTCAGTGTTTCTTTGTGTGAATCCCATGTGACTGTTCTTAGGCTGTGTGGGACATGGATAACTGGATGCTAGAGATGGGTGTTTTGGTAGATTTTTATCAATTCCCTAAAAATTGTACAGATGAAAGAAATTTGTGTTTACAATGTTAATTTCCCTGACTCTGTTGTTTACCTTTGAATTTCTTTTTCCCACCTCTGTTAGCATTTCAAGATTAATAGAATCAACTTACACACTTTATAATTCATACATTTTGTTTCTGCTTTTCTTTGGAGTGTGAGTGTATTTCATTTTCTTCTGCCTAAACTATCTTAAATGTATCCCCCCCCTTTTTTTTTGAGATGAGATGAGACAAGATCTTGCATATAGGTGCGACTGACCTGGAACGCACTGCATGATCCAGGCCACCTTTGAACTCACAATAAATCCTCCTGCCTTTTGAGTGTTAAGATCATAGGCTTATGTTATCATGTCCAACTCAACTTCCTTTTTTTTGAATTTACTATATTGTAGTATGAAATGGCCATCTAAATTAGTTTTTTTTTTTTTTTTTTTTTTTTTTTTTGCTTTTGCTTTATCGGTACATATTCAGTTTTGTTAACAGCATCATTTATTTTTATTTTTTCCTTTATACTAAGGATTAAACCCAGAGCCTTACAAATGCGCATATATTCTACTGCTGAGATGCCCCTCGACCTATGTCCACTGCACTGCGTCCAAGTGCTTAGAACTTCAAGGGACATTTTTTTCTTTTTTAAATATTACATTGTAGAAGAATAGGGAAAATATATAAAAGCACAAATATCTCATGATTAAATAAGATATTAACCTAGAGGAAGCTGAGTGAAAGGCAAATGGAAGAAGGGACCCTTGATGAGGATTGGGAGGACTCATTTTCATACTGTTAACCTCCTATGCTATGTGTCTCTGTGTTTTTTAAAATTCAGTCCTATACGTTCATGACTTTACAGATCAGAAGGATTATTCTGTACAAATAAGTAAGGCCAGAGCTTGAAATGGATTAGACATCTTTCTGCTTGCCCAAGCTGTCTTTTCAATAGGTGTTGGTTAGGCTCTGGAAACAGACTTTTGTTTGTTGGCTTTTAGTAATAGGTGGTATATATGAAGGTGTAAGTAGAGACAGAGAGAAATGTGTGTGTCTCTCCTTTGGTCAGTGAATTCCTAGTCAGATCTAGTAGTTTCCACTGTGTGTTCCAAGCAGTGTACCTTATGCGGTCAAGTGTTTGAAGCCATGGAGACACACATAGGCAGGCACCTCAAATGGAACTCTCAGATTCTTGCCCAGGATTTCAAAATTCTGGCTAAAAGTGTCCTCTCAAAAGGCCTTTGAACTCTTCCCCATCTTCACACCCCGAACTATGCCACTTTTCCTGGTGGTGTGCACCCCTGTCTCTTACTGTACCCTCTTCATCCAAACGTCCATTACTCAGTCAACATTTTTTAAATGAGAAGTTTAAAACATGGAAAAGAATTGTACACTGAACATTGGTTCCCAGCACCCACATGGTGGCTTACAGCTGTTCATATCTCCAGTTCCGGGGATCTCACGTTCCCTTTGGTCTTTTCAGGCACCAGATATGAACATGGTACACCTATATGAAGGCAGGCAGGCAGGCAAGACCACTCATACTCATAAAAACATAAAATAACCCCCTGCCAGACCTTTTGCTACAATGGCTGTGCCATTTTTTTTTCTCTCCCATCATTAAATAGAAAACTCTTATTGGTCCTTTAAAGATGTATGAACATAGAGGCTAAGCATGGTGGTACTTGCCTGTAATCCCATCCCTTGGGGCTGAGGGAGACTGAATCAAGGCTAACTTAAGCGTAAAGAGAGAAATATTTCTTCATTTGCATACTTGTTATGTTCTTCATTTTGATGGCATAGTTTTTAATTTTGATAAGTCTAATTTATTAGCTTTTTTCTTTTATGTTTTTGCTGTGTCCTACGAAAACTTTGCCTACCCCCCCCCACCAGATAGATAAGTGTCATTTTCCCCAAATAGATGCGTTTATATAGTTTATTCTAATAGCTTTACATTTTAGATTTTGTGTTTAGGTTTATTATATTTAAACTTTTCCTGTTTGGTGTGAGGTAGGAGTAAGGCAGGTTTCATCTTTTTCATATGGATATCTAGGAGTTTCAGTACTTGAAAATTTAAAAAAAAATTTATTATTATTTCACCCTCTTAGTGCAGTAGGCAGTATGTCAGGCTCATGTACTATCGTGTGTGTGTGTGTGTGTGTGTGTGTGTGTGTGTGTGTGTGTGTGTGTGTTCTCACAGTGTGAATGTGGGCAGGTGCATACATGACGTGTGGAGGTCAGAGGACAACTTCTGGGAGTCAGTTCTCTTCCTCTACCACAGGGATCAAACTCAAGTTAGAAGGCTTTTGTGGCAAGTGCTTCTTACCTGTGGAGCTGTCTCATCGGCTCTAGCACTCTTTTGCATGTTTTTCACTAGATTGTTTTGACATCACCATAGACACTTGTAGTAGTTTTAGGATAGACTTTTCTGCTTGGATTTCTTGACCAGCAAGTATGGAGGTAGGAGTTATTACTTCTGATCCCATAATCCCTTAAACCTATATTTGGTTCTATTCTGGATGTTCCCAAGGCCTGACTCAGTCAGTCACAGAATCTTCTCCCACTAGCAATGAGTTATAGTGATTGAGGTCTTTGTTCTGTTTGGACCTAGGATGACCAGCATTCCAGTAAAGGACCGAGTGAAGGTGTCTCAGAACTGGAGACTGGGGCGCTGCCGAGAGGGGATTCTGCTGAAGTGGAGATGTAGGCAAGTAGCTTCTTGATTTTCTTTCTTCTTTCTTTCCTTCTTTCTTTCTTTCTATCTTTCTTTCTTTCTTTTTTTTAAGACTTATTTGTTTTTATTTTATGTGTATAAATTTTTTGTTTGTTGTAGCTGGAGAGTTTTCTCTCCAGGTCCCGCCAAGCCCCAGCAGTCCGACAGCCCACTTCTAAAATAAACACACAGATGCTTATATTATTTAAACTGTTTGGCCTAATGGCTCAGGCTTCTAGCTATCTAGTTCTTACATCTTTTTTTTTTTTTTTTTTTTTTTTTTTTTTTTTTTTTTTTTGGTTTTTCGAGACAGGGTTTCTCTGTGTAGCTTTGTGCCTTTCCTGGAACTCACTTGGTAGCCCAGGCTGGCCTCGAACTCACAGAGATCCGCCTGGCTCTGCCTCCCGAGTGCTGGGATTAAAGGCGTGCGCCACCACCGCCCGGCTAGTTCTTACATCTTAAGTTAATCCATTTCTATAAATCTATACCTTGCCACGTGGCTTGTGGCTTACCGGCATCTTCACATGCTGCTTGTCATGGCAGTGGCTGGCAGTGTCTCCCTCTGCCTTCCTGTTCTCCCAGTTCTCCTCTCTGTTAGTCCCGCCTATACTTCCTGCCTGGCTAATGGCTATTTATTGACCAATCAGAGCAACACATTTGACATACAGACCATCACACAGCAGTTTGTTTTTGTTTTTTTGAGACAGGGTTTCTCTGTGTAGTCCTTGCTGTCCTGGAACTAATTCTGTAGACCAGGCTGGCCTTGAACTTCGAGATTCACCTGCCTCTGCCTCCCGAGGGAATTCACCATCTTCTGCCTCCTGAGTGCTGGGATTAATAGGCATGAGCCACTATGCCCTCTCAGTTACAGTTGTTATTTTTAAAATGTTATCTCTAGGGAGTTAATTCTCCTCTTGGGTTCTATTAAACTCTTCTTCATTGAGTTTTATTTTGGGGTGCAGGCAGGGTTGTGGTCATGATGCTGGACTCAAAACCAGGACCTAGTCCATGTTTGGCAGGTGCTTCACAACTGAGCTACACTTCTAGTTCCATTTTTTCTAATTTAGTAGAAGGCAAATAGGAGATCGGAAGATGCTCCAGAGGAAAGCCTGACAACCCGAGTTTATTCCCCGAGATCTACATGGAGAGAAGCAACTCTTGAAAGTTAGCGTCTGAACTCTATATGCGTGCTCCATGGCGTACATGTGCATGCTTTTGTACACATACAAAGTAAAGAAAGAAAATGTAATTTTTTTTAAAAGGCAAAATGGGATATTAGAGATATGTGAATTAGGACTTAGAAAAAGTGCCAGTGTGTATATGTGGTGTGTATTTATGTGTGTGAGTATGAAAAATAGTGCTTGGAGGCCAAGAGAGGACGTTAGGTTCCCTGCTCTGTCACTCTCCATCATAATCCCTGGAGATAGGGTCTCTGGATCTAGAGCTAGGCTAGTAGCTGTCAGGTCTCAGTGATCCTCCTGTCTCCACTCCTCACCCCACAGTGCTAGCTGACTCTTTACACAGGTGCCGGAAATTTGAAATCAGTCCTTCGTGCTTGTACAGAAGTGCTTTCAACAGTGAGCTTTCTCCTTAGCCCAGCGCCATACAGTTTTGATGATTGTTACAGCACACTGAAGCCTCATCAGTGTCAAAGCACTTCATGATTTTTATTTGGCTGGCACCTTACCCAAAAAGTGCTTCTTGGTTGAGTTCAGAGGATTGGGAGCTTTGTGACTTTTCATTCTGACTGACCCATCCCTGTGCTGATAGATAAGGTACACCTCTGCCTTTGGTGACTGTCTTAGTGGTTGATCTATTGCTGTGAAGAGACACCATGACTAAAGCAACTCTTATAAAAGAAAGCATTTAATTGGGGACTTGCTTACAGTTTTAGAGAGTTAGTCCATGATCATCATGGCTGGAAGCAGATAGGCATGGCACTAGATCAGTAGCTGAGAGCTTTACATGCTGATCCACAGGCAGCAGGCAAGAGACAGGGGTGGGGTGGGGTGGGGTGAGGGAGAGAGGGAGAGAGGGAGAGAGAGAGAAGGGGAGGAGAAGGGAGGGGAAGGGAGGGGAGGGGAGAGAAGAGGAGAGGAGAGGAGAGGAGAGGAGAGGAGAGGAGAGGAGAGGAGAGGAGAGGAGAGGAGAGGAGAGGAGAGGAGAGGAGAGGAGAGGGAGACTGGGGCTGGGGCTGGGCTGGGCTTTTGAAACTTCAAAGCCTATTCCCAGTGACACACTTCCTCCAGCAAGGCCACACCTACTCCAGCAAGGCCACACCTACTCCAGCAAGGCCACACCTACTCCAACAAGGCCACACCTACTCCAGCAAGGCCACACCTACTCCAGCAAGGCCACACCTACTCCAGCAAGGCCACACCTCCTGATCTTTCTAATCCTTCTCAAACAGTTTCACTCCCTGGTGACTAAACATTCTAATGTATGAGCGTGTGGGGGGACCATTCTCATTCACACCACCGTAATGACCCTTTGTCTTGCTTGTGCTGTTTCTACTGGTTTGGCTGATGTCAGTTTTTGTGAATTATGTGGTGGTATTATGATAAAGAAGGTATGAAAGAGAAAGATGGATTTTTATGATGAAAGGCTTTACCTTCCAATTTCCCCCTTTACCTGGTGTGGTTTTCTTAAAAAGCAGGATCTCCTTTGTAGCCCAGGCTGACCTCGAGCTTGCCATGCTTGTGCTTCAGCTCCTTAGTGCAGGATCACACTGCCATCACACCCGTCATTTGTGCCTAACATCAAAGAGTAATTTCTCTATCAAGTTCTTGTTCCTGGCGTTGTCAGTTAGGGCATTAATTTAAGGCAGTCTGGCAAATAAACACAGAACAGTTACCAGGTTGCCCCAGGATTTTTCACTGTTCACCTGGCATGAACCTGGTTTCTTGTCCTAGGTAAATGACTGTTCACCACATGGTTGTAAGTACATGAATTCTAGCCCTCTCTGTTTGCTGCCCATTTGAACGTGCTACATAATTGTGAAAAAGATGTTGAAGAGGATTGTGAATGATAAGAATGCAGACATATACATACACTTTACACATGTTCTATGTAATATATGCACACTCTTGTAAAAACTGCACAAGCAGAAACTCAGTTACTACAAAGTCCAAGCTGCATTTAATGGCCCGGCAAGTCAATTTGCAGAACTTTTCCACATTCCCATGACGCTTGTTTTAAGGAGACTGGGAAAGAAACACAGCCCGGTTTGCTCAGACAGGCTTGGCAGTGGGCTATGGTGTCTGTCCACGGCGATGAGTCAGCTTTCCCTTTGATTTTTTGAGACTTGGTAGCTCCAGGACTGTTGGGTAGGATTGGCACAGGTGGGATGTCTGTCTCGGGGAAGGGACTTAGTCCCCACTAGAGAACCTAGTTGTCTTGTAGAGTGCCCCTCCCTTTCCTCTTCTTCTCTTCCCTCCTCTTCCCTGTCATCTTCTCTATTTTTTTTCACACACACCCTTGGTTTTTGACATAGCCTATAATGTAGCCTCTGGTGACCTTGACCTACATATGCATCTAAAGATGGCCTTGAACTCCTGTTCCTCCTGGGAATTACAGGTGTATGCCACTATTTGCAGCAAATCTTTTTTCTTAAGACTGTAGTCCCGCCATGGGATTGGCTGGTGGTTTTTAAGCTTTCTTTCTCTTGGAGATTGGAGAGAGGGTCTAGAACTTTCTCTGGATGTCTCATCAGTTGCTATGAGAGCTGAGTTCTTTGTAGCCCCTGAGCTGCAGCACGATGCTTTGGAGTTATTTTATGTTACCACATGTAGCCTCCACTACAGAATGTCAACATCCCTGGGAAGATCAAGGCATCTCTTGAGCAGGTTTGCGTACTTTCTAAATGGCTGGATTCTTTTCACTTATAAATGTTTCTTTGCTCCAATAACAAGGGAATGGGGTTTCCTAAAACTTACCTTTCTCTATCACACCTTAACTGATCTGTTGAGCAAGGAGTATATGTCAGAATCTTGGAACCTTGAAACTTACCAGTTGGACTTAGCTACAATGCAGAGGTCACTTTACCTGGCTAGAAATTTCCTTTTGACTTCCCTGACTCCTCAACTTCTCTATGAGAAGTACAGGCAGCAGTTTTACATTTTGTTTTTTTGTTTTTTGTTTTTTGTTTTTGTCCCTCTCTGCAGTCAGATGCCTTGGATGCAGCTGGAGGATGCTTCTCTGTACATATCTCAGGCTAATTTCATCCTGGCCTACCAGTTCCGCCCAGATGGTGCCAGCTTGCACCGTCGACCCTTCAGAGTCTTCGCTGGGCACGATGAGGATGTTTGTCATTTTGTGCTGGCAAACTCCCATATCATCAGTGCGGGAGGGTAAGTGCTGGGTCTTCCTTAGTGTTCTTTAGGGACCTGTGTCTGCTTCTGACTTTTCTGGCTCAACAGCAAAGGGATAAGGAAGGAAACTTAAAAAGGTAGGCTTTTTTTTTTTTTAAACACCTAAAGCAGAGATTTACCAAAAGCTGTTAATAGGGTTAGCCAGAGAAGAAAACAGGAAGAACCTTTAATGCAAAGTAGAGCAAGTTTGATACTCTCTGAGGGGAGGTTTATTTTCTCTCTCAGCTCTGTTTAGCCCCAAGTGTGCTGAAGAAGTAAAGGTATCTAACACTCAGCACCTTGTGGGCCAAACTGCAGAATGCTTGGCAAATCTGGTCATCATTGCTGGACATGTGGGCTGCTTCAGTAGACTGGCCCTCTTGCTACAGAAAGAGTCATTAACTCCTGGGGATGGGCTCCTTCTTCTCTTGTAGAGATGGGAAGATTGGTGTTCATAAGCTCCATAGCACCTTCACTGTCAAATACTCAGCTCATGAGCAGGAGGTGAACTGTGTGGACTGCAAAGGGGGCATCATTGTGAGTGGCTCCAGAGACAGGACGGCCAAGGTGAGGCATTCTCCCTGCATACTGCTATTTCCTCCTCCTCTGTAGGGACTGGGGGGGCGGGGGCGGAGAGAGCCTTGAGGCCCAGGATTGGCTGCAGTGTTGGGTGAGAACTTACTTACGTGCCTGTGGCATGCCTCTTGCTATGCCAGCATGTGTTCCTGCCAGCTGGACTGGGAGAGGAGTGGACAGTGGCTGGGACGGTTGCCACTCACTTGAAATGTGGTGTGCATGCAAAAACAGGGGCCTGGTCAGCTTTCCCTCCCTGAGCCCTTTCCTCAAGTTTGTGGGCTGAGTTCTAACCCCAGGATTTTATTTTAAAATCTCCCTCCTTTTGCATGCTCTCTGTTTAGAGAAGTTAATTTTTCACCACCTTGTTTATAAGCAATCAGGCTGATAATTAAAACATGTTTTTACTGATTCTCTGGAGAGTGATGTGGTCAGTAGGCAGTGGAGACCACAGGAAGGCTGCTAGTGGTTACGTGGTTACGGCATTGCGTCATTGCCAGATTGCCTGGTCCGCAGACATCCACCAAGACCTAAAAGTGAAACTGATAAGCAGTGTTGTCCTTGCTTTGTGGAGCCAATTCATCCCATCTCTGCTGAGCACTGCTGCTTATGAGACACATAAGAGAGTCTCCTGTCTTGGATGCTGCAGCCCTAGCCAGAATACAGGCTTCGGGGCTGCAGTGGGAGCTCTGCTGACAGTTCATTTGGTGATGCAGAAGACCCCAGAGGTCTTGATTTTCTGTTTTCCAGAATCTAGAAGCTCCATTGTAGCAAAATGTTTATTGACATTAGCAAATGGGCCTCTAAGCCACCTGGAGAGAGACCTCAGGAGGGAAGTTACAGTTTTATCAATGACTCTTCTGATTCCGTGTACCCTCTAGTGAATGCTTTTTCACGTGGCTGATTTATATAAAGACAAGGGTTAAATAGGTTCCCTCCATTTTATGAACATTTCTTTTCCTTTTGAAATTTTCTTCCTTGTATTTTGTATTTAGCGAGAATGCATGCCAGTATAGGAAGCCCGAGAAAGATCGGGAGGTTGCCTTTGCTTTTCTTTTTGAGATGGTAGCATGTAGCCAGAGATGATCCTTGTGTCTTCATCTCCAAGGGCTGAGATTACAGACATATGCTGCTACACCTGGCTTTAGTATTATTTTTATTTTTTTTCCAGGCAGTGCTTCTCTGTGTTGCCTGGGTGCCCTGGAACTGGCTCTGTAGACCAGACTGGCACAGAGATCCACCTGCCTCTGCCTCCTGAGTGCTGGGATTAAAGGCATATGCCACCATTGCCTGGCTTTATTGAATATTTTGAACCTTCATGGAAACCACATTTCCTGTCACCTGTTTCTTCCTCTTCCCCATCCCATATTTACTTGAGAGTTTTGCTTAGTCAATGACTTTGTAGCATTCCTTGCAAAGATTCTGGCTTTACCTTGCAGTAAATCTGGGGCTATGGAGATGGCTCAGCCAAGTGCTTACTAGCCGAGCATGAAGATCTGGGTCTGAGTGGTCGGGACTTACATTTCGAGACAGTGGCATTTGTCTGTAATCCCAGTGCTGGGGAGGCACAGTCAGGTGAATCTCTAGACCTTTTTTAAAAATAGCATTTGTTCTTTGTTGATTTCATACATATTTGCGTGCATCTGGTTACCCTTGCCCCTGTTAGTTCCTCCCACCATTTTCCTTACAAATATCTTTTTTCTTTTTTTAAAGATTTATTTATTTATGTATATGAGTGCTCTGTCTTCCTATACATCTGCATGCAGACAGAAGAGGGCATCAGATCCCGTTATAGATGGTTGTGAGTCACCATGTGGTTGCTGGGAATTGAAGGCAGGTCCTCTAGAAGAGCAGCCAGTGCTTTTAACCACTGAGCCATCTCTCCAGCCCCCCTTACAAATATCTTAACTGTATTTACTAGCTTTTGTTTTTATTAGTGTCCTACAGAGTTTAACTAGGGCTATCTTTATGAGCAGGTATATAACAGGGTACTTTGCCTTTTCCATTCCCAGAGTCTGTTACTTGCCAAAAGACGCAGCACTGATGCCCGTGAGCCTTCTTCTTCATAGCTGACTGCTGGGGGCTGACTGTCAGTAGCCAGTTACTGTGAGTGTGTGACTGCTATGGCCGTGCTGTGCTTAGAGAAGATAGCCCTTTGAAGGCCCTCCTCCTATCTCCTGGCTCTCAGCCTCCTTTCCTCCTCTTCTTCTGCCATGTTCACCATGTCTGAAGAGGGTGTATAAATGCCTTGGTGAGCACTGAGCTCCCAACAGCCCTGTAGTCAGTATCTCATGCAGCCAGGGGGTCTGTGTATCACTTCTGCTCACTGCTTTACGGTGAGAGGCTTCCCTGTTCACAGCTGACAGCAGCCTTGGTCTGTGGGTGTCAGAAGGTTTCTGAAGGTGGTTTGGTGCTTGTTAGTCAGCTAAGCATAGCTGTAGGTTCTTCTACGAAACCTCAGATCCGTCTTTCTTTCTCTTTTGAGATGAGACAGTGTCCGGCAATGTGGCACGGACTAACCTTGAACTTACTGTTTTTTCTGCCTGTTGAGATTACAGGTGTGTGCCACCACATGCCTCCGAGAATTACTTTCTAACAATGTAGACTGTAGCCAGGCACTGTGCTAAGCACCTTATCCATTTTATCTTTCTGGGTAAATATCTTCCCCTGCATAATTGTAATGTGTTTTAGATACACAGTATGCCTTGTGGTATCTACTCTATAAGATTTTCTGTTATACAAGTTGTGTGTGTGTGTGTGTGTGTGTGTGTACTCTTTTTTTTTTTTTTTTTAGATATCTGTTCTTGAAGTTTCTATGTAACCAAGTATGACTTAAACTTCTGGTTGTTCCTCCCTGTTTAGTGCTGGGATTGCGTGTTTGCTACCACAGCCAGCCTCTGTCCCAGCCCTTGTGTTATCTTTAGTGGCTTCCAGAGGAACTTACCATCATTTACATAAAGTGTTCTCTAGTAGATGGATGATTCTGTCTAATTTCTTCCTGGATACAGGAACCTGGAAATAAGAATCCTTTCTTAAGGGCCCGATTCCTGCTAAATTCTGTACATCATGCTGTTCTAGTACTCTGTATTTATCTTCCCTTTTCTACAGCATGGTCCTGAGACATAGGGCACTTTTTACTCCATTGGATGAGATGAATCTAAGACCAAGAAGCTAGGAAATATCTCTAGAGCAAAGATAAGAAGTCACAGGCAGGGTTCTAACCCAGACTGGTCAGATTCCAAAGACTATCTGCTTGTTCCATAATAATAGGCTACAGGAAATATTTTATTTGCCATTTTGGTTTTTCTTTGTTTTAGGTTTTTTTTTTTTTTTTTTTTAGGATAAATTCTCAGCCTTAGAATTCCTAAATCAAACAATGATCATTGTAGGAGCCTTGTCCCCTCCAGTCTGCCTTCTGATAAATGTCCTTGCACTGAATATTTTCCAGGGTGGGTCTGTTTTGCATTGATAGCAAAGATCTGACCAGATCTTTATTGTGTCCACCTCTGTCCCTCTTGTTACCAGAGGATGCTGTGCTATGGGACAGACTGGCCACTTCCTGAATGATGCTTGGAACTGGCAGTACATTTCTGGAGTCACTCCCACAGATCTGTAGCCTTGTCCCATGGTTTGTTGGCTCCCAGGTTCTGCCAGCTGTCTCCGTGGAAGCGACCAGTAAACTGAGGTTTAGGCTATCCCCAGAGATTTTGAAAATCAGGAGTACCCCCTTCACCCTGCAAGTAAGAACCTGCCTCTGAGGGAGTTCCGATAAGGAAAAGGCAAAGATCTCTTCCAAGGTGGGCAGTCTAAAGGAAGAAACCAAAGGGCATCTAGTTATTACCAAAGGATTTGACTGGCAGATACAGAGCAGATGCCCGAGTACCAGCCTTACAGGGAATATTGAGGTTTTGTTTTGTGTTTGTGTTTGTGTTCTCCTCCTCCTCCAGGATATTCTTTTTCTTTTTTTTTTTTTTTTTTTTTATTATGTACACAGAAGAGGGCGCCAGATTTCATTACAGATGGTTGTGAGCCACCATGTGGGTGCTGGGAATTGAACTCAGGACCTCTGGAAGAACAGTCAGTACTCTTAACCTCTGAGCCATCTCTCCAGCCCCAGGATATTCTTGTTAAATTTCTTTTCTTAGTTTTGGGAGATGTGACTCCTGCTATTGTCCCATCCCCCACTCCATCATACCCAGAGACCTAAGAAACACTTTCTCCTTTTATAGGGAAGAGATACCATGTGACCCTAAGAAGGCAAGACCACCCCCATTCTATCACCTGCCCCTTACACTGAAGGAATGTTTTCTTAAGTTCTTCCATCTAAGGTCCTGCCTGAGTTTGGTGTGTTCCCCTTATAGCTCTGCGGGGACCTTGAGAGGTCATTGATCCATCTAACTGCCATGGGATCCCTCTGTGGCTGCTCCGGGGAGAGCCCTGTACATTGGAGGTTTCCTTTCTGTTTGGTTAGAGGCTTATGTCCCTGTGTGTGTCATCTGGGGTAGGGCGAGGTGAGGGGAGCCTTGTGCTTAATGGGAGATTTCTAAATGCACTGTCTGCTGAGAGGCTCTGGGAGGGAGTGTTGATTAGAGTTAAGCCCAGAGTGGCTGCTAATGTACATTCCTGACTGATAGGGACCAGATAGTGTGCTCCAAGCAATATTTTTAACCTGCGGAGATATGGAAGCTTAAAAGAGTTAAGCTTTTTTGCTCCTTTTGGTGACATTAGGTGCTAAATTCCCTGCTGGCATGACTAGCTTTGGATCCTGGGCATTATGAGCAAACAAACAACAACAAGCCCCTTGTCACTTTGAAGTCTCTCCATTCTTTCCTGATTTGCAGCCTCCCCCCCCCCCTCGTCTAACAGTGCACACGTCTCCCCAGATTGAACTTTGATCCCTGGTCTCTCCCTGTATGCCTAAAGTTTTGGGGAAAGATAGAGAAAGGAAGATCCGCAGACACAGGAAGTTTCAGAGAGAGAGAGAGGCGGGCCGCTTCCATCTACCCTTTCTTAGGTGGATTTCACACGGGTGTGTGTGTGTGTGTGTGTGTGTGTGTGTGTGTGTGTGTGTGTGTGTGACTTCTCATTGTCTGGTAGAGAGCTGATTAGGAATTAAGGGCTCTCGGGTGGAAGTACAGGTGAGTGGTTCGGCTGTCCTGTGGCAGGTGGACTAGAGGCTGGGATCTGCTGACAGCCTGTGTCCTGTCTACAGGACGGAAAGGGTTCTCCTTCCACCTCCCTAGTCACACTCCCCCACCTGCTGTACATCCCTTTCTTCTAATCCCAGGC
Source organism: Peromyscus californicus insignis (assembly GCF_007827085.1). Lineage (NCBI taxonomy): Eukaryota > Metazoa > Chordata > Mammalia > Rodentia > Cricetidae > Peromyscus > Peromyscus californicus. The sequence continues at coordinate 16,620,411 of NW_026294562.1, forward strand.
AATGCCAACAGGAGCGCTTCCTCTTCTCTTTCCAGGTATGGCCTTTGGCCTCGGGCCGCCTGGGGCAGTGCTCACACACCATCCAGACTGAAGACCGAGTCTGGTCCATTGCTATCAGCCCATTACTCAGGTAAGGGAGACATGTTGGGTTTCTGTCGCACACAAGAATGTTTTCATTTTATTAGGTCAGATAAGCTAGAGAAATTTCCACTAGTCTGTCTATTCCAGGTTGCAATGAACCACTCTCCTGGAGAGTTAAACATTCTCCAGAGACTTGAGGTCTGAAGGTCTTTTCACATACTTGTGGAATTGAGATAACCTTTCCTAAGCAGCTGATGAGAAATGTTAAGGCCAGGATTCTACACTGGAATGTGACTGAGGGGTCAGTGTTACCTTTCTGAGCAGATGTCCTGTGGGGTTTTTCTAAAGCAGAGGCTTCTCAGTATACCTGAGAGTCTACAGCAGCGGCTAGCCTGCTGTCGTGACTCACCTCTGTTTTGTTCCCTGAAAATTCTCCTGGAGTATCCCTTACAGGCTCTGGGTATCAGGAGAGCAGGAGAGGTTTGGGGCCTGCCAACTGGGCCCTCATCTGTATATGTAGAGGAACAGAAACAGTGATAATTGTAGTGGAGGTGCAACTCTGTTTTGTTTTTTTTTTTTAAAGATTTATTTATTTATTATGTACACAGAAGAGGGCGCCAGATCTCATTACAGATGGTTGTGAGCCACCATGTGGGTGCTGGGAATTGAACTCAGGATCTCTGAAGTTGGAGATCTTAACCTCTGAGCTATCTCTCCAGCCCGCAACTCTGTTTTATTATTTTATGTGTATGGTAGTTTGTGTACCACTGGTGTGTCTGGTGCCCATGGAGACCACAAGAGGGTGTTGTATCTGGAGCTGCAGTTACAGATTATTGTGAGCCACTGTGTGGGTGCCAGGAATCAAACCCAGGTCCTCTGGAAGAGCAGCCAGTGCTCTTAATTGCTGAGCCATCTCTCCAGCCCTGTACCTTTTTTTTTTTTTAAAAAAAAACAAAAAACAAAAACAAAACAAAAAACAAACAAACAAACAAAAAACCACCCAAGTCTTGCTGTGTAGCAGAGGCTGGTTTAGAACTCACTATGTAGCTCAGACTGGCCATGAGCTAGTTAGTGATTTTCCTGCTACGTAGTGAGTTCTAATGATCTGTAATTGTAGTTCCAGATTGGTTATATTATTATTAAAAACATTTTATTGACTTATATTCATTGTACATAATATAAGTTTTATGTAAACAATTTCAGATATATCATGTGCTTTTACCTAGGCTTAAAAAAAAGCATTTTATTATTTTGTATGTATGGTGTTTTGTTTGTGTGTATCTCTGTGCGTCATCACATATGTACAGTACCCCCAGGGGCCAGAAGAGGGTGTTGGATCTCCTGGGAGTGGAGTCATGGATGGTTATGAGCCACTATGTGGGTGCTGAGAATCAAACCGAGGTCCTCGGGAAGAGCAGGTGGGGAGGGCTCTTAGCTGACAAGCCAGTGCTCTAGCACCTGTCTAGGCTGTCTTGAACCAAGGCAGGCTCGCTCTCCTCCCCAGTGGGTTAGACACTCTCCTAAGGTTGAACTGTAATGGAAGTTGGGAGGAGGATCTGTCTGTGTGCACTTCCTTGATGCCTCTCACCCCACCTGAGTGGACTTGGGAAAGCTATAGGGCTGCCTGCTTCCACCACCTGATTAAGTCAGTCACTTGTTTTTCTAAGCAAGTTGGTGCCCTTGGCTCAGCCACTTCAGCCTCTTTCTTCGGACCTCGCGGAGCCTGCACCTTCCTCTTGCTCTCTTCCACAACTCCCTTTCAATTTTTTTCCTTCCTAAGAATTAGAGCCGATTAGCCACGTCATTAATTCTTCAATTTGACGGCTGATATAGCAGGGCCTGAAACACATTGCTGACCCCAGAGAGTGGAGACCCCATTCCTTAGCATATTGACGATGGGAGAAGTTAATTAAAATTCCACAGAGCAGAGGTGTCGGCTAACCTATAAACCTGTCGCTTTTCAGAACAAATCATTCCAGCATCTTAGGAAAGAGGAAAGGGAAGACTAGCGGGGAGTTGGGGAGCTAAGTGTGGGAGCTCTGGGTGGAAGAACAGGACTGGCCAGCTTTGTCTCCTCTGCAGTTTTTCCTAATGCACCTTCTGAAAGCTCACTAGCCAGGCACGCATGTCTGTGGGCTGGATTTGTGTGGGGACTAAAGGGAGGCGAGTGGGAGGTGACAGGTGTGCTGGGGACTTCGTCTTAGAGGTCACTTGGGGGCTTTGGCTGGCTTCAGGAGGCTGAAGTGGGTTGTTGGTAGAAGGGACTCTGCCTAGAGATGGGCCATGTACTTGCTACATGTTCCCTGAGGCCAAAGAGTATGGCTAGGCTGTCCCCTTCCCCCAACATGTAGACTTCTACTCGAGCTACATCCTCTAGAGAATATTGGGTTACTTCTCAACAAAAAAGACCACATAACACCTACTGCAGAGGGTGTCAATAAGGGAAGTTGAGAGTGGGATTTACCTTCCTCATTAGGAGGCATTTGGGAGCATAGTAAACTGAGTTTGAGGTTTTTCCAGGGCAAGGACATGACTTGTAATGTTAGTCTTCCTGTGGTGTGAGCCCCAAACTTGTAGCAGTTAGTCAGTGCTAGCCAGCTGTTCTCTGTGCAGACCCTCTGCACGGTCCCTTTGTGTCCCTTTGTGCTGTCTTCATATTCTTCTTCAGTTGTCTGGGTCTATTTTCTTAGTCCTGGATGATTCTTTTGCCCTTTGTTGGCTGACTGTTGAGTGTCGACTGTGAAGTTATTTGATATGGCTTTTTCCTTAATTTCACAGGTGATGTCTTGAACTCTGTTTATGTTTGTTTTATTTTTTGAGACAGGGTCTTACCATGTAGCCCTGGTTGGCCTGGAGCTCACAGAGCTCTGCCTACATGTGCCTCCCAGGTCTAGGATTAAAGATGTATGCCACCATGCAGGCAGCAGACTCTTGGATATATATAAATGTATATGTATTTCATTTATTTGTTTGTGTGAGTGCATCCGTGTGCTCCAGTGTACTTGTGCCGTAGTGTACATGTGGAGGTCAGATCACCGATGTAACCATGCTTTATCATCACAGTTAGGAACTGAACAATGACTTTGAAGCAGGGCCTGATGAGATCCTGGTGTTTGCTTCTCAGCATCGTTAATGCTCTTGAGAGCATCAGCTGGGACACTTATGTGCACCATGGTGACTTCATGGAAAAATGGTGGAAAGAGGCTCTGAATGCTTTTCTATGAGTTAATACAGATTAATATATTTTATTGCTACTTAAGAGTTATTTTTTAGCCGGGCGTTGGTGGCTCACGCCTTTAATCCCAGCACTCGGGAGACAGAGCCAGGCGGATCTCTGTGAGTTCAAGGCCAGCCTGGGCTACCAAGTGAGTTCCAGGAAAAGGTGCAAAGCTACACAGAGAAACCCTGTCTTGAAAAACCAAAAAAAAAAAAAAAAAAAGAAAAACAAAAGAGTTATTTCTATCTGAATGAAGTTAGTAAATACTCAAGAACAATACAAAACTCTTTTTTTTTCAATTTTTATTTTTGGTGTTTTCAAGATAGGGTCTCACTATGTAGTTCTGGCTGGCTTCAAACTCACAGAGATCCACTTGCTTCGATCTCTCTCTCAAGTGCTGGGATTAAAGGCATGCACCACTACATCTAGACCTACAAAACTATTTATAAGACTTCATTCCCCATTAAAAGTGGGTTGGAGAGATAGCCTTGTAGTTAAGAGCACTGGCTGCTCTTCCAGAGGACCCAGGTCCAGTCCCAGCACCCCATGGTAGCTTATCACCATCTATAACTCCAGGCTCAGGCCCCTTGAAAGTCTCTGTGGGAACCCAGAAATACTCCTGGTGTCCAGAGTTGATATAGGGCATAGTAAGTGAAGGCTACATGTGAGAGGCTTGGGCTTCCTCAGGTAAATGTTCTGCCATTCTGGGAGCACACATACACATAGGTCTTTGGTTTTCTGGACCCCTCCATCCTGCAGTTGGGACCTGTGTTAAAATGAATCTATGTTTGCCTGGAAGGAGAAGGGAGATCTCCCTTTCTCTGCAGACACCATATCTATATCCCTCAGCAGAGCCCTTGCCTCTCTGTGAGTACCTCTGCTGCCTTGTGGGCGAGTGTGGTCAGGAAGGTCTCCCCACACGCTTGCGTTTTAATCCCCTCTCTCCTGCTCTGTCATCAGGGAAACAGATGAGTGGTATAGGTGTAGAAACTTGACTTCGCTGTGCTATTAAATATACAATGTAATTTGTGTGCTGTGGTGGCCTGTTTGTTTTCAGGGGGATTAGTCCAAGTCTGCATGAAATGTACCGATTCAAATTTGTAAAGTTAGCTGTGGCCTCTGGGGGTTGTGATGGCGAAGCTGCTCCTTCTTGCTTCATTTCTCCCAGAGGTGAGGGTGGGCCTGGAAGGAAAGCCAGCACTGGGCACTGTTTGGAGTGGGTGAGGGTACGAGAAGAGCAGGGTGTTTGTTCCAGCAGCTGCAGGCTTGCCTGTGTGCTGTGTGTGGTAGACGCCATCCAGTAGCCTGCTGAAGTACATCTTTCTTTACTGGAGGGTAATTGCATGTGAAGTGCGCTCTGACATTTGGAGAGCTGGAAAAAGGGACAGTTTCAGTGTGGCTTCCACGGCTTGTCTTCGCTGTGCTGCTGCTGCTGCTGCTGCTGCTGCTGCTGCTGTTTTCTGGTCCTGGGCATCATGACTCGCCCCGTGCTGTGAGGGGAGAAGAAAGTCAGATACAAGGAGTTTGTCTCTAGCTCATCTTTCTTGTTGCCGATGAGCTGCTGTCTGTGAAGGGGGTCTCCAGCCTTGATAAGCTGAGGAGAGGGGGACAGAAGGACTGTGGTGCTTCACCTCCTAACTCCTCCTGGTGGCTCAGGTGGACCATGGTGGCTTGAGGATCTTTCTCTCCTTCCTTCTCCCATCCTAGAGCTGAGGGGAAGCCGCCTGCAGGGCCTGAGCAAAGAAGGTCTGCTGAGCTAGCAAGAGTGTCTTCTTGTGCTGCTTTGTGAGACAGCCAGGCACAGGAAGGAGTGGCCCTTGAAGACGAGAGTCCGAGTTCACACAAAGACACTAGAGGGCCTGGCGTGGCTGGAAGGGCCTTCACATCCATGGAGGAAGGTAGAAGCCTCGAGTCATATGACATCAGTGGCCCACTGATTCAGCTTCAAATGTGCTGACATTGTCAGGCATCAGTGTGTGGTGGGGGCATTGCATCGGGTCACTCCTGATAAATCTTAGTGCTGTGCCCTCCATCTTGGTGTTGACTGCCTACGCAAATTCAAGCCTCGGGGGAGGTCATAGTCATAGTAGCAAGGACCAAGTACTGGGGTTGGTTTCAGTTCCTCAAGACTTGGGATTTCAGCCATTAGTCAGGGCTAGATGGCACATGAGTAAGGCTCATGTGCTGCTGAGCTGCTGGTCTGAAACCAGCACCCTCCCATGCCTGGCTGGATCAGAACCCATTTTTAGGAGCAGCTTCTTGACTGGCAAGTGTGGTTGGCTCACTTGTCAAGAACTGACTTTAAAAATATTGACTTAAATAAAACACTACAGAAGGTTAGATAATGTGTGTACTGAGGTGATGTATTGAATCTGTGTCCCTGCTAGCAGAGATCCATTTCCATTCCCCAGCCTCAGTGTTGATATTTTTTCTTTTAGATTTTTTAAATTAATTAATTAATTAATTAATAATTTTTAATTTTTTTGTTTAATTGTTTTTCCGAGACAGGATTTCTCTGTGTAGCTTTGGAGCCTGTCCTGGGACTCGCTCTGTAGACCAAGCTGGCCTTGAACTCACACAGATCTGCCTGCCTCTGCCTCCCAAGTGCTGGGATTAAAGGCGTGCGCCACCACTGCCCAGCTTATTTTTATTTTTAATCAGGTGTGTGTGTGTGTGTGTGTGTGTGTGTGTGAGAGAGAGAGAGAGAGAGAGAGAGAGAGAGAGAGAGAGAGAGAGAGCGAGAGAGAGAGAGAGAGAGAGAGAGAGAGCGAGAGCGCCATATGTAGTGGGTACCTGTGAAGGTCAGAGATACTGGATCCCAGGTAGTAGTGAGCACCTGACATGGGTGCTGGGAATCAAACTCTGATCCTCTGGAAGAGTAATATGTGCTCTTCTTCTGTGCTGAACCATTTCTCCAGGCCCTGGTGTTCTTTCTCTGTCTCTAATACCTTCCTTTTCTCTCCAATCTCAGCTCCTTCTCCTTCTCTTACTCCTGTCCTGTCCTTCTGTTCCTTTTCCCAGTACTGCTTAAGAATTGCTGTTATCGGGCTGGAGAGATGGCTCAGTGGATAAGAGCACTGATTGCTCTTCCAGAGGTCCTGAGTTCAATCCCCAGCAACCACATGGTGGCTCACAACCATCTGTAATGAGATCTGGTGTCCTCGTCTGGCCTGCAAACATACATGCAGGCAGAATGCTGTATACATAATAAATAAATCTTTAAAAAAAAAAAAAGAATTGCTGTTATCTAGGCGCAGAGGTAGGCAGATCTCCTAGGAGTTGAAGGTCAGCCTGGTCTGCATAGTGAGTTCCAGGGCAGCTAGAGTTTTTTGTCCCACAAAAACTAAATGAACGAACAAAAGCTCTGATCTTATTGTTACTAGAGGAAACAGCATGAACTGGATGGGAGGATCAGATGGGTAGGGAGGGCAATGTGGTTAGTTCTCAGACAGAGGCTGAGAGGACCCAAGGAAACGAATGGATAAGAGGACCTGGTTCTGGTGTTCCTGTTGTTACAGTGGAGTGGCCTTAGTCTACAATCGTTTATGATACATTTCAAAATAACTAGAAGAGTCAGAAGTTTTCTCTAGTTTTTTGGAATAGGGTCTCACCAGTGTACACAGGCTGCCTTGGAACTCCCTATGTAGACCAGACTGGCTTCAGACTCCCTATGTAGACCAGACTGGCTTCAGACTCACAGAGATCTGCTAGTCTCTGCCTCCCCTGCTGGGAGTAAAGGTGTGTGCCACTCTGCTTTGGCATCAGAAGGTTTCTAACATACAGAAATGATCAGGTTTGATCACTATACTTGTATAAACATATCCAATTATTATACGGTCCCCTATAGATGTATACAACTCTGATGTGTCAGTTAAAAAATAAAATGAAAAGAGAGCCGTGAAGCGACCAGTGTCTCCCTCCTACTCTCTGTCCCACCTGCTATCTGAAGTCCCCACCTGGACAACCTTTTCCCTGTCCTGGTCACCTCGTTCTGCCCTGCTGCGGTGTGTGCAGTGTGCCTGTGTTTATCTTTCTTTGATCATGGTCTACTGACAGATAATTTAGCAGTCACATCCCAAGGTGGAAGCATGGTGTTAATGTTAAAATTAGGGTGTTTTTTTCTTTTCTTGCCCCCCCCTTTTCCTTTTCCTCTTTAAACTTCAGTGGGTGAGAGAGGGAGATGGGAGGGTAAAGGGGAGCCATAAATTCTGAGACTGGTGTAGCTGTTCTCTGAGTAGCCAGGAAGCCTCTGATGTCGCCACAGCACTTTCATTAACATTTAAATTAAGGGTTTGTTTTTCAGGCTGTTTTATAGGCTGGGACCTTTCATGGCCTGTCACATGCAGCACCCACCCCTCCCCAAGCAAGTGTGTAATTGTAGCCACTGCTGTCTCCTAACTCTGGGTTGTAGCGGAGGTTCAAAGGGAGTTAGTTCTTGGGGATGAAGCTGTGGCGGTACAAGCTGTGACAGCCGGGCTGGGGTGTTATTCCTCAGATGAAGGTGCTCATGGCTCCAGCTCCTTTTCTCTGACATGTACTTTTCTTTGCCCTTGAAGGTACATACTTTAGTCTGAGTCCAACCTCTGCCACACTTTGTTGTGGGCCATGGGCAGGTGGGAAGGATACTTCTCTTTGGGCCTGCAAGCAGTCTTTCTAAAGATGTGACTCTCCATGCTTATCTTTTTCCTCCTTTAGCCCTTTTTAGCATCGTGATATTTGTACTCAGGGGTTACCATCTGCAAAAAAGAGTATAATGTGATAGGGTCTTTTGATCCTAGAAAGCACCTGCCTACATAGACAGGCCGGTGTGTGCCCGCCACACTCAGTCACCAGTTCTCCGTACATCTGTGCTGGAGAAAGCTTCCTGAGGTCATTGGGGAAACTGCTCTCCAGATCTTGATACTCAGGGCAGGTGCTTCTCGACTTTAAGGAGTGCATTTGCGTTGAAGCTCCCTTTCACCAGGATACCTGGCCACAGAAGGGTATTGAAGACATCCCTGCCCATCAGTCTCCTCTTCCTTCCTCTGTAGACAGCAGGAGTGTGTGCCACACGTACAAAGGCATCTTCCCTCACGGAATGAGAGAGACACTGGACTTCCTGTTGAGAAGCTGTGATTTTCTTTCTCCTGGGGCATTCATTGACTTTACTGTGTGAGTCTCTACATATTTCTTCCTTACCTCACTCAGCTACTCAGTGCACCATGACTTATCTGTCAGGTGGAAGGTAGCTGAATGTCACCTATTCCTGTCCCAGGTAGTCTTGCCAACAGGTGGACACCCTCATGCCCTGAGGTCTTGCCCAAAGAGAGGGAGGGAAGTGCTGGGAAGACCCCTCTGCAGGTGTTGCCCAGGCTCGGATTGCAGGCTGGTGCTCAGCCCCTGCCTGGCGGTGATTAATCTGGGACTTGGCCAGCAGAGGCTCGGGCAGAGCAGCTTTGGTCCCTCACTGTGAAGACCTTTGGCTTAGAGACAGAATTGATCTCTGTAGCTTGCTTCGGCTTGGGGTTTGATCTGTCAAGGCTAAAGGGGAGCCTGATGGTGGAGCGGAAACTTCTAGCCCTGCCTGACTTATGGCACTGATCCGTTCCAGTGGCCTTGTCATGATACTGCTCATATATTTAAGAAGATTTCTCCACCTGTTAGCAGTAATACTCAGATCAGTCAAATAGGGATCTTCACGAAAGATGTGTGCTTTTAGTCTTTTGAGCCAAAGCAGCTTTAAGTGGGGTGGGACTGGGGGTGAGTGAAAGGGCAATAATGGGGCTGTGACTGGATCAGGAACACAATGTGTTTGGGGAGGGCCGTGTTGAGGTGGAGGGATCATCCCATCCTTCTGCATGAAGGTGGCTCTCAGGCCATTCAGGCAGATTTTAATATTTCACTTTAGAAACCGTAGGTTCTTTGTGTTCCATTTCATTTTACATTTCTTTTTGAAGGGCCTCTACTCCCCACCACCATCACCACTGCCTTTCCCGCTCGCTGAGTGCTAGTCCCTGGGCCCTCTTGCTGGCTGGTCATGGAGCTAGTTGTCTATCTTCCCTTTTTTAAGTTCAGAACAGACAGATATGCTCTGCTTGATCATGGGCTTAGGGCCCAAGAACAGGAATTCTGCTGTGACAGTCGTTTCCCTGTGTCTGTGAATCTCAGTGGGTTTCATGATTGTGTTGTTCTATTTGGCAGTTGTGATTTGAGGCCCAAGACCTGGGACACACTTCTCATGCCATGAAGGAGAACAGGCATCCATGGTTTACCAGCACCAGAATATGGTGCTCGGAGCTAGCTGCATGTAAAGAGGCTGTGAATTAGAGACGTTTGTATTGATTTTCAGTTTTTCTGTGCTGACTAGAATTTCTGTGTAAAATGACAAAAAAGAATGTATTTATGCACCAGCAAAACCAATCAATTAATTTGGCTCTTCCTTCAGACCTATTCTGCAAATAGATGGGATATCAGCTAACCTTGTGCCTCTCTAGTGCTTTCTTGAACTACTAGAAATTTCTATCAAGAAATTTCAGATTATAAGCTCTTAGGAAGAAGGAGCTCTCCTTCCTGTCTTGTGTAAGAAATGCATGTCTGAGGGTGATGGTGGCCCACGTCTTTAATCCCAGCACTCAGGAGGCAGAAGCAGGTGGATCTCTTGAGTTCCAGGACAGTCAGGGCTACACAGAGAAACCCTGTCTCAAAAAACAAAACCAAAAAGCATGCCTGTTGCTGCGGGAGCAGTCTGTTTGTCTGTCTCTGGAGTGCCCTGTTAAAGCAGAGTACCCAACATTCTTGCCTCTTTTCTTTTCCTTTTAATGAATTAGTTAATTAATCAATTCATTTGTATGTGGTGCATGTGTAGGGGCATAAGACACCTTGTGGAAACTGGTTCTCTCCTTCTACCACATGAGTCCTGGTGATGGAATTCAGGTGATCAGGCAAGCCCTCATGCCCCCCCCCCCCCCCCCCCCCCCGCCCCGCAGGCAAGCCCTCATGCCCCCCCGCAGGCAAGCCCTTGTGCCCCCTGCAGGCAAGCCCTTGTACCCACCGAACCGTCTCACTGGCCCACCTTTGCCTCTTTTCTAAGCTTGCTCTTGCTTCTCTTTCCAGCCAGGACGTTTTCATAGGTTCTGATGTGTAACCTGGTTGGTGACACACTGCCAGAGAGACTTAGTGAGGCCCACCTGAGGCGCCGATGGGGGCGGCAGGAATGGAAGCCGAGGGAGGTAAAGGCCAGGAACTGCTGGCTCAGGAAATTGCTTTCTGCAGATTCCCTTTTTCCTCGTTTTCAGTTCAAATAGAAAACATGAATGAGCACCAAGAAGTCTAGGGAAGAGACACAGGGTGCCAGTTGGGGTGTGCTAACATGCAGAATGGTCGGCAGTGTCTTACTTTGTGGGAGAGAGTCTCAAGGAGTGAGAGGAAAGAATTAAAAATCACAGGGCTGGGGCCAGCAACGTGACTTGGGTAAAGGTGCTTGCCATCAAGCCTGGTGACCTGAGACCAGTCCCTAGAAGCCACAGAAGAGAAAATTGACTCCTACAAGTTGTCCTCTGACCCCCATATGCACGCTGTGGCACACAGGGCACATCATGCCCCCTCTCCCCACCGGTGATAAAAGTGATTTTAAAAAAACCCACAAGGCTGAGGACATAGCTCAGTAGTTTTGGACCTGAGTTTGATATCCAGAACCCATGTTAGAGGAAAGGGGTGGGGGAGTTGGGTGTGGTAGTGCATTCTTGTAACACCAGCACTGAGGAGTCACCTGGGCTAACTCTTAACTGGTTAGCTAGCCTGGCCCACTTGGTGAGCTCTAGGCTATTGAGAAACCTTGTCTCAAAAAACAAGGTGGATAGTAACTGAAGAATGATATCTCAAGGCTTTATATACACACTTACATCTCCCCACTCAAGAACACACACACACACACACACACACACACACACACACACACACACACACATTCATTTAAAACCGTAATCTTCTGCCATTCTTTCCTTTTCTCTGCTCTCTTATTCAGACTTGTCTCTGGCTCCATTTAGCTTGTCTTGCTTCCTCTGTTCTTCACTGTGTAAAGTCATGGTCCAGCTTCTGGAACACGGCCATGGGATGGAGGAAAGCAGCGGCACTGTCTGTAGTCAGTATGCTTTATGAAGTATGCGCATGGGCCCTGGGAACTGGAGCTTCCAGCTGAGGCTGGACAGCGTGTGTTCCAAAGGCTTGTCTTCTTTGAGAAGGTGTTAAAGCCAGGGCTCGTCTAGTGTTCCTACGGTCCTCCTAGCATCAGTGAGTGGGCTTGATAACCCGAGTGTGGCCATGCCGCTAGGTCTTCTCCCTCTCACTGTCCTTGCTTCTGCCTCTCCACGGAGCTCTGCTCCAGGCTAGTGACATTAGTCTGTGCAGCCTTTGGATGCTTGGCTGATGCTGGAGGTCAGGGTAGACAATGGTAGCCATCACCTGTTACACACTAGGAAGGCAGGCGAGAAGCTTTACATTGGCTTTTTTTCCTAGCTGATAAGCCAGGCAAGAAACATGAAGGCTGGGAGAAACACTGAGGGTGAGGTGAGCGGGTGTTGAGTGTAAATGTCCTCAGTAACTGAAAATACTGCATTTACATGTATAAATCCGCAGTAAAGTAGTTGAAGGGCAGGCTAAGCTGTGGCCCTTGCTGCCTGGGACCACCACAGGTGACATATGTACCTCTCCTGCCTGTTGCTACCACAAGTGTCCCTCCCTTCCTTCCTTCTTTTTTTTTTAAGACAACTGCTTTTTTTTTTAAGATTTATTTATTTATTATATATAAAGTGTTCTGTCTTTATATATTTATTATATATAAAGACACACATTATATATAAATGTGTGTCTGCAGGCCAGAAGAGGGCACCAGATCTCATTACGGATGGTTGTGAACCACCATGTTGTTACTGGGAGTGGAACTCAGGACCTCTGGAAGAGCAGTCAGTGCTCTTAACCTCTGAGCCATCTCTCCAGCCCCTCCTTCCTTCTTTATAGATTAAGAATTTTATGGCCAGGCGGTGGTGGCCCACGCCTTTAATTCCAGCACTCGAGAGGCAGAGGCAGGTGGATCTCTGTGAGTTTGAGGCCAGCCTGATCTGTAGAGCAAATTCCAGGGCAACCAAAGCTACACAGAGAAACCCTGTCTCAAAAAACCAAAAAAATGAAGAAGAACAACAACAGAAAAACCATTTATTTTTTGTAGTGCTAAAGATGAAACTCGGGTGTAATACATGCTAGGCCAGTGCCTTACCACAGACCTATATATCAAATTCAAAACAAAGGATTTTTTTTGGGGGGGGGCAGGGTCTCATGTAGCCCAGGCTGTCCTCAAACTTGCTGTGTAGCTGAGGATGACCTTGAACTCTTGATTCTTCTATCTCTGCCTCCCAAGTGCTGGGATTAGAGTCATGTGCCACCATTTTAGTTAGGGTTTCTATTGCTATGAAGAGATACCATGATCAAGGGAAATCTTATAAAGGAAAACATTTCATTGGGACTGGCTTACAGGGTCAGAGATTTAGTCCATTATCATCATGATGGGAAGCATGGTGGTACACAGGCAGATATGGTATTGGAGACAGAGCTGAAAGTTCTACATCTGGATGGGCAGGCAGCAGGAAGAGAGAGTGATACTGGGCCTGGCTTGAGCATTTGAAACCTCAAAGCCCAGTGACACTTCCTCCAACAAGATCAAACCTACTCCAACAAGACCACACCTACTCCAACAAGGCCACACCTACTCCAACAAGGCCACATGTCAAATAATGTCACTCCCTATGAGCTTATGGGGCCATTTTCATTCAAACCACCACAGCCACCATTCCTGGTTCAATTAAGGAATTTTGAGATTATGGTTTTTGTTTTTTTCAGTGCTAGAGATCCAACACAGGACCTTACATATGCTAAGCAAATGATCTACCATTGAACAATAGACATACCTCTTTTGAGTAAGGAATTTCAAAGGAGAAGTTAGTTCAAGTCTTGCCTTTGAGTAAGGCCTTTAGTTGGGCACTCAGGAGTACAGTCCCCTAATAGGCTGCTGCAGATTTAATTGTCCATTGCTGGCATAGTCTTTTCACTCAGACCTGTTATATTATGGCCTCTAGGTCCACAAAGAAGAACCAGCACAGAGTGCATGACCTGGAAACTTACCTCCCCCTACCTGTGTGTGCGCGTGTGCCAGCATTCGGTACAAGGTCACAGGACACCTTCCACCTTGCTGAAACATACTCTCTCTTGTTTCTGCTGTTGTGTGGCTTACTTGAGCTTAGTAGACCTGGGAGAGTATTCTGTCTACTCTGCCTTCCATCTTACTTACCACTGCATAGAATGCTGGGATTACAGATGTACTACCACATCTGATTTTCCTCTTCCTTCCTTCCTTCCTTTCTTTTTCTTTAATGATTTACTTATTTTTTTTATTTTTTTATGTGCATTGGTGTTTTACTTGCATGTATCTCTGTGTGAGGGTGTTGGATCCCATGGGTCTAGAGTTACAGTTTGAGCTGCCATGTGGGTGCTGGGAATTGAATCCAGGTCCTCTGGAAGAGCAGCCAGTGCTCTTAACTGCTGAGCAGTCTCTCTGGCCCCCACATCTGACTTTTCAGTATGGGTCCCAGGACTGAACTCAGTTCAGCTGGTATATGTAGCACGCACTTTACAACCCCGCCCCCAGCCATCTGTCCCACTAGGGTTCTGCCATTACAAGATGCTTCTCTCCTTCCTGCTGCCCCTCCTGCTGTCCTGTTGCAGCTGCAGTGTTAGCTGTCCTGGTCTAGCCTGTTCTCCTTCCTCCATCGGAATAGAAAACAGTGATGGTGTCCCTAGAGGAAGGTCAGCTGTAACATTTGGCAAAGTGGGAAGGACTTAGGAGTTAATCCATCAGAAATATTCTCTCCTTTTCCTGCTTATTTAATGCTTTTTAGTGCCCAGAGTAAGCTATGGTTGAGAATTTAATAATAATAATAATAATAATAATAGGAAAACACATAGATTATCCAAAGGATTCTTCTACTTGTAGAAGTCTATGTCAGAAAAATCCTTCTGTTTAAGTGTGTGTGTGTGTGTGGGGGGGGGGGTGGTCCAAGAATAATGAGAAGAAAAGTCAGAATTTTCAAATTATAAAATTGTATTAGGTTGGCAGCAAGTATCAAAAAGTTAAAAACCTTTTGCTACAAATTGTAGTTCTGAGACTTGATCCTAAGGTGGTAACTAGACAAGTACACAAGATAGATGTAAAGAGGCTTCTATACGGAGTACAACTTACCATTGATAGGCTTTTGGTTAAATATATTGTAGTATGTTCACTCAGTTGAATACTGTGAAGCCTTTAAAAGGATGATATATATATATATATTCATATATATATTTATGAGATATTCATATATATAAATTTGTTGCCCCCTAAACATATCAAAACAGATTATAGAATTAAAACATGCCACAAAATAATATGATAGTTTCTTTAAATGAGTCAGCATCTTTCTATTTAGTCTTGACTATCCTGGAACTAGCTATGTAGACCAGGCTGGCTCAAACTCACAGAGATCCTCCAGCCTCTGCCTCCTGAGAGCTGGGATTAAAGGTATGTGCCATTGTACCTGGCTAAATTTACCCACATTAAATGTTCAGTTCCCTGGTTTTTAATACATTTTTAGAGTTGTGCATCATAGTTCAGTTTCAGATCATTTTCATCACCTCCCAAAGACGCTTTCTTTGTTCTTGGGATGTGGGTGTACGTGTGTGTGTGTTGCTAGAGTTTTCCTGCCTGGCCCACAGTCAGGACAAATCTCTCTCACCCGCCAGTCCCAAGCCGCTCAAACCCGATCAAGTAAACACAGACACTTATATTGGTTTCAAACTGTATGGCCGTGGCAGGCTTCTTGCTAACTGTTCTTAGGCTTCTTGCTAACTGTTCTTACAGCTTAAATTAATCCATTTCTATTAATCTATACCTTGCAACGTGGCTTGTGGCTTACCGGTACTTTACATCTTCCTTGTCCTGATGGCGGCTGGCAGTGTCTCCCCCTCTCAGCCTTCCACTTCCCAGCTCTATTCTCCTCCTTGTCCCGCCTATACTTCCTGCCTGGCCACGGGCCAATCAGTGATTTATTTATTGACCAATCAGCAACACATTTGACATACAGACCATCCCACAGCACCTCCCCTTTCCTTTTCCCAGCTAGCTCAGTCGGTAGAGCATGAGACTCTTAATCTCAGGGTCGTGGGTTCGAGCCCCACGTTGGGCGCCAGATATTGGTGAAATTATTAAGGTCACTCCACTTAGTAAAAGGAGATTTATTTAATGGCGTAACTTACAAATTAAGGGATGGGTAGGTCACGGGGTCTGGGGAAGGTGTATCACAGTCCAGCGGTGTTCTCTGGAGCTCTGCTCGGTCCACCTCTCCAGTCCAGGGTCCCGCAACAGAGAGAGTGCCCGCCGATCCAGATCTCGGGTCCCCCGGCGCCTCCCTTGGCCCCGCCTTGTAGGCGTGACAGTTGCCGAAGTCTCAATGGGGGTTGGAACTTCCAGATCAAAGCTGGAATGGCTACCCACTACGTGTGTGTGTGTGTGTGTGTGTGTGTGTGTGTGTGTGTGTGTGTGAGTGAGTGTGTGGTATGTGTGTATGACTGTGCATGAACGGGTGAAGGTCAGGAGTCAATACTGGGAGTCATCCTTTATTGCTTTTCACCTTATTGAAAAACTAGAGCTCGATGTCTTGAGGAGCAGCTCTTGGGACCTCCCTGTCTCCACCCTCCCAGTGTTGGGTTACATAGGAGCTCGCTGTTTTGAGGAGCAGCTCTTGGGGTCTCCCTGTCTCCACCCTCCCAGTGTTGGGGTTACATATGTGTCACAGTGCCTGGATTTTACATGGGTGTTGGGGATCTGAACACAGGGCCTCATGCTTGACCAGCAAACACTTTACACAGTGAGTTAGTTCCTCACCCTCCACTTGGGACCTTTTATGAAGAAAAAAAAAATAAGTAAAAATATTGAATTTAAAAAAGGAAAAAGTATAGGGGTTGGGGATTTAGCTCAGTGGTAGGGCACTTGCCTAGCAAGCGCAAGGCCCTGGGTTTGGTCCTCAGCTCCAGGGGAAAAAAAATAAATAATAAATAAAAAAAATTTAAAAAACAAGGAAAAAGTATAAACTCCAGAACATTTTTCTCTGTCATGTGACTCTCTGAGAAGTACTTGTAAAAGTACTGAATGTTGCTTTGCTGGAGGTCACATGTCACATGGAGTGTATGAAGCCTAAGAGCCTTCTAGACTTTATAGCAGAGCAGAGGGGACAATGTGTCTACTCCTCAGCTATGTGGCCTGTATATACACAGTTACCAGCAGTTGGAGTAATGTGCATGAAATTGGAGGGGAGTAGTCAGTTGTTAAAGCTGCTTCGTGGATGATGTGGGACTAATCTGGTGCCCCGTTTACACTGCGGAAGGGCACTTCAGGCAAGGGCACTGGTATGAGCAAAGACTAGAAAGGGATGAAGAAGCGCAAAGTAGGTTTGGGGTTCAAGTTGGACAAATTTGGCTCCCCAGAGGGAAAGTTGAGGGCCAAGTTTGGGGGTGAATTGAAGAGCTGGTTTGACCCTAGCCTGAGGAAAATGAGAAACTCTAGACAGTGTTTGAGCAGATTGAAACTGTGGCGTGGAGAGACTAAGATGTGTGGCCCCTTTTCCAGGAGAACTCTTCACCAGCAGTGAGGTTTTGTTGGTAACATACAGCCCTGAGTTCAGTCTGACTGCAGAGTGAAGGGGGGGAGAGGCTAGCGAGGACCTCCATGAGCCCGAGGATGGATAGGGCTCTGATCTGAGCAGACCCAGTTCTGGTTTCCAAGACAGCTAGGTAGTAATGACTAGAAATAGCCAGGAATGGTGGCTTGGGGCTCAGATACGGGGTTGAAATGGAAGGCCTTAGCTTACAGAAAAACAGTAGACATAACGTAATGGACTTGCACCAAAGAAGAGATAAAGACAGCAAGACTAGGACCATCAAAGAGACACAGAGGGAGAGAGGAAAGCTAAGAGCTGGGGAAGAGCAGAGCAGGCAGAGTGGAGGGTGAGGGGTGTTCTTCTGTGCAGCCTTCATAAACCAGCAGACACCGTAATGGAGGAGTGCAGGACCTTCCTATCGCTGCCTGGAGGGCTTCACACGTTTTGTTTTTAATATGTCATCGATTTCAGTTCTCTCTCTCTCTCTCTCTCTCTCTCTCTGTATATATATATATATATATATATATATATATATATATATATATATATATATATATATATATATATATCTTGGTGTAGCCCTGGCTGTCCTGGATCTCACACTGTAGCCCAGGCTGACTTTGAACTCATAGAGCTCCTCCTGCCTCTGTCTCCCAAGTGCTGGGATCAAAGGCGTGTGCCACCACTGCCCAGCTGCATTCTCTTTTCTAACTGTAGAAAGTTTGTTCTCAAGTCCCATTGACTTCTGTCCTCATCTCTGCTGTCTACCCTGTGGCTCTTTTTTTTTCCTCCTGAGGAGTGCTATTCTGCATAGTCCATATATGTATATATGCTGTAAATAAATATAGAGACGCAGCAGACAGATAGCAAAGTATCATCCAATCAGACATCCGGAAGAAGCCGACTGGGGAAGCCCCATTGAGGCAGCTGGCACTCCTGATTGCTGGGAGGAGCAGTGCACCCCTGGGTGAGACTTTCAAGTAAAAGAACAACTAAGAGCAGAGCGGTAACATCATCGAATCGGGCGCTCAAACATCCAGCAGAAGCGGAGTGGAGAAGCCACTTTGAGGCAGTGAGTGTTTTCTACTGAGAGTTCACTCCATGGATGAGCTAAACTTTTATTCCCACTGCAGGCTTTTTTTTTAAAAGATTTATTTATTTATTTATTATGTACACAGAAGAGGGCACCAGATCTCATTACAGATGGCTGTGAGCCACCATGTGGGTGCTGGGAATTGAACTCAGGACCTCTGGAAGAGCAGTACCGACTGCTCTTAACCTCTGAGCCATCTCTCCAGCCCCGCTGCAGGCATTTTTATGTCATAGGATAAACAATAGTCACCTCTTTGGAAGTGTTTCTCGCAGATACAAGGTTTTTTTTTGTTGTTGTTTTTTTAGGTTTTTCGAGACAGGGTTTCTCTGTGCAGCTTTGTGCCTTTCCTGGATCTCGCTCATCTAGACCAAGCTGGCCTTGAACTCACAAAGATCCGCCTGCCTCTGCCTCCCAAGTGCTGGGATTAAAGGCATGCGCCACCACCGCCCGGCTCTCGCAGATACAAGGTTTTTACTCTTGTTTTGTTTTGCTGCTGATTTTCTTCCCTGTCACAGAGTTAGTGAGGTCAACCCATCCCAGACAAGAGATCTTGAGACAAACATGCTTTGGTCAGAAATGTGTGGGTGCAGGGGAGCAACCTCACTTTCAGAGTCAGCTTCTCAGTGCGCTCAAACAGTTCTGTTCAGTAATGCAATGTACATTACCAGTAACTGTTCTCGGTTGATTAGTTTCCCTCCCAGCCTGCAAAGCCACTCATTAGTCCAAAGAGTCAGGGTCTAAGCTGGGGATGCTCAGTGACAACATGGGGGCATGTGTGGGGCTCAGAGTCGGGGTTATCCTGGCATCCAGTACAAGAAAGAGAGGCTGGCCAGGGACCACATTGGCATTTGGAAAGATTTGGCATGGGAGCCACAGGGCTGCCTAGGTTCTGGGCTTGTTGGCCAACTATGTCTGGAAACCTTTTCTTTAAAGAGAATTGAATACGAACTTTCTAGTCCTCTTTGGATTCCTTTGGGTAGTAATTCCATAGGGCTTGTCATTTGTGTTTGAAGCTAGTGGTGAGGAGGGCAGGGTGAAGAGAAGCGAGGGGTGGAGATGGGAAGCAAAGAAGGAATCAGAGAGAGATTTTTATTGAGGGAGTTTGCTGGGTTTATGGGAGGGAATCTCTCCCCTCCTCCCCATTCAGATTTGAAAGGGCCGGTGCATCTTTGATTAGGTGCAGGTCAAAAGAATTTACACATTGTGACCTTAATAACTAGAGGTGATTGGCAGGCGGGCTGTGGGGAGGGGGCCGCGGGCCCCTTTCATCTCACTTAGCACAGGAGAGACAATGGGCCAGCCGATTTTCCTTGTTGTCCCTTGTTTGAAAAGGTCTGGTGTCTCTACTAGGTACCTGTGACATGGGGGTCTTGATTGGGGTCTCATAAAGGCCCCTGTCAGTATGTCCAAAGGCCAAGAGTACAAAAGCAAGCAGTGGGTGGGGGTCTCAGCTGACCACTGAAGAAGGGAGGGGAGGGCCCGGGAGGCAGTGGAGGGAGAAGCAACCCTGATGGGAGCCCTTAGAGAGGGAGGGGAGGGGGGCAAAGAAGGGCCATTTTTGTCCCTAACTCATCAAGCACATCTGCAGAATTGTCCAAGCTGCTGCCTCCCAGTTTCAAAAGAAAAAAATGATCGTTTGATAAACCGTCCTGATTCACCACTTTCTCACAAGGGTGGGAGACCCAGTCCTGACCTCTGTATGATTTCACGTCAGGACAGGGCTTTCTTGCCCCGCCTCCAAATTGCTAGAGAAACTTTGAAATGTATCCTGTGGCTTTCTCTCTCCCTTCTTTCCTCCCCTCCCGACCCCCCAATTTCCCACCCTCTCCACCCCACTGGCCTCTGTGTTCTCCCTGGACACTCCAGAGTATAGGCAAATAATTAGTCCCCTCTTTCTGGGGCACAATGAAGCCAGGCTGTTTGTCGGGCCCCTTCCCACTGCTCACAGAGCTAGGGATCTGAGGAAGTACCAGGTGGCATGTGCAGTGTGTTCCAGGCCTGTGCAGTCACGGGGGGATAGTGTGAGGGGTTCAGGGAGTGATGTGCTTCTCAGAGGAATGTGCACAGGCGCGTGCATTAACGCTCTCCACACAATGCTTGCATTTTCCCCAGGTAGAGGCGTCTTTCATGAGGGCTGCCGAACTCAGAGCCCAGGTGGGAGCCCTTACAACTGCAGCAGGGGCGCTACTTTCCACCCTGAGCTTAGTCACTTGGAGCTAACACGGGAGACCATCAGACCAAAAGAGCCTGATCTTTGTATCCAGTGTGTTCTCCCCTCTGCCCTGTCAGCTCTGTGAGTTCACGGAGTGTTGATTTTAATGCGGGCCTGTGTAGGGCTGGGAGGCCAGGCTGGGGGCCTCAGGTCTTTGTCTTGCAGGGCCTCTTCTTCTTGGAGGGTCTTCTGCCCTAGAGGCCAGTGGCAGATTTGAGGGGTAGGGTGGGATGCCAACTCTGGCTGGCAAAGGATTCCGCCATCTATGCGTCTGTCACAGACCACTGCAGGGTGCCCAGAAAACAAGAGTACCTTGGGCTGCTCCAGAACATGCTTGCCTGGCACCTCCCACCCACCCTCGAGGTGGGGGCAGTTAGTTCTACTCTGTGGGCTGCCAGCTTCAAGTGAGTTAAACCCTCCTGGTGACCAGGTCTGGCAGGAGCACAGATTGTGGGCCTCAGGGAGGCAGGCAGGATCTTGTTTGCAGGATCTTGTGGGGGGTGCAGGCAGGAGGAGTGCAGGGAGAGCTCCAATCAGCGGCAGGGACCTGAGCAGTGGTAAGGGGCAAGGGCCAGCAGGTCTGGGCAGGAGAGAGGCAGAGTAGCAGGGAGCACTTCCGGAAGTCACAAATGCTTATCTCCTCCAGTTGACCAAGAGCCCTGGGAGTAGAGGCTGTGTAGGAAGCATTGGGGATTGTCAGGAGCTGAGAGGGCGGGCTCTGTACCTTGTGTGAACCCTGAGGCTTGCTGGGAGAGAAGGGGCAAATGCATGAGGTAAGGAGGGCAGCACTCTAGGGAGGCCTGAGGGCCGGGTTGAAGCCTTGGAGAACCTGGGCCTCAGGGAGTCAGTGGATGGGACCTGCCCTGCAGACATGGCCAGGCTGCCATGGTTGTGGTCCTGGGCCTGAGGCCTTTTTCTAAAGCATAAGGTTTTCAGAACTGGGCCATGTCTTCCCTTTTCATAGGGATCAGAAGGCAGAGATGAGGTGGCCCTGGGAAGGTGTTCTGCCAGGGTTCTCCACACAGTGGCTCCTCTGTGCTGCTGCTGGCACCCTTCAGATTGTCTTGGGCATTAGTGCCAGTTACTCTGCCAGGTCTGTTGAAGGGAAAGACGGTAGACCTCCAAGGCTTTTGAGGGGGTCCAAGTCCCAAAGTGGCCTACCAGGAAGAGGCCACTCCTGTTTTGGGTCACTGTTTTGGGGGTTATTGCTTTCACTGAGAAACAGGTGCCCCCAGCAGTGCTCATCCCCTCTCACCTCCCTTTTTCCTTAGTCTTTCCAAGGGCAATTTCTCCCTTCCTTTCTTCCATTTAGAGGAGAGAGAGAGCCAATGTGTACACGATGTGATGAGTACATTGTCAGGGATGGTCGGCTTGGAGCTCCAAGGCTGAACTGCTACTCCCCATGGGGTGTGTGCCCTGCCTGCCAGGGTCCGGCTGAGAGGGTACTAACACATCCCAACCTAGAAATGGAAAGGTGGTGGAAGAGAGACAGAAGCATGGAGGCAAATTAGATGGCCCCACTGAGATGTTCAACGGAGAAAATGAGCATCTCTTACTAATTAGAGTGCAGGACATTTCATTATTAAGCTTCATTACAAGAGTGCAGTGGGTCTCTTTGGGGATTCCCTGTGCTGATTTCTCCTTTTCAAAGTAAAATTATATTCAGGGTGAAGGAAGAAGCAGGAATTGCTCTTGGTGACTCTAGAGGTTGCAGTTAGGAATGTAAAGCAAAGTTTGGAGCGAGGTAACAGTGAGAGGGATTGGTTCTCCCAGAAGGTGCATGCTTGGAGGTTCTACTTCAGGACAACAGAAAGAAAGGAGTTGGGCATGGTGGTGATGCCTTTAATTCCAGCACTGGGGAGGCAGAGGCAGGCGGATTGAGGCCAGCCTGGTCTGCAGAGCGAGTTCCAGGACAGCCAGGGTTACACAGAGAAGCCTTGTCTTGAACCCCTTCCTCCCCCCAAAAAAGGAAGGAGAGGGAGCTCTGGTTTGTGGGGTCTTCACATCTGGCTTTGAAGAACAGTGTAGTCGCAAACCGTGTCTTCCCAGGGGACATTACATTGAATTTTCTTAGGCATTGCTTTGCATGTGCTTAGCAAAGCACTCTACTACTGAGCTTTCCCCAAGTAAATACCTGGCCCTGCGAATGCTGTGTTCAGGACCAGATATTGGTATACAGATGTAGCATGGCAGTCTGACAAGGCTGTCCTGCCAGCATGCACAAGATCTTCTGCTTATAGGCTAGAGAAGGAGTAGGCGAGGGGTCCCTGCATGAGTACACAGTAACCTTCATCCGGGTAGGAACAGCCTGAGCTCTCCATGGAAGATTCTCTGACTCAGATCATCAACTTGCTTTACATTGCAGCTGTCATAGACTCCGGTCCGAAGTGCACTGAGGTGAAATTCTGCAAATGATTCCAATTATCTGGTGTTCAATGTTCTCAGGAAAAGCTGAGAGAAGGTATTGCTGATGGAGAACTTGTGCTCAAGAGCAGTGTTACAAAATCTCGTTGTTTTGTCTTGTTGCTTGTGACTTCAGAGACTCTTCCCCACCAAATGGTCTTTATTTTTGTCACAAGCATTCTTAGTTTCCCTGACCTCAGCAGTTGGAATACACAAGAGTCTTACCAGTGGGTAGAAGGGCTCATCCCTGAGGGAGCTTCCCATTGATTGGGTGAACGTGGGTTTTAAGAGCTCACTGAAGGGACTGGAGAGCTGGCTGAGTGGTTACGAGCACTTGTTGCTCTTGTGGAGGGCCAGGTTTCAATTCCCAGGACTTACATGGTGACTCACAACCACCTGTAACTCCAGTTCCAGGGTATCTGATGTCCTCTTCTGAACTCAGGGCACAGATGGTGCAAATACATGCAGGTAGTCAAAACACTCATAAATACTTTTTTAAAAAAACCTCATTTCATGACTGAGGCAGCTCGTTTCATCTCCCTTTTCCCCCATCCTCCCACAGAGAGAAACGTGCACCCTATACCAGTCCTCCCTCCTCCAAGCAAAGGAGAAGAGGTGGTCGGAGGGACCATCTGGCCCCTTGTGTGAAACTTAGCCGGCTGCTGGGTAGTCAGCACTGCCCTTTGATTGACAGACACAGTTCTGCATCCTTCTCCAAGCTCTTCCAGGCAGAGAACCCATGGGTTCCATGTAGAATCTAAACCCTTAGTTTCTCTTTAGAAGGCGCCCAGGATACTAGGTAGGTGATGGAAAGTTAGCCTTCAAGTTATTCACGCCAACGGCCAGCGGTGTTCTTGAGCTGTACAGAAATGAAAGCCTCAAGTGAGGTGGGTCAACAAGCAAGTAATTCAGGTGTCCATGCCCTACCAGACTAGTTTGCTAGTTTGTGCCATTTCATCCTTCTGTAATGTTGTTATCCCACCCAAGAGGCTTAGTGGGAAAGAGGGGACTACTAATCAAAAGACCTTTTTAAAAGTTTCCTGTTGTTTTTGCAAAACAACAACAACAATAAAAAACCAAACAAACCCCATAGCTTTATAACTTACAATTTCAGAAATGTGTGGAAAACATGTCCTGGGGCAGTGGCAGTTGGTGTGGTTTGAGTAGATTGAACTAAACTAGAACTGAATGGGATGGCACATAGCAGCTTGGTTCCCAAGTTCAGCTACCCCTCAAAGTACCATTTAAGAGCCTGTCTTCACTCAGGGCCCAGTGAGAAGAGTCCGTCCCTCATTCTGTCTAAGGGGTTGTCACTCAAGAGGGCATGGCATCAGTACCCCGGTGCATGCCGGAGAGGAGATAGCAAAGGCAGAAACAATAGGGAAAAAGATCAATTAAGTACACCCCCACCCCCGGAATCTCCTCAAGTTGAAGGAGTTTTGGCCCAGGTTGGAGGTGAGGCGCAACAAGAGATAAGACTTGGACTAAGTGAGCCCTGGCCAACAGGAGTTAAGCGTTCAGTGTGGAAAGCCATGCATAGCAATGTTATGTGAGTGTATGTAGACCTGGGGAGCTTGCCTCAGGGTTTTGTGTTAGGCAGCATTTGGAAGCAGAGGCAGGCAGATCTCTGTGAGTTCGAAGCCAGCCTGGTCTACATAGTGAGTTACAGGACAGCCAGGGCTATGTAGAGACCCTGTCTTGAAACAAAACAAAACAAATGAACAAACAGACAGACAGACAGACAAAAACAAAAAAACAAAGTTTTTTTCGAAATCCAGTGAACTCCAGACCCAGGTCTCAGATCATAAACAGCCAGCACCGATCCCTCGACTCTAATGCCTATTATGTCTCTGAAGGTTTACAGTTCCTGTGGGACCAGAGTGAGTCCCAAGAAGCACTTTGTCTGTTCCTGCCAGAAGATAGAGAGCATCGCTCTGGACTTGTTGGTTCTCTCTGTCTCTCCAGGCTTCTTGGGACTCCCTCTGGTTCCACTGCCTGCCTCTGCCTCCAGTGCTGGGATTAAGAGTTGTGCGCCACCACACCTGGCTAGAGCTTCCTTTTATTATTTTTTCAAACCAACAAAATACTCCCAAACCAAATCTTAAAACCCTTTCCCTGTGACTTTATTTGCTAGGTAGTGAAAAGTGCTTTCCCTAGCCTCCTTGGGTTGTGTGCTGAACAAAGTGAGAAACCCAGGGGAGAAGGAGGCTCTTGCCAAATGGGCTGGTCGTGGCTCCTCCCAGGATTGCGTCCCCTGGCCTGCTGTAGCCACCGCACAGTCTGGGCCACAGCCCAAGCAAGCAAAGGCAGCTTGACCGGCAACAAGCCCCAGCCTTGTTCCGAGTGTGAGGGCAGTGTATTCTGGAGCAGTGGGATCTCACCGAAGAGCCACCTGTACCTCCCAGCCTCCTGCCTGGCTGGCGTCTTCTGGCACCAGTGCCCTGTCCTCTAGCCAGCAGGCCAGTGGTAGGGAAGGTAGGCTGGGAGACAGTTAAGGGGACTGTGGTCAGCTTGAGGGGACTCAAATTTCAATCTGTCCCTTAAGGCCTCTGCTTGGCTCAGATCTCCTAAGGCTCTGGCCAGGCTTAATTGGTCCTATCTGTCATTGGCATTGACATTGGCTTTCTGAAGTGGCCTGTAGAATAGGGACAGGCTCTCACTTTTTAATCCCAGTTCTTGGTGCTTCAGGAGGTAAACAGTATAGGTTCTCATTGCTAGGCCACTCCCTTGCTGAGGAGTCCAAAGTGACACTTGTTGCCTAGGGTGATGGCGATGGTGAGATTAACCGTCACCTATGGAGGAGCTCCGGCTAAATGCCAAGGACCTTGCTGAGCCCTGTGTCTCACTAACCCTTCAAGAAAGGTATTGCCATCGTTTCCAGTTGACAGCAAGGAAACTGAGGCTTGAGAATAATAGCCACACCAAGTTTGAGCCCTGGCATTGAGTCCAGAGTTGGCGCTGTTAGTGGCTGTCATGCACTGCCATGGCCCTCTCTCATGCTGAACACTTTCAGTTGGGATAGAACTTGATTTTCTTGAAATGACGCCCAATTTTAAACAATGAATTCTTGGCTTGCTTCTTTGGCTGGACTGTACACTGTTCAAAGGCAAACAAACCTATTTGAATATATTTGTATGGGATAGTCTAGCGGAGCTTGGTGAACTCAGACGGTACCTGAGTTACCGTCTTAGAAAGTGGGCAAGACCTGTGGGAGAAATGGGTTCCAGAGCACAGTCTTCTGCTGTCTCAGGCAGGTGTTTCAGTGTAACGAGGAGGAGAGGGTGTTCTTTAGAGGTTGAACACAAGGATAGCAAGAAGAATGAAAGGTAGGCCATCTGTGACTGCGGGCCCTGCTTCATGAGTCTTCCTGGACGTGCAGGCTCTGCGTCTCTCCTGTAGGTTGTTGACTGGGCTGCCCCTGGGAAGGAGTAGCTGTCCCCTGGGTGGTGGCTCTAAGAAGGCAGGGCCTGTCCTCAGGTCTCTGAACTCTGGACGCTGTGCTAGCCACTATTCCCTTTGTACGCTCTTCTCAGGAAAGGCAGATCAGCTGGCAATGTTTGAGGAGGGTTTCAGCTGCCAGGCTGGAGAAGGATCAAGGCAGGTGACACCACATGATAGAACAGTCATTTTTCTGACAAGAACAGGACAGAATGCCCCACAAAACAACAAACAAACAAACAACAAAACAACAACAAAATTAGAGCTGAGCACCAACAGTGAACTGTGTACCAAACTGAGCCGACCGCCCTGACTGCAGCTGTCCTGAGCAGAACTCACTCTCCTGGGCTCTCAGGAGCTGCGTGCTGGGTGGTGAGATTGTCACGGCAAATGGGGCTTGTCCCCATTTTGTCGATGTGACAGGAAGACAGCCTAGGAGGCCGCTGTGCAACAGTGACCTGTGCCCTGGGAATTCTGCTGTATTCTCCTCTAGTTCCAGAACGTTATTAGTGGAGTACCTTAGAGAGTCTGCTTCTAGGGTTTCCAGACAGTGCTTGGAAAGTTTATCCAAGGCAGCACTCTTGGGGTCCCATGTGAGACTTGTCTCACTCACCCCCCAACTTCTGCTCTGCAAAATCAGCTCCCATCTTACAAAATGTATTGTAGATGCTGCTTGTAAAAGTGTCCTGTTAACTTTTTTAAACTTGAAACCACGCTTCTACTACAACTGGTGTCTATTTTATGAACAGGAAACCTGAGGCTGCAGGAGGGTGCAGGCTTCCCGAGGTTGGGCAGCTTGGGCACTGCTGAACTGGCACTGGATGCCAGCTGACCGCTCAGTGGGCTTGGGGCCGTACTGGTACTCTTCTGTGCTGCTCGCCTTGGGTTCTCCTGGCCAGTGGTTGAAGTCCTCATTTTCTCTCTTTCCCATGCCTGGTTACTCTGTCTCCCAGCCCATCTGTCTCTAAAATTCACACTTTCACAAGAACTCCTCCTGTCCCCTAGGACTGGGGATGGTTCAGGGGTCTTGGAGTATGGAGCCAACAGTCTGCATGCTCCCAACTCTGCAGCAGGATCCCCTCCTGAAGCCTGTCTGCCAGCCTTTGCATTCTCTGGCTCTGAACTCAAGCAAGCCTGTGCTGCTCCACCTTGTCTCCCCAACCTTGAGACCCCCCTCTCCCCCAGCAGAGAGCTGTGTCAATGTTCAGTACTGGACCGAAGCAACCGTGATAGCAGGGAGAGAGTTCAGGGTCACAGAGACCCTCCCTTTAGTTTCCAACTCAGAGTTTCTTTGTAAAGCTTCCTAACTCTGGGGTGTCTCTGAAAGCCCCAACATGGTGTGTGCCCCAGCCCTGGGTCGGCTGGGGAAGCTAAGCAGATAATCACTGGCCAGTGCTGTTTTACAACTACCTCCTCCTCTCCAGCCCAGGTGGCCCAGGCCAGGCCTGTTTGCTTCATAGTGGGTTGTGTGCCTAAGTTGAGACACCTCCTAAAGCTACCTGGAGCTCTGGGCCTGACTGAAGACAGACAGCCTGTGTGGGTACCTACAGAAGCTGTGGATGGAATCTCACCTCCTTGTCCAGGCCCCAGTCCCAGCTGGCCCCACCAGCCCTGGTCCAGCTCTCCACGGGGCCCAATTCAGAGACCTCTTTTGTTTGGCTTGCACAGAGCAGCCCCAGCTCACTGTTCTCACAGGCCGCAGTCTCCCCACCATTCATTGGCAAGGCTGAAAAGCCCGCAGCTAATTGCGTTGGGCTGAAAATTACCACTTCCCTGCGTTCCCTGCTGCTGAGGACATTTGTGTCACTGCTGTATTTAGGGGGAACAAAGGCCTCCTGTGGGGAGAGCCCAGGTACGAATGTGGGGTGGGGGGAATAATTGCAATCTCTCCAGGTGAAAGCCCCTGTTAAACTTCAGTAAGTCAATTAGGCAGGGAGGGAGGAGGGCAGAGACCCCCACAATAAACTGTTCCCACCACCAATTAAAGAAAATCATTTTAGCTTTGAGGACAGAAACTGCTTATTAGAAATTTTGTGCCGCCCCCCCCCACCCCCAGTCCCCTTTAGGGATGAAACAACAAAACGCCTTCCTCAATAGAAGTGTTTCTCCTCCTTCTACTCATTGTGTGGCCTGAAAGCACTTCCCCTGGGAGGGCAAAGGGAGGGACAGAGACAGACCAAAGAGGAGGAGGAGGAGCAGGGCCTTAACACCTGGGCTGGTGCAAAAATCACAAGTGCCTGGTGACTTTGGCCATAGAGACTCCTGTGGTCACAGTGTGGCTACAGGGCGTGGGTGGAGTTTGCTCATGTGAGGGACATGCATATGTCCACAGACACCAGTGGACACCAAGGGCTGCATGTATGTGTGCAGCAGCCAGGGTACCTCCTTACTAAAGGGAGTAAACAGAGGTGTGTGTGTGTGTGTGTGTGTGTGTGTGTGTGTGTGTATAAGTGTGCGCTTACGCGTGTCTTCTCAGTGAAGGATGGTAACTGCAGGACAGCACACAGAGCTGTGTGTGTGTGTGTGTGTGTGTGTGTGTGTGTATAAGTGTGTGTGTATAAGTGTGCGCTTACGCGTGTCTTCTCAGTGAAGCATGGTAACTGCAGGACAGCCCCGATAGTGGTCCTGCTCTTCCCAAGGCTGTGACTGAGCCCATGTGTTCTCTCCTTCCAGGAGCCAAA
Organism: Peromyscus californicus insignis; assembly: GCF_007827085.1. Taxonomy (NCBI): domain Eukaryota; kingdom Metazoa; phylum Chordata; class Mammalia; order Rodentia; family Cricetidae; genus Peromyscus; species Peromyscus californicus. The sequence continues at coordinate 16,649,254 of NW_026294562.1, forward strand.
TGTCCCCCTGGGAAGTGAGCCACAGCATAGCTGTCTACCTCAGACAGTTGGCAATGGAGGGCTGAATGCCAGCAACCACCTACTGGGTCTGGGCTAGGAACAGTTTACTGGGATTGAAGGGTAGACATGCACTCTCTGTAAACATTGTTCCGTCGTTGCTTGGGTAGAAATGAGGTGAGAGGAGCCTGAGCAGGGAAGAAATGAGAGGTTTGGGCATGCTTTCTCCGCATCTGGCTTGGCTGATACAATGTATGTACAGGAAACTGGTTTGCAGTCTTGCCCCCACAGTCACTGAGGGTGTAGGTTGGGGAAGGGAGTACAGCAGGACTGAGGTAGGCCTGTGCGTCAGTGGACTCATTCCCAATGCTGTGTATGTTCATGTCACAGGTCACAAGTGACGAAGGCCTCACACCCTACCTGGCCCTGTATCTTACTCCTTTTATTGAGGGCTGGTGGAACTGAGGGTGGAGTCAGTCCTGCCTCTGTCCCCAGTGCTGCCCTGTGGCCTTCATCCCAGTGTTCCAGAGAGGTCAAATGTCAAGGGTTAGGCTCTTCCTAGAAATTAAATATTCCAAGTCATTTGCCTACCACGGGGGCCATGGGTGAGAGACATTTGGTACCTACAGGCTGGAAGTGTAAGAGAAAGGCTGTAGACAAAGTCTTGAGCAGGAATATAGAAAGAGAGAGAAAATTTGAGAGAACAACTTTGGGTAGGTATGTGTATGTATGCATGTATGTGTGTTTAGTTTTTTAAAGATTTACTTTTTTTTGGAAATATTTATTGTTTTAAAATTATGTGTATGTGCATGTAGCTACCTACAGAGGCCACAGGCACTTGATCCCCTTAGAGCTAGAGTTATAGGTAGTTGTGAGCCACCTGACATGGATGCTTGGAATTGAACTTGGGTCCTCTGGAAGATCAGTATGCAATCTTAACCACTGAGACATCTTTTCTACCTCTCTGCCCCGCTGCCTTTTGAGACATGATTGAACTGTGTACTCCAGGCTGTCCTGGAACTCACTATGTTGCACAAAGTAGACCTTAAATTTATAGCAATCCTCCTGCCTCAGCCTTTTAAATACTGGGATTATAGGTATGAGCTGCCATACCTTGCTTGATTATTTATTATTTTAGAAAAAGAAAATTATGTATGTTATGTGAATTTTCTCTTGGTTCCTCTTGCAGTGTGTGTGTGTTTGTGTGTGTGTGTGTGTGTGTGTGTGTGTGTGTGTGTGTGTGTGAGAGAGAGAGAGAGAGAGAGAGAGAGAGAGAGAGAGAGAGAGAGAGAGAGAGAGAGAGAGAGAGAAGGGGGAAATTCTATTAATGAGAATATTTACATTTGTTCACATAGGCTCACTTTTCCCTTTGGTTTTGTATCTGAGTCAAGGAGAAGAGAAAAAAAAAAGTCGCAGGAAGGGAATTGCTGGGGAAAGTGTCAGTAAAAGGTTTGCAGTCGTTCGGTTTCAGTTGTGTAAACGTGTTTTTAACATTTTAATTCAAAAGCTTGAAACACTCAGGAGTGAGTCAAACTGACGGTCACCATTGTAATTCTTTTGTGTGTGGTTTTTACTCCAGTCCGAAGACTGTCTGGGAAAGTCTGACTGGGTAATGAGGAGGAAGAGCAAACTCTTCCAGTACAGTCAGCCTCACAGTACAGTCCAGGAGAAGGGGCCAAGCAAGCGGGGTGGGCTCTGCCCAGGGCTTTGGTCTTTGAAAACTCTGCTTCCCTCTTGAGCAATGCCCTTGATACCGGCTAACGTCCAGACCTTGGAGTAGGAGGGCAGATTTTATTTCCTGGTGCTCTTCCTGGGCCTGGGTGGGAGAGGGCCTCTGCCTCCTTTCTGAGGTTGCGGGCCAGCCTGTGTTGATGGTTTTATCTGCTCTTCTGGAAGACTTCTAACTATGGATTTCATAGCTGAGGTGTCTGCTCTTGGGTAGCCTGTGGTGTTGTGCCCAGTAGATGCCTGTCAAAGTGCATTGCTCATCTCTAGGTGGGACATTCAGTTTGGTGAATGTCCAGCAGCCACTGAGTAGGGAGGCTCTATATTAGTCAGGACAAAATGATTATAAATGGTAAGTTCAAAGCAAATTCACATTACTGTGAGCTTTATTCAATAGGTGCTCCAAGGCAGCAGACCTCAGAAATGACTGGACCCAGAGACCACAGTGCTCCCTGCCACGTGGTCCTTCTGGTGCCTTTCTTCGTGTCTTCTTGGATCTTATTCCTTCCTTTTTTTCAAGCTGACCAGCTTCTTCCATTAGGCTGCCAAGAACTCCTGAGCTCACAACTCATTGCTTATGTCACAGAGAATGACTGGCTTCCAAAACTCACAGGCAGAGAATCTGGCCCAGAGAGCTTTGGGCCAGTTCCCTACCCCTCGATCATCTAACTAGTCAAGAGGGAGTCACATCAGAGCATGGCAGGTCACCCAGGAGCCACGTTTTTGGAAGGAGAGCTCAAGGTGACAGAACAATGGTTATGTGCTATGTACTGTTTTTGTAAGGATCAAATTAGCCTGTGACAGCCAGGCCCAGGGTATCTGTGAAGGATGGCTGAGCTCAGACCGGGGCTCCCAGCTCTCAAACCAAGTAAGAGACTGGAAGGAATGGTCGCATTCCTTAGTCCCTCAGTCTCTCTTCATCACAGTAAATGGTGAGTAGAGACTCCTTCCTCTGTATGCCATTGATGGGCCTCAGCAACCCTTCCGTCTTCCTAGTGTGCCATTCACAGGGGGAAGAATCTGGCTGCAGATACAGAATTGTTGAACTAATGCTTGGTGACCTAGTACAATGGGCTGGGGACTAGAACCAAGGCCTGGCAAGGCACAGGCCAGGCCTCCTTCAAAACAAGGTGACTAGAAAGCTGCAGGGTTTGGAATGAGATGCCAAGGCGTACACTTCACCTTCTGGAACAGGCAGAAGATAGGGCTCTGGCTTTTCTCCATTCAAGAGGGAAGGGAGTCTTGGGGAGGAACATGGCTCCAGATCAAGCTGTTTTACTTTGCTGAAAAATCATGTAATGGGGTCTGATAGAAAAGGACTTCTTCCCTTCTCTTCAGCCTCATGATTTCCTACTACTTTCTGAAATATAAATCCCAGTTGGTTTGGGCAGTGCAAGGACTCAGCACAGAGGCGTTAACATGTATGTATTGATTGGATTTGCACACCAGGGTTTGCATTTGACATTTTATAAATATGTACTTCTCTACAAAAGGGGCACACTCCTACAAAAGAACAGTTCCCCAACAATGAATACTCCTCTACAAATGGGCACTCTTCTCCATCTGAGCAGTCCCAGAAGTGAACACCCCAAACATACACTTGCCTTCCAGTGGAGACTCTTGTCTGACAGTGAGCATTTCCTTCCTTATAAGTGGAGTATCCCATTACAAGTGGAGCTCTCCTTTTTTGAGGAATAGGTTTTACCAACCGTGTACATATGTATGTATGTATGTATGTATGTATGTATGTATGTATGTATGTATGTATATATGTATGTATGTATGTATGTGTGTGTCTATATTAGTCTCATTTTCATGAATCCTATTTCTATAGCTCTGCTGAATATAATTTATGATGCATGGCTGACTCTCCAGGTGTATCTGCCTCCATGATCCCACCCCAAAACGTACATAGTCCTTAAGGGTAATGGGGGAGGGCTTCTAGAGTGAGCACTCCAGGTTAAAAAGCACAGGGCTTTTGAGAGACCAGCCTGATCTGCATAGTAAGTTCCAGGCCAACTGGTGCTATGTAGTGAGACCCAGTTTCAAAAAAAAAAAGAAAAGAAAGAAAGCAAGAATAAGGTTTCACTTCCCTTTCTACTCCATCTTTTAAAAATGTTTAAATTTATTCTTTTAGGATTTTACACATACATACACTATATCTTGGTCATATACACACATTTATGCACATACACAATACAGATATGCACTATATCTTGTCATATACATGTTTGGGTGGGAGCTCCACCTCAACCCCTGGCACCCTGGCATCCCTATACCCAAAGAGTCTGGAATGTTTGGAAGGAGTCTGGTGGAATCCACCTCTGCTCCCTTCCCCATCTCTTTCCCTAAACCCGCCCCTTCAAAGCCCGCCAAACATAGCTCCTCCCCCAGAGAGGCTCAAGACCACTCCCACAGGGGATATATAAGCGGCATCCCAGAAAACAGACTCGTGGTTCTTCACGTCCCTGTCTCTTCTCTGCAGCCGGAGAATTGCCTGGGAGTGTTTTACCCATTAAACCTGGGCTTTCCAATTTGGTCTGATTTGGTTTGTTGCGACAGCAGAGAGGCCTTCAGGAGGCCTAAAACTTATCGATACACACATATATACACATATACACACATACATATATATACTATATCTTGTCATATACACAACCCCCTTGTCTTACTTCCTTCCAGAGCCCCAACATGTGCTCCTTCTGCTTTCAAAGTCTCCTCTTTTTCCTTTCTGGAGACAAGGTCTCACTAGGTAGTCCTGGCTGGCCTGGAACTTGCTGTGCAGACAGGCTGGCCTTGAGCTCAAGAGATTCACATTCCTCTGCCTCCAGAGTACTGATATTAAAGGCATACCTCTCCTTAGCTGGCTCTTTTTATAGCCTGCTAAGTCCAGATGTGCACAGGCAACCTACCCGTGGCCACACCTTTCAAAAACTCCCCTTCCCCACCACCATCAATCGCCAATAGTCCTCAGCAAAGGGCAACACCCCAGGGCCCTCCCTGTGCGTGCTAGGATTACTAACTGGTTTGATTTTGTTAAGGTAACCGTAGCTACTGTGAGTTCATGAGTGCACCTGGCTGTGTCATGTCTGAAGGACATCACTTCAGAGCATTCCTCCTAATCCTCTGGCTCTTAGATTCCTTTTGCCCTTCTTCTTTAGTGTTCTACGAGCCTTGTGTGTGTGTGTGTGTGTGTGTGTGTGTGTGTGTGTGGGTGGGTGGGTGGTCTCATTAAGGGCTGAGCATTTAACAATCAATTATTCTCAGCTTTTTTTTTTTTTTTTTTTTTTTTTTTTTGGCTTTTCGAGACAGGGTTTCTCTGTGTAGCTTTGTGCCTTTCCTGGGACTCACTTGGTAGTCCAGGCTGGCCTCGAACTCACAGAGATCCGCCTGGCTCTGCCTCCTGAGTGCTGGGATTAAAGGTGTGCGCCACCACCGCCTGGCTTATTCTCAGCTCTTTGACCAAATATGAGTTTCTGCATTAACTGCTGCCTGCTGCAAAAAGGAGTTTCACTGACCAAGAAGTTTCACTGACTGAGAGCAGCTCTAATCTACGAGTATAAACATAAATATTTGGAAAGCAGTTTGACAACATGTCTGTTTAGCCAAACAGTAGTCATGGGTTCTCTTCTGGGGCTTGTGACCTCCCCAGCCATGGACTTTGGCCTGGGCAGCAGGCCTCAGACCCAATCAGAAGGCAGTTGGTAACTCCCTGACATTCATGCCGCTGTTGCCCGCGTAGCACTCCTTGCCCGGTAGGTTAGCATTATAGCATGCAGGGCCTATCACTAGGTAAGTCCATTGATGACTTTTTTCCTCCAGGGAGTGACCTGTCAGCACTATGAGAGCTAGCCAGCAAGGAGGAAGTTTCTGGATCAGTTCTAGCTACGCTCTCTGTCTTGATGGAAAGAAAGTGGTTTAAGGATGCAGATCATGGTTGTGAATACTCGAGTTACCCTCTCTGCCGGCCTTTTCTCAGTTTGCTCAGTGTACTGTGGGGCCCTTTCATTGGCTGGTCATTAAGGCCTGTCTTACTTAAGCCATAGGTGAGGGAGGTATGTGGTCATACAGTGGATAGTGTTGATGGACTGTCTTACTCTTTGTTCCTGCCAAGAAACTTGTCTGCTACGCTTTGATAGTTTTAGGTGGAAATGATTGCCTGAGGTTGGTACTTAGTGAAATATGGAGAATGCAAATAAAAGCCAGCCAATCTCTTGGGACTCCATAGGCTCTGGGCCTAACCGTACAGGTCAGAGATATAGGACCTCGGGCTTGACTCTGACTTGTTCCCATTTCTTTTCACTTTTGGCCTTGTAGGCACTTGGTGTAACAAAATCTAAACCCAAGAATCAAATCCCTCTATGGTTTGTTGACTATATGTTTAGAGAGAATCAAATTTAAGGTCAACTTGTTGGAGTATATCTGGTCTTCTCTGTGCAACTCTCCAGTCGAACCCTTCTTTGCCTTCTGCTTGTTTGTAAAGCCACAGTTGACCCTCTCATCCCAAGCCCCCTTTAAATGCCAGCTGTTTATGTTTATCCACAAACCTAAGAAAACACCAGAACCTGTGCTCAGTTCTCCAAATATCAGCAGACGGTAGGCCACCAGTACCAGATGTTAGCAGCCTCACACTCAGGCTTGAGGAGGACTACCATGATGGTAAGGGGACCTGACTAAGGGGGAAAGTGTAGAGTTGGAAATCTGCTTTTGTACTTCCGGCTTAGCTGGCCATAGCATGACACCCATTTGAGCTGTGTGGTGTGGGATGTTGTTGTGAGGGGCATCAGCCTTAGGCTTCAGTGGGCACACTGAGGAGTCAGAAGAACCTGTTTGAAGAAGTTTTATTGTAATTTATATTCTATTTTTACTTTATTGATGTATATTTTTTGAAACAGGATCTCACTATTCTCATTAGTTCTGGATGGCTTGGAACTCACTATGAAGACCAGGCTGGCCTTGAACTCAGAGATACACCTATCTCTGCCTCCTGAGTAATAGGATTAAAGTCATGTGCCACCATGTCCAGTCTTTTTTAAATTCTTAACTTTGATGTTTTTTATTATGTGCATGTGAGTTGTGTGTGTATAAGTGTGTATGTGCTCTGCAGAAGCTAAAGGAGGGTTTTGGGTACCCTCCTCTATCTCTCTATCTTGTTCCCTTGAGGCAGGGTCTCTTGCTGAATCAGGAGCTTACATTTTTAAGCTAGGCATTACAGGTGAACGTGAGGCCCCTAAACTCTACAATCTCAATTCTGGTCTCAGGATTGTGCAGCAAGTGCTCTTAACCACTGAACAAGTTTTCTCTCCAGCCTTCCACCTCCTTTTTTGTTTATTTGTTTTTGTCGTCCGTTCCCCCTCCGCCCCGCCCAGACAGGGTTTCTCTGTGTAGCCCTGGCTGTCCTGGAACTTGCTTTGTAGACCAAGCTGGCCTTGACCTCATAGAGATCTGCCTGCCTCTGCCTCCCAAGTCTGTGTGTCTGTGTGTGTGTTTGTGGGGAGACCAAAGTCTGTTGCCATTCACCTTCTTTGAGTCAGACTCTCATTGGCCTGGAGTTCACTAACTGGCTCGGCTGGTTAGCTAGGGAGTACCAGGGTTCTCCTGTCTTTGTCTCCAGGGCTGGTATTGCAAGTGCACACCACCACACCCAGCTTTTTATCCAGGTGCTGGGGTCAGGCTCAGGCCCTAGGTTGTAAAGCAAGTGAGTGCTTTACTGACTGAGCTACCCCTTGAGAGCTGGAGTTACAGGTAGTTGTGAGCTGCCTGGAGTAGGTGCTGGAAACTGAACTCTGGTCCTCTGGAAAAGCAGCGAGCTCTCTTAACCAGAGTCATCTCTCCAGACCCTCAAACATTTCTAATTTTTATATAAGTAATACGTAAATATGTTCTAATTAAAAAATATACAAACAGGCTAGGTGGTGGCAGCAGATACCTTTAATCCTAGCACTCAGTAGGCAGAGGCAGGCAGATTTCTGTGAGTTCAAGGTCAGCCTGGTCTACAAAGTGAGTTCCAGGACAGCCAAAGGTATACAGAGAAACCCTGTCTTGAAAAACAAAAGCAAATATATATATGTATACAATTCAAAATAAGTGGGCTATTTAAAAGTCCCATCAGTCAACTATGGACCCTCCCCTTTTGTATTGAATAAAGCTGGCCTGTATTTGCTCTATTTGAAGCAAGCAGCAAGCATCCTATAATTTGGTACATCTGCAAATCACAGTTTTGCATTGTATAGGGTCACGTGCACTTGCTCTAAACTGTAATCCTTTTCCAAATATTTTTGTTATTCTTATGCATTTAGTTCCTCTTCCAGATGAAGTAATAATATTGTTTCGATAGGACTATATCGCATTTATACATTAATAATGAAAATGGGCATTTTAAGACAGCTTGACATTTTCTGTCTGGGAACATGATCCATTTCTCTGCTTACACAATCAACTCTTTTGCATCAGTAAAGTCTTATATAGGTTTTTGTTCTTGCTCATTTTCTGTCTTTTTTTTTTTGGTTAGGCTTGTCCTTAAATATTCTGTAGTTTTCATATTCTTTTGTGAATGCATTGAATGTTACTAAATGTAACATTTTCCATTGGTTACTCCTAGGGTATCACAATAACATTTGTGGATGTTTATTCCAAAGAGTTTGTTGTCTTATTATTTCTAGTTTACAGAAGGATAAATTAGGTTTGCTTGTCTGTCTTTCACTGTTAGGAACTAGCTCACCTGTGATAGCTCCATAAGGAGAAGAGGTCTGTTTGGATTCAGGTTTTTTGGAGCTCCAGGGTTGAGGCCATGTTTGATTATGGCCTTCCTGATGGCAGAGTTCTGAGGCAGTGCATGTAGCACATAGCGAGAGACCAGAAACATGTGGGTGTGCCTTTGTGTTCCTTTCTCTTTTTCCCTCTCTTTTTTCTCCCTTTCTCCCTTCCTCCATCTCCCATTCCTGCTTGTCTTCTCCCTCTCTCTCTTTTTCTTGCCATATGAAGCCTTCAGAATTCCATCATGGGGGCTCCACATTAATGACCTAATCCTGATGTTTTTTCAAAGGTTCCTCATCTAAATACTATATTTGGATTTTCTACTCTCCTAATACCTAACAGTGGAGATTGAAATTTCAACACATGACCCCTTTGGAGACAGTCAAACCATTCTAGAATTGGTTTCCAAGAGGTTAAATACAACCAAGATGACCCAGAAATGAGAGGGCCACTTTATCTAGGCTTGGCCTTCTAGACACCATCCTGCCCTGATGTGCATGATTAGAGAGATGTGTATCACTGCAAGGGTGACTGGGACAAGGTATTCCAGACCTCTGCAGCTGTGGGCATCAGTTTTGCCTCCTGCTAGCAAGGGCCAAGTTGAAAGAAGAGGCTGATGGAGTCACTCTACACCTGACCTGTTTGGGTTTGGTTTGGTTTGGTTGTTGTTTTGCTTTTTCGAGACAGGGTTTCTCCGTGTAGTTTTGGTGCCTGTCCTGGATCTCGCTCTGTAGACCAGACTGGCCTCGAACTCACAGAGATCTGCCTGGCTCTGCCTCCCAAGTGCTGGGATTAAGGGTGTGCACCACCCCGCCCATCTCTCTAGGGCTTTCTTGCTTGACCTTGGGTATTGATCAGGCCTGATGCTTCAGCTGTTACAGACGCTGACTCTAGCAGGCAGCTCACTACTAGGTCCACCTGCTTTCGGCCATGAAGCTTGGACAGGAGCATCTAGATGTTATTTGTTTCTTACAAAAGCTAATGTGTTTTCTCCTTATTTTATTTGTTTGTTTGTTTGTTCATTTATGAGGCAGGGCCTCACCATGTAGCCCTGACTATCCTAGAACTCGCTACCTAGACCAGGCTGGCCTCGAACTCACAGAGATCTGCTTGCCTCTGCCTCCCAAGCGCTGGAATTAAAGGTAAGCGTCCACCCTTGGCTGTGCTTTCCTCTTTTAAAAGTAACACTTGGGGCTGAGGATTTAGCTCAGTGGTAGAGCAAGCACAAGGCCCTGGGTTCGGTCCTCAGCTCTGAAAAAAAGAAGTAACACTTGTTAAAAATATCTGAAAAGTGGGGTTGGAGATTTAGCTCAGTGGTAGAGTGCTTTGCAAGGCCCTGGGTTCGGTCCTCAGCTCCAGGGGGAAAAAAAAGAATCTGAAGAGCAAAGGAAACTTAGGAAAGAAGAATTGCCTGTTGCTGTACTGCCCAAGCACAGACTCGTTAGCACTGCAGTGTGTCTTCTCTTACTCTCGCCCTTTTTAATGTTCAGGTTATTACTTTTTAATATGTATAATAATGCTGTTTGTACCCTACTTTTTCTCTTTTTCTACGTATATTCTTTGGGAATATCATGTTTAGCTCACATTTTTGGTCTTGACTCCTTTAAGGCAAGACATCCTTTTCCAATTAACCAACCATCCATGGAGTTCGTTAAACCTCTTTTTAAAACTGTTGTTGTTGTTATTATGTGTGCAGAAGTGTGCAAACGTCATGGCGCCCATGTAGGGTTGGAGGACAACATGGGGAGTCAGTGCTCTCCTCCTACCTTGTTCATCAGGGTCTCTATTATTCTGTCCTGTGTGCTTCACACTGGTCCCCCAAATCCTGGTGATTGATTCTCTGGTCATAGGAGTGCTGGCATTAGAGCCGTGTGTCATTGCATCTAGACTTTAGTGGGTTCCAGGGATGGAACGCAGGTCGTCAGGAGTGCACAGCCGTCTTGCTAGCCCACATTGGCTGAACTTGTGAATTGATGTTTTCTGTCTTCACTCTCTTTTTGAGGTAGTTGTTCTAGTTTCTGTATGAAACTGAACTTATATTTTACTGAAGCTTCAGATAGGCCTGTTCGTTCTACTTCCTTTAGTCGGATGAACCAAGTTGTACTTTGTTCTTTGAACACTGCCTCCCTCCCCTCCTAGAGGAGCTCCTCTGGACAGTAGGCCTGTCAGTGTGCCCCAACCACCGTGTGGACGTGACAGACATCCAGCAGTGGATGTTGCCCTAGCTGTAAGGTGGGCTTGTGTGCTCAAGAGAGAAAATTTCTCTCTCCCTCTCTTCCGTTCCCAAATCCATCTGTTTCTTTTCCTCCTTGTTGCCCGGTGCCCTGTTGACTACATCTCGGGCACCTCTTTCACCTAGTGCCCGCCTCCGTCTTCCCCTTCTTGACTTGTGTTGACCTCCCATGACCATCTCGCTGTCATGTCCATACAATGCTGTCACCACAGCTACTGCTTGCCCTCGCTGAGTGAGTTTATGTGACCTTCGCGCTGTATTCATGCTCTGGGACTTACATGCCAGAATGATGTCAGTGGTGGAGGTTGGCAGATGGTAACAAAGCAATGAGACCTGACATGTTCTAATGACTCCCTCCTTCTCACCCTTACTGGCCGAGCCATTGGAGGGGCAGGGGTTTCCTTGAAGTATTTAAGGAGGGGGGCCAAGGGAAATCGGGGTGGGGCCCAGGTGCCGATGAGGCCTGTGACCTTTGCTGCTATAATATCAGTGTTTCACAAGCAGGGCGGTTCAGGAACCCACTTGCAGCCCATCAAAAATTGATTTAATTGCAATTTTTCCTCCAATTAGGAGCACTGGAGCCTGACTAATTGGAGTAATAGAGAGTAATAAGGCTCAGATAAAAAGCCTTCCTCGGCTTCCTTTGTATCTTGTGTCAGGGCCCGTCAGAGGTCAGAGAGCTTGCATATTCTATTAGGCAGCCTGGCCTTCATTTGTACAAATTAGTTTACCCAACAGTAATTAAAATGCCAGTGCGGGTTGAGGAGAACTGAATACACTTGATGGGCATGCTGCTGAGTGATGTGACAGCTCTGGGGGCCTCCCTTGCCAAAGCGTGTCAGCCTGGGCTCAGGCTGTGGGGCCTAGGCCAGCTGGGTGGCTCCGGCCCTCCCCGGGGCACAGCTGCTGAGCAGAACACTTTGCTGCTGCTGCTGCTGCTGCTGCTGCCTGTCTCGGGCCAGGCTTGTCTTCTCCAGGTAGAATCATTTGTTCAGCTTGCTGATTCAGTCACTCGATCATTCAGGAACTTTGGGGACTTCAGGCAGACATTGTACTACGTCTGCTAACCCAAACAAACTCGAAACAGCTCACATGCAAGTTTGTGAGGTGAGGGGTGATATAATGGCTTCTAGAATTAAGAGGGTCAATTCTAATCCTACTACTTGCTGCTCAGGTGATTAAGAGGCAAGTTTCATTACCTCCCTGGGGTTCCTAGTTGTGGGAAAATGCTAGTAAAATGCTTGCTCAGCACCTTGTACATAGTAGGGCTCAGTCAACTACAGTTGCTTGGTATGGTGCTGCATGCTGGTGATCTTACACTTGGGAGGCTGAGGGAGGAGGACTGAGAGGTCAAGGCTAGTCTGGGCCATATACAAAGACCCTGTCTCTAAACAAATAGTAAGTGAATGACAGTCATTCCCGTGTCTGTGAGGGATTGCATCCAGTACTGTCCCCTAATCAATACCCAAATCTTTACAGGGTCAAGTCCCATCTTCAGTAAATGCACAGTAGGCGGCAGGTGTGTGGTCCTGTAATCCCAGCACTTAGGAGTCAGAAACAGGAGGACCCTGAGCTTCCTAGTGAGTTCCTGGTCAGCCAAAGCAGAGCAAAATAAAGGGGCTGGAAAGATGACTCAGTGGTTAAGAGCACTTGGTGCTTTTGCAGAGGACTGGGGTTTGGTTCCCAGCCCCCATGATGGACAACTTACACCTGCATGTAACTCCAGCTCCAGGGGAAGTCCCTTCTTACTCTCCATTGTTCTGAATTTTCTTAACCTTCTATTCTTCGTCTTGCAGCAGGACCCCTAACTCTCCTAGTGTCTTTCTAGATTGGATGGCTTCTGTGTCCACTTTGGACCTTATGGCTTGCGTGATACCAGGCTTGCCTGAGGTAGGGTCAGAAGGGCTGAGAAAAGACGGGAAATTTTAGGCTAACTTCTGGCAAGGGCTTTGTTGTTAAAAAGAAAAAGTATAGCTTATGGACTCTGAGGGACTTGTTACTTCCCCATCAGTGGATAACTGTCATATGTTGCTCTTCAGGTTTGAGTCTTTGGTGATTTGAGGAATATGCCTTTAAGAAGCAGAAGGACTGGGCTGGAGAGATGGCTTAGCCGTTAAAGGCTAGGCTCATAATCAAAAATATAAGAAGCAGAAGGACCAATTTCACTGGCTGTATGATTGGCTTCTCCAACCCTGTTGGCTTTGAACTCTTGGGGGGGGGGGCTTTCTGGTCAGTTTCATGGATCTGTATTGAATGCCCTTTGGGCTAGGCCCTGTACTAGACATGGGAGTACATGTGGGCAGTCTATTAGGAGGAACCATGGAAGGAATGCATGTGTTTCATTTCATTGATGAGAACTCTAACAGGCTTGGTTGGCATAGGACCCAGCATAGAGAAAAATACAGAGCAAATCCAGCACAGACACCAGGCTGACCCCAAGCAGGCAAGAGATCAGGACAGGGTTTACTTTTGGGAGCAAGGACTGTGGAGCTTAGAGAACTGGGGGGTAAAGCTGCCAGTAGGCATAACCCCACCCCATTGCCCGTTCAGAGCATTCTATCTAGACGGTGCTGAGTATTGGCAGCCCTGTCTGGACCGGCCAGGCTCAACTGTTACTACCATCTGCCTTCAAACGTGGCTGGTCTGCTTTTGCCACGTTCTTCCTAACAACCATAGGCACTGGGGAGAGGGCAGGCAGGAAGCGTCTCACAGCAGTGGGGAGGAGCTCCAGGGGCGAGGGACCCCTGTATCTGTAGCTGGCTTGATTCCTGGACACCCAGGCAGTCCCTTGGATTGGGAAGGTCTCCAGCTGATGAAGCTGTTTGCAGTCTCACATAGTGTTTATGTGATTCAACTCTCAGGCCCTCCTAAGGGCCAGAAAGACATGGGAGCTTCACAGCACCTAGGCTAAGGGAAAGGACAGCTTTTGGAAAGAAACGTTTATAGGTGTCTTTTATAGACAATTAAAGAGGTGAGGGGCCCTCTTCTTGGTGGCAGATGGTCAGGGCCAGGAGTGAATGGGCCAGGCAGAGGACAGGAGTCCCTTGGGAAGGGTTTGCATCCCCCCCCTTCACCCCTGCCCCTACCCCACCTGCTGGGAGGTCAGGGCTGCAGGAGTGGCAGGGATTAACTTCCAGGCTCCTCCCCCGCCTCGCTATTGATTTACCTTGAAGCTAATTTAGGCCTGTGGGCAAGAGGCCTAGAGAGACTTCCTTAAGAGATGTCTGTGTCTGTGCTGGCGCCCTTCACCTGGCCCCAACTCCTCAAAAGTCTGGAGAGCCCAATTGCCTGCTCCAGTGATTTCCAAGTAGCTATTATGTTTCCAGGCCAAGGTAATTGGCTTTACCAGTTATTAATGGGTTACCCTAAAGAGAAAATGCGGGAGGAGCAAGGCGAGGGTGGCACCTCCTGACTCTGTAGTGTGGTTCCTTGGTGTCCAGTGGCTGCTGCCCAGGCTAGGAACCACTTGAGGCTTGGCAGGAGAGGCTGTGTGGCACTACCACTTCACAGTAGAATGGCTGCTGGCAGTACTGTAGATCAGGAGGAAGTTGGGGTGCTGTCCTGTTCCTGGAGGAAACCTTGGCTTGAGGCTTGAGAACCCCAGGGTCTCTTATTTGGCCTTGTTCCAGTTGGAGATGACGGGTGGGCACTAGTCTACCGTTTTGATAGTAAACTTGGCCAACTCCTGCCCAGACATTTCCCTCATCAGCAGCTGGCAGGTAGCTCCTCACCTGCTGCATTGCCCAAGCCACCGCCTTTTCCAGAACCTTCTCTGTAGAACTCCACCTCCCACTGACATGTTGGGTACAGAAAGCACAGGTGCCGGGCAGTGGAGGCCAATGGGCTGCTTGCCTCCATGGTTACTATATCATTAGTGTATACAGTCTTTCCCTGTGCAGAACATGTAGGGACCTGCCCATCTCCGCCCCAGCCAGTGCTTTTAATTACTGATTGACATGAGGTTTCTTTTCTTTGTTTGTTTGTAGTTGGTTGTTTTACCTTTTTTATTCTTTTGGGGTGCCCGCCACCTAGCTCCCAAATAAATACACACAGAGACTTATTACTTAGGAATGCCTAGCCTTAGCTTGACTTACTTCTTGCCAACTTTTCTTGCCTCTGGGCTTTTACCTTTCTCTTCCTCTGTATATCTTACTTTCACTCTTACTCTGTGGCTGACTGGGTGACTGGGTGGCTGGCCCCTAGCGTCCTCTTCCTCTCTCATTCCTTCATCTTTTGTCCACATTTCTCCTCCTATTTATTCTCTCTGCCTGCCAGCCCTGCCTATCCTTTCTCCTGCCTTGCTATTGGCCATTCAGCTCTTTATTAGACCATCAGGTGTTTTAGACAGACACAGTGACACCTTCACAGAGTTAAACAACTGCAACATAAAAGAATGCAACACGTCTTTGCCTCATTAAACAGATGTTCCACATAATAAACAAATGTAACACATCTTAAATTAATATTCCACAACATTTGTTTTGTTTTTCAAGACAGGGTTTCTCTGTGAAGCCCTAGCTGTCCTGGAACTTGCTCTGTAGACCAGGCTGGCCTTGAACTCACAAGGATCTGCCTATTTCTACCTACCAGAGTGCTGGGATTAAAGGTGTGCGCTGTCACCACCTGGCAACTTTAGGTTTCTTAAGGCTTCCCCTCCCACCCGTGTCAGATGACCTGCCAGAGGTCTGCTCTAGCTCACATGTTCACGTTCTCGTCCTAGAACAGTGGTTCATCACACCCACCCTTCTTCCCAGGGTGCTCCTGGCTCCACTGCATGAAACCATGCAGACTGCCCATGCTGAGTGCTCTGAGACTGCAGAGAGCGAGTGCCTTCCTTCTCATCTGCCTGTCGGCAGGGTTACAGTGCCCTTAGAGACTCCTCCTGACGCCTAGCTCGTTCCCCAGCAGGCCTGGCTACTTGTTCCTGCTCCCTGAAAGCTACAATAGACTCATTGGGGATGTGCTCACTTTTCCTATTTGCCCTGTGTTTGTACAACTTTTCCAGAGTCTTCCAATTATTTGGGTGTGGTGTGGTGTGGTGTGGTGTGGTGTGTGTGTGTGTGTGTGTGTGTGTGTGTGTGTGTGTGTGTGTGTGTGAGAGAGAGAGAGAGAGAGAGAGAGAGAGAGAGAGAGAGAGAGAGAGAGTCTCTCTATAGACCAGCCTGAGTTCTGGCCTTGAACTTAGATCTGTCTGCCTCTGCCTCCGAGTGCTGGGATTATGGGAGCCACCACGCCTGGTTTCCCAAGTCTTAAACCCTTCTGGAATGTCTCCAGTTGATTGGGGTACCACTTGTCAGTCCCAGTAGGATGTTCCCGGGAGACCTTACAGCTCTCGAGTCTCCTATAGCTCTATCTTTAATAAGCTCACTCACTGCCTTGGGCTCAGGACTGCCCTTCCAGAGGTCTGCTGCTACTGTGGCCAGAGGTCATGTGGTCCCAGTCCAGACAGCAAGCTCATCTGTGGTTGAAACTGGAGGGCCCTAGTCAGACTTGGGTGGTTGCACCCCTCTCCATACACCTACCAAGTTGTCTTTTCCAAACTTCTGTGGCACTTCCTCATTCTCTCTCAGTGTTTCTTTTTCTGGCTTAACCCCATGATCCCTGGGAAAAGAGCCCTGCATTTCTAATGTGTAGCCATTTCCACCGCAAGTTCTGACAAGCCAGCTCTAACTGGTTCTCCTTTTGTTTGGCAGCTCTTTTGTGACAGGAACAGCTTGTTGTGGGCACTTCTCACCTCTGAGAATCTGGGACCTCAACAGGTAAGCCATTCCTAAACCCACAGCGGCATTCAGTGGGGCCGGGGTAGGGCAGCTGGGAGACAAAACAAGAGCTAGTTAGCTGTCCCAGTTAGCCCGTGGTGGTACCACACCGGAGGAGGCCAGCGAGAAACCACACCCCACCACCCACTGGCAGCAGCAGCGCCTTTCCTGGGAGTCATTTGAGGTTAGCTTGAGGGACAGTTGGAATACCTGTACCAGGTGAGTAATTTCATGTAGAATTGATGGTAACTTCTTGGATTTCATATAGCTTCTGAAGAGTGTCTGACTATGCAATCTGTCTTCAGAGGGGGGGTTTTATAACATAAAAATTTTCAAAGGTGGCCTACAGAACCTATAAAAATAACTGTATAGAACAATTAAATCACAACCAGGTTTTCTTCACAGTGCTCCAGCGGGCAAGCTTAGCACATTCTCATTGACTGTCAGCCATTTTGGTTTTTGTCTTTTTTTTTTCAAGACAGGGTTTCTCTGTGGAGCTTTGCCTTCCTTGGAACTCACTCTGTAGACCAGGCTGGCCTCGAACTCACAGAGATCCAACTGCTTCCTGAATGCTGGCATTAAAAGTGTGTGCCACCACTGCTGGCTTGGTTTTGTCATTTTTTTAACCAAAAACTTTTATTTTGAAATAATTCTATATTCATTAGAAGTTACAAAATAGGGGCTGGAGAGATGGCTCAGAGGTTAAGGGCACTGGCTGCTCCTCCAAAGGTCCTGAGTTCAATTCCCAGCAACCACATGGTGGCTCACAACCATCTGCAATGAGATCTGGTGCCCTCTTCTGGCCTGCAGGGATATGTGCAGGCAGAACACTGCATACATAATAAATAAATAAATCTTTAAAAAAAAAAAAAGAAGTTACAAAATAGAACAGAGGGTACTTGTATAACATCTTCTATAAATAGTATATCAACAGCAGGAAATTGACATTGGTACATTCCATAAGCCTTTCTTCTGACCAGTGTACCTACAGCCATAGTCAGGATATGGATTCCCCTCATACACCCTTCATAGTTGTGCCTGGTCTCCTCTAACTCCCCACAACCACTTAGATGCTCTCTGCCTCTGATTCTGTTATTTTGAAGATATGATATAAATGGAACCGTATGTTACCTTTTTAAAAAATTATGTGTATACCCTGCATGCATGCATGTCTGTGCAGCATGTGCATACAGTACCTGCAGAATCCAGAAGAAGGCATCAGATCCCCTGGAACTGGAGTTACAGACAGTTGTGAGCTGCCATGTGGGTGCTGGGAATTGAACCAGGGTCCTCTGGAAGAACAATTAGTGCTCTCAACCGCTGGGCCATCTCTCCAGCCCCTACTGGGTTACCTTTTAAGAATAGCTTTTAAATCTCAGGCACGGTGGCACATACCTTTAATCCCAGTACTAGAGAGGCAGAGGCAGGCAGATCTTTATGGGTTCAAGGCCAGCCTGCCAAGGCTACACAGTGAGACTCTGCCTCAAAACAAACAAACCAACAACAAAGTGTTTTGTTTTGTTTTTAAAGAAAACTCAACATATTGCTACGAGACCTATAGACATGTTGTATATATCAGTATCTCATTCCTTTTTATTACTGAGTAATATAGTAGCCCATGTTTAGATGCACCCAAGTTTCTTTCCCTCTTGAAGAACATTCACCTATTAAGGGACATATGAGTTGTTTTCAAATTTTGACTACTGCAAATAAAGTTACTATGACCATTTATGAATAGTTCTTATGTGGGCACACATTTTCATTTCTCTGGGGTAAATGCCAAGCGTGTCAGTTGCGTGGATTGTTTTAATAAGTGTATGTTTAGCCTTTTCACTTACCAAACTTTTTTCAGCACATCTTTATCATTTTGTATTTCTACCAGTAGGGTACAAGGTAGTTTGGTTTTCTCTACATCTTGACCGGTGTTTTGATATCGCCACTGTTTTTATTTTGCTGTTCTAGTAAGTATGACACTATGATTTTAACTTGGTTTTCTCTGATAGCTAATGATGTTGAACATGTGTTCATATGCTCATTCTGCCATCTGTATATCGTGTTTACAGAATGCTAGCTCATGTCCATGGTCCATTACATTGCTTTTCTACTGTTGACCTTTGAGCTTTATATAGTCTAGACATTAGTCCTTTGTCAAATATTACAAATATTGTCAAATTGACAAATATCTTCTCCTTATCTGGACCTTGTCTTTTTGTCCTTTTTTTTTTTTTAATATTTATTATGTATACAGTGTTCTGTCGGTGTGTATCCCTGCAGGCCAGAAGGGAGCACCAGATCTCATTATAGATGGTTGTGAGCCACCATGTGGATGCTGGGAATTGAACTCAGGACCTCTGGAAGAACAGTCAGTGCTCTTAACCTTTGAGCCATCTCTCCAGCCCGTCTTTTTGTCCTTTTAATTTAATGTCTTCTGCAGAACAAATTTATGTGTACATGTTTTGTCTACATGTGTTTGTCTGTGCACCAGGTGTGCACTTGGTGCCTCCAGAGGCCACAAGAGGGTGTCGGGTCCCCTGGAACTGGAGTTACAGACAGTTGTGAGCTGCTGTGTGGCTGCTGGGAACAGAATCTGCGTTCTTTGGAAGAGCAGCCAATCTTCTTAATAATTGAACTCTCTCTCCAGCCCTCAAACTTAAAATTTGATCCAGTAAATGACTGATTTTTCCTGTCTCAGCTGTGTCACATCTGAGATTCTTCAGCTAGCCTAGATGGCCAGAGGGAGGCTGATGCTTGGCAGTCTCTTCCCTCGGTTGCTCCAGCTCTGTCTCTCCCCCTCCCTAGGGAGGAAGGGAGAAGCCACATGCCTCCTTTCTGGAGCATATGCCCCACAGCTAGTCTCTCCAGGGGATTTCTCAACACAAGATGCTTAACTGGACATATTTTCTTCTACATTCTGATGACCATCTGAGCACAGGTATAGGATGCTCAGAATCTCTCCAATCTACGTTTCCTTTCTGGCTAGCTTTGAGGAACTAAAATGGTGGCCTGGGAAAAAGAAGGCCCTCGAGGTCATATTGGTGCTGGCAGAGAGAAAGGCAGGTGTTTCAGAATTGGGGTTTGGTTAACAGGAGAGAACATGAGCAGTGGGTCAGTGGTGCCTACAGAGTTGGCCTCACACTGGTTGCAGGACCATTTTTACCTTCAACTTTCTGAGTCAGTCCCTCTGAGCACTCACCAGTCCAAGTGTGGTCTCAAGTGAGATGGGTCTCACCTTCCTACTCTAGATCTACTTTTGTGGGGCTGGAGAGATGGCTCAGTAGTTAAGAGCACTGGCTGCTTTTCCAAAGGATCTGGGTTCAATTCCCAGTACCCACATGGTGGCTCCCAACCATCTGTTATTCCAGTTCCAGGGGATCTGACCCCCTCTTCCGGCTTCTGAAGACATCAGCTATGCATGTGGTGCGCAGACATAAATGCAGGTAAAACACCACACATAAAAATCTGTTTACTTTGGTTAATGCAGTTGGTGGTTACATCACCCACTGCCAACTTTTTGTTGTTGTTGGTTTTTCCAGACAGGGTTTCTCTCTGTAGTTTTGGTGCCTTTCCTGGATCTTGCTCTGTAGACCAGGCTGGCCTTGAACTCACAGAGGCCCACCTGGCTCTGCTTCCCGAGTGCTGGGATTAAAGGCGTGTGCCACCACTGCCTGGCTGGCCACCCATTGCCAGCTTAGCTAAAACTTTTAGGGCTCCTGTGGTCTCATGGCCTGAGGCTGTTGGCATCTTGCATGTTGTAGAATTTGTTCTCATGAATTTATTCTGTAGACTGACCCCAGTCCTTCCCCTTTGAGATTAAGGGTGAGGCAGGAGGAGCCCTCTCTCATGGGGCTATGTGCTGGAAACAGCAGGAGCTGAGGGCGGCCTGGCTGTGTGGCCTGACAGGCTCCTACTCCAGAACCAGCTTCATCTTGGGCCTCTCTATACTTTGCTTTCCACATTGGGGACTGAAAAATGCGAACCCATTGTTCCCAACTACCAGAAGTAGTTATGATTAAATAACTGTGAAAAATGCCCCCGCTGCCGACCCCTGCATCCTTTGCCGTCTCCCACAGTACCGAACAGTTTGTGGAGACCTGACCTCTCAAGCCCCAGGAAACCCGTGGCCACCACCAGTAGTGAGAGAGGAATCTGCCGGCCTCACAGCGCAGAAGGGTTTTGCCAGTGCGGCTCCGGTCCAGGGATGAGCATTTGTGCCAGCAGTTTGTTTCAGTTAGTTATACAGTTGGGGCTCATGTACCATCCCCTCGGCCCAGCACAGGGAGGGTGGGCTGGCTACACCACCATGGCTTAGCAGAATCTCAAAGGTTAGATGATCTGTGGGCATGGTGTTGCATGTCTTTTAATCCCTGCATTTGGGAGGTTGAGGCCGGTAGATCTCTGAGTTTGAAGCCAGCCTGGTTTATATTGTAAGTTCCAGGACAGCCAGGGCTACATAGAGAGTCCCTGTCTCAACAAAACAAACAAACAAACAAACAAAGGTTAGATAATCTTTGAGCTGCCTATGGTTGCCATGGAGGGGACTTAGGATCCTGCAGGATGAGTTCCAAAGGACTGACCCTTTGAATGTCATGCTATGAAATCCCTAGACCTTGTCAACCCCAAACACTAACCCTTTTCTGAACTCAAAATGAACCCAAATAAGAATGGGCACAAGACAACTAAGGCCTTGGGTTGTACTGGAACCAAATGAGTTATTGTCACTGTGTTCTCTGGCCAGCTTCTGGGCTCTGCATGTGACAGGGCCACCCTAGGTATCATCTGCCATTGCCCTCTCTAGCCTCATCACTCAGGGAAAGAACCAGACCTCGTGCAAACATCTGTCCTGTATCCAGGACTGTGCACAGCTTGGAGAACTGAGCAGGGCCGGGGGTGAGGAGGTTCCCTGGTGGGAGGAAATGGATGGTCAGGACAACTCTGGAACTGTCTTTCCTAAAGAAGCCCAAGCAGATAATAAAGCCATGTAGAAAACAGGATTAAGGTAATGAACAGGCAGGACCAAGTTTGATCTTTCAATAACACCAAAGCCTGACTGACAGGCAATCTGCAAGGTAGAGTGGTATTGCCGGCAGGACGCTGGCTGGGCGGAATGCGGGACTGGCTGGATGCTTTGCTTTTAACCTGTCATTGCCGAAACCTGAGCATGGCGTGGATTTTCTTTTATGTGTGTGCTGACTTGGCGGGGGTGGGGATGGGGGCTCTCAGCATTTGGGCTACCCTTAGGTGATGGTGGGGGCTGGGACATCCACCAGGTGCAGCTGTCCCACTGGGCATAGGCTCTGCCATCTTTAGAGCTATTGCCACATTCATCTCTCAGGTACCCATCCAAAGCAGCCCATACTGAGCCGAGCTTAGATTGCCCGGAGAGCCCTTTCAGGGTACTCAGGGGCTAAGCAGGGAAGAGGGGTGAGGAAGGGCTGGCTGGAGCTTGCCTGTCCTATGTCCTTTTCGCTTGCAGCCTTTTTCTCTGGTGGAGCAGCACTGTAAGTTAAGCCCGAGGAGAGGGGACTCCCAGTGAGGAAGCTGCAAGGTGCCTAGGACCCAGTTTCTGACAGTTGATGGTCTTCAGACCCTGTGTTCCATTCTCAAGTGCCAACAACTCCTAGTGACAGCCAAGCCCTGAAGTAGTCTTGTCAGGTTCTGAGGAACTGTGACAAAGCCCTCCTAGTCCTTAGCTTGAAGCCTGGAGGAATCAAAGTGTACTCCGTGTCTTCTGTCTGCATTTCAACAAGGCACTTGGCTAGTCCCTAGGGGTACCAGACGTTGACTGTGTGGCAAACACCTCCCAGCTTCTGGAAGGCCTAGCAGATCTGAATGCTCTGACATCACCGCCACCACCATGAGCCTGCTGTTGCTATGGGATTGGCATTTTCTACCAAGGGGCATTTGAGCTGGCTGGATCTAGCATTGGCCACTAAGAGAAGAGCGCTTTGGGTCCCCTATGACTGGGGACAGGTAAGCTACAGGGTGGAGAAGCCTGTAACTCCAGACCTGAAGCTTGTCACAGGGGGTCCAACCATTGGCCCTAAGCCATCCTGGGAACTGTGCAGTAGGGAAGCAGGTGATGTCACTGTTCCTAAGGCATTAAGCCCTCTGGGTACTGCCACCTTGCAGGTATGTGGTCACATGGCCCTGTACAAAAATCCTTCTCTCTCTGTCCCTAAGGCCAGGGTCATCCCTGTTCTCTGTTATGCTTTCATTTCTGTCTTGAAGCTGCTGAATCTCTTCTTAGCCAGGGAAAGGGCAGAATGGGTTTCCCACGTATGTAGGCTTTGCTCAGGGCAACCCCATGCCTGGAGCCAATCTCTGCCTCAGGAGACTTCTGTGTCAGCACTAGAAGTGCCCCTCACAAAGCTGCCTCTTCCATTGAGTACTGAGTAAGCAGACTTGTAAGGGCTACCTGTAATAAGCCCCAGGTATGCTGGGAATGTAACTTTGCCTTGCGCCGAGCACAGGATATGGATATATGGCATTTGCTAACCACCGAATGGCAGGGCACATGGATGGAGATGGAAACAGTGGTCATCACAGGCTGCTGTGCTGAGGACATCGTCCGTGCCCCATTCCACTCAGATGTGGCTGTCTCCCCTGGCCTTCCTCTCCCCCGCCCCGTGCAGGGCCTGGCCTTCAGTCAGGGTGATTATGGGGACTGCCCCTCTTGAAAGTACCTGCCTTCTCCTTTGAAAGTATTACTGACAGCTTTTTCCTTCTCTTTTTTCTTTCCTTCTTTAAGGAACCCTGTAATTTCTTATTCTTTCTCCCCCTTTGCTTTTGCTTTCTTGTCCTGTCCTCCTGAACTCTTTGAAATCGGCTCTCTGCCTGCTGACACCAAACTGATACTTTGCGTTTCACTTCTCCTTATCCCTTTATGGCAACAGATGTTGAAATTTTGTATCCTTTTATCTGCCCGGCTGCCCTTTCCTGTAATTACGTCGCCTTGTTAGCAGTACAAAGTGGGCTGCCCGGCTGCCTGGCCTTTGAGCCATTGTGTCTGAACACGTGTGCTGTGGTGGGTGCTGGAGGGGAGGCATGCTCACACACATACATGTGACAGACACTGTGTGCCGCCTCCTCCTCCTGACGTAGCAGGGACGATATATTTCAACATCATCCCCACATCTGCACTGTTAGGTTTGAAATCTGGGCCAGGTGGCTCAGTGGGCAAAGGTACTGTCACTGATCCTGATGACTTGAGCTTGATCCCCAGAACCTGTACGGGAGGAGAGAACGGATTCCTTTAAATTGCTCCTTGACTTCCATAAGCACAACCTTGCCAAGAAATGCTTAAAAAAAATATTTTTTTTTGGAGGGGGGGTTGTTCCCTTGATTCTCTTATTAGAGGACCAGCCCCTTAGGCACCTGAGAGGTAGACAGGCCTGCAGAGTACAAGTGAGGACCTGAAGGTGGACCTTGTATCTGCTAGGGCAGGGCCGGGGCTTGCAACCAACTTGACCCTCCCATTCCCACAGGGGCAAGTCACAGGTCTCCTGACATGTGGCAGGGCCCACTTACCCACACATGACAGTGAGAGACCAAGACACAGAACTGGCGCTCCGCTGTTAAGGGAAAAGTGGTAGACTTGGAGGCCTAAAAGAACACGGAGTTAAGCTGGGCATGGTGGTGCACACTTTAATCCCAGCACTCAGGAGGCAGAGGCAGGAGGATCTCTGAGTTCAAGGACAGCCTGGTCTACAGAGCGAGTTCCAGGATAGCCAGGGCTCCACAGAGAAACTCTGTCTCAAAAAACCAAAGGGGTCGGGGAGAGGCCTATTATAAGGACCACATGACAGTAGGTGTGAAGTACTCAGTGTAGGCCTTCCAGACACAGGGACTCAACTATGTGAGCTTCTACGGAGGTAGCAGCTACTCCTTCACCATGAGACCTCTACAGCCATTTCCATTAGGTTACCACCAGGCTGGCTTTGCAGCTCAGCCTGGATCCTGGGTTCTGTCTTCTTGGTATGTGACTTGAAGGTATTTCCTCTGTAGCTTTGGCTTCTTTATTCCCAATCAGAGGCTAATCTGAGACTTCTACTCTGCCCCAAAGCCTCACAGTGCTTCATGACATTAGGGATGTGTGTACATCCACAGGTTTCAGAGGGCTGGATGCCGGAGACTGCCATGTGTTCCCTCACATTGCCAAGCCTCTAGCCAAATCAGATGGCCAGCCTCATCACCTTGTCATTGCTATCCATCACAATCCCATCACTACCTAAAGAATCACTCATTCTCCTTCCTGAAAAATGTCTATTTACCTTATAGAACGTTCTCTTTTCTCTGTATTGTTAGCTGAGTATAAATTTAGACTTCTCTCCCTCACTGGACAGTGGCTCCTCCATAGTGCAGCTCACATCTCCCTGTGGTTTCTGTTAAAGCACAATACCTGGCCTGTAGAAGGTGCTTGGTTAATGGTTAAGGGAGGAGAGAAGAGGGGAGGTGACTGTTCTTTAGTGCCCCTGGGTCTGATTTAACTTACAGGCCATTTGCCCTGGGAGAGAAGAGATAAACTGCTTGTCATACTTCAGTCTTTCAAAACTACTGTTAAGGTTGAGAGTAGCACATGCCAGATGAGGTGGCTTGACACTTAGGGGGATGAGGATGTACGTGTATGGGGACTCCAGGGAGTCCCATCAGCACCAGAATGTTAAAAGTAGCTGAAAGATGGTGTGAGAGTCACAGCGTGCGTCACTGTGGGCTGGAAGCCTCAGAATACTCTAGTACAAGAGGCTTGTGGTAAGTATGTGGGCCAGAGTTGTAAGGTCTGGGCTGAGAATGAAGTAGAGCATAGTGTTTAGACTGTAAGGTTCAGGCTGGAGGGGCAGGGGAATGCCTGTCAGCTGGACCATTGCGGCTGATGGCAGTGCATTATCTCACTTTGCTTCCTCCTTCTGCTCAGCAGGTGAGCCAGGCCCAGGACACCTGATTTCTCTTTTGAGACTCCTCAGGGATACGGTCCCACGCAGCTTGCTTCTTCCTGCACAGTACTAGAGGCTGTGCCACGGGAACAGGCCCCTTCAGCAATCCTCCTCAGCCTGTCTCATTCCTCGGGCTCGCCCTGCAGGCTGCCCCATCTCTATCATTCCTGGGTGGAGAGAGTTATTGGAGTCAGGCTCAGGAGGCTAGGGTGTGGAGGTCTCCAGCCCTCAGCAGCTCCTGGAGGCCTACGCTTTGTCTGTAAGAGTTGGAAGGGAAGGGACTTTTTGTCTGGCTCTCTATAGTGACAAGCCCAGTTCTTGCTCCTGTCTTGGCCCTGGGGCTCTGAGCAGCAGCCCTGTTCCCACACAAGTTGTGGGACAGCCAAGTCTCTACACATGCCACCCCCCTTTACCCCCTACAGTGAGAGGCCGAGAAGCATTCTTAACATTCTTTCTAGAGAAAAGGGGTGAAATGTCTGAATTTGGGGGTCACCACGTTATACAAATTGCAATCTAATCGTTTTTACAAGAACACGCTTGCAGTGAGAAAAGCAGCACAGGGGGTGAGCAGACAGACAGACAGACAGACTGTTGAGGGCCATTGTTGGGCCAGTCTCCCTCCATCACAACAGTTAAGCTAGTTTGCTACTTAAATTGGGCCTGGGGTGGGAACCTGAAGGGCCCGTGGTGCCATTTCTGTTTGTTTTCCCAAATCAAAGCCCCAGCAGGGCTCCCGTGGCACTGCTGGGCTACTGTTAGGAGAGACAGGCGTTTCCCAGAGCCTGCTCTGTCAGTTGATGCTCTGAACTTAACCTTGCGGTGCTATACAACAGAGCTTGGAGGCCTCAAGGCCAAAGAAACTGTATCTTTGTAGTGGTGGTTTAAAGTGTGTGTGGCCCCTTGAGAGTCCCAGACAAAGGAAAGCAGAGACTTCCCAGGCTGGGACAAGCAGATGAAGGACTGGGCCTTTGGGTCTCCCCAGACCCCTTAGGCTGTGCTGTATTGGTGGCTACTTGGGCAGTGGACAGGATCCAGATTGGTGGCTCAATCTGGATGTGCCCCCTCTCACTTCTGACCCGCCAGCGGTGGGTACCCAGCTCTGATTCTCTCCGAATCCCAGCAACACGGTGGACAGGCAGATGGGGCTCCACTGGGCTCCACCCCTACACCCGGTCTTTCATCTTCTGTTTCAGACAAACATGAAATTACTTCCACAGATTAAAGAGGAGAGCGCGCTCCTCAATCACTCCTTACAGCCTCACTAATGGAGTGGGCAGGGCCCCAAAATCTGGAAAGGAGAGGGAGAGTTGTGGAGGACGAGCTCCCACCTGGTGTACACAGATGCAAGTGGACCTTTGAGATGGGCCTCTGCCCGCCTCCCACGGCTGTCACGGTTGGTGGCTGTTCTAGAAAGACAGAGTCTCTAGAAGCAAGGCCTAGTGGTCTGTATTAGACACTGACCTGGGGAGATGTCTCTGGTCCCCCGGAGTCCCTGACAGATAGGCCTGTCTCTATCTCCTCAGGCCGACACTGGGCCACTGCATACATCAAGGAGATCCCCGGGAAGGTGGCTGGCACAGATGTGCCCGTTTGGGACTTAACCCTTCAGTGGACAGCAGTAGTGTTCCTTGGAGGCCTTCACAGTGTTCACAGTGAAAAGCTTAGTAGGTAAATAAAGAGCCCCAGCGTCCTTCTTCAATGCTTTTTACAATGGCTGCCTTTTTGGGAGTAGGCTGGGTGAGAGTGAGTGATGGGGACAGCTTGGAGCTGAAGTCTCCATTTAGACACATGGCTGGCAACCCAGCCTGCTTCAGGACCTTTGTGGGACACTGCTCAGGCCAAAGTTGTACTTTTGAGTCAATGAAATCCCCTCTTGCCCTGTGCCCAGGCCTCTTACCTGAGCATCCCTGTGATGTGTTCATGACCTTGTTTCTCCCGTCATACCATGGAGGGCCGTGAAAAGGAAGCTGAGGCACTGGGCCCAGAGGGCGCCTCTTCCCCTTCTTCCCTCTACACATCCTGCAGAAGCTCAATACAGCCACCATTCCCTGGCCACAAGGATTAGCTGATGCACTTGATATTGAGGGGCAGTTGCTAGGGCCAAGAGGCCCCCCTACGTGGTTGCTAGGGGTCTGGCATGGGGTGAGAGGTCTGCCCACTGCCGCGGTCACGGAGGGAATTACACAGTCACAAAGAAATTGTTCTTCTCAGTAATCTGGTCTCGGCCACCGGGTGGGGTACGGGTGGGGGAGCAGGCTGGAGCCCAGCAGGCTGGGGGCTGTGATCACAGAGGCGTGCTAGCCCTGGGCTGGGGGCCAGGGACCGAGAACACCAGGGACCAGCACACTAAGCTGCTTTCTCAGCTATTTCTGCCGCTGGACACAAAGGTGTTTACTTGTTTTAACATCTCCTAGGACTCCCCTTTCTCCCTTTGTGTGGTCTTTATCCCCAATAAGGTTTGAGCCCCAGATTACAGGCAGGAATTAAGGCACTGGACTCAGGCAGCTCAGAACTGCATGACCTGCCAGATCAAGGAGTATAAAGTAGCCAAGTGTGTGCTTGTGAGGGGGGCTGACCCCTTCAGCAAGGCCCATTCATTGCCCCGAGGGAACAGGCAGCCAGCATGCAGGTGTGATGGAGGGCTGCTGCATTTGTCCTGCTGAGCTTCAGCAAGGGGTCGGGACACTGGGGGAGGGGTGGGCAATTTACTAGTTCAGTAGCTAGGCATCTTCTCCCTCAGCCCTCCCCCAGGAGATGGAGAGCTTTATGATGCCATTTGCAGGGTGAGAGATTGTGCATGGCCAAGGTGGACAG
Source organism: Peromyscus californicus insignis (assembly GCF_007827085.1). Lineage (NCBI taxonomy): Eukaryota > Metazoa > Chordata > Mammalia > Rodentia > Cricetidae > Peromyscus > Peromyscus californicus. The sequence continues at coordinate 16,677,468 of NW_026294562.1, forward strand.
CCTTTCACTTCTGCCCTTCTTCCCCCCCGCAGTGGGCAGCTGATCACACATCTGGGCAGTGATTTTCCCCCAGGGGCTGGGGTGCTGGATGTCATGTATGAGTCCCCCTCTACACTGCTGTCCTGTGGTTACGACACCTATGTTCGCTACTGGGACCTCCGTACAAGTGCCCGGTGAGTGTGCTGGATGGGTACCCTACCCTTAGCCCGCTCTGCTCAGTGTGGCCTGGGAGACTGAGGAGGACAGACATTTCTCAGAGCATCAACAAGTCAGCAGGAAACTGTTCTTGGCATCCTCTCCCAGACCTCGTGAGGCCTGTGTGCATCTTCGTGGATCCTAGGTCAGGTAGTCGGCCAGGAGAAGGGAGATGAGGCTGTGTTGCCTCTGTGGCCCCAGGCTCACAGGAGGCCTCTGCAGAGGACCCTTTTCCATTAGGTCTGGTTGTTAGAAGCTGCTGAGTCGGAAGGCAGCTCCCCTAGCCCATGAGGGCTCCCTAACCTGCCTCCATCCCTGGGGAAGCTGGGCTGGAGGGAGGGTACCCAAACCTGTCCCTACCACTCTCTCTCCCTGGACAGGAAATGTGTCATGGAGTGGGAGGAGCCCCACGACAGTACCTTATACTGCCTGCAGACAGATGGCAACCACCTGCTGGCCACAGGCTCCTCCTACTACGGTGTTGTGCGGCTGTGGGACCGGCGCCAGAGGGCTTGCCTGCATGTAAGTGTTCGACCAGCACATGCCCTGGGATGGCAAGACTCACTGTGGCCAAGGTTGTGCCCATGGACCACGTTCCTCTTTCACTGGGTCTGGGACTCCTAAGTTGAAATGCTCTTCTCATCCTGTGTCCTCCCTTCCAGGCCTTCCCGCTGACGTCGACTCCACTCAGTAGTCCCGTGTACTGCCTGCGATTCACCACCAGGCACCTGTATGCTGCCCTGTCTTACAATCTCCACATCCTAGACTTTCAGAACCCATGACAAACCACCCCTGCCTCTGGGCTGGGCAAGTAAGCTACTCAGGGACCTCTCTTGTCTGGCATGTGAAGTCACTGATACCTCACTCCTCTCCCCAGCCCTGCTGTGCTCCTAGACCGGTGGGCGGCCACAGTGCCCTCCCACCTGAAGCACTGCCTCCTGGACACTGGGGCTGACTGATGTCGGCCCTCCCAGTACCTGTGGTCTTAGGAGAATGGACTTGAACTCAGGTGTGCACAATAGAGCCAAAGTCAGGGCCTGGGCTAGCAAGGCCAACCCTGTCCCCAAGCCCTTCCAGCACTATAGCAGCCTGAAGAGCGAGGTGAGGGCCCCCACCATCCCAGCTGGAAAAAGAGGTGCAGTTAGTTGCTGGAACTTGTGCCGGTATACCAGCCGCCTCCTCAGTCAGGTCTCGACTTTGGCCAACTTCTTGGAGCTGGGGGGCTCATTTCTGAGACAGTAGCCTGGTTTTGCTTTGAAACTAAGAAAAAGGACAAAGGACACCTGTCAGTTTGGGGTTCTGGGCTAGCCATTCCTCAGGCCAGCTGTGGGAAACGTGCTATGATTTTCATTTTTGTAAAAATAAAATTTGGTTGTTCGCAAATCTGATTCTTTGGTGGTTAGGTCATTCTAGGAGGCCCCAGGGAGGCAGATCAGATTTAAACTCAGGAATGTGTACAGGGAAAGGACAGAACCATGGCTCTGTGTCCCCAAGAACAAAGGTTTCTTTTCTTCCGCCTCTTTGGGCTGTGGACAGGGGGCCGTGGACAGGGGGCCGTGGACAGGGGGCCGTGGACAGGGGGCCGTGGACAGGGGGCCGTGCACAGGGGGCCGTGCACAGGGGGCCGTGCACAGGGGGCCGTGCACAGGGGGCCGTGGACAGGGGGCCGTGGACAGGGGGCCGTGGACAGGGGGCCGTGCACAGGGGGCCGTGGACGGGCTCTAGGCTGTGAACCCACGGTCACCTACTCTGGCGCACCACACACACTTGTGACAACCTGTAGGCTTGCTCACTTTAAGCACAGTGTCTTAACTTTCTGTGCCTTTTCCAAGATTGCTGAATGTTTTTAACCCCCCTCTGCTCACATCTACCTCAGGGGAGTTCCCCCCCCCCCCCCCCCCCCGAGCTACTTGTATAAGACAAGGCAGCACAGGGGTTATAAGCTGCCCATCCCTGTCCCTACTCTCGTCTCCGGGATGGGATGGAGGGTGGGGTGGGTTGTCACGCTGACACCTTCCCTAGGAAGGCCAGGGTGCCTGAGAACAGGCACCCTACACAAGTGGACAAAAGGACAGTCCTTCTAGAGCAACTCCAAATGACTTTACTCAGGAACAAAACCATGGGCAGAAGCAAGCTGTGTCCCGGGAGCCAGCTCCGTGGACTCTGTGATTCTTAGAAGAAGCTGCCCTGTGCCAGAAGAGCCCAAGCCTGGTCGTCTCACAGCTTCCTCCACACTGGAGGTACAAGGCTTAAGACAGCTACTGGGTCTTACAGTCCCCATCAGTGCTGTGGGCCGTCTTTACCTTCTTTAGCTCCTTCTGTAGCTCTGACTCAGCCGCCAGGACCTCCTTTGGCTTCTGATACTGTGGAGGGAGCAAGGAAGGAAGCATAACTCGGTCACTAGCCCTGCCTTCCACACACTCCCTCTGGCTCTTCAGGATCCTTGCTGGGGTCCTGTGGCTGGGGAGGAGCAGCCCCAGGATGACATCCCAAGTCCTGTGCTTTGCACCACCTCCCCATTCACTGTTAGGTGTCACGCTCCACCCCCTCAGATGAGGAAGAGACACCTGCTCTTCAAGAGGCACACCTAGGGTATGGGGTGTCTGGAGCAGGGAAGTGGGGGAGGGGAGAGGAACCTCTTCCTGATGCCAAGTCTGGACAAATCTTACAGAGATTATCAGGGTGCAGTTGGCGTGAGCAAAGCTCAGTGCAGAATCATCCAGAGGAAGCTGGTGTCTGTCTAGGTCAGGAATGGAGAACTTCTTGTAGTACCTGTGGGGACACCAAGAGGCTGCTGGGGAGCCAGCACAGTAACCCCGACAGTTGGGTACCAGCCCTGTGCTACCAGGTTTCTACACAGCTCTCCCCCACTTTCTATACAGCTGGGCAGGAAAAAGGGAAACCCACAAGAAGGACCTGGTTTTTTTGAGTTTGTGGTTCTGGACTCAAAAGGATGGGGACACCAGAAATGGGACATCTAACAAGCATCAGCAGATGTCTAAGGCTTTTTACCTAAGTAGTACAGGGGACCTCACTGAAAGATTGGGCCACATTTGTCCCCACGATGACAACGATGTGTCTCTCTCTTTTTTTTTTTTTTTTCAAGACAGGGTTTCTCTGTGTAGTCCTGGCTGTCCTGGATCTTGCTCTGTAGACCAGGCTGGCCTCGAAATCACAGAGATCTGCCTGGCTCTGCCTCCCAAGTGCTGGGATTAAAGGCGTGCACCACTGCTACCTGGCTCTATGTGTCTTTCAAGCTCTCTTAGACTGACTACTAAAAGCAGACAGGGAAGTCCACCTCAAGAAGCAATCTTCCTAGGAGGAGAAGCCATGAGACTGAGGGAACCCGGATCTCAGACTCTGGACCCCTTCCTCTCTCTATTTTCATAGTAAACACAAAACCAACCAGAGAGTGCAGATAACAAGGCTTTGCCAAGAGGAAATGTAATTGAGAGGGAGGTGGGATCCTGCCTGCTTTCCTGGTCAGCTGTCAGTTCGGAGTCAGGATCAGAGATTTCCTCATGCCTGCTCCTCACCTGATGCTTACTAGACCAGGGCCTAAAGGAAGGCCCTTCCTCTCCATTTCCTTGGTGGACCTGTGGGCTGGGCGCTAGCCAGGGGCTGCTAGAGCCCCTACCTGGACAAGTCACTTTCTGGACAGGGAGAGGCTGTGTGGGCTGAGGAGGGAAATGCCTCAGGCAGGTACAAACAAACTGGAGCAGGGCCTGCAGAGAATGGGCTTTTAATACTTCAGAGGGCCCTGGCCCTTGTGGTGACAGTTACACTGAGTCCACTTCAAAAGCCCTGATGCCCCGGGGACTCGGAGGAGAGCGGACATCAATGCAGTGCTTCTGCGGTCTTCCCTGCCCAAATCCCTCAGTTCAGAAGAGGCTCTGGGGCCCCTCTCTTCCCAGGTTCCCCTCTCCCCACCAAGGTGCCGGGACTCAAGGCAGGAAAAGAATGTTTATTTAAAGACTGACAGTTCAAAAGGAGTGGGGGCTGGGGATCCTAATGGTAAGGCGAGTGGCTTTCTTTTCCAAAGCTCTGCCCCAGGGAAAGGCGATCCATCTGCCTGCATGGCTGGAATGCCTGCTTCGTCCTCTTCCTAGCCATCAGGCTGAGTGAGGGCTTTTCCTGGGGCCCTGGTCTGGCCAGCAAAGGTGGCAGACACTGATAATAGCAGGAGGTCAAAGGTTAAACAGCGGAGATTAGGTGAACACAAAGGCTTGTTAGGAAGTGTTAACATCTTCCCTGCAAATATACACAGAAAGCAGGAGCAGGAGAGAAGCACCTCCCACCCCAGGCAGGACCAATGGAGGAGAAGCAGCCCGGGTGTGCCCCCACCCATGGCAACCTCAGGATCACAGAGAACTTAAAGGTGGATGGCTTGCTTTATCCTCCTGCGACCGCCCACCAGGGAAAGCCAGGCCTGAGAGCGTTAGCTTTGCTTTGCATCTGTGATGGATTTCGTTTATTGGGTGAAGTCAAACAGCCACTGCCAGAGTCTCCTGACCTCAGGATGCTATCGAGTAAAGGACTCCACCTTTCCTTCTGCACAGCTGCCCCCACTCACCTTAGAGTCTGCCACCACAATAACTGAACTGGAATTTTTCACCAGGACCTGGATGAGAGGAACCCACTGTGCTTCTGGAAAACTCAGAGTGCCTTTCTGTCCCACTCCGCTTGTATCCCCTGCCCAATTCCCTGCAACTCCCTGCCCAATTCCCTGCGACCCCTGCCCAATTCCCTGCCACCCCCTGCACTGTGAATGGACAAGGGGTACAGATTAGGCTCGGTGGAAGCCCCAGAAGGAGAGCTGAGGCAGGGCCAAGACTGCTGTGGACAGTCGCACAGACCCTGCCCCACACTCCTCTAGCCTGCACACTGGCTTGGCAGGTATCCAGAGAGGTCTCCAGCCAGTCTTGCCCTGAGAGTGGCAGCAGGTAAAGCTTAGACCTCAGGCACTAGGCAAACGACACAGTTCCTTCCGGGGACCCATAGAGTCCCCATGAACAGGCTCACACTCAAGGTTCTCAGTCCTACCAAAGGGAGTCCCACCGAGTCTGTCTGGAAGCTGTCTGAGCATGGAGTCCTGTCGTCTAGTAATGCTCACTAATAAAGCCTGCAGTTAAAGTATCTATGTCAGGTTCCTCAAACCATCGTGAGGTAGTGTAAGCATGCTTCTCACGAGTGAGGAGAACTTGGCCAGAATCTACCGTTGACGCCTAGCAGAGGCTAGATCTAAGCCAGTCTCCCTAGTTCAGCAATACTCTATCTTTCCACTTACAGCTGCCAGTTTCCAGGCTGAGACACGGAACCTTCCTTACACAAACATGCTTATCAGGACCAGATGGTGCCACACCAGGATCCTGTAGAAATGGTTTCTTCCTTCCCGATTCATGTTATTAATACCCGGGGCCAAGGACTAGTCTACCACAAGACACTGGAATCAACTTCTTCAAGCAACATTCAGTTCTGCAGGGGCCAGGCAGATACCAACAAGGCAACTATGTGTAGCTGTGGTCAGGAGCCACATTCTAGAATCTTAAAACGAGGGCACACCTCCAGGTGAAGAAAGGTGGAAGCACTGAAAATGCATAGGCCCTGAGCGAGAAGGCCACACTCTCTGCATAGGTCACTTTGTGCTGACTTTTATATGCATTTCTACAACCATTAATACAGAGATAAGAATAAATAGGCTTCATGTCCACCTCTGGATGGTGTGATGATCAAGAAAGAGATTCTAAAAGTATTCTAAAAAATTAAACCCTGCTCATATAAAACACTTGTGTTTTGTTGGATGGCTGGAAGTGCAGGCATTGACTATTTCTCCAGTTGGAAGGTAGAAATTCCATTAGGCACAGCAAAGGTCTGGTTAAGTTTGGTGGCCTCTCCAGCCTACTTCCTAAAAGAGGGACCTGCAGGGGGCAGGCTGAGCCTGGTTAGGATTCAGAAACTCAGTTCCAAAGTGAGCACCAAAATACCATTTTTTTCCCCTCTGTGGGAAGCCCTCCTCCTAGGGTACCACTCCCATCCTACCTTGCCTCCAACAGCATCTCAAAAATGTCCCCAACCCCTGCCCTTGGGTGCTAGAATGCTCCACTAGTCACAGAGCTCCTGGCCAACAGCGCCACCTATGGCATATGTGGGCTATGAGCGCAGGAGCTGGGGCCCAGAGGATCTGCTCACAGATGAAGTTTGGTGAGCTAGCAGGCCTCTCTTCTAGCACTCGCTTGTAATCACATTTCTGCCTGATATCTGTATTCCACAGTGACCTCTGGGGGACAAAAAGGAGGCAGCAGCCAGCTCCACAAAGCGCTGAGCTGCAGATTCAAATGCTATCAGAAGCACTTTTGTTCCCAGTTTGGACCCAGGGCTTCGTCCGCCAGGGAATGCTTGCTGAAGCACGGAGTTTGTTTTCCTACAGGCAATTTCTCTGTTGTCTGAAATTGCTAAATTCCACTTTAGGCACTGACTCCTGTTAATGATGAGAACAATAACGGGAATAAACTGCCTTTTATCTGAGGACTTCAGTGTGCTTTATAAACGCAACCCCTTATTATTATGACTTTATATTTATAGACACGGTCCACTACAGGGGCTGCTGGCTGCATGTACAGCAATAATCCTGAAATTAATTCATTCATCTCTACCCTTTCCCTTGTCCCCTTACCCCTGCCAAAGTGATAGGGCGCGAGGGCGCTAAGAGGCGGAAGGAAGGGCCCAGGGCTACACTGGAGGGGCTGGAGTTCCTCTGCTTCCCTGGAGGTAGGCCTCTTAGACTAAGGGGGACCGTACCACATCACCCGCGGGACGGGGAGCTCTCCTGTGAGGCAGCAATGGGATCCAGGCACCATGGGGTTAGGCCCTGCACCTCAAGCAGCAAGTTGGGTAGTTTGGCAGCTTGTGGATGAGGAGATTAAACCCCCCCCCCCCAAAATGAAGTCCCAGTTTAGAATTGGCCCCTCTCTCTCTCTAGCTCAGGTTGAAACGGATTCATTTCTAGATTCTTCAACTGTGATCAGTCAGAGCACCACAAACCCAAAGTAATCACACCTTGGCCACCTCTCAAACCATAGCACCCACTGCCTACCCCCCAGCAGATTATAAAGACTCTGCAACAGAATTCTAGAGATTTCTCAGAGCCAAAATTCTGCCTACTTCCCCTTAGTCCAGGGAGGGACGAGGGCTGCTGCTGTAGACTAATGTCTTAGTCTCCAAGTGCCACCCAGGCAGGTGTGCCTTCCAGGACATGGCTCCGTGCCAATTCAGTGACGTCACCAAGCCAAGCTCACCAGGTCAAGGACATAACAGCCTTAGAATAAAACTACCAGAGACCACAAGTTAATAGTTAGGTGATTCCCTGAAGTCTTCATCCATTCAACAGAGAGCCCCATAAGCCCCCAAAATATGACAGGCTCCAAATTAGACACTGGCTCGAGTTCTACCTCGATGGAGCACCACACAGTCAGCTCATGCACTCTCAGCACCCCTGAGGTTGAAGTACAGCCTGCCCCCCAGATAAGGAGCAGCCCGAGATCTCACTCCACTCTACCCCAGCTCATACACAAGGAAACGGGTGCCCACCACGCCACTCACTTTTTGTTCGTCGTTCTAACAATGATGCAGCGCTCCTTCTGGGCCACAGAGACGCTGTAGACATCCTTTGGGTAGGGGAGATTTCGAATCCGCCACTGGAAACTTGTTTTAGTGTCCTTGCGCATGAAGATGGGCTGTGAAAAGCAAATCAGCCCAGGCTGGCCTTAGACTCGCTAGGTAGTAGGATGTCCTTGACTTCTGCTTCTCCTGACTCCACCTCCCCAAGCGCCGGGATTACAGGCATGTGCTATGATGCCCAGGTTATCAAGGGCCATTCTTGGGGGAGGTACAAAGGGTTGGCCCCTTGCCCTCCCCAGGCTCTAGCCAGGGAAGACAGGAAGACCTGTGCTCTTCTCTATGGCTCCCACCTAAAGCAGCTGCTATTGCTGTCACATACCGGGCCTGGGGGCCTTGCCCTGGAATGGCCAAGATAAACCCTTTGGGTGTTCACACAAACCTACTGTGGTTTTGTGATATATATATATATTTGTGATATATACTGTGGGCATAGTGGATATAAGGTGGTGAACCAATCATGGTCCCTGCCCTGAGGGGTCAGGAGTCTCCTCCCAGTCCCCATAAGACCCTGGACAAACAGACATACATTGGCATTACTTTCCTTGATGAGCTCGGATCCCAGGCTCCCGGCTCCTGAGAGCACTGGCTCTCCCACTTCAAGCTGCCACTGGCCCAAGGCTCCCAGGGCATTTTTCACACGCCATTTTCTCACTAGGGAAAAAACAAGCGAAGGATTAAAGCTCTTTCCTGCCAAATCTGACAAGACACTGGATAACGGGGGCCGGACAGCCGGGGCTCTGGTCTCAATGCTGGGTCCTGTGCATCCGATCTGGGAAGCGCATGACCTAGGACATCAAACTAGGGCATTTCAGTAACAGCTGGCAAAGTCCACTTCAAAGGTAGGCAGACACCTGGAACTGGGATGCAGCCCTGGGAATCATGGGGTGTGGTACCCAGCAGAAGGCAGAGAGCCCACAAAGGCCATTTCTGGAAATCCGGGTCTCCAAATGGAGTTTAGCCGTGGTTTGTTGTTGTTTCTTGAGACACAGTCTTACTAGACAGCCCGGGCTGTTTCCAAACTATTCCTTCTGTCTTGGCCTTGAGTATAAGGACTGCAAGAGTGCCAGATGCTCACCGTTGGATGCATTTTTCCCTCTAAAAACTATGCAAAGGAAAATGAACTGAGTGAAAGCTGTTGGCCAGGTTTGTCTCACGATTCAGAAAGTCCAAATAAAGACAGTCGCTTATTTCAGGTACACTTGGCTTAACAACAACAAACAACAACCCCCACGCCCGAAAGTTGTGTTTAAATAATCTCGAGTCTGGCAGTGGTGGCGCACGCCTTTAATCCCAGCACTCGGGAGGCAGAGCCAGGCGGATTTCTGAGTTCCAGGCCAGCCTGGGCTACAGAGCGAGATCCAGGACAGGCACCAAAACGCCACAGAGAAATCCTGTATTAAAAAACAAAACAAAACAAACAAAAACAAATAAACAAACAAACAAACAAAAAACCTCCAAAAAAAAAAGACAGTCGTATACCACTCGGCCTGGTTGATGTATTCCTGTGGATCCAACCATAGCCACCTGCATTCTAGGTAAACACTCCCCCTACTCAGCCACGTTCCCAGTCTTCAAACCTAGATTCCTGTGTTCATGCATCCTGCTACTTCCATCTAAGAAAATGAGTTTGAGCCGGCGGTGGTGGCGCACGCCTTTAATCCCAGCACTCGGGAGGCAGAGCCAGGCGGATCTCTGTGAGTTCGAGGCCAGCCTGGGCTACAGAGCGAGATCCAGGAAAGGCGCAAAGCTACACAGAGAAACCCTGTCTCGAAAAACCAAATAAATAAATAAATAAATAAAGAAAGAAAGAAAGAAAGAAAGAAAGAAAGAAAGAAAGAAAGAAAGAATCTCCAGCTGGGGTGTAACTTGATTTTTCCAAGTACTAGAATCAACCTCTAGTATTGCAATTAACAAAGTCTTAGCAATACATTGTATTTTGTGAGATTCATTTATTTTTATGTGCTTGGCCTGCATTTACACACTACATTTTAAATACACTTATTGTAGTGTGATTTGATTTTATAAAATGGATCCTTGCATTTATAACTTGATAATGCAAATAGCCATTGTTACTTTCCCATGTTTCACAACTCAGATGTTTGTGAAAGGTTTTTTCTTGTGGTGGTTGATGTTGTTTTAACCCTTGCTCTTCCTTCCTCTCGGTTTGTTTTGTGATGAAGAGTCATTCTGGCCTAGATCTGCTACTGATCTCAGCGCGGTCGTCTGACTCAGCATCATGGATGCTGGGCTTTTAGACCCGAGCCACCCTGCCTCCTGTTGTTGTTGTTTGTCTTTTAAAATAAGACACATATATTATGGAAATCATAAATCCAGACGCGAGTTCAGTGGGGAGCACTGGGAAAATGGCCAGGAGCTCACTAAGCCCCACTCAGCCCTGTGCTGGTGGGGGCTGCTGTGCAGTCCCCCAGTGGAGAGGTTTTGCTGAGGTGCACCCTCTCCCCGGCCTTCTGCTGTAGTAAGAAATCTGGGCTGCCGAGCTGAGCAGTCGGTGCCGAAACCTTGCAGCCTCCTGTAGCTGCTCCAGGAGCTGAACAACTCTGAAAGGGCCTGGTGGGCTACCACAGCTGTTGCCAGGGGTGGGTCTCTTTTCAGGGTGGGGCGGAAGGGTGTCAGCATCAGGCCCATGGGCTTCTGAGCAGCTGGGCCAGTCTTGCACATGCTCACTCCTGTGAGCACAAAAGCTGAACACAAAAGCGTGATGTAGAATTAGAACTTTCCCTTGAATATGGGCTTTTTATAAGGTCTGCTGCATTCTGCAGTGTGATTTTATTACATCTTAGGGCCAAAAATTCTCCCTAGTAACACATTTGCAAGTTTATAATGAAAATTAATAAGGACGAGTAAAACTTGGAAATATGCTTTCTAGGCAACTTCTTAGGCCCACAAATACTTCCTTAAGTGAATGGACTGTGACCAGGAGTATATGCAAACCTTGTCACTGGAACACCCTACTGGAACACCATGGAAGATGGCCTCAGGGGCCTCCGTCACAGCTGCAAACAAGTGACAGACACCTCCTAGCAGCAGCTTACTGTGACAAAGCCTGCTCCCCCTACAGCGAAGATCACCCTGAGTCCCCAAACCCTGTATCAAATGCTATGCACAGAATGGGGTGCAGCTTAGTAGCAGAGCCTATGCCCAGCATGTGTAAGACCCTGGGTTTGCTCCTCAGCTCTAGGAAGGAGGAGGGAAAACCCAGCAACAGCCATCTATAGAAAAAAATCAGGCTGAAAATGACTTTCTCCCCAGGCCTGTGACAACAGTATCAGGGAACAGCTCACGTGCCAGGGTACAACTATGTAAGCACCTGAGACCATCTGTTGGTTTTCAAGACAGGGTCTCACTATGTAACTCTGACAGTCCTAGAACTCACCAGGCTGGCTGTGAACTCAGACATCCGCCTGCCTCTGCTTTGCAAGTGCTGGGATTAAAGGTGTGTGCCACTATGCCTGGCTGAGTCCACTTAGTATTGGGAGCAAATGAGCACCTCTCGGTCCCCAGGGCATTGCTGTATGGCAGAACACAATCATCACAGGTTTAAAGGGGGCAAGTTCACTGAAGAAACATCTAGTCTAACATTTGCTCACTTCTTTATTGAGGAGAAAGCATTTGCCCCACCTGCCTGTCTTCAACCCTGCCTCTATTCTCCAGGGGAGCAAGTATAAAGAATTACTGAGGAACAGTGAGATCTATTTGCAAAAGGGACAGATAAAATTCAGGTCTACTGACCATGGTGCCACATACTTAGAAGGCCAGTGGGATGGAGGCTATAGGCTATCTTGTACTAGATAACAAAATCCTGTCTTAAAACAAAACGAACAAAAAATTCAGGTCTTAGACCCCATATTCAGAATTCAGTCATCAATAAAGAGGTAAACTGTGGTCTCCAAGTGTTCTAAACAGACGTGATATTCCGAAAGCCTTCTTCGGTACTTCTTTTCCTTTGTGTTCTCTCTTTCCCTCTCCCCCCCCCCCCCCCCCCCTCCTTCGTTTTGAGACAGGGTCTATGTAGTCCTGGTTGTCCTAGAACACACTATTTAGATATGGCTGGGCTCAAACTCACAGAGACCCTCCTGCCTCTGCCTTCTGAGTGCTGGGATTAAAGGTGTGGGCCACCATGCCCAGCTTGTGTTTCTATTTTTATACTCTAGCCTCTAAAGGCCAGGTTTGGTTATCTGAAGGGGAAATATGATGGATTACTACCTCGCTGGGCTGGCAAAGCAGGACGGCCATGTAGTCATGGGCTCCGTTAAACTGGCTGGCCAAGGAACATCACCAGTATGTCTCTTAGAGGCCAGCTCAATCTTCCACAGAAACCTGCCCCAGAAGGAAAAGTCACAGCACTTCTGGTTTCCTTATTTCTCTCCTCAATACCACTGGGGGTCACAGGAGTTTGGCACTCTTGGCTGCCTTATTTTGTGTAACACCTTGGGGGATTCTAGTCTTCGTTAGTGTAACACAGAAAGAGGTCCCCCTTTCCCGCCTTCCAAGAGGCAAATCCGATGAAAGCTTTTGAAGTCCTTCCTCTGCCCGTGCGTGCGTGTGGGCATGAGTGCACCCGTGCAAAGGCGCAGCCTTGGCTTCTGGTCCTCCTTTGTTCCCGTACTCAAGGACAGCTCCTGCGGCAAAACGGAGGGCTCTTTCCACCTGCTGTCACTGATTTGATTATATGTTAAAGCCAAACTGGTGTGCGCAAGGCAGCTCCCTGGGACGCTGTCATCTCTTCCCGGCTGAGTCAGGGCCAGCACTTTGGAAAGTGACCCTGTAAAAGGTCTGACGGGAAATGTATGGAGAAGGCAGGGCCTGGGGGCCTTTTCCCAAGTCAGCAGGAAGCAGGTTGATGCCCCAGACTGCTGAAAGCAGCCCCATCTTTCAGGTGGGCTGGAAAGTGGAGGTCCTAAAGGCCTCTTTCCCCAAAGCTCCAAGGCCTGGCCCACTTCCAATACGGATAATTACATTCCCCTTTCCTAAATACTCCCTGCAGCTTAAACTGGATGCAGGATTCTTCTTTTCTGCCCTAAAACACTGCAACATTGCTATGTGGCTATTAAACAGCTGCCGTGGCCCATCCCTGAGGAGGCTGAAGGGAATCGAGTGGGTCATTTATAAAGCCGCTGAAGTGCCTGGGGATGGAAGTGCTCAATATGCTCCGAATGCGGCCTGTGGTGGTTAGGCTGGCGGTCAAATACCAAAGCAGATTAAGAGGTAATCCAAATGTAATCGCTGGGGGACAGTCTGCCCTTCAGCCTCGGCCCCCTGGACATGCTGTGTTCTTCTGGGGGTTGGTTTGATGTTCCGATCATTGTTACAAGGCCCTTCAGCTTTTTCCTCTATGAATACATACAGCGTTCATTGTGGGGGGTGGGAATGAATAGCCCCGAGAGGGGAGAAAAAGATGACACTAACATGCTTATTAACACCGACTGGAGGAACTCTGTCCCAGACAGATGCACACCTACTGGCAATTCTTCCCCTGTAAATTACTTTCTGAGCTTTTTTTCTAACAGAAAACCTGTTTGACCAATTATCAAATTTGTGTATTAGCTGGGGAAAAAAATGGAAACCATTTCACTTTACTGCCGCAAAAACCATACCCGTATTCCACTTCATAGTATCACAAGCCAGTTCTGGTCCTGAAGATCTGTTTATACGTTAATAACCAGGCATGGTGGCCTGTGTTTGCAGTCCCAGCTACCTGGGAAACTCGAGGCTGGAGGACCTCTTGCGCCTCCAAAGTTTGAGGCTAGCCTAGGCAATGTACGGAGACCCTGTCTCAAAAACAAACAAGCACACAACTTGTTTGGGCAGTATTTTGCAAGGGCAGTTGGGTTGGGGGTCGGGGGAGATAAAAAACAAGAAATGGAGCTTAGAGCTTGGTGGTGCACACATTTAACCTCAGCTCTAAGGAGGCTTGGATGGGAGAATGGCCGAGCCTGGGGTACACAGTGAGTTCCAGGCTGCACACAAGGACCGTGTCTTGAGAAAACAAGAACAAAATAAAGCGAACAGGATTTAAGCATTCTTAGCTCTAACACTAGCCACTGTCCACTGAGACTCAACTACTTCCTAGGAGGGAGCCAAGCTTCAGTCTGGCCCGGACACCATTCAGCTTTGTGATTTTCAACATGGTGCTTAACTGCTCTGAGCTTTCTTCTGCAACTGTAAAATGGGGACAACAGTGCCTATGTCATGGGGCCTTAAAGAAGATGGTTACATGAAGAAATTCAAGTAGAGCCCCTGGAATGATGCCCGGCTAGTGTGGTAATGTCATTATTAGGTAAATCAGCCAAACGGGGAACTACGTCCCTCCTCCATTCTTGCTGGTAAACAAAAGGAAGTCTGAAGGCATGCTCGAGCCACACTGCCACCACCAGAAGTGGGACCGCAGAGCACATCGTGCTACAAAGAGGAACCTGGCCTTAGTCTTCATTTTAATATCATGCCCGAGCATGGCAAAGGGGCTAGGTTTGTCTATTGTTACAGCCTCCACAGCTCTACCTGCTTTACTTGCTGTGTGGAGAAAAGACGGGCCATGAGGGGCTGGGCAGGAGCGGAGGCTGGACTCGGTGATGGTGGTGGTTAGCTCACGTGACCTCTGCTTTCATAAGTTCTCCCCTGTTAGACAGTCCAAGGCTGTCACCCCCTGGGAGCACTATAAATTACAATGCATTGTGAGGATATTACTACTGTATTGGTTTCCAACGAATCAGTGTCATATGCTAAACACATCAAGATTTTTAATAGCACCAGACTAAACCAATTGGGACTGGAGCCCAAGCAGCTCATAAGAAGAAGGGATCAACACTTCACTGCAACTGAGCATGCGCAGGACACACATTTTAAGACTGGAGACCGAGAGAATATGCAAACCAGTATAACCCATGTTGTCAGTTCAAGACATTTATGAGCTGTCAGGAAAAGGGAAAAGAAATTCCCTCACCAATACTACCTGTCGATCAGACCCGGGAAGAAATGAAAGTCAGGAATAAGGACAAGAAAATAACTCAGCCCATGAGCCCATCATTGGTCTTAGCATTTCAGGTGTGAGTTAATAAAGAGACCAGCTCCCATGGCAGACAGCTTTGGGCCCTGGGTCACAGGGCCAGCCACCCAGCTCTGGGAAGTCAGTTAATGCCGATTTGCATCCCTGGGAACAGAGAACAGGCAAATCAAATAATCCCCAGAAATCTGAGCTGGAACTCCTGTTCATGAGCCTATTCTTTTTTTGTTTTTGGTTTTCGAGACAGGGTTTCTCTGTGTAGCTTTGCGCCTTTCCTGGAACTCATTTGGTAGCCCAGGCTGGCCTCGAACTCACAGAGATCCGCCCGGCTCTGCCTCCCGAGTGCTGGGATTAAAGGCGTGCGCCACCACCGCCCGGCTCATGAGCCTATTCTTAAGGAGGGGGACCCTGTGGGCACAAGAGCGATGGTGCCACAAAAATTGCCATTCCTACCCAGTCATTCATGTCATTCTTCAAGAGGAGGTCATATTTAATGGTGCCGTCTAGGAGCCAAGGTCAGAAGCTGCCCCGTCTGAGGCTTGCCCTTGGTGTGGCTTCAGCAAGCAACAGAACAAGCAACCAAGAAGCTTGATGTGCAAGCCTCGCCCACACCACCACTCCCTCTACCCAGCCTCTTCTGTGATCTGCTGTTCCAGTTGTTTCTTAGAACCTCACTCCCGGCTCAGAGGCTCATCGCCCATTCCTTTATCTGGAGGTGGGGGATGGGCTGTACTGGGCAAAGGACTCCACTGGCCCCTCAGGTTCATATTGTTCTCAGAACAGTCTTGCCCCCAAGGACTGCCATCTCCCCGCCATGCACACTGCATGCCGAGCTCCCCGCTCCAGCCTAAGGCCAGAGCATTCACCTGGACCTCAGGCAGCCCCACGCGCCCCTGAGGACCCACAGGGAGTCAGTCCCACACTTACCAAGCAGTTCACTGGTCTTCTCATCGTACTCTTCCGCCATTTCCTTCCCATCCGGAAACAAATAATGCACCATCCTCTTCCCTACACATAGAGCAAAGAGCACCTTACCACAAAGCTGCCC
This sequence comes from Peromyscus californicus insignis, assembly GCF_007827085.1. Taxonomy (NCBI): domain Eukaryota; kingdom Metazoa; phylum Chordata; class Mammalia; order Rodentia; family Cricetidae; genus Peromyscus; species Peromyscus californicus. The sequence goes on from NW_026294562.1 coordinate 16,693,409, forward strand.
TTGACCTTGCCCCCTGCAGACCGAGATGTCTATCCCCCAAACAACAACAGCCCCCCCCCCCCAGAACCTTGCCAGAGCCTCCCCCGAGGTTCTTGCCAACTGATGGCCACCATCGCTTTTAAGATGTATCCCAGGCTCCCTTCCCTTCTCCCAACATGGCTTTGCTACGCTGCTTCCACCACCAAACAAGCCATGCTTCTTCCCAGCTGTAGAACTTTGCTCACTCTTGGAAACCTACTTCAAATGTCCCTTCATTACAAGTCTCCCGTACCTATCACTTGCAGCCACCATGGCAGATGGGTCACTTCCACCTCTGTGCCCCCTCAGCAGGACAGTGTTAAAAGCATCTGATAGAAACGACATCAATGTCTTTCTCTCCCCACTTCCTACAACCAGGGCTAACTGCTCTGAGAGGAGCTGGGTTTCCTGACGGGTACTTCCAGCCACTGTCACTGCCTTCGTCTACACATCTCTAGGCCATGCCCAGCACAGGGCCCAGGATGCTATCTATCATCATGTATCTTCCTCCTGACACACACTTGCTCTGTGATTCTCACATCTCTTATGTGAGCCTTTGGTTTTCTCTTCTATTGGATTGGGGGGGGGAGGTGGGGGGTGTCCATAGTTCCCCAGAGATCAGCCACAGGAACTCAAATGCTGACTGCAAGAGTGAAAAACATTGATGTACCACCCATTAAAAGGATAAAAGAACCTATGGGAGTCTCCTGGCTCACAGCACTTGTCAACGGGAGGGCTCTGGAAATGCTTCTTTTTCTCCCAGGCAGGTAAGGAGATACAGGTAGCTGCCTCAGGAAGACTGTCCAAAGGGTCTTTATACCCAGTGGACATGCACCTCCCATCGGCTTCAAGAATAAGAGCCCTAAGGTGCCTTTCTCCTGTTTAACTCACTCCTCGAGGACAGTTTCCTTGAGTCATTCCAAAATTTGCAAGGTCTCTTGGCAGGCCTCAATAACCAATCAATAATATTAATAATAATCAATAATATCCATGTCCATAAGAATCTGAATGTTTCACAGGTAAGAGTACTTTCTCTGCAGGCATGGGGAACTGAGTTTGAATCCTCAGCATCCTACATAAATTGCTGGGTGTGGCTGTACATGCATGTAACCCCAGCGTTGGGGCCAGAGACAGGCAGGCCCCAACAGCCAGAAGGGGGAGCTCTGGTTCAGGAATAGACTGCAGTAAGGCAGGGACCAACAGAGGACTGAAGAGAAAGCCTGGCCTTCACACACCTGATGTCCTGCTATGGCCTCTGTGTACATACACATGGGTGTATGCTCCTGCACACTTACATGCAAGCATCACACACAAATACACCTTAACCCCACCCCCACCCCCCACCCCTGCCAAAATACTGCCCTATGACCAAAAGCAACAAAAGCAGACGACTTTAGCATGCACTTGAATATTATTCATGGTCAAAGCAGCATTACTCACACCAATCAAAAGGCAGAAGCAAGCCAAGTGCTCATCAGTAGAGGGATGAACACTTCGGGGGAGAGCGTACACACGCAGAAGGACAGTTTTAGGGCACAGGCTGGTGCTGGGCAGAGAGCAGTCAGCAGGCCTCTCAAGCATGAGGACCTGAATTCGATCCCTAGCATTCACACACGAAGTCTGAGGCGGTGACATGTGCTTATAATCCCATGACTGGGGAGCTGGAGACAGGAGGATCCTGGGGCTCATTGAACAGCCAGCCCAGCCTAACTGGTAAGGCCTAGGTCCCAGTGAGAGACCCTGTCTCCAAACAAGATGGAGACCAGCAAGATGGACGAGCAGGTGGAAGTGGTTATTGGCAAGCCAGACAACCTGACCGATCCCAGAACTCACAGGGTGGAGGGAAAGTACCAGTTCCCACAAGCTGTCCTCTGACCTCCACATACATGCTATGGCAGGCATACACATATACACATACAAATGTTAAAAAAAAAAAAGAAGAAGAGAAAAAGAAGAGAAAAAGAAAAAGAAAAGAAACAAAATAAATCCACAAACCATTGCGGGCAATTGTGAGGAAGAAGGACACCAGGGTTGACCTCTGGCCTCCACACAAGCACACAAAATATAAAAAGGAAATGCTGCACACGTGACCACATAGATAAACCTTGAAAACCGTCTGCAATGTGAAATAATTAAATCAAACACTATTTGATTCCACTTACACGAGGCTCTTAGATTAGTCAAGGTAACTGAAACCCAAAGAAGAATGGAGGTTGCTAGGGGCTGGGGAGAAGAGAGTGTGGGGTTACGCTTTGGGGGTGCAGAGGGTTGGTTTTGAGAATGAAAAGTTTTGGAGTTGGTTTGGTGGTAACAGTTGCAAAACAATGTGAATGTAATTAATGGCACCTAACTGCACCTAAAAACGGTTACAACAGTAAACTTTATGTCTTTTGTTTTTAAACCATAATAAAAACAAAAACCAGATCAGGCATGGTGGTACATGCCCTTTATCCTAAAACTAGGGAGGCAGAGGCAGGAGGACCTCTGTACCTTCAAGGCCAGTCTGGTCTACACAGCACATGTCTCAAAATACAAACAAAAAGACCACTATCCTGTGAAGTAATGTCCCAAATCTGCACACCGTGAGATCACAGCATGTCCCAACTTATCTACGGCTCTTCATTCTCTACCTCTGACAGTCTCTTGAGAAGAGACTGTTACTCTGTATCGAGACAGTTGACACAACACGGGCAGTGCCTGGATGGTGGCTGGTTTCGAGACACTTAACCAGCCTTACACTCTCACACTTCCTTGCCTCCACATGTGATTCATCTCCTGCTTATGGCCATTCTTCCATCTCCACTTACCAAGTACCTATCAATAATCCTTTAGGGGCTGGAAATACCACCTCTTCTGTTTGGTCATTATCCAAAGAGAAAATTATTTTGACTTTTATGCTTTCTTAGCATTTCACACAATATCTCAACCCCCCCGCCCCCCAAGCTAGGGTCTCCTGCCTTAGCCCTCCAGTGCAGAGGTGACAGCCATGGGCTGCAATGTCCTGCTAAGATCCCGACCTATTTAACACAGGCTGCTATTGACTTCCATGTCTTCTTCTTAATCATTCTGTGAACTCCTAGGAGACCACAGACCGTGGGTTTTTTGTTTGTTTTGTTGTTGTTTGTTTTTCTATCTGCTCTAGCACAGAATCTGGCACGCAGTCAAGGCCTCCCTAAATGCTGCAGTAGGAACAAATGAAACCTGATTTTCATTTCCATAAACTTCATGCTTCTTTGACTGGCAGCTACCTGTGCATCTAAGACCCTAGCTGTTAAGCTTTAAAGGGAATTCAGATCTAATTCACCCTGGCTGCCAAGCAGGTCCAGGAAAGACCTCTAGAGGGGACTTACATCGACCAATTGCAGGATGGGGAAAAGCTGTTACCTCAACCTCCTGTTCCTAATCATTTAGACCTTGGCTCTTGTTCTGTCTCCCCTAAAGATCAGAGAACATTTAGAAATCCACTCTAAACAAAACACAGTTGGAAAGGACCTCTGAAACAACAGTGGCAGCCCGCCCGCTTCATTTTATAGTTGAAGAAAACGGGGTTCTAACAAATTAATATGTAAATCAATGGCAGAGTTGATCTAAAACCCTGGTGTCCCTCCATTCTATGCCACTGGGTTGCCATCATCAACAGGACCTTCAAACTGAGATGCATGGGTCCCAGGTCATGATACAGTTGTATCTGAGAATCTGCAAAACCCGAGGCTGGTCAAAACCTTCCTGGATTTCAATTTTTAAAAAAATGGGGTAGAAAATTCGCCTCTTGGTACAGCCCTGTGGAACGATGATGAGTGTAAAATGAATTATTGGAAATTACCAACAAAACTCTGAGCGGGGCGGGATGATGTAAGGAAAGCTAGATGTGGGTGACCAGAGAGACTTGAGTTCCACTCCAGCCATCTCCCTGGGCCTCAGTTTCCTCCTCTGCAAATGCAGGAAGCTAGCGTAGCTGATGGCTGCGACAATTCCAGCTTTGCCCACCCAGGCTGAGGCCCTCCATGGAGGAGCCGGCGCGCAGAGCCCGCCCTGGGGGAGAGGAGGAGAGGGCTCGAGTTACCATCCTGCAGCAGCGCCGTCTTCTCGGCCGCCCGCAAACTCTCCAGCCAGCTAGTCACCGCCATCTTCCCTCCGCCCAGCAACGCGCCGGGCCACTTCCATGGCAACTGCTGGGCCGAGGGTCACTTCCGGATGACCCGGAAGGTATTCTGGGCATTTACTTTTCACCCCCCCCCCCCTTCTCCCGCCCCGTCCGTTTTCATTGGCTCCCATGGTGAGTTTATTTCTGTTTGCGGGAGATTCTGGCCTAGTGTGTTCGGCGCTGGGGCCCGGTCGGGTGGGGAGGTTCCCAGGACTTTTAGGGTCCCAGCACCAGCTCTCTTCTGGCCCCAGCTGGGAGTCCCAGGTTCGCGCCAGCTGCACGCGCAGTGCTTGTGGCACAGCTGCTCCAGTCTTGCCCACCCCCAGCTGTGAGGACACCTTGCACCTGCTGCGGCTGCACCCCATTTCCCTGCAGCTACGGGGCTGAGCCCCCCGCCCATCCCCCACGGTGAGGCTGCGACAGGGGCAGGTGCGCCGCGTGCCCGCAACTTGCCCTGAAGTTTTCCTCTGCAAATGCACATTGAGGCTAGAGAAAGATGACGTGAGGTTTGGGTGCACGTGTCCTTCAGACTCCACTATTTGGGGGATATGAAGACTTCACTAAAAATGTAGGCCTGTTTCCTAGCTCGTTATCATTTTGGAAAAGCCTCTTGGAAGTGGAAGCAGAGGCCGACTGTGCACTGGACCTGCAGAGCAACCCACTCCTTCCAATGTTGTTTCCCTTGAGTCAAAAGCCACTCCCACTCCTGACTTCCATAGTCCCAGCCTTTCCCCGACTTCACTCAGTACTCTTAACGCAGAAAGGCTGATGTGTGTGGAGCTCGTATTAAACCAGTGATGTTTAACTTGGGTTTCCGAGACGTCTGAGAAAGGGTCTCTTGCTCCCAAAGCCCGTCTCTGTAGGCCCTTAATCTTGGGTTTCTGCATGACATCTACCCTTAAACAGAAAGGCAAGGATCCAACCATACTTCAATGGACCCCCAGGGCATCTTGAAGGCGTTTCCCAAGCGAAAGAAAATTCATGCAGCGCCATCATCAAAAGCACTTGCGAAGATTCCCAAAACGGAAGCGGGAGAAGCTGGAGGTGAGCTGGCCCACCCTGAGAACTCGTGCACTTGAACCCTCAGCCTTCTGTTGTCCAGAATCAGATAATAGAAGTGGCCTTACCTGTGTGGGCCTGGGATCTCCTTATACCTACTTATATACGCTTTAGTCTCTTGTTTAAGAGTCTCATCGTAACCTTGACTTTGCCTTATAGCCGAGAATGAATGACGGTAATCAGTCCTGATCCTCCTGTCTCAGCCTCCCTAGTGCTGGGCTTACAGATGTGCAGCACCACATCCAGCTGCTGTTTGTCTTTGTTTTTCAAGGCAGGGGTTCTCTCTGTAGCTCTGGCTGTCCTGGAACTCACTCTGTAGACGGAGCTGGCCTCGAACTCAGAGATCTGCCTGCCTCTGCCTCCCGAGTGCTGGGACTAAAGGTGTGCGCCACTATAGCTGTGCTTTGTCTTTGATAGGTCATTTGCTGTGTTATCTTCTCCACCCCGAGAGCTCCTTGAGAAAGTGTTCCCTGATTCCTCAGGAAGTGGCCCTTAGAATTCTTGGTTGTGTTAGAGGCAGCCCCAGGAGTGAACAGATCCCCCTGAGTCCCTGGGCTTGTTCCAAGCTGTTTTGCCACCGAAGTTGTTAAATAGATGGCAGAGGTTTTAACGGGTTGTGAGTGTTGGTCAAGTCTTCTAGACTGAGGGAAGGAACTTGTAATGGTAAGAAATGTGTGCTTTGCTGAAAAAAAAAAAATAGGCGATAAAATGATTTTTGAACTGTGTTCAAAGCAAGAAGGCTTCATTTATTCAGTCACAAATACTTATAGATGACCTGTGACATGCCAAGCACTGCTCTCGTTTGCACCAGGAACAGGACACACAAAATCCTAACCCCTGCACTCAAGTGACAGCCCTTGAGAAAGTTTGCTGTGTTTGTGGTAGAATTCTTTGAAGGCATTTTGCTCTTTGGATGGCAAGAAAATGATTACTTTGAAGGGAGGCGATTTCAAACGATTCATTGTGACTATATTTGTAAGTTTCCCAGCTCAGTGACATACATACATCTGTAATCCCAGCACTTGGAGGTAGAGGCAAGAGAATCAGGAGTTCAAGGTTATCCTCTGCTACGTAATGAGTTTGAGGCCAGCCTGGGCTACATGAGACCCTGTCTTCAATAATAGTAATGGTAATATAATAATAATAATAATAATAATAATAATAATAATAAGTTACAGTAATAGGCATTTGGCTCTCCTCTCCACAGAATGGCTGAGCTCCTTGAAGGCTCACATTATGCCCACTGGCATTGGACGAGCCCGGGCTGAGCTCTTTGAAAAGCAGATTATCCATCATGGCGGCCAGATATGCTCTGCCCAGGCCCCAGGAGTGACTCACATTGTGGTGGATGAAAACATGGACTGTAAGCGCGCTCTCCGACTCCTCAGACTACCCCAGCTACCCCCCAGTGTTCAGCTGGTGAAGTCAACCTGGCTGAGCTTGTGCCTGCAGGAGAGAAGGCTGATGGACACGGCTGGATTCAGCCTTTCCATGCCCAAGAGGTGGGTTGCCCCTAGCCTTTCTCAGGTGTTTGTTGATAGCATCTTGAGTTTCCGTCTTGAGTTATTCACAAACAACTCCTACTTTTTAAATCGGACATACCTGGAAACGCAAGGTTTCAGTGGAGAGAAAGATTGGGGATAGAGACAGGTGAGACTTTTGATACTCTAACTGCCTGTGACCTCCCTACTCTCTAGTTCCTTGGACCAACCACAGCCCAGCATGGCAGACCGCGGCTCTTCTGCTCCTGACCCCCAGGAGGCCGTATCCAGGACGACCCTCTCTCTTTCCCCTCCTCACACCAGAACTGCATCTCCTCCTCCAAAGGCAGAAAAAGCATCAAGAACCCCAGCTCAGGTGAGAAGCTCCCAGCTCAGGGCCCTGACCACAGAAATGGGAGGGCCTGGTGCTTATACAGAGAATTCTAGGTCTTTTGATTAAGCAGCTGTTCCTCTCTTCCCAACATTCATCAATTCTGCATTTACCAAGCCATGTCTACCATACACTGCTGGGAATCCCAGGGCTCTGGAGGAAGCCCTGTGGAGCATGGCCTCACACTGAAGAAGGCATAAGCCCAGCGCAGCCTCATCCTTGAGTCAGAGTAGGAGATACCTACCCACCAAACACAATCCTTGATTTTGAGGAGGACACAGATTTATTGTTTCTTCTGTTTCCAGCTCAGTTCAGATGATGAAACCAGTGATGAGGAAGGACCCCAGGTTAGCTCAGCAGATCTGGAAGCCTTGATCAGTGGGCACTATCCCACTTCCCCTGAGGAAAATGGTGGACCTGACCCAGCCCCAGAAGCCCTGGAGAAGTGGGTCTGTGCACAGCCCTCGAGCCAGAAGGCAACTAATTACAACCTGCATATCACAGAGAAGCTAGAAGTGCTGGCTAAAGCCTACAGTGTCCAGGGAGACAAGTGGAGGGCCCTGGGTTATGCCAAGGCCATCAATGCCCTCAAGAGCTTCCACAAGCCTGTGAACTCCTACCAGGTACTTGGAGGTTGGGGAAGAGGCCTCTTCTTATTAATTAGTGGTTGATGGCTGTTTGAAGATTACCTACCTAATAGAAATATGTCTTTGTATACCTAAAAAAACTTAACTAACATGACTATAAGTTTGATTATCCTAGATGACTATTAATCTGTATTTCTTAATTATACATTACAATTTCAAATGAGCTGTACAAACATAATATCTTAAACAAGAGTAGAAATATACATACAGTATAACAAAATTAACTTTAAATTTGTATCAGTAAACTAAAATCTATAGCAATGTAAAACATTTCAAACAAGTTGTTGCTCTTTAAAAGTAGATTCAATAATCTACCCTTTCATCTTATTGTATCTATTCTACCCCTTTCTTCTTTAGAAAGAGATTGCATTTATAATCAACCTCCTTTAAATAAAAATAAACATTTATAAACAATATTTTGGGAATTTGGGTATAACTTCTCATATTACTTCCTGCTGGATGGGGGTGATGGCAATCTTATGGGGATCCTGAGAAAATTAAGAATTATGGTCAAGTCCTGACTGGAATAGTCTGTGAGGCTACATTGTCTGAGCCAGTTGCCTTGAAGCCATTCTGGATGTTGGATCATCTGGGCCATGGTGTTATTGGAGACCTTTTGGGGGTCTTGGCTGATCAAACCATATTAGCCTGGAAGAAATCCACAGGTTCTCATCTTCTATGGAAACAAAAGCAGAACCTCTTTCCAAAGCAGCATATCCTTAGACACAAACTTTGAAGTCAAGATACCTTTAAAATATATATATTGGCCTTTAATCCCAGCACTCAGGAGGCAGAGCCAGGCGGATCTCTGTGAGTTTGAGGCCAGCCTGGGCTACCAAGTGAGTCCCAGGAAAGGCGCAAAGCTACACAGAGAAACCCTGTCTTGAAAAACCAAAAAAAAAAAAAAAAAAAAAATATATATATATATATAGGCGTAACTCAGCAGCCTTTACAATCAAATGTCTTTCTGCAGTTAAAAATCCCAAAGACAGTATAATCCAGACTCTGTGTGTGATTTCCATCTTTACATGGCTTATTTTTTATATTACTTTTACTGTCTCTTTATTTTTTAAAACTATTTCTTTGTATAACTGCATATACTTCTTTTCCTCTCTCTTCCAAGCCTACATACATTTTTACACACACTGTGAACCATTTACAGGTTTATTCCATCTGAATCTGTCTTTTTGTGAATCTATTGCTTTATTGCAGCATGACTAGGATGAAAGCCTTGGCTGCTGACTCCACCCCCTCAGCTTCCCAACATGGCAGAGGTAATTCACTGCCAACTCTGGGAGCCATGCTCTCTGCTGACTCTGGGAGGCAGTGGGTCCATGCCTCCATCCAGCAGCATGTAGCCCAGAAACAACCTCCTCCTCCTCCCCCTCCTCCTCTTCCTCCTCTTCTTCTTTTTCTATACTATCAAAAGCTAAATCCACCACGCAGTGTGTTGCATGGCTTAGAGATGCCACTGTGTACCGTGGTGGGAATTGCCATGCTGTAGCTCAAGTCTACACACTGCAAACCCGCCATACTGTAGCTCAAGCCTGCAGGCCACTGTGTCTCTGTACCTTGGCGTCTCTAATCTCGGCCCACATGAGACATGAAGTAGAAAACTTTGGATGACTGTCCAGGCAGTCAACTGTCTCTGTCATTCTAGATTTTTGGAAGTTGCTTATAATGCACTTCCTGTTTATTTAGGTAATATTATATCCTTCTGGGGTCTTTGATGTAGTTGAAGACTAGATGGTTATAATTATAATTTTTCTTGGTTATGATAAAAGATAAATTAGATATGAAACTTTAGACTCACAAATATAGGATAGATAGAATATTTTCTTTTATTTTGCCAAATACAAATAAACTAGATATTATAACTGTAATTTTTGCTTAATAACTGTTATATATAATTTTACTATGTTAAAGTTAAAGCCTTCCTTTTTGATTAGACAGAAACGGGGAAGTGCTGTGGGAGGTCTTTCTGTATGCTGTGAATATGTGTTGCTCTGATTGGTTGATAAATAAAGCCATTTGGCCTATGGCAAGGCAGCATAGAGGCAGGCAGGAAATACAAGCAGATAGACAGGAAGAAGAAAGGAGAGGAGAGAGAGAGATGCCAGCCTGCCACCCAAGGAAGAACAACATACTAGTAGACAAGTAAGCCATGGAACATGTGGCAAAACACAGATTAATAGAAATGGGTTAATTTAAGATATAAGAGCTAGCTAGCAAGAGAACTGCAATAGACTACAGTTTGTAAATAATATAAGCCTCTGTGTGTTTACTTGGGTTCCAGTGGCTGCAGGACCAGGCGGGACACAGGAAAACTTCTGACTACAGATGGCGGCACTAGTCGCCAATGGACATTGAATTTAGTGGTTAAGATTTTATAATGGGTGGGACTTACGCAGAGACATGCTGATAATATTAAAAAAAAAAAAAAAAAAAAAAAAAAGAGGTAGTTGAAAACAGACCAGCAAAATTGTTAGACTGGGAAATGGGTCTTTGGGGTTTATTACACTGTTCCCTATACTTCCAAGTGTTTTTATATAATAAGTTTAGCCAGGTGGTGGTTGTGCATGCCTTTAATCCCAGTATTCAAGAGGCAGAGGCAGGTAGATCTCTGTGAGTTTGAGACCAGCCTGGTCTACAGAGTGAGCTCCAAGACAGCCAGGGCCACACAATAAAACCCTGTCTGGAAAAACAAAAAAAGAGGTTTAAAGTCAGTCACGATGGTACATGTATTAGACTCTGGAGCCCATTCATTGTGGACTCTATAGACAAATTCCGCTTTGTCAATTCCCCACTCATTTGAAAGAAATTAACAACAGTAGCCCATTCACAATGTTTTTGTAAGGTTGAAAGATGGTCCCAGTAGCACAGAATGAGATACAATAACCCCTAGTCAGTGTGTTACAGTAATCCTCAGTCAGTGTGTTACAGTAATCCCCAGTCAGTGTGTTACAGTAATCCCCCGGTTAGTGTGTTACAGTAATCCCCAGTCAGTGTGTTACAGTAATCCCCAGTCAGTGTGTTACAGTAATCCCCAGTCAGTGTGTTACAGTAATCCCCAGTCAGTGTGTTACAGTAATCCTCAGTCAGTGTGTTACAGTAATCCCCAGTCAGTGTGTTACAGTAATCCTCAGTCAGTGTTACAGTAATCCTCAGTCAGTGTGTTACAGTAATCCTCAGTCAGTGTGTTACAGTAATCCCCAGTCAGTGTGTTACAGTAATCCTCAGTCAGTGTTACAGTAATCCTCAGTCAGTGTGTTACAGTAATCCTCAGTCAGTGTGTTACAGTAATCCCCAGTGTGTTACAGTAATCCCCAGTCAGTGTGTTACAGTAATCCTCAGTCAGTGTGTTACAGTAATCCTCAGTCAGTGTGTTACAGTAACCCCTCAGTCAGTGTGTTACAGTAATCCTCAGACAGTGTGTTACAGTAACCCCTCAGTCAGTGTGTTACAGTAATCCTCAGACAGTGTGTTACAGTAATCCTCAGTGTGTTACAGTAACCCCTCAGACAGTGTAGTACATAGTTGTGATGATGGTGGTGTTGTGATGATGGTGGTGTCGGTGGTGATGGTGATGGTGATGAACCCTGTCATTTTCTGGCCTCTCTTTGTTGTTGTTTGGTTTGTTCTTTTCTTTTGGAGATAGAGTCTCTGTATGGCACCCTGACTGGTCTGGAACTGGAAGCTCTGCCTGCATGCACTTCCTCCTCCAGGACTTCTGGGATTGAAGGCATGCACTACTACACCTGGCCCTTCTCTCTACTTTTTTTTTTTTTTTTTTTTTTTTGGTTTTTCGAGACAGGGTTTCTCTGTGTAGCTTTGCGCCTTTCCTGGAACTCGCTTTGGAGACCAGGCTGGCCTCGAACTCAAAGAGATCCTCCTGGCTCTGCCTCCCGAGTGCTGGGATTAAAGGCGTGCGCCACCACCGCCCGGCCCTTCTCTCTACTTTTATTGCTGGTCTCTGGGAACCAAAGGAATGAGTTCCATGAACTCATTGCTGGGCTGGCCTTTGGGCAGATCCTCTGCTGAAGGAGTCAGATTCCCTTCCGCTGGCTCTCCCTTCCTAGCTTCTCACTCCTCCTCTGTACTACTTCCCTAGGAGGCCTGCAGCATCCCAGGAATTGGCAAGCGGATGGCTGAGAAGGTCCTGGAGATCCTGGAGAGCGGGCATCTGCGGAAGCTCGACCACATCAGTGACAGTGTGCCTGTCTTGGAGCTCTTCTCCAACATCTGGGGAGCTGGGACTAAGACTGCCCAGATGTGGTACCATCAGGTCACACCCTGCCCGTCCGCCATTTCAGTACAGAGCCTCTGACCACATCCCTTCTTCTTCTCCTGCAGGAGAAGGGTCGTTGTGTGTTCCCACCCTGTGTTCTCATGGGAATGAATCTAACTACAAGGGGACTGCTTTTCAAGGACACCAGAATTCACATGGGTCTCTCTCCTGTCCCCAGAACAGTTGTGTGGCTTAGTGTCCTTCAAGTGTGGACAAGAACAATAAATACATTACTCTGTCCCACAAATCATCAAGGAACTTTCTGTTTTTTATTTTTATTTTTTGAGGAAGTATCTCGCTATGTGGCCCTGGCTAGCCTAGAACTTGCTATGTAGACCAGGCTGGCCTTGAACTCATAGAGACCCACCTGGCTCTGGCAAGGGACTTTCTAAGGAGCTCAGGCTTTGGTCTCCATGTCTAAAAGAGTGCCTCCCAAACCTGGTCATGCCAAGAATGATCTTGGGAGCTGGGGAGAGTGAAGGCCAGACCCGTTGTAGACCGAGGAATCAGGGAGCAGCATCCCCAGATTATGGCGTGTCTTACTGAAGAGAGGCTGGCTTGGTCAGTCTTGCCTTATGTCTTCCCTGGCGGTGGCTGTGACAGAATGACCTGTGCCTTCTGGTCCATCCACTGCATCCGTCCTGGGTGCTCATAGCCTCCTCTCGGGCTGTTTTTTTCCAGGGTTTCCGGAACCTAGAAGACATCCGCAGCCTGAGCTCCCTGACTGCTCAGCAGGCCATTGGTTTGAAGCACTATGACGACTTCCTGGACCGCATGCCCAGGGAGGAGGCTGCAGAGATTGAGCAGACAGTAAGCATGGCTCCTTGAGCACTAAGGAGAGTGAAGCTTGAAGCCAGAGGCCCTGAACCCCTAGCTCGGCAGCCCCACGGGCAGAAGTTAAGGGGTTACCAGAGACTGCAAAGAGCAGGTGGGGACCAGAGCTGTAGGCCCAGAGGACATCGGGTGGGGGTGGGCCCTGCAACACCAGCCCTGGGGTGAGTGGTCCAGGGTCAGAGAGCAGAAGCACTGGGTAGCCTAGAGTGGAGCAGACACAGTCTCCAGGACTGGGATGTGGGAGTTTGAGCAGACCAGATTAGGGGCGGGCCAGAGGTGCGCTTCATTGTCCTTGAGAGCTTGATGAAAACTATGGGGTCAGGAGTGGTGGCACACGCCTTTAATCCCAGCACTCAGGAGGCCGAGGCAGGCAGATCTCTGTGAGTTCGAGGCCAGCCTGGTCTACAGAGTGAGTTCCAGGACAGCCAGAGCTACACAGAGAAACCCTGTCTCAAAAAAAAAAAAAAAAGGCCGGGCGGTGGTGGCGCACGCCTTTAATCCCAGCACTCGGGAGGCAGAGCCAGGCGGATCTCTGTGAGTTCGAGGCCAGCCTGGACTACCAAGTGAGTTCTAGGAAAGGCGCAAAGCTACACAGAGAAACCCTGTCTCGAAAAACCAAAAAAAAAAAAAAAAAAAAAAAAAAAGACAAGAGAAGAGAAGCCTGGCCTCCTCCCTTCAAAACGCACAAATGGCCCAGGTGTCTGTACCTCTTTGCACGTGTGTGAGCTCTCTGAAGCCTCCGAGGCTGCTCAGAATTGGTTGGGTTCAGATGAAAGCTCATAGGTTTGGGGATGGGCTCAAGAGAGCACGGCCTGGACTTAGTTAAGGGTAAGCCTGGTTAGGAATTTCTCCCAGAGTTCTGTTCTCTTTGCTGTTAATACTTGTAATTGTCAAGGTCCAAGTGTGTGGTTCAGAGGTAGTGTCTCAGGCTGAGTATGCCCAAGACCCTGCTATCCCCAGCAGCGCAGAAAGAAAGAAAAAGAAAAGAGTTTTAGTTGGTCAAGAAATAAGATTTAGGGGCTAGGGAGATGGCTCAGAGGTTAAGAGCACAGGCTGCTCTTCCAGGACCCAGGTTCAATTCCCAGCACCCACATGGCAGCTCACAACTGTCTGGAACTCCAGTTCCAGGGGATCTGACACCTTCACACAGACGTACATGTAGGCAAAACACCAATGCACATAAAAATAAAAAAATTAAAATTAAAAAAGAAAGAAAGAAAGAAAGAAAGAAAGAAGGTTTGGCCAGCTTAAAGGTTTGGTTTAGAGCAGGGAACTAAGTTTATAACTTTATATATAGTGTTGAGTCAAGAGAGACAGGATGTCTCTGTTGTTTGCTCAGCTGGTGTGGGGCAGCGTTCTTTCCCTTTGGCCTAGGGTCTTGGTGAATGATAGCTGAATCAGCCTGTGGTCTGCTGTGGAACTATGGGACTGTGCTGGATGGATAGATAGGCCCTATTGTGTGCCCATCACCAAGCTGGGCTGCTAATGATGACACGTCACTCAGCTACGGTGTCCAGGCACAGAGAATGCCCACTGGAACTAGGCTTCCCACTAGCCTGCCCACAAGTAGGGCTCCAGCTATAGGGATGCTGATGGATTACTCATCTAGGCCGCCTCTTCCCATTCTTCTGGGAGGCCCAAGAAGGGATTGAAGGGATTAGCAGAACTGCTTGTCAGGTCAGGGGAATTGAGGTGTCCTTGCTGTGAGTATCCAGAGCCCCAGAAACCTCAGTGTCCTGCAGTGGGGGTGGGATACATCTACATATAAAAGGCCTCCACAGCGTCTGGCCGAGGCTAATGGACTTATTCCTCCTCAGTCAGGCCTTTCAGATCCTTCTAGCGACAGACCAGTCTCACCCCTCCTAGAAGGGTGTGGGCAGCTCCTGCCCTCCCTTTCCCACAGGTGCCGTGGTATTTTGTGCTTCATTTTCTCTCAGCCAGGTTGGAGGCTCTGCCAGCCCCCTGCTCAGGCCTTAAACCCTGACTCCCACACACTGCCATCAGCTCCAAATTCATAGGCAGCTTGAGCTGCAGGCACGTGGCTTTTTGTTATCAGTGGATTTTCACAGGCCTAGCCTCTGGGTGCGGTTTGGAGCCAGAACCCAAAGAGTGTCCCTCTGTTCTTATACAGAGCCTTTCTGCCGAGTCAAAGCCAGTGTCTTCAGGCCTCCACAGGCTTGTCTCTACGGGGGCCCAGGCGCATCCCCTCAGTGTAGCATAAAGCATGGGGGATAGGCCTGGGACGTGGTGCAAGCCTTATGCTGTCATGGGAGAGGCCACCAGCCTTTCACTCCTCCCTGCTCTTCCGCAGGTCCGGCTGGCAGCCCAGGCCTTCAATCCTGGGCTGCTGTGTGTGGCCTGTGGCTCTTACCGAAGGGGGAAGGTGACCTGCGGGGACGTGGATGTGCTTATCACTCACCCAGATGGCCGGTCCCACCAGGGCATCTTCAGCCGCCTCCTGGACAGCCTTCGGCAGCAAGGTATTCACTCTGTCTTGGGATGAGCAAGCTGGAAGGGGCATCCATGTCCAAGGTGTCACCTCTAAGTTCGCAGTTTGAGACATGCTGTGGGGGAAGGGCTTTGCAAGAATCCCACCTCTTCTGGGGCCAAAGACACTGTAGAACAGGTGCCCCACATCCCTACAGGTAGAAGGTCTCACCTGTCCACCTTCCATAGATGAGAAATTGGGCTTACAGGGGCAAGGTCACTCACCGTGGAAATGAGTGAGCTGGGAATAGAGAATGCTGGGGCCAGGTATCTTGGGAGGGTGCAGATAGGGCTGGCTTCTTGCTCTACTAGACATCCCTTGTATTGGGCCAGGGTTCCTCACAGATGACTTGGTGAGCCAGGAGGAAAATGGCCAGCAGCAGAAGTACTTGGGTGTGTGCCGGCTTCCAGGGCCCGGGCAGCGGCACCGGCGACTGGACATTATCGTTGTGCCCTACAGTGAGTTCGCCTGTGCCCTGCTCTACTTCACTGGCTCTGCTCACTTCAACCGGTCCATGCGAGCTCTGGCCAAGACCAAGGGCATGAGCCTGTCAGAGCATGCCCTCAGCGCAGCTGTGGTCCGGAACAGCCAAGGTGTCAAGGTGGGGCCTGGGCGAGTGCTGCCCACCCCCACAGAGAAGGACGTCTTCCGGCTCTTAGGCCTGCCCTACCGAGAGCCGGCTGAGCGGGACTGGTGACCTAGGGCTTGGGTGAGGGCAGCCGTGCTGTGCGAGTGCCTCATCTGGCCATCCACGACTGCTCTAGCTTTGCCTAGCTTAGCCATGCTCCTTCAGTCACCCGCTGCCCTTAGTGAGCCAAGCCGGGAGGTTTGGGCCTGCAGGAAAGAACCAGGCTGACGTGCGAGCCTGCAGGCCCTCTCCTGGACAGGATGATGTCTCCTGCTGACCCTCCACCTCACCACTGCTCCTGGTAATGTTCAAGCAAACAGGTGGCTGGTTTCAAGCCAGTTTCCTGTGCTGAAGGCGTAGGCTTCCTCTTCCATCCCAAGACAGAGCTGGATGCTGGGAATCGGGGAGAGAGAGACTGGGGGCGGGGAAGAACCCTGTGGGTTCCGCATCTTCCTAGACCCTTCACAGTAGGAGAAAGCCGTGCGGATTCCCTCACCCACTCACTTCCTGTGCAGCTGGAGCTGCTGGGGGTGGCCTGCCCAGGCTGTGAGGACTGCTTCTGAAGGCCCTGGGGCCTAGTAAAGTGCTTTTGACATTCAGCTGCCTGGTGTCTGTGAGCTATAGCCTCCACCTGTGGTCCCTCACCCCAGCAGAACAAAGACATCAGAAAGCCACACTAACTGCCTGCTGGTCAGGCCTGGCGAGTCAGATCCTGAACCCCAAACGGGGTCTAGGGTGGATGGTGAGAGCACCAGAGCCAGACACAAGGGGCCTTCTCTGTCCACCCTTCAGCAGCTCCTGTGGCCCTAATGGGACTACTGGGGGACTGGAGGTGACAGTGCTTAGAGAGACAGTAAGGACCACGATCTGTCCACCATGGATAGGAGTGGGGAGGTCTGGACTTCCGTGGAAGAGGAGAGGGGCAGGACTACCGGTAAGGAGATGGCAGCCGGTAAGGAGATGGCAGCCGGCTTTAGGGGAGGTGCTGGGAGGAGCGTGCTGATGGAGCAGGTGGGAGTGAGTCGGCAGGTGTGCGGCAGGGGTCTGATTCTCTCTCTCTCTCTCTCTCTCTCTCTCTCTCTCTCTCTCTCTCTCTCTCTCTCTCTAGCATTGTGGAGAACGGGGAAGGGAGGGCATCTGGAAGGAGGTTTAAAAAGTCAAAATCTTCCATTGGGAGATTTTGAGGTGGAGCATGAGGCAAGCTTAAGTCCAGAAGCTCCAACTTTAGTCTATCAAGTGTGAAAGGTGTGTGTGTGTGTGTGTGTGTGTGTGTGTGTATGTGTGTGGTGTGTGCATGGTGTTTGTGTATATGCAATATGTGGTGTGTGTGTGTGCGATGTGTGTGTGTGTGTATGTGCGATGTGTGGTGTGTATGTGTGTGTGTGTGCATGTGTATGTATGTGCATGGTGTGCGCGTGTGTGTGCATGGTGCGTATGTGTGTTGCAGAATCCCAGAGTTGGCTTTTGCCTCCTTGGTCTCAGTCCTGGCCTCTATCTGGACAGAGACGCATATCTATAATTATAATTCCAGATACTCAGAAGACTGAGGCAGGAAAATCCTAAGTTCTAGGCTAGCCTGGGCTATGTAGGAAGTTCAAGGCAGCTCAAAGAGAACAAAACAATTCTGGACCCTTAGCATCTTGAGATCAGACCTCCAGCTCAAGCCTAGACCTCAGACACCAAAGTTGGGGGACCTGGCTTACATGAGTCCTGCTGGGGAAGGGGTGGAGCTCACTGCACACCAAACTGAGAAGTAGCCACATCCAAGGACCCGGAGTCCCTGTGAGGTGCCAGTCTGTTTGTTTGTTTGTTGTTTTTTGAGACAGGGTTTCTCTGTGTAGTTTTGGAGCCTGTCCTGGAACTCACTCTGTAGCCCAGGCTGGCCTCGAACTCGCAGAGATCCGCTTGGCTCTGCCTCCTGAGGGCTGGGATCAAAGGCTTGAGCCACCGCCACTGGGTGAGGTGCCAGTCTTTACACAGACTTCCTATTTGCATAGAGTGACTCTTAGGGGTAGGAGCATGGACTGCATGACCTACAAAGGAAGTTTCCAGAAACACTGGAGGAATAGAGCTGATTACTCGGGAGTTCAGGAGTTCACTCTGTTCCTCACCCTCATCCCCTCACCTGCCTTAACTCCCTTGCCCCGGGAGACTCAGAATCCACGGTGCTTCAAACATGCATGCTCTTGTCTCATCTGATCAGGGCAGCAGACAGTCCTGTGCTGGAGAGAAAATGCCCATACCTTTCAGGGGTCCATGACACTGGTGTCCTGACTGCAGTGTGACATGAGGCCACAGAGGCTGAGCTCAGTGTTCTGAGATAGGCGGCCTAGAGTGGGAGAAGGGGTGGCCCTTGAGTCCTGCTCAACAAGGAGTGTGATGTTAGCGTTCTGTAGCCACTGAAAGCCCAAATCCACCTTCTGGTATCTCTGCCCTTATCCTTCCGTAATTTTCTGAATTTTAGAGTCCTGGTGGAAACTGGGGTCCTGTCTGGTCACTGAGCACCCCACAAACCTCTCGATCTCAAGGAAGAGGAAAGGAACTTTACAAACCTGCTTTGAGCTTCAGCTCAACCCCCCTGAGGGTTGTCCCTGGTCAGACCTTGTGTGAGGCAAGGGCACAGTGGCCAGCAAGTATGTCCATGTCCTGTGGCTATGACACCTTCGGCTGGAGACTGAAGATGTGGCCTCAGGGAGCAGCTCAGTGGTAGAGAACTTGCCTGGCACATGCCAGACCCGGGTTCATCCCCAGCACCACCATGACAGCAACAAGCAAATGTAATTGAGGCCAAACATCTGCCGTGAAGTGGTTCTGGTGGGCAGGCCCTGTGTGGCCCGGGGGCCTCAGAAGTAGGGAGCGGGGTGCCAGTGGGAGAAAGGTCAGACAGGAACAGCGCTTCTGGCTTCCATGTGGAGAGTCTAAAATCGCCACAGCTTAAAGAACCATCTAGATTTCACTCCAGAGCCTCCAGAAGGGATGTAGCCCTGCTGGTTCTCATCCTAGGGAAGCCTGTCTTGGGTTTTGAATCACCAAGTGATGACTTTGTGGATTGTTTTTTTTTGTCTGTTTTGTTTTGAGACAAGGTTTCTCTGTGTAGCCCTAGATGTCCTGGAATTCGCTCTGTGTCTAGATGAGGCTGGCCTTGAACTCAGAGATCCGCCTGCCTCTGCCTCCTAAGTACTAGAGTTAAAGGCATGAACCACCACCATGTCCAGTTTAACTTCCTGATCTTTTAGGCCTCCAAGTCTACCCCTTTTCCCTGCAGCAGCGGAGCAGTTCTGTGTGTGTCTTGGTCTCTCACTGTCATGTGTGGGTGAGCGGGCCCTGCCCCATGTCAGGAGACCTGTGACTTGCCCCTGTGGGGATGGGAGGGTCAAGTTGGTTGCAAGCTTTAGGCCTCAGCCCTCTTTTTGGCTACTATGGGCCTCTCTGCATTTCAGCTGCCCTGTGATAATTTGTGCCCACAACACAAGTCCTCTTAGGGTGCCTATGACCCAGCCCTGCCAGACGGTAACCTTGTGTTTACGTGGGGCCTGGGGTGACGTGTCATGGCCATAACCTTACCGTGAACCAAACTTGTGTCTGGAGTTCTGGCTGCCGAAACAGAGCCAGTGCAGGCATAGGCCAAGCATCACCAGCCCGCCTCTGGAGTGGGCACAGCATGGTGGGCAGGCTGTGGTGTGCCCTGCCTCTCCTGGGCCGTAGGATTCCTGCCCCTGTGGTAGGAACGGGACTCCTCTGGCCAGGACCAAGGGGTACAACTTGATCAGGTGGCCTCCCTTCCCATCTTCACTTTCCCAGTGGGGAGGGACACGTTCCTGTTCTCTGAGAGAGGGAGCTGGTAAGGAAGCCGCAGCAGTGGTTCCAGTCTGCAGAGAGAATGTAGCTACCTAGGCCTACAGTGGGCTCCAGTGTGGGCCTGTGTCCACTCTGCCCATCAGTCTGAACCAGCCAACCAGTTTCCCAGAATCCCTGAGTCATTGGGCGGCCCTGCTTCCCAGCTCTGGAACTGGGGTCTCTCAAGCTGAGGCCCCAAGAAAAGCTGGTCTTCGGCTCTGGAATCTCAGCCCTGCTCTCCTGTGGAAGAGGTGGCTGCCTACTTGGGAGAGCATCCCTGAAGAAGGCTGTGGTCCAAGACAAGAGAGCCCCCAGGGTTGATGGACTGCTGGGAGGGCTCTGAGAAAGCCACCAGAAGATGGACTGAATCAAGGCTAGACAGTCACCACTGCCACGTGAGTGGCTACAGTGAGCCTCTGTAGAACCTGCTAGATTCAGGCCTGGCCCTGACTGAACAAGCCTGTAGCCTCAGACAGTGCCCGTAGGTGCCTGTTCCCTGGGTAGACACTGGTGTTTGACCAACCTTGTGGTCGCTTGTGCGCCTGCCACACTGTCTGGGCCCTGGGTTTGCGGGCTGCGTGTTTACACTTGGTGTTTGAGTACCTGGTGTCTCTAGCTAGCCTACTACTGGCCCCCATGCAACCAAGGGCTCAGACAGATGCATGGGCTGGAAGGGGTCCCCGGTGCTGCTGGCCAGGGACTAAAAGGGTAGTAGAGTTCTGGCTGGATTTGGAGCTCTGGGTCCTTGTGTCCATGGAGGAGGCCGCAGGGCGGACCGCTTGCGTCAGCCTTGAGCGGCCATCAATAGCGCGCGGTTAATTAATTTGATGGGAACAGCAGGGACCGCCGTTTGCATTTAGTGAAGTTCCAGGAACTTCCAACCCCATCTTCATAATTGGCCTCATAAATTGTAAGAAAGAGAGAGATCAGCAAAGCGGGAGGAAGGAGGGGCTGCCCGTCCGTCCTTATTTAATTTTATTGCTGAAATTCATCTTTTTAGCCTCCTCCGCCTGAATCGGCTCTCCCTGCCGGATTTGCCTAATCATGATAAATTAATATTCATTTCCCCACCTCTTACCCAGCTCCCGCGCTTGGATAGAGTTGGGAGGGTCTCCTTCCAGCCCCTCTGCCTTGGTGGGAGATGACCCCCAAAGTGGAGTTTGTGTGCTGAACTAAAATTGGCCCTTGGGGAGAACAGGAGGGGGCCTGGGAGAAAGATGGGGTTGTGTTTCCTTGGGAGGAGGGGCTCCCAAGATTGATAGGAACTCAGAGGCCTCAGGAAGCTGACATTAGCTGCCAGTGCCCAGCTAGGGCTGGATTAGAACAAGAAGAATCCAAAGAGGCTGCTGGAGCCCTCAAGGCTGAGCCAGACACGGAAGTCGGGGTGGGGGGTGGGGGAGATGGGGCACAGATTGGAAGCTGGATAGAATTGAGGAATGAGGCTGAAACAAAGAAATGGTCACCCCCTGATCACTGTCACACTCCGTTCCCTCAGCTAGGTACCAGTCACCTTGCCAAGACCGTCCCATGCTGGTCTGAGAGTTCCTGTGGGCACCGCTGATTTCAGACCACTTTCTCAGCACATCTAGCAGGGTGGTTGGACCCAATGTATGGCACCTATGCTGCTCCTCTGACTGTCATAGCTCCTGCTTCAGTTAGGGCTGCTGTGTGGAGGTTGGGTGGAGTGTCGCTGGCAGGGCACACAATCCTGCATCTCCCTCTGTGGTCGCGCTCCAGTCTCAAGGATCACAATTCCCTCATCTGCTCAGCCTCAGTTCTGTGACAATGAGGCCTTTCCATTTCATCCTGCCTCTGGCCTCATTTACAAGGGAGGAACTTGAAGATCACACACGAACAGTGATTGGTCCAGTGCCCCACATAGTTCAGGAGGGCCAGAACTAGGGATGAAGGGAGTATCCACCCTCCTGAGAGGCTGAGAGTGGGTAGAACATTCTGCTATAGGGTGTGAGCTCTGTGGGTATGTTTTATTAGGTGACAAAGGGGACATTATTTAACCACACAATCCCTTTCAAAGCAGAGCTCTCTCTGACTGGTAGCAGGATGGTGGGAGAGTTCCGAAGCATGAGCAGGACCTCCGAGGAGCTCGACAGCAAACAGGACTCGAGCCCTGCAACCACCAGGAACTGAATCCTGCCAGCCACAAAAATGAGCATGCAAGGACATTTTCTTTAGAGCCCTACAGGGATCCCAGGCTATCCAGTGCCTTCATTCAGCCTGCGGGACCCTGGGCAGTGAGCTCAGCTGACCTGACCCGGGTTTCTGTCCCGCATCCATGACTGCTGTTTGAAGGGCCAAGCGGGTGAAAGGGTACTGCAGTGGTAGAGAGGAGATATGAAACGTCTAGGGGAAGGGGTCTTAGGACGCTGCTGCTGTGAGCCACAGTTGGAGCTGGGGGAGGTCTGGGGACTCTGTTAACACCACTCCCCTCTCCCCAGATTTCCCATGGCAACAATTGCTCCTAGTTTCCAGACTCCTCAGTCTCCTCTGTTGCTTTTCATGGGACCAAATCCTTACAAGCATTTCAGCTTGTGATCTGTGCATGGGTGAAGCCCGGAACCTGGGTTATGATTCATTGTGAGTTGTGAGTATTAGCCAAGAGATACAACTGTGCAGTCAGCTCCTGCAGAAACTTCCAGCACATGGGCACCAGCAGCAGAGCAGTCTGTGTGGCCCCCTTCCCAACACAGTGCATCTTTCCTTTCTGAGATGGCATTTCAAACATGTATTCACAGAACCTGGATGGATACTGGGAAAAGAGATTCCTGAGTCCCACAGGACTTGTTAGAAGGCGGGAAAGACCAGATAATACTGTGCAAACCGTGGGAGGAGACTTGGGGAGAGGCCTGCACCACATATCTGGTTTATTTGAGCAGTTTCGCCAAGCCCTTCTTAGCTCAGCCCTACATGTAAATATGCAGGAGATACACTTACATCTCCATTTTATAGATGAAAAACCTCAGTCCCAGGCTGGAAAGATGGTTCAAGGGTCAAGAGCTTGTACTGCTCTTTCAGGTCCCTGGGCTTGAGTTCAATTCCCAGCACCCACACTGGGCAGCTCACAACTGCCTGGAACTCTGGTTCCAGGGAATCCGATTGATGCCCCTGGCCTCCCCAGGCACCTGCACTCAAGTGTGCATACACACACACACACACACACACACACACACACACACACACACACAGAGAGAGAGAGAGAGAGAGAGAGACAGAGAGACAGAGACAGAGACAAAGAGAGACAGAGAGAATTTAGAAAATAAATCTTTCAAGGAAAAAAAAAAGAGCCCTAGTCCCAGGGAGGTTCTTCTTTTGTTCTAAGTCATGACACCTGAGCATCAGACACGGATGTCACTCAGCTCTCTCAGCAGGACTCTCTGCACCAGCCCCTTTCCAGCTTCCCTCAGAGTCTGCAGAGGGAATTGCTGATGCTGACAATCCTGAAACCAGAATTCAGTTTGGTTTTGAGACAGTGTTTCACCCCGGCAGTGTGTGAATTCTCCAGACCTGGCCTCCTGAGTGCGGGGTAAAGGATGCCCCACAAGCCTGGCTCAAACCTGGGCTCTGGATCATTAGTTTCCTTCTGAGTGGGGATGCCCAGTTCTCTGCACCATCGTGAAGGAGTTAGGGTGAAGGCAGCAAGAAGTCCTGAGCCCTGCCAGAGCAGGGCTCACCTCTGCAGGTAGTTCCTCCCTCAGTCTCAACATGCCTGCTCTGTCTGCCCGAACTCCATGACGGGGCCCACGGAGTTCTGGCCTCAGACACTCCGTTCCCCAGCTCCTCGTGGTCTCTGAGGGATGCTGTCACATCCTTTTGACCTTGATTCGGCACTGTGGGGAGTACTTTTAGTTCAGTTTGATCAGGAAATCTGAATATGCTCAGGTCCCCATCCTCCCCGCCTGTCAAACACCCAACTGGGAAGGAATCAGCCCGGGCCTGTTCCCCCTTCTCAAGCTGCCTCATGGAAACTCTCGGGGGTTGACTTCAGAAAGAAAATCAAGGTCCTGCCGTCTCAGGAGCCCCCTGGCCCTCCGGACCCAAAAGATCTACCTGCCTGCCAAGGTCTCCAGGGAGGTGCCTGCCAGGTGACAGATGACCCATATCCTCCGAGCCTGGCCTGCTTCAAGTTCAGCTTTCTTGTCCTCAATCCCTCCACTCTTGAAGAAACAAATGAGTTTTCCGGGACCTGGGTGCGAGGGGTGTTCCAAAAGCAGGGTCATGCAGAGCTCCATGTCTAGGCGCCTGGCTGTCTTACCAGCGGGTGTATTCAGAGCGGGGACGGCGGGCGCGCTTCCCAAGAGGCGCCGGCAGAGGGCGCGCGAGGACCGGCGAAGAGGTCGGCGGCTAAGGCGGGCGAGTTCGAGAGAGGCGGGACGGCCCGGCTCCTAGGACCTGGGCACTGGGGAAAGGGTCCCCGCTCCTCGAGAGGAGGCACCCGACGAGGACGCGGACCCACGTCCTCTCAGGGCGGAGAGACCCTTGCAGCACCCGCCCGGAGTAGGGAGGCACTGAAGATCTGATGCTGATGGTGACCGGGGTGAGAATGGAGTGAGACTCCTTCCCAGACTCACCTCTGGCCAGGATTCTGTGCCTCAGTTTCCCTTCAGGAATTCTGTTTCGTTGATGAGAATTATAACCTGTAAAAGCTGTGAGTGAGATGACCGAGGACTATCACCTGCCCTGGTCACCCTTTTCTTGGCCAGCCTGTTTAGTCGCAGCTCGGCGGTAAAAGAGATGGATGGATGCTGGAGAGGGTGGCCGAGGGACAGGCACGCGGGGAAGCCAGGGGAAGAGCTGAGAAGGACAGTCACAAGGGCTGCAAGGGCTGGGGCGGGTGCCCATGAGCCTGGCGGACCTCTGCTGCGACCCTTCTGGGCCGCGCTCCGGACTGTCTTCACTCCTCTGGTCCTCACCAGCGGCGGTGATTTATGGCTGGGCCAGGCCTGACGACCTTGGACGGATAACTAATGACGGGTCAATAACGCTACAGAAAAAGTGAAGTGAGAGAGGGCCGAGGTCCACCCCTTTCCGCCCATCCCCCCTCCCGCCCCAATCCTGCCAATCCCCGGGTTGGCGCACATTACTGAAGTCTCCTTGCTTGGGTGGGAGGCTCCCCAGAGCCCCTTGACAGGGCTGGTGGTTAAGCCGGCTGAAATGGGGCCAGGAGTAGGGCCTGAAGATACTGCGGAGACCCCAAGTGGGTCATCCGAAGGTGTGGGCCACCGTTGGGAGTCCCATGCCACCGGCAAGAGGAAGTCACTTTCTGGGAAAGTCAAGTGGGCGTTTGGAATTGCTCCCAGGCACAAGGGAGGAAGCCTGGGAGAGCAGCACGGAGGAAGGCTAGTGGCTATCTAGAGGTGATCCAGGCTGCGGCCCTGGCTTCTTCCTCTCCTCACCAGCGACCAGGAGGACAGTGGTCTGCTTCTGTTTTCCAGACACTTCATTTACCCAGGGGTCCCTTTGGCATGCGAATTTGGGTGGGGGGCTCCTTACTCCTGCCTGTGTCATCTGGGGACTTCTGAGAATGGACCAGTGCCTCCGCCTCTTGGGTCTGCCAACTTCCGGGTCCCTGTTCGAGATGCCCTGATTCCCTATTTTAGAGCCCCGGGGAGAGGTAAGCAGCCTAGGATGCCTGGCTCGAGTTCCTGCCTCTTGAACAACAGTCCAGGTCAGCACCTGGGAACCGGCGCGGGCTTTTCGCCTTCTGTCCCATTCTGTGGGTGGGAAGGCTGAAGCTCAGAGCGCCCTTGCTGAGCAGTCGGCAGAGGGAGGCTGAGTCCCGCAGCCTGATCTAATGCTTTGAATTAATTATTCTCTCGCCACTCCTCCACCCCAGGGTCCTGGTCCTTCCTCTGGTGGCTCCCCCTTAACCATTGTCAGCTCCAAAGAAGCCACCCAGCGAAGGCCACAGAGGCAAGAGCACTCTGCTTCTAGATTAAGCCCAAGTGACAGAACTGCCTTGGAAGTACAGGGCTGTGGGAGTGGCCCCGTGCCTGAGGGTATGGGACAGTCTCTGACACACGTGGACTCGTGTGTGGACATGTATCTGTGCATTCCCGGAGTCAGTGGACCAGGACCATGTGGATGCCGTGTGCTGGGGTGCAGGAGCCACACTGGAGAGTGTGTAAGACAGGCGTGCAAAGGGAACAGACTCCTTGTAGAGACGGCAGAGACACACAAGCAGCCATTTGGGATAGAGACCCTAAAGTTCCCCCCATCCCTTAATCCACCTCTAGCTTTTTGCATACCCTGTTCTGAGCCACAGGCACCAAACCTCAGCCTGAAAACCCGGGGGTTCCATCTCTGGGTCTGGCTGCATACATACTTTTCAGGGTCGGTAGAAGCATGGGATTCCTTGTTTAGAAGTGTGAGGAGTTTCGAAATGGAGACAGACGGCTGAACTAGTAAGCCAAGCGCAGAGTTCTTGGGCATGCACAGCCCTGTGGGACCACACAGGTCACACATCAGTGAAGTCAGCCCTGGCCAGCCACCACCAGCAAGCTCACTTTCCCATCCAGTGACTTGATGGTGTGCTCTCTGTCCCCCTGGGCCTGTCACTTGCACTGTCCCTACCTCCCTGGCCCCCCAGCTGCCTGCCTTTTGCTATAGAGACTGGTAAAGCCTTCCCCGAGTCACTGCTAATACCACTCACCTGGACTCCGAGCTCCGGCCGAGCCCACCATTTTCCTGTTTCTGTATATTGTGCTCAGAATTCAGTTCCTCTGGAAAATTCACTCTTCCTTTGGCCGTCTCCTCCAGGAAGGCCCTTGATTTTCCACATAATAAACGATGCACTGGGTCAAAGCACAAATCACTTCCACCTTCACTCAGAGCCGTTTGTCTGGCCCCTCCAGCAAACCTAGCATTTTGGACGACAGGGATGGTGTCCTATTCATCATCAGAGCTCCCCCAGTACCAGCTGATACCTGCACGGCAGGGGCTCAGTTAATATTTGTTGATGCAGCTGTGGACATCTTCTGCCTGTGTGTTCAGGTTTGGACATTATGACTCCTGTGTGCCAGGCCTGCGTACATACACACGCATCTCTGCTGTACGCATTCAGATTCCGGTACACGTGCAGTCACACTAGGGGCACACATGTACAACAATATAAGTGCTTCCTTTTTTTCTTCCTCTCTACCTCCCTCCCTTCTTTTTAGATAGGGTCTCACGTATTTCTGGCTGGCCTTGAATTTAGTACATAACCGAGGGTGACCTTGAACTTCTGACCTCCCTCCTTTTCTCCCCAAAGGCTAGGATTACGGGTATGTGCCAGTACCCTTGGTTTATGCAGCTCTGGAGCTCAAACCCAGAGCTTCATGAATGCTAGGCTAACACTCACTGGACCAACGAAATTACATTCCCCACACCCTTTCCTGGCTTGTTTGTTTAGACTGGGTCGGGCTAAAGCCCAGGCTGTATCAAACTCTCCATTCTCCTGCCTCAGCTTCTCTACTGCTGGTAATACAGGTGTGTACCACCTCTCCCAGCTTGTAAACGGTCTCTGCAGGAATGTGCATGAATCCGAGGTGGTACATGTGGCTCTGTGAGCGAATTTATGCTGGTAACTGTATACCCAGATCCATGTGGCAGACGTAAGCCTATGCAAGGCAGTAAAGGACGCGTGTGTGCCTGGCCTTGCGTGGTTGGGGTTGTGCCTGGACAAGAGCCGCAGGTGCACCGTGCAAGGACACAGGCGGCTGGCGCGTGTGCCGGCCATGTGTGTGCACAGCTGCGTGTCCTGGCAGGCGGGACGCCCCGTGCGCCCCCTGCGCCCGCTGAGCGCGCCGCTTTGTTCCTCCGCCGCGGGCGGCCGCGTGGTCTCCCGGCTTGGGGCTCGGGCGTCTCCGCCGGCCGGGATTGGCAGCGGGGCGGCCGCAGCGCGGCTCCCTCCCCGGCGGGCGGAGCCGGATCGGCTCCCGTTACCGGCGCGGGTGGGTGGGGGTGGGGTGGGGGGCGCCAGGCCATCCATCTTCTGTTATTACAGCGTAATGGGGCTGCTCGGGCGCCCGCCCATTTGTCATCGGCCTCGTTCGCTGATAACGGGCATTTGTCATCACTTTCCTCTGCCAATGTCATCAGCGCCGCTGACAGCGGGAGGGGGCACACGCACATGGGCCTGCTGGACACGCGTTCCTGCATATACACACTAACACATGAAACCTGAAGGAGGGCACATGGGCCCCGGCGGGCACACGGATCTGTCCGTGGACCTGAACTCCTTAGAGATGGACGCCTAACAGCCTGCGCAGAAGGGGCTTGTCAGGCAGATGTTCTCAGCTGCAGATCTGCTTCCACAGCTTTGCGGGGGGGGGGGGGGGGGGGGGGGTGGTGGTGAGTGCAGGTGGCCTTCGCTAGCTCCCTTTGTGCACTTGTGTGACACCCCCACGGCTCTACAGACCCGCATGTGGCTGTGTCCCACTGTCAGCCCAGCAATGACCAAAAGGTCCCATTCAGGCCTCCTGCACTCCTCAGACCTAAAGACTTCCGGAGAGACCACAGGACAGGACAGCGTAACTGGGGTTGCCAGGACAATGGGTTCCTTCCTCTAAGCCCTCCAGAAACAGTGTATGTGGCCAGAGAGTCGCTTCCATTCCTGGCTCCACTCAAGCTTTGAGCCTAGACTGATCTGTAGCAAGAGAGACTCAGTAAAGACTGCTAAAAGAACTTCCCGTTTGGAAGCGGTGCAAGGCTGACTGGTGGAAGGGTGCTACAGACAGCCAGAAGAGGAGCTTGGAGGAAAGGAAAACTGTTGTGTTCTGTGCCCTCTGGTGGGCCAGGTGCCAGCCCACTCCCTGCAGGACTGTGTCTGTCTTCCTGATGCTGCCTCAGGGGGGCAGAGGGGACCCCATTAGCCCTTATTAGGCAGACACCTCCCCCATTTCACTGCTCTCTGGTTGCCTGGCACATATTAGGTGCTCAATAAGTAGCTATTGAATGGATAAATGATTGAGGACAGGGCATGTGGGGAGGTGGGGGTCCCCCAAGTCCCTCCCAGAAAGATCACCAGGCACTGATGGCCCAGATCTCATCTCATACCCTCCCTTTGGCTCCCCTCCCGATTTCTTATGCAGCCCCCCAAATTCCCCTTCTCCCTAGGCCTCTCCCTCCTGGGTGGGTGGGGGAGGGGGAAGGTCCCTTGGCAGAGCAGGGCTGGCTTGTTCCTTGTAAATGAAGACCATAATTAACATTAAATTAAGGTAATACAAATGAAGGCAACATAGAGGCTGACAAGATGAGCGTTTGGGGAGGCAGTGGGGAGAAGTGATTCATATTTTTAATTTACTGTACGGATGGGCCGTGTGGCTGGGGAGTCGGTGGCTGCGTGGAGGGGGTGTGGCCCGCCATCTTTGCCGGGCTTGGAGTGATCACACAATGACTATTAAACTCAACTGTCCATATAATGGGGCAGATTCGACATGACGCCCACCAGAGCACCAGAGGCCTGGCCAGCCCAGGTTGTAAATCCTGCCACACCGCGTCCGTCTGCCCACCTGCCCACCTTGGCCTCACAGGCCCCTCGGGGTCTTGGGAACAGGGTGACTCGGAGAACCCAGGCCCTGGCCCACATTACTCAGGCTGGGTGCTAGAAGCATGTTGTGAGTGCAGGGTTGGTGTCGCTCAGGGGCTTGATCTTGACCTGGGAGCTGGTAGGGGCTGGACCTCTGAGGACTGCACAGAAGATATGGTGCCATGCCTACTGATCAGTGGCTCTCAACCTTCCTAACACTGCCACCTTTAACACAGTGCCTCATGTGTGGTGACCCCCAACCATAAAGTTATTTTCATTGCTACTTCATAACTGTAATTTTGCTACTGTTGTGAATCATAATGTAAATATCTGACATTCGACTCCTGTGAAAAGGTCATTTGGCCCCCAAAGGGGTCATGACCCACAGGTTGAGAGCCACTGCTATAGAGGAACTAGCTGTCCTGGCCATCAACAGTGTCACTCTCTTCGACACTGCATGCACCTTGTGCTAATCCCTAGCACCTCTGATCCATGACCACCACCAGGCAATCAGCTTGTGGGGAGAGGGAGGAGTGTCATGGCACTTTATGTAAAGCCCAATCTGAGAGATGGGGAGTGATGTCGTCTCAGAGCTTGTAAGTATCTTGGGCCCAATCCTGTCTCTCAAGCCCCTGAGCCTGGGAGTGACCTACAGAGTCCAATCCAGGCACAAGGGCTGGTGGGACCACACATTCCACACTGTATCCTGAGGCGTGGCAGTGGCGCTCTCTGGAGACTGGGGTGTGAGTGAGCATGTGTGCATGTGTACATGTGCACACATGTACTCCTGTCCTCTCTCCAGCCAGAAGGTACCAACCAGTCCCAGGAGAAGGGAGGGATTCCTGCTTACTCACTCTGCAAGCAGAGTCCCAGCCGCCACAGCTCTGCTCATCCCGTCCCTGGGATGAGAGACGCAAGTGTAATTTAGGTTTTGATATTATGAAAGTCTCGCTGCTTTAAAACAGCGGGACACTCGGTGCCTCATTAATAAAGGATAAACTCGGAGTCTATTTACAAGGCGCTTTTTGGGGTTATTTACTCTCCAATATACATATGTAATGTTGCGCATACTTACCGCTAGGTAGTTCTTCCCTCCAGCCTGGGCCTCCTCATCACCCTGAAGGGTCCCTGCAGGGAACAGAGGGTCACTGGGGAAGAGGGATTCTGGGGGCCCCACCCCTGGCAAGAGAGAGGCTCTGTGGGGAAGGGCAGAATAATCTGGGACTTAAACTGGAAGTGGGAGACAGCGCACCCACCTCCATGCCCCACCCTCCTCAAAGGTCTTATCTCAGAGCCCAGCTCCCTTGACAGACACAGGCTCTCCTGCCTAGGCCCCACCCTCTGTATCAGGCCAGGGCAGCCGGCTTTCTCCCCATGGCCTGCCCTAGCTCCACACACACAGGGCAGAGCTGTGGACAGGCTTCTGACAGGCTAGCCAGGCCTTTGGAGCAGCGCCTCTGCCATCTGTGAGGTATTCCAACCTGTCCCAGACTTCCCCATTCCTCAGTTCCTGAAGTTGGCCATTATTCTCTCACTATGGGGAATCCATTCCCAGTTCCTGGTGCCCATCAACCTGGCTGTGTTGGGGATGGATCCCCACGGAGCCTTAGACCCCATCTTTCTCTGCCATGGGTACCACAAGCCTGGGTGCTTTATTATTATTATTATTATTTATATTTTTTTTTTTTTTTGGTTTTTCGAGACAGGGTTTCTCTGTGTAGCTTTGCGCCTTTCCTGGAACTCACTTGGTAGTCCAGGCTGGCCTCGAACTCACAGAGATCCGCCTGGCTCTGCCTCCCGAGTGCTGGGATTAATATTATTATTTTTTAATTTTTGTTTTTGAGACAGGTCTTACTATGGAGCCCAGGCTGGCTCAAACTCACAGAGATCCACCTGTGGTGCTCGGATTAAAGGTGTGAACCACCCTTCCCAGCCTCTGGGTGATTTTTTTTTTTTTTTCATGGCTCCTATATGTGGTAGCACGCTCCTCTTATGCCCATTTTGTAAGTGAGGTCAGGGAACTCACCCAGCGTCACCCAGCCAGTAAATGCCAAGCTGTGGTTTTAACCCAGAATTGAGTTGGTGGCACTACAGCCTCCTAGGGGTCTGGAGGCCTTATGTTTGTCCCAGGACCTTCAGCCCGTGCCTAGCAAGGCCCCCTGTGGCCTCCAGGGAGGAGGAACACATCTACCATCTGAGCCCTGGGGCTGGAGAGTCAGACCCGGTGGCCCGAAGTGTACATGTAAGGGCAGTGGAGGATCCCACCTTAGGCAAAGGGCATGAATCACTAAGGGAGTTCTGGCCACCAAGCTGGGAATCTTGAGGCTTAATGTGCTGTGTCTGGGGACCATGGTGTGGCACCTGTGTTGGGGTGGGGTGGTCAGTCTGAAGGCAGTATCTGGCCAGTTTGGACCGAGAAGACATCTGGTGGCCAGGAACCCTGCAGCCTCTTTATAGGTGCCCTGGGTGGAGGTATCAGGTCTCTCAAGTACTTTGGGAACTCACAGGGATCCAAGAGGGCATCGGATCTTGTGCCTACTCCGGGCCTGGGACTCAGAGGACAGAGAGTTGGTTCTCTGGTTCCCTTCTCACCCTCAAAGCAGGAGGAGAGTTGACCTGGGGTTCTGGACAGGGATGATAGTTAACAGGAGGCCCTGCTCCATCACCGTTGGTGGACAATGAGCCATCACCACCCTAATTAAAGATATAATGACAGCAAATACATCCTGGGCTGAGAATGGATGATGAGTGGCAGGAAGGCACCTTGTGGCCAGCAGCCAGCTGCTGCTCCCATAAGCTCCCCCTTGGAGCTGAGAAGCCAGGCTGACTACAGGGCTCCTGGGACATGTGGATTGGGACCGAGGCTGTAGCTGGGGATACAGACAAGGACCAAGGTCTGGCTGGAATATCAAAGTTGGTCAGTAGATCTTGAGGCCAGGACCCCAGAGACAAGGGCCCTTGCAGTTAGAAGAGGGGAGTAAATCATTATAAGCCCAACTGAGAGCCCCCAGGGATACCTGAGGCTACAGGAGGCCCCAAGGGCTGTTAGAAATTTCCAGGAGCACATGCTGGGGGTATCTAGGCTCTTGCCCAGGCTCAATGGGTGTACGCAGAGATCTGGCCCGGGGACCGAGCTGCTGTGAGAAAGCACAGCAAGGCTCTATTGGGCCATGCTGGCCTTTGGTCTGGCCCAGACTCCTGCGACCACGGCAAGGGGTGGTAGAGGTTGGAGAGTTCCGGTAACTAGGTAGCTGACTGGCCACCTGCACGGAGGAGAGCTGGCTTCCCATGGCCACTCTGGCTTCTGTTGCTTCCTCCTTCGGTACAGCAGGCCCTTGCTACCCATCACTCCTCCCTTCTGGAGAGGACACTGGTTGTCCCATGGAGGCGCACTGAGACCCTGTTTCTTCTCTTGAGGGCTCTAAGACCTGTTTATCTGGGGCCCTACCCCATTCAGAGACTAGGAAGCCTGAGCACAGGATGAGGTCATCTGAGACCAGCCAGAGCTGTGATCATCCTGATGGACAGTTAGTTGGTCGTGGAGAGTTGGTGGCCTCAGCCTTTCAGTCCTATATGCTGTGGTGGCCCCTAGCCAGTTCTTCAGGGTGTGCGGACTGGCCCCAGGGGAGAGAGGATGGGTGGGGAGCCAGGAACTGGCAGGCAGGCAGAGGGGAGGGAGGGACCACTGACAGCAGGACAAATGCTTGTAATTTTATAACCAATCTCAGCGTGTCCATGGGGGGCCGTTTGTGCCTCCACTCAGGACCAATCAGCCTGACAGAGCTATGAGTCTGCCTGAGTGAGTGTGAGCAGCCCCCCCCCCCCAGCGCCTCTTACTGCAATCTCATTACCACCCAGCTTAAGGCTGGCCAGAGCAGAGGGCCCAGCAGGAAAGGGGACCCAGCCCAAGATCCCGAGGGTAAGGTCACAGGAGTCATGGCGATCCAGGGGCTCAGGAGGACGGAGGGAAAGGATGCAGGAGCTTGGGTGATACTTAGCAAGCACTGTGGGGTGCTGAACTAAATTTAGGATTGAGACAGGGCACAGTGCAGGCCCTGCCCTCAAGGGGCTTGCAGTCTGTTCTTGGTGGTGGGACAGATCACAGATGGATGGGCCTGGGAAAGGTGGGGATGGAGGGAGGCGATCTGAAGGCAAGAAAGACAGGACAGTAGAGCAAAGGACCAGAGCCAACCAGCATTGGGCCAGGGGATGAGAGGGGGAAGCAGGTGACCCTCCAGAGCGCAGAGCGTGGAGCAGGAGATGCCACCTCATGGGAGACCAGAGGGATGGTGGGGGAGGGTGATGATCCAGTGGTAGATATTATAGGAAGGCCTTGCTGGATATCTGGCTCTGGGGATGGCTGTGTGCCCATTAGTCTCTCTAATTGTCAAAAATCTAATTTAGTGTCTGGAGCCTGGGCCGGCCTAGGGTTAAATGGAGAGAGGCGGGCCCAGCCATAAATCTGCCCTCCCAGCCTGGCCTGGTGCTAATTCTGCAGCTAAGTGAAGAGGTGAGGAGAGCTCTGGAGAGTGGATGTCCTTGATGACCCTGTATGCCAGCCCCCATGCGCCAGGTCACAGCCAAGTCCTGCTCTCTGGCAGGAAGGAAAGGCTCGCCGAAAGCCTAGCTGGGCCATTAGGGCCATCTGAGCAAGAAGCAGGGTTATGCACATGGCTACATGGTTATACATAGTTATGCACACAGCTCAGTGCTACAGCACTTGCCTGGTATGTGCAAGGCCCCGGGTTCTCTTCCCAGCTCTTGAAATAAGAGCCCCACAAAATTCCCACAGCCACCAGTCCCTCCACCTGGACCTACTCAGGGCCCATGGAGGCTCTATCTATGGTGGTGGGGACAGTCTCTTCCTGATAGAAATCATGCCACATGCAACGTGAGTCTTTTGGTGAGGAAAAGTTATGTGGTCGACTGTCATCCTGTCTTCTGTTCGGTGACTGTTGGGGGCAGACTCAGTCATGTGGATCACATGACATTCACTAGAGGCATGGAGAGTAAAGGACCACCTTCCCTTGGGCTGCTTGGGGACCTGGACAGCTCCTAAGGGCCTCCTGTGGCCTGAGGTAGTGGTGGGGGCTCTGGACCTGGGCTTGGTAATGACCTCACTCCCCTCGGAGCCACTAATTGAAAGCAAGGGGCGTGGTAGGCGCAGCAGGAAAGGTTGGGGGACCACAGCCTCAGAGAGGCTCTGCTTCCATGGGGGAGGAAAACAATTTCTCCTGGCTTCGGCTCCATCTCACCAGGCACCCACCCGGCCTCTCCTGCTGCTAACGAAGTGCCTTTAATTAGCAGCCTAATAAAATGCTCTTAATTGGCAAGAGCCAATCAGGAAGAAGCAAACTCTCTTCTTAGTCAGTGCTGATGGCTACCCAGCCCTAGGTTTAAAGCGAAGAGGGACCAGAACCTAGCCTTAGGGAGGGTAGCCCAAGGGCTGTCTCCTGGAACAGGCCCTGTACCTTCACCTGGGGACAGGGCCGACACTGCACTTGAAGCCTAGGCCCACGGCCTTCCATTTTGTCCTGGGCTTAGGAGTCAGGCTGGTCAGGCCTCGTCTAGTAGCTGCTGGTAGGTAGCTGCAGAGGGTTCTTTGCTGACCCCCAACTTGCAACTCTCTGGGGTGCTGCCTGTTAAGGGAGCAGATGTGGCTGTGGGCATTGAAGACCTGCATAAGATGAGGTGTCCTTACACTGCCACTCTCTAAGTTCAGTGGAAGCTGGTGACATTGACCACTGGCCAAGGCTACCTTAGGGAACACAGTGACTATCCGGGTAAGACAGAGAGTGAGGCCACAGCTGAGGGAGCCTACACTAGAAGCTTAGAGCTTTCTATAAAGCTTTCAACCCACAGATGAATCAGCTCTGACAAGAGTCCTGCTGAGGTCATCACAGAGGAGAGGGCAGCAGAAGGCAGTCCATTCCTGCCGCGGCCTTCATCTTGTGCTTATTTCCGTATACTGGTCCTGGGGGAGAAGAGGGCTCCCCAAGTGGCCTGTGAGTCTCTCTGGCAATGCTCCTGAAGGCTAGGGAACTTGGGAGTGAACGAGTGAAGGGGCGGAGCGGCCTCCGTCCAACAGCAGAGGAAAGCTCAAATTCAAGGTCCAGGATGGGGCTGTGATGGGTCACCACAGTGACGAGCAACTTACAAGTCAGACCTCACTGTCGCTTCAACACGACCCAGCACCCGATGACCTGTATGCCGGGACTCTCCCTTTACAACACTCAGTCCTGGTTTTTTCTTCCCCTGCCTTCTTAAGGTAGGATCTTGCCATGTAGCCTTAAACTCAAGAACCTCCTGTCTCGACCTCCCAAGTCCAGTGCGCGCAACTGGCCAGACCTTGGTTTTGTTTTTTGATGCAGGGTCTCATTACACAGGCCTGGCTGGCCCAGAACTATGAAAACCAGACCAGCCTGGAACTCAAGAGATCCACTTGCCTCTGCTTCCCCATGCTGGAATTAGTGCCATGTGCTATCACATCTGGCTCTTGACCTGGTTGTCTCATAAAAGAAATATTCTACCGTATAGTTCTTTGATCTGTATACTGAAAACTCACATCCATATGATGTTGGGTCAAAGAGAGAAGACACTTAGAAAATTCACTTTAATCTTGTATTTGTAATTGACTTTCCCCCAAACAGTTAAAAAAGCAAACACACTATTACCATGGTGCTAGCTTGTGAACATATTGGTACATTGACTACACATCACCAGAACATAATCACAAAAATGAAAGCAGTCAGCACTGGAGAGCCTAGGAAAAGCGAACCACCAAAAGCACTCACCCCGGCTCATACTTGCTGCCAGGCCTGTCCCCGCTGGAGTCACTGAAACCCTCAGTGAGTTTGCCAAGGCTCAAGGATCACTGCTCTGGGAAGGTATCAGCTTCCTTGGTACCCAGAGATCTAACCTGTTGGACTTTTCCTTCAGCATCCAAGGGGAAGGTTCAGGAGGGGAGGTAACGCACATCATCTCTGTCCACAACCCCCTCCCCAACACACACTCAGAAGCTAAGCCAGCTAACAATTTGTTGGGAAGTACATATTTGGGAAGTCAGCTGCCTCCAGGGAATGTCAGCCCACAGGCACCGGGTTACTTTGTCTTGAGACAGGGCTGCCAGCGTCAGAGGTTTCTGGGCAGCAATGCAGTCGATTCTGCCCGCAAGCAGGCAGCCACAGTCCTGCTGCTTTGGTCTCTCTCCTCAGCTTTATTCCCGAGATGCCGCCTCACTGGTACCGACTGTGCTGTGGTTAAAAGGGCTCTGCACTGCCAGGACCATGTGTGTGTGTGTGACTCCTAGGACTGATCCTACTGGAAGTCTCTGGGTGCATCCGAAATGGCTGAGTTTAACTGAATGGGGCTGGAGATTAGCGTGGACCAAAGTTACACTGTAAACCGATCACCCCCACATGGACTGCAGTCACAGTGACTGGGTACCTGCATGCCTCATTCTACCTGATACTTCGGAACACATCTGCACCTAGCCTGTGGGCCTGCACTGATCCGGGTGGGCCTGCTCACATTCAGAACCAGAAGGTATCACCACCTACCTCAAAAGGGAGATGCTAAGACAATCGCCACCACCATGGGCCTAATCATTTTCAGTGTTCTCTGCTCTAGTCAAATGCTAAGCAAGTAGATCAAGCCCGGCCTCTCAGACTGGAAGCCAGCAAGAGAAGGTGAGTGGATGAGTGCAGGCAGCCTTTTCCTCAGCTTCGGATCACTAAAAACAAATGGTTTCGTCTTTCTTTTTCTTACAGAATGATTTAGGAGTCTCAATGTCATTTCCAGTTCCAAAATAAGCTACGAGGGCCAGACTTGATTACTTGTCAACAGAGTTCCAAACAGTCTCTGTCTCTAAAGTTAGGACGAATCAGAAAGAATTTAGCCAAGGGACAAGTGTAAAAGGCTTCCCATCCATAATTCACATCCACTTTCTAACTGCACTTCAAGGGAAAGGATGTTCCCAGCAGCAGCATGCGAGTGCGCACACACACACACACACACACACACACACACACACACACACACACACACACACACAAAGCAGCAAGGCATGTTGGCCTTGCCCAGACATCACCAGTGTGACACAGAGGTCACATTCTCCAGCAGGGTACCCTGTGCATATGCTCATATGCCTAAGAAGGCTTCCAGCTATCTATAGGAGAGGTCTTTCGAGGTTTACATTGGAAAGTAGATTTTAGTAAAAAAAAAAAAAAAAGAGAGGAGAGAGAGAGAGAGAGAGAGAGAGAGAGAGAGAGAGAGAGAGAGAGAGAGAGACCATGGGGACACTCATCTCAGAGCCACAGGGCACTTGCAGCTTGTCTACTATTCCTTTAAATGTGTTGAGGTGTTCTTTGTTTCTCTTTTCTTTTTAAAAAGGTCAAACTTTACATTTATTCTCGCCCAGTTGGGGACTGCTGATAATCAATTCCCACTGAAATCATGCAGAGATGGTAAGTGGGGTTTACCTTCTCTGGAAATGAACTTCCACTTACCTGATTGTTTCTTCTACAATGAACTGGTAAATGACCCCCAGAGCTGAGAAATGTGAGTGATTCAAGTTTCTCAGACCACTTAACTGCATTCCCATTTCCATCAGCAGTAGAGGACAACCTGGAGAAAAAGCTTAACCAAGCTACAGGCTTGAACGTGCAGGGTCCACCCGAGCCCAAGCACAGTGGGTGGCCACACTTCTCAACTGGCTTCCGAGCAGCACCTTCAGCTGAACCCGGGAAGGAGAGCACAGTCCCAGCACCACCGAGTCTGCAGTAGTAACCACATCCCCCGCTAACCCTGGCATCCAGTCCAGGGCCTCAGACACTAGGCAGATGTTCTCCTGCTCCTACTTTTTAAAGCAGCACATCACTGAAGGGCTAGTCAAGTTATGGCCACTAGACCATTTCTTGAAGCAGCTTAGGTCTCTTAACATCTGACCTGATTTTCAGCAAAGTCCTTCACTATTAATAGTCACCTGAACAGATAGGAGCTCAGATCGGCGCTACCTGGAGGACTCCGTAGCATGTAGGTGGTTGGGGAAGGAGAAATGTATATGGAGAGAGATTTCTTAGATATAACTTGAGATCGCAGTTACACAGGAAAAGGCAAACTGAACACACACGACCTGACTCAGCACGTAACGACATTCACTCAGAGGACATGTTGGGTAAGAGACGACTTGCAAACCAGAGAAAGAAGATGTTCCTTTTCCCTCTCCTGCTGAAGTGACGGTGGGCTGGCTGTAGGTCACTTGTGACTGGCCCTCATTTCTATTTTCATAGCAGCTGGTTCAGTTGGCTTTTTAAAACTCCAATGTGTGGTTGGGAACAGCGATGAGAGTCTGACCCTTGGTTTCCAAGGGAAAAGCACGGGAGGCTATACTGTGGCCCCAGACCCCAAAGATGCCTAAACCACCCCTTGGCGGGCCCATGCACGCTTGAGGAAAGTGACTTAGTTCTCAGTTCAAGTTCTCCTAGGTTTGCCCACGGGCCTCTGCACCTGGAGCCTGCTGGCAGAGGCCCAGTCCTGCCTTCCACAGGCCAGGTTAACCCTGCCCTTGAGAGTCCAGTTGCTAATGTTTTCACTGACTGCCAGAGTTTACTGCTAGGGAAAGTGGACAGCAAAATAAAGCAGGGAGAAGGAAAGGAAGAGAAGGCACCTCCCACTTACTAGTAACCCTGTGTGCCAAGCTTCACCCTGATCCCCTCTGGCAGCCTTGCCTTTCTGCAGATACTGGGTTTTGGGGAAGCCGAAGGGTCTGCAACGCAAGGCTGAGACGGTTAGACAGACAGTTCCTGGCCTAAACGGAGAACCAGCTTTTTTCCTGACCATCTCTAGGTCATCTGTTGTGCTCAGCCTAGGCTGTTACAGGTGCCTGGGTGCTTTCTGGCTCAATCCAGGAAACAGATGTGAGCCACGGTACAAAGTGCAGTGATAACCAGCCTGGTGCCGGCCATTCCAGGCCTTTCTGCAGGCCAAGCCTTGCCAGTGATTTAAGATGAAGCACAATGCTTTTTATTACACATCTAATTGTTAATGAGAGGAAATGCAATCAGCAGCTCCTCTCCACTCTACATGGAACCGAGAAGACTGCTGAGTCCAGAGCAAACACAACCACTGATGGCGCCCAGGACATTCCCATCCCGTGTGTCTCCCCCCCCCCCCCCCCCCCCCCCCCCCCCCGGCACAGGGAGGAGGAGGAGGAGAGAGAAAGCTGCAGACATGATAAGTGTCATGTTCATGAGTCACTGCTGCCCCAGGGGTCACTTGCAGCAAAAGCCTGGAAATTAGGATACACTCAAACTCGGAATCCCAAGTGTCACATTTTCTAGGTGATCCGCCTCATGCTAGATGAGGACACTTCACACACCTTCTCAGGCTGAAGATGGAGGAGGAGAGGAGGCAAGAGGGACAGAAACCCAGACAGGGGAGGGAGGCAGCAGGTGCAGATCTTCCAGTGTGTGTCCCTCTCTCCTCTAAGATGTGCAGGCAGCTGTCTCCTCCCACGCAGTGGCCCGACTGCTCTGGCCAGGTGCTGGACACTCCTGCAGTTAACAGGGAGAGGCCAGGCATTCTTTGCCTGGAAGCTGCAGCCCCTGTCCCCTAGAAGTGGGCCAGATGGGGAAACTAGTTCTTCTGCTTGATGGCAAAGCAAGAGAGATTCTGGCAAAAACACTAAATATATTTATAAGTCATCTTTGTCTGGAACCCAATGGGGGGAGAAACAGGTGCAGAGGGAAGGGAGGGAACGGGAAGGGAGTCTTAAAAGTTCCAATCATTCACACAAGATAAAGACATCTTCTGATAGCAGCACTGTGGCAGCCGAGTGCCAAGCAGACCATCCTGGTCAGCTGCTGGCCGACTGTGTCCCAACAGGAGTCTCAAAGCCCTGCGCCTCGCTGACCCATCCGGGGAATCCGGGTAGGAATGTGATTGTTGTTGTTCATCCTGGTCTTGGCAGATATGTTAAATACTGCAACCTTAACGAGTCCTGTGTGGAAATACAGCCAACAGTCATTAGCCCTTCCTTGTAATTTTTACTTGCTCTAAGACAAAAAGAATGTTCGTGTGGCTGTCAATGAGGAAGGCTTGGGGTCCTTCCCAAGGGCTGCTCCCTGCCCACAGAGTGCTTCTGTCACAGTCTCCTTGGGGACTTACACAAAGGACAGGGCTTAGTGCTGTGCTCAGGGTACAGAGGCGCTGTGCAGAGGCACTCTGATATCCTAAGATTTAAGAGTGAACAATGGCTGGAATGATGCCATGCTGTCCCCCGCTGCCTGGAACAGCAGAGCAGGTAGGGATGGGGCTCCGAGGCTCTGCTTGACCGTCCTGGAGCCCAGTGGTATCTCTGTAAGAAGTGTGGACTGGCCGGAAGCTGGCTGGGACCTGGATTAAGGAACTGTGTATGGAGACACTGAAAGTGCTCCTGGTCTCTTCAAGGACAGATGTGTAGGTGGTGGTTGGAAATGTGGCCTGGAGATTAAGGCAGAGGGTGATAGTGAAGATAAAAATTTGCTAGTCATCTGTTGAAGTGAGAGCTAAAGTCATGGAAAAAGATAAGATAGCCCAAGAAGAGAGCGTAGATGAGTCATAAAAGACTGAGCCAGCTTCTCAAGGGATGCCTGTTTCAGCAGTGAGAGGAGAAAGAGATGTAAACCAAGTTGGGGAGACAGTAACAGTGAGGGTCAGGGGCACATTTCCATGGTTAAACGTGTTTAGCATGAGTCAGGCCAGGTACTCAATACCTAGAAGCCCCCACCCCAATAGCAAAATACTATCACATTGGAAAAAACCCAAACATTGGCGGAAAGAGCAGACAAGGCACACGGCGATCAGAGGCTCCCTAACCATGGACACCTTCACAAAGGGCTCGGGACATGTGAGGACTAAGAACCTGGCCTGTGAGGTAGGCTCTAGCCTCCTCATTTCACTCATCAGGATAGAACAGTTGGTGAACTGACAAGCCAGTGTGACTGAGCTGAGGACTGATGGACCAGCTGTGTCTTCTACAACAGCAGAGACACAGGGGAAACCCCAGAGGCCAGCGCACTCCCTCCGGAAGACTGACAGAGGTACAGGGGTGCAGTGAGAGGCATGCCTGCTCTAACAACCAAGGCAAGTGTGAGAAACAGAAAGGCACACGGAGGCAATGCACCAAAGCTGATGCCCTTCTTAGAACTCAATAACCCAGCATATCTGAACCAGTGATGGCACCGGATGCCAACTGCAAACGCACTCATCAACAATACCTGGGCATTTTAGAGAGGTGCTAGAGACTTGGGGAGGATACCCAACTTCATGTTACTGCTGAGGATCAACCAATTAACCAACCAACCAACCAAGCGGGAAATCCCCTGTGGATGGAGGGGAGTGGGACAAAAAGGCTGCCTTCTGTTCCCAGGGAGACCGACAAGGCACATTTCAGCTAGAGACACT
The DNA here is from genome assembly GCF_007827085.1 of Peromyscus californicus insignis. Classification (NCBI taxonomy): domain Eukaryota; kingdom Metazoa; phylum Chordata; class Mammalia; order Rodentia; family Cricetidae; genus Peromyscus; species Peromyscus californicus. Next base: position 16,735,194 of record NW_026294562.1, read on the forward strand.
TCCAGTCACATGTTAGATGAATTGCCAGACTGAAGGGGCCTCCCTTGTAGGCAACTGCTCTAAGAACTATACAATTACAAGCTTTTGGGCCATTCATTTTCAACTGGCTCAAATGTCATTTTACTTTCATAAAAATTGTACTGAACTACTAGTAGAACTATTAGTACTACTACATAAGAACTCTAGAATCTTCTAGAACTGGAACTGGCTCCCTTCTACCAGTGAAAGTGGTGCTCACAGGGACAGTCCCTGCCCCAGCTCATGCTGTCTGATTCTGCCTTTCTGCTGCATAGGGCTTGGTGAGACTTCTCTTGGTCTGAGAAGGAGAAACTCCCAGGAGCTGGCAGTGCTTCACAGCCAACACTCCATCTCTACCACAGCGCCATGCACACAGCTCTTTTCATACCCGGGCAAGTAGGAGGTCAGTGTTGGGTTATTTATCTGGAGATGTAGGTGTATGTCCGAGAAGGGGAGCGGGGTGGTTCAGCGTGGGCAGCTGGATCATTTAGGAAGTCCCAGATGAGGATTGTGTCATCATGTGAACTACTGACAATCTGGAATTCATCAAACTGGAGTCGGAAAACTCTTCCAGAATGCTCCTAAAGAAGCAGAAACAAAAAGTAAGACTTTGACTAAAATCAAAAGCACCATGTCTGAAGGAGTCTATAGAAAGGCCATGGTGTGCTCAGTCACTGTTTCAAACGCTGACAGAAAGCAGTTTCACTAACGTTAGGATGGAAAAAGCAAACACCAGGCAATAACTGATCTCAGGAACACAGTCAACAAGCAGCTTTACTTAGGTGAAATGGCAAAGACGACGCTGGCTTGTCACTATTGACTGGGATTAGGCCAGAGGAGAGTACTCTTGGTACCTTCCTGGTCCCATCATTCCCCTGCAAGCTCCTTTGACCATCAGAAGCCAAGGAGTGATCAGCAGTGAGAAGTGACATGCTGGTAAATGTGTGCCAACCAAACTTCTTGAGGCTGGAGAGATGACTCAGCGTTAAGAATGCTGGCTACTGCCAAGCGGTGGTGGCACACACCTTTAATCCCAGCACTCAGGAGGCAGAGGCAGGCAGATCTCTGTGAGTTCAAGGTCAGCCTGGTCTACAGATCGAGATCCAGGACAGGCTCCAAAGCTACAGAGAAACCCTGTCTCGAAAAGCCAAAACCAAACCAAACCAAAATGCTCTTCCAGAGGACCCAAGTTCAATCCCTGGCACCCACATGGAGGCTTACAACCATTTCTAACTACAGTTCCGGAGCAATTTGACATCCTCTGGCCTCTGAGGGCATTGCGCTGCACAGATGTACACGCAGGCAAAACGTTCATGGACGTAAAATAAAGACATAAACCATTTACAAATTTTCATGTTGCTCAAAGGCCTACCACGATCAATTTGAAGCTATCCACATACGATCAACAACTTGCAAAATTCTAATGGTTGGCTTTCATGAGGTGAGGAGCCTTGTCTAGCACATCAGGGTATTACGCACTGCCTAGATTAGGCGTGGGTTATTCCTAACTCTCTGGAAAGTACTTTCAACACTGTTACTAGTCAGTCTCATCTGCACGCCAATGCCTTTACTGATTTTTACCTACCCTTGAATTTCATATAAACACACACAAACACATATAGTGTATATATATATTTTTGTGCCTGGCTTATTTTACTCAACATTTTTTGCTTGTTGGTTGATTTCCAAGACAGGCTTTCTCTGTATAACTGACCTGGTTGTCCTGGATCTCTCTCTGTAGACCAGGCTGGCCTCAAACTCACAGAGATCCGCCTGCCTCTGCCTCCTGGTGCTGGGATTAAAGGCGTGCACCACAGCCTGGCTTTTACTCAACATTGCAAATGTGTTTTTCTGTCACTACATGGAAAAAGTTATTTCACTCCTTTAAAAATTAGTGGCTAATATTCCACTGTATAAATATACCATAGTTAATTTATTCTCCTGTTGGCGACCATATAAGCTGCTTATGATTTTTCGATATTATAAAAAAAAAAAGCTGCTTTCATTTGGGAGGTGGAGGCAGCAGATCTCTGTGAGTTTGAGGTCAGTCTGGTCTACATAGTGTGCGCCAGGCCAGTTAGGGCTACAGAGAGAACCTATCTCAAAAACACCAGAAAATACAAAGAAGCCCACACTGAGATATAATCAAATTGTTGAAAACCACTGACAAGAACAAAATCTTAAAGGAAAACAAGCCACAGGACAACAAGTCACTGGGCAGAACAAGGTGGTCTCAGCAGAAAGCACACAGGGAGAGAACAGAGGCCACACTAAAGCGCTGTAAGAAGGCGCCAACTCTGGAGTCTTCAGCCAGCAACACCCCGTAAAAGGGAAGGCAAACTGACTTTCCAGGCAAACACCAGTTTCGAGTGTCTGTCACCAGTATACCCCGACAGGTGCTGACCTCTTCAAGCAGAGGAAAATGACATTCCAAGGGGAAAACTTGCATTTGGACAAAGGAATGGAGGGCAATGGAAAAGTCAGATGTATAAGTACAAGTAACTGACTTGAAAACAAACACAGGTTGTAGTGGTTGGAATAAGAACGGCTTCCATAGGCTCCTACTTCTCAATGTTTATAGCCGTCAGGGAGTTGAACTCTTGGAAAACCATGCCAGACATAGTCTTGCACTCTGCCTACGGATCAGAGTGTAGCTCTCAACCATGTCTCCAGCACCATGCCTACCATGCCCGCCACCATGATGATAATGGACTAAGCCTCTGAAACTGTAAGCAAGCCCCCAGTTAGATGCTCTCCCTTGAAGAATTGCTGTGGTCAGTGTCTCTTCAGAGCAATACAACAGTGACGGCCAGGACACAGTAGTCGCTCAGTGAAAGACAGTGCGCTGTGGATTACAGCAAACGTATGGTAATCTGACATGGTATAACCCCTTGGGAAAAGAGGCCATTTCTGGAAAGACTGAACACACACTTTGTATGATCCAGCCATTTGACTCCTTCTCCAGAGCTAAGCCCTCCTGGACACTGAGTCAGAATTTAGAAACTGGGCTTTCAAAGCTTACTCAATCTTTCCTCAGAACTGTGCAGAACAACAGCAAAACACAAAACAAAATAAAAACCAAGTAAAGTACTTGAAACTTTATTTGTAATAGCTAAACATGGAGAACCCTAAGGTTCATAACCGGTGAATGAGTAAAATGTGGCACGTAGGAACCTGGGTAAGTCCCCAAATGATCTTTATTTGGTGTAGAGACAGGTGGGGCTGAGGATGTGGCTCAGGTGAAATCATCATACAGGAAGCTCAAGGAGTGACCTCCAGCACTGAAAACCAGGTGTGGTGGGTGGTATATACCTTTAATTCCAGCACTTCCAAATTAGAGGCAGGAGGGTCACAAGTTTAAGATCACCATTAGACACACTATTGAGTTTGTGGCCAGCTCAGGACATAGGAGACTAAGTCTCAAAAGAAAAAACAAGGGAGGCTGGAGAGATGGCTCAGAGGTTAAGAGCACTGGCTACTCTTCCAGAGGACCCGGGTTCAATTCCCAGCACCCATATGGCAGCTCACAACTGTCTGCAGCTCCAGTTCCAGGGGATCTGACACCCTCATATAGACATACATGCAGGCAGAACACCAATACATGTAAAATAAAAATACATCATTAAAAAAAAAAAGAAAAATAAGATAGGTATAAAAAAGTACATACTGTATGATTTGTTCTCATAAACCCTAGAAAACGCCAACTAAGCAAAGTTCTGTAAGTCAGACCGGGGACTAGGATGCTGTGGAATAATCCTCTTGTACACTGTGACGATTTGTCACTCAAATTGGTTTAATAAAGCACTGATTGGCCAGTAGCCAGGCAGGAAGTATAGGCGGGGCGGCCAAACTGAGAATGCTGGGAAGGAAAAGACCAGGGTCAGGAGTCACCAGCCAGACACAGAAGGAGCAAGGTGAGAATGCCATACTGAGAAAAGGTACCAAGCCACATGGCTAAACATAGATAAAAATTATAAGTTAATTTAAGTATAAGAGCTAGTTAGAAAGTTTAGAAAGTAATAAGCCTGAGCTACTGGCCAAGCATTTATAATTTATATTAAGCCTCTGAGTGATTATTTGGGAAGTGGCTGCTGGATATTTGGGAGTTGCTGGTGAGTCAGAAACATCTGTTTACACAAGGTGGGCCCAGATGAAGGATGGAAGGACTGCCAAGCACATCAGGATAATCTACACTTTTACTGGCATATACACATCAAAAGCTCTTTTTATTTTTTATTTTTGAGACAGGGTCTCACTCTGTAGTCCTAACTAGCTTGGAATTAAATATGTTGACCAGGCTGACCTTGAACTCAGATCACCTTCCTCTGCCTCCCCATAGCTAGGATTAGAGGTGTGCACTACCACACCTGCCTCTGTATCAAAATTGTTAAGTTGAATATTTTTTTTGAAAAATTATTTATTTTTATTTTCTGTGCATTGGTGTTTTGTCTGCATGTATGTCTGTGTGAGGGTGCCAGATCTTGGAGTTACAGACAGTTGTTAGTTGTTAGCTGCCATGTGGGTGCTGGGTTCTCTGGAAGAGCAGTCAGTGCTCTTAACTGCTGAGCCATCTCTCCAGCCCTCAAGTTGAGTACTCTTTTGTTGTTGCTGTTACTTGTTCTGTTTTGGGGACAAGTCTTGCTATATAACCCCAGCCTGTCTTGAACTCAGGATCCTCCTTCCTATGGTCCAAGTTCTGATTATAAGCACACACAACCATTCTCTATTTGTAAAGATTGCTTTTTCTTTTTAAAGATAGGGTCTCTCTATATAGTCTAGGCTAGTCAGAAACTCACACTCTTCTCGCCTCATTTATTTATTTATTTGTTTTTGTTTCTTTATGTAGTTCTAGATGTCCTGGATCTTGCTCGGTAGCCCAGGCTGGCCTCAAACTCACAGGGATCCGCCTGCCTCTACCTCCCGAGTGCTGGGATTAAAGGTGGGTGTCACCATCACTCTTCTTGCCTCATTTTTAAAGTCTGGGATTACAGACAGATGCCAAAACGCTCAGTGCACAGAGCACACGTTTGAAAGGACATGTGTGAAGAAAGCAGGCAAGGCACACGTGCTACTGAAAGAATGCACCCAATCTTAGGTTTTTGGATCTAAGAGACAGGGTCTCAAACTGTAGCCCAGGCCTCTCAGGAACACATGGCAATTCTCCTGTCTCAGCCTCTGACTACATGTGTACACCACCATACTCAGCTTAATAATGTGCTTTAAACCTGAGAAAGACAAAGTATTCCTTTTCTCCAGAACTGAGACTTCCTGAATGTTGACTCAGAAGTCAGAACACTGGACTTTGAATGTTTCATCTTTTTCCTGAGTTGTTCAAAAGATTCTGTTACTCTGGATCCACACACATCTAACTAAAGCAACATTTGTCAGTCTGAGTCTGTGGCTTATACCGTGACAAAGAATTTTATGCTTCTAAGCTTGTGGTGGGCACAGGCCTATAATCCCAGGACTAGGGAGATGGAGGCAGAAGGAGTACAATTTCAATTCAGTCAGAGCCAGGTGAGACCCTGCTACAAAAAGCATTAAAGGTGACATTTCTCCCTGACTCACTTCTCTCTCCAAGTGTCAAGATGTTCAAGCATGGGGTGAACAGAGGATAATGACGGAGGCACTACCTAGTGAATGAGACATAGAGCTAAGGAGCTGACCAGGGGTTCCAGTGAGTCCCAGGGTACTTTTTGCAAGTACAGGTGTTCGGGTCCTTAGATTCTGGACAGGTTCCAATTTGAGTAATTATATTCTCTCTCCCTCAGTGCCTCCTGCTGCTTCTGGTGGATGCAGAATTCTTATTCACTTCCTGCACTACATGTGGGAGAGGTACTGTGCAGCTGTTAAGCAGCTGCCCTAGTCCTCTCCATATACAGTCTCCAAAGCACTTTTGGATGAAAGGCACTATATAAACATATTTTATTGTCATGTATTGGTTGCTTTTCCACTTAGTAGGTTTTGTGAGAGTCTAACTATAAAATCCAGATCTATATTCTACAGCACATTAACATTTAATTTCTTCCCCTACCTGCTCTTCAGCCCCCTTTAACAATAAGACTCTTACCACAAGCGTCCGTAGACAAAGAGTCCCTGCAGGAGCTCGGGGGTCCAAAGCAGCCATAAGATCCCACACTTTAATTTTTCTAAAGATCAAAAAGGGGACAAAAGTCTTAGTTAAAGCAAACTTAAGGGAACACAAGGAAGAACAGAAAAAGTCAGGACAATAAATCTGGATAGTGAACGGAGCTCACAGGAATCAGATGACTTCTGGGTTGGGGGCAGGGTTCCCGCATTCCCTCTTAGAACAGCTACTTTACATGCTTGGCCTGTTACGGTGGATTTGTCTGGTTCTTTGCCTTACAGGGCAAACCAGACAAATATATAATCTAATAGCCAAAATAGTAATCAATACAAATACAATTCAATGACTAGGAAGACTATTTTAGGAAACAGTAAGCACAAGAGAGGTGAACATCAATTAAGCAATGGTGTGTTTCCACTCCAGGAGCCAAGGAAGGGTGACATTTACCATCACACACTGGGAAGAATGAAGACAGAGACTTTGGGGAAAGGAGGTGCTAAGAATTGAGCCCAGGGCCTTGCACATGCTAAGCACATGCTCTGCTGCTGAGCTACAACCTGAGCTCTCAAGATCGAGTTGTTTCGTAATATTGTTTGGTGAACTCACCCATCATAGGCTCCACTCACTATCCTCTTGTTATCAAACCGAATACAGCGCACCAACTCCTCATGGCCTTCTAACACTCGTAAACAAGCGCCGCATTCTATGTCCCACAATCTGGAGGAGAAAACTGAGTCAAGTGAAATGTCATAGATTCATTTCTAAACCTTGACTATTACAAGGTATTTCATACATCCTTTAACAATTCACAAAGGGGGCTTGAAAACTGGCTGAGTGGTTAAGAGCTCTGATTCTCAGCACCTACATGGTGCTTCATAACCTTCTAGAACTCCAGTTCCAGAGGATCCAATACTCTTCTGACCTATGTGGACTTTCATCACACGTGTGGTGCAAATACGTACACATAGGCAACATAGTCACACACATAAAATAAAAATATTTTAAAATTTCACAAAGATCAATCACTCATATAAAAGTATATTACTTTCAATATAACTTATTTCCTATCTGTCATATAATTTGGGCAGAAAAAGTGTGATTTAAGTTTGAATGCTGTGCTTTCAAAACACAATGCTTTATGCAACTGTGAAACCAGGTTCTTCCAGGCAGGAGTTCAAGGCACAGTCGCCTAGGAAGGAAATGAGCCTTTCAAGAGAGTAATTCTTCCTGAAGTCACCTCTCAGAATGAGATACATTGTGTCAGTGATATCTCCTGCCACAAAGTACCTCCATCTCTGCTGGAGGACACTGCTCTCACCACTGTCCACAGCAGTCACCATCAACAGAAAGGCAAAGCTCTATTTGAGAAGTCTGCTGCAATAGTTCTAATGCTTTCAGCCCACTTCCATTGATTTCTAGGAATGCTTTGCTATGCATCAGGTCTAGCTCTTCCTTCCCTCAGGCATTGAAGGAAAGGCGATGACAGATAAAATTTCCAAATTCTAACCACCTCTCTCTGTCATTCATCTTTGTAAGGGTAAACATACAAAAATGTACAGACTTTTGCAACCTTCAAATTTAAAGACAGCCAGCTCTCTGGCCAACTACTGTATTGAAGCAAAAAGTCAGGATTTCTAGCAGAGAAACAATCTTTTCTTCCTCTTTTTCTTTATGTTTTCAACAACAGTGACATGGAGAAATGACCTTTATTTATTAGCATTTCTCAACTGCAGGAAAGAAACTTGAAAAAAGGGCCCTTAACCTCCATTAGCTGTCTTAGTTTCTTACTGAAGCAGTTCCTCTGAAATAGGTCTATTTGTTAAGAAGAGTATCCTGGGAAGGAAACACATCACCAACAGGCTTTTCTGTACTGCTTTTCTGGTAGGGCAAGCTTCAGACCCGTAAGAAGCTACAGAATGGAAACATATTTGATTGAATCTAGAGGAGACCAGAGATGTGTGTGGGGAACAGGGAAGAGTGGATGGATATATGAGAGAAGCATAAAAAAAAAAATCAAAATCAAAACCAAACCAAAGTCAGGTAGTGGTAGCCCACACCTTTAATCCAGTACTCAGGAAGCAGAGGAGGTGGACCTCTGTGAGTTACAGGCCAGTTCCAGGACAGCCAGGTTATACAGAAAAACGATTTCAATAACACAAACAACAACAACAACAACAACTCAAAACAAACAAGATGGTTCAAGAGCATGAGATCTGTGACAAACGGCAGCTGGAACGTGATGTGGCTCCACCTGGGAAGGGCGCCTGCCGCTCACCTGATGGTGTTGTCAGATGAACCACTCACCACCAGCCTGTCCCTGTACTGCAAACAGGCGATGCCTCGTTTGTGTCCATTTAGGGTCCTTACAAATTCACAAGTACTTGTGTTCCACACCTGAGACAGAAAAATGACAACTGAGCGGTTGATCTGTACACTTCTACCAGTAAAAATGGAGCCAAGTTTAGTTCACAGTAACGCAGGCTAACGTGAAGCTGGTGCTGCCCCATGAGCATCTGTCAAATGGCTTTCCTCTTGCGGAATTGGTCTCCTCTTCTCTTCGTGCTGTGTGTGCATACTCAGTGTCTCCCTTAGCTCCTTTCCACTGGCTTTTTTTTAGAGATATATTTATTATTTTTATGTGTATATGTGAGTGCTCAAGTTTGTGTGTACCGTGTCTGTGTGTGTGTGTGTGTGTGTGTGTGTGTGTGTGTGTGTGTGTGTGTGTGTATGTGTGTGTGTGAGAGCGTGCGCGGGGGCGCAGGAGCCCACAGAGGCCTGCAGAGGCGTCGGGTCCCCGGGAACTGGAGCTCCAGTGGTTTGGAGGCACTATTTGCTTACATCTAACCCGTGTCCTCTGCAAGAGCAGCGCACTGTCTGACGGTGCTGAGCCTCCACTCCAGCCTTGCTCCCGGAGACAGGGGCTTTACACACAGAGCTTCCTGACTTGGCTAGAACAGCTGGCCAGTGAGCACCAGGGATTCACCAGCTTTGTTCCCTCCCCTAGCCCTGAGGCCACAGACTCACGCTGCCACATCTGGCTTGTACATGGCTGCTAGGAATCTGACCTCAGGTCCTAATGTTTGTGTGGCAAGGACTTCATCAACCTGGCCACTTTCTCAGTTCCAGTATGTATATTTCCTCGAACTTAAACTTGCATCTGTTCTCCTCACACTCACAATGCCACCATCATCGATAGTGACACTGTTATTATCTGTCCATGCTGGGTCGTGGGCATGCTAGGCACGTTGTCTATCGCTCAGTTACATCTCCAGCCCATTACTCTTGTTTATAGAAATAAAAACTGAAGTAACCATTACATTATTCTACAATAATGTTTTTTTTTTGTTTTTTTTGTTTTTTTTTTTTTTTGGTTTTTCGAGACAGGGTTTCTCTGTGTAGCTTTGCGCCTTTCCTGGGACTCACTTGGTAGCCCAGGCTGGCCTCGAACTCACATACAATAATGTTTTGTATATAGTTGTCCTCGATCACACTTTTACACCAGCTCCTTACTGCCCCTGTGAACACACTGAAAAGTGGCCTATTACCTTTATGGTTCTATCTCCAGAGGCAGAAACGATGTACTTGTCATCGAAGTCTACAACATTGACCGCAGCTCTGTGTCCCACCAGCACCCTCCTTAGGGTGATGTCAGTCGGGGAGGCCATATCCCACACAGCAATGGAGCGGTCTTTGGAGCAGGTTACCATCATGCCATTATTGAAGCGCAAGTGCAGAACTGCTTCACAATGGTGAATCAGTGTGTTCAGCATCTCACCTGCATTTACATCCCACACTCTGAAAAGACACCTGAGAGTTAGATGGTACACAGGCTACAGAGCAGTGCTTCTTCTTGACTATGGCGCTTACCATCAATGCCATCAATGCCACACCCCCCCCCCCCAACACTTTCTTTTTGAAACAGGGCTTCTCTTTATAGCTCTGGCTATCCTAAAACTCACTCTGTAGACCAGGCTAGCCTTGAACTCAAAGATCCACTTGCCTCTGCCTCCCAAGTGAAGAGACTAAGGGTGTGTACCACCAATGCTTGGCTCACCCCCACTTTATTAAAATTTTTTATTTACTATGTACACAGTGTTCTAGCTGCATGTATGCCTGCATGCAAGAGGAAGGCACTGCATCTCATTACAGATGGTTGTGAGCCACCATGTGGTTGCTGGGAGTTGAACTCAGGACCTCTGGAAGAACAGCCAGTGCTCTTAACTGCTGAGCATCTCTCCAGCCCCTCACCTCCACTTTTATGGCAAATGTTGTGCTCTTTCTTTACAGCCCCAAGGTAGAGTATGGATGGACCATGAGGAAGCAGTATAGATAAAGAGGAAAGGCAGGAAGTCGGCGCTTTCTGGGTAGAACCTTAAAATGGGAAATCTGGCCAAACTATAGTGCTCAGGGAAGAGGAAGTAGTCACTACCACCTTCTAATTTGGCACAGATTTTCAGATTATTACTCTGTTCTACTCTATTATTATTCTATTACTGACATTCAGTTAAGAACACACATGTAAACCAGGATAAGAACAGCAACAGGGAGAGCCGGGGTGGGTCAGTGGTTCTGATATGGCCAAGAATTGTGCTGATGTCTGTCTCTGTGCTGTCACTGAAGCCCATGTGGATGCCTGTGGTTGGGACTGCTGCCTGAAGCCACGTTAATGTCTGCAGGCATGGGAGAGCTAGCTCCGCCCTACTCTGGCCACTGCGTGGCTTTCCTTAGCTAATGGCTTCTGGCACAGATGCAGGTGGGAAAGACTCGCCCTCCCTGGTGGGCTGGCCATTAGGAATTTGACCATGCTCCAGTGAATACATGAACACAAAGTGGAGTTTTTTTTTTGGGGGGGGGGTCATGGAGAGGCATGGGAAGACTGGGAGGTTGAGTATGACTGGGGCTCATGATATGAGATTCCCAAATAATCAATAAAAAAAAAAAGAATAGCAGTAGGCTCTGTCCCAGTGACTGCCCCGGAAACCATGTTCTGCCGCAGACTTAGTAATGTGGACTTGAGTTTGACTTCCCTTAATGTTAAGTTTTCCACCTGGGTCAAGGGTCAGGATTATGTAGACTCTAAGTCCAAGGCTCCATTTCTGTGCTTTTCAAGGCAAGAGGTCAAGAAGAGCCTGCCTCCCACTCAAGTACATGCTTCATAGCAGTGGGGACCCTTGGACAGCTTGAGCACAGTGTCACGGCAGAAATGACCGTGACTTACTCTACTTTGCATACTGATTGTGGTTTCTGAAACATTTCATTTCCCTTTCCAGCTTAACCCTCCTTGCAGAAAGCTGTTTTTTGTGCTGCAGTGTTGCTAAGAGGTAGAGTGCTGCTTAGCACACAAAGCCCTGGGTTCAATCCCAACACCGCCCAAACAAACAAACAAAACATCATCTCTCCCCCAGCCTTTAAATGATATGAGCATCTACAATGCTCCAGCTCCTTCGAGGAGCTCCACAGCACAGATAAGTTAATTGCCAATGACTGTGAGGACCGGCCCTGCTATGCCTAGAAGTCAAGGGAGCAGCTTTTCCTGTTTACAGGGGATAACTTTAGAGAACTTAACAGTGCAGTTAAAACTGCCTTTTACGCCGGTTCTTTTAAAGTTACTTTTGATGTATTACGTTCACTAAATCCTTTAGCTTAAGGTGAAACTCCTAGCAGGTTTCCAGCAGTGATGCTGGTACCCTGAACTCAAGCTACACTGGACTCCAGCAGCATAATGGCTGTGTCATCAAATCACCAGTGCCTCTGGAAACTGAGGACCCCTCCCTGAGTGAAACTTGCAATTATACATTGTGGTGATGGCAGGGGAGGGGCTGGCAAGGAGTGAGCCCTGCTCACCTGTATGCACTTGAAAGAGCTCATGCATGCCGCACTGCAGTTACAATCTCCTGAAAGGAAGCCTTCATTCCCTTCCTGCATTCCCGGAGGTGGTTTCATAAAGGAACGCAAGGCTTCCCATAAAGAGACGGAAAGTTCCTATGACAGGTGATTCTCCAAATGAGAATCTGTGGAGCTTCTTCAACATGAAAAAGGAGCAATCTACCCAATGGTTTCAAAATCAAGTGTCTGGTTCTAGAGTGACAAGTGACCGACCAAAAGTTAACTCCAAGATCTGACACCCTCGCGTAGTTATATCTGCAGGCAAAACCTCAATGCACATCAAATAAAAATTAAAAAAAAAAAAAAAAAACCAGAAAGAAAATTACCGTGACAGAAAGTAGAGGGTTTCCAAGTCTGAAATTCCCTACCTGACAGTGGAATCCGATGATCCAGTTATGATCACTCTCTCATCATACTGGAGACACAGGACAGAGCCTGTGTGGCCTGTGAGAATTCGCTTGCATTCCAATGTGCTTTTATCCCAGATCTAGGAGGGCAAAGGATCACTGTCATAATGGGGTGTTGTGGAGACTTGTTGCTCTGTGCATGTATGATCCCCAAACACCAAGCTAGAGAGGGTGGGACTGCATTCCTTCCTCCAGGTAGAGCAGAGCACCTGGGTGTGCTGACTTCAGTTCTAATGCTAACTTTATCCTTTTCATTAAGGTGCAAGAGTAGCCTATAATTATGAAGGCCAAAATAACAACAGCTTCCATCAGCGTACTTCTAGAAGGGAGTTCAACCCTGGAACTATCTACTTGTATGATTCTCTGGGGAGCAGCAGACACTTGCCCTTTAAGGAAATGGTTTCAGCTTTGGTACTGGATATATCTACAATTCTCCCTTCCTAGAAACAACACTTAGGACAGAGGCTTCACCTTGATCGTGTTGTCTCGAAGGCCGCTCACTATTTTCTGGTCGTCATATTGTAAACAGTAAACGCCTTTGCTTGTCTCACTTCGGCAGTGGATCCTCTGTAAACTATGTCGGCCACATCTCCAATTGGATTCTATTGTCTAGAAAGGAGGAGTCAGGGAAGCAGTTCATTAGGAAAGAACTCAAACCAATGGCTCAGTGTCACTCTATGGCTGCGGTTCTCAACCTGTGGGGCGAGACCTGCACCACCATTTCCCAGGGGTTGCCTAAAGACCACCGGAAAACATGAATATTTACATTACAATTCATAACAGTAGCAAAATTACAGTTGTGAAGTAACAATGAAAAGAATTTTGTGTTTGGGGGTCACCACAACATGAGGAACTGTATTAAAGGGTCACAGCATTGGGAAGGTTGAGAATCACTGCTCCATGGGATACAAACGCATAAAAAACTAAAGAGTAGGCACTATGGAAAGCTGCATGCTCAGTGCTCCTCTTAGATATGTGGCACCCATGCCTACTGATAACTCTCCAAGGAGGCTCAGCAGCTTAGGAGTTCCCTGGTGATTTAGGAAGGTGGCAATCCCCTTGTGTACACTCATCTATCAGTAACCACAGATTTTAAAGCTATACAAAAATTGATTGGGACTCTTCTGCACTTTACCAACCTTATTCATTAGTAAAGACACTGATTTTTAACCCACACTGAAAACCTAAGTGAGTTTTCTGTAATAATACTTGAAAGTTACGCATACTAACAATGCTTAGCAAATATCCTGAAATACATCGATTCTTACCTCAATATCTTGTATAATTTTAGGATAAAGTGCTCTATAAAAGGAGTTGGGAGGAGCGTTCTCATCAGGAGGTTTGTTTTTGAATAGGTACTGTCCCCTAAAAAACAAATATTTACCAATGAAGATCATAAATCCATTTACAAGAAGCTTTGTAGTTTTTCAAAGTGTCCCACATATCGTCCATTAACTACCCTGGCAAGGCATGATGGTAGGGTGATTTTAGGAGCCCTGTGTCAAAGTGTTACCCTTCTGGTATCTAAGGAACTTGATCAGAGTACCAACCCCTTTGGGGTGTTGATAAACATAGGCTCAGAATTCATCTACTGGTTTATTAGGCTTCTGTGCATTTACTTATTTTATCATTTGATAATAATGGTAATTCTTCTGGTTAATAATCATAACTACTACTTTTCTCTCTTGGTTCTGGGGCTTGAACCCAGAGCTGTGTGCACTTTGCTAGGTAAGTAGTTTACCACTCTACCACTGTGCTACCTTTGAGCTAGCACTGGCCCCTGAGCCGAGTTGTGCCAACGTCAGAAGCAGCCTAGCGTGCTAGGAACAGCAATGCTTCTGTCACTGCGATCAAGATGGTAGTTAGTTATTACACGGGGCGGGGTGTGCTAGCTTAGTCCCTGGGGCTATTCCTGATCACTGTGGCAGTCCTCCAAAAGAGGCCATTCAGTTCAGTAACAAACAAAGGGACTGAAGGGGTGTCAGCAGCAGGAAGGAGAGGTGAGAAGAAATGCAAAGCACACCATGCCATCACGTGTGAGGTAGGAACCTGGCTTTCGCAGGTGTGTTCCTATGTGCACACACAGATGCATGTCCTGACTTTCCTTGACTCTAGCAAGCAGCCTTTGCTAGCATCTCCTTCCTTATGACAGCATATCTCTGAATACTCACACCCCAAGCTAGATTGTTATCCAAAAAAAGGAAGGAAAAAAAAAAAAAAAGGTAAATGGCAATCACTTCCTGCTGGGTAAAAAATTTCATTCTTTATCCTGAAGTTAAGAACCCACCAAACACGGTGTGGAAGCTAGTAAAGCCCACTATGGGTGTGCTAACTGCTGTTCTCACTGGCACTGTGCCTTGCAAAGTGGAGACAGGCAGAAATGCCTCTGTGTGTAATCCTGGCACCAGAGAAATCATGTTTTCTCTGGGCTAGTCATCCACTTGTGCCTCTATAGTGCCATTACAATATAATTAATTGTTCTGTGTCTTCAGGAGAGCTTCTCCCCTGCCCTCTCCCTATTATACACTTTGAAGATTAGTTGAGAAAATCTCCTATCAGGAAGGCAGCTGGGTCTGCTGTCTATCTTAATGCAGAAAAGAAACTCTGCAATGGAGAAGTGAAAAGAACAGTTTTTTAAAGGAGGACTGTGAAATCTGATATACCAATATAAAGAGTAAGTAAGCTACTTTGAGAAATAATTCTGGATTAATGGCATCCTGCTCTGAACAGTTTGGTTATGTAAACACTTTGCATGCAGATGAGATTTTTAACTATTGTTTTCCAGTGCCCACCATTCCTGAGATTCTTGTCTTCCTTTAGTCTCTGCCGTCCTAGGAGTTCTCCAGGATTTTCTTCCCATTCAATGTATTTTCTCTGTAGCCCCAGGAAATCAGATTCAAATGAATCTCTAATCTCATTTTCTATCCCACTGTCTTTACCATTAAACGTATATTAATTTCTCCAATCAATGATGCTACAAAGGAATGGCTAGATATTGAGAACTGGCTTAAGTCAAAATCTTTTATGGTGTATGTTCTTTGACAACAGGGACCACTTCTATGCAAAATGTCTGGTACCTATGAGAATGTGAGTGCATGATAAATGTGAAATATTAAATTTAGAAAGTTATCATAAAATGTGATCTCCTGATTAAGAAAATGGACTTTCCCCAAGTTGTCCTTTATCATACTTTTAAGAGTTACCATTACTGAATAGAGAGCATTATCTAGTGTTATTTAAGAGAGAAAACTGCAAAGTTCATGTCCTAGGGGCAAACTGTCAAATCTATCTAGGTATGAAATATAACAGCAGAGTGGAAGTGAGATCGTGGTGCCTCAGTCACTCTAGGAAGACCATATTTATATGCTTGTACACTTTTGAAAGGAAGAAATTGGAGGCACTTTCAAAGACACCCATATGGGGAAAGGAACAGCACAGAACGGCTTTAACACAGAGGCTTGGTAAAGATTAACTTCAAAAACGATAATGAGCTGGGCCCAGTGGCGCACGCCTTTAATCCTAACACTCAGGAGGCAGAGGCAAGAGGGTCTTCGTGAGTTTGAGGCCAGCTTGGTCTACAGAGTGAGTTCCAGGACAGCCAGGGCTACATAGAAAGATCCTATCTTAAAAAAAGGAAAGAAAGGAAGGAAGGAAATGAGAAATTGTTCATAAATAATTTCTTCTGAAGAAAGGAGAATTTAGCACATTCCTGTAATCCTAGCACTCACTGAGGCTGGAGGCTTGAGAGCAACCTGGGCTATGAAGCAAGGCCCTATCTCAACACCACGACCACCCAAACATAAAGGCAATAAACAAAAGAGGGAGAGCAGCTGTCACCCAAAAGACACTAAGCAGGCATTCACAGAGCACATAAGTATTTGCATTTACTACTTCACGGGACTATAACAAGTTATATCAAATTCCATCAATGTGACAGAGACAAGGGAATCTGGTCATAAAGCTGGATAACTTGCAAAGCGTGTGGGGGATTTCTAAGGTTGAAGAGAGGGAAACAGTGGCACTAACCACACAAAGACACCTCAGCTCTATCTTTGAGGACCATTTAAAAGGCTAAAAAGTGGACTGGGATTTAACTTAGGGGTAGAATACTTGCCTAACAGATACAAAACCCCCAGTTTGATTCCAGGTACCACAGAAATTTAATATAAATATTTAATAAAAAATAAAGACCAAAATCCTATCTTTTTAATGATGGTTTTGTTACTGTCTTTATAACCGACATAAAAGACCCCACGGTTTAGGACCAACCCTAAACAAAAGTCTGCTTTTACGCTGCATTTTATACACGCACACATCTTAGAAGCTCCACTCCTGCCTTCAGAACACGCTGCTGTCATTTACAGTACAAATGGAAACAAGTGTATTTTAACAGAGCATGAAATCCTTTTAGCTAAGAAGTGAGTTTTGAAAACTGTTATTTAAGGCCTGAATTATCTGGAGGAGAGTTTCTTTGCTTTCCTGAAGGATAGAGACATCTTTTCAAACACCCTAAAATGTCCAAGTATGCAGCTGTGTGCTCCATTTCTAAAGCTGGTCTCAGACTCAGCAAAATGATGGACTCTGAATGCCATATATGCTAACTATCAGAGTATGACGTCAGTAAGCAAAGGCAGTTTCTACTTTCCTACACAGTAAGGGAGGATAGGAAAAACATCTGCAAGGAAAAAAAATAGGGAAAAATATCAATAAGCTCTGGATTATAGTCATATAGCAAGAAGATTGCTAGCATTTGGATCCTTGACCTGGAATTTAAGAGTAAAGGTTTTTAAGTCTTCCTAATAGCTCAAATGACAGAGATCTTTGAAGCATTTGCCATAACCCTCAGAGGTCAACATATTCATGAGCCCATGAATTTCAAGGATACAAAAGCAAGAGAGCCAAGCATAATTTTATAAAAAGTCTAAGGAAAGTTGATCTGTGATTATTTCTCTCTCTCTTTCCTGCCTCAACTTCCTTACTTGCTGGGATTACAGGTATGGACCACCATGCCTACCTACCTAGCTAAATGAAGATTTATTTTTTGTTTGTAGTACTGAGGCCTGAACCCAAAGCCTTGTATATATATATATACACACACTGCAGAAACCTGTAGCCCCTGCCTATTTCTAAGCTTGTTTTGACACAGGGTCATGCTCCAGAGCATAGGTGGCCTCATCCTTGTTGGCCTCCTTCTTTCTGCTTGGAAAGGCAGGTGTATACTATCATATCCAGCTTTCTTTTAGTAATCTTAATTATTTGAGGTTGTAGAACTACAGACAAAAAACAGGCCCCTGTGCTCCCCAAAAAAGTTAACTTTGAAGGCAATCATTGGGCACACACCCCCCCATTATCATTTTTAATCAAATATACTTAATAACTTACTTAATTAAGTATTCATAGCTGACTTTCTTATAGTGACATTCTAGACACACACTCTGAGGCAAAACTCTAAAAAGAAAATATCTCCAGAAGTTTTAATGAGGTAGTGCCACTGTGTTCAGAGAACAATGCCACTGGGAAGTCACTCAGGCTGCTGACTACATAAAGCCTTAGGGGAGTCAGAATTAAACACGCAAATCTAAAGAAACATACAAGTTTTAAGAAGAAACAGTGTTTTATACTAAATACCATTTTTCATTCTTTTTGGTAGCTAATAGTTTTACTTTATTTGGGCATAAAAATTCACTTTTGATTGTAAAAGTAATAAGACACTAGACGTGGGGACTAAATACAGGAAGTCTACCAAAGGAGAGCAATTCCATTTTCCCCAGAAGAGGAGGAAGCAGGAGTAGATACTTCTACCTCATTCAAAGCTACCCTACCTGCCTTAAAAACTGCCCCTTGGCCTTTTTGCAGAGTCCCAATTTCTGTTCAGAGAGCAGACTGCTTTAATCAGGAGGTGGTCAGTTTTCTTTTGCAAAGCAGTATTAACAAAATACGTCATTTAATGATTGAATGGTCAGAGAAAACTGTTGAGCAGATGCATATTCTCTTATAGTTTTAGCTACAAATCAGCACAGTAACTATAAATGATGCGAAGTGGCCTCACTGGCTCCCAACACTCCGGAGTGCTCAGCGGCCCTGAGTGGGAGCGCTGTGGTAGAGGAAGGGTAAAGGCTCACCACCCTCTGCGCTCTGCCAGGCCTCTCCACAGAGAGTCTGTCCTGACCATTCTCTCGATGAGCTTCTTCCACAGCATGCCGTCCGACGTCACGCGGTACCACTCCTTGCACACAAGCTCAGCAGCACACAGTGATTTGGCGTCCAAGTATGACAGAATGTTCTCAGCAATATGGTCCAGACCCCGTGCTTTGGTGAGGGGAGGAAGGAAGCACAGAAAAAGAACAGAGGGGGTGCTGAGCAATTTTTCACAGAAAGCCCTTTAAAAACAGCACATGCTGTGTGATGAAGGCACGCTACTGTCCCTAGTGTGGCCCAGTTTCTTTCCCAAGCAGAGACTTGGGTAAAATGAGTGTCAATAATTTTTCCATAGGTTACAGAAATGAACAGTATTTTCCATCTTCTGTTAGATAAGGAAGTTAAAGCTAACAACCAGCAAACCCCCCAAGACATTAAAAATAAAAAGGAGTCCAGAAAACAGTTCACATCTATCTATATGGATTTCAACACTAGGGATGTTCTACGGATGGCATCTCAAACTCTGTGATTCAGACCCCCCGAAATCTTGATATTAGGTCCATTTCTCATTCTGCTTCTATTACTGCTGCGGTTCCAAAGCCATCCAATGAAAGAAATACCCTTAACTGTACTGGGGAGAGGCAGCACACCAGACTGTGTGTGTGTGGGGGGAATACGGGCATGCAGACAGAAGGGGGGTAGACACAGCTCCAGGAGCATCCTGAGAGAACGCACAGGGGTATTACAGTTCACAGATGAGCTACACTGTGCGCGTTAAAACACACACACACACACACACACACACACACACACACACACAACTATTTTACTGCTATAAAACCTAAGTGACAGTTGATCAAAAATGAAAAAAAAAACAAACAAACAAACAAACAATCTTGCCAATAGATAAGTTGGGTAGCATTTCAGAGGAAGTCATGGCACGGTGATCTGGGGTGATGGGACTGAACGTGCTCTCCAATGGACGTTCTCTACCACCCAAATATGTACCCAAGTCCCAGTGGAAAAGAGCCCGTCAAACAGGATGGCTACCCTAACAACATTTCTTGTCAGTGCTGTTCCAGGTTCACAGCTCAGACAAAAACATTCAAAATTATTAAACTTTGAGGTTTTCTGAAGGCTCAAAAGAGATGGGAAGGAGTCATACATATATCCTGTCTTCTGTAGGCATGAACTGAGGAGGGCCAACGACATGCATGCGGTTTCCCCTGAATCATATGGAGACACACTTGGATGCCATTAGCAACAATCCAAATATGCTTATTAAACATTATTCTAATTATAAAAACTGTATGGATATCTGTCATGTTTTCCAGCAGACTTGGGGAAGAAAGCTTTAAATGGATCTTGTTTGGCTGGCATCACATGTTCATATTTAAGCATAAGCAGATGGAGGCATCCATCACCTAATTCTTATTAAAGGAATATGACTATAAGCCAATTAAAGATATAATAAATAGCTTTTCATACAAAATACAATGATGGTATGTTTCCTGAATCTTTATATTCAAACTTTCTACAACATCAGAAGTTTCCAAAAGGCATTCTTACATTTTTAATGGCTGCCATCAAATTGCTCCTGATCTTTTACAATGTACCAGTAATAAGTCGCTGGAAGTAATTTCACCTAACACTCCAAACAAAACCATTACATTAATGGATTATAGGCAAGTTTTGAAGTAGTTTGGTTTACTAAATGCAGCCAGATGGTGTAGGTTTAGAAATTTAAATGGCTGTTAAGCACTGGACATGATTTAATACCGGATAGCCTGGTCAGCAGATACACACCAGGGATCAGTATTAGGTATAATACATTGGTCCAATCGACTCTGGTTCAATTCTTAGCGTTTAAGTTTAAGACAGTAGCATGTCTCAATGATTGGTAAGGATGCAGCAATAGGTACATTCAGTTTGTTTGTACAAGGAAAACTGTTTGCCTATGGCTAGAAAAAAAATCCAGATGTTATAAGGGGCAAACGTTTATTCTATTTGGCAAAGGATACAGATACACTTTGTTTTAAAGTAAGTACTTGTAATATACAAATAAGCATTTCTTTAATTTTAAAAGGTAATTTATTTTAAGTTTAGAAAAACAAAATTTTAAGAAACAGCTAGCAAGGATTAAGCAAGGTAGTAGTTTGTAGTCCTGAGAAGGCTACCAGATAGTACATTATTCTTAGAAGAGAGCTTGCCAGCATGCACCCAAAGCCTTCTAAAAATGAATCTGGTGGTGGTGGTGCACAGCTAGAGTCCCAGGAGGAGGAGGCAGGAGGAATGGTCAAAGTTCAAGGCCAGTCTAAGTTACACAGGAAGAGCCTGCCTCAGGAGGAGGAGGAGGAGAAAGCCTTCAAAAAGCTCCTGCTTCAAGGCAGCAGGTGAAGGTTAGTGGTTGAGGGCTTGTTGGCATGTGGGAGGCACTGGATTCAATTTCCAACACACCCATAAAACAACAAGCAATAACAACCAAAACAAAAAATCCCAAACAACCAAATTAAACCACACTGAAACACCTCATATTCTTTAATACAGCAATTCTACTTTGGGTGTTTTTCTTCTGAGGCTGTCTGGAATATTAATGCACAAGAATGTCCACCATGATATACTTTATATGGGAAAAAATGACTAGTGAAGGGGTTAAATAATGTGTTCAGACCATTGCAAAAAGTACTACAGGAAGTAAAATCTTTTAAAAGAACACACTCTTAAAAAAATATACCTTAACATATTTAATAAAAGTATACTAGGAGAATATATTAAGTTTTAAAAGACAGACCCCAGATCTATAGGGACATAAACACATGATCAGAACTTTATATATATGTACATATACATACATACACACATATGAACAAAGGGCTCTCTGAGTGGTAGAGTTCTGGGCAATTATATTTTTTACTCTGTGTGTATGTGTGTGTGTTCACATATGTGTGCATGGAGGCCAGTGAGCCCAAGGGATTGCCTACATCTGCCTCCTCAGGGCTGGAAATACAAACACATCCCCTCTCCCAGCTTTCTTACGTAGGCTCTGAGGATCAGACTCATGTCCTCAGGCCTGCATTGCTAACACTTTACTGGCTGAGCTGTCTTTCCAGTCTTTTCTTTTCTTTTCTTTCCTTTTTTGTATTTTCTAAATTTCATAACCATCAAAAGCAGTCAAAATAGAAAAACACCCCCAAACAAGACCTGACAGTGTAGTTAACAGCAAGTGTATAATTATTTCCCTAATAAATGTGTAGCCCATATAAGAACTTCATATTTCCCATGCTTTGCAGTGTTCTAGATTACCATTCAAGAAGTGGGTAGGGCACTCTGGGGATGTTACTTAGTGATAGAGTGCTTATCTAGTTAGCACAAGAATAGAGGTTCATGTCCCATTAACACTCCTCCCCCAACCCCATTGGGGATATAGGTCAGTAGCAATGTTTGTCCTCTATGAACAAGATCCTGGTTTGATCTACAGAAAAAACTCTGGCATCCTCTCAAGTATCTCGTGTGTGTGTGTGTGTGTGTGTGTGTGTGTGTGCGTGTGTGTGTGTGTGTGTGTGTGTGTATGACATATCAAATAATTCATATAACATTCTTCCAAAAATACTAAAAAATTAAAAAATATTAATTCTTATATAATTCAAGTATTCTGTTCTGGGTTGTAGTAGAAGCTGATGCAGGAGGATTGTGAGTTTTTAGTCAGCCTGAGCTAGGTAGAGATAGTCTGTCTCAAGCAAACAAACAAACCAACAAACAAACATTTTTGTTGCTAAAATTCCCATAATTTCCCTAGTACATGAAAGAAATGGAAAACAAAACACATTGTAAAAGTCTTATCTCAAATCAGGGAACACTTAAGGGAAAAAACAAAACAAAACCAGATTTGGAACTGCACATAGGTTAAACAAACAAATAAAAAAAAGGCTTAACAGAAGGACATAAGACAAGGAGACAAAGTAAAATGGGATTTGATTTTTGTGCTTTGGTTTGTCTTTTTCTTTTTTCGAGACAGGGTTTATCTTTGCAACAGCCCTGGTTGTCCTGAAACTCACTTTGTAAACCAGGTTGGCCTCGAACTCACAGAGCTCCGCCAGTCTCTGCCTCCCGAGTGCTGGGATTTGAAGGGGTGCACCACACCAGGTGGTTGTTCTTGTATTAGACAAAGAAGGTTTAATCAGTGACTTGGCATGTAACTATCAAACCAAATAAATGTTAAAAAGAGAAATGTAGCCAGGAGTGTTATGTTACACTTGTGATCCAAGAACTTTCAATGCCAAGGTAGAAGGATGGTTGTGAGTTTGAGGCACAGCTTGTCTACACAGTGAATTTGAGGCTAACTTGGGGTTATGGAGTGAAACCCTCTCTCTGTCCTCTCCTCTCTCCCCGCACCCCCCTTCTCTCTCTCAAAGGGAGGGGGATAAGGCTGAAGATCCAGTTCCATTACTGCTGTAGCAAATTAACGCAGACTTGACAAGGAAACGTCTACATACCTGGCAGGGCAGTTATGAAATCCCTCTGCAGCATAGGCTTTAGATAGGAGTTGATGTGCCCATGCTGGTAATGACACATCTGGGATATAAGGTGCTCTACAAACTCCACTTGATCAGACTCTGACCACTGCTCAAAATACTTGACACACAGTTCCTTTTCCTTCTCATAGCTTGCTGAGAGTTTCCGCTGCTTGGGCACAATCATACTGGAAGTGCCATTGGCAAGTTTTGTCTATAGGAAGGGAGGGATTAAAAGAAACATGTAACCGCAAGCATTGAAAATGGGGGCAACAGTCTAATTTTCTGGTCTGGTATGCTAACTTGTATCTTTACAAGTGAGTTATTCTTGTTAGATTTACAGTACTTGGGTATTTGTGAACCATAATTATGTGGAAAGCCTTACAAACACCAGAGTAAGGCGGTAAATCAGGAATACTGCAGGAAGACCAAGTATCCATTTCTAAAGGTTCACAGACATTCTTAATTTATGGCGATGCACAGTTGGAAACTGAAAGCCAGAAGTATATAATTATTACTAGCAAGCAAAAAAGTTAATTTGCTTTTTCTTGTATGTAGCCGTTACCGGACATTTAGATAATTACTTCTTCACACTTACTTTTTAATAGTCAAATAAGAAGTCTTCCATGCAAAGAAAGACCAATGAATATTTACAGTTCTCATAGTATCTTTGCAGATAAAGCCTAATAACTCATAGGCTCAAGCTAACATTTTCTTTCCAAAATTCCCATCTTCATGGTTATCAAAAACGTGCTATAGTTTTTAATAACTAAGTCATTTAATAAGTATGTACTGAGTATCTACAATGTATCTAACACTGTTCCAGGTGCTAGGAATACAATAATGAACAAAACCAGCAAAGAATCATCAGGAACATATATTCTAGTTTAAGAGGCACATATCACTTATGATTGTAAGCAGCACTGCCAAGAAAAGCAGAGTAAAATAATTTCTGGATTATACAAGGGCCGGAGAAAAGACTTAGTTGGTAAAGGTACTTGCCACCATGCCTGATGACCTGAGTTGACCCCTGGAACCCACATGGTGGAAGGAATGAACCAACTACTACAAGCTGTCCTGACCTCCACACATGCTCTGTGGAATGTGTGTGCATGTGCACACATATACAGTAAATAACATGTAAGAAAGAACAGGAAGGGGGAGTATGTTATTATGGCAGGCAAAATTCTAAGATGGTTCCATGAAGATTCCCATTACAGAGTATGCACGCTTTGTGGATCTCTGTGAGTTTGAGACCAGCCTGTCTACATAGTGAGTTCCCAGCCAGTCAGGTCCACATAGTCAGACCTGGTCTTAGAAAGAATTACACACATACCTCCCCTTAGAGCTAACACTATTGTAGGTGCTGTTATGCTTAAAATAAGGACACAATCAGTTGAACTGAAAAGAGATTACTAATTGGAAAGTGTAGTGCACACGTGTAATTCCAGCACTCAGGTAGCTGAGGCAGGGTTACAAGTCCAAGGCCAGTTTGCGTTACATAGTAAGTCCCAAGCTGGCCATATAAAAATTATACAATTTTTTGCAATAAGTAGTACCTAGGTACACAGGGTCTTCAGAGAGTTCTAAAGGCAGACATGGGTATGGAGAATGTGATCAGATGCTCAGCGCTAAGAACAGCCTCCATGGATAAGCATTGAGGAAATCATGACTCTCTAGTTTTACTGTAACAGCAAGGACTGGTCTGCCACCAGGAATACGGTGTGAGGATTTCCCCAGGAGCTTCTAGGTAAGAACTTGACTAGACAATACACTGATGACACCTGGTGACACCTGAACAGAGAACACACCATGCTGGATCAGACTCTCCAGCTCTAGAAGTTGAGCTAATGGAGAGGTTTGTTGGAACTTGCCAAGTTCATGATGTTATGCAGCAACTTAAAAAGTAATGTAATTGCTTAACTCTCCCTGGTTACAGACAGTTTTCCTAAGAGGGTGATAGCTGAACTTAACATTTTGTTACATAGGTGGTAGGAATTTTGAGAGCACAGGTTCTGGGAGGCAGCATTCTGTCTGGCATGCTAAGAGCCCTAAATGAGTAGTCAAAGAGATCACTGGGGAAGTAGTCTGAGCCATGCCATCCAGTCCGTTTAGGTGATGACAGCTGACCTCCATACATGTGCTCATTAACTCCCACCTTCTCTTACATGAACGCTGCTCTTCCCACCAAGAGAATTTCAGCTAACAGGATGTGGAGTCACAATCCAAGGTGCTAGCCCAGAGAACTTGCAGTCACTCCTTAGAGCCTGAGCCACCATGCTGGAGAGAGAAATGGAGGCTGTGTGGCCGCAGGGACAAGCACTCAGATGTCTGAGAGTGACATACACACACAGTGATCCTGACTGCAGGGAGCATGCACTAGGAGGTCAAGAATGGACAACAGGAGGCCAACTTAGAAGCTACTTTAATGATCCATGGGAGAGAAGTCATCGTTTAGACTACAGTGTTAGCTGTAGAAGCGGAGAGAAAGAATTAGTACTCAGTATAGTCTGAGGGCAGAGCAGTCTCATAGACCTGGATGTGGGCAGGAGAAAAGGAGGCGAGGCTCACACCCAGGTCTGAAGAGACAGAACAGTGGGAAAGATTCAAAAACCAACAGGAAGAGCTACTCTCAAAGAAGTGATTTTTATACAGGATGACACAAATGAATGCACTGGACACCTTTTGAGGTAACTTGATGGACAATGAACGTATTTGTCTGAGGTGACCCTAATGAGGCATGGAGACCCATGTTGCTACAGAATTCATCATGCTCACATATGCTGAATGTGGCATAACACTGTCCCACACTTGGATACTCTACTTCTGCCATTCAGGCAGGGGCCTGTCTTCTCTTCTCAAACATTTTACAAATGGAACCTGGTCAGCAGCTGGTATCAGTGGATTTCCAAGAACAGCATGAAGGCACCCGTCCACAATGAAAGAGCTGGCACCTGTAAGCAGCAAGCCTGGTGTACAGAGCTGGGCGTTTGCTAGTATAGATGCCATTGTTTCCACACAGAGTAGAAATGATTAAGAAGAACCTGCTGGGCACCGGCCATGGGGAGTTCAGGCTACTTTCCATGTGGGCTGTTTGCAACTTAGCAAAGGGAAACTCATCAAATGAGGAGTAAAATTTAGAGTGCTAACAAACAGGTGGGCTTGCAAGCTTGAACAAAAAAGCCACATCTCATCCCAATTAACCAAAGCCCACCATAGCATCATTATTATCTTTGCCATAAAAGGTAGAAATGGGCTGGGGATGCAGCCCAGAGCACTGGGGCACAGCGCTTTCGTAGCATGGACAAGGCCCTGGGTTCCACATACAAAACCGGTGCTGTGGCACAAGATATCAGAAGTTTATGGTCATCCTCACTTGCATAGCAATTTTGAGGCCAACCTGGACTACATGAGATTGTGTCTTACAAAACAAACCAACAAACCAAATAAAGCAACTCTTCCTCCACCGCCTCCCTCCCCCAAAAGGATGAACAAACTGAGTTGGGGGCTAGAGCTGTCTTCTGGTTATAACTCAGAGGTTCAAGTAACAGAGAGCCATCAAGCTGTTGAAATGGTTGTTTCTGCTTTGCACAGACCAGGCATATTTATAACCACCGGGAGCCATGCATGCTGCAGCAGCCACCAGGACTGAGGGAACCTGCTAACTCTCCTGTTGGAACTAAGCTTCAGTCAAGGTTTTCTTATGCTTTCAATGACCAGATCCTAAGTGGGTCTTAAAACACTGGGTCATTAGAAATACGTCTTGACCAAGTGCTCAGGGGGACTCTGGCAGCTCCTACTTTGTAGTTACCACCCTTCACGTGAGTGTTTCCTTAGGAAGAAGACATGTACCTGAGACCCACTGTCACTTCAAATGGCGCACCATCCTCGTCATAACCCCATGCTATACTGTTTTAGAGCTGGGGCCCTGGAATTAGAAGACTTACTAACTTCCTCTTCTGTGTCTGTTCCCCTCATTTGTAAAACGGGAGTAACAGAAACAACTTCACTGGAATTTTGTGAGAGGAAAAGCTGTAACAAGCTTGTTTCTGAGTTACACTTAGGGAGGTATTTATAACCCTACCTCTACCCATGCTGAGGATCAAACCAAGTGCCTCCACACAGGCTTGGGCAAGCACTCTACCACTGAGGCTACATGCTCAGCCCCACATCAAATTTCATAATAAACACTGTTTGTTAGAGCTGGGGTCCCCCCTACTTTTGAAAACACATCTTCCTTTCTTAGTTCAGTTTTAGTAAATACACACACAGTTTCTTTTTTAGTTTCGTTTCAGTAAGTGTAGTGTACATGGGGGATAACACTAAGTGCAGAGAACAGTGGTCCATCACAGTTGCTGACGGACCAGGAGCAGGTGAGCACATCACTGTGACCCCATGTGTCCCTTTTGTTGTCACCTGCCATCCTCAGAGGAACCACGCTTTCACATCACTTTTGGGACAGGGTCTTATTATGAAGCCCAGGCTAGCTTCAAAGATGTGGCATTCCTTCTGTCTCAGCCTCCAGACTGTTGGAATTAGAGGTATGCCACCACACCCAGCTGAAATTTTTTGAAATAATCTGCTTATGTAACTTACCACAGCTTAAAAAGAAATTGAAAAATACGAGAAAACTCCACACAACATTTAGGAAAAAAATTGACAAATGTTTAATATCCATAAACTAAAAACCTTGCTGAGAGAATATTTATTTAGAAACAGGGTCTCATTATGTAGTCCTGGCTGTCTTGAAATTTACTATGTAGACCAGGCTGTCCTCAAACTCACAGAGATCCACCTGCTTCTGCCTCCTGGGTGCTGGGATTAAAGGTTTGCACCACTATGCCCTGTGGGAATGTTTTTAATATAAATAAATGGAGAGAGAGATTACACTCATAACCTGGACTCAATATTGTTCATTCTTTTTAGATTGATCTATAGGGTGAATACAATATCAATCAAAACCTCAGCAGGCAAGTTGATAGATTCTACTAATTTGTGTAGAGATGCAAAGGGACCTAAATTAAAAGATGGAAGACTCAAGACTGCAGAATTTTATTCTACTTCTTATTCCCCACGTGTGTGTGTGTGTGTGTGTGTGTGTGTGTGTGCGTGCGTGCGCGCGCATGTGCAGGTGTGAGTGTGGAGGACATTTTCAAGCGTTGGTTCTCTCCTTCTACTTACTGTAGGTTCTGAGGATCAAACTCAGATCCTTAGGTTTGTAAAGCAAGTGATTCTACCAACTGAACCATCTTTCTGCATCAAGACTACTGAATTTTAAAACACATGCAATAATAACCAAGATAGTGTGGCTTTGATATGAGGGAAAAATGTACGTCAATCAACCAAAAGAAATTCATTGCAGCTGATTCTTTTCCCTTTCTTCCTTCACCTGATCTCTGAGATAGGGTCTCACTATGTAGCTCATACTGGCTTTGTACTCATGATGCTTCTGCCTTGGCTTCTCAAATGTTGGGATTATAAGCGTGTACCATCACACCCAGCACTGGCCAGTCGAATGGTGCTAGGATAATCCCATGGGGATAGGATAACTTTTTTTTTTTTAAAGATCAAGTGGGTTGGGGTGGGAGAAGAGAGTATAGGGAGAGATGACTGGAATTGGAAGACAAGAGGGGGTGATGTGGAAACCTAGTTCAGTGGAAACTCCCTGGGATCTACAAGGGTGACCCTAGTGAGGACTCCGAGAAATGGAGGATATGGAGCCTGAACTGTCCACCTTCTGTAACCAGGCAAGGCTTACAGTGTTGGGTTTGGGACACCAATCCAGTCACAAAACCTTCAACCTACAATCTGTCCTGCCTGCAAGATGTGCTGGGGCAATGGTGGTGTAAAACTTGTGGGAGTGGCCAACCAATGACAGGTATAATTTGAGACTCACACCATAAGAGGAAGCCCATGCACAACACTGCCTGGATGACCAGGACCCAGAGGCTGGACAGCCCAGAGACTTAGGGTAGAACCCAACACAACTGGCAAAATTAAAAAAAAAAAAAATCAATGAAATGATGATTCCTAAAGATATTGTTATACTCATAGATCGATGACTATCCTAGTTGTCATCAGAGAGACCCACAGCCAAACATTAAGTGGAGGGAGGGAGGGCGGGAGGGAGGGAGAGAGAGAGAGAGAGAGAGAGAGAGAGAGAGAGAGAGAGAGAGAGAGAGAGAGAGCGCGCGCACGCGCGCCCAGGTTGGAGATCTTCATCAGGTCTCTCCCCTTGGAGCTCGGGGAACCCCATGGAAGGGGAGTAGGGGGAGAACTGTAGAAGCCAGAGGGGTTGAGGATACCAGGAAAGCATGGCTTTCCCTGTACTCTCTCCCTCTTACCCCGCCCCCACACACACACCTGAGTCAACTAAGCAGGGCTCATGACTGTATTGGCAGTCTTGGAGCCTGAATAGGTCTGTGTTAGATCCTCTGAATATTAGTTATGGCTGTTGTCTTGGTGTTTTGGGGAGACTCCTGACAGTGGGAGTGGGGATGTCTCTGACTCTTTTGTTTGCTGTTGGGACCCTTTTCCTCCTACTGGGTTGCTTCACCCAGCCTTGATGTGAGAGTTTGTCCCTGATCTTATTTCATCTTGTTGCGTGGTGATATTTGTAATCTAAGAAACAAAGCTTGCCTGAAGATCAGAGGACAGAGTCAGCCAAAGAGTTAAACACAGAGGTCAGGCAGTGGTGGCACACACCTTTAATCCTAGCACTCGGGAGGCAGAGAGCCGTCTGAGCTACATGAGACTGATCCAGTCTAGGACAGAAACAGAGCCAGGCAGCCGTGGCACACACCTTTAACCCCAGTATTTGGGAAACACACACGCCATTAATGTCAGCACTAGGAAGGTTAAGAAAGGAAGTGAAATGGCTGGGCGGAGAAAGGCATATAAGGTGTGAGGAGACAGGAACTAGAGAGCTTTTCTGACGAGGACTCAGAGGCATTCAGTCAGAGGATTTGTGGAGCTGGAAAGGTGAGACGTGGCTGTGGCTTGTTCCTTTGTCTCTCTGATCTTTCAGCATTTACCCCAGTATCTGGCTCCAGGTTTTTATTATAAGACCACTTAGGATTCATGCAACATTGTTGTGCCATGTTCTGTTGATGTCCCTGGGGAGCCTGCTTTTTTCTGGGGAGAGATGGGAGGGGAGGTGTACCTGGAGGGAAGGTGTCTTAATTAGTTTCTATTGATGCAATGAAACACCATGACCAAAAGGCAAGTTGGGGAGGAAAGGGTTTATTTGGCTTACACTTCAGCATTGCTGTTCATCACTGAAGGAAGTCAGGAAGGAAACTCAAACAGGGCAGGATCCAGGAGGCAGGAGCTGATGCAGAGGCCATGGAGGATACTGCTTACTGGCTTGCTTCCCCTGGCTTACTCAGCCTGCTTTCTTATAGAACCCAGGACCAGCCCCCCAGGGATGGCACCACCCACCATGGGCTGGGCCCTCCCCCACTGATCACTGAATGAGAAAATGCCTTACAGCTGGATCTCATGGAGGCATCTCCTCAGCTGAGGCTCCTTCCTCTGATGACTCTAGCTTGTGTCAAGGTGGCACATAAAACCAGCCAGTATATAGGGGACGCTACAGTTGGATGTACTGTTACGAGAGAATAAAAAATTAAAATGAGGAAAAGATTTACATATTTTACGTGTGTGTGTGTGTGTGTGTGTGTGTGTGTGTGTGTGTGTGTGTGTGTGTTCTAGAGTGTGTGTATGTGCACCAAGTGCTTGCAGGTATTTACAGAGAGCAGAAGATGGTAGCAGACCCATGGAAATAGTGTTATAGATGGTTGTGAGACTCCTGATGTGGGTTCTGGGAACTAAACTCAGGTCCTCTGTAAGAGCAGCAAGTGCTCTTAACTGCAAGTCATCTCTCCACCCCCAAGGATAGCCTTTTAAAATAATGTTAAGCAGCTGCATATCCATACTGGTAAACAAACAAACCCTGTTCCTTACACACACCACATGCAAGATTAACTTGTATACGTTCAAGTTAAAACTATAAACTGTAAAACTTCTAGAAGAAAGAGTAGGAGAAGTTTTTTTGTTGGGCTAGAAGTTTTCCCTTGGGCTAGGAAAACACTTTAGAGAGATTGCAAAAGCAAAAAACTTAATAAAAGAAAGGAATTTAATAAATCAGGATGTGTATGTGTATGCGTGTGTGTGTGTGTGTGTGTGTGTGTGTGTGTGTGTGTGTGTGTGTGTATGTGTATGTGTGTGTGTGTGTGTGTGTGTGTGTGTGTGTGTGTGTGTGTACATGCATTTGGCATGATGTTTATGGAGGTCAGAAGACAATTTCTGGGAGTTGGTCCTTTACTTCTACTGCCTGAGTATTGTGGATGAACTTGGTTTTCAGCTTGGCAGCAAGCGCCTCTCTGTTGGGCCATCTCACCAGCTCAGTGAGAAGCTGGGAGACTATTTAACAAAGGACGTTAGACTATATGAAGAACACTCAGGATTCAACAGTGAGGAAACAAATAATGCTAGCTGTTTCTTAAGTAAGAAAATACCTGTTTTGTTTTGTTTTGTTTTCTTAATTGGCAAAAGATGGAATACACCCCCAAAAACAAACCTCTGGAAGGCTAGTAAGCATACAAAAAGATGTTCAACATTTCAACTCATTATGGAAATGTAAATTATAGCCACAAGACACTATTACACATGGACTAAGATACTATCTGGAACAACTGGCCTCTCACACATCACAGCTGTAATGCTGAATGGTACAATTACATTGGAAAATAAGTTGATAGTGTTTTATAGAAGTAAACAGACTTTACCATGATGTAGATATTTACCTCCCAAACACAATCCTACACATTAATGCTCATTGTTTCTGTTTTCATAATAGCCCCTCAGTGTAATAAGACACAAGTCCATCAAGAGAAGAATGATAAACAATAAATTGTAACGTAAGCACACAGTGGAACACTTATCACAACGGGAGGGAAACACATAAAACGACAAGGATGGATTCCAGAACACACAGCTTAAAGAAGGCAGGCGTAAGAGCACACAGTTCAGGAGTCCGCTTATACACCACTCTAGGAACAATGGATCTAAATTTTATTTATAAAAATACATCAGTGGTTCCTTTGAGTAGGGTGTGGGAGTGAAACTAGCTGGGGAAAGGCATGAGGGACTCACTGGGGCCATGGAAAGCTTCCTCATCTTGTTACATAGCATACAACTGACAAAATTTATTGATCCATAATATTTAATGCTACCATGATATTAATTTTATTTGTAACTAACACACTACATTTACAAAGAACTCTGAAGGTCTTTGCTGTTGAGTCTCTTCCCTGACCATTCTCCCATACAGATTTTTCTACAAATAAATGAAGTAAAATTTCAAGTTGAGAAACTCTGAAAAATCCACAAGGGTACAGTGAAAAAGTTCAATTATTAAAACAACCAGAAGGTTGTATATTGGAGTGTATGGGGAAGAGAGAGATGATAATCGTTACTGGCGGCAGTAGAATTGATTCAGCTTTCCCAACAAAAGCCTGATGACTCAACCATCCTGTTCAAATGTCTAGGAAAGCTGACAAACAGCCTCAGTTTAATGACAACACTAACTTCCTGCCGCCCTGCAACATCTCTTCTGCCTTTCTGTTTGCAATGAACAATTGTCTCCAAACCAAGTCCAAATGATGCTGTCAGGTGACAAGCACACAAAATGAAAGGAGTTAAGTGTCTATGGCACTGTCTTCCAGTTTAGGCCTACAAGGCTAAGGGCCTCACCCCTGAAAACATATTACATGTACTATTTTCAAAATGATCATGAATTTCTCTGCAGCTGTTGCCTGGGCCAAGAGGGGGATATATATTCTTACAGATATCAACTGGCCTAGCCAATAACATAACATGTGTTGACTTTACTAACTGTATCATGTATGAGTTTAAAAATAACATCCTGGACTAGTTGAACAGGACTGTGAAATGACAGCTATTTCCAGTTTCCATGCAAACCCTGCTGTAACCAACTAACAAGGAGAGTAGGTAAGTAGAGAAAGAAAGAATGTTTCAGACAAAGGACACCACTAAGAAGTGTTCCAAAGACAAGGACAAAACACAGAGACTGTTGGTGACTAGAGATGCAAATGCTAAAAGACATCTAAAGATTCTGTCTGGCCTTGAGAGAGACTCCACCATTGGGGACTACGGTATGTGGAGGGAAATGATGATTCTGATAGGGTGCCAAGTTAGGAATAAAGAAAGCAATGACTGTGATGGGGATTAGAATGCACCTAAGAGAGACAGAACAAGAATTCTGATTAAGGCTGGAACCTGAGTGTTGTCAAGTACCACTGACTGGCTACTCTGTGCAGGGTACTTTAGCAGAGGCTAGGTAAACAGTGAACAGGCAGTTTCTTGCCTTCTCTGGGAAAGAGTGAGGAGAACACAAAAGAAATATACTAACTTCAGAAACTGGTAAGGATTGTAAAGAAAAATAAGAACAAGGCAAAGCAGTGAGGGAACAGTTGAGCTTACTTAACCGGGGAGGTAAGGAAGTCACTGCAGGAGGTGGCATCTAAGCTGAGATCTTAAAATAGCAGGCGGGAAGAATGAGCACAAAGGCAGATGTGAAAAGAGCGAAAGGCCCATGCGGGCAGCAGCAGTTAGCAAGAAGGGGAAGTAGTGAGCAGTGAGTGGCCTGCTGTAGGGCCTCCTGGGCCAATGGGAAGCAGCCTGGATTTCTATTAAAGTGTAAAGGAGAGCTCGTGGAGGTTCTGAAGTAGTCAAACATGAATGGTGCCTTCTGACGGGCCTTGGGAATCCACTAGCTCCATTACAGAGAATAGATCAGGACTGTGAGTGAGGAGGAAGACCAATAACCCAAGCAAGAGGGGATCATGATTAGAGTTAAAGCAGCTATTCAGGAAGTGTCAGAAAAGCCAAAGACCAAATGGGGGTTTACAGTGTGAAGGTTGGGTGTGACGGCCAATGACTGCGTTCCCAGCACTTAGGAAGTGGACATAGGAGGTCTAGGAGTTTCTAGGCTGTTAAGTCTTGTCAAGAGAGGTGGGAGGTGAGGAGAGGAGGAGAAGGAGCAGAAGGAGGAAGAGAAGAAGGAGAAAAAGAGAAGGTGAGAAGAGAGAGGTCAGGGGAGAGGGGAAAGGAAGTCTGGGTTAGAACTTAATTCATTAACTCAAGACAGGGTCTCACTATATAGCCCTGGCTGGCCTGGAACTCACTATGGCCTGGAACCAGGCTTGCTGTGGGATGGTTTGTTTTTTTTTTATATGCTGTGAATATGTGTTGCTACTATTGGTTAATAAAGAAGCTGCACAGGCCTATGGCAACACAGGATATAACCAGGTGGGAAATCCAAGGGAGATACATGGAGAAGAAAGGCGGAGTCAGGGAGATGCAGTGAGCCGCCAGGGGAGCAAGATATAATAGAATACAGATAAAGCCACAAGACACGTGGCAATACATAGATTAATAGAAATGGGTTAATTTAAGATGTAATTGCTAGCTAGCAATAAGCCTGAGGGATAGACCAAACAGTTTGTAATTAATATTAAGCCTGAGTGATTATTTTATAAAAATGACTGCTGCCTGGGTGGGACTGGGTGGGATTGAGAAACCAGTCTATACAGGCTGGCCTTGAACTCACAGAGATCTACCTGCTCTGCCTCTCAAATGCTTGAATTAAAGGCATGTGCCACCACTATTAAGACATTACTTTGAATATAAGCATTTACTTCTCCCCTGAAGGAAGAACTGATACATTTGTCTGGATATGGGCAGAACCAGAGTTACAGGATTCTTACTCCATGGCCAGGAGGAACAAGTCAAAACTTGCAAGTATTCTTATTTGTTTTGTTTTTCTGCTTTTGTTATATAGCCCAAGCTGGACTTAAACTTGTGATCCTTCTGCCTCAGCCACCAGAGTACTGGGAATACAAGTATGCACTACCATGTATGGCTTGCCATAGTTTTAGGGAGAAAGGCAAAAGCTTTGTAGAGGTCCACACTATAGTCTCTATAGGCTACTACCAGGTTTTTGTTAAATAAGAATCTAAAAACAATGATTCTCTCCATTCCCAATGTCTCTCCCTTGCTTTCTTTCTAAAGTGCCTTCTAGAAAAACGTCAATGTTGTCTTGGTTGAATTGAGAGGAAATGGAGTTGTCTGAATCTTGATGAGGCTGGAGAGATGGGGATAAGGGAGCACTCCTAGGGAAGGAGACGGTAGAACAGGGGCCCAAAGCAGCTCTGGAGCCCCAGAGGGATGGGGAGCAGGGGAGAGAAGCCCACAGCATCTGGGCAAGTTTCTAGGAAGGAATTCACGAGAAATTGGAAGTGGTTAGGCACAAATTGAACAAGCAGAGAAAAGGTAAAATGCTCAAAAGTAGGGCCACAACTTTCAACAATCTGATTTTGAGTTCTTAAAAAGACTATAATTTCCAGTGACCAAAATATAATCCTTTATCTTTTACTGGGGCTGGGAATAGGAGTCTACCCAAAAGCAAAGAGAGCTGAATGTACAGAATGGGTCTACATTCCAACAGAAGTCAACATCATATTTCTCAGTGGGGTTATTGTATTAATATTTTAACAGCTTCTACTAAATATGATTACATATTAGGTGAACTCATAAATATGTCAGATCTGATTAGTGAATGTGGAAGACAGGAAGGGGCAGATTTGTCAACAGAGAGAAGTCCACATTATGAATCTGACTGATTTCTAATAACCAGCAAGACAAAGCTTGCGATCATTTCAACGTTTTTAAATAAAACTCACTAGCAGATGAACTCAAAGCACCTCAGTGTATATGATTATATATGATTATTTAAAGATTAGATAGTTGCCAATCTTCTATTTACTGATGACAGAAAAAGACATGTAACATTCAACCAAATCAAAGCAAGGCCGTTTTGATGGTTTCCTGATTTTTACTGTAGTTTAAGGGACAAGATAGCCACTTAACATTTTTAGATTTCAAAACTGACTCTTGTGTCGTTGGTGGGCTCTGGCATGCGACTTTATAGCTTGCAGGGTGATGGGGTTCTTTTGTTCTAAACCAAGAAACTCACTGCAGCTTAATTTACTGCTGCATTATTATTACAGCTACTAACGACACACACCTCCAAGGCTGGTAAACCCACTGATGTAGACAGTGCCACCTTAAAAGGGTTTTTGGATGGGTCCTAGTGAGGAGGGAAAAAAAAAGGACATAATGTTTAATTATAAGAAATGATTGAAATAGGCACAGACGTACCCCGGGTGCCGCTGCACTGCAGCAAGCTCTAAACTTGTTATCGTTAATGGTTTAAATTTCACTGTGCTAATCATTTCAGGACACAAGCCTTTCTTGATAATCTAATGAATTATTCCAACATCCTTCAGCAAAAAAAAAATCCTCCATGACAGCACTAATTACAAGGCGTTTTCCCAGTGCTTATGTAAAATATGACAGAGCAGCAGCCTAGGGAATTGCAGAAAACTGCTTCTAATTTCCACTGAGAAACTGACAAACACCTCTCTTTCATCTCTCCCAGCTCTCAAGTAAGATTTAACTTTCTCATTTAGTTAATTACCGAGTGAGGATCATCATTTCCCCGGATCGGAGCGGCACAGAGCCTTTATCGTGTTAACTTGTGAACTTGATCGATGGCTGCTGCTAAAACTTAATAACTTCACCCCCTGGCAAATTGTAAGATAAATATAATAGGAGAGACTCTGACAGTAAAAACCTGCCAGAAATGAGCGCTGTGTTTATGTTTCTTTGCAGGCAGCAAAAAAACAACCGACAGCTTATTACTGGTTGCGTGTTACTTATATTTAAAAGACTCCAGGCAGTTAACTTTCTGCGTACTGTTAAAACTTTGCTCATGAGATGGGGAACAGCACAAGTGTTGCAGACTTTGGGAAGTGAGAGAAGGAAAAACATGGAGAAGGGCAACAGGAGGGACAAAATATATTGTGTGATGTCATGTTTATCATATAAAATGTTCAAGAGGCAGAAACAGGCAGAATAATCCTCTTAAAAATAATCCTGGCCTTCTAGAACACCATAGGAACCATAGGAGCAAAGCATGAGAATTTTTACTCACACAAATGTTTTCCATGACCATGGGTCCATGCCTGAAGAATTCAATTAACTACAGAATTCCTCTATACTTCAAAAAGCCCTGCAGCTAGAAAAGCACTCACTAACTACACCAGTTACCCTGGTGACCTCTGAGTGAGGTACAGCTAGGGAATAACCTATTCTGAGACCTTTACCTAGGCTTACACTCACCTTCCACAGCAAAGCTAAAGCAACCCGGGAAGACATTTTCTGATGCACATTATACTTTCAGTTGAATCTGCATTTTACCATTTGACTGTGCAGACTAAGGACAACAGACCAGTAATGACAATAGGGTATCGTAAAGGGACGCTGCAGCGGGGGGTGGGGGGTGGGGGGGGTAGTGGACCACGCCCGAATCCCAGCACTGTAGAGGCAAAGACAAAGACTGGAGAATCACTGCAAGATCGAGGCCAGCCTGTGCTAAGAGTGAGACCCTACCTCAAACAAACAAAAACAAAATCAATTAACCGAATAACAGAATCACCACTCATTAGTGTCTGTTCCTGCCACCTAGTAACAGGAATGAAAATACATCTGTATGTAAAATGTCAAGGCCACTCATAATACAGAAGCGATAAAGGAAACAGTATGAACTAAACTTGGGGAGGAGATCATCAGGAATGGTCTCAAAGGACTTACAGAGGTTAAGCCTCATGTTTGCAAATGTACTTAACTCCCAATTATGTCTGCAACAGACCAATATACCGAAGGCTTAATGCTGCAATCCAAAAGACTGCCATTTTGAAAATTGACAGGTTCAGGAAAAACAAACACTAAAATAGCAAACAAAATTCCTTGTTGCTGGAGGACCAAATCGGAATCATTCTGTTTTGTTTCACTTTCATTAAATAATCTATCTGGGGATAAAGGGGCTGGGAAGATGCAGCAGCGCAAAAATAAGGACCTGAGTTCAAACCTCAGAACTCAAAAAAGGCCAGGCACTGTCTATGCTTATCATCTCAACCAGTGGGGTGGGGAGAGTGTGTAGAAAAAGCAATATTCCTGGGGCTCCTTGGCCAGACAGTCTGTTAGTTTGTTAGATCAGAAACAATGAGGGGCAGGACCTCCAGAGGATATGCACACGCACGTGCATCTGAGTGCACACAGTCTTTAAAAAGCCCAGATTTTCACTATCAATATAGACAATGTTTATATTTCAATGTCTATATTTTTCTATTCTTTTAAAAGAGTTATGAGGGGCTGGAGCAATGGCTCAGCAGTGAATAGCACTTGCCGCTCTTGCAGAGGACCTGGATTCAGTTCCCATCACCCATCATAACTTCAGTTCTAGGAGATCTGATGCCCTCTTCTGACTTCTTTTTTTTTTTTTTTTTTTTTTTTTTTTTTTTTTTTTTTTTTGGATTTTTCGAGACAGGGTTTCTCTGTGTAGCTTTGCGCCTTTCCTGGAACTCACTTGGTAGTCCAGGCTGGCCTCGAACTCATAGAGATCCTCCTGGCTCTGCCTCCCGAGTGCTGGGATTAAAGGCGTGCGCCACCACCGCCCGGCACCTCTTCTGACTTCTGCAGGCACCAAGCATATATGCACGTGATGCACAGACATACATGTAGGCAAAACACACACACATAAAAATAAACCTTAAAAAAAATAAGTAAAAGGCCAGGCGGTGGTGGCGCATGCCTTTAATCCCAGCACTCGGAAGGCAGAGCCAGGCGGATCTCAGTGAGTTCAAGGCCAGCCTGGGATACATAGTGAGATCCAGGGACAGGCACCAAAACTAAACAGAGAAACCCTCTCTCGAAAAACAAAACAAAAAAAAGTAAAAGAACTATTAGTAAATTTATTTTGATATAAGTGGGAAAGGGAGGGTGGTTTTTTTGTTTGCTTGTTTGTTTTGTTTTGTTTTTTATAATATCCAGGATACTTTCTCCTTAGCAGTAAATTAATTAGAGCAAGTGGAGTTTTCTTTGCTGAACACCTTGGAAGTCAAGATCTGATCCTGGACTATATAGAGCGATGACTGTGGAAAGGAAGCGGGGAAGGGGCAGCGGGTGACAGAGAAGAAAGGAGGAGGAGGAGAAGGAGAAGGGAGAGAGCTAAGAAAGCAGCAGAGAACTGGGTGTGTGTCAGGGTGACAGTGACCGGGAGAAACAAGATTGACGGCATAGGTGGGTGTGCACATGGGAGACCAGAGCATAGTGAAGAGGAGCCATTAGGGCGGGGAGAGACTGGGAAGGGGCGAGAGATGATGAGCAGGGAAGACAGGGCAAACAGCTTGGGGAGAGATGGAGTGGGAAGGGGAGAGGTAGAAGCAGACGAGGAGAAAAAAATGGGTATAATCAAAAGCACAAGGATCTAGCATGACCAACTCCTGCTCCAAGAGAAGCAATATGCTCGGTGGACAAACAGATTCTCTCCCACATAGTAAACGAGACATCAGGAGGGAGAGGAGATGGAAACGATTGCTTTTGAAAACTGGTATTTAATGTCTCAGGCAGAGTAATAAAGTTTAATTGTCTGGAATCTGGTTGATTCTTCTTTGTAACTTCCTGAGGTGCAGGTTGCTCCTCTGGATATAAAATGATGTTAATATCACCAAATAAAATTTTGGTGATGCTGTAAGTTTAAACTAAGAGTCTTCTCTGCAACTTCCCCCTCATACCCTTGCCTTATTTAGCATCAGAAAGTTAGTTCTGCCATAAATAATGGGGAATGAGGAGGCAGGCCTGTCACAAGAACCAGAGACACTTGAAACACAACACAACACAACACAACACAACACAACACAACTAAACTAAACTAAATTAAAGAGTACATGGGTGAAGCACAGTGAGCTGAGCTGAAGCAGACAAACCGACCCCTCCTCTTCGTGCTGGGATACCTGGCTTTTCTCTTTCTTTTCTTTCTTTCTCTTTCTTTCTTTCTTTCTTTCTTTCTTTCTTTCTTTCTTTCTTTCTTTCTTTCTTTCTTTCTTTCTTTCCCTCCCTCCCTCCCTCCCTCCCTCCCTCCCTCCCTCCCTCCTTCTTTGTCTTTCTTTCTTTTTTGTCTATGAAAGTCAGTGACTTGGTATAGCCTGTTCGTAGAGAAAGCTTAATCTAAAGCCTGGTTTTGGGGGCAGGGGTGGGATACAGATTCTCAAGAAGCCAACTCAGCTTTCTAGAAGAAATTCAACTCTTTCCAAACGCTTGTTAATGCATGTTAAATGCAGCAAGAAATAATCCTATGAGGCAGGGTGCAGGCCTCTCTCAGCTGCAGTGAACGAAGTAAATGGCTTGTAACTTCTGGAAGTCTTGGTTATCTGCAGGTAAAACTCTAATAACCCTTGGAGCATCAAGGGACTAAAGCCATTTCTCTCTGGAATACTTTAGTAATTGTTTTCTTAATTTATCCAGGAAAGGCTTAGTTTGGATGCAGCATCTGTGTGTTTTTTTTTTTTTTTAAGCAGAGGTGATCAGAATAACTTGCTCAGACTCACATATATTAGCAAAGTTCAAACTAAATTTCAAAATGCAGTTGTTACATAAGCTGTATGGTCTTTCTAGAACACAATTCTGGTTGTTTTAAAGATATTTTATTTTTATGTGCATTGATGTTTTACCATAGATGTTGAGTCCCCTGAAACTGGAGTTGCAGACAGGTGTGAGCTGCCATGTGGGTGCTGGGAATTGAACTGGGGTCCTCTGGAAGAGCAGTCAGTGCTCTTAACTCCTGAGCCATCTCTCCAGCCCCTTCTTCCTTTTAATAATCAAGTCACTCAAGTAATAGCTGGGCAGGGGCTAGAGACCACACTGCTCTGTAGACACCCTTTGTATAGCCAAGAGGTTTACATGCCCACCAAGACCACGAGCATCAATTGAATCCAGCCCCAATGGCCCTCTGTACAAGTAATGTTTATGTATCAGAATGTTGTAAATACAAGCAAACAACCATTA
Source organism: Peromyscus californicus insignis (assembly GCF_007827085.1). Taxonomy (NCBI): domain Eukaryota; kingdom Metazoa; phylum Chordata; class Mammalia; order Rodentia; family Cricetidae; genus Peromyscus; species Peromyscus californicus. The sequence continues at coordinate 16,776,233 of NW_026294562.1, forward strand.
TGTCTTGATCTGATTCCACTATAGCTTATATACTTACTCAGTGTATAAACTTGGGTAAATTAGTTAACCTTTCTGGGCCTCAAATTCCTCATTTATAAATGGTGACACTCGGTACTTTGTTGGAAGTATTAATGTTAGGATGAAATGAGGTAACATACACAAAATCACTTAAAGAGAGAATCTAGGAAAGAATAAAGGTAATCATGGTCTTAACTGGATAACAACCTACCTATGCATTGCTGGTTATAATTAGCCTACCACTTTATTCATGGAATCCTTTGGTTTTCAACTATATCCACAAACTTTTACTTTCAAAATAGACTCTAAGCCTTAGAGGGCAGTGATAAATCTTTTGACTCTACATAGTAGCAGCACAAAAATAAGCTGTAAACTCAATTTTTAATTCAAACTAATGTAAGGAGTAGTTATTGCTTTTTGAGAGCACACTGGTACAAAAGTAGTGAAATCCCCTTCTCTGGCTACCAACGTTATCACGGTCAGTATATTGATGTTTTCCCATAGGAAAACATGGCAATCTTAACCCATGTTTTAAGACTGGCTTCAACATTTGCTGTAACATATTTAAAACAGTACTATCAGCTGGGCATGATGGCTCAAGGCCTTTAATTCCAACAATTGGGAAGGGGATGCAGGAAGATTTGAGTTCAAGGCCAGCTTAGGCTACATAATGTGTTGGAGATCCACTTGGGTTGAATTTTTTAAGCTTAATTGTCTGGGCTGGGTGGTGGTGGCTCACACCTTTTATCCCAGCACTCGGGAGGCAAAGCCAGGCGGATCTCTGTGAGTTTGAGGCCAGCCTGGTCTACAGAGCAAGATCCAGGACAGGCACCAAAACTACATGGAGAAACCCTGTCTCGAAAAAACCAAAAAAAAAAAAAAAAAATGTCTGAAGTCAAGAATTGAAACTAAATAAACCTCCATAGAGAATGATGACTGATGCTAGCTTAACATTTCCATAAAACTTAAAACTATGGGAAATGAGCTCAGCCTTATGATACCTTCTTGAAATCTGCCTCCTCGGTATGACCCATTTCTTCTAAATTTACATTCTTGTTATTTTTGTACCACCCTCCCCCTGGTTGTCAGTATTTAAGAAAAAGTTTTCCAGAAAACTATCAGTAAGTGAATGTTCTTCTTTACTAAAAATGCCCTTATTTCACATAAAGAGGAGAAAGAAATGCTATACACCAACTGGTTTATTCAGGGCCAAATCTAAGCAGTAGGACTACACAGAGTCTACAAAGAGATATGAAATTCCATTGGAATCCCTCTAATGCTTTATTATCAAGGGTATAATACTCATGGTCAGAGAGCTACTGTTCTTGGCCCATTGAAGAGCTTGCTGCACTAGACTTTTTTTCTCTTTCAGATTCCAAAGGCTAGCAAAGTTCCCATGGTTGAGATGTCATACTGGCTACTATGATAAAACAAACAAGGACAACCACTGGGCTTGGGTTTGTCATTTGAAAGAACTAAGTTTCACTGGGTATCAGAAGCAGACTCTGTGGCACCTGCTTCTATGACAATAGCATTTAAAAACTTTATTATTATCACTATTAATATTTTTATTTTGAGCCGGGCGGTGGTGGTGCACGCCTTTAATCCCAGCACTCGGGAGGCAGAGGCAGGTGGATCTCTGTGAGTTCAAGGCCAGCCTGGGCTACCAAGTGAGTTCCAGGAAAGGCGCAAAGCTACACAGAGAAACTCTGTCTCGGAAAACCAAAAAAAAATTTTTATTTTGAGATGGGGTCTCTCTATGTAGCCCTGGCTGTCCTGGAACTCACTTTGTAATTTATTTATTCTTATTTATGTGCATTGGTGTTTTGCCTGCATGTGTGTCTGTGTGAGGGTGTCAGCCCTAAATTTTAAGTAAGAAAGACTGAAGAGTGGGCTGAGTAGGACAGCAGCAGGGTTTAGGGAAGGACAGAGGATTAAGACATGCATGGTGGCTCATGCCTGTAATCTCAGTACTTGGAAGACTGAGGCAGGAGGACTGCTGCAAGTTCCAGACCAGCCCAGGCTATGCAGTGAGGTACTGGCTCAAACAAACAAACAAACAAACAAACAAACAACCCAAGCATATCAAAATGATCAAGACATTTTGGAGAAAAATATTAAGAATAACATTGTGGAACCAGGGCACACTATGGAGGAAGCAAAAGGACGGAACTGTTTTAAAGACAGAACTGAAGAGCATCAGAGCCAGCTCAGGGTCCTGTGTCATCTACAAACTGGGTGACATCAGTAAGCTCATCACTCTCCTTAGGCATTCCCCCTTCTTTTGTTTTTTTTTTTTTTGAGACAGGGTTTCTCTGTGTAGTTTTGGTGCCTGGCCTCAAACTCACAGAGATCCGCCTGACTCTGCCTCCCAGGTGCTGGGATTAAAGGGGTGCGCCACCACCACCTGGCCCCCCACCCCTTCATATTTTAACCTCAAAGACTTAACACTGAGAGTTATTATAACAACAGATGATGTACACACATTACTTAGAACAGGGCACAAGAAATATGTTTTTCAACAAAGGTAGCTGCCGACAGAAATTAAAAACAATACAAAATATCATAACCATATTATTGTCCTTACTGCTACTGAACTGCATACTTGAAACAGTTACACAGTCTGTCGGTTTCTTTTTGAGGGAAGGTTGAGGAAACACCATACAAAAATGAAACAGACTAGTGACACCCAACACAGTAGTTGGTGCTTTTCTGATTTCTCAAGGTCCTGGGCTCAATCTCAAGCACCAGGCTAGGGTGCAGGGGTGTGTATGAGATTGAGGAACTGCCATAAAAATACCCAGCTCTCTTCTCAGCCACACTACATGGTATGCAATACTACTATACTCTACCAGAATGCTACAGTAAAAAAGCTAGGCAACACCAAACACTGATTGGCAAGCTAAAGGAACAAAGGAATCTCTCATTCTCTGAGGCCAACAGTTTCTAGTTTTTTTCCCCCCTAGTTTCATATACATTTGAATTCATTTCATCTACATATTCATGAAAATATATATGTGAGAATTTTTTAATTATTAAAAGCTGAAAAAAACCCAAATGTTTGCCTACAGTGAAATATTACCTACCACTAAGGATATAGAAATTGTAACTATGTGTAACAATGTGAATGGTTCTTAAAGATATTCTGCCCAAATGACATATACAGTAAGGGATGCATGCTGTATGGTTAAACCAGGCAGCACTAACCTAAGGAGCTGGAAGTGAAGGTAACGATTATTTCTGGGAGGGCACTGGCTTCATGGGAGGAGGAGTGGGCTCTGTTGTGTTCCTTTTTTCTCTTTCAAATAGACTGCTGTTGTACAGGTCTGTCTGTTCATTTTGAGGAAATTCATCAAATCTAGAAACCCTTAACATTGCTAGATTATATTCACACAAGGGAGAAGGGGGGGGGGGAGAATCTGTCTGGTTACTGACAGACTGTCCCAACCTTTATTTTCTGATATAAAGGAAACAATCATTAAATTATGAAAAGATTTAAATTTTGCTACAAAGGAGCCTGAGATTCTTTCTCCTGTTGTGACCCTGTGGCCACACACAGACAACTGTCCCCACATGGCACTGTTCTGAGCAAGGTTAGAGCTCCCTCTAGCACTTCTAACTAAGGAAACACCACAGGCCCTTACAGAGCTGACACAATTTGGTGCTGCCCACGGTTAAATGCAATATGGTGATTTTTATTTTTAATTTGCTTTAATTGTTGCTATGATATGAATAATTAATAGGCTGCTTATGCCAGTTTTGTAAAGTTCACAGTACAGAAAGCCAGGAGAGAAATATCTACTTACAAAGGAGGCTTAAAAATGGTTATAACTGCTATAATATTCGAGAATTTGGAATATTTATTCATGATTTGTGGCAACATTATGTTCTAGCAACAAAGAAACATGCTACTAAAAGCATTTCCTACTTAGAGCATCTTCCTGTCTTGTCTCCTTGTCTGCTGGCTGCATGAGCACCGCACCCACAGCGCTGCAGGAGCCAAGGAGGTCAGTGCCGGGAACCTTGCTCTTTGGTGGAGGTCAATCAGAAGGGCTCACTACGAACATTTAACCCAATTCCACCATTCTAAGACAACTATTTTCTAGCACTCGGTGATCCCCTGGACAACAGAGGCTACTGAACCTCAAGTCTAGATTCTTTCCCTATGTCTTTGTAAACTTCTTTCTTCACTGGTATCTCAGGCACGGAAAATGATGACTTTATCAATGTTTCTACTTCACATTTGGGTGTCACCGTAAAGTATAATTCTGATACAATATTGTAGTCCTACACAACCCACATAGAGTTTGGGCAGGTGCTGAGAGTTCAACAATTGTAACACATATATAACCATTCTGGGAAAGCAGCCAGAAGGAAAGAAAGGGCTTCTTCGTATTTTCATTGTTAGATTTCAACCTCCCACACATTCTGAAGGAAACACTGCTTACTAAAATTCTTGTTAAAATTAAAACACATATAAAATCAGGTAAGTTTCTTGAATCATGAAGAATGAAAGAAAAAGAAAAATTCAGTTTCCTTAAAAGTAAATTCATTTTAAGAAAGACTAATGGGGATTAAGCTTGCATTCTGAAAACTAAGAAAATGTTCTTTTGAATTATAATGTGAAGCAAGCTTTAGCCATTTTAAAAATAAATTTTGCCTATCTATCTATCTATCTATCTATCTATCTATCTATCTATCTATCTACCTACCTACCTACCTACCTACCTACCTACCTACCTATCAATCATATGCAGGGAGCATATTTGGAGGTCAGAGGGTCACCTGTGGACACCAGTTCTCTCCTGTAATGCAGGACCTGAGGACTTGACTTAGGTCAGTAGGTATTGTATCAAGTACCTTTACCTGCTGAGCCATCGCACCAGCCCCAACCTTTTCCCCCTCCCTGCATGTGTGAGTACTTGAGTAGATGTAAGTGGAGACCAGAATGGTGTCGGGTGTCTTTCTCTATCACTTTACCTCTTATTTACTGAGGCAGGGTCTCTCATTTGAGGCCAGAGCTCACCCACTTGGCTAGCTCGTTAGCTAGCTCCAGGGACTCCCATCTCAGTTTCCTGGCACACTCCAGGCAGCCCCCACACCGTCTTGAGGACCTTCACACCAGTCTTGGTGCTTGCGTGACAAGTCCTTTCCCACTGAGTCACTCAGCCCTCTACCTTAGTGTTTTTTTAAAACACACGAATCCCTTTAAAAGTAACTAAAGCGAGTGTATATAATCCCAGCACTTAGGAGCCTGTGGCAGGAAACCGGTGAATTTACAGACTAGTCAAGGTTACACAGTAAGAACCTGGCCAAAAAAAAAAAAAAGAGGGGAAGAAGAGGAGAGAGGGGAGAGGGAGAGAGGGAGAGAGAGAGAGAGATAGAGAGATATATATATATATATAGAGAGAGAATGTGTGTATAAGAGAGTAACATATTTGTAATTAAAGGAAGTTTAGCAATTTGCAAATATATCTTTACCATTTAATTTTTATTATTTGAAAAGATGAATAGCAGTCTACGACTTCTAACTCATGTTCTGGTTATGGACCAGCACACTCCACCAAGACACTATACAGTAGTCACTAGTCTTTCGTGTACATTCCATAAGGCCAAGATGTCACTTTGCCACCTTAGTTTGGTCATATTAAGATGGCCACACTCATTCCAAGGGCAGCTCGTTTGATGTAAGGAGTGAAATGATGTCTGAAAACAGTTCTTCATTAACCTGCTGAGAGCCTCAATCATGTGCTGTGTCGTCCTCAGACAGGATTCACTCACTATGGCTTCCCTTTCCATTCACCTGCTATCTGTTGGGAGCTGTAGATCACGAACTAGGACAGGAATGACAGGTCTAAATTAACATGACAGAAAAGCTATTGGATGTTGCCTCTTGGTTTAGCCACTTCACTCTCTTCTGTGGCAACCAAAGGATTCAGAACCCTGGCATTAATTAAGCAACAGTTTTATTACACACAATCAAAGCCTGAAAGAAAATCCTAACCGACAACAAGAGGAGATTACAAGGTTCAATAAACACTTGGGGTTTTTCGTGGTTGCTAATTGAGGGATTTAAAATTTTTATCATCCGATACAGAATGCTGAAAAGGAAAACTCTGAGTGCAAGAGAACAGGAAACCTAAGATGTATTCCTGTATTGTGATTTTATAAAACGAGTTCACATACTGCTGTGATTTCCAAAGCCTAGTTTTTAAAAGTTACTTTAACATCCACAGACAACTATTTCGACAATCCTCCTATTTACAGCGTGTCCTCTAATTTTCTATGCACTAAAATGTATAAACAGTGGTTGAAAGCACGGGGCCATGTGGTTAAACTGATTTCAAACCCAAGTTCTGTGGTACCTTATGTGCCTGGTCAGAGTTAAAGCTAACCCAAGAAGAACAACGGGGACTTAGTTAAAAGTGTGACACATTATATGTTCAATAAACAATAGTGCAAAAGGGCTATCCAATTTAGTTCTTTAAAAATTCATTTCAGGATGGCATGCTGGCTCAGCAGGTGAAGGCACTTGCTGCCAAGCATCAAGAACCAAGTTGGTTCCAGGGCCCAGAGAGTGGAAGAAAAGCACCCACTTTCTAAGTTGTTCCCTGACCTCCACACACAGGAATGCACATGCATGAGGGAACATACACTTGTGTGCAAACACACAGAGTAAATCAATGTAAAAAAATCCATGACATTTCATTTCAAGTCAATCAAGCTAAAAATAATCCTAAGTGAGCTACCCGGTTTGTCTTACAAAGAATCAGCCTTTTTAAAGTAACTATGTGAAGCCAGGCATAGGGGCTCATGCTTGGAATCCCAGCACTCAGGAGGCTGAGAGAGGCTCACTGTCCAGAGTTTGAGTCCAACCTGGACTACAAAGCAAATTCTAAGCCAGCCTGGGCTACAGAGTGAGACTTTGTTTAAAAAACAAAACTAAACTAAATTAATAAATGATAGGCCAGTTACATAATGAAATAACTCATTTTATACATTTCCAATTGAGGCAAAGCAGGGAGAAGCTAACGGTCTGAGTCTCAAGCTTTTCAAGTTTCAAAGCACCTAATAATGGCATTATATTTGCAGTCAACAACCACCTAAACGGTCAACCAAAAAGGTAGTAATAATAAAACTCATTTAATATAGAAAACTATGTCACTGCAAATGGAATCTATTGAAATCTGGATACATATCTTTCTAATAGTTAACTTATCAGAACAAAATGTAAAACAAAAGCTGTATTTCATGGAATTAATACATTTCAGAAATAATTTCTTTGCCCTAAGTTATTATCCAGAGAAAAAGTTAGAGAAAATTTCATCTGTTTTAAAGTATAAAATGACACTATATTAATCCCCCCGCCCCCCCAGACAGAGTTTCTCTGTGTAGTTTTGGTGCCTGTCCTAGATCTTGCTCTGTAGATCAGGCTGGCCTCGAACCCACAGAGATCGGCCTGGCTCTGCCTCCCGAGTGCTGGGATTAAAGGCGTGTGTGGCCACCGCCGCCGCCCAGCTTGACACTATATTAATTCTTAAAAACAACAAGGTAACACAGAATTAAAGAAAGTATCTTTTTTTTAAGCACAGGGACAAATAGCCAAACAAATGGAAACACATGAACTATGAACCAATGGCTGAAGAGTCCCCAACTGGATCAGGCCCTCTGAGTGGGTGAGACAGTTGATTGGCTTGATCTGTTTGGGAGGCATCCAGGCAGTGGGACCGGGTCCTGGGCTCATTGCATGAGTTGGCTGTTTGAAACCTGGGGCCTATGCAGGATCGCTTGGCTTGGCCTGGAAGGAGGGAACTGGACCTGCCTGGACTGAGTCTACCAGGTTGATCTCAGTCCGCGGGGGAGGCTTTGCCCTGGAGGAGGTGGGAATGGGGGATGGGCTGGGGGGAAGATGAGGAGGGCGGGAGGGGGGAGAACAAGGAAATCGGTGGCTGATATGTAGAATTGAATTGTATTGCAAAATAAATAAAATTTAAAAAAAAGAATTTCATTTTATTATCAATCTGAAATTCATAAATCTAAAAACTCAAACAGGTCACTAAGAAATAATTGGAAAAGCACTAATAGACAGCAATACACACACACACACACACACACACACACACACACACACACACACACACACACACACCTGGTGGTGATAGGGCATGAAACTCAGAAAGAACATAAATAACCAGAAACAAAATCCCAGCCCAACCCAAACCAACAACAAACCCAAAAAAAGAACACGCTAGTGTCACAGGAGTAATGGTAAAGGGACCTTGCACTCTAGAGGCGGAGTCAGGCACTTCAAGGTCTAGGCTAGCCCAGGGTACAGAGTGAGACCTTGCATGAGAAAACAAACAAAAAGGAGGAGGAGGAGGAAGAGGCACGGTGGGCAATGCCAGCAAGACCAAGCAAACTGATTCTCTTTTGAAGTTCTATGATTAAACTATCAGATTTATAGTAAGTCCAAGCACAAGAGTAAGAAAAAAATACAAAATGAAAATAAACCTCACACATAGATGTAAATAAAGCTACTCTTTAGGTTGCCCATTAATCCACAAGTGGCACATTCATCTTATTTACAGTATTATACCCCCTGCCATGATATTCCATTACAGAGTCACGCTACAGACTCCACAGTTAACACTGTAGGAACCGTCACTTTTTAACAGGGCTTTCCCCCTATATTCCTCTTTTGGCTCCCTTGCATGTCTAAGGAAAAAAGAAAGTATAATTAAATTTCTTACCGTCGTAGATATTTCTAGAAAATGTGGCTTAAATCTGAATTGATATTTGAAGGACAGAACATGGTTAAATTTATTTTCCATCTACTAGAAATACTTTAGCACCCCTGTGTCTCATCATCTTAGCTCTCTATGTGAGCAAGAACTTCTTACATGCTTTTATAAATCTGTACAGAAAATTCATGTCACAATTACCTGTAGAAAACTTCTATTCTGTCCCCAGAGAATGAATGCCCAGTCATACCCACAGACTGATATTTTGGTTTTCAAGCCCTCTTTAACCACTCATCTTTACTCCACCCTCCTCTTTGAGATAGAGGATTTCAAAGTCCAATTAAATTCTGATACCCTGACCACATGTATATAGACAGCAACCCTCACAATCTAGAAGCATGAGTAGAAACAAAAATATTTACTAAAATGAAGACAAGGCTTTACAGCCTTAAAGGGCCATGGTCTTTGGTCTTTTTTAAAAATTAACTTATTTAGTGTACAGCATGCACATACATGTTCTTGTGTGAAAATGCCATGGCCTGCATGTGGAGGTCAGTAAAAAACTTACAAGACTCAGTTTTCTCCTTTAATGTGTGAGTCCCGGATACCCACTCAGGTTGTCAGGCTTGGGCAGCAAACACCTCTACTTGGTGAGCCATCTTGCCAGCCCAGGAGGCAATGCTTTTAACTGTCAAAATTAACAACTAAGTTTAAGTGGGAAATAGTTTTTGGTTGAAAAACTGACAATACATACTTATACTCTAAAGCACTGTATTCCAGAACAACTTAAAAAGAGGATTCATTTTATGTCTATGTGTGTGAGTGCTGTGCTGGCCTTGCACCACGTGCACGTCTGATGCCCTCGGAGGTCACAAGAGGTCATCAGATCCCTTGGAAATGGAGCTGTGATTCACTGTGAGGGTGCTGGGAATTTCACCACTGTGCCATCTCTCTTGTCCCCAGAACAACTTTTAAAACAATTACTAACTCGGGAGGCAAAGGCAGGCGGATCTCTGTGAGTTCGAGGCCAGCCCGGTCTACAGAGCTAGTCCAGGACAGACTCCAAAGCTAGGGAAACCCTGTCTCGAAAAACCAAAATAAATAAATAAATAAATAAAACAATTATTAAAATGAGTCACCAACTTGAGCCATTTGTTTACTAAGCCTCCCTCATTTCCTATGTAGAAAAACATAATATGGCGTCACCTGAGACCCTTTAAAGTCCCATAGCCTGTTTGTTGGGAAAGTAAATATTAATTACGTCTGAATAAGCAGATAACACTTAAAGGGAATTACTGAATGAGTAATCTGAAGTTTTAAATTTTCTGAATATAAGCCGGGCAGTGGTGGCACACGACTTTAATCCCAGCACTCGGAGGCAGAGGCAGGCGGATCTGTGTGAGTCCGTGGCCAGCCTGGGCTACAGAGTGAGTTCTAGGAAAGGTGGAAAGCTACACAGAGAAACCCTGTCTCAAAAAACCAAAACCAAACCAAAACAAAACAAAACAAAATTTCTGAATATAGATACTTAATAAGAAGTAAAGGGTTGAGGTGGCAGGAAGGTTAGTCAAAGCACTACACAGAAGTCAAAAGGAGGAAAATTGTACGAAGGGGAAGCAGATTGGTTGGAGAGCACATGGGGCCTCAAAATACTACTGAAAGGCATTCTGGTGAGCAAGGATTTTGAGATCAGAGAGGTTTGAATTAACTTTGATTCCATAACTTAAAGATGGGAGTGGGGTTTCAACTCCTCTAAGCTTCAGGGTTCACCACCTGCAAGAAAGGGGTAAGAGCTCATCTCATCAGGTCTGCGTTTACAACTGGTAACACACAGCTGGTACTACAGCACCTAATGCACAGGCCAAAACCAGACTCATGTATTTCCTCTTCCTCAAATTTTTGAGTAGAAAACTTAAATTAAAAAAAGGGGAGGGGGCATGTTTGGGACTGAACGTTTGCCTAGCATCTTCCATGCCCTGAGTTAGACCTCTAGTACTGGGGTGGGGATGGAGTCCCTCCACCTGAAAGCGGGCAAGAAACAAAATGGACAGTTAACATCTTGACCTGGCGTTGGGCATGGGGTGCACATCTGTGGCATCTGTATTCAGGAAGTGAAGGAAGGACTGTGAGTTCCAGGCTAGGCGGGGCCACACAGCCAGACTGTTTCAAAACAAAACCCTCAACTTAACACAGGAATGGAGGGAGCTGTTTTGTGTAGGAGAACTTAGGATTATAACAGCCTCACAGGTTCAAACATTTCACGAGTAAGAACTTGAAACAAGCATGCACTGGCTAAGTTCCAAAGGACTAAGGACAATTTCTCAAAGCTAAGCCCCATGAACCTATGCTGAGATGAGCAGAGTTTAAGGTGACATGGTACTTTGTTCTTCTAGGAAGTCAAAGGGAATTGCTTACTTATTTAGAACTGTACATTTATGAAATTATTAGTATAAACAATACAAGCCCACAGGACAGAACCCCAGCACTGATCATAAGTTGTTCTCTCTGGAAAGAAGCCTCCAGAACAGGAATATTGGCAGGTCACAGGGCAGATGAACTCCAGACTCTTAGGAAAGAAGGACATCACTGTTAAATTCTTAATGAAACCTGTCACACACTGGGGAGGCATTTACAAGCTGAGGTCAGAACACAAGAATACAATCTTACATGTATGGATCCTGAGCTCATGGGTACCGGAAGGTTCAAAAGAAGGGTTCGGGTTTCACAAGCTTTGTAACTGATCTTTTTACACCATGTGACTAAGAACACATCTATTCATGGAGAGCTTATAAATCCAGGCTTCTGAAACTTCCAAACAGCAGAAAGGAGAATGTTTATACCTGCCAACACCCACCAGGACCTATACTAGCTTTAAGAATAAAAATCTCTCCTCCACATTCAGGAATAGAGTGGCTTTAATATGAATTAGTATACTGTTCATAATATACTAATACGAACAGCATCAATATGTTGAAGTATGTGTTGGGGGACTGCTGGACAATATCTGGTATCATGTCATTGACCCTAAAACTGATTTATACAAATTTCAGGCAAGGCTCGCTGGTAATTAAAATTTTGCTCTGACAGTATTAAGGTTTTTGAAGGGAACAGAGAGATCAGATAGGAAGCACTTTGTTTTGTGTTTTACATGAAGGCATAATACTAGGGACTTAAGTGTATAAAGTGTATCTTACAGCAACAGGCCTAGAGAGTTATACAAATTATGATAGGTATAATCAACACTAATTATAAATGATTAAACAAGTCTTATTAACTAAGATGAGAAAAGATTGTCTTCTACAAAATCTAAATATTTCATAATGTAGTTTCGCCTTTTCCCACCAATTCTAAACTCAGATAGGTTCATGATAACCAAAATATATTAATCCCTTTAATAATGTCTAAGCCAATTAACTGTTCATGACAAGAAATAAAGCTTATTTTCTATATATTTGACTCCATCACATAGCATGTATTAATTAAATGACTTACTTTTACAGTAAGTCACTATGTTTAACCGGGTGAAGACTAGAACACTGTGAAATGTGATGTCATCATATACTTTTCCAAAGTTAAAGCTTTCTAGAAAGACATAAGAAGCACAGGCTTCGGCTGGAGAGATGGCTCAGTGGTCTAAGAACATTGGCTTCAGAGGACTTGGGTTTGGTCCCTAGCACCCACATGGTGGTTCACAACCATCCGTAACACCAGTTCCAAGGTATCCATCACCCACTTCTGACCTCCAAGGGTACCAGGCACACATATACATGCAGAAAAACACTCATATACATAAAATAAAAATAAATAAATAAATAAAGCTCATTTGGCTAAAACTTTTCTCTCATTAATGCCTTCCATTGTACTACACAACTTTTTTATTGTAAGGATGATTAACAGGGTTACAACGTTAGTATAACTGAGCTTTAAATGAATGATTCAGACTTTAAGTTCATTATGGTTTTATATCCCCTTCTTCCTTTCCATAAACATCATACTTGACTGATATTCAATTCTCAATTACAAAAAATTGAAAAAACACAGTGCCAACACTGAGAAGCCAATGGCACAAGAGATATATAAACAAAACAGCCAATTCCCTAATAAACAGAATCAGGAAAAGAACCCAATTTCAATATGCCACGGCTTGCTGCCTGGAGTTTGCTCCTCTTTTAAATAACTCAAAGTGACAGAACACTCCACACCATAAAACCCTGTGTTACTTGCAGAAAAAATTCCACAATGAAGGGATAAGGTAGGGGTGACAGGAGAACTGTACAGGATTTAATTCCTACGGTTACTCATTTTGTTTATTTTTGCTTTAATCAAAATGTAAAATCCAGAGTACAACACCAAAGAAAGTACTGACATCAAAATCCTGAATGACCCGACAGAATTCCAGTCCACAGATTATTAACACACTGACTGTATTTGGGGCATGGCTCTGGAAAGGAGGGGCATTTCTCACAATCTGTAAGTGAGCTCTGGACAGAATCACAATGCCTACACACAGCAGGAGGAGGGCAGCAACCACAGGTCTCGTCCTCTCCCTTCAGAAACTGTGCCTTGCACTGTGTGGCTGAGGTGCTGTCTTCATCACGTCCTCTGTTTCTGCTTTTGCTAATTAAAAGGTTGATCACAGAACAATGCTCTTCTCATTAACTTCAGTGTTCCGATTGGGCAGGATCCCTGCTTACCCCACCTGATCTTTTCACACTGCTGAAGTTAATGTGACAGGAGCCCGAAGATGGATTACCTGCTGCCATATTGCCCATCGCCTCCAATCAGGAGCTATCTGTGTAAACTGATTGTTCTAATTTGCTCTCATTATTTTTACAATATCAGGAGAAAATAACGCACACAGCTCACTGTCAAAGTCATGAAAATCAGCCATTAGTTAAACCCAGACACTGAGTGGCTTTATTAGAGGCACTGCAGTTTATTGATGTAGCTCCAGTCAAACAAGGCAGCATTTGCTCCAATACAAGGAAATGTTTATATAGAAAGTAAATATTTATTGTGATAATACCCACAGCAACAGGGTATTCTGGAGAACCCTGGGCCTATTTTGAAAGTGTGGTTGTGACACAAATCATGTAGCAATGAAGGGTTGGGTTGGCATAAGAAAGTAGGGGATGTTTAATATATTCAGAAGCATGAAAATGCATCTATTAACTGACATGTGTAAAGTATTCTTCATCTCCCTTACCTTGTATAAATAAAAGCCTCAGTCTGTGACTACATACACCAATCAATAAGTAATTGTAGCCCAAATATACTCTATAATATTTTTATAAAACAGAAATATTATTACCTAAGAATCAGAGCTATTTATATAAAAATCATACAGGTATATTTTAAATAACAAACTTAATTGGTAATCCTAATACTGCAGATAGTCACAATGCATTTAGAATTAAGATTCCACGCAGGCAGTGCAGCACAGTTGCCAAGCAAACAGGCTGGGTTTAAACCCCTTTAGTGAGCAATGGCTCTTTAAGTAGAAGGCAGAAGTCTACAGAAAGGTTTGACACTCAGTGAGATACCATTGAAGGGCTTTGTCCAGGGCATGGGAATAAGTGCGCGCGCACGCACACACACGCGCGCGCACACACACACGCACACGCGCGCACACACACACACACGCGCGCGCGCACACACACTATATTTACATACATATGTTATACAGAAATCGCTAAACTTCTAAAGAAAATAGATAAACTTGGCATTCCAAGGCTTTCCTAGCTAAGACTATTTTGTTAAAATGTTATCTAAATGCTATCCAAATAGCATTTTTAGGGAGCTGGCGAATGAGGGTATAAATAATAGAAACTGATGCCTTTCAAATAAAGGAATCTAACTATTCCACACACTTTCCCTCATCTCTCCTCTTTAGAACTAGAAGGAAACATGGCTTCCCCCTGTTTTCTTTATACACTGAGATTCCTAGGTAATGTGAAGGCAAGAGTGTGCCCTTCTTGCTGCTCCCCTTTTAATGGCCACTTTTCTTTTTCTAAGAAACATGTGCCATGCCTTTCTCCTTAAAATTCCTGCACTAAAAGATTGCACCATACTGCACTCCACAAAACGTGCTGATGGCGCCAATTACAAGCCCCCAGCCGAACGCTCCAGCCCCCACCATTCGGGCAGATTTATGCGGACTCTTGCCGACGTTATTACAAGTCAGAGTTTATTGGGAAATTGTTACATTATGCGGAGTGTCTAACAAATTGCTTATGCTGCTATAATTGGATTACAACAGCCGCTTGCTCCCACCGGTAAGATTAGGCAAGTAGGACTCCTGCCGATCTCTGAGCGTTAGCAGTAATTTTATTTGCCTTGCCTCTCTCTTTCCTAACAACATGCCTCTCTCCCTGCCAGCTGTCTGCTGAAAAGGCACAGGCTTGTTCCTTGGCCCTAACAATGCAATTACAGCCCCGCAGATCGCACTGTTTGTGCATTAAGTACAGAGCCAAAACGAGGCGAATTGATCGTTTGACTTTTGGAGAAGCCATGTGATCTCTCTGTGCGGGTGATCCGACATGCATCAGTAGGCAATACTGCAGTCAATTCTTGATGAAGAACTTTCTGTTTTCATCCCTCTCCCCCATAACCTTTCCTTTCTCACTGAGGAAGACACTGACTGGGCTCATCTCATGCTGATGTAGATCAATCCACAAAGACAAACTCAATCTTATTGGCTCCCTGGCTAGATAGAAATGTGAACAGGGTCTTCTAGCATCTTGAAGTGCCTCAGCCAGATAGATCAGTGGCTCCCAACAGCTGAATCATGCTGTCTTAAAAAAAAACAAAACACCAAATCGTTCACAGAGAGTTCACTGAGAAAGAGAAGTTCACACAAGCACTGGAGTTGAAAAGGACTGCGGTAAGTTTTTGGGTTCTGACCAAACTGCCTTGGAATGGCTGTGTCAGAAGCTCTGTCTCTATTCAAGGGCCATCAAGAAGCAGCAATGAAAGCTGCGCCCTGCCTTTCTGCGCAGATCTACTCTGCTGAAGATGCTGGGAGCCAATATGCACAATCAATACAGCTGGACTCTAGGCTTAAGAACAACCAGGGTGAGCTCCACCCCGGGCAAAGTTTTGAACACATTTTGTTGACAGCTTTCAGTTTCTTGTTTCTTCTTGTATGTTTAACAATGAGTGCCTGTGGCAACAAGACTGCACAGGAACTCTGAGTTTAGGGCATCATTCGTGAAGATTCCTGGATGAGTCTGGAGTTCTTAATATCAATTCTCTTTTGGATTTAAAACAATTTGAATTTGACCAATTTTATTTAACACAGACTAAGCTCTCTGCTGACACCTTCCTTATCAATGGTATGTGCTACTTCAGGTTTCTGTTATACAACACATGTGTTATCAATCTGCTAATCCATTTTGTCCCAAGTCTTCTGAGACATAAAGTCATGCACAACTAGAGGGAATATATTTTCACATTCTTTTTTTTTTTTTTTTTTTTCCGGAGACAGGGTTTCTCTGTGTAGCTTTGTGCCTTTCCTGGAACTCGCTTTGCAGACCAGGCTGGCCTCGAACTCACAGAGATCCGCCTGCCTCTGCCTCCCGAGTGCTGGGATTAAAGGCGTGCGTCACCACCGCCCAGCTTATTTTCACATTCTTAATTTGACAAATATACAAATTCTAGCCAATAAGTGTATTTCTTAAAACCTTGGTAACCATTGACATTAAATTCACTGCCCCTTTAAAGATGAAAGAAAAGATGTTAATTCTGAATTTCATTCTTGCTTTCTTTAAAACAGTATTACACTTCCAAGTTTTCCCAATCACAACGGCCTTGATGGTAAGACACAATTACATCTTGCTGTGTTCACCACAAAGCTAATTGCAGATATGTCAGAAGGGTCTGTGTGAACGACAGACATCTGACTTCCTACTTGTGGAACAGTATATTAAAGGGGCCTGTTAACATGTAGTTTAAAACTCCGAAGAAACTCTGAACAGCTGAAACGCCTTATAAATAGCACAGACCCAGAGGAAGTGCAAACGTCTGCATTGTGAATTGTAGATCTTAATTACCGACAATGGCTGGTACAGCAAGTAGCACGGAAACAAAGTGAAACAGTTGCACTGTTCATGGTTGGCAATAATTCTTCAGGAAAATATTTACTATCAATCAGTTATGAGAAAAGGGACTCTGTGCTCGTAAAACAGCACGTTGCTTCTCATACCAGGACCATTTTGCTTCAGCATAATCTGAATTTAAACAGCTTGTTTCCTGCGGATATAATTTTGGAAATAAATAAAACAAGTCTTCTATCAAAATCTGGAGTGAGTGGGAAGGAACATCACATCTTTCTGTCTCAGTCAGTTTCAAACAGATTATTAGTCTCAAGTAAAAAACAGTAGTAACAAACAACAAAAATACAGAATGTACACAAGACCATTGAATGGACTTATTCCAAACAAAGACAGAGCTTTCCCAATCTAGGCCAGGAATCAAGGTAGAGGTAGGTATTCTAACAACTCATTTTTAACTGTACATGTTTATGGAAGGGGTGTGAGGTGTAAAGGTAAATTATGGAAAAGCCTCAAACCAAAATTTTCTGTAGTATTTCAATAAAGTCAATAATAAGATAACATAAAAATTAATGTTCTCAGTTTTCTTTCATAATTAAAAAACATGAAGGTTGACAATTAGGTACAATGTGATTATAGATTTTAAAGACTAAGCTGACAGTCAATAATGACTGTCCATTTAAAGCTACAATAAATATAGAGCTCATCATGTTCTCCAAACAAATCTCATAACTGCTAGGGCTATGAGCAGATGAAATGCTTTAAAAAGCAAACAAGCCAGGGCATGGTGGTGCACATCTTTTGATCCCAGACAGATAGACAGAAAGAAAAAAAAAAAAACAAACTATATACAAGATACTTCATGGCTTCAAATACTACCTGGACCTCTCCCTGCTTTTATTTTTAAATGTCTCTTTCTTGAATCTCTTTCTTTCAAGGTAAAGACTCAGGAGACTGCAGTCAACCTAAGGTAGCGTATGAAGCAGCTGTGCTTTCTTACATTTTACCGAGAATTAAAAGGAGTGTCCTTTCCACACAGGAACTGCAAGGCTACAGGGTTACTGGCAGAGGAAAGCTACACACAAAATACAACAGGCTTCATCCCTGATTTTGAAAAGGACCAATGTCTTCTGTAAAATGCAAACAAGTAATAAAAGGGCTAAGACTACAATTAGTATTTATACCCAAACCAAAATTACTCTGACCAAAATTCAGTTGCTTTGACTCTTAGGGGAAAAAGGCTGGCTTCACTGTATTACAGTGGTTCTCACATGGAGACAGCTGGACACGTAGGCCACACTGGAGCAGTTTGAATCAGTATCAGATGCTCAACCAGTTTCTGAAGGAAAGCCATCACAGCCACACCACTGCAGCAGACAAAACTACTACTGTTAAGAACTAAAGATGAAGAACAAGAAAGAGGGAAATGCTTACAGATCTACAAAAATAATTTCCAGTCATTTCTTTCAAAGGTCAAGAAGTAAATGAGGTCAGGAAAGACAGCATGACATCATGAGACAGAAACAACACGTTTAGCAATAAGAAAGGAAAACTCTCGTTGTTGCCATGCTAGTTGGTGGAGGTTACTGCAATAAACATTTCTTTCAGTTATGTATTTTTATTTGATGACTTGGCTCAAATTTGAAGCAATGAACTAGAAGACAGGATGTGGGCCAATAAAAGGAACCAGGAAGTTGGTTGTGTTCCAACTGGAAATTATAGAAATCATTATTCAATTAGAGTGGTTAAGGGGACAATGAAAGAAAATAGGTGTCAGAATAATGTTGAAACAAGCAAGAATGGGATGAGAAGGTCACCATCTGGGAGCAGGTGAAGCAGACTGGTGAGTAGTAACAAGCAAACTTATTTCCTCACCCGAGAGGATGGAAGAATTTGCACCACTGTGCCAGATGCCAGAAGATTTCTAACTGTGCACCAGTGAAGTAGAGGGTGGAAAAAGAAAAAAACAAAACAAAACAATAACAACAAACCCAAACCCACCCTACACTGTACACACACACAGCAGCACGGCTAAGGAGTGTAGACACTGGCTTACCAAGTACGTGAGAACAACAGGAACAGATGCTCAGTTGGCCAGCTCTCAATGAAACTCATTAAAACTGTCACCCTGTCCTTGGATGGTGCTCAGGCTAAGTTTTTGCCTTGTTTAGCCAAAAGTAACTCACTTGTGATGAAAGTGAGAGCAGCATGTCCAAAAAAAGGATCAAAAGAACACTTTTTTTGGATCCCCATCTCCATATGCCAATGCTAGATATAAAACAGGGTGAAGTAGCACTTAGAAATTTTTGTTAAGTAACTGAAAATTAAATGTAACTTACGTTACTCTTCATTTTTTTTGTAGCAAATTGGGATGTGAACTTAAGACACAATTTGATGAGCCTACCTTTTGCAGCTGTAATTTAAAATAAATTCTGACATTCCTCATATGGCTAATTCCAATGGCTATAAGCTGTAAACTTTCAGCTAATAAAACAAGGTCAGAGATTACCATGTGTTTTAGGAAATATAGTAACAATTCTTGTTGCTCCTGTGCTGTGAATGATTGTGTTCCTTCCTAACCACTTAATGTGTGAGGACAGTGTCTTCATGAACAGAATTAGAGCCCTAACTAAGCGATAAGTAAACAAAGAAATGATTACTAAGAGGGCCCAGAGCTGGGCTCATCCCTTCCATCCTGAGACTACAGAAAGGCTCCATCTCTGAAGAAGAGTGACCTTTAACTAGACATTGAATCTACTGTCACAATGATCTTCCCACTTCTAGAACTATAGAAAGTTAAGTTGTTTCTAAGCTGCTACCTTGTTTATTTTTTGTTGTCAGACAGTTCTTCCTGAATTTCCTAACAAAGATGGAGCCCACATGACACCAAGTCCTACCTCTAGTAATGACAGTAAGTAAGGGCCCACACATACACAAGGGAGTAAGCAGGAAGTGGGAAAGCTGTAAAACAACAAACCCCTATATGGTAATAAAAGTTATTTTTGCATAAAAATGAAGACAAACTCTAGACATATAACTCATTACTGAACATTATCCCCAAGAGGGTAAAACTAACAAAAAGCTCCCCCCAGTCAAGAAAGTTGAAAGAAAAATTTTAAGATTTCTAATTTTAAAAAAATTTATTTTGTGTGTATGGGTATTTTGCCTATATGTATGTCCGTGTATTATGTGGATGCGATGGTCACAAAGGCCAGAAGAAGACACAGACATACATATCCCCTGGAACTGGAGTTACAGATGGTTGTGAGCCATTGCTTGGTGCTGACAGTTGAACGTGGATCCTATACAAGAGCAGTCCTTAACCACTGAGTTCTTAACCACTGAATCATCTCTCCAGCCCCAAAGATTTCTAATTTTTAAATTATTTTTGTATCTAGAGATATAACACACATTTATACATGAAAGACTTGGCCCATATGTCAGCTACATATACATTTCTACTCAAAATCACCAAATATGACATTTCTGAAATAACAGCGGCACACCATCCCCCTGGGCCCTCTGTAGCCCTCTCCTCTGCTCACACTGCTACCATCAGTGTATTGCTGATGTGCTACAGCAGCACTGGAAGAAGGCATGGCAGTGCTTGAGTTGAATCTCAGCACTCGGGAGGCAGAGGCAGGCCGATCTCGAGACCAGCCTGGGCTACATTGTGAGGTTCAGGACAGCCAAGGCTACACAGAGAAACCCTGTCTCGAAGGAACTAAAACCCAAAGAACAAAACAAACAAACAAACCAGCCACAAAGGAAGTTACAAAACAAACTGTACGTTATCTTACACAAATCTTACTGAGCAGTGTGATTGGGTAATCAAAAGATTCTGTTGCAACTGAAGAGACAGAAAAGCCAACTTTCAGTTCACTCTGTATAAAGTGATGCCTGCTTATATTCTCTTCATAAATGTATGATCTTATGATAGTCTGTGGTAACAACACTGAATAAAGACAATTACAGGCTCTCTGCCCACTCATTAGGATGTAGTTCTCAACTACGGCAGGCAACAGTACCTGTCTGCATGCTACCATGTCCCCCATCGTGATAATAGACTAAACCTCTGAAACTGTAAGAAAACCCCAAATTAATTAAATGCTTTCTTTTATAAAAAAAAAGAAAAGAAAAGAAAAGAAAGAAAAAAAAGACAATTACAGATGCAGCATTGTGCCAATGTGGCCTGATGTTAACTCTTGAACACTGTTACTTACCTTGGCCACACAATTCTCAGTCTTCATAGCAGTGCTTGTCAGACATACTGTCTCCTGGTTTATGCAGAGCCTGGCACAGCTGTTGTAAGTCTGTGGAGACAATTTAAGAAAAAAAAAAATCACGTTTTGTTTTGTTTTTGTTGTTGTTGTTTTAGATACTGAAACACTGACAGACATAGCTGTCATATTCTCTTCTATTTATCTAAATCAACATACAATTCTACTTCTAAATTTGAGATTTGTGGTTGCTGAGGGACCAAGTAGAGAAGAGGCAAGAACGGAGCCCACAAAAGTCAATGGTGTGCCCATGATCAAGTGAGCAGGGAATTCATGGTATGAATGGGAGAGAGATGATCGGATACACATCTTTTAAAATGCAAACTTTAGTCAGATATGGTATAATCCCAGCACTATAGATGCCAATGTGGGAAGATTGTAAGTCTGAAGCTAGCCTGGGCAGCATAGTGATATTGTGTCTGAAAAATAAAATAACAAAATAAATGTAAAATTTAAGACCCCATGCTCTGTTTAAAAAAGCATTTAACAGCCGGGCGGTGGTGGCGCACGCCTTTAATCCCAGCACTCGGGAGGCAGAGGCAGGCGGATCTCTGTGAGTTCGAGGCCAGCCTGGGCTATAGCGCGAGATCCAGGAAAGGCGCAAAGCTACACAGAGAAACCCTGTCTCGAAAAACCAAAAAAAAAAAAAAGCATTTAACTATCAGTCAGACATGATGACACACACCTGTAAACTAATCACTGAGGAGGAATGTGAACTGGAAGCCAGATCAGGCTAGACAACCAGTTCCAGACCAGCCTGGATTACATGCTAGACCACAACAGCAAGAGCGAAAGAAAGACTACGTCTGAAGCATACTTTGGAGACGGATTAGAAGGACTGATTAAAAACAGAACTCTAGGAAATGGACACAAATGTTGACTACAGTAGTCTTCCTTCATGGTGAAAAATGCTTTATCTCCCTGCCCTCCCAACAGGGTTTCTCTGTGTAGCCCTGGCTGTACTGGAACTCAAGAGATCCACCTGCCTTTGCCTCCTGAGTGCTGGGATTAAAGGCGTGCACCACCCACACATAGCTAAAACACATTACTCACTCATTCATTCGTTTGGCTTTTCAAGACAGGGTTTTGCTGTGTTGCCCTGGCTGTCCTGGAACTCATTAGACTAGGCTGGCCTCAAACTCACAGAGATTCACCTGCCTCTGACTCCTGAATGCTGGGGTTAAAGCCGTGCACCACTACCGCCTAGCTGCAGTAAGTGCTCTTAACCTCTGAGCCCTCTCCACAGCCCAGTTATTCCTTTTTGAGACAGAGTCTCACAAGGCAGTCCTGACTGTACTTAACCTTGTGGCAATCCTCCTGCCTCAGCCTCCTGCATGTGCTTCCTACCTAAAGTTGTTGTGGATGGTATAGAATCTATACCATAGATGACTGTTCCCCACTTGTCTGTGCTATCAGAATCACCTGGGGGGACTTGCTGAAGCACAATTTCCAGCAGACGCTGACACTGCTGGCCTGGGAATGGTGTTTGAGAACCGACTTAAATGTCTGTGTTGGAATTAAGGTGATGACAGTTAAGCCACAATCGCTTAACATTAATTTTAAAAGCGCTATTTTATGAATTAAGATGTTTCAGATTTACAAAAGTTACAAAGATTTTTTTTTTTGCCCTTTCTCAACTCAGCTTCCCCTAATATGATATCTCAGAGAACACTTATCAAAACTAAGAAACTGGGACTGCAGATGTAACTCGGCGGTAGACTACACACTTGCCTAGCATGCATTAAACTCTAGGTTCAAACCTCAGTACCACAGCACAACACTCAGAGAAGTTAACTTAGAGCCAGGCATGGTGGCATACATCTCCAGACACAGCACTTCAGTGGCTGATAGAAGAGGAGGACAAGTTGAAGCCAACCTGGGCTGTTTAGGAGGGATTTTTTTTTTTTTTTAAGAGAGAGCGAGAGGGGGAGAGAGAGAGGGAGAGAGTCCCTCTGTTTCTCTGTCTCAGAGGTCAGAGGGGGTGTGCATGACTCCTTTGGAGCAGAGGTTCTCAACCTGTGGGTTGCAACCCCTTTGGGGTTGAATGACCCTTTCACAGGGATTGTCAAAGACCATTGGAAAACACAGATATTTACCTTACTATTCATAATAGTAGCAAAATTACAGTTAGGAAGTAACAAAAATAATTTTATGGTTGGGGTCACCACAACATGAGGAACTGTATTAAAGGGTCACAGCATTAGGAAGGTTGAGAACCACTGCCTTGGAGCTACAGGCATTTGTGAGCCACCTGATGTGGGAGCTGGGATCTGAACTTGGATCCTCTACTAGAGCAGGGTCCTCTTAACCATTAAAGCCCCTTCTCCAGCCCTGGGTAAAGTCTTCGATTAAAAAGGCATGTGTGTGAACTTGAGAGTGTATGAAATGTAGACTAACACAGGTTTCAGTTTCTCAGTCTCCTTCTGTCAGCAGCTTTATTTGCATGTGTTTGTCATACCTCCTCAGTCTTCTACAATCTGGCACAAGTTCTCAGTTTTCCTTGTCTTTCATGACTGACACTTCTAAATCAGTTAATCAATAGGATCTCCCTCAACTCATGATGAGAACGAGGTCATTATTTGAAGGATACATGTGAGATGACAGGCCCTTCCTTCTTAGGGCATCAAATCAACAGATGTGTTGACAGTTCTAGTGATGTTTGTCTTGATCACTTGGTCTCACTGTGAATGTGTAATTTCCCCTTTGGAAATTATTAAATACATTAGAGAAAATATTTTGAGGGTATGCAAATAGTTTCTATTTTAAATTTCACCTGCTAATTCTAGTATCCTTTGAAGGATCTTGCCTCTAGTAATTTTCTAATGGTGAATCTTAAATTTCTTTTTCCCTCTACATTTTTATAAATTGGAATCCTTCTATAGGGGAGAGTTGTGTCTTCTCACATTTATTTATTCACTCACTTGTCTGTTTATAAAAGTATAAACAGAATTTTAAAATTTGCTTTTGACCAATTATTATTTTTCAAAAAATTGGTAGGAAAAAAACAACAAAAACCCTTTTCATCTGTAGTCCGAGTTCTCCCTAACAATATTATGAAGAGTTTTGTTTTAAACAAGTTGAAACTTTTCTTGTTTTATTCATTTGTTGAAATTATTTCAACATATATTAAAAGCATTTTTAAAAATTTTGTTTCTTTTATGTGTATGAATGTTTTGCTGGCATGCATACATGTACAATGCATGTGTATGTGTTCCTGGTACCTGAAGAAGCCAGAAGAATACACCAGAACCCCTGGAACTAGAGTTATGGACAGCTGTAAATTTTCATGTGGGTGCTGGGAACGGAACCTGGGTACTCTCCAAAAGTATCAAATGATCTTAACTCCTAAGCCATCTCTCTGGTTCCATTAAAATTATTCTTATGAAATATTAAAATACACATGAATCAATGAACATTTATTGAATAAATTAATAAAACTTAGGCAAAGAATTCTGGTTCTTCCAAGCACAGGGTTCAGAACTGCCACAGTGCTGGCAATTGAGAACAGAGATCCCACAGAAGAGAGAGCCACAGGGAAAGGAAGAGGTCTTAGAAAACACACTTAAATTCTCCTCAAGTCCATGTTTAACCCCCAAACCACACACATTAAGGGAGACTGAGCATTCCAAGGGAAATAGCACCTGGAAGGCTGAAGGGACTGAACCAAGACTCCAGCTTGTGCCCAGGAGAACAGGTAAGAATTTAGATTTGATTCCTACCTCATTAGAGGGATACAGAAAGAACGTCAGGCTTCCCCGAGACACTGAAAAAGACCAGGAGTTGAGATAGAAAAACACTCTAGGTCTATGGGATCTGCTTTGTGCGGATGGGTAAAACAAACACGCCCATCTTTTTCAGATGTAAGGCCAAGGCTCCACACGGTCACACTGAGCTGCTAGTCTTTTCATCAGAGGCAGATTTAGAGTTTCTACAATGAATCATTTACACTATCCACTATCTAATATAAAAATCACCACACTTGTTGAGCAGTCAAGAAGAAATATAAAAAAATGACCTACTTGAACAGCACTAAAGAGGTCTTTAATCTGTTCAATGAAATGATTAAATGAAAGATGATGATCACAATGAGTAAGAAAAACCTAGAGAGACAGTACGGTGGTGTACACCTATAAATCAAGCCTGTATGTAACTCCAGTCACCCTCTTCTTGCACATTAAATCCACAGGCATGTATACCTGTGGACACAGACATACACAGACTTTTTTTTTTAAGGGAAATACAAGACAAATCTGGACATAAGTCAAAGTAACAGAAAAAGAGGCTCTCAGCCAATCTGAAAAAACTGCATATTAAAGTAAGATATTTGAGGAGGCTGAGGCAGGAAGATTGTTGGGAGTTAGAGGCCACCATGGACTGACTACACAGTGTGTTCTACGTAGCATAGTCTATAAAGGTAGACTTTTTCTGAAAGAAGAAAGGAAGGAAGGAAGGAAGGAAGGAAGGAAGGAAGGAAGGAAGGAAGGAAGGAAGGAAGGAGTCAGAAGATTGTATTGGAAGTCAGCCTTCGATACACAGTGAGATGCTGGTTCAAAACAAATGTGGCGAGCATGAAGCACAATTCCAGGCAGAGGGCGAAGGATCAAGAGTTCAGTATCTGAGACTCTGTCTTGAAAAACCAAAACCAGGGGCTGGAGAAATGATTCAGTGGTTAAGAGTACATCCTACTCATGCAGGGGGTCCAAGACGGGTTCTCAGCACCATATCATGGGGCTCACACTGCCTGTAACCCCAGCTCCATGACAGCCAATGCCCTCTTCTGGCATCTGAAGGCACCTTGCATGCACATATACAAACTCCCAGACACATTCACATAATTAAAAATAAAAACAAAATAAATATAAAAAACACTATCCAAAACCAAAGCAAACAAAGTCAGTACTACCTGTTGAATAAATAGGGCACAAAAGATATAAACTGTCCAAAAATCACATAATCCAAACTAAAAATCCAAATAGCTCTACTTATTAAGGAGACTGAAACTGCTATAAAATTTTTCTAGAAAGAAAACTTATAACCCAAATTGTTTCACTGGTACAGAAGGACCATAAATAAATGCCTTCATGACATGGAAGAGGGCAACACTTCCCAATTCTCATTTATAAGACCAGCATAATCCTGACATCAAACTCTGCCAAAGACATTACAAAGAAAACTTCAGACCAATATCTTTAAGTGCACAGAGAAAAAATTCTTAATAAAGTCAACTCGAGTAATTACGACATTAACAGAATGGGGGCAGGGCTCCAGACAACATTTCAGATTTTTAGAAAGTTTTTAACTAGGGGCTGAGAGATGACTCAGCAGTTAAGTTCACACACACTGCTCTTCCAGAAGACTTGACTTCTCTTCCCAGTTCCTGCATTGGGGGGCTCATTACTGTCCATAACTGCGCTCCAAGGGATCCAAGGCCTCTGGTCTTCAAGAGCACCTGAACTCATATGCACATACAGATTTTTAAAAATTCTTAACTAAATTAAACACCTACTTATAGTTTTTTAAAAAGTCAGACACCTGGGAATTAATGGTAAATTCTTTAATTCATAATGGGCATCTAGAAATATCCAACTAACACCATGCTTAATGATGGAAGATTTAACACTATCCCCTGAAAACTAGGAACAAGGGGAAGATACTCTTGTTACATCAATTCAACATACTTTGGAAGTCAAAGTCATTAAAATAAAGCAAGGAAGAGAGACAAAAAGCAACTAAGTTATAAAAGAATTCATAAAAATAAAATTATGGCTGGGCAGTGCTGGTGCATGTCTTTAATCCCAGCACGAGGGAGGCAGAGGCAGGTGTATCTTTGTGTTCAAGGCCAGCCTGGTCTACAGAATGAGTTCCAGGACAGCCAGGGCTGTACAGAGAAACCCTGTCTCGAAAATAAATAAATAAATAAAAATTAAGTAAAATAAAATTATGAGGGCTGGTTTATAGCTTAGTGGCTGAACACATGCAAAAAAAAAAAAAAAAAAAAAAAAAAAAAAAGGTAAAAGCTTTAAAAAATTTTGGAGGGGACCAGCAAGGTGGCTTGGTGGGTAAAGGTGCTTGCCACCAAGCCTAACAACCTGAGTTCTAGTTTAAATGGTAGAAGGAGAGAACCGATTCCAGGCTGTCCTGTGACCTCCACATGTGTGCTGTATGTAGCAGGTGCACACACACATGTATGCACATACAAAATAAAGAAATATAGAAGTCTTTAAAAAGTTATGAAGGGGAGCTGGGTATGGTGGCTCACACCTGTAATACCGGAATTCAGTGGTTGAGACAGGATTTTTCAAGTTCAAGACCAGCCTGAGCTTCAAGGTAAGTGCCATGCCAGCCAGGACCCTGTCTCAAAGAACAAAACAAATTTATGAATGCTAGAATAATTCATTTCATTCAAACTTTCCTCTCCTTCATGAATGACTTTTAACATTAGGGGAACATTAGGTAGAGTCAGAAAACCTACTCTAGCACTAAGTGTCCAGAGTAGAGAATTGCTAGGGATATAGACTTTGCTTTTTGGCAATCCATCTGTAAAATGGGTACATGACCTATTTTATGCTTATGTTCCAAGGAAACAACAGAGACAAGCGGCTAAAATGTGCCCGTCTTTTGACCGCTCTGTAGTTAAAAAGCCTCAGACACTATTTACTATGATAAGATTTCTTCCATTTTAAAATCAAACTAGTGGATATAAATAATGGTTGCAGGCAAGCTGGGCTTTGTCCCCATGCAACATCTGAACAGGTAGCTTCATTGCTGAACCAGAGGCACAGAGTTTTGCGTTGGAGTACTTTAATACGTTTTTATATTGCATATAAAGCACATAAGCATAAACCAGCAAGATGCCTGGCTGAAAACTACCTTCTTTGTGAAAGCAGGCTGTAATTCTGAACAAGTTTTCAATTTTCACAATGCTGCTAGGGTAAAACATTTTAAAGAGTTTAATTTTTTACAATGGATTCAATGACATAGGATTATCTAACAAAGTAATGGCTAATCAATAGAAGGTTTAGTTGTCAGGAGAAACATATAACACACTAAAAGGGATTGATTGCCAGGCTTCTCCTTATTTACTAGAAGGTATATATTTAAAATGACACAAACTTGTTACCAAGCTGCATTCTTTTAACCTTGCAAAGGGCTGCTTAAGAAATCTGTTCAACAGCCCTATAGCAAAACAAGATAAAGTATAATGAAAATGCTTAAGAGACTGGGGGGTGTGGTGGGAGGACAGGGACCTTTAGATATACAGTAACATCAAATCATGTCCCAGGCAAGAATATGGGCTAGAAAAATCAAATTACAAAACAACTCCAGGGAAGCTGAGACTGGGCCTTCCAAATGCCATCCAGACACTGCCGAATCCCAATCCAAGACACAAAGCTCTAACTCAGTGAGTGGTTCTCAACCTTCCTAATGCTGCCACCCTTCAATACGGTTCCTCATTTTTGACCCCAACCATACAATTATATTTGTTGCTACTTCATAACTATAACTTCACTACTGTTATGAATTGCAAGTAAATATCTGATATGTGACCCTCATGAAAGGGTCAATTGATCCCTAAAGGGGTCGTGACCCACAGGTTGAAAATCACTGCTCTAACTGCTTCCCTTCCATGTTGATCTAAGGACAGATTTTTATTTTTTTTTAGAGTGTGTGCAGCTGGGCACAATAGGCTTCCCATTCTCTTTCCCCTTTTCTCCTTTTTAAAAAATGGTGTATCCAGATTAAGCACTGAACACAAAATGAATTGGGCTCATATGGACTTTGACCAGCACATAAGCTATTTCCTTTATAATTTATTCACAGTATCTCAACTCTCTATATGAAAAAAAACTTTTTATGGTCATTACAACCCAGGAGTTCAATAGTATGTTTTCTACTAAGTCAGTGATTACACAATTTATCAGAGAATGATCACACTGAAATAAAAATAAAACAAAGCACTAACCCCCTATACGGTCTTCTTTCCTCCTCAAAATAATTTTAAGAAAGCTGGTTATTAAATTGCTTCTTTTTGAAGAAGGGTTTTTGAAGCTGGGCACAGATTGCCAAACCATGCTGGGACGTTTGTTGTTGTTGCCCCCCCTCCATGTTATTAGGCGCTGAAGAATTCAGCAGAAAGGGGAGTTATATAAACAAATCACTTCATCAGACTCAGATCACTTTTGTCTTACTTAAGAGACCTACATTAATTACCTTTAAGATCTTTTACACAGACTAGTTAAAATATGTACAATTTATTTATTTATTTCAAATGAGGTGCTTCTTCCAAAGTATTAAATAATGTCTACAAATGCAAAAGCATTTTTATAAATAGGTAATTAAAACAGATGACTAAAATTAAGTCAAGCTGCAAAACATTACCCAGAATGCACTGTGGTGTGTGTGTGTGTGTGTGTGTGTGTGTGTGTGTGTGTGTGTGCGCGCTTAATAAACATCTCAGGCAGTTGTTGTTTTTTTTCCCCATCCAAAGCCCAAAGCACTTTAGGAAGAAGAAAGAGGAGGTAGGAAGTTTCAAAGGGTAAAACACAAAGATATAATGAAATAATGCTGAACCCTAAAGTATTTACAAGATAGTCCCTTAAGCATAGTTTGTCATGTTGCAATTACACCTTGCCTACTGCCAAGCCAAAGTGCTTACTATTGCCACTAGAGGGAGGAGTGTCTTAACACAAAGCAACAGCAGATAGGGAATGGGTTTTCTTCAGCAATTATCAGAACAAAGCTCCCTTGGCTGTGTGTACCTTCTAATTACTCAATACAATTAAAATGACTAACCTAAAACAAATAGAAGAAAACACTGCCTGCCTGGTAGCAGGGACTTCATTAAACCTTTCCCCTCATTAATCAAATCAGAAAGAAGAGAATGCCATCATACTCAAACACTGGATCTGATAAAGGCAGTGAATTCTGTGAGGTTTCATTCCTTTCTTTTAGGAGAAATGACTCTTGAAAAAGCAATGTTGTGGTATTTCCCCATCTGGATGCTGCCTGAAAACAAACTGTCCTCCAAAGAACAGAACACCGTATGTCTTCTCTCAGCTTACTGGTTTATGAACGACTTGTCGTTGCTCTTTTGTTAATACACACTCTGATGTCATTTTCTGTCTGTGATGTGCATCTTCTTCCTACTTGCCCAACTGTAGAAAGGAGACAAGGCCATTCATGCTTCCGTTGGCTCTTTTAATGTTACATTCCTCCATGGTGATGTTTAGAACAATGTAGGGATTTTTATCAGGGGAGAAGAAAATCTCAGGCAAGGGAAACAGTTACTTATTCCTTCCAAAAGACTTATGTAGCTCCTTTTGTAAGGCCCAGTCATTAACAGAAGACGACAACAGATTTCATTTTTCTTTTAGCTGACAATTGTGACTTTTTTTTGCAGCAATGTGCAAGGTGTTGAAAACCTGGCAGCTGTTACCTCCTGGGATGAAGATACTTTTTTATCCTCCCTTGACAGTTTAACTCAGTGGGTCAGCACCTTTAAAGACTGCAAAGTGTCCTTGAAGAGGATGGAAGCTTGAATTACTGCTCCCTCCCTAATCAATGTAAGCCCTCACTGCAGGTGAAGTCTCCATCTTTAGAGGTACGCAGGGGAGGGAAATGTAACGCCCTGAGCCAGATGGTTTTTATCTTGTTTTTAAAGAATAAAGGAACAAGCTAACAAGGGAGACAGCTACTTTGTTAGCTTCTTGGCCTCTCTCATGGCTTTGCATCCCCAGGGTTCCAGCTACACAAGAGAAAGAATACAGGAAAATGTAAACACTTAAAGAAATATAACTAGAGGGCTGGCATCACGCTGCTTTCAAAGAGTTGAGAGAGCTCCACTAAATGCTTTATTTATCACTGCCCACGTTCTCAGGATGGTAAGTGGACACACACACAAAAGGGGTGGAGGACGGGAGAAGAATTAGGCAGCAGCCACAATTTACTCAATTACTGAGAAAGGGAGAGCTGACAGATCCTATTAGCCCCAATGTGGGCAGAGAAGAGTTGCATGTTGTAATGCTACATTTTCAAGAAGTAAAGAGCACTTTCACATATCTTCTCTGGCCTTTGCCTCCCCTGACCCCCACCCCATCACACATGGAATAAAAACTATAAAACAGCGGCTATGGTTTCTACAGCTTCAGTTTAGGAGTCAAAGTAGAAAGAAAACTGTATCTATGTCACACTTTTTAAAAGTTCATATTTAATGCCAAATGATGACAAAAGGAGTTTTTATCTTTCAGCTTTCTCCTTCACTGTTTCTGGTAATTTTCTGTCAAGTTCTGGAAGTGCTATTATGGTAGTCTGATAACACAAGCCAAAAAGTAGTCTTCCCTTTTGTGTTTTAGTACAAGATGGCTGTTATTTCTAAGTTTTAAATGTTTTTTTAATTAACCAGTGAAACCATGAACATTTTGATAACTAAAATATTATATTTAATAGACATAACTTTCTTTTACCTTGTGTTAATTTTGTAAGCTGTATTTTCAAAGAATCTGCCCATTTTTATCTATTCAATTTTTGGCATTAAGTTATTTATATTATCCCATTATTCTTTTAATGTCTCTAAGAATTATAGTGATAACCCTTCTTTCAGCTCCTCTAATATGAAAAGTTTTCCAAATTAATATTAGTAGTCATGTCCCATCAACAATGGCAAATCTTTGCCTGAGAATAATCTATAAACTATAAGGTTTAGCTACAACAATATTAAGTAGTTAAAGCACAAGTGAATTTTTTATATTTAAGGGTAAAAGATTCCTGAAATTTTATTAGAAATATGTGTAAATGGATTTCAACTTGAGAGACTGGCCCCATGAAGCAACACTCCCTTTAGGTTGGCCTTGACATCTTTTTATCTCTAGATCATGACAATAGACAAAATAGCAAATGGCATTTCCTTATTGTCAAATGCAACAGAGAAAAAGAGGAGTTTAAACAGCTTGTGTATTATGTACTAGCTTAAAAACAAAACAAAACAAAACAAAACAAAACAGCAGTGGGGTAATCAAGTTCAGGGCAGTCCCGGACAGCTGCCCTGTGACCCGCTTCTATTGACCCCTGCTATTCATCACTCTTTCCCAGATTGAGAGGGCAAGCTCCTAGGGAGTGACCACCACAATAGACAGACACAAGCCAACAGTAATCTGGTTCGAGCAAAAAACCAGATGGCACTGCAATAAATTTACAAATCTCCATTCATGGGGCTGTTAAAACACCCAGAAGCTAAAAGGCTCTGAGGGCCCCAGGAGGATCTCCTACTTCCCTAATTCTAAAGGCCATTTCTCTTTCCAAGAACACTGAGTTCATGCTCTTCACAAAGAGAATGGAGATAAAACCCTTTACAAAGAAGGGAGGGAGTGGGAAAGCCTCATGACCTAATTAATCTCCAGAGCTTGGATCACAACCCTGAATGACAGATATTAGAAAAATCATTCTGAAGAAATGGGGAGGGGTTAAATTAAAGTGGAGGGGTGAAGAGAACCTGGTAAAACAGCAATGAGAAAAAACATTCAATCTTTCAAATACTGCACACAACAGATCTTGCAAGAAGAAAATGATTCAATAATGTATGCATTTATTTTTAAAATGAATCAGATTAGTCCCATGTGTGACCTGCTGGTCCATCTGTATGTGCTGGACTTAATAGGCACGATTCTCTCTCTTGCTTCAGTTTGAAGTATGAGAGAGATAAATTTAGTTTAATTTTCCACAGATCAGCCTATCCATTTTCCAAATGGACCATCTGGATCAGCCTATTAAAATTAATTTATAACTTTGCAGAGTGAAAATTCGTTTGTTAGCTTAAATAAAGTTGCCAAAACTTTTTGTCGCATCATTGTTTTTTGACAGTTGCTTCTGTACAGTGGACAGAGAGTCTCTACCTCCAAGTTCACCTTACTTACATTGTTCTATTCATTTAGCCTACAGATCTGGTGTCTATCTCCAAACAATTAAACTAACCATTTCAACATCAATTTGTTTGTTTGTTTTGAAAGCTTTCTATATTGACTCAATTCTATTTAAAACAATTATTTTTATAAAAAAAAATGGGAAAGTGCTTATCCAAAAAAGTGTTAACATATGATGAATGAAAAGTGATTGTGGCATGTTTTCAAGTACTTTCTTTTTAGGTTAAAGCTATGAAAACTGGACTCTGAAGGCATAAGTAGAAATATTTTGGAAATAGTAAGGTCTGAGTTCCAAATCAATGAGAAGCTCTGGTCAAGGCTAAGCTCTTCAAGTCTCTATTAGTTTCATCAGTAAATTGGAAATCATATATCTACCAACTCAGCAGGGGTATCACAGGACTAAATGAAATAAATTTGTTCATTGTGGGTATCCATCAAAAACCACATCACTGCTCTCCTGTGTCCTAGAACAAGGCCATAAACACAACAAATTAAAATTATTTATACTGCTGCTCGTACTCATTTTATACAATTTTATACTAAAAATGATTATGTGACATTTATTTTCTAGCTATAACAATTTAATAAATAAACAATTTAATGACTTGTTCTGTTTCTAGTAAATAATGAAGATATTACAGGTTACAGTAGTGAGGACTTTTTTCAGTCACTATTTTGGATATTTTAATTAAAAAAAAATCGTAAGACTGAACTTTCTTTCACAAGTAAAATACATTAGCTCTGGGAAGCAGGGCACAGAAACCTAAGGAAAGAGATTTATAGTTTTCTCTTTTTCTCCCCTATGTGTATGTACTATGCAAGTATGTGTGTGCATGTATGCAGAGGCCCTCAATCACTCTGTACCTTATTCACTGAGAACCTCTCCTGGGATCCCCTCTCTCTGCCTTCACAGTGCTGGATTACAGGTGGCCTGCCACACTCATGGGTTCTGGGGATCTGAAGTCTGGTCCTCATGTTCCCATGGCAAGCACTTTACCCACTGAGTCATTGCTCCAGTCCCATAAAGAAGGTTTTAAAGTAATCATCAATAGTGGACTTCACTTCTAGAAAAACTAAATAAATTAAACAAATTCAAATGAAAGGAAACCATCTTTGTTACAGATCTGTTTATTATTATTATCATTATTATTGTTATTTAAATGTATGATGAACCTTGGCCAGTCATGAGGTACAGGCTTATAATCCCAGCACTCAGGACACTGATGCGGGAGGCCTTCTAACCTGGGCTATTAAAAAACTACTTAATTTAAAATTAAAATGTGTAAATAATCTTTACTGGGAAAAAAATATTAGTGTTAACTATTCCATGTCCATTCTACAAAGGTCACCTTTCCTAAACAAGACCTTTTTACTTCAATTTAATTATTTACTATATATACAGACTGTCTTGTACTTTGGCATCCAGGATATTTTTAAATGATTGGGAAATAATGTTACCTGATTGAAACTGATAGCTCCGGCAGACCGACTTCAGAATACAAGGCTCTTGATTTAAACTCCAGTGTTTAAAGAATGACAGGCAGGGGCTTCCTGTGTTTTGCTTTGTTGTTGGAAGCTTTTTATTTTAAATAAGACTGAATTTCATACCTGTCTAAGTGAATTCTTCTCTGGTATTATCTTCCTAGGGGGTTCGCCATTATTACAGTCTTCTCTCTCTGAGGAATTCTGTGAAAGAAAGTAAGCTTTAATTCAGTTCTCATTATCTTCAATCTTATTCTGTGGGAGTAAACTGAATTACATTTCTAATTCTGTAAGCTAGAACACCCATGTATATTTATGCATTTGAAGATTTATATACATACAGATATACACACATGTAAAGGAAACCATATGCCCGTGTATATAAATAAATTCATGTTGGGATCTGGGTAGAAAGAATTCTGTCTGTTTAAATGCTACCCAGGAGGATCACATTGACTAGAAGTCTAGTTATCATACTTTGACACTGGGCTGATAAGAAAGTCCTAGGTCACATTTAGCTGATGACAATTTAAAGCATAATGATTACTTTCTCTCTTAAGTAATCAGTCTTCAACTACTGTGAATGTCTGTTTGATACTGATCTCCTAGTCTGGACTTGTAGAAGGACCAATCTCTTGTTCTCATCTCACATTTGACTTTTTTACACAAACGCAGCGTGGTTCTTATTAACACAGGTAACATTTAATCTAGGATTTAAGTTTAGGGCCCATTTTTTTGTCACTATCACTTCAAACAGTAGCTACAAGATCCTAAAACGTCAATGAGATTTTTATATACTAAGCAGGAACAATTAAATTAAAAACAGATTCAGAAGTGCTCAAAATCAGCTGAGCATGGTAGCTTCTGCCTTTAATCACAGCACTTGGGAGACAGGCAGGAGGTTCTCTTGAGTTTCAAGTTTGAGTCCAGCCTGGTCTGTCTAATGAGACCCTCTCTAACAAACAAACAAAATAAGGACAACAAATGTTAACCACTGACAAAACAAACACAGAAAATCCCAATTACATTTATTTGAATTCTCGATTAACAGTAACAGTTTACAGCTCACAGATGACAAATTCATTACATTATGTAAAAATCATCACATTATAACTGGAGATACTTTATGTTTAGATTTAGGACATATTTCCTGAATCTAAATATGAATTTATCTGGAAAATTTCATACATGTATAAAATTATTATATAATCACCACTGTGCTATAAACCAATATATAATACACTCTGTTTTGGGAGAAGAGAAAGGAATGAAAACTGCCCAAAGAGTAGGGAGAGATAGTTGAGTTAATGACTATAAAGCACTACAAACGAGGACACTAGGTACTATTGTTTTCAACACAGGGTCTCACTCTGCAGCCCTGGCTGGCCTAAAATCCTCCACTATGGAGAAGGATCATGGAGAAGAATTCTTAACAAGAAAAAGGAAGAAAAACCTGTAAACATTGTCAGAGCTAGTTCTTTTTGGATAGGTTAACCAAACACTTATTCTGGCCAATCCACTAAAAGAAAGCCAACCAAAATGAAAAGTCCAGCACAACAGTTACATAAAACAGAGGTAGCAAGGCTAAGTGATTAGGATATAAGGGACAAGGAACTGGTTGTTGCCTAATATTGAAGGAGAAATGTGGAGTGCTAGTGATTCAGAGATGAATAATCACTCCCAACATGAGAGTAACACGAATGATGAAATTGTCACATGGGCCTAATAGGTCACCTTGGTGGTCCTCAGAAACCTCTCCACTAACACCCAGACGAGCTCAATTACTTACTGTCTGCACCCTTAGTGAGAAGGAATCCCAACAAGAAAAGTGCCCAACTGCTCTAGTCAACAAATTAAGTTACAGTCAATAAACTCAAGAGTAACTCGTTGACACAGGGAAGAATCACCCAGGGACTACTAACCTAGCAGGTGAATCTTTTATAAATAGCAGGATTGCTACATAATTTCAAATGTATCTCCCTAAGACACTTAGAAAAAAATAGTAACTCTACAGTGAAGAAGTCTGGCAAATAACATTAATAATACATCTCTTGATCTAGAGAGATGACTTTGCAGAAGCTCTTCCAAAGGATCAGGGTTCAATTCTCAGCATCCACATGGCGGCTCCCAATTATCTGTAGCCTCAGTTCCAGAGGATCTGATGCCATCTACCGACCTACACAGGCACCAGGCACTCGGCACAAGGTGCACAGACATGCATGAAGGCAGAACACTCACACACATACAAATAAAAAGGTTAAGAAGATAGACGAACACATTTAGGATGAATGAATTGCCTTTGAGGTTTCCTTACCACGAACAGGAAACCTCTGTTCTGGGTTGGGGAGAAGGCTAAAAGGGTAAAAGCACCTGCTGTGCAAGCATGAAGTCTGAGTTTGGATCCCGAAATTCACGTAAAGCTGGACACTTCGGACACCTATAGTCTCAGTGCTCTTCTCAAGACAGGAAGCAGACAAGCTTGTCGGCTAGCTAGCCTGCCAAACACAAGAGTGAACAAGACCCCGCCCTCTCCTCTCAAACAAGGTGGAAGGCAGGTGAGGCCTGACATCCCAGGTTGTCTTCTGACCACCATATAAGTGTGGTAACACTTAAGTGTGCGTGCATGCGGCCCCTCCACCTATCTACTCACTAGGACAACATCAAACTAACCCCCAATGAGGGAAATCCTATAAGACTACTATTCTGAATTCAATAGCAACAAAAAGCCAAAGCCATAAAATACAAAGCAATTGTTTCTGATTAAAATCCCTCCCCCCATAAAGGCCAATATTGAAAAACTGGGGAAAAAAAATCTGAGTGAGGCCTTTTATATATGCTAATATTAAATTCTAGAATATTTCCCAACTTTATGTTTCACATTCATTCTTTTTGGATTTTTTTTGGGGGGAAGTATATAGCTATGTACCTATAACACAGTCAAGTTCTGAAACAATTTTACCACACCCCCAAAATTTTATGGTCAACCTTCTCCCCACTGAAAACCATTTGTTTTGTTTTAGCTCAAAAGTTTTGTCCTTTCCAGAACATCACACAATGGACTATATAACACAATCATTTGAGTCAGTCTTTTTCCCCCCATCCAACCTAACATTTTTCAGATCTACCCAGGTTGTTATTATATAAATTAGTATTTCCTTTTCTCCTCCCCTCATTTGAGGCACAGTCTCAACTGCAGCTCAGGTTGGCCTGGAACTCATTATATAGCCTATGCTTAAACTCACAGCAACCCTTGGCAACATTAGAATCTACATGTGTAAATAATATAAAGGGATTATTTGTACTATGTTTTCAACTTTTCTGTACATCTAAAAATATACCTAAAAATTAAGCAACAAGCTACTATCATTGATCATAACTCCCGTGTTCCAGCACTTGGTCCCTAGTTGGTCCCTGTTTTGGGAGTTCTAACCTCTAGGTGGAAGAGGAACGGTTGGCAGCAGTGGATCACTGAAGGCGGGCTCAGCCCTGCTTCCACCATGGCACCTCTGCTTCCTGCCTCTCCTCACAAGGACCAGTCACCACATGCTCCTACCACCAGAGACTGAGCTGCTCCCGCTCTCAGGCCTTCCTGGCATGATGGACTCTTCACTGTGAGCCGAAACAAAAGCCTCCTCACTTAAGCTGCTTCTGCCCATTACTCTGTAAAGGTGATGAGAAAACTAACTACTGCCGAAGTCAAACCCAGAGCACACTGTGTTAGGAAATGGCGGGGCGTGGGTGGGAGGAGAGATGTGAGTCGAAGAATTTTAGAGGCGAGCGGGGGACTCCAAAATGTAACTGAGACTTTTTCTCTTTTGAGACAGGGTCTCATGTAGCCCATCTCCACTGGGATTGGCTATGTAGCTGGGATATATATTCATACATACCACCAAATATGACTTTACGTGACTCTAGAAATTAAATCCAGGGCTTTGTGTCTTATAGGCAAGCAGTCTAGAAACTTCTAGAAACTTACTATACCCTCAGCACCTGAACTTACATCCTGTCACAAAACCCTAAGCAAACCTGACTGCCGAGAACAATTCACTTCCAGCAGTCAGAACACTTCATTACAGTAAATAATTGGTTCAATGTGTTTGTAGTCCTTGAGGAAAAAAAAAATCCCCGAATAAAAGAAATTCTTCAAATAGTAGCACTATGCTAAATTACATCTGAAAAAGATTCTAGAACCAGCAAGATGGCTTCCAGATAAAGGCACTGGCTGCCTGACAACCTGACTTCCTTCCATCCTTAGGACCCACATGGTGGGAAGGAGAGAACTGACTCTCCCAGGCTGTCATCTGACTTCCACACACAAGCCATCACACACACACACACACACACACACACACACACACACACACACACACACAGAGGGGTGTGGGGAGGGAGGGAGAAAGAGATTAAAATGCAACAATTTTATAAAGATTCTATACAGCTTGTTACCTTTTATTAACCCAAAGGTGTCCCACCTTCCCCTGGCTTGAGTGCTTAGAATTAAAGAGGGATGTAATTCTTCTTCTTCTTCTTCTTCTTCTTCTTCTTCTTCTTC
The DNA here is from genome assembly GCF_007827085.1 of Peromyscus californicus insignis. Classification (NCBI taxonomy): domain Eukaryota; kingdom Metazoa; phylum Chordata; class Mammalia; order Rodentia; family Cricetidae; genus Peromyscus; species Peromyscus californicus. Next base: position 16,815,272 of record NW_026294562.1, read on the forward strand.
TTCTTCTTCTTCTTCTTCTTCTTCTTCTTCTTCTTCTCTTCTTCTTTTTGTTGGTTGTGTTGTTTTTTCGAGACAGGGTTTCTCTGTGTAGTTTTGGTGCCTGTCCTGGATCTCGCTCTGTAGACCAGGCTGGCCTCGAACTCACAGAAATCCGCCTGGCTCTGCCTCCTGAGTGCTGGGATTAAAGGCGTGTGCCACCACTGCCCGGTGAGGGATGTAATTCTGACTGAAGTTTGTGTGTGTGTGTGTGTGTGTGTGTGTGTGTGTGTGTTTTGAGATAGGGTCTCAGATATAGCCCAGGCTGGCCTTAAACTCCCTAGGTAACCCAGGCTAGCCTTGAACTCCTTGATCTTCCTGACTCATCTCCCTTGTACTGGGATTGTAGGTGTACCACCATGCCCAGCACTTCAGTGAAAACTTCAAACTGGAAGTCTTCAGGTTGTGGCATCTGCAGACATAATACTGATGGGTAGGAGTAGTGTACGGAGATGAAATATTAATGAAGAAAATAATTTTTAAAGGTGAGATACTGTTAAAGTTCAGGCAGACCTCAAATACATTATTGGAAAATATTTTCAGAAGTAACCCAAGATGAAGAAGTAACCACAAAAAAAGTTCAGAGATGGCATGGAAACATAAGCCTTTAATCCCAGCACTTAAGAGGCTGAGGCAGGAGGACTCTCACAAGCTCAAGGCCAGCCTGGCCTGCACAGTAAGCCCCTGCTCATAAAAGGTTTAGATATTAAGTTACACTGTCTTAAGATCAGCACACCCCAGTTTAAAGTGTTCTTTACAGCTGACTTCTAGACCAGCCCCTCCACCGTCTAGCTTTCCTTCTGGTCCCAGACTTAAGTTCCCATTACTCATTATTTTCTTCATCACTCTTTGTTTTCAGCATATCTGAGTTTCCAGTAGACAGTTTACCCTCCTTTGATTCAATTTTGAATGCTTCTGTATTCCAACTGCCTCCCCTTTAGTCCAGACCGACACCATTTACTTTTGACGTGCTCTCTGATATCCTTACTTCAACCTGTACCCAACATAGTATACACACTACTGTCAGAATTGCCATGCTAAAAAGGTTATTTTGTTACTCAGAAACCCTTTAAATCAGGCGTGGTGGCGCACACCTTTGATCTCGGCACCGGGGAGGCAGAGGCAGGTGGCTATCTATGAATTCAAGGCCAGTTTGTCTATATAGCAAGTTCCAGCACAGCTAGAGCTATATAGTAGAGAGATCCTGTCTCAAAAAATGAAAAGAAACCTCTTCTAGTTCTTATATGGTACTTACATGTCTGACCCAAACTTAAATCATTACAACACTAGTAATTTGGCCGGTTTAATTGACAAAGCATTGCACCATCTGCACAGCATTATTTATCATTCTTCAAAGTAAGAATGAACTTATGCCTTTGCTAATGCTGATTCCTTCTCTTTTCCTCACCTGTATCTTTCTTTCTTTTCCTTCCTTACCTTCTCTTTCTTTTTTCATTCTTTCACTCCCCCTTCCACTCTGTCTCCTCCTTCCTCTCAGACAGGGTCTCACTATTTAACTGAGGCCACCCTCTATCTGTGACAATACTCCTGTTACAACCTCAATTGTTAGGGTTATAGTATACTGTGTATACAGTATACCTGGCTTTTTCTCTTTTGAGACAGCTTTGTTCTATAGTCCAGGCTGACCCTACACTCAGTATGTAGTCAAGGATGGCCTTGACATCTCATTCCTCATATCTCAGCCTCCCAAGTGCTGGGGTTACAAATGTGCAACCTCACACTTGGTGCATTTTTGCTAACTGTATTCCCTCAATGTATAATAGTAGCCTTCTTTCCTAATATCTTCATCTATTAAAATCTAAATTCAAAGTCTGGTGAGATGGTCCAGTGAAAGATGCCTGCCACCAAGACTGATGACCTGAGTTCAATTCCTGGGACTTACGTGGTGTAGGACGAAAATTAACTCCTGAAAGCTATTCTATGACCTTAATACATGCCAATCCTGGCATGTATGACCATAACCCCCAACCCGTCTCCACACACAGAATAAAATGAAATAAACACAATTTTAAAAAAAACAAACCTTGATTCAAGTGTCAACTAAAATACCATTACAAAAAAGTTGGTGATTATCATTCCCCAGAGTAATTAACGCCTCTGAATACTGATCTCCAATTGGGCACTTTTTACTATCACGTATCTTGATGTCCTATCTGATCTGTTGCCCTCCGAAGCTGGAGCTCTCTATCCTCCATCAGTGCTGGAGGTTGCTGGTGAGTGTTCTACCACTGAGCCACACTCTGGCCCCCTATGTCATATCTGTCTATGAACATAGCTCTAACCTGTGCTGGGAAGTTTCTCCAAGACCAGCCAATGGGTCCATTTCCACATTCTAATAGTTCAACACAATGAGTCTATTCTATGTTTGTTGGATTGAGTATTATTGTCTGATTGCTTGCGCTCTCTCTCTCTCTCTCTCTCTCTTTTCTTCTCAAGACAGGGTTTCTCTGTGTAGTTTTGGAGCCTGTCCTGGATCTCTCTCTGTAGACCAGGCTGGCCTTGAACTCACAAAGATCCACCTGGCTTTGCCTCCAGTGCTGGGATTAAAGGCGTGCGCCACCACCGCCCAGCCTGATTGATCTTTCTTAAACACCATTAACACCACGATGATCCTTTTCTCAAAACTTTTAGTGGAGGCTGGTGAGATGGTTCAGTGGGTAGAAGTACTTGCTACCAAGCCAGACTGCCTGAGTTCAATGCCTAGGCCCCACACACTAGAAGGGGAGAACTGGCCTCTTCAAGCTGTCCACACACACACCCCAAAACAAAAACAAAACCTTTTAGTGGCTGCTTTCCTGAAACCAAACATTCTTCAGTTTGACTTTCTGGACCTTCTAGAACACAATATACCCGGTTATTTCCTTCAACTGTATTATTTTCTGCTTTAGTCAAATAAGTCTCTTCATATGCTACACAAACTTGTCTATGATACTGAATCAGAGTGAAAGACTCCTTAATTCTACTCTAGCTCAAGTGACAATTATAAACATAGGAAAATTATTTAAAATTATTTAAATTATCCTTAAGATGAGGTTAAACGGTCATCTTTGCTAAGAAACAACATAACAATTCCATCTACTGAAAACTCCACATTTTTATCTTGATTCATATAATCTGGTGCTCAGATACTTTGTTACTCTCAACTAATCAGTAAGAAAGACTGCTGGGTAAAGTCTTATACCTCCCTCCACATCTCAACTCATTTCATAAAATAGGGATAATAGATGCTCAATTAATAAATAAGATCCAATCAGGATAAGGTGATGTACAACTTTAATCCTAGTCTTTCAGAGGCAGAGGGAGACAGATCTCTGTGAGTTCAAGGCCAGACTGGTCTACACAATGAGTTCTGGGCCAGACAGGACTACATAGAGAAACCTTGTCTTCAAAAAACAAAACAAGCAAAAACAGCATCTTTTTCAAGATTGAATGGTGGGACATAGCTTGAACGAGTTTGAACAGATGCCATTTAGAAGTAAAACAAGTTTCAAAACTAGAAGTAATGTTTTTCCACTTATACTTCAGGACTTTTGCTTTTTTTTTTTATACTTATTTATTCAGTGTGTATGGGTATTTTGTCTGCAAGTTTGTGCCTGGTAACTATGGAGTACCAAACAGGGTGTTGGATCTTGTGGGACTGGAGTTACAGAAGGTTGTAAGCCACAATGGGGATGCTGGGAATCAAAATCAGGTCCTCTGGAAGAGCAGCCAGCCACTGTCATATCTCTAGTCCCAATGTTAAAAGTTTTCATTGGAATAAATAAAATGATTCTATAACTCAGATAGTTATCATCTTAGAAAAGCAGGTAGATTTTGTTGAATGTTAACACTGAATTTGAATCCTTTAAAAGTAGGACCTGGGCCAGTGAGATAGCTGATAAGGTAGAGACACTTGAATATGGATGACCTGAGTTCAATCCCCAGGCACCACAAGAAGGCAGGAAAGAACCAACCAAGAGTTGTCTTCTGACCTTCATATATTTATTCATCATGACATGCACAAGCTTGTACATATGCACACACACAAACACTAAAATAAGCAATTAAAAAATAAAGTCTGAACCCAACTGTTTACTGTTATGTAGAATGGCAAATACACATGGAAAAAAAAAAGAACCTAAGACTAATTTCTAATAACCAGCTGGAAAATCATGTAACGAGCTTTGCAGGCAACTGGAGTAATACTTTTCCCCATTAACTTGTTCTGTGACTTGGCAGTAACTTTAACCTCCAAATGCACATGATTTCCAATTTACAAAAACAGGAGTTATTCTTTTACAAGGTTAAAAGGTAATTTAGCTACATAAAAACTCTTTAGTGAAGGGTGACATCTCTCTCTCTCTCTCTCTCTCTCTCACACACACACACACACACACACACACACACACACACACACACGAGAGAGAAAGAGAGAGAGAGAGAGAGAGAGAGAGAGAGAGAGAGAGAGAGAGAGAGAGAGAGAGAGAGAGGTGGTTTGCTAATGCCTATAATCCCAATACTTGGGAAGCAAAGGCAAGAAGATCACTGAAAGTTCCAGGCCAGCCAGTGCTACAAAGTAAATTTAGAGGCTTATTGGAGATTCCTATTCAAGGACCTGATTTTAGGAAGACCTGAAGTGTCCTCATAAAATGATCCTCTCTGGCATGGTTCTACAGCCAATGCTTCTCTGGCAAGTTTACCATTTGGCATACTCAATATTAAACGACAGCCATATCAAACAAAGTCTGCACACAGTGGTAAACTTCCACAGAGCCCCAGTCCAAGTTTTCAAGGAGTGTCATTTTTCAGCAGTGTATAGATCCAACACAGTGGTAGGAACCAGACAGAATGGGAAGCACTCACTGGGAGAGAACGGCCATCAGTGCTGCCTTACTCCCTATGACAGAAGTCAAAAAACCTGCCAAGTGGGTTTCTCCCCCTGCTACATTGTTTGACACTAATTATAAAAATGCTACAGATGCAGCCTTTCTCAAAATGCAAAGGGACTGTGTGTATTTGCAAAGAACAACTATTTTTTATGCTTCCAAATTCTTAATCCTGTTTGGAGCTGTCAGTGGGGGTTAATGGAAGCCTTGGATAGGAGAATTCCAATCTGGTTGGCAGATGGATAGGTTGGTTATAGCTGCATAACTATGTCTTGCCTGCAGGCACAATTCAGAACACTGTTAAAGCAATATAAAGTCTCTGTCAAGCTGAACCATTTGGATCAGTAGCAAGGAGAAATAATAATAAAAAAGAAGTTCATTTCTGGGCCTTGTGCATTTATGCTAGTATGCAGAAACTGATTAATTGTCATAGTGTGCTGGTCTTCCATACCTCAGATTTCTACTTCTGGAGGAGATTTTGCATGCTAATATAATCATTCTCCCTCTTGAGACATTAGCAAATAATCAAATGAAAAACAGGATCATAATTTACTGAGATTCAAGCAATTCTCTATGCAAATTTGACTTGTTATTGCTGCTGCCTCGTTAATCTGAATGCCTTTGACAAACTCCTTTGATTTATGAACTCATGACAACTCCAATGTGTATATATTTTGCTAGATTGACATTATCATTAAGAGTGGGTGGACTGAGCTCACATGAATGGTTGATTTTATTCGCTGGTGTCTGCTGCTCAACAGCTGAGCATCTCCTCCTCACAAAGCCCCTGAGCGGCAGGCTCTTCCCATCTTCCCATCCATTCATCATCTCGATGTTAATTGGCCCAGGCTTTAAGCAAATTTTCAACACGATTTAAAGGCACGATGACACTGATTACTGACCCTCTGCCATACGGTGCCTATTGATTAACCTGACAGAGATGATGAGCTTGAGGGAAACTAGGTGTGTGGGGACCTCAGGGGGAAAAATATATTGTCTATGCAGGCAAACACTTGTCGTTACCTCACAAGCCAGAATTTGCACAGCACAAAGTCTTCAAAGACACTACTGCTTTGATACCTACAGCTAACACAGAAAGGGCTTTCTGTATTCAGAGACGTTACAAATATGTCATGTCAGAATACACTGACACATTCAGTATTTAGAACAATTCCCTAGATAGATGATAGATGGTTGCCTTTCAACCAATTACACTTGTGCTAGCTGTGTGTGTGTGTGTGTGTGTGTGTGTGTGCGTGTGTGTGTGTGTGTGTGTGTGTGTTTATATGTTAAATTAGAAGTACTGGGGTGGCCTGGTAGTATTTTATTATATAAGAAAAATAAAAATGAGGAAACAAATTTTAGAAAATAGAGGAAAGAAGGGAGGGATTAAATAACCAGGGCCAGTCCCACCATGATTCTCTCATGGTGCTGCATTCTATCATGAAAAGAAGAGATTTTTCTCAAAGAGAAAGAAACCCATCAACTTGATTTCACAAATTGTTTTCTGTTCTTTGAATACCACAACCTAATTCTAACTGCCAAACTATTCACAGAAATTATGAGCAGAACATTTCTAAATAAAGCAAAATAATATTAGAGTCTAACAGACATAACATAGCCCTTAATTTCTTGCTTCCCTGTATTCAACAACTACTGTGCAAATTGTTTACTTGGAGAAACTGAACAATCTTTGAGGTTAAGCTTCAGAAAACCTAAATTCTTTATTATTGAGAAGAAAATATAAAGATTCAAATTAATAGTCGATGAGTACATATATTAGCAACAAACAAAAATCTGCTCAAGATATTGCTAGGTCTGCAAATGTACACAAGTTATACTGCACACCATCAGGGTCAGAAAGAACATCTTTAGATAGGGACAGTTATTATTTAAAACAAAGCCAGCAAAATATCCTCCCTCTGGCCACACACATCACCTTGTTTACTTACGAGTCCTGGGGGGACAGCCAATAGACAACTTTATACACAGGGATTTTGGAGCAGCACTGACAATTATTTCAAAGCTAAAATAACAGAAAACTGAACAAGAGTCTGTAGTTGCTGTTACAGTGACATGGCTGTTAATGTAAGAGATCACATGTTCTTCAAGTCAAACAGCATTGGTGTCTGTTATTCTGGAACGTGTAGAGATCACTCCCTAAAAGCCTGCCTCCTGCTCTTCTAAGATAAACAAGTTCAACTATGCGCTGAGATGCTCTGATAAAGACAGAGTTGAACTGCAGCAGGGAGTGACCAGGGAAGGGTACCAATGCTGCTCTTAACTTTCAAGTTAGGAAACATCACAATCAAGACAATATTTTAAATTTTTATCATTAAAAGTCTAGATATAAGAGAAAAACAAATTTGTAGTAATCAATATGGGGACCTCTCCCCCAAATAACCAAAACACAGTTACCTCTATTTTCTGAAGAGGAGAGATGACAGCTGTCTGAACATATTTAGCTTTGTGACTTCTTAATCAAAGATTTGAACATCAAGTTAGCAATGACTCTGAATATATATAAGAATTTGTAATTAAGTTAACATGTTCCACACCAGAATAATAGTCCATTTAAACACTAAACTAAGTTTTCGAGCTCTAAAGACTTAACTGAAAAGCAAATGATACTTTATTCCTTACCCTCCCAAATTTGTAGGCTATGAAATTTTAAAAGTATTTTATTTCTGTTGAACATAACAATGCAGTCACCAAACTATAACAATATGGCTTAATATTTTCAAATTGCAAGTAGAATACCAAGGTAGGCCCATATATGTTCCCATAGGTTGGTTGTTTTCTTGTAGGACTAGGACCACTATTCCTTTTTAAAATTTTTTCATACATATATGTCACAGTTTAAAAAACAAAAACAGCATGGAGTGGTGGCGCATGCCTTTAATCCCAGCACTCAGAAGGCAGAGGCAGGCAGATCTTTGTGAGTTCGAGGCCAGCCTGGTCTACAGAGCAAGTTCCAGGAGAGTCAGGGCAGCACAAAGAAATCAGAAACCAAAACAAACAAAACAAAACAAAATTAAAAAAAGAAAAGAAACCAAAAACAATTCATAAAGCTAAATAAGCACAGGAAAATAAATATACATTTGCCAGGAGAATTTGTGATTTAAAGACTGAAATAAAAAGCCAAGGACACCTAACATGTGACCAAAACACGAAACTTTTAAGTTTAAATGCACCTCAAAGAATATTTTGCCCTCTTTATGATTTGCCCTTCCTGAATATGTGTTTGGGACAATTTCTTTTAAGCCACAATTTTCTTTACTGTCTTTTTTATATACTATCTTATCCAAGGGTCATCATATAGTTGCATTCAAGTTAAGATGCAAACACCTGCTTCTCCTAAGAATACCTGATTAGTTTTGTAAGTCAAAGGCATTTGCACTATATAGACCTTTCTGGTTTCTCAAAATAAAGTTGGGAACTACAGAGCGTTTGGATGTGGATCCAAACCCCAATGAACTGTGACGTCTGGTACCCTGTTCTTCACATGTTCTTTGCTTTCTTTTTAAATTATTTTCCTCACCTTGGGTATCTTCCTAGGTTGGGTATTACCATTTTATTACAGCTCAATACTATCTTAAGAAATTTAAAATTTCTTTAACTTGATAAACTGTAATATCCCCTAAATGATTACCATTTTGTAATAAAAATAAAAAGCACCCCAAAACCCAAACACAGACTGTTTTGTGCTCTGGTTTTAGCGTTTATTCGTATTGTGAACTTGCCTGTGTGTGACCATCCTCTCATCTCCCTTATTATTAAGAAATTATCCTAGTCTTATTACCCTGTGACCTATCCCACTATTAAATATTTCTTAAAATTATAAACTCTGCTCTTCTGATTTTTTAAATGTTTGGTTTCCAAGGCCGAAAAACTGTCCTGCATAGCTCTTTAAGTGTGTTTTAAAGAACAGAGGCACTTGTTTTTTATTAAAAAAAAAAAGAGTGTGTACCACGCTTTATATTCCTTGCTTTTCTCTTAAAACGCTAAGGATGCTAACTATATTCTAATACTCGACCTTGATCTTTTTAACCTTTGTTTTTACTTTAAATCTTGCTGTCTCATTTTCTGGTAACATCTATTATAGAAAAAAGGGGGAGAGGTATATGTTTTTAAAAAGAAAGCAGCTAACAGAACTTATACCAACTGGATTGTCAGGTCTCTAAGTAGGTTGACACGGAGTAGAATTAGACTAAGAATTTAAAATGTAAGTGAAGCATGCTTCTTTTCTGGAAGGGCCAAAGGTTATACACACCAACAATTCATTTCTTCACGTTTACGCTATCATTACCAAACGGCAAAATGAAAATAAAACCAAAACATTAACTTGGAGTTATATCAGGAGTGGTTTAGTACATTTTTGGGGATGATACAGTAATTTTACTTCCCCAGTGATAAATAATCTTGATGCTCTTTGACAAATAACAGATTTCAAAAGTATTTTTCTCCAACAGAAGAATTTTTTCTTTTTTTCCTTTCTTTTTATTTTTTATTTTTCTTTATTAAGAAATTTTCTACTCACTCCTCATGCTATCCACAGACCCCCCCTCCTCCCACGCCCAGCCCTCTTTCCCAAGCCACCCCGCATCCCCACATCCCCCAAATCGAGGTCTCCCATGGGGAGTCAGCAGAGCCCAGCTCACTGAGCCTAGGCAGGTCCAAGCCCCTTCCCACTGCACCAAGGCTGTGCAAGGTGTCACACCACAGGCACCGGATTCCAGAAGCCTGCCCATGCACCAGGGACAGATCCCGATCCCCCTGCCTGGGTGACTCCCAAACAGTTTGAGCCAAACAACCATCTTCCGTGTCCGGAGGGCCTAGTCCAGTCCCATGGGGGCTCCACAGCCACCAGTCCACAGTTCATGGGTTTCCACTAGTCCAACAGAAGAATTTAACAATAGAAATTCTTTCTATTTAAAACAATTTAAAAGGATATATTTGTGTGTTGTTCTAATCGAATTTATCCTTGATTCTATGGTCTTAAGTTGTAATGCTGGAGACCATCCACACACCTCTAATCATCCATTGTGCTAACTATACACCATTTTGTTTATATTTCTGACATTCTACAACTTGGTTACACTATTACTACTTTCCATAGTCCCTGTCTTCTATATGTAGAATCATAAGAATTCTGCATTATTTTTTACAAATTATTCCCTGCCATTTGAAATGAATAATTTTCTTTGGTAATATTAATAATCCTTTGTTGATTAAAAAATAAGTGAGAAACATTAATTCAAGCATTCCTGGATTATTATAGTTTTGATTTTCACCATTTTGGAATAAAAATAAAAGCCACCCCAACTAAATAAGTAGTTGCCAAAAACCCAGACAGAGGTAGGTAATTCTGAAGATTTTATTATGAATTTACCCATATTTGATCATTCTCTTACTTCCTATATTATTGAGAAACTATTCCATTCTTGTTATCCAGTGGACTTTCCCACCAATCACATATCCTTACAATTACAAACTCTGCTCTTCTCTGATTTTTATAAATGTTTTATAAACTGCTTTGCCTACTTCAGAGTCTGATATATATCAAACACTAATTTTTCATACGATAGCAGAAAGCATTGAAATCTGTAATATTCACTTTTTGGCATCAGTGTGTCCTGGCAAAACCCCCTCTGTGAAAAACCACCCTTTTGAACATCCTTTGCTTCTGCAGACAATGAAGAAGCAGTTGGCTTCAAAATCAGTTGCCTCTCACTGACTGCTATACAAAGGACAACCTGGGTAGTGGTCAGTAAAGAAAGCAGTCATTTCTAAATGCCAGTGCTTCCCAACATCTCCTTTCCTTCTGAGTGGAATGAAGTCTGAGAGCACTGACTGGTGGGTCATTTGACCCACGAGGGCCTGGAAAGGTTTCAAGAATAACAGAGGTCATGTAATTGCCAAAAGAGCATTAGCCACTCAATCATAATGGATAATTAAATGACCTACATGATTCCTGAAATAGCTGCTCTATATTTGGTCTATTACTTGTGTCCCTCAAGATAAGCTACTTGTCTGGTCTGCCTTGACCTGCTAAAGTCCAACTTGCGCCTGGAAACTAGCTGCATGCTTCTATTGCTTTGAAACCCCACCAGACTGTGCTTTCAAGAGGACACACATGAAAAATCAATCTGTAACCCTCTCCCTATTGTGCTCTCTGGAATACAAATGACTAAAGCGAAGAAAAAATTAGTAAATCCTTGGCTTAGATCTTTGAGGGAATAGAAACAACAACAACAACAAACCCCAAACCAACCAACCAAACAAACAAAAAAAACGTAAGAACCATATAAAAAGAATGCTATGATGATTCTTTAAAAAAAAAAAAAATTTTTCCTCATACGCCTGAGAAGAATTTAACATTTGATTATAAAGTTAGAGGTATTTATTTATTTTGTAGGTAGCAAGTCATTAAAATGCCAGTTGCCTAGGTTGCATTTTTTTATAGTGCTGGCTATTGGACTCTTCACTGGCCTAGTTTTTTAGTCCATACAGTAAGTAAACTGCCTCTCAAAAAAAATCAAATAGACACAGTACCAATAAATTGTTCACACAATAAAAGAAGCAAAAATATCACTCAGTTTCCCCTCTCTCTCAATAGGTTAACTCACTACAGTACTTGATTAGAAAATACGAGCAAACCGGAGCCAGCTGCATAGAATACCAAACTACACTTAAGAATCTGCTTCTCTGTGGAGGAGACAAGGTTTGCTGTGGCCCTGGAGGTAACTGCACAGCTAGCAGACACTACAAAAGAGGCAAGAGACAAGGAATCCAAGACAACCCTACAATAATAGCAAGGGATAGAGATATGAGGGACGAAAGAGCTAACATTTAGAATACCCTAGAGGCCAGCACGGTTTTTCCGTTTCCACAGGAAATTATGTAGCTTGAGGCTACCAGCTACCCTGATCTCTTACTAGTACATGGATGGCTTATTAAACCTAGAACATATCTGTTTTAGTTAACTTCAGGGTAGGGAGGGGCAAAGGGGGAAGAGAGAACAAAATGTACTTAAATGCTGGATTTTCTCTCCAGGCTGAATGCCTTTCATCCAATAAGACATTCAAAGCAGTGACCCAGCAAATGGATTGCAAAAGCAATCTTCCGTCCCGTTGCCACATTATCATTCCTATTCAGTATTCTCCATGAGATATCTCAATCAGCTGTGTGTAAGTGACAACGCAGCCCATTGCTGGGTTAATTAAACATTTGACTTTAACACCCTCCCCGTCATTAAGCAAATAAAAACAGATAATTCAAACTGCACTTCATCCTCAGGGTACACAACACACATGTCAAAATTAAGAGAGTCCAAGGCCTCCAGGGAATTCTGTTGAAGCTATAATCAGTTTAAATCTTATCTGGTTTATCAATTATTCTATTGATTAAACCAAAGCGATTATACACAACTCCTCTGCCACATGGGATTGATGTCAGCAGAGCAAGAAAATAACTCCAGGAGGTTCCAAACTGATTTAAAAAGCGACCAACAGACAGACCAATAATAGTCGATTATTACATACCAGTGATCCATACACTGAAGAGTTGATTCTTAGTTTCAGGCAGTGAAGTGAACTGTTTCCAATCACCACGTCGCACTGACATACCTTACAGTTGGCTCAGTAGATTTATGTTGTGAAGATCAACATATGCTCTACTGATTTAAGCAGAAACCAGCACTCTCAGCAGCTGAGATACAGTTTATAGATACAGGCCCCTAACTCCAAAAGAAAAAAGCTCAAGCAGAGAAAACGAAAACACTTTTTAATTTCCTTTCCTATGTGTACATGGCTAGTAACATGCAGGGATAAAAAGGACATCCTTGAGAACCAATTTTTCTGAAATTCTCCTGAAAATCCAGCTATTCCAGTCTGAAAACTCCATATTTCTGAAAAACAGACTCTAAGACATCACAAAGACCTTACCACAAAGAGTCATGACTTCTTTTATTAATTCCAAGGGCAAACATCTTCAATACTATTAATAGTGCTGAAAATATTGAGCTGCGTCTTCAAATAAAATGTTGATAACTAAACCCTAGCATCGAACTTCTACCAGAAAAATTTAACCACGATTTAGATGTCCTCCTGTCCAATTCATTGAGTGCTATCCTTCAAGTGTCCAGGACCCCTAGCACTTCAAGGCCATGCCCTTCTGTATATGAGAAAAGCACTAATAAAACCGAGTAACAAAAACGGGAGCGGGAGGACTTCGGCTACTCCACACCTGAAATCTGTGTACTAGCCATGCTCTTCAGAGGGAAGTATGCGTACTGCTATGTTCGCACCACATATGCCTTCAACCAGAAATTAACTTATCTCCTTCAGATTTTTTTGTTTTCAAGCAGACTAAGAAAAGTGCATTAGCATGCTGTATTCTACATTCCCCACTGGAAACACTGAGGGTGCTATTTGTAAGTGTACTCTTTTTAAGAGGATTGTTCTCTGCAGCTGTTTTCTGCTTGCAGTGTAGTTTGTGTAATCAGCACATCATCATAAATACATTGGCTGTTCCCCTGAGGGCAGCTGTCAGTGTTTAATTTACAGAACAACCTGGCCAATGTGAATTTTAACACTCTAGCACTATGGCAAGGAGTTACCACACTCTGTGAAAAACAGGTTTCTATGAATTTTTATATCAAGAGCTGGTCCCAGGACAATTTAAGCTTCAGAAATACTGCTTTAAAAAAATACTTTCTACCTTGAATGGAATAAACTCATTGATGGCAGAAGACTTGAAGGAACTCCCAAACCCCAAGTGGGCACTATCAAAGGTAGAGGAGGATAGAGAATTATCTACCAGCAGGAGGCACCGTGGCAAACGTCATCTCACTTTAAACTACCTGTAGAGCTGCCCAGATCACCAGTGATCCTGAAAGGTGTGTAAAGTAAAAGGCACACCTTTCAAGAGACAGACTAGTGTGACATGTATTGCTCTTCTCTGCTGAGATGAGTTATACTGGAGATGATAATAAATACACTACTTTTCTTGGATTGCTATTAAACCAGATAGTTAAGTCTTGAATGGGGAAAGGGAATGAAAGTAAAAGGTATTAACAGTAATCCCCTCCCCCCATATGCACAGGAGTTTGTACATAGGTTCTCAATAAATGTCTAATGAATAACTAAACTAAAAGTTCCTTGAGGCCCAGGTCTGAATCTTAATTTATGCCCAATACTTTGTAAAACGCCTGGCACATATAGGTGAGTAGAATGGAGTTATGGTCCTGTTATTTGTAGGATTTAAATCTACATGATGTCAATGGTATTTTATAATTCAGTAAAATGTCCTTAAAGCCACTATAAAAAGTATGTGTTAATGTCAGGTATGGTGTTTCAAGCCTATAATCCCAGCATTATGGAGGCAGAGGCAGAAGGATCACTGAAAATTTGAGGCCAGACTAGTCTACATAGCAAGCTCCAGGCCAGCCAGGGCTACAAAATGACCTGCCTCAAACAAGCAAGCAAACAAACTGCATATCTTATTTCTATCATTTTAATGAAAGTGATTAGTACATTAAACCCAAGTAAGCCAGTCTTACAATTAAAAACATGGGCCTAAAATACTGGCATATTCATGGGGGCTGAGGAGATGGCACAGTGCAAACCAGAGTTCAGCCAGTAATCCTAGCAGAAGGTGGAGACAGAACACCCTAGGGCAAACTGGCTAGCTAGACTTGCAGCACTGGTGAGATTCAGTCTAAGGAAAAAGTGGAAAGCAGAGGGCTAGAGAGATAGATCACTGGTTAAGAGCACTGGCCGCTTTTTCAGGACCCAGGTTCCATTCCCAGCACCCACAACTGTTAACTCCAGTTCCAGGGGATCTGGCACCCTCATATAGCCATACATGCAGGCAAAACACCAGTGCATATAAAAATAAATAAATCTTAAAAAAAAAAAAGCAGAGAGCAATAGAGAAAGACATCTGTCAATCTCTGGGCTTCATGTACATGTACCCAAAAAGTCACCTGATTGTATTTTCTCATTAATGAAGTAGCAGTACATACACATTCCATAAATCCAGTGAGCATTATATATTAATATATCTACATATTAATGTATGCATATTCCTGTTACGTTGTATTTTGAAAGTCAGAATACCTAGAGTTAAAAGAAACAAATTATGGTTCATAATTTGTTGTTTTATGAGACAGGATCTTGCTATGTAGCCTGGCTGGCCTAGAACTTGCTATGTAGATCAGGCTGGCCTCAAGCTCACAGAGATTCATCTGGCTCCTCCTCCTCTGTGCTGGATTAAAGGCGCACAAACCACCACTCACAGAGACTTATCTGGCTCCTCCTCCTCTGTGCTGGGATTAAAGGCACACAAATCACCACTCACAGAGACTCATCTGGCTCCTCCTCTTCTGTGCTGGGATTAAAGGCACACAAATCACCACTCACAGAGATTCATCTGGCTCCTCCTCTTCTGTGCTGGGATTAAAGGCGCACAAACCACCACTCACAGAGAATCATCTGGCTCCTCCTCTTCTGTGCTGGGATTAAAGGCGCACAAATCACCACTCACAGAGATTCATCTGGCTCCTCCTCTTCTGTGCTGGATTAAAGGCGCACATACCACCACTCAGAGACTCATCTGGCTCCTCCTCTTCTGTGCTGGATTAAAGGTGTACAAACCACCACTCCAGGTCTGATTTGTCTTCTACTGCTTTTAGCGCTGCACAGAATCATACTGCACAATGTCTTTAGGAATTACTAAATTGTGCTAGATGTGGTGGTAAATGCCTATAACCTTAGCACTTCGGAGATGGGGGTAAAAGAAGCAGACATTTAAGGACAGCCTCAGGCACAATAGTGAGTTCAAATCAGCCTAGGCTGAGATGATGAGATCCTCTCTCAAACAAACAAAAACAAACATACAAATAAAAGCATTACGTTGTGACTAACATATTCTTTAAAAAAGAAAAAGCCAGGTGGATCTCTGTAAGTTCGAGGCTAGCCTGGTCTACAGAGCGAGATCCAGGACAGGCTCCAAAACTACACAGAGAAACCCTGTTTCGAACAACCAAAAAAAAAAATAAAAATAATAAATAAATAAATAAATAAATAAATAAATAAATAAGAAAAAAAACTGTCTACTTCACTGTGTAGGGTTTCAAACACACCCAAATTTATGTTAAAACTATATTTAAGCCATCTAATAGACCAATGCATATTCTTTAAACTTGCTCTGGTACTGCCATAATTAAATTTTCCTATAGCAAATTTTCACTTTATGTAAGCAGAATCATATACCTCCAAGATCTCATAACCTCTTTGGTGTTTTGTTTTTATTTTGAGATAAGACTAGTCTCAAATACTCCCATCTCAATTTCCCATACTGGAATTGCAGGTATATCCAGCTCCTAGCATCTTTAAATTTACTGATTGCCAGAAAGTATTTCTGACCACCAGAAAAATGTTATATTTATGAATACAATGATATTACTAATCCTGCCTATTATGCTATGACAATTTATGCATGCAATTCCTTTTATATTTTTGACACATACAAAGCAAAAAGAGAAAAAAACATGCCATAATCAGTTTTTGTTGATTAAAGGTTAGAAAATTTTAATTCAGTTGAATAATTACTTTTGTTCATAAAAATCCTATCTAATAAATGACATCTTAATTCTAAGAAATTAATCAGATTCTTTCTTCCTCAATTCATAATTTTAAAATACATGCTAGGACCTTTTGAACTAACCAGGATGGGGTTAGACTGAGGTCACAGCAGATCAGATGACTACCTTCTCTTCCCTGGAGACCATGGAGTAGTTCCAGAGGCTGCCATTAGATAGCAGCACAGTACACACCATCAGTCATATCTCTTATACCCTCTCCCACAAAGGCTGGAATGATCTCAGATCTCAGTAACTCTCTCTCTCTCTCTCTCTCTCTCTCTCTCTCTCTCTCTCTCTCTCTCTCTCTCTCTCTCTCTCTCTCTCCCTCTCCTCTCCTCTCCTCCCCTCCCCTCCCCTCCCCTCCCCTCCCCTCCTCTCCCTCTCTCTCTCTCTCTCTCTCTCTCTCTCTCTCTCTCTCTCTCTCTCTCTCTCTCTCTCTCTCTCTAATTCAATTAGTGTAGTCGGCAACTCCAGAAAAGAGTAATTCAATTAGTGCATTGTGGAGCTCTACAATACCTCTCAGCAGATGTTCACCCTCTTCGGGAACTGGAGCTGGGTTTCAAATACCTGTATGACTTAGCTACGCCACTCTGTTATATCATTTGTCAAAGTGCTTACATATGCTTTTCTGACTTCAAACAAAAGGTAAGGAAACAAACCTAGGCTAACCTCCTAGAAAGGTTCCTAATTTTAGGCTGCGGTAATTAAGTTACATTTCCTAAATTATATTTAAAACAAAATGCACCTTACCCCTCAAAAAGGCAAGATCTCAAGTATGAGGCCAGGATGGACCACAATGTAAGATCCTGTCTCACACAAACCAAGAGAAAACTCCTCTCCCCAATGCCCAGCTCCACCCACACTCTACATGCTCTAATTGTGGAGGATTTCCATGCTGTTTTGCAGTGCTAGGGCTTGGATCCGAGGCTTTCACATATGCCTGGCATGTGCACTACCACTAAGTCACACTTCCATACCTATTACTGTCTACTGTTTCGCTGCAGTCTATCTAGTTATGGATTCTGAATTGTAATGAAGACAATGTCAAAATGGGAGTGTATCTACAAGGAAGGACAACCAGAATGGTAACCCCCAAATAAGGTTATGAAAAGGACAGAAATGATGGTTGGTCTCTTTTCAAAGAAACAATAGAATCAGAAACATTCAACATGGGAAACAGAAGATAAAGCAACATGATAGCTCTCCTCAACACATAAACTTGTCATTCCGAATCCAGAAAGATCAGTTCCAGGGCCCTCCACCCTCTCATCCCTAGTAGTTCAAAGTAAGGGAACCTCAAGAACAGGGCACAGGATTCACATGCAGCATGGACACATCCTCCCAAATACTTATCTCTAGATTTCTTTAAATCTAGTAAAACGTAACTGTTATGCATATAATTGTCATTCAGTATTGTTTAATAGCAAGAAAAAAGTCTGTTCAGTACACGTCACAGGCCTAACTACATTTTCTGATCCAAACTAGCTGATTCTGCAAACATAAAACCAAGGATACAGGGGGTGGGGGACAATTGTCTATGAAAGAAGAACAATTCAATTACTCTGTATTACTACAAAACATAGAGTTGGGAACAGTAAGTGGACAAAGTTTGACTCCTTGCAGGAAATCTTCCTAACATGCCAAACAAAGGAGGAAAACAACAAGAAACCTCACTGAGTTCACTTCCCCCATAGGGGTAGAGCTCAAGAACAGATTAGATGACCCCCTGCCAAACACATATGATAAAGGACACCTGTATTAGGAAACATGTGACTTATTTCCTCTGGTATCCTTTCCAATACTGAAATTCCATAGTTTTGTGGATACACTGATTTTTTTTTTCTTCAGGAGCTAAGCCTGGAATAAAAGTAATAAAGCTAATTCTCACACAGGTGTGATGGTGTGAAGGTCCACAGCATGTGGGCGGTTTTTAACTAAAGCATTAATAATATACCACAGGAAGAAATTTTGTAACTTGCCTGTGTTAGATTCAGGAAACTGTAAATGCACACATTCCTGGTCCCATTTCCTACATCCCAGTTTTTTGTTGTTGTTGTTGTTGTTGTTGTTTTTTTAGTTTGGTTTTTTATAGGATTTAAAAGAATGGTTTGTTTCCTCTCAGTCTCTAAATCAGCCAATAATGTATCAATTTCCAGAGAGTAGTGTTTTGGTTTTTACCCCACCCCCCATCCCCCACCCCAGTTGGATAGTGGGTTCTTACAGCCTATATACAAATGTTAAGTCAATGTTTGTGTTTAAAACTACAGAGCAATACTTAAAAACAATAGTAACTAGTTCTTACTGTCCTTGGCTTGGGTCTTTCTGAGCACTCTATTTCTAAAAATAGGGGGTATATAACTCTGGATACAATAGAGCAGGACTTTTATTTTGCAAATTCTATCTCCTGTCTCCCATCATGACCTCAAAACAGAACTAAGATATTAGGAGCATGTAGGTAGCTCAGTGGTAGAGCACATAAGCATGCACAATGCCCTGGGTTTAATCCCCAGAAACTCCACTTTAGTTCTAGGGCTGGAGAGATGACTCAATGGTCAGGAGCACTGGCTGGTCTTGCAGAGGATCCAGATTCAGTTCCCAGCACCTACATGGTGGCTCAGAACGATCTGTAACTCCAGTTCTAGAGGATCTAACACCATTTTCTGGCCCCATCAGTGCCTCACTACATACAGACAAAACAGTGGAGTGAGCAAAGTGGTTTTTTTTTTTTTTTTTTTTTTGAGACAGATTTCTCTGTGTAGCCCTGGCTGTCCTGGAACTCACTCTGTAGGCCAGGCTGGCCTCAAAGTCACAGGGATCCACCTGCTTCTGGATGCTGGAATTAAAGGCATGTGCCACCTCTGCCTGGCTTAAATGGTTCTTCTTAAACACTACTATAAAATACAAATTTTGTACATTAAAACATTATTTTTCTTACTACAATTTCAGTCTTTGATAAATTCATCATTTGGGTAATATTAAAATAGTGGAGTTAGGGCTGGTGAGATGGCTCAGCAGGGAAAGATGCTTCCCTTGAAGCCTGAGCTCGATCCCATGGTGGAAGACAAGGACTGACTCCAGCAAGCTGTCCTCTGACCTCCACATACATGCTCCTACACACAAATAAACCAAATTAGAAATTTTTAAAAATCTAAATCAATAAGTAAATAAAAATAGCAGGTTAATTTCCATTTGATCAGCAACATTACAATATAGTCGGCACTCGGCCTAGCAAACAATTTCATTGACTGCTCACACCTGTCCACCAGAGCTTTCCTAACTTCTGCCTCCAGACAGAAGTGAGACCTAACGTGATTCTTCCTCATGACTGGGGTTCTCCACAGACCCTGATCTTCAACGCACTAACTCAACTTTAACCTCAGAGCTTGTGTCTTTGTTCAAGTGTTAGGTTCCTTTGGCTCTCCTGGTGCCACTTCTCTTTAACATCGTCCCTTTTATGTGGTTAAGGCAACTCCTTCCAACCCTCTGAAGGAAAGCGGACAGATAGGGGAGAAAGGAATGAACTGTGAACACCTCAAACAAGAAAGGTTGCTTAAAAACTAAGTGTCACATTCTGACAGTTCAATATTTCATGACCAATACAAGGAACGTGCAGCAACACTGCAACTTTAAATCTCTCCCTCTGTGTCAGTCCCTCTCTCTCTCATTGTAATGCCAAAGGGAACAGCAATCAGAGTGGAGATGTTCAACGTGATAGAGGTCAGGACACCATCGGATCAACGTACCAGAAACACGACCTTGTTTATTTTTTTTCCACAGTATTATTGTTTACAGGGTGCTTTGCTCGTGTACCTTGTGGTTCTTAGCTAAAAGATGAAATTACAGCCCAGGATGAAGCGCTCAGGCACACATCCAATTTGTGTTTCCATCTCAGAAAACAAAAAGCTTCTAAGGCCCTCAGGCTGCCATTCAAACTTGGAGGCTGACATTTCTAACAGCATGAACCAGAGAATGGCAGAGAGAATGATCTAATGCATTTCTGACTTGTCAATCAAAGATCTCACCTCCGCTGTCTTGTAAACAGTTGGGGGCCATCTAACTACATTCATAAACCTAGGGAGAGCTTACTGCCAGCTGGGGTGCTGGAACTACACACTCTGGCTTCCATCACCAAAACCATGATTCAGTTTTATGACCTCACTGCAAATAGTGCATAGGCACATTTCCAGGACCACTGAAATGGAGCTAGGGTAGGGAATACAAAAGAGATTCTGGTCAAATACTGTTATTTTCAAGCTGTTGAAATCCTGTATCCATCTTATCCTCATTTTACTAATTTCTCTCAAAGGACTACACTGTGCTACAGTTGATATGCTTAAAAAATTAACAACCCGCCACTTAAAAAAAATCTAGGGGAAATGCATTAATATTAAACAAGAAATGTTCCTTATGGTTTACTATCAGCAAAGAAAGTGACACAAAACAGTGACTAGTACAAAAGGTAGAAACTACATTAACAGCAGCAGCTTCATTTTAATGAAGCTAACGAGGAACTTAAATTCAAATATAAAGCTTGCGATACTTATAAATAGTTTAATATTTACTAGGTAGGAATGGTGAGTAGGTTTATGTAGAACATGAAAATATAAGGAGATTACTAACTCCTCATGGTTTCTCTTACTTATGACTATATGATCCGACACATAAAAAAAAAAAAGTTAGACCCAATCAAGCTAAGACTTTAACGTACTTGGTACTTAAGGTTCATGTATGAAAAGGAACATTTGCTTTCTTCATGCAAATTTTACAGGGAACAGAACTGTAACTTAATTAAAATTCACACCAAGAAACAGACAGCAGCTTTTCACTGTATATCTATGAACGTAAAGGAAGGTGACCCAGAAAAGATACACTGCACAATCTTGCTGCCACATCCTAGTTCCAAATAACTATTTCAAAATATAACAAATCTGGTCTCCAGAGGACTGCAGGTGAGAATGTAGAAAAGCTCAAATCTATTCAATATTATGCTCAGAGAAAAGCAAAACCCATGTGCACCAGTTCCTAATAGTACAGAAGTACAGTTCTTAGGGTCCTTTGAAGCTACAGTCAAGTGTATATGCTTTTGGTTTGCTCACATGCTTAAGCATTCTTAAAATACCCTGGCTTAAGCCAGGTAGTGGTGGTGCACATCTTTGATTCCAGCACTCGGGAGGCAGAGGCAGGTGGATCTCTGTGAGTTCAAGGCCAGCCTGGTCTATAGAGGGAGTTCCAGGACAGTCAAGGCTACACAGAGAAACCCTGTCTTGAAAAACAAAAACAAAAAAAAGACAACACCCTGGCTTAAATAAATGACAGTTTCCTGAATACTGCCTATCTACCAAGATTCTTTATCTTGACAGTCCACATCTCAAGTCTAGAAACCAACACAAGATTGGAAAGCAAAACAATAAAGCCCTACTACATAAAATAGAACAACAGTGAAGGAAGGTATAAACGGCTGTGGCAGTCCAAACAGGACCCTAACAATTCCTGAACAGCACAAACAGAGCACATGTGGAACTACGGCCTCGACTCAGCACAGACGTGGAAATAACAAGAGCTCTTCGAATGTAAAGAAGTAACATGTACCTCTCTTCAGAGAGTACAGACGAGTCAAGTGCCCACAGCAAGAATCATCTCTCAGGTAGGGCGCCTGCAAGGCCCCCATCGCCCTCGCTCCACCAGCTCAGTTCCATTCCTGTGGCTTTCCTTCCTGGCAGCACCTGTCCTGACTAACTACCTCTTCTGCCATTACAGGTTCTGATGGAGCTAAAGCAGTGGAAGGAGAATCCACTATTATTCAATACATCTAAATGAAGAAATAAACACTTGGTGAATATTTTTATTTTTATATTCATCACGAAGAATAAAAGTGTTTCAAGGAAATCTGATTTGTCTCAAGATGATGATTGTTGCATATTCTAAACATTAGATAAAGTCATACATTACCCCATAAATGAACATTAGCTACACTTGGACATGTCAAAACACTCAGCAATAGAGGAATGTGTTATTAACAAACTTGAAATATAAGATAATTCAATAACCACGCAAACAGCTGGAAAGACAACCAGCCCAAGATGTCACTTCAATATAGATTATTCCCAAGATAAGGCAAAAATGTAGCAAACTCAGATCATTTCTACATTTTACAATTGAAAAGTATACATAAAAGATGAAAATACACAAGCTTAACACTAGATTTCACTGTTACCGATATTTTAAACATAATTCCATTATATTTTTTAAAATTGTGTGTTTCACACACAATGCATGCACACACCCACGTGAACACACATGCACATGTGAACACATGTGTGCTCATGCATGCGCGCGCGTGCCCGCGCACGCGCACACACACACACACACACACACACACACACACACACACACACGGCTGGTGGGATGTCTGGTGTCAGCCTTCCTTCTTACTGCAAACAGAATCTGGAACCATGTTGGTGGCAAGGAAGCTTCAGCCATCCTGTTCCACCCTCCACGCGGCTTGGGTTATAAGAGGCTACACACAGGCATGCTTGGCTATTGTGTGGACACTGTGGTTTGAACCACACACAGGCATGCTTGGCTATTGTGTGGACACTGTGGTTTGAACCACACACGGGCACGATTGGCTATTGTGTGGACGCTGTGATTTGAACTCAGGTCCCCGTGCTTGCACACCAAGCACTCTTACCCTCTGAGCCATCCCAAGTCCCCTCACTTTAAAGACATGATTTTCAAAAGTATATTTCTAACACTTCACACATACGCTTTAAAACTGGACTTAATCAAGACTAAAAGGATCATTTTCAGTTAATATGATGATTTTCAACTTTTCTCTAGCCTGATGCTCATGATAGTCCGCACTTTAATTTTACCGCATTCTTCTACAAAGTAAGCGGTAAGCTGCAATGAAGCAGTCAAACAATTGCCCGAATACACACTGCTGTGAAGATAAAGACGTTGACATCACTGAAACTGAACTGTTAGTTGGCTGGCAGTACCAGTCTTTAATAGCCTGAAATGTGCATTTGTTAATGAACAAGAGTCCAAATTCAGTACACAGAATTAACTCAGAGGGGATCATCATAGTGAGTTGTAAAAAAGCCAAATATATAAAATTGGAGGACTTCCCATAAATCAGATTCAGCATGTTTTTCTTTTCTCTGTGCAAATGTGTGATGTTTGGAATGACTGTTTAATTATCATGATTTCTTTCTGACTACAGAACATCTGTATATATGTATGTTAAGGGACTACCAGCAACATAATGCTTCCTCTTTTCTTACCCCGTATTTGTTACTGGATAGTTTTCTTCAAATTATCTAAGTCTGCTCATTCATTAATTCAGCAAAAGTATGAAATACTACTTTTGACAATGGAAAATAAATGAGCAAAACCTAATCCAACCTTCAATGAATTCAGTCTAACAGAAGACAAAGACACAGACACTCGAGCAGACTAGTCACCCTGTGGCAGCCCAGCACTGCTGCCGCACAGTCTGGGAACAAACGTGTGACTAGCCTGAGAGGGAAAGGAGTGAAGATCACAAAGGTTTTATCCCATCTCAACCTAAGCTCAGTCTCTTAAAGACCAAGAGTTACCTAGAGAGGTAAACACACACAGGCAAAACCGCTGTGAGTGGCAGGATCCTCAGGGAGAGTGGTCAGATGACACAGGACAGAAACGCATCAGCATTTGGTCAGATGCTGCTGGCTTCAAATTTCTTTGTATTTTCCACAGCTAATAATAAATATCTAATTTATAATTAAAATAAGAATACAAACAATAAGAACATTTGAAAACAAACTTATTTGTCTATAAAAAGCCTATGCATACACGGATGCAGTTAAGTCATCCCGGACTAATGGAAGTAAGTATGTTAACTAATAATAATAATTAAAATTTATATATTATAATATTTATATTATTTTATAATTATATAATGTAATATTATATTATATAAGATATGTTATAAATTATTATTATTAATTACTATTATTGGAGACGGGGTCTCATGTATCCCAGGCTGGTCTCAAACCTGCTATGTAGCCAAGGATGACCTTGAACTTCTGGTCCTTCTGGAATTACAGACATGTGCCATCACATCTGGTTTATGAAATGCTAGGGATCAAAAACAAAACCTCATGCACAACAGGAAAGCATTATACAAACTGAGCTGCATCTCCAGCCCAATATCGATCACCTTCAAAGAGAAAGACTGAAGCTGGAGAGATTGCTCAGTGGTTAAGAAGAGAGCCAGGCTCAGATTTCAGGTAATCCTGCACCTGAGCCCTAGTCCCCTTCCCACACGCCAACCTCAAGGCTTCCTTTCTTTCTGGTCTTACAAGCAGCTCTCTTTCTGCTTACATTAACAAATTTGACTCCTGTGATGTAATCAACAGCCAACTTGCTCAATTTATTCTTTGGTTTCCCAATAAAATCTCTACAGAGGGCTGGAGAGATGGCTCAGAAGTTGAAAGCACTTATCATTACTGCTCATGCAGAGGATCCGGGTTCAGTTCCCAGCACCCACACGGTGGCAGATCCAATGCCCTTTTCTGACCTCCACGGGACCAGGCACATACATGCATGCAGGAAAAACACTCATACACATAAGAACATCTCTAAATAAGCTTTTCTCCTAATAAATTCCAAAAGTAGTAACATATAGAGAACATATTAAGCTTTTAAAAATTACTGCTGACTTTTAATTAAAACTAGAAAAGGCTCTGATAGTGAGTTGGCTCAGATTATTTTCTACTTTAATTCAAAATTGCTTTAGGACAAATAAAAATTTGAACTTTTCTTGGTTCTTTGATACCAAAGTCAGAAGGTTTAAACATACACACACAAACATGCACGCACACACACATTCATATAAATATTTTTTGACACAGGATCTCATAGATTCCAGACTGGGACAGGGTTTCTCTGTGCTACAGCCCTAGCTGTCCTGGGAACTAGCTCTGTAGACCAGGCTGGCCTGGAACTCACAGAGATCCACCTGCCTCTACCTCCTGAGACCTGGGATTAGAGGTGTGAGCCACCACTGCCCAGCCATGGTACCTCTCTTTTAAACTTTATATCTATATAGGCCAGACAGTCCTCTGATGATTTAAACAAAGCATAACCACGAATGCAGAAACATACATGAAAATTCACCTGCCTTAAATTACTCCAGACACTAGATGTTATCAAAATGAAAGAATGCCAGTATTAATGACTTATTTTTTAATATTTATTTTATGTATATGAATATTATAATACCTGTCTTATCTTCAAGCATACCAGAAAAGGGAATCAGATCCCATTACAGATGGTTGTGAGCTGTCATGTGGGTGCTGGGAATTGAACTCAGGTCCTCTGAAGAGCAGCCAGTGTTCTTAACCACTGAGCATCTCTCCAGCCCCGTATTAATGTTTTAAATATAGTTCATTAAAATGTCCTATCTAGCCAGGCAGTCGTGGCACACACCTTTAATCTCAGCACTCAAGAGGAAGAGGTAAGTGGATCTCTGTGAGTTCGACATCAGCCTAGTTTACAGAGTGAGTTCCAGGACAGCCAAGGCTACACAGAGAAACTCTATCTTGAAGGGGAAAAAAAAAAAAGTCCTATTCATTAACATGACATACATTTTTGTTGTTAGTGTTGTTGTTATGGGGGGAATCTATGTAGGCCAGGCTGGCTTCAAACTTGCTGTGTAGCTAGACTGACCTTGAACTTAGGATCCTCCTGCCTCCACCTACAGACTGTTGAAACTACAGTTGTGTGCTTCCATATCCTGGAGGTTTATTATAATTATTTAAAATAAATTAACAGTATTTTTCTACTCTCATTTCAAATAATAAGTATCACAGAAGTAAGCTACATGCATAAAATAAGTTTACAGTCCCTTAAAAAATTTTTCCTTTTTATTTATTCTTTTTTCATATATTACATCCCGACTAGTTTCCCCTCCCTCCTCTCCACCCAGTTCCTCTCCCCAAAGCTCCCCTCTCCCCCAGATCCACTCCTTCTCCTTTCTCCTCCCCTCAATAATTTTTAAAGAGTGCACACTGTCCTCACAATCAGTAAAACTGCTATGTATGGTGGCATAGGGCTATAACCTCAGACTTGGGAGGAAGAGGTATGAGGATTGGTAGGTCAAGGCCAGCATGGGCTACACAAGACCTTTCCTCAAAACACAAGAATAATGTTAGTGAAACGACCCTTCTCCAGTCAGAGTGCTACACATGGAATTGGGTCAAAGCTGTGCTCAAATCCTTCCAGCACCTTGTCCATGACCCCTCGAGTCCTAAGTGATTAGGTCATCAGTAGCTTCCCTAGGACTTTCTCAGTAAGTTTCCATTTCTTCTGTCGTCTCTGAGATAGTTCTGTCTTGTGGGTGGGGGTGGGGGTGGGGGTGGTGTTAATGCACCCGAGCCATACCTGTCCTCAGTCAGTCTCTCTGTTTAAATGATTCCTGCTCAGTTTAGATCCTCAGCACAGGTTACCTGATCCTTCTTACCCCAACTCTGATTAGACCAATATTACTTTGTAGTATTTATGGTGCTAGAGACAGAATCCAGGGTCCTGTGCACACCAAGCAGGTATTCTTACCACTTAGCCCTGACTCTAGTCTGGTCCCTCTTCTAAACAGTCTATTAATCTCTGCACATCTTTTATAGAATCAATCAGTTTGGGGAGATTATGTCTTTGGGATTATGTGGCTTCATAGCTTTCATGCTCATTTCACAACGGAATATAAATAGAAAAATCATGCACACACACATATATAAAAACTATCAAATAAAAACTGGCTTCTATATACACAAAGATAAATAGGTCTCATCGCATTCCCAAAACAGGTTATGACACCTATGTAGTGAAGAATTAACCTTATTCAAAAAGAAATCTGGCCTTTACCCTTGGTTGTCAAGAAGTGGTCTCTAGGCTTCTTGACCTCTTGCCGACAAAAGGGTCTCTGTTTGCCTGGGAAGTTTAGATACTGGAAATACAATCTACATTGAGAGCTTGAAGCCACACTGTATCAGTTTTAACACCAAGAGGTGATAGGCTTCCGTGTGGCCTACAGGGATGGGCTGGAGACTAAAAGCCAGCTATGCGGGCAGTAAGCAAATAAATCTCAATAAACATGACTTTGGAGGTTGGTATATATTATCATACACTGTGGCTGGGAGGCTATAACATTCATGGTTCCATGGAAAGAAGGTGATTAAAAATTCTACATTTCAACTCCTCCAAGACCCTTTCCTATATGTCTCTTCGGGGTTTTTGTTTGTTTTGTTTTGAATTAAGTACTTCTTAAAATTATTTATTTAGGGCTGGAAAGATGCTTAGTGGTTAAGAGCACTAGGCTTCATTCCCAGTACTCACATGATGACTCACAACTATCTGTAACTTTCTTCTGGCCTCTGCAAGCACTGTATGCATGTGGTACACAGACATACATGCAAATACCCATACATATAAAATGAAATAAATTATTTGTGACTCTGTGTGTGCATGCATGCATATGCATGTGTGTGTGTGTGTGTGTGTGTGTGTGTGTGTGTGTGTGTGTGTGTGTGTGTGTGTGTGTGTTTGTGTGTGTACATCTGAGGACTGGGAGGAGTAATTCTCTCCTGCATGCTACCTTGTGGGATCCAAGGATTGAATTCAGGTCACTAATCCTTACACACTGAACCATCTCTCTGGCC
The DNA here is from genome assembly GCF_007827085.1 of Peromyscus californicus insignis. Taxonomy (NCBI): domain Eukaryota; kingdom Metazoa; phylum Chordata; class Mammalia; order Rodentia; family Cricetidae; genus Peromyscus; species Peromyscus californicus. The sequence goes on from NW_026294562.1 coordinate 16,843,540, forward strand.
CTTGGATGTCTCCTTTGGATAAGTTTAACCTGTATCCTCTCCTGTTAATAAACTGTAAATTATCTGAATACTTTCAAGCAAATTACCAAACCCAAGAGTGACTGTGGAATGCCTAAATGTACCTAAAGTGAGGCCAATCTTGGAGAGCCTATTCCTTGAGACTTTACAGGCTGATTAAACTCAATGAAATCAACTAAAAACCAATAGGTTAGCAGGGCTTGGTGACGCACACCTATAATTCCAGGGTTTAGAAGGCCAAGGCAGGATGCACGAAAGTTCCAGGCCAGCCTGGGTTATAAAGCGGTATTTTGTCTCAAACAAAACAATAACAAAACAAAAACAGAAAACTCAAAATCAGCAGAAGTTAGACTGAGTTCCTCTTAAAGTCAGTACCTTCCTCAACAGGATACAATGTTAAAAAAAACAAACAATACACAATTCACCCTGAGATGAACCGACACGCTCAGATTATCATATATACTCTTCTAACAAAGAAACAATGTAGATGATGATGATGATGATAAAAGCAACAACTATTACCATGTGTCCACTCATGTCTACAGTCACCACTTAACAGGTTTAGAAAAGGAGCATCAGAGTTAAACAATTTGTTCAAGATCTTACTAACAGTGAGTGACTCTGGTGGTTTGAATGAAAATGGCCCCCATAGGCCCATAGGGGGTGGTACTATTAGTAAGCATGGCCTTGTTGGAGGAAATATGTCACTGGGGGTGGGCTCTGAGGTTTCAAATACTCAAGCCAGGCCCAGTGTCCCTCTCCCTCCTCCCTCCTCTCCTCTGCTCTGCTCTCCTCTCTCCTCCCCACTCCCTGCTGTCTGCTAATCCAGATGTAGAACTGTGGGGTACCTCTCTAGTACTACATCTGCCTGTGTGCTGCCATGCTTCCCACCAGGATGATAATAGACTAAACCTCTGAACTGTAAACTAGCCCCAATTAAATGTTTTCCTTTGGGTTGGGGATTTAGCTCAGTGGTAGAGCACTTGCCTAACAAGCGCAAGGCCCTGGGTTCGGTCCTCAGCTCTGGAAAGAAAAAAAAAAATGTTTTCCTTTATAAGAATAGCTGGAGAGATGGCTCAGAGGAAGAAAAAAAAATGTTTTCCTTTATAAGAATAGCTGGAGAGATGGCTCAGAGGTTAAGAGCATTGATTGCTCTTCCAGAGGTCCTGAGCTCAATTCCTAGCAACCACATGGTGGCTCACAACCATCTATAATGAAATCTGGTGCCCTCTTCTGGTGTGCAGGCAAACATACAGACAGAACACTATACATAATAAATAAATCTTTAAAAAAAAAAAAAGAACTGCTGTGGTCACAGTGTCTCTTTACAGTAATAAAAATCCTAATGTAGACAGTGACAATGTATTTAAAAAGATTTACCTATTTTTAGAGTCAACATGCTTTACTATTTTAGAGTATAAGCAAAGGAAGATTATTAATGTTAAACTGTACAAAGGAAAATTAAAGTCTCCAGCATGATCATTGCTAAAACAGTATCGCTGAAGACTGGTAACTGTCAGTCCTTACTTTCTTTCCTTAAGACTTAATCATGGGTTCTTTCATATTTAGTTACAGCTTGTCTGTGAATTTCCTCTGAACAGATACTGAACTGCATAGGTTAAAAACAACTAGGTAAATAGCTGAGCATGTGGCTCACTCACTCCTATAATTCCAGTTTTGAGGCTAGTCTACTCCACAGAGCCTAGTCCTGTCTCAAACACTCCCCCGCTACACACACACACACACACACACACACACACACACACACACACACACACTAAAAAACCAATTTGGGGAGTTGGAGAGTTTAATGCTCTTTCCAGATGACCTGAGTTTGGGTCCCAGAACCCATGTCTGGTGGCTCACAACTGCCTGTACACAACAGCTTCGGGGAATCTGACCCTCCCTCTGGCCTCTTCAGGCACCTGCATACACATACACATATATAAAACTAAAATATACCTAAAAGGGAAAAAAGACCATTTTCTATATTATTATAAAATGTTAAACACTAATTCCAAATACCTGAAGTGAATAGATAACACCTCTGTCAAGAAAACAATCATCCATGGTACCCTAACCCATAAGCTCTGAGCACCAAGTTCTTTCATTTTCCTCTCCAATGTTCCATTCTTTTCTTCTATAGCTTCTCTTACATCATGGAACTGACCCCTTAGCCTCTAAGAAAGACTGAGAGGAGCTAGAGCCCACCAATCATGTAAGACCAATTGGACTGTCTCAAAATGAACAATGCATCTACAGCTTTACCACTCTGAAGCTAGAAACCATCTTTAATATACAAGCAACAAATAGTTCTGATACATTACACACATATAGATAGTAGCATAGTAACCCAAGCATTATGAACACAGTAGTCATAAGAAAAACATAAAATGTTTGTGCATCTAATTTCAATCACCTAATTACATGATTTGACTTTATGAAGGTCCAGAGTGAACAGTACAATCAGAATTGCTATTTAGATTGTTTTAAAAATTAGTATCATGCTTCTACAAGATCTGAAACACACCACCAAGTTGTGCTATGTTCATTTTGACAAACCAATTATGATAAAGATTTTTTAAAAATGGATTAAGTCTAGGTCTACATTAAAAGTTAATCATTAAAGAAATACTGAGTGATGTGAAATACAGGCTACATAAAGGAGAAGAGGTGGATGTAAGTAAATCATAGGAAAGAAGAATGGACATACTAATGAATTAGACACACATACCCCACCAACAACCCACAGAGACAGAGAAAGTACCTGGAAAGCTGTGAGTGCGCCAGTCCCTGGGTTATACAGGCATCGCAGCGAAGGCATGCTGTCCGCCAGGCTGGAACAGCCCAGCCACAGAGACCTGGGCATGGAGCACTGCAGAGAGAGGACAGCTATGAGATGGGACAGCAGGAGACAGGGTGGCAAGTTACAGGGATCTTCAAAGGTTGGTCGAATGCAATATTCAAGTTGTAGCTGGCCTTCATGATAGAAACGCTGCAGAGGGTGAGATGCAGTCTCACAAGGTAGGCTTAGCTGGCCTGGAGCTCACTGTGTAGAGCAGGAGGCACTCTGCCTGCCTCTGCCTCCCAAGTGCCACCACACCCAGCTAGGGTAGAAACATTTTCAAGAAACATAGTACATGGTGGTTCTAACCCCAGAGAAATTCAAAAGAAGCACTAGCAGCCAAAAGGCAAGAAAGAGAAAATAAGTTAGAGGTCCAAAAACCAAGTATGCCATAAAATTTGTCCCTATTTTTCTAAAAATACACCTGAACTAGGAAACTTATTTCTTAAGTATAATTGACTGATTCGTTTCCTTTTTGGACCTTAACCATCTTTTATAAATTCATCATAAAATGAAATACTATACAGCCTAAGCAGAAAAAAGCGAACTTTGTGGTAGCATTACAGTATTAAGAATGGTAAATTAGAAAACAAAATACCACATGATAATTTTTTTTTAAAAGTAAATGCATTGTATCCCTAGGGCCCTGACAGCAACTAGCACTACATAGTTTGCATATGCTTTATGTATCCTGTTAGTCTGTTATTCATTAGCCAAAATGCACAGTTAACCATAGCAGCTGCCTCTTCATCTTTCCAGATGGATTAAAGGGGGTGGGGCAAGAAACAGTCCAAACACAAACAAAACAACAGGGGAAGAAGAGTGGGGACTGTGAAAGCTGAGGTACTAAAACCTTCAGCTAGGAAATGATGGGAGAGAATAGTGTATTCAGTGAGCAAAAAAAGGTATCAGTTCTAATGATACTAAACACTGTTAGTATTATTGTGCTTTGAGGCTGGGGGCGGGTAGTTTGCAGGTATATGTGCATGTATGTGTGTGTGTGTGTGTGTGTGTGTGTGTGTGTGTGTGTGTGTGTGTGTGTGTGTGTGTGTGTGTAGGTCAGAGGTCAACCTCAGGTGTTGCTCCTCAGGAGTCATCCACTTTGTTCTCTGAAATGAAGTCTCTCACTAGAACCTTGGACTTGCTGATTAGGCTGGCTGACCACCAAGGGCCAGGGATCCTCCTGTCTCTGCCTTACAAGAGCACGTCACATGCTCAGTTTGCGTGTCTGTTTAACACGAGTGTTAGAGATGGAGCGCGGGTCCTCCTGCTTGCCTGGCAAGCACTTTACTGACTGAATCATCTCCCTGAGCTCTGTTTAGTATATAAGACACTATACATGGCAGAATGGACTCTACATTCTTCATGTTTCTCTAAAAGTAACCCAGGATGAAGTTCTGTCCATTAGCTTGAGCACTATGATAGTTTAATAATAATTAAAATACTAAATACCCAACCACACTCAATAAATACATATTTTAAAATAGAGAAGTCATTTATTCACAAGAAAAATTGTACAGACTGTGAGATAATGCTCTGGTTCTTTTACTTCTTTAAATAATTAGTAGAAATTAGCAATGAGATGCAAGATACAGTATTCCCTACTCACACTGTCTATAATTCAAATAAGGAAAACAAGTGCTAAGCTCCAAAAATGATCCAATCTAGACTCCTGCTTACAGGTCAAAGTACTTGTCTATTCATACTCATGATTGTAGAAAATAGCACAGAAAGGAGAGACTAGAATCCAGACCTACTGCTTCCGAGAACTCTTCTCCTGCCTTCATCATCCCTATATCATCAAGTGGGGATGGAGGACTTCAAAGGGTATCTGTTAAAGGCCAGCACTAGACAACACAATAGGCCAAACAGTGACATCACCCTGAACTGCTACAGTTCTATTCACTACTTCAGCTCAAGCTACAACCCATTTTACAAACAGCAGCTAAACGAAGAGCTGTCCTCGGTGGTATGTTATGCCACTCCCAATGGCTCCCTGTGCTGGCTGTATGAAAGCAAGCACACTGCCAACTTGATTTTCTCTACTGCCTCCATCAACTCACCACCTCCACCTTTTAGCTGGCTCCGGCACCTTAGCTATTTGGTGTTCTACTCCAGTGCTTATCTGAGCCCTAACACGTTGATGAAATTTGTAATTCCTGTGCTCTTTACTTCTGCCATCTACAGCTACCATTTAAGTCTGTGTCTCCTTGGCACTATCAATTTCAGTCCTGTCCAGCTGATCCTGGCACTTGAAATACTCAGATTGGGAAAAGAAAACAAAGGGGACAGTTAGGAGGATGTAAAGTTTCTGTCGCTTTGAGAATCCCTGCCATGCACTGAGGAACCAAGAATGCTTTACTGGGGCAGGAGAGATGGCAGAGAGTTAAGAGTTCTGGCTGCTCTTCTAGAAGATTGGAGTTCAATCCTCAGAACCTACAGTCACACGTACTCTAATGCCCTCTTCTGGCTTCCACAGGGACTGCATACACATGGTGCACAAACATGTATGCAGGCAAAACATCCAAACACACAAAATAAAAATAAAATCTCAAAGAAAGTTTTAATTAAAAAAAGTACACTTCACTGAAGCCAGGAGCAGTGATTACGCCTTTCCTCCCAGCAAGCCTGTCTCATATACTGATCTCCAGGTGAGCCAAGGCTACATAGTGAGACCCTGTCTCAAAAAACTACAAACAAAAGACAGCTTCACTGAAATAACTTTTTTTCCCCCCGAGACAGGGTTTCTCAGTGTAGTTTTGGTGCCTGTCCTGGATTCGCTCTGTAGACCAGACTGGCCTCAAACTCACAAAGATCCACCTGGCTCTGCCTCCCGAGTGCTGGGATTAAAGGCGTGCGCCACCACCGCCCAGATGAAATAATTTTCATAAGTAAGTTATATTAAATTTTTCTTAAGGCTAATGTTTTAAAAATTTATTCAGTAAGTATTTATTGAGTATCTTTCTTATTCTGGACACCAGATACAACAATGGACAAAAAGAAATTCCTTCCCCCTTTTTCATACTACTTGTGATGGAGTCAGGACTTGATGCATGCTAGACAAGCACTCTACCACTGAGTTATGTTCTTAGCCTTTAAAAAAATTTCCTTTCTTAGCGGGGCATGATGGCTCACAACAATGATCCCAGAACTTGAGAGCCTGAGGCAGGAAGATTGCCTCTAGTTCATGATCATTTTGAGTTTACACAGTGAATACCATGACAGCCAAAGTTATTACCAAGCTGGCATCAAACAGACAAACAAACAAACAAACGACCCTTTCCTTCATGGAACTTATATTCTAACAACATTCCATCAGCATTAAATCCCTATACATTAAAGATTCCTAATATAAAGAAACCATTGTTAAGACTTACTATTGTGTTATTCTTTAAGGACATGGTACATTTATTAAGTGTTTATTTAAGGCTGATGGGTAAAAAAGTAGTGTCATTTAAAGGAGGATTTCAATGTAGAAAAGGAAACGATGGAGAGAAATAGAGTAAGCCTGGAAAACAGCTGGTCAGAAGAGGCAGTACTCACACATGCAGCCACACCAAAGCCCTCTGCTTCACAGAGCAGGGATTCTTCTTTCTCATTACAATGTACATATTTATTTGTATTTGCGAGAGCTTCATGGTTAAGTTTTGAAGGCATTTCTCCCAGGAATTACTTGTCTCCTCTGTTTTCCACATGAACTGTGCTATTTTTTCTACCACTTGATGAATTATTATCCGAGCCTCTTTCAATGTTGTTCACTCTAGTAGTCCTCCTCATTCACACATCCCAACCCTCCATCTTCTAACCACTAAAAATCTAAAGGGGCTTACCCTATCTACTTAAAATAAAATTTCAAAATAAAATTATGATCAATAATGGGCCACATACACCCAGGGAAGCCACTATACATACCAGTGTGATTTCCAAAACAGTATTAACTTCCAAACACCACACAGAGGATGCATTCTTGATTATTACAAGACAATTGGTATGGGTATGGAAACTGCACTTGAATATAGTCAGATCTGCACATTACCATAAGATTTTACATATTATGGCTCAATTTAAAAACCAATTTTCAAATTGGCTTGTATTATAATAATTAATCTTATTCATACTGGTAAATGCTACTTAGATCTTTGAGGAAAACAGATCATTACAAAATAAGTGGAATAGGCTCTAACTTTACCTGTTTCCTTTCTTTCTTCATATTTAAGAACATTTTTAAAATGAAGGGAGAGAAAAGGCAAAAGAAACTTAGGCAATGAGAGTAGAAAGCACTGCCATTTTGGCTGCCATGCCGATATGCATTCTGTGCCTTTCAGGCCATTTTTATGGATCAATTTTACATGAAGACATAATACATGTTCTATCCATCATTTAATAAATATTGTCCTTGATGGAATTGTCAGGCCTGTGATCCCAGCTACAGGAAGCTAATGCAAGAGGATCACAAATTCAAGACCTGCCTAATATGGAGTGAGTTTAGGCCAGTCTGGGCAACTTAGCAATACCATATCTAAAGGAAAAAAAGGTTAAAAGGGGTTGGGGTTACAGCTCAGAGGCAGAGTGCTTCCACAGTATGTGTGTGTGAGGCCCTAGGTTCTATCCCCAGGATGGAAAAAAACGTTTCCAAGTCCAGGTATGGTGACACATGCCAGCAATTCCAATCCGTGGAAAACTAAAGCAAGAACACTGAGGCTGAGGCCAGACTGGGCTCTATAGCAAGGCCAGGTGTTCAGGCTATAACTACTTAAGAAGCTCATAGTTGCTGGCGGTGGTGGTGCACGCCTTTAATCCCAGCACTCGGGAGGCAGAGCCATATGGTGATATTTTATTTGTACTGAAATGTGATTTTATTTGTATGTTAATAAAGTTGCCTGGGGGTCAGAGCAAATAGCAAGCCATAGCAGAAGCTGGGCGGTGGTGGCACATGCCTTTAATCCCAGCACGTGGGAGGCAGAGCTCGGCAGATCTCTGTGTGTTCAAGGATACAGCCAGCATGGAGACACACGCCTTTAATCTCAATACTAACCATAGAAGACCTGGAGGTCTGTATAGATGGGCAGTGACGAGGAGGTCATGTGGTTGAGTTTATAACCAATGAGAAGGCAGAACAGAAAGTCTATTAAAAGACAGAGACAGGAAGGAGGTCTCTTGGCGGAGGGAAGGACAGGAGCGGCAGTAAAGGGTAAGGTTTTTAGCTCTTAGCTCTGACCTCTTGGGCTTTCATCTCTGCATTAGCTCAATGTTTCTTATTTAACAAAACAGTTACATCTACAGAGCCAGGTGGATCTCTGTGAGTTCAAGGCCAGCCTGGGCTACCAAGTGAGTTCCAGGAAAGGCTCAAAGCTACACAGAGAAACCCTGTCTCGAAACCCCCCCGCACCCCGGAAAAAAAAAGAAGCTCAGTTTTCTAACTAAGATTTGGGCTGCCCTTGCTTTTTCTCTTTGCAAATTATATTTAAATTTCTAAACTTCTCCCATCCTCCCAACTCTTTTGGTGGGATCAAACCCAGGGCCATGCTAAGATAACACTTTGCCACTGAGCATTATGCCAAACCCTTGATTTTTTAAAGAAACAAAAAGGAAGTAGGGGGTGTCAATCAAGCAACTACAATTACATTCCCACACTTAAATATTTAACTTTACTAATCATTAAAGAACTTTAAAATGACACCCTCCTTAATGATTTTTCTTTGTCATCTCAAAAGCTACAGCATCAGTTAGTAGATGACATCTCATCCTGTGCTTACCTCATCCCAGATGAGTCTCCTTGGCAAAACCCTGAAAAGGCAGACTGCGATGGTCCAGCAAGTAAAAGCGCTTGGTGAGCAAGTCTTAAAAGTATAAAGATCTGAATTCCATCCCCAGAGATCATGGCACATGCACACACACACATGTACAAAACACAGTAAGTAAAAATAAAATTCAAATTAAAAACACTCTTAAAAACTGTAGAAAGTTAAAGACTGCGATATTTTATTTAAACTGAAAATTTTCTCCAACTACATAAGTTCATCAGCTTTTAAGACACATATATGGGGCTGGAGAGATAGTTCAGTAGTTAAGAACACTCACTACTCTTGCAGAAGACCAAGGTTGGATTCTCAGCACCATGGATAATGGCTCTAACCTGTCCATAACTCCAGTTCCAGGGGACCCAATCTCCTCTTGTGGCCTCTGTTGGCACCAGGCACACATGTAGGCAAAATGCTCATACACATCAAAAAAACACAATAATCTTTTTAAATATTATGTATATATATGTACACACACACACACACACACACACACACACACACACACACACACACACGGCTGGAGATGTGGCTCAGCAGTTAGGAGTACTTGCTGCTCTTGCAGGAGCCTGGAGTCTATTTCCCAGCACCCAAATCAGGCAGCTCACAACCACTAGCTCCAGAAGATCCAAATACCACTTTTGGCCTCCACCCACACTCATGTGCACATACCCACATACACACATACACATTATTTAAAATCCTTTAAAAAATAAAAATTAAAAAGCTATGCAAAATAGAACAGTGCTAAACAAGTTTCTAGTAAATTAAAGATTGAGAGAGAAGACTGAAATGTTGCAACAAACAGTGTCTGGTGTTTCAAGAATACAGCATCACATGCCCATCATGTTCAAAGGCCAAATCCACCCTGAGAACCCTGAGAGCCTTCACTCCTCCCCCACACTTGACTGCCTAAAGTAACGCCACAGATTCTCTTCAGTGATAGAGGGCCCTGCAGGCAAAGGGCTGGCCTCAGCATTTACTATATGAAAGCTGAATGACAAAATCTCCTAAACTCAGGTCCCTGTTGGTCAACTTCTAGGAGTAATAGAAGCTATAATAATCAACAATAAAAAGATTGCTGCACTGAGAGTTTATGTATCCTTAAGCCATGGTAAAGAATTCCCTTTCCACTACTATATCAACTAAAACATTCAGGCCAAGAGAAACGCAGTATTCCATATGCCTTGTAAGGCATTCAGACTCTTAACTTACAAAGTCAATGATCACCTTTTTAAAAAAATTACATTTTTATTTACTTGGTTATTGTGAGAGGGAGTAAGGGTGTATATGCCATGGTGCACAAGTGGAAGGCAGAGGACAACTTGGGGAGAATCAACCTTCCCTTCAACTATGTGGTCCTGGGTCAGGTTGCCAGGCTTCACAGGAAGGGCCTTTGCCTGCTAAACCATACTGCTGGCCAATCCATCAATTAGCACCTTTTAAGGAGCCCTATTTATTAGTTCACCCCAAAAATGAAACTACAATGAAAGATGTGCAAATCAATTTAGCTTATTACACAAAGCTGTAGAAAAACTAAATAAGGGTTATAAAATTAGCAAAATGCACTATTATTAATAACAGGGTTCCAAAAATGGCAATTCAATTTCAAAATGTTCTAAGAAGACAGTATGAACTAGAGTCTGTAACAACCGTAAATTCATCCACCAATCAAATACTTATTCCTCATGACCAGAGTGGACACAGGGTCTAAGGTTTATCAGATGGAAACTGTTTACTAAAAATGCATGCTTCCTTTAATTATTCCATTTAAAGGGTTGTCAGTATTGCTATTTTTCTAGGAAAGTAAAAGATTCAGAGACAGTATAGTGACTGGGTGGTGATGGCAGAAGTGAGGCCTCAATGTCTATCTCTCATGGATTCATCAAATACCTACTCCATCTTATATTCCATTTCATTCTCACCTCAGTGCTCATATGCATGCAGGGGAGCGAGCCCGCGCCTGCGCGCGCGCGCGCGCGCGCACACACACACACACACAAACACACACAAACACACACACACACACACACGCGCGCGCGCACGCGCACACACACTCTCAGTGTGAGCACAGTGCTGGGAACTGAAACCAGAGCCTTGTGGATGATAAGCAAACAATCTAAGCTACACTCTAACTTATACTATTTTAGGGAGATAAATTAACACAAACAACAACTACAAGAAAAAAAGCATAAAAATAACACTGTGCTGTGTTAGACAACAGGTGCTTTTAATGTTTTGTTTTTTCAATATTTAAAAAAGTTCAGACATAAGGGCTGGAGAGATGGCTCAGTGGCTGAGAGCACTGGCTGCTCTTTCCTGAAGACCTGGCTTCAATTCCCAGCAACCACATGGCAGTTCACAACTATCTGTAACTCCAGTTTCAGGAGCCCTGACACCTTCACACAGACATACATACATGCAAGCAAAACACGAATGCACATGAAATTAAAAAAAAAAAAACAACAATAAATTATTTTTTTAAAAAAAGCAATGTTGGGGATGGAGAGATGGCTCAGCGGTTAAGAGCACTGACTGCTCTTCTAGAGGACACGGGTTCAATTCCCAGCACCCACATGGCAGCTGACAACTGTCTGTAACTCCAAGATCTGACACTCTCACACAGACTTACATGCAGGCAAAAAAAAAAAAAAAAAAATGCATATAATGAAAGTAAATAAATTTTACAAAAAGCAAGAGCAAGCTTAAAAAAAAAATCCCTAATATGCTCTCTGCCTCTTACTTTCAGTTCAAGATGTAAGCTCTCAGCTGCCGCCCTAGCCACCTGCCCCTGCTGCCTACGCTGCATTATCATGGACTTTAGCCTTCTGAAACCATAATTCCTAAATAAACTCTTCTCTTGTATTTTTTTTTTACTCTGACCATGGTAAATATTCAAAAAATGTGTCCTTAATCATCAGAGAACAGTGCAAACTACATACCAGAGAGAAGAAACCAATGCTTATAGTATA